>NC_045702.1:36812706-38012706 GCF_009834535.1 Camelus ferus
AGCCCCATTTTTTAGATATGGAAACAGGCTCAGGGAAGGTCAAGTAACTTGCTCCAAGTCACATTAATAGTAAGTTTTAGATGGATTTAAACAGGAGCCTGGGCCTATAACACGTATTCCAGCTGAGCTCTTGGTGCCACTCAGCACCTCCCTCCCTCTCATCCCACCAGTACCCCCTGCCTTGCTGGGCTCCAGCTCCTCCTGGGACCATTCCAGGGGTCTGCTCCCCAGGGCCAGATCAGCGTCGGGGGAAGAGCGCCTTGGCTCGAATGCAGATACTGCAGAGAGTGGGAGTGAGTGTGGGGAGGAGCAGGGGAGGAGAGGGCATACACTTGAGGTGAGAAACCCGCTTCACTGGTCACCTCCAGGGGCTTCTAGGCTCTCTGGCCTCTCCCTGCCCCTCAGGATCTGCCCTGGTGACAAGGCCTGCCCTGGTGCCTCCCCTCAGCCCATCTGCTGCCATTCTTGGCCACAGAGCCTTCCTAGGGGAGGTGAGCACAGTCCGTTCCACTGGACACGCAGGGCTGAGTCGTTCTCTTGTCTCACCCCACATTGCTGCTTTCTGCTCACGCCACCCCCCGCCATCCCTCCCTAAGCTTCATTTATTCGCTCACTCCTCAAATGCTGTGAGGTGCCAGGTTCTGGAGATACAGAGATGACTATAGTTTTTTCCTGAGAACGCTGTCACAGAGTACCACCAACTGGGCAGCCTAAGGCAACAGAAATGTATCATCTCATAGTTCTGGAGGCTAGAAGTTCCAAATCACGGAGTCATCAGGGCCGTGCACCCTCTGAAACCTGTAAGGAGCATCCTTTCTTGCCTCTGCTTCTGCTGTTGGAATTCTTGGCTTATAGATGCATCACTCCATTCTCTGCCTCCACCATCATGTGGGTTCCTCCCTGCGTGTTTCTATCTTCTCTTCGTATAAGGACCCCAGGCATACTGGACAAAGGGCCCACTCTACTCCAGTGTGACCTCATCTTAACCAATTACCTCTGCAATGACCCTATTTCCATCTTGGGTCACATTCTGAGGTAGAGGGGTTAGGACTTCAACACATTTTTGGGGGGAACGTAATTCAATCCATTATACTGGGTAACAGGACCCCTGCCCTCGATAAACCATCTGAGTCATTGTGATGATCATGATCATTATCTTCAAGAGTGGGCCAGAGTTCTCCAGCTTCTCTAGATGAGAACAGTCTGGCCTGGTAGTCAGGCCTGAAACCAAGGCATCCTGAGACAATGTGTGTCCTCATGGAGGGGTGTCCCGGCCTTGATGGGAGCACAGGAGCCCAGGCATGGAAGCCTCTGGAAGGGCAGCTTTCCCTGCCCAGTTCCAATGACCTAGACCTTGTCTTACAGCCACCGGAGCTCAACTTGTTCACAACATAGCTCAGTATCTTTCCCCAAACCTGGTCCTTGTCCTGGTTTTTCTCTTAACCTGACAAAGATCAAGTTCTTGGAAACCTCAATGTGACCTTGGGATTTGCAGGGTGAGACCCTGCGAGAAGCCACAATCTGCCCACAGGCACTGGCTCTGCTCTGTGCCAGCACTGCTGTGCTCCAGGCTTCACATGTGGTGCCTTAAAACCCGACCTCAGTTCTGCCTCACGACATCCCTGAAATGGATAAAATCACCCCCTTTCCAGGTAAGTCAGCTCAAGGATTACCCCAGACAGATGTGGCTCCAGCTCCAAGGAGCTCATTAGGGTCCAGCCATGTACCCCAGTGGTTGCCCGCAGCTGGTCAGGGCAAAGACAGGACTGGAACTCATGCCCTCCTACCACTTAACATTGCCCCCTAGAGCCCACCTCTGGTCCCCGCCCCTCCATGCCCGCCACTGCTCCGCTCCCGGCTTCATTGCTTCCTCCAGGACCAGTGTGATGACCTGCACTTTCCTCGCCAGACTCCCCGCGCACTGCTGCTGCAGCCTCTGCTTCGCACAAATCCTGCGGAACAGCCTCCCAGCTCCTTAGCCCACTGACTTTTAAAATCTGGCCTCTGGCTCTGTTTGGTCTTCTTCTCTCAACACATCATAAACTCTTGCCAGAGTGACCTATATGGAACCCTTCCCTCCCCTGCACCCTTGCCCTCAGTACCCCCTGCCCTGAATGCCATCTCCTGCTCACCCCCTGCATCCCCAGTCCTGCCCATTCAAGATTAAGCTTAGGGACACCGCCCCCAGGAAGACCTCAGATCTGCCCCCAGGTGAAAACATACTCTCTTCCTCTAATAAGACAGCGCTTTATATCTCTGCCATACAAGTTTTTCTGTGTTTGCTCTTAATTATGAACCTCTCCCCTAAAGAACTTTTAAAAGAAGGCCTTTGGAGTCTGACATCTGAGTGTTTTAATGTCTTTTATTTATTTATTTTTTTGCTTGGGCTTTTGACTATTTGTGCATTTATTTCATTGTGATTACACACAAAAGTTTCAAACACACTAAAGTAGAAAGAAGAGTAAACGGACCCCTGTGTTCCCACCACCCAGCTTCAACAACTATCCACAATTTGTAAATTTAAGTAGCCTTTGGATTTTAAGCTCTACTCAGTCTTCTCATATTTACTGCTCAGGGGGGAGGGGAAGAGGTAGACCATCCGATTATTCATCTTAAAGCTTCTAGAAAACTTGAGCTTTTAATTCTATAAGTTTGATGAAAATCCTGCCTCTGGGCTAAAGGCGCACGGGTGGGCGGGGAAGCGCCTCAGAGGCGGGAGCTGGCAGTGGGCCAGGCAGCTGCTTCCCTAGCCTGGCGCTTTGCTGGGGAAAGGCTCCATCACTCCGCATGGCTTGGAAGGGAGACTTTCAAAGGCTAAATGTCCCCATCGTTAGCCCAGCGATGATGCCACGTAAGATGCTATGCCCATTCCTTCTGAGAGCCTGGAGTCCGTCTGCTACCACCTGTCAACTCAAACAAAACAAGTCCCAGGTGTCGTCCCTGGGAGATGATGCATGGAGTGTCCTGCCTAGTTTCTCCACCAGGGGCAGCTGCGAGGGGCAGGCAGTCTTGGACCCTGATCAAGACTTTGGGTCTTTTTCAGTGAAATGTGTCCGTGTGACAGTCTTCCCTGGGTGGGGGTCCTGATTTCCAAGGGCCCAGTTACACCAGTGTTCAGTTCAGGATGACAGACTGTTGGGAAACCACAAAGCTCATATTCCAGTTGAGCAGAACAGACAGAATCTGGGAATAAAATATAAACAACACTAAATCATTTAAAATAATTTAAAAATTCTGCTGCTGATTGAGTTCACACCATGTGACCAGAGCTCTCCCTGGAGTTGCGCCCTGTGCTCAGACAGTGTGCTAAGAACTTTATAGATGATATTAACTATTTACAACCCTGGGGGCTTCTATCTTTATTTAACAGAGAAGAAAACTGATACTCAGCCAGACAAGAAGAATGTGCAGGACCAGCTGCTCAGACACGGCAGAGCCGGGACTCAGTGGCCAGATCCGCTGACTCCAAACCCTGGGCTTGCGACCACAGAGCAATGACCTCACTCCTGGGGTCCTCGGGTGATTAGCACCCCTACTATGCATCTGCACTGAGTCTGCGTCCAGCTCAGGCTTAGTGGAAGCAGTGAGCAGACTCCAAAACCGAGCGTGGTGGCGATCGTGTGATGTGGGCACCGGATGGCCTAGCTCCCATCATCTCTGCCACTCCTGGTTGATGGCCCTCGACTCTTATCTTCTCCATGCCTCAGTTTCCTCATCTGTAAAAGGAATCCATGACTGATAACAGTACCAACTTTATCGGACTCTTTCGAGGAATAAAGCAGTTAAAAATATAAAGTGCTTACAGGGA
Organism: Camelus ferus; assembly: GCF_009834535.1. Taxonomy (NCBI): domain Eukaryota; kingdom Metazoa; phylum Chordata; class Mammalia; order Artiodactyla; family Camelidae; genus Camelus; species Camelus ferus. The sequence goes on from NC_045702.1 coordinate 36,816,515, forward strand.
ACTATAGCTTGTAATAACCTATACTGGAAAAGAATCTGAAACAAGAATATATGTATGTATACATAACTGAATCACTTTGCTATACACTTGAAACTAACACAACACTATAAATAAACTATAGCTCAAATGCAAAAAATGTGTGAAGTGCTTAAAGGAGCCATGAAGAGAGGACAAGGATCATGTGAGGATGGGAGCCAGTGCAAGATGAGCGAGTGGTGTTGCAGCCATTAATTCCTTTGCTCCGAAAGCAAACTCCGTGGTGGCCTCAGGCGAGGTGCACTTACCTCCCATCCACAGGTGGTGGGGACGTCGGCCAGGGTGGGTGATGACACAGACTCTGACAGCCCGGGTGTCTGGGCTCTCGAGTGGGACGAGGTATCTGCACTGGAGGAGAACTCCAACCATCAGGCCCAGAGAAACACAAAGAAGAAAGTGACATCTCTCTGGCTTTGGAAGAACGCAGCCCTCTACCAAGGACCCCACTTGTTTTGCTCCCCCCGACATCCCCAGAGCAGATGTGAGGGAGTCACAGCATGGGCCCCGTTATTTGAGGCTCAGGAGGGCTAAGTCTGTTACAGGGTACGGCTGGGGCAGCAGGACTGAGCTACATGGCTGCGGGCCTCTGATGGGCTCCTGCACAATGGCTGGGCTCTCACATCACAGGGTCTCCTGCGGGGCAGCGCACAGGAGACAAAGGTTCCATTGGGGCAGGGGGAAGGGGCAGCTGGGGGCTCTCAGGGCTTCCCTAGCACTTAATTCCCCATGCCCCACCTCCTTCCAGAAACCCAGCTCAGCATCAGGGGACATGCCTTGGCTTCTCTGACAAAGTGGATCCACAGTTGGGCCTCTTCCTGGACAATCCTGATAGCAGGAGAAGAAAGGAAAGAATGGGGAGGGGAGAATCGGAGACAGATGCTGTATTTGGGGAGAGGAAGTGGGAGAAAACTCTGGAGAAGGGCAGGGGCTTAGAAACAATCTGAACGCCCAGCAGAAAAATTCCATACAATGGAACATTATTCAGCAATAACAAGAAGTGAGCTCTCAGGTCCTGGAAAGACACAGAGGCAACTTAAAGGCAGGTTGTTACATGAAAAAGCCAGTCTGAAAAGGCTACGTACGTATGCTTCCAACTACATGACATTCTGGAAAAGGCAAAATTAGGGAGACGTAGAAAGATCACTGGTTGCCGGGGGAGGGGGAGGGATGAACAGGTGGAGTACAGGGGATATTTAGATCAGAGAAACTACTCTGCATGCGCTGTGAGGTGGACAGATGTCATTATGCTTTTGTCAGAACCCACATGGAGTACAAAGAGTGAGCGCTCGTGTAAACTACAGCTTTAGTTAATAATATACCGATATTAATTCATCGATGGTTAACACATGTACCACATTAATGCAAGACATTAGTAATAAGGGAAACTGTACAGGGTTTGGGGGTCTACTTTCTGCTCAAGTTTTCCATAAACCTAAAACTACTCTTAAAAATAAAGTCTATTAATTAAAGACAATGACAACTAAACAAAACAAAACACAAACAAAAGATCCAAAAAGAAAACTCATGAGGGCTGCGCCCAGAGCAAGACCAGCGGCCCCTGTGGCCAGGCTCCCCGAGCCGGCCCTGGATGTCAGAAGCAAAGAGGCCGAGCCCACCCTGACTGTGAGGTGTGGTCACTGTAGTGCAGCTCCCCAGCCTCTGGCTCAAACCAAATGACTGTCACAAAGGTCATTCAACTGAATTTCTTTTACCTCTTCACAGTTGAGGAGTCTTTTCTTCCCCCAGTTTTGGGGCAGAAATCTGGCTGCAAGGAATCGGGGCAGCTGGCTGGTGAATGCAGGTGGAGGTTTTATCTTTAGATGAGTCAGCTCAACGGGGAAGCACCCTTTCCAACCTGCCATGACTTTTCACTCTAACTCAGCTGCTTTGGGTCAAGGCTTAGCCCTCACAGGTTCCGTGCCTCCAGGTGCCACTCACCCTCCCACTGGAGAGACACTCCCTCAGAGTGGGCGTGGCTGACACCCAGGTACACCTGGAGCCCCCAAAAAGGACTTCCTTCTTATGCCAATGACCAGTGATGCTCCTTGGAGCCAGGTGGCCCCAAAGGTGGCCTTTGGTGGAAAACAGGCCATCACGTCCCTGGGTTCCCACAGCGTGATGCTGGTGGTCCATGCTGTGTTCAGCGCTGGAGGAGGGCTAAGCCCTCAGAGTCCGTGGTAAACTGTAAGGAGCCGGGTCACGACTCACATGTTCACTCTCTGTGTTGATTCTCTCTGACACACTACTGCTGGCAGCACAGGGTTGACACATAGGCATGCACTTTGGATTGAGTGTGGATCTTGTCTATTTACTTACTAGTTGAGTGACCTTCATGTGAAGCTCTCTCAGCCTCAGTTTCCTCGGCTGTGAAATGGGCATCATCATCTTGGTCTCACAGGGACCTCAGTGAGAACCCAACGCAAGGAAGGGAAGGGTGCCTGGTGGCAGTTAACACGTGCTTCCGGCCCCCAACACCCACCGACAAAGAAGGACCCTCCCTCCCCCAGTGCTCCCAGGCTCCCTGTGGGTCCAGAATCAACAGCTATTCCTCAGAAGCAGCAGAGGGAGGCTCTGGGCTAGAGGCTGGGAGGGCGGGGACACGGAAAGGGGGTGGAGTGGGGAGGGACGGAGGGAGGGAGGGAGGAAAGGACATCGTTCTGATGGAATTCTCCCCCAGCACAAGGGAACCTGCACTGGATCTGGAGGCACAAATGTAATAACACGAATAACAGACGATCTGACCAAAAGTCAGAAGATGCGCGCTCTGGGAGGCAGGAGATGATTTGAGATTTCAGAGAGGTCTCAGGGGGTCTACGCGGCAGTGACAGACACCTCTGCAAGGTTTCAAGGCGGGATGTAAAGGAAGCAGGCTCCTGGGGGCTGGGGTGCGGGGGCACGCGTTGTGTTCGGGACCCCTCAGGCCACAGCCCTCCAGGGGCATCCGAAGGGAGCACAAAGCACACACGGCAAGGGAACTGTCCCCGGGCTCTCACTGCAGCCAGGCTGGTTCATCTCTGTTTATTTTTTCAAAACAAAACTAAAAGCCACCACTCAAAATATTTGAGAAGACTGCTCAAGTTAAAAGCTTTATGTGATTTGCAGCCGGAACGTCGCAGACTGGTGGTCAGAGAGGAGGTTCCGGCAGCCGGGCATCTCCCACTCTGCCGCTCGGCCGCCGCTGCTCCTCTCCGGGCTGCGGTCCAGGCGGCGGGCGTGGCCAGCCGGTCGGCTGAGATTGGCGGCAATCGCAGATGGCACACATTTCCGTTCTCTGCTGGGCTTCTGATCTGACCATCCAGCACTTCAAGGGCCCAACGTGCTCCCGCCCCTGCCAGAGGTCCAAACACATCCGCCAAGACGGCAGGCGGGTCCAGGCCCGGGCGAGGACGCGATCAGAATGAAGATAAAAAGGCAGTTCCGGGCGCTCTGCATCTTCACCGGGGAGGGGGAGCTCCTGGCCTCCGGGGTCCGAGGGTGGAAACCCGGTTCAGTGTCATCACCGCTCGTGCTTAATGTTGGCTTCACTTCGCTCCAGGGTGACCCCGCTGCCGTTGCGGGCGCCTTCCTTCCTGTTCCAGTCCTTCTCCGTGTAAAACTCCGCCAGCACGGGGCAGTGTTCGGAAGCCACTCCGCCCCAGGACCAGTTATCTGGAATCCAAGGGTTCGTGAGGCCCTCTCTCACGACAGCCCAGTGACCTGAAGGCAGAGGGAAAAGAAACCAGAGGTCAGGATATAGGAGATGGGGGATGTGAGGGCGGGGTGTCCCAGGCTGGCAGGTGGCTGCACACCTGGGCTCCCTGAGGAGACTCAGCCTGGCTTGTCTGTGCAAATGCGCTGTCTCAGCCTATTTGATTTTCTCAGCAAGTGAGGGTTTACCATTTAAGCACTGAAACTACCCCTAAAAAGCTTAACAGCAAGGGGACAGAGGAAGTGATTTCTAACTTCCCTACAACCCAGTGTTCTCAGGCTCCCCAGCTCCCATGGTGAGAGCACTGCCTTCCACTAGCGCCTCCTTGCAGCCCCGGCCTCTGTCTGGCCAGCAGGCCATTTTTGCACACTGCATCTCACCTAGTTTGATGACTGTCACTCCTCTTGAGACCCACCTTCTTCATCCTCTGGATCCTCCCATGACACAGTCCAACAGGAAACCGGTGCCCAGGACGGGAAATTCTAGTCCTGAGGATCTAAGTCTCTGCGGCATGTCGGGGTCTCACAGTGGGACCCCAGCATTAGTACTTAAAACATTCTTAAATGTCTCGCTGAAGTATACTCTGCATCCATTGGCATTAGTGAAGCTTCCAGGCAGGACTGAGAACACCTGTTCTTGTCTTTCATCAAAAGACCCTACCAATGCGTCTATATTTCTGTTTTCTGATCCAAAGTCTGCTCAGCAAGTGACTGCTATGGGGGGGACTGCTTTTCAGGGCTGAGCTCACCCACCACACCCTGGTCCTGGAGGAGTCCTGTTTAAAGCACTTCTCCCATCCTGTCAGCTCACCCCTAACCACTGCTCCTCAGGGCACCGACGGTGAGTCAGTAAACCTCAGGCCACAACACAGCAGCTGAACATGACAGGTCTGGAGGAGTGTTTGCTGAATGACTAAGTGTCCTTAAAATTAGGCTACATTAGCAGCTCATCTCGGAATCTGGGGATGCTGCCCAGGACACACTGGCATTGCCCCTGTGGTACATCAGTGAATGCCCTTTAATTATTTTTCACACCCCTTCACTCTTAAATGTGACTCTGTTTGAATGATAATGATACAGTCACCTAGATGATAAGCCAGTAAATGCCTGGGAAGGCAACTCCTGGCTCTTGCTCAAACCAAGTGATCCGGAACCGTCAGCTCAGACAGGTGCATTCTACTCCATTTCGGAGCAGGAGGAAGGACGAGCGACTTGTGTTTACCTGTGAAAACCTTCTTCAAGCTTTTACTGATCCAGATGTTGTCCAGAGTCTTTGAACCTTGAGGATTCTTGGTGCTGATGTTGGTGAAGGTGTGTGCGGGGATCAGGGGGTAGAATTTTTCTTTCCTCAGAATATCATAGTCAGTGCTGTCTGGCCCCTGGCCGAAGTCCCCTAAAACGATCACGTCTTTTTCTCCTGGAAGTGAAAGAAAGAAAATCAGGAGTTTAAGAGGAGGTGAGAAATGAACCCAACACTGACCACAGCCCATTTAAGTGGGATCGTGGCTGTCTGATTTGACTCTTCAGGTTAGGACTACAGATGGTTCTTATTCTCCCAATTTTTCCAAACTCCTTGTGCCAACCCCCTCCCAAACTTAAGAACAGATTAGTGACACATCTGGAAATGGGGGTCAGTGTGATGGAGAGATCACCCCTGCTCCAACTCATGGGCTCCAAATCTCACAGCACAAAAAGGCCTAAGGGTCCTGCTCAGGTATTTAACAAAATCTCAACAAACATTTATCGAGCACAGAGGGAAGATCATGGGAACACAGGGAGAAGAAAGCCATCCACAAGGAAAGGAGAGAGGCCTCAGAAGAAACCAAATCTGCCGACACCTTGACCATGGACTTTCCGGCCTCCAGAACTGCGAGAAAGTAACCTCCTTTTGTTTAAGCCACCTGGACCGTGATATTTTGTGACCGCAGCCTGAGCACACTAACACAGGGCCAAAGTGGAAAGCTTTTCTCTTTAAAGTATCTTCAATATTTCTCTCATAGTTTGATTTACTAGAGTGAGTGGGATAGTGATGAAGTATTTTCCAAAGTGAGCAGAAAGGACAGTGGGCCCAAGCGAGGCTCCCTGGGATTTGCATGGACTGCCTGACCATCATGGCCTGTCTCCAGGGTCCCTTCAGGGGAGCCACGTTATCACAGGGAGCGGCATTTCTGTCTCATCTTGCAAGGGAAGCTTTAAGGAAAGCAGTTCATAAACGAAGGCCAAATGCATCTGAGACACTCAGCAAATCTTTTTCCTGGACACGAACATGCTTCAGTAACAATGGCTGGAGGGAAAGAAATCTAAAGTGGAAGGACACACGCCACCAGCAGAGGGAGCTCGTTCACTGCACGTGACGCCCTCCACCGAGGGGCGGGAGGAACAGAAGCGGAGGGGAAGGAAGCCTTCCCTGCAGCCATTTGTGTGGTCCACAGAGATTTAGCCCCTCATGCTAGATCCTAACAACCTTGGCACCCAAAGCAGGGTGAGCCCAACCACGTGGTCTTGAGAAATCAGTGCCTCCTTCCAAATAGCAAAACTAACTTGAGAATAACATTAATAACAACTCATCTGTGGCCAGTGTTAATGACCATTCACTGAGCCCTCACTGTGCACTGGACCCTCTGTGCAGGTAAGAGGCTGAGGCTCCGAGAGGTGGAAAGGCTTGCCCAGGGTCACCGAGCCAGCACTCAAATCCAGGGCTCTTAGCAAAGAGCAAGGATGGAAAAGCCCTGTGTGCCTGGAACAGCGCCTGCTGCCCGGCAGACGCTTGATAGACACATGTGGAAGAAACAGTGAACAAGGTGACGGGGAAAAAAAGTGAGGGGAAAACCTCGGAATTAGGGTGCAGTGTAATTTTGAAAGGAAAGAAGGAAAAGGTGCTGCCTTTATCGACTATCAAGGAAAACTGAAGTTAAGAAAGTCCGAGGCAGGAGGTTCCCATGTGGCAGGGAGGTTTTCACTGGGGTGCAGATCTGAAGAAGTGTGAGCCGTAAAAGACACTTCTGAAGCCAGGGGAGATGCAGGTGTCGAGGGTCAATGAGCCGAGCGCTGTGTAACTTTAGGGATGAAAATAACAGCTCTTTTTGAACAGGCACATTGAGGTTTTTTCTTTCGGTTAAATCAGTTGGGTGATAACATGGAGACAGTCCTTGCCTGAGAGTCCCCAGATGTGCGGGGACCTGAATTCTCCTAGAAGGCTGTCCACCGGGGTGGGTGCCTTACTCATCTTGGTTTCTGGGAGTGAGAGGAGACTGCTTGGGGCTGATGTGCTCTGAGTCTCAGGATTTATAAAATGCCAGTGAAAACAGCAGGAGCAGGTCCCCACGGGGGGAAGGAAGGTTCCCCCCCAGATGTCAAGGATGACTGCACCCCGTGTCCCTTTTGCTGAGTTCACAGAGCAGGCCCCCCGGGGGGTGTGAAAGAAGAGAATTCCATCAGAGGACGGGCACACCCCAGCTGACGTCAACCTGGGTGCACATTCCAGACAAAGGCAGAAAAGCCCAGAGTTTACTAATCAAGTCGGCTCTGTTTGCTCTGACAGAAAGAAGCCCGTGGAATATAGGCTTAGTCTTTGTTTTAGCTGAACCGCCTCTGCTCATCGATTCACCCGTGTTGCCCCCTGGACAGGCTGTGGCACTTCCTGAATCCTGGGTCTGCCGCGTCACCAGTTAACAATGAACTGGACCTTAGTTACACGCAGGGGGACCCAGAAGCATGAGTCACTGTCCGTACATGGGTGTGTCAAGGCCAAGCCAGGCTGTGGGTCGATAGTCCCCTGGCAGTTTGGAACATAACCTGCCTAGGTTTGCTAACAAAAACCTGACCACTCCCTGGATATCAGGGAGGAAAAAAAAAACAAAACAAAACAGAGAGAGCCTAAGGTTATCAGAGAAGCTAGAGACTGGCATCTTTCCTTTCTGCTTCCATGAAAAGGAAAACCTTGAGATTGAAAATAAGAGAAACGTGCATGGATCTGAAAAGCTATCAAGTCAGCCTTTTTAGGCTGGAGACTGCAGGTGAACAATTTCCCACATAGTTGCTCCTTGGATGAAATATCTCAGCTTAAACATCTTTCTGACACTATCTTAGCCCGAAGACTCATAATTTAAGGAGAATGCCGGTCACAGCACATCCTGGTTCAAAATGTAACTTGCATATGAATGTTCACAGCAGCCCAAAGATGGAAACAACCCTAGTGTCCATCGATCAATAAACAGAATAGTATTTGGCCTTAAAAAGAAAGGAAATTCTGACACATAGTACAAACCATGAAGATGTAACATTAAGTGAAATAAGCCAGAAACAAAAGGACAAATTTTGTAAGATTCCGCTCACAGGAGATACCCAGAGTGGTCAAATTCATAGAAACAGCAAGTCGAATGGAGATGCTCAGGGACCCAGAGAAGGAGGTATGGGGACTTTTTGTTTAATGGGTGCAGTTTTAGTTTGGGGAGACGAAAAAATTCTAGAGATGGATGGTGGTGATGGTTGTAAAACAATGTAAATGTGCTTAATATAACTGACCTGAGGCTTAAAAATGGTTAAGATGGTAAGTTTCATGTTATACGCATTTTACCACAATAAAAAGTCTTTTCAAAATGTAACTTTGCAGTCTGACTGAATTATTTTTATAGCCAAATCTTCATAAGCCCATTGTGAGGGGCCAACTTAACAAGGAAAAAAAATGCTGAGCAAGCTAGAGAACACTGGTTAAGACTCTAGTTTATGGAAGAGAATTCCAGCCTCCAGCTGTGAACCCTCATCTAGAGAAGCTTTGAAAAACCAAACCCAGTCACACACGTCCCTATCTTTACGGCCATGTCAAGTTTTCTTTCTCGTAAACCGTGCACAGAAAACCTTCCGTGTTATCGGGGGCAGAGCCCAGAAAACAGACAGCCCACCTTTCTTCTAAAGTTCAGCTCTTTTCTATGTTTTCGTAAACCCAGTGGCTTTTTTTTCTTTGAGTCAATTCATGTTCGGTGAGTGCCTACTATGTGCTGGGCACTTCCTCAGACAGTCACCAAGCCCCCTGAGCACCCTATCAGGTCACCACTGTCCGTCCCCCGTTAGACAGAGCTTGAAGGGGTAGTAACTTGCCTGATGTCCTACAGAAAGAGCTGAGATTAAAATCCAGCTTTCCCGTCAGCTTCAAGGCTCCTTCGGTAAGGTCTGCATCCCACCAGAGAGAAAAATGCAACTCACTGCTCGACCAGACTTTCCTACCCTTGTCATCAACTTCTCCTCCTTCACAAGAAGAGCACGTGCAGATGGGCAGGCAGCACACCCAGGGCAGCTGACCCACGATGAGCTGTCACCGGGGAGGGTGTCATCACTGAATCCTTTCCATCAAACAGAGGCTGAAAAGCCACAAAGCTGACACCATGGAACCCGTGTGCTAGACTCACGAAGACAAGCTGTCAGCATGTCCAGGGCAGCTGGGCTCCCTGAGATGCAGGGAGTGTGGTGGTTTCCTGGGCTTTGCTGCCCACTGGACAGACGGCCAGATGAAGGGATCGGACGGAGAGACACCCAGAAGAGGCAACCCCTTCTACAACTCCTGCCCTGCAGAAGTGGGAGCTGAGAAAGACAGCCTCCTACCTTTCAGGGTTTCTTGCAAGGTCTGCACGAAGCTGGCCCAGTGGTGGCTGTCGCTGTGATTCCTGCTCGGGTTCTCGCTCCCTGGGAGGGTCAGGGCTGCCAGGTGAAGGTTCACAAGGATCAAGTCATTACTTCCCACCTGGGCAAGAGGAAAGGACACATCAAGGACAGGCGCGATGCTCTTACTTCCCGCTTTACCTGACTCACACACAGCTTCATGCCCAGCGCTGAGCACAGAGGCTGGCGCACCCTGGGAGATGGGCACCGGAAGGGTTTTCTGACCCCCCTGCAGGATGGAGACCTATCTTGTTCTGTCAGTGCACCCCGACATCGCACCTGCTCCTCCTAGGCCTGGAAAATTGGGCACATCTGGAAATGTCAAATTTTTGTTTTTTGCTTTTTCTCTTCTAAGCAACTAAAAAGGGGGAAGCAGGGGTCTAGCGGCTGGTTGTTACCAAAGACCTGGGGCTCTTAGGCAAAGGGCCAGCCTGCCATTCCCTGCCAGGACCCACTGCTGGGACCCTCCTCCTTCCCCACCGCCCACCCCTACGTGTTCTTCTCCCACCAGAGACCACTATGCCCTGATGCGCACTTTCACCCGATTTCAAACATGTCGAGAATGACAGCCAGCCGGACCCTAGCAGCGCAGGCTATGCCTGTGCCGCGTCCCCAGGGGTGGCCGTGGTGCACAGGTGCGGAAGCGCGAAGTGGAGGTCAGTCCTCAAGCACCGCAGCATTGCTCAGCTGCTCAGAGTTTAGCAACCTGCCCTTCCGTTTGTCATGGCAACAAAGAGTAAATGCTGCCAGGAAGCAGCGGGGTGCAGGGGGAGCCCCCAGGAAGTGGAGGCTGCCAGTTCTGTCTTACAGATGTGCCAGCACCACCGCCCAGCCGGGAGGGTGGAGGGCTCTCTCTGCAGCTGTGGCTCTGACCGTGGGGGAACCACCTTAAGGCTGTGGGCAGGAAAACCCAGTGTGGAGAGGTGAGCCGCATCTCTGCTCCTACCACTTGTCTGGCCTGCGACGTGCCATGAAGTGCAGCAGGCTGTGCGTCTGTCGAGGTGATCGCTTCATTTGGAGGCCTTGGCCAATATTTCGTGACCCGACAGCATTTTTCATTGGCCATTAAAAACAGCCTGCCTCTTAGAGTCACTGGCTGGTTCTGCCTGTTGGCTTGCTTGGCCAAAACCATTACAGCCACTTTACAGAGAAAAGGGATCCAGTGTGGAGGCGATACTGGTATTAACAGTGATATCTGGCTGAATTCCACATCAGCACCAGGGACCACTGCCTGATCTTGTGACTTCACAGGGATAAGGCCAACTGCTGACTTGCTGATCTGTTTTGCTGCTGGCTTCTTCTTGCTCTTGCTGCCCAGCTTCTGACTGCTTGCTGTTTATTAATATTTCCCAGGGATGTCTGGGGAAATCAGAGAGAGAGCGCAGATCTGGCTGCTTGCTGCTCCGGACTCTGGTGAGACAGGGCTTGTCTGGAGGTGTCAGTCATAGGGCTTCCCTGGCTCCACTGCCCAGAAGCTCCTTCTGAGCCCCTTTCAAGCCCAAATGACCCCTTCAGAGTCTCCCCTCTCTTACCAGAGAAGTTCAGTTGCCCTCTAATCCAGTGAGTCCCAAATGCCCAGCCTCGTTAACCCCCGTGCAGGGAAAACTGAAAAAGCATTGAAGCTTGAAACCCAGACATTCTGTGTGTCCGGGGCAGGGTCCAGGAACCCCTGATCTTAAGAATCTCTCCGGGTGATTCTGATATGGGTCAGGTTTGGGCAGCAGCCACCTGATCTCCTTCCCGCCCGCATGTCAAAGTGACCAGAGCTACAGATCCGCCAAATCTCTCTCATTCTTGCTCTGGACATGGTCCCCAGCCAAGGGAACCCCAGGAGGGTGTGCTGCCCCAGCCCAGAGAGAGAACAAAACCAAGGCAAAAGATGAGCTTCTCCAGCTCACAGTTCAGAAAGGGCCTTTTTTCCTTTTTCAGATGGAGTGGCTCTTCACGGCGACATGAGCGGTACCTTGAACCTCGCAAGGTACGGGCTGGGACCCATGGGCTTCCCGTGCCCGTTGCCAGGCGAGCTCTCCTGCCAGGCGGCGTCTCTCAGCTCCACCCCGGCCGCCGTGTCCCACAGGAATCCTGCAAACCCGGGCCCCTGCAGGAGAAGACGAGGGTTAGTGTTGGGGGGGGGGGTCTGTCTGGTGGCAGGGCTCAGCCCTGAGCTGGGGAAGAGGCAGGTGAGCCCAGGAGGAGACGATGGGGAAGCAGCAAGCTCTGCTCGGGGTCCTGAGATTACATGCCCAGGGGCTGCTTCCGAGACAAAAGCACATCCAAAGCCACGGCGTGTTCCTCCTTGTCCCCCCACCCAATTTCCCAGACCGGCAATTTCAGGGAGCTTCACATACTGCCATGGGTGCCTGGGCTCTTCCCTTTTTGAGGGGATGGGGCGGGAATGGGGACCCAGACTAGGCACGGAGTTATCTTTTTAATCATCACACCCCATGAAGTAGCTGCTCACACTCCCATCTGTCAGATGAAGACAGCTGCTCAGAGAGGTTAAGTAACTTCTTTAAAACCCCATAGCTGGTAAGCGGCAATGCTGAGGATCAAATACGAGAATCCAAGGGGAGGTTTTGCTTACAACTGGGATCTGGCACCTAGTAGAAATTCAATAAACATGTGCTGGATGAACAGAGGTCAGGAGTAACAGTCTCAGTGGTTTGGAACCGGTCAAGGGTCCTCTTCAGGTGGATGGGGCCCCACGTGGGGATCTGAAGCCCCAGAGCAGTGCGCTGCGAGGGCCAGTGAGTGGGGCAGACAGACAGGGTGGTGTGGCAGGGTCAAGGTCTCTGGCCATCAGAGGGACCACTCTGAATCTGCCTGCTTCCTGCTGCTGCCACCCGGTGCCTTGTGGAAAGAGGAAAGTCTCCCCCTACCGCCAGTCCGGCCGGTGGGGGCTCTGTGCAGGAGTTGGGTATCAGCAATGTCACCCGGGGGGCCAGCAGTGCTCGTTGCAAAAGGAGAAATGACTCTGGGCTCTGGCCAAGTCACCAGCTTCAGCTCAGTCCCGGCCGCACGTGTGTGGCAGAGGCGGGAAGGGGGGAACAGCGTTCTGCCTGCTGTGCGCCTTTCTATTTTAAAATGATCGACCTGCCCACCCACTCGTGGGGGCGCTAGTTTAACAGTGAGAAGAGCTGGGTCTCAGAACCGCCTGAGCCACTTAGTGGTGGGATCTCTGGGGAGCTGCTGTGTTTTTCTAAACCTGTTTTCTCAGGTGTAGAGTGAAGGAAATATAATTTGCCCTGTTGGGATCAGAGGGTGATACCCTCTTTCCCCCAATTTACTGTTTCCCAAGCGGTGGTGCCAGAGTAACCTTAAGTATCACTAAGGTCACCCTCTGCTGTAAAACCCAGGGGCCCTCTGGGTGGGCACCTCCCTGTTCATCACTGCCTTGCACGCCTGCTCGCCTATGTTCCCAGCAGGACTGGGCCTTCCTGGCCTTGCATTGCTGCTTCTTCCACTACTGGTTCCTCACATCCTTCTGGGAGCCTTTCCCAAGCCCCCAGTTCAGTGGGCCCTTATTCAGAAGAGCTGCCCTCAACGTGGGGCGGTGAGAGGAGAGGGGGCGTTAGAGCCAGAGAGCGCTAGCTGGGTCGGGGCCTGAACCCCACCTCGCATCAGCTGGATGACTTCCGGGCAAATCATTGTGTCTCACTAGACCTCAGCGTTCTCATGTATGGACCGCCCCTCCACCAGGGGGTGAGGCTGGAGACCAAGGAGAAGGCACCTGGATGTCCCTTCAGACACTGGAGAAACGGCAGCTGCTGCCACAGTCTCTCCTGCTGGTCCGCGGTCCAGGTGGCACGTTTGTGACTTGCAGATTGTTTGTTACATCCAGACAGTGTTTAAAATAATTTTAAAATGATCTACCCACATTTAAAATTCAGGAAATTTCACATTAAAATCCAGATATTGACACCTTTTGAGAAACCAGGAGATTTGTCCACTGGCCCACAACTCTCCATGGCAACCTGAGACAGGCGCCCGCTCCCCGCCCAGCACCACCGGGCCTGTCTGCCGCCCGTGCCTGTTAATCAAGCATTCGATGCATGTTATCTTTCTAAATCCTACAGCCGCCCTGTGAGTGAAGAGAGGGCTAGTTGCTCCCGTTTTACAGATGAAGGACTTGAACTGAGAGGTTTAAGTGGCTTGAAATTGGGCCTCCCTGCTGTCCTCCAACAGCCCTGACACCCTACCTGGAGTAGGGTTACCCGGCCTGTCCCCACCACAGGCTCCATCAGGCTCAGGTTCGGATCCCCGGACATGCAAAGAATGAAAACAGGCTGGGCTGGGTGGCTGGGTCTGTTTGTGTCACCGTATGTATCTGGCTTGTAACACAGTGCCTGTTACGCAGTCACCTTTCTAATGATTTGTTGAATGTGAATGAGTAAGAAGTGTTAGATGCGCTGTTAAGAGCCTTGTGAACCTACCGATGTGTAAAGTGCTATTAAAAAAAAGGGAAGGGGTGTTACTGTTATTTTTATGTGGACTTGAGTGGTAAAGACCAGATATATTCCAGTTTGACAGTATTTCCAGCCTCCTGCGAATGCACGCTGGCTCCCACCTACAGCAACCATTTACACTCCAAAACCCAGAGAAATGGAACATAGGTCACACTTTAAGGTAGTAGCTAAAAAGAGAGCTTACTGTCAATAAATGACTGGATACTTTTAATCCAGTAAACATTTATCAGTTAAAAGCCTCAAATCTCAATATCACTCCGCTAAGCACCATTCATGTGTGCTTACAAGCATATTAGGAATACTAGAGAGAAAAAAATATATAGCATCTGCATTTATAGAAAAATTATGTGATGATACATTTTTTCCACTCATAATTAGGAGGGTTTTTTTTTTTTAAATCTACAACTCCACTGATACTGAACATTTCAAGTGAATAAAAACTGGTCTTGAATATGATATGCCAGAGTGAAAATCTATATATACAGAGATTTACCCAAACCCAGATGGGTGATACTACTGAAAGAACATGCAAAATTAAAATCGGCTGAAAATTCCCACAGACCATTTCCACATGCACAGTTCCTCCCACTGAAAGCCAAGAGTGCACACGCAATTAAGTGAGTCTGAAGTTTTCAGTCAATGAACATGGGCTCGCCACAAACTTGGCAGAGGCTGGAACCGTGGAGAAGGGATTATGAGCACAAAGGACAGAAATACCCTACTTGCGGCCTTGGTTCCAGACAGGATTTCTCCTCTCCTCCCAACACCCAAACTCCCATTTCCGCTGGGCGGCAGTCCCTTCCCGATCCAAACAGGAAACGAGAACCAGGGCATTTTGAAATGAATGGCAAACAGCTAAAAAATGGGCAGAAATACAAAATCACACCAAGGATGTTGGCAAAGGAAACATTTAAATGTCTAGGATTGGGAGAAAAAGAAAATGGGAAGAAAATCCAAGTTCTGCAGACGAGGGTACCTTCTGGAGCTGAGTCGAGGGCGTCTCTGAAACAATGACCTTCCAGCATCCTCGGGGCCCCTTCCACTTGCGGATGTTGGGCAGGATTGGCTGGTTGAGCTCTGTACAGAACTGTGGAGACAGAGCACAGGTTGGTGTGTGTTCTCACAGCAGGCAGAGCCAGAAAACCTTGATCCTGACTCATCAGAGACTCATCAGATTCCATCCCTGTGTTCTCAAAAACCAGGGTCTGCAAAGACCCAGAGGACAAAACAGGTACCACAAATTAAACAAACTGTCCACCTATGAGATACACAATTATCACCTGGCGACACTCAGTTCACAGCAATCGACTCTCTTTGCAGCATTTTACCGCAAATAGTTCAAACCAAGTTGTCAGAATCCATTTAATTCTTGTAACACTAGGGGTTTCAAAGTTCCACGAGGGTCTACATCAGTATCAGATGCAGAGGAAAAAAGATGAATACATGGTGTCTTGTCTTCCCACCGCGGAGCTTAGAGGTGCAAAAACTGCCCCCAGAATTTAATTGATAATAGTGAAATAACTTGTATGATGAAAAATGGTAACTAGACAATGTGGTGATCATTTCATAACGTATAAAAATATCGAACCACTATGTGGTATATCTGAGACAAATACAATATTGTAAGTCAATTATGCTTCAACTGAAGAAAAACCAGCTGACCCCTAGCTTCACCATGAGCCACCATACTGTCCACCTTGGTTTTGCTCTGAGAAGAAACGCCTCCTGTCGTGATGGTTCCTACGCCCCATGTGTGTCTACAGGGTGAGATTCTTTCCGCTTATGCGTGTTCCACCAATATGGAACCAGAAGGTGACTTTATCATCAAGGAAAACTAAAACTGCACAGGCAAAGTGAAATGAGGAGTTGAAAAACTATGGGCTTGAAAGTATGTGGACCAGTTCCTCTAATTCACGCCTCACATGCAACCCCGCCTCTTGGGGATGGCTACTTTGAGGGGTCCTCGAATTTTTCAGATACAGGCTCAGTTTTTGAGATGCCCTGACATCTGGTACTGCCCCTTCCCAGGGACACCCTCCTGTCCCTTTGCTTCATGCACCTCGGAGCACCCCACTCTTCTCTGTCTCTGCCCAGCCCTCCAAGCGAGTCTCTTGGCTTCCTTCTGGGGCATCACTGCTCTTTCTTTAATGAGCCAGCCTTACCTAATCTTACTCAGCCCCACGGCTTCAGCTTACACCTCTACCCCAAAGGCCCTCAAATCTATACCTGCAGCTCAGATTTCCCTCTTGAGTTGTGAATTGTATTTCGACTTCCTTTTTAACATTCCCATCTGGAGGTCTCTATAGAAGTGAAAACCCAGCAGCAGGTCCCAGAGGAACATGCCATTCCTCTGCCCCACCCCATGCCCATCCTGGTTCCTGGCATTTGCATCCTTCCGGCTGCTCTGACTCTTGCCTCTCCTCCTGTGTCCCATTTTGCATCCGGCCCCGCCCATCATCACGTGTGTCTGGAGCACCCTTTCTTCTTCCAGTCCCACTGCTGTGGCCTGTTTCAGAGCCCCATCTCCTCTCACCTGGGTCACTTTTAAGAAGTCTCCCTGCCTCTGTTACCTGGTCACCTTCCACCTGTCCGCTGGGTAAGTTGTGACGGCTGCACTGATGCCCCACCCCTCGAAGTGTGGTCCTGGGCCCAGGAGCATCAGCATCGCCTGGGAACTTGTTAGAAATGTTCTGGCCCCATCCTAGACCCACTGGATCGGAAACTCTAGGGTGAGGCCCAGCGATCTGTGTTTTAACAAGCCCTCCAGGTAATCCTGATGCCTGCTAACGTCTGAGAACCACTGTAGCTGCTACCTCCTCCCAAAGCATCTGCCCCAGATTTGGGGCAGCCCCCTCCTGGAAGGCCTCAGCTGCAGAGAGCAGCGCTTGTGCCCCTCCTGAGGCGCTCACATCCAGTGGCTGAGAGATGGCAGGATCTAACGGTCTGCTCTTTGCTCTCCTGTTGCTTATGCTATAAGAGGGAAGATGAGGCATAAGCAAGTACTCAGCCAGTCATTTCTGTGGCAACTGCTATGGAGAAAATGAGACCGGGCAAGGGTGGAGCGTGCTGGGAGGGCTGCTCCAGATACATGCTGCTCTAGGAGTTAGGCTGCCTTTACAGTTAGATGTTAAGGGCCTGCCTCTCGCCAACAGTGGATGCCATAAGGGAAGGGACTGTACCCGAGTCAACTTTATGCAGCCCACCTGGCACAGCGCATGGCACCCAGTGACGCTCTGAAAGCATCTCCTGGTGAACCAGGAAACTCCAGGGAAGACCACCGTCCTCAAATACATGTGTGATAAATGAGAGGAGGGACTGCTCCTTGAAGCTAATTATCTAATTGCCTCAGTTTTAACCTGACTTTGAGTTGGCCTGGGAAGTGTTCTCTCTGGGATTTGGTCATTGGTGACTGTTGTCCATTCCCCTTTCAACACTGCCCAGCGGCCATGGACAGTGTTATTCCTGACGGGATGCTTCACCCCAGATGAATCCCCATGGCCAGATGGTCCTGGCTGGTAACTATCCCTGGGAGAGAAATGAACCACTTTGGAAAATGCAAGAGGAATTTATCAACTCTGACTTTAGGGATCCAGCGAGGAAATGTACTTCACAAATGGTCCAATTTCCTGCCGGGGAATCAGTTGCTCAGTAGAGTAATCATTAGAGCTGAATCCAAGAATCGTTAAAAGTGAGAGCAGCTCTCCACTGCCCATCTGGTGCCTCGCTGCTCTCCACGCAGGGGGTCCCAAGCCTGGCTGCTCGCCCGAGTCTCCTAGGATGTACCCCAGGAAGCTCTATTTTAAAAATCCCCCCAGGTGATCAGCCAACCAGCCACACTACAGAGCCTCAGCCTCTGGGGGCCCGCTGTTCTAGGAAGAGCCATCTGCAGGCAGCCGGAAATCTCATCTCTCCTAACCCTCGCAGGACCTTCAGACATCTGGAGACAGATGAACCTCTCGTTCACGCTGCAAACCCCAGTGCAGCTTAAACATGCCCACTCCTGGCAAAGCCACTTTGATTGGCAGGGTGAGAACTGGGAAGAGGGGGCACAGGCTGGCATGTTTCCCACGTGCACCACTCCTACAGACGGGCTTTGGGGACTCACGTGGTGCTAGTCCAAGTGTGCTCATCGGTATCCCCTGGGATCTGAAAATGCTACTGAATTAGAATCCCCGGCGCGGAGCCTGGAAATCTGTGCTTTAACAGCCCCTCCAGGTGACTCTGACTCGAGCTGCAAGTTGGTGTTACTGATGAAGGAAAGACATTCTCCTTTTTCTTTGCTTTATACCTGAAAGACGCTCCTGCGCAGGGAAACTCTGGGAGATAAGGAACCATAACTCCTGAACCCTGAGGTATGTAAGGTATTTTGTAAGGTCCTTGATGACCTCTCTCGGCCCACAGAGTAGATTGTCCCTTTCCCTGCCCTCTTCTTCAGTATTTCTTATGTTATTGGGGACAATTAACAATATAAGGGACCAGGGAGAAGATTGCTGATGGCCGAAAGCCCCCTATGCCTAAACTTTCAAGATCAGCGTCAGGTAAGGGGCAGGTGTTTTCTTCCATTTCTAGGGCTGAAAAAAGACTTGCCAGCTTGTCGACCTAGTTGTCTGTTTGCACCAACAGTTCGCAGCAAACCTAAGGATGGGAGCACCTTTTGGGTCCTTGCTACTCAAGAGTGTGGGCCGTGGACCAGTATGTTAGAAGTGCAAGCTCTCAGACCTCCTGCACTGGGATCTGTATTTTCACAAGCTCCCGGGGGTGGGGAGGGTTCATGAGCTCAGCCAGCTCTGACAAGCCTGCTCCAGAGCCTTCCCGTTTTGTACACACTGCCCCCCGCCCCCACAGCGCTCATTCTACCAGTTATTCACGAGTGTCGTGCAGCCTGGAAAGGATATGCCCCAAATTGAGTTCACATTCAAGATTACATGGCTGATAAAAGAGTTAAGAGGGAGGGTCTGAACTGAGGTCTGTCTCCTGATGCTCCACCTCCAGGCCTGGACAGGACAGGTGGGGCAGGTGGGGCAGGGGCAGGCTGCAAGGGGTGGGGCCAGCCCACCTTTAGCGAATCCTTAGATCCTTTCTCCCCAAAATTTCAAAGGAAAACAAAAGCTTCCTGTGAGAGCCCTCCACATCTGAATTCTGCCTTAAGGGTCTTTTTTTTTCCTTTTCTTTTCAGAACAGCTGGTTCTCAAATTCTCTGCTTCGCCCACATACCAGAAGGAAGACATATTACTCGTAAGTAAAAGTGGCTCACCATGGCCGAAAGGATCCTGCTGCAGCCCCGCCTCTAAGATCCTTTCCCAGGGCCCAGGTGTCTGCGGGATGGTGGGGCAGGGTTTCCTCCGCCCCTTGGAGGCTCACTGGGCAACTATCATTTCCTCATATTGAAAGAAAGAGGTGGGCTTGTTTCTTTGGAGCCTTGGTAGTGTCCTCAGAGGGCCACCTCCGGGGGCTGGAAGAAGAGAAGCACGGAGGAGCTCGGGACCCCGGGCCTGTCATCTGACATCCTGGGTCTCAGTCTCCCCACATGTAAAGTGCAGGGATAGGAGGAGAGGACCCCGCCAGGGGCTCTTCTGAGTTCTGCAACTGCCTGATGCTAGGACATGAGGAGGAGAGGGTGGAGAACAGGGAAAAGCGGGAGCGTGCGGGCAGAGAAGTGTAAAAATGGGAGATAAAACACGGGATTCTCATAAGCATTAAAACTCCTTCTTCCCTCTTTCTGCGATAATCGCCACGTGAACTCCACGAAGAAGTGGGCTGCGATGACTGGGTTAACGTTGCAAAGGCTTTCGCCCAAACAGGAAGAGGAGCGTCCACTCTGCCAAAACACAGCATCAGTTGTTTTCCTTAACGTGCCCTACGCCCCACTGGAAGATCCTTTGCTAAACTGCCTAAAATAAAACTTACTTACTAACAGGTAGTCATTCTAGTAGGTTCAGTTTGGGTAAATCCAGCAACAGTAAGAAAACATAGGTGGCCAATAATCTATGACCAGGTTAGCTCCTGAATCCTCTGAGAAACCGAGACCCAGAAGCAGGAGGAAGGGGAGAAAAGGGAACAAATGTTTCCTAAGTGCCAACAATTTGGCACTTTTCACATATTATCACCTTTAATCCTAATGCCAACCAAGGGAGGCAGTTAATAATTCTCTCATTTGACGCGTGGGGAAAGCACGGTTCAGAAAGGGAACACAGCAAGGTCACTCACTGCCGGCCAGTGGGCCGGGCAGGATGAAACCTGGGGTAGCCAAGCCTAATGCTCAAATGCACGTAGAAGAGAAGGCTCCGGAAACACATGTTAAACCAACGCACCCCACGTCACAATGCACACGCACGCATTCCAGATTTGGGGTTCCCTGGAGCTAAAAGCTGCACGGCCACCACGCTGCTAATGTCAGTTTCCCAATGCACCAGGCTGCATGGCCTGGGGACACTGCTCTCCCAGGGAGGTCATCACATCAGGCTGCCGCCTTCCTTCTGGTAGGGTCAGGCACCAGCAGGACACACAGCCAAGCATTCAGAGCTTCCTAGGGCAGCCCCTGTTCTAATGGCTCACAGCCGTCCCTCTCCGTCTGTCGGGAGAAGCAGTGGACTCACAGCCCTTTCGTCACTCTGACTGCGAGCCCTGCTAGGTCAGTTCCACGTACAGTGTGCTCTCCCACAGGGACCCGAAAGGACTCTGGAGGACTGTTCGTCCTTGTTTACACATTCTTACCACGCTGAGGAAGATACAAAGCAAACAAGGAGGCATTTCCTCAGCCTCCACAACCAGCTGATCGTTAGCAGCTTTCTCAGAGCCCAGGGAAGTGACATCCACATGCACTCCTGTCAACAGAGCGGCTGCTGGTTCTGCTGGCCTCTCCTCTGTGCTCCCAGAAGTTACTCAGCACACGTTTCCTGATTGAGATAGTTAAACATAAGCAGGGCCAGGACGGAGGTTGGGGGGGGGACCTTGCTAGGGCAATTAGATTTTTTTGCAAGGGCGATTATAAAATGGAGAGTAAGGAGTTGAAGGTTTCGTGGAGCTGGAAGCCAGGTTAGGACAGGGAGGGAGAGGCACAGGGCCCAGGACCCTCGCGTGGGGGTTTCCACACTCCTGTGCTACCACCATCCTCATCATCCCTTGTTCCTGCCCTTCAGGGACACTTCCAGAGGCTCTTCTCCAAATGTCTCCAGATGCTAAGACTCTTAATCCTCGTCTGTAACACGGGGACAGAAATCACTCCCGCCTCTCTCGTTCGGTATGTCTGAAGCAGGCAGCACACGGCCCGGCGCCCAGCAAGTCTCCTGTGTTCCCGCAGTTGTCCCACTGACTGGGCCACACCCTCAGGACAGAGTCAGGGACAAAGGCTCCCCGCCTTCAACAATTCCTCAAACATGCCAGATGAGGAAGTGGGCAGGAGCAGGGTTGCGGCCAAACGCCACCAAGTTGCGTGCTGGAAGGGAGAGCCCCCTAAAAGTGCAGAGACGGACAGACAGACGGGACACCATAGTGTAATGGTCTCTGTGAAGAAGGGAATGGGTTCATCCAATCATTCAATAAAAAATTAACAAGCACTGGTCATCCTGGACTAAATTCTAGAGCTATAACAATGAGCAAAAGAGACTTGCCCCCTGAGCTTCCCTGCCCACTGAGCTTACAGTCTGGGGAAGAAGGGTGTTGGGGTGGCAGTGTAGGCATAGTTTTTTTTTGTTTTTAATTATAGCAAAAGTACTTTTATTGAGGTCATTCTAGTGCCAGGTACTTAACACGTATGAAATTATTTCATTCCCACAACATTCATCTAAGGTAAGTGTTATTATGATCTTCATTTGATGGATGAGGAAACAGAGGCACAGAGAGGTTAATTAACTTGCCCAAGATCACACAGCCAGTAAGGGACAAAGCCAGCATTTGAACCCAGGTAGTCTGGCTCCAGAACCCATGCTCTGCATACAGCTGCCTTCTGTCTCTGTAGTCACAGTTATTAATGAAATAATCTTCCAAACGTAAAATTACAACTGGAATTTGTGCTACAAAGGAATAGTTAGGGGCCTGTGGGCATCCAAGATGGTGGGGGTGGGGTGGGGTGAGTCTGACTTAGGGAAGGCTTCCCTGAAGAGCTGAGGCGTGAGTTTAGAACTCCGGGGTGAGAAGGCGTTAATCAGGCAAAGAGGAGAGAGGCGCATTCCAGGCAACAGGGGAGCATGTGCAAAGGGCCCGTGGTGGAGCCCGGCATGGAGAGTCTGTAGGACAGAAAGGTCAGTGTGGCTCCGGCAGAGATAGTGAGGGGCAGAATGGTGAGATGAGCTTAAAGGAACAGTTAGAGACCTGGCTATGCAGGGCCCTGTGGGCCTGAAAGGAGTTTGTGCCTTATCCTGTGAGCAACCTCAAAAATCAATGAAGGGCATAAACACCAGGTCTGCATTTTGAAAAGGCTACAGGGCTACAGCGTAGAGTGCAGATTGGGGAAGGGCCAGACCAGCCAGCCAGGGCACCAGAGATGAGGGAGGCTCGACTAAAGGGAGAGCGGTGGACAGGTGTGAGAGACAATCAGGAAATAAGCACAACGTGGCTCAGAAGAATTGAAAACAGATTCAAATACCAGTACATGAACGTTCGCAGCAGCACTATTTCCAAGGGCCGAAAGATGGAAACAATTCAAATGTCTGTCGATTGATGAGTGGATAAATAGAATGCGCTATATCCGGACGCTGGAACAGTATCGAACCACAAAGGAAAGCCGAACTCATACCCACGACATCACTGACAGACCTCGGAAACATTAGGCTGAGCAGAAAAGCCAGACACAAAAGGCCACAGATTGGATGATTCTATCTACATAAAACATCCAGAATGGGCAAATCCACAGGGACAAAAAGCAGCATGGTGCTCACCAGGTGCCAGGGGGAGGGAGGGACGCGGCGTGACCGCGTAACAGGTACCAGAAACTAGAAAGAGGCAACGGCTGCACAACACGGTGAAGGTGCTAAATGCCACTGAATTATTCACTTTCAAATGGACTCTAAAACAGTTAGTTTTATGGTATAGAATTTCACGTCAATAATTTTAAAAGTGACTTGGGCAAAGGGTTAGATGGTTTAAGGTAAAGCAGAGGAACTACTCTTTTCATTCGACAAGCACCAGGCACTATTCGGGGAGACAGCTGTGAAGTCGGGCTGCTGCTCACGGAGCCTGGGATGAGCTGGGGAGCAGGGAGGCCGCCTCTGTGTGGGGTTTATTCCAGCCTCCTCTCCACACGGTTACCATGCACCTGGGAGAGATGCACACAGCCTGGTAATTCTTGGAATACAGATTCTCTGAAGCTCGAAAAAAGAGACAGTTTAAGGCCAAATAAAAAACTTCGTCCCAAATTAGGCACTAATCTTGTGAGTAATGATTGAAACTAATTATTCTAAGTGGAAGCAGGTCTGAAAATAGCACAGAGTTTTGGAGGATTTTGTGGCTATTTTAGAAGAGCGTAGGAAGTTGCAGGTGGGGTGAAGTACCCCAAGTCAGAGCGGAGACCCTGGGATGGCCACGCCATGACCTGCACCAAGTGTGCCACTCCACAGATTCTGTCGTTTTTATGTCGCTGGAGACACATGCCAACCATGAAGGCTGAGAATGCAGAGTTTCATCTGGTACCTCCTACTGAAATGCTGAACCAAGAATTCAACAGGAAATGTCAACCATACATGTTACATCATTTCACTTGTAAGCAAAAAGGCATCTGCCCTAACGTGATGGTAACATTTCCTAAGACAAACCATGCTGACTTAGCCAACCACTGTTCTTCCTTTTCTAGAGTCTTCTTCCCTCTTTGATATTTTTCAGGTGAATAGGCTCAAGGAATGAGTAAGATGGGTATAGACAGAGGAAAGACTGTCTCTAAACCCTGACATATCATCCCACAGTCCAGCTGATTAATAAGAGCACTTTTACCCAAGAGCAACAGCCAGGGCAGGGGTGGGGAGAGAGGAAGCCAACACAGAAGGGTGGGAAACGATTATGCAGGTACTTAAATCCAAAGAAATAATGAAGGAGCAGAACAAAGCTGGCAGTTTATTTCTACCTTCCCACGTGAACACCCACATATTTTTTAAAACCCCAGAGATGTATTTTCTCGGTCCAGAAACACTGAAGACTAGTTCATTCTTAGACTCGCTCCGGACAGCAAGGCTCCAGCACTTCACACACATGTTTCTGTGAAGAACCCAGGGTTATCTAGGAACTGTCACATTCAACAGAATTTGGATTTATGGACCCTCAGGGAAATTGCTCTGGTTGACCTTTTTCTTCTAAATCGTCGGCCTCCAGCTATTCTAAATGGTGTTGATGCAGCCTGCCTGTATCAGCCATAAAGCAGCATCTTCAGCAGCAATAACCATAAATAAAGACTTCAAAGCTGTGGGTGAAAGGATTACAGATTCATGATTTGCTTTATTTTGATTTGCATTATGCCAAATCCTAGGCTTTAAAGCCCATGTATTTCCTATTTTATTTCAGGGCAAACTACACAGATTTGACTGTTCTTTCTGAGAGACCTGTGATTTCTCACTCCCAGTTTACGGCAGTAAGAACCACAGGTGGCAGTTCATGAAACAGCATTTTCATTTTGGAGAATGTCCTAAGACTCACTGGTTCTCAATTTTCTGTGCTAACAGGAGACATGGAAAGCCAAATCCCCAAAGTATCTTTCAGTCAATCTCCCTCCCCATCACATTTTCGGCCAGAAGCAATTATAAATAGCCAAACTGCCTGATGTTAGTTTCACAGGCTTCTCAGGCTTCTTCCAAGTTACTGGGAGTGAGTGCAGTGAAAGCAAACAGGACAGAGAGGAATGTCACAAAGATCAAGTTGCACACCAGGCCAGGGCCACGTGGACGCCATGACAGTGTCCTGCAGGCACGATGACTCCACATTGATGAGCCGTGACCACGGCGTGACCACGGCATGCTCTTCACTAGAATCCTCACCACGTGCCAAGCACCACGGCTGGCTCTTCACACATGTTACACGGTGTGACCCACACTATGGTTCTAGAGGGAGGCATCATCCTTGCTCAAGAAATGAGAAATGTAGGGTTGGAGGCGTTAAGATCACCCATAGGGCAAACGGCTGAGCCAGGACCCAGATCCACATCCATAACCCCATTATACCACTTGGCTTCCAGCTGAAGCAACTCCAAGGAGGGAAGCTAATAGGCTCCAACTTGCATTTTAGGAGGGGTTACTCTGGTAACCATATAAAAAAAGGACTGAAACAAAATTACGGAGACCAAACAGTAATTTTACATGTTTTAATTTTTCTCCCTGCTTTCAAATTTTCTAGAAATTTCACTTTTCTAGAAAGCCACCGTATAAATACTAATTGACTTGAACCTTTTCCATGCAGAAGACGTGAGTGCACGCACATGCACACGCACGTGTGCTCGCTTTATTCTTTCTCATAAATAAAAGCTGATTAAATGCAGTTACTAAATAAATTAAGCACCAAAAACAACATACAAAAATGCCACTGCCACATCCTGAAATGAAGCCTAAGAATACTTCTCACTCTTCCCCTCCTGTTCACAAATATAGCCAAGCAAACTAAGTGCATAACAAGGATGTCTGGGTGAGGAGAAACAAAATTAACAATCGATACGCAGCCATTTCTTCTCTGACTAGAGGTTTCAGCCAGATGGAGACATGGCGGGGACAAAGCGTGCCTGATGGAGAAGATTAGCAATGGTGCAAAACTACAGTCTCACAATTTCACAATCAAGCTGGGAAAGGCTTCAGTGCCCCTGATCCCCACTCAACCATGGAGCGGGTGCAAAGGTTGGGAATTCAGGCAAAAATCCAGAACTTGTCACCTTCCCTTTCAGGCTCAGCCTCTGGCTGGTAAATGCTGGCGATCTTGTTTTAATTCTGGGCACTTGTGATCCCTCCAGATCCCTGGAGCCGGACACATCAGGAAAATGCTCTGTGACCCAACAGTGATTTTTATAAAGCCACCTAAATCTCTTGACTGCCCACTTTGTAGGAAGCCACTAACAGCTAACTAGGAAGGCAGGTAATTTTAGAGTAACTCATATATGGGGAGCTGCTCTGCTTTCCCTGGCTGTCTCCTTCTAACCTAATTAATTCTGCATGGGAAAATGAGCCTGCATTTCATGGACAAGGGCTGGGGGGACAGGCTTGGGCAAGGGAAGAAACAGGGGTGGCAGCACAGAGTTTGGTGGGGAAACCAAGTCTAGCATCTAGAAAGAGGTCCTGGATTATGCTCATAAGGGGTGTCCGTGTACTGCTCTGAATTTCTACAAAGATAGATCTCTAAGTGTCTAAAAATCTAAATCTCTAAAAGTGGGTTGGATGCTTTCCCAGAAGTCTGGAGTCTTGTTAAGGCCCAAACTCACTATTTCAATGCCTCCCAAAGGTTAATGAAAAATATTTTATCAGCTGTAGGAATTACTCATTCTAAGTGGGTAGTTAACAATTTAATAGCTCTCTCCACTGAATTAATTCTGGCAAAGCAAGCCTTAATGACCAACTCAATCAGGATAATTTTACCTGCTGAGAAGATCCCACATAAATGTTTTTACCAACTGAGCCAAATAGTTTCACCTGCCTGCCCTTCCGTTTCATTTAAAATTATAAGCTAGCCCGAACTTTGCTGAATACAAAGGCATGCTCTCAAGAAATGAATCAATGAATCATTCACAAAAAGTCTCAGAATTCTCTAAAACAGGGAATTGAAAGTTCTTTCAGTACCAACTCATTGTTAGCATTTCCTGATAAGAGAAGCATTTGAGGGAGGACCAAATGAAACAGGAAATTGCATAAAACTCCTGTCATCATGCTGTGTGAGGGTTGCTATGAGGTGGTGGCTACATGCAACAATTTTGAGGGGAATGTAGTGGGCTGGGCACATTTTCTTACTATTTGAAAAGCAAAAAAGAGTTAAGAGATTAACAAGGCAGGAGGGGAAAGTGCTTAGGATACACCCAAGGTAAGCAGAGCCCTTCCAGTGCTGGAAAAATTCCCAGAGCAGGCCGTCTTCCCTTCTTTCAAGCCAAGAAATGGTCTAGGGTGTTTCCAAACATTTTTGACCATGACTCATAGCAATAAATAAACTTTTATATGGCAATCTGGTATATTCTATTTGTCTACTTGCCAACAATGTATATATGCATGTATGTATGCAAGTGTCCACCTATCCATCTACCCATCTGTCCATCTATCCATCCATGCCTCCATCCACATACATATATAATGAAACAAATGCTGGTTGTAATTTACTCAGTTGATTTCATAACCTGTAATTTGAGAAGCAAACTCAGATATTCCTTATTATAAAGTCTTTGGTCTGACCAGAATATCATAATGCCCTTTCTTTTTCATTTCTCTTTGCCAAAACCAAGTGAAATGTTTAATTGGATTTTATGTAGATAATGCCTTAGAAGTCTCCTCAAACAAACGAGACTCACTAAAGTTGAACTAGCTTTGGGAATGAGTATGAGCCACTTCTCAGAAACCCCCCAAATAAAATATCCCTTCAGCATGCACGGTGCCCAGGAATATAGCCAGCTTTCAAAATTTACTTGTTCCTAATAAGATTAACAACTGAATTTTGATCAGAAACAAAGAAGTACAAAAGGTAGTGGACTGACATATTCAAAGTGCTATCAATGAAGAATCTTACATCCAGAAAAACTTTGTTTCCAAAATGAAGATGAAATACATTCTTAGACAAAAACAAGAACAAAAACAAAAACAAAATCTAAGAGAATTTGTTCCTAACAGACCTCCCTTATAAGAAATACAAAGAAAGTTCTTCAGGCTGAAAGCAAGTGACCTCAGACCAACTCAAATCCTCAAGAAATCCTCAGGAAAAAAATGAAGAGAACCAGTAAAGGTAATTATGTTATTATAAAGAACAGTAAAAATGAAATTTTCTCATTTATTCATATTATATGAATATGAATACATGTATACATAGTTGTATTGTGGAGCCTATAACATAGAGAAATGTTATGTATTTGGCTAGCACAAAGGAGCTGGGTAGGAGTAAAGATGAGCTGAAATAAGAAAATGATGCTAAATAGTAAGTTGAATAATCCACAGGAACACATGAAAATCAGAAATGGTAAATAAGAAGGTTAATGCAGCTAACTATAAATATGTACTTGTTCTCCTTTCTTCTCTCATCTTTAAAAGACATAAAAGTACATAAAATAATGATCATAAGAATATATAGTTGGGTCTGCAGCATAGTTAGATGTAATATGTGTAACGATAGCACAAAAAGGGGGAAGAGGGAATAGAGCGACATAAAAGTAATGTTTCTACATCTCATTGGAATTAAGTTAGTATAAATCTGATAAATTAAGATGTACATGATAAACTAGAGCAACCACTGATAATATAACTCAAAAAGCATAGTGAAAAAAATCATTCAGGAAATTTAAATGATACATTAAAAAATATTCACTTAATGCAAAAGAGAGCAGTGAAAGAAAAAAAAGGAATGAAACAGACATAAGATACAGTAAACAAAACAAAAAGTAAAATGGAAGATATAAACTCAACCATATTAATAATAACATTAAATGTGAATAGATTAAACAACCCAATCAAAAGGCAGAGACTGTCAAACTGGGTAAAAAACAATATCCAACTATAAGCTGTGTATAGGAGATGCTGTTAAGTTTCAAAAATACATGTAAAAAGTAAAAGATTGAAAAGGTTATGTCATGCAAACAGCAATCATAAGGAAGTTGGAATGGCTATACTAATATCAGAAAAATAGTCTTTAAAACAAAAACTATTACTAGAGATGATGAGAGACATTTTATAATAATAAAAGGATCACTTAATCAGAAAGACATAACCAGTATAATATATATACAGCTAACAACAGAGCCCCCAAGTACATAATACAAAAATTGCCAGAAGTGAAGGAAGGAACAGATAATTCAACAATAGTTGGAGAATTCAGTACCCCATTTTCAATAATAGATAGAACAAAACGGATTAACAGCAAATGAAAGACTTAAACAATAATATAAACCAAATAGACTTACAGACATTTATTAAACACTGAGCCCAACAACAGCAGAGTACACATTCTTCTCAAGTTGCATGGAACATTCTCCAGAATAGACCATACGGTAGGCCTTAAACCAACCTCAGTATATTTAAAAGGACTGAAGTCACAATAAATATAATTCTCTGATGACAACAGAATGGAGTGAAATTAGAAATCAGTAACAGAAAAATTGGGGGGAAATTCACAAATAAGTGGAAATTAAACAACACACTTTCAAATAACCAATGGGTCAAAGAAGGAATCATAAGGGAAATCTAAAAACACTTTGAGATGAAAGAAAGTGAAGACGCAACATACCAACACTTACAGGAGTCATCGAAAGCAGTGTTTAGAGGGAAATTTATATGCTTATATTAGTAAAGTAAAAAAGATCTCAAAGCAGTAACCTAAACTTCCAGTTTAAGACCCTGGAAAAAGCAAGGAGACCTAAAACCCAAAAACCAAGGAGGACAAATAATAAAAATATGAGCAGAAATGAATGAAATAGAGAATAGAAAACAGTCGAGGAAATAAATGAAGCCAAAGTTCTTTGAAAAGCTCAACAACAACAACAACAACAACAATGAGAAACCGTTAGCTAGACTTACCAAGAAAAAAGAGAGAAAAGGCTCATGATATCCTCTACACCTGCCTGAGCCCTAGCTGCCCACACGGACTGCAGAATGCCATCAGGTAAAGGCCATGTAGACGCGGAACTCACCCAGTGCTGCTCCCTTCTTTTGAGGTTTGATGTCTCTCCAGTTTTTGGTTGCTCTTAAGTACCTTCAAATAGTTGTTTGCACTTTATCCAGAATTTATAATTGTTATTTGAGGGAAGGTTTTTCTGATAGAAGCTATCCTGGCATGACTAAGAACTGGAACCTCCAGATGCCCTCTCGAAGAGGGAAGAGGAGGGTCTCAAGGCGAGAGTCAGCACAAGAAAAGTATCAACATAAACACATTTTATGCTTAAATCATGGGCCAGCCAAGTTCACAAAACCAGCCTATCACTTATGAGCCACCAGAAGAGGCCAGCAAACTCTCCAGTTGATGATAAAGTGATTCTTAGCAAAGTACGGCAAGGCTTTTCAAGGTCCCCTTGACTTTGAAGCCTGAATGAAACGATCTTTCTGCCCTTGACGTCGGCCTTGCTTTGGCCTCTGCCTGAGTTTGCGATCTATATGGCTTATGATAAGATTTCTCTTCTTTTCTTCTATAAACCCAGAATCAATTAGGAGACTAAGAAGTAATGAAGCTTTTAGAGTATGAAGACAAAGTAATGGAACCATCAGGGGAGTGTCCCCAGGGACAACCATCACAGGGCGCAGACAGCAGTTGATGCAGACTCCCCAAGCAGTGCAGCTCTCCTCAAATAAGACAAGCTCTAGAAACGATTTCTTTCCATTTCCCGCTCCTAAATTCACACCATTATATTTGAATGGCTTCAAAATTAAAAAAAAAAATTTTAACATTAAATCATTATGTATGAATCATAAAAACAGAAATGGGTATAAAGAAATTGCCCCTAAATGATCACTGCATATAAAAATGTTAAGTTCTATGTAAAATTATTTCATAATACTTTTTAATAGAAAGCAAAAAATGTTTTCAACAAAAAACCTTTGGGTTAGAAGTTGGCTAGGGTAAGCTGTGATTTATTAGATTAACTGGGACAGGGGCTAGGCTCCTCAGGGTTAAGGAGAGCTGAGAGGAGATGAAGGCTGGGTGTGGAGGGTGAGAATTTACATTCAAGAAAACTAGGAGTACATGAACGAAGAGAAATAGGACAGCAGCAAAGAGGAAAGAAAGTAGGACAAGTAGCAACGCATTTCAGATTCCAGGAGACCTAAATATGTCTGAAGTTACCAGGGAAGAAAATGATGCTAGAAAGAAAGGTGTGAAAAATGGAAAACACTGGTCTACCTCCATGACCTGACTTTGTTTTGGTGTTTTCTTGGGCTGTGCTTATGACTACTGTACTTAAATGAGCATTTATGTAATTGCTAATGTTTACCTCACCAATTCTACGAGCTGCATGAGGGTAGGAAAGAGAAACGTCTTGGTCACAGATCTGTGTGGTTCCCAGCCGAGCACGAGGCCTGACACAAGTACTCAATAAACACTGGTTCAAAGAATGAATACGTATATTTTTTACATAGCTGTAATTCTAGCAGGTACAACTGCTTACCCTATTTCTTGTGCCGGTTATATCAAATTTCTACAAGGCTTAATGATTATCATTTTGAATGGCCACACACCAGTCCACGGGGCAGACCCACCATAGACTGTTGAAACCCACCCTTCCTACTGAGCAGTGCATTGCCTGCAATGGTTCATAATTATAAAGCATGCTGTAAAATGTTTTTTTTTCACATTTTTTTGGATCTCTTCCCTAAGATACACCCCCAGGAATCCACCTTGGTCAGAGGGTAGGGGCATCTCAAAGGCTAATGAAATACGCCACCCCAGAGCTTACAAAAGGACAGTACCCCCTCCTGACCCTCCCCACCAATGAATGGGGACACAGTATTATTATCACAACTTCAACATCATATATCATTGTTTAGAAACCTTTGCCAATGTAATTGTACATTTAAAATGATCCCTCATTGTTTAATTTGCTTATCTTTGATAGCTAATAAAGCTAAAGAGAATTAAAAGGTCCTATGTTTGGTAGATAAACAACAAGGTCCTACTGTACAGCACAGGGAACTACGTTCATTATCTTGTAATAACCTATAATGAAAAAGAATATATATCTATGCATAACTGAATCACTATGCTGTGCACCAGAAGCTGACACAACATTGTACATCAACTATACTTCAATAAAAAAGAAAAAAGGAAACCTCCAATAGAGGACTTGAAAACCAAAAAAAAAAAAAAAAAAAAAAGAAGTCCTATTCTGGGACTCTACTTTTTGCTCCCTTCAAATAAAAGCTTTTCATAGTAAGAGAAACGTAGTGGGAGATCTGAAATATATATGGTATCTTGTGACGGTTTTGAAAGAATAGGAGAAAATGCAACTTCTTCCCTTTTTTTTTTTTAATGAACCCTATTGCCCGGCCCATAATTCACCAGATGCTCCATCTTCTGGCAGCTGAGGTGCTCTTGGGGGTACCCCAGCCGTGCCCTTTCCACATGGGGGCAAGGCCCAACTGTACAGTTTGTAAAGCAGAGCTGGTGAGCGGTGGGCTGTGGCAGCCCCTGCAGGCCTGAGCCAGACTCCACACAGCGACCCAGGGTGGTTGGGGAGCCTGGACTCCACAGGGGCCCCTGTTTCTGCTTAATCACCGTTCAAGGAAGGTAGCAAGCTGCCTCCTGCTGGAAGGGGCTGAGCCGGGAACAGGAACACAATGAGTTTAATCAGGATTAGACACTGATCTGGCTCAACCCACTTAAAAAAAAAAATCTAACAGATACATGAAACTGACCACCCAAGAGGGCATTCAGATTAAGCTCGGACTATATGAAGGACTAAGCTTTGGAGAAAAAACAACCCCAAGGAGCTGAAGAATCTCATTCTGATATTTTTAAATGAACAGAGTACTGTTTTGTAAAAGGGCATTTTGAAGTATATTTTATGCTAAGATTCTTGAAGCAATTCATTCTGACACTGAGCCTCTGATGGTGGGGTCCTCTGCTTCCCTGCCCTCCAGCGTGTTCGTCACCGCCCTCCCTCACAGGCCCTGATCCCCTGCAGCCCTCACACCACTGTGAGTTCCTCTCCTCTCAGACGCTCCCCTGAAAGTGTCCGCATCCTGAGCCCTGAACCTCCGACTGTCTCCTCCTCCAGCCCCCAGTCCCCAGCCCACGGCCTCTGATTCTCCTGCTGGACCCAGGGGTGCCTGTAGAGACAGACACACCCATGTCTGTTTCGCTACAAGGATGAGAAGGCCTGGATTTAAGTTCTCCATCACCTGGGCCATGGACCAGCCCTCTGGATCTGCTCCCACCCCTGGAATATGCAGTTAGAAGCGTCCCCAAGGTCTGCTAGAGCTGACGCCCAGGTTAAATGAAACCGTGGGAGACAGGCAGCAGGCATACTGAAGCGGGCTGTGGAATGGAGCCGAGTCCACCGGGGCTGGTCTTGCTTCTCCCAACACAACTGCTATGGGCCCTGGGCGAGGAGGACCCTTCAACACCTCTGACCTCTGTGTCCTGTCTGTAAACTGACAGAAGATAGAGTTGGATTCAATGGCTTAAAATCTCTCCCTCAGCTCTGACACTCTGGGATTTTATATGTGCCATTCAAATATATATACTTCTGGTTTGGGGGAGTTTTTTGTTTTGGGGGGGATAACTAAGTTTATTTATTTGTTACTAAGGTTATTATTATTAATTTAACGGGAGATACTGAGGATTCAACCCAAGACCTTGTACATATGAAGCATGAACTCTACCACTAAGCTAGACCCTCCCCACCAAAATGTATTTTTATAACTTTATCTCCCTCGGTATGTAATGCAATTTAGGCACAGCATAAGCACCCAACTGTTGCACAAACTAAATTATCAGGAAGTCCAAATCACAGTGAAAAACACTTCAAAGCTATGTAATAACAAAGCTAGAGCTTCTGTACGCACATGTGTGTATGTTCAGAAAACACCATCACCAATTACAAACACAAGCACTTGTCATCCTTAAGTTATTCATACACTTCTCTGTGACAATTATCTACCTCCTATTCCCTTCTGAAAATCCTCAGGAAGCTGCTAACTTCAATTCCAATGCCACTCACCACCAGGGTTCAGCTGGGAGAGTCCCTGATTAGCCACCATGTGCAAACATCAAGTTCAATGTTTCTAGACTCAGGTTTGCTGGTGAAATGTATATGCTTTATCTCACATGGAAAGCACCAAGAGGTCTTAGAGATCATCTGCTCCACCTGTAGGAAAGCTGGACTAAGAGTGGGACTTCAGAGCTGAAATTCCAGGGACAATATCTAGCAGCAGCAGGCAGGAAGTCTGGCCAGTGTTTTGTCTTAGACAATGTGGCCAACAAGGTCGGGGTGGGGGTGGGGGTAGGACAGGCAGTGGCCACGAGGTGGGGGTCCTGAGCCTCCAGCCCGCAGGCTTGGGCCTCTGGTTGAGTCAGCCAGGGCTCTGCCCTCTGGCCCTTTCACGGAGAGGGTGACCTCCAGCTGGAGGGAACGGCCAATCTATTGTTTGCAGCTTTTTGCAGGAAGCTATTTGAAAGGGTCATTGAAAAATGATCTTACTAAATCAAGCTGTACCAATATTTTTATTTCCTTTCATGCAATGCCTCATTTAAAGGCATTAGATGGGCCTGTTTATAAAGCCTGGGAAACAAGTCTGTATGACTTAAGTTCAGAAAAACAAAAGCATCCCGCTCTTAAAGCACAGAAAACACAGAGAGTGGGATGGTGGGCATCTGTCTCAGAGCAAGTCCCTGCTCTCCACACCTAATGGATGTTTGACAGAAAAAAAAAAAAAAAAGCACATCAAATCCAAAACACTTTTTCAAAGAAATGTACATGTACTGACATTTATGCATATTCAGTTATCTTCTCAGGATTCTAGCAGTTTTTTAAAACCAGAAGAGATTATTAACCGTCTGGTTTAGAATTTATTTTTTTTTAAATGACAAATCACTGTCACTTGTCTGGGAAATGGCTTTATGTCGTGTTAGTGGGGAAGAGAATTTCAGAGGCCTGACCTTCCAGGTGTCCCCAGCCTCCATCCCAATCGACTGCACCTGAATTAATACAAAGAACGATTGAAGAGGCGAGAACTGGAAACCTACTGATCTATGTATGGGGGTCACTGGGCAGGTGTTCAGCACTGGCCTCTCCCCAGAAAGTGCGCTTTGAGGGATGGTGAGTGGGGCAGATGAAACACGGAAGCCTAGAAACCAGCAAGGATCCTTGTTTCAGGAACAAGGAAGCAGAGAAGATATTAGAAAACAGAGAGTGAAAGGGAGAATTTTCTCCTCTTCACAATGTGATCAAGGATCAACTGTGAACCCACGACTTCTGGAGGAAGGAACCATAGAAAGAATAGAATGCAATTTTATGGATTAAGACAAGGGGTCTGGGCCCCCAAGCAAGGCCCTCTGCCAGGTCCAACGGCCAAACACAGGCGAGGCTGGGAGGGGACCTCCTGCAGCAGAGCCTCCCCACAGCTGCTCTGTGAGCTGCAGAAACCGGGAAAGCCCTGGCACTTCCAAAAATGGACAGGCTCCCTACCTAAAACCAGGGAAAGTCCAAGTCAGGCAAATGGCTGGTAATTTTAAGCTAAAATGCCAAGATCATGACGGTGCCTAATATTAGGGAGAAAAAGCAGGTAAGAGTCTTATTGTCCAGAAGACTCCAAAACACTGCTGCTGGTTTTTAACCTTTTACATTGTTTTAAATAATTTAAATATTTTACTGTCAGATTTAACCTACAAGTAGCTATGAGGGAAATGACCCCTGGAGAATGGCTTCCATCTTCCAAGAGAGAGACATGTGCAGGTCTCTGCTGTTGGGACTGTCTGGAAGTGATCCCAGCACGGTGGGATGTCAGGAGCTCAGTAATTGCAAAACCCAAAAGCATGTTACCATTTGAAGCCCAGCTGCAAAGACAAAGAGGTTTGAGGTTTGCAGGGTGTGTGTCTAACTGAGGTCATTCTTGCTGGCTCTACCTATTAAACAAGACTATTTTCTTAATGAAAGGGAGAAGCAGGCACACTAAAGATAAAAACTGGGTAACTACAAGGAGACTTACGGTTTTTACTTCTCTTTTGGTGTGGAAAAAGAAGCTTGATGACCAACAAAAGCAAAGAGCTGACCCCACACAGGTTCTCTAGGAAGACGGATTAGTCAATAGCAGTGACAACGATAATAAATGATACTCTTCAGGAGAACTTCTTGGACTTTGATGTGCACAAATCGCCTGGGATCCTGTTAGAAGGCACCTGAATCAGGCAGCCTGGGTAGGACATAAGATTCTGCATTTCTCACAAGCTTACGATGCTACTGGTCTGCAGACCACACTATAGCTCACTGAGAAATTTCCTTGGTGGTTCTTCAACTTGTCCAGGTGGATGAAAATCTGGAACTCTTTTGGGAACATATCTTATTCCAATATATAAACTGAACCAATCTTGCCGCAAAAAATAGCACCATGCTAGGTAATACACCACGTGTCACTCAAAATCATGCTGTACACCGGAAATCGACCCAACACTGTAAACTGACTATAATTCAATTTAAAAAAATGCAATTGGCTACCATGCTCGTGCTGACTGGTCGCTTCTGGGCTTGTCTAGAAATGTTTTCTACTTGCCTGGCACATCGGAAGCTTAACAAAGGCCTTTGTATGTAGGAATGAATAAATGAATGAATGAATGAATGCACAAATGAAAGAAGGAAACTGAGTGAACTTGGCCCCTAACTGGTCCCTGTGACTCTTTAAACTGTCTTAAATCTTTCCACTGGTGATGTGTGGAGATAGGGGCACGGTACAAAACCATTATCAGACTTGGTGAGAAAGAGGGAGGAGGAGGAGGAGGAGGAGGAGGAAGGGGAAGTAACACGGGCAACAGCTAACTTTGGGGGATCACTGAGTGCCAAGCACGGCGTTAAGCCCCTTACAACAACTGTCTACTTAACCCTCTCAAAACCTCTGTGAATTTCGGGTTATAACGATTCCCATTTTACAGACTGGGAATGTAAAGCACAGAGAGGGTTAATAAACCAAGATAACGCAGTTAGGAAGGCGGAGGTGGCTCTGGGCCCACGCTGTCTGAACCCCCCACTATACTACAGATCTCCACATCGGTATTAACACAACTCTAAAGACTTAGTGGAGAATCTGAAAACAAATGTATGCATGCATATGTATGACTGAAACATGCTGTACACCAGAAATTGACACATTGTAACTGAGTATACTTTAATTAAAAAAAAAAGACTTAATGGATATTTTTGGTGCCCGTGTTTTTATTATTCAGATACTGCTTAGCACATGGGCTCCATGCTTTGTCTCAGTTTTGTTTTTAATTGAGGAGTAAGAAAGACAAATACCCATAAGGAATACTGAG
Organism: Camelus ferus; assembly: GCF_009834535.1. Classification (NCBI taxonomy): domain Eukaryota; kingdom Metazoa; phylum Chordata; class Mammalia; order Artiodactyla; family Camelidae; genus Camelus; species Camelus ferus. Next base: position 36,853,459 of record NC_045702.1, read on the forward strand.
AAGATGATTGTTTTTGGAAGGGTAACTTTTTAAAAGTTTCAAGAACATACAAAGAATCTTCATGTACTCCTGGATCTAGTTTTAATGGCTGGGTGCATACTAAGAATGAATATGAGTAATTAAGAAATATGAGTCGACAGACTGGGAGTTCGAAATTTGTAGATACTGACAGGCACATGTACAATAGATAAACAAGATTATACTGTATAGCACACGAAAATACATACAAGATCTTGTGGTAGCTCACAGCGAAAAAGAATGTGACAATGAACATATGTATGTTCATGTATAACTGAAAAATTGTGCTCTACACTGGAATTTGACACAACATTGTAAAATGACTATAACTCAATAAAAAAAATCTTAAAAAAAAATAAATATGAGTCAAATGCTTTGGCATTTAGAAAGATCTTCCACTGCGCTAACTCATTGGGTTGTCACGTCACCTCCTTGAGGCCAGGGTTTCATCTCCCCCATGATGGAAATGAGGCTGAAGGGACATTATATTCGGAGCCAGAGCTCAGATACCTCCCTCCCCTCACATCCCTGCTTGGTGCTGAATTTAAAGACTGTTTGCTTTACTGCCAACCAATAGACTGACCACCGATGCCAACATTTAAAATTCTATAAATAAAGTAATATCATTATCTCTAACTATTTTCTTTTACATCAACCTTGGAGATTCTAAGTAACACCCACAGCTGCGTACCCAGGAGGAGTCCTGAGCCAGCCAGGGCAGCAGCAGCAGGGTATGAGCTGGGGGGCTCGTGGGGAGGAGGGGAGTTGGACCTCCCTGTCACCTACCCAGCCTGCTTTTCGGAGCCCATCCCACCCTGCACACCAGAACTTGAACACACAACTGGCAAAAGACCCCCAGCTGCGTGCTTGATCTGAACGCAGAAAGCCGAGACACACCGGATACCTCCTTCCAGGGCACAGTGAGTCACCAGCTGGAGGTGGGAGGGAGTTTCCCAGTCCTCAGAAGTAGCCCCAGAAGGGTCTCAAAGTCATGAACTTGCCTATTAAATGGAAAAAGCATTGGTTTTGGAAATGAAACCAGGAGGCTCAAATCCTGACTCTGCCACTTAGTTAATTTTCCTTGGGCGCGTTACTTCACCTCGCTGGGCCTCAGTCCTATCATCCGTAAGCCCAGAGGAGGACACACACACGCGCAGAGATGGAGCGAAGCGCAGGATCTGGCGTGTGGGTCGCACCCAGTGTCGGGTGTTTCCAGGCACAGAAAACCTGCTTCCAAGCCCGGCCCACAGGAGGGCCAGCCTCTGTTCTCACTCAGCTCTGAAGGAGCCCAGCAAGGGAGAGTTTGCAAATGTTAATGGCCTGTGAGCAACGTGGGGTGTTTTGGATAAAACTTTGCACGGTTCGCTGATTGTTATGAACACAAAATAACAGACCAGCTTTGCAGTAAGTGCCGTCTCTGGTGACGGGGGTGGAATTTTCTCTGTGCGTGGCACTCTGCTCTAAGTGTGTGAACCTGGGGTAGGAAGAACAAAATATTTACCTTTTCCAGGGCCTCTCTGTCAAGTAGTTCTTGCACAGCTAGCAGCTTGATGCTGTAAGAAAAAATTAAAACCACACTTGAAAACAAAACATTTCACGTCACCAAGCATCAGGCAGGTCACAAGAATGCAAGTCTGAAATTTCAGCCTGTGTTTCTGCATCCCCTCCCATCTTAAAGCGACCTTTGGTTTGAACTGAAATGACCATTTCAGAGCTACTAAAAATGTTTCTGAACTGTAAAAGTGATTTTACCATAGTATCCAGCAATCGCACTTCGGGGCAGATACCCAAAAGGGCTGAAAACTGGGACTTGAACAGTATTTACAACACTCATGTTCATAGCAGCATTATTCACAACAGCCAAAAGGTGAAAACAACTTAAATGTCCATCAGTGGATGAATGAATAAATAAAACACGGTACATACATGAAATATTCAGCTTTAAAAAGAAGGAAATTCTATCACATGCTATAACATAGAGGAAACTTGGAGACATTCTGCTAAATCAAATAAACCAGACACCAAAGGGCAAATACTTATATTCCACTTACATGAAGTGCCCAGACTAGCCAAACTCAAAGAGACAGAAAGTAAAATGGTGGAGTTATTATTTAATGGGCACGGATGTCCATTTGGGAAAAAGTTCTGAAGATGGATGGTGGTGATGGCTGTACAACAATATGAATGTACTTAATGTCACTGAATTGTACACTTATTAATGGTTGAAATAGTAAATTTTAGGTTATGTACATTTCACCACAAAAAATTCTAAAAGTAACTGAGAGCTGCTCATGTAAGGAATTTGAATAAATTCAAAGAAATAAAAATAGTGGTCCATGTTCAGCATGAATCTACCCCTGATGTCCCTTTGATGAGAACAAGCAAAGAGTTACAATCACTCCTTACGAAGAGAGCCCGCTCAGCTGCTCATGTTTACCGCACACGGATTGAGCCCTACTATGTGCAGGTCGTCGAGGGTACCTGATGACCATGACCACCTCCCAGCCCACAAGGGGCTCACAGCCTCTCGGAGGCCACAGTCAGACCAGAATATGACAAGCAGGGTGCCACATGGACTGGCTGAGGCACAGAGAGGAGCCGAGCCCAGCAGAGGTCAGAGAAGTCTTCCTGGGGGAGAGGCTGAGTCAGCCTTGCCAGGGGAGGGGACTGGGGAGAAAGGGCACCCGCGGGGTGGAACTGGAGGGTGGGGGTGGCGGCAGCAAAGGCATGGACGGGAGAGGATGGGCTCGGAGTGTACACAACTCTCCAGTTTCCAGTTTAGGGGCCAGAGCTCCGACTGCAGCCCCCATCTGAGATGAAAGAGTTCAGACGCAGATGCAGGTTTTACAGGGGAGGTCTTTTCCCTTTTGTGACAAACTGCTTTTGAAGTGTTCATGGACACAGGGAGCAGGCAGCCAAGGTGGCCTCGCCGGCACACAGGAGGAAGCAGGAGAGTTCACGAGATTGTTTAGGGAGCGGGTCAGCTGCTGATGGTGACATTGCGCTCCCACCCCGCCCAGCTAATCTGCCGGTGGTCGCTGGTCACATGCTCCGACCTGCATGGTCCCTAGAGCAGAAGTGCGCCCCACCTGTGCCACACATCTCCCTCAAAACGGGTTGTGCCCATGATACAGTTCACCTCAATCTACAGAATTCTTCATAATCTCCCTGTACAGCTAAGCAGGCACTGTCCAATCCCATGCAAAGGTTTACTTAAAAGCAATTCCAGTGAGTGCAATAAAAGTTTTAAAAGCTTACAAGAAACCATCACCACCACCAACAACAATTTAGCAAACATCAGGGCTAACTGACAGGACTGGGCATTCCCTCTGCTCCAATCACACTGACTTCCTTCATCTCTTGGACATGTTTACTTTTGTTGTTTCTCTGGCTTGGAGCAGTCTTCCCCAGATCTGGACAATATCGATTGCAACTCATTGCATCATTTCAGTCTAAGTGCAAATGCCGTCTCCTCCAAGCAGCATCCCTGATCACCATTTTTTTTTTTTTCTAGTGCACTTACTGGTGCCTTAAAACATTTATTTGTTGGGATGCTTTTGTCTGTTTCCTCCCAACCAGCACGGAAGCTCCTTTAGGCTGGGGGCTCAAGGGTGTTCTCACTACTGTAACTGAGACGTGGAGGGCACTCAAGAACATTTACTGGCCGTCTGGCAGGGCCTGGGGCTTACGGGCCACGTTGCTATCAGTGTGGTAGCTAAAATCACTGGCCAAGCCTCCGTTTCTCCATCTGAAAAGGAATGCCTCAAATGAGATGACCGTGTGTGTTTTCCCCAGGTGAAAGGTGCTACGTACATCTGCAGAAATGCCTGCCATTAATGGGGATGTGTCTGTTGGCAGGTCAGAGCCACTGGCCACTCCTTAGCACATGCCAATTCCCAGTGTGCACATCCAGATTCCAGGTTAGCAATCTGGACTGCAATTTAGAGGCTAAGGAGATTCCAGTTGTAGCTCAAGTTTCAGAAGCTTAAGCTGCTTCTGAAATAGCCACTGGAAAATATTTATACTGGAGTAACTTTTAAAATAGCCTCTCATTCTGGCCTCTCTCTACAGTCATGAAGTCCAATTTAGGATCAGATGGCAATAGGTTAGAGGAAAGGTTTAAACACTGTTAATATATTCAACTCTCTTTTTCTCCCTCTTCACAAAGATACAACATTCAAACCACTGTAGAACGTGAGCTGAAACCCAACTGTTTCAGGCTTTGAATGAAAATGAAATTAAAACAACTTCAGGTGATTCTTATTTACAGTCAAAACCGGAAAGATGGTCCCTGCTCACCACTCTGCTTTCCTCTTGAAGGGGAGGGGGTGGCAAATACTTGGCATGCACATTGCCAACTCTCCAACTCTCTCCACCTCTTTCCATGGAACTTCCCCCCATTTAACTTAGATCCAGCTGCAGAATCCTCCTCAACACTCCAGGGAGCCACAACCAATCCACTGAAGCTGGCACGTGAGACTAAGCCAATTTAACATCTGCTCTAAAACCAACACCAAATAGCATTCATGTACTGGGTGGGGACAGGAAAATGTCGAGGAGACCGTGTCACACTGCTGAAACACAGCAACACAAGATGAGATTTCTTTAGGGACAGTGGGAGAAGAATGGGGCAAAGATGATCGGACACTCAGATCTAGATAGTTTGAGTTTCAAAATGGAAACAATACATGTTAATCGGAAGTTACTGCTACAGCTGCTCGAAACACTGGATTTCTTCAGGAAGCTGTGTTTTTTCCCTCCTGAGAGCTGCAGTCTTTAGGAATATTTGAGATGTTTCCTGTTATATAATGATCCTGCCGTTAGTTCTTACCTCTTTGGAAACTGTTCAAGTTTTGGAGTATTTATTTCAGTATTTATAGTGTCAGATTCTTCTAGCACATCAGATACTCCCCGGGAGGAAATTTCACACACGCATAGAAGCAATGAAACCGTTTACCACATCCTCCATTTGCAAACTTCTCACCCTGGAAGGGAATCTCATTCCTCATTTTCAGTTTTGCTCCCCCTTCCCTCTCTTCTTTTCTCCATCTCTTCTTCCGTCCCTCCTTCCATCCCTTTGCTAATTTCACAAGCGTATACTGAGTGTGCCAGGCACCGGGGAACAAAGGTGAACGCAATATTGTCCCTCCCCTGAAAGGGCTCACGGGGGCTAGGATACTGCTGGGGCACAAGCCCAGGAGATGTGTCTCTCTGAGACTCTCCCGGGTTTCAACATGGACCCGCAGAGCTGGGCTAAGCAGGGCATGTCTGTCGGGCGGCCTGGTGCTGGGTCAGCAGCTTCGGAAAACAGCAGAGCTCCCATCAGATGGAAGCTTAAATGAACTGCAGTTTCTTTTTCACACTTCACGTTGAGAAGAGAGGCAAATCACACAAAAGCAGCTGACAGCCATGACTTATTTAGAAAAATGGCCATTTCAGGGCCAAGTTCTGAAGTCAAGATGGGCAACACTCAGAAAGACCAAGAATGCATGCAATTAGTGTTTGCTAAGTAAGCTACAAGGAGGTGAGGCGCCTGAGGGCATATGTCTTATTCAGCTGGGTAGCAGCTGGCACGTGAGGGCTGTAACGGAATTCAAAGTGGTGATGGGGAGAGTGCCGGGCGGACACTGACAGCAGGGAAGAAAAGCAGCAGAGTTGAAGAGACAGAAGATGGAGGGCACCCCTGCAGCCCAGGCGTGGCTTAGAGCTGCAGACTGAATGAACCTCCATGGCCCCAGAAAAGGCAGATAAGAGGCAACCCTATGGATGCAGCAAAAACACTCAGAGGATGAACTCCCAACGACACAGAAACTCATGCTTCCAGAACCGATTATGACATACAGGGCACTAGAGTCAAGAATTCACTTTGGCTCCCTTTCTCTGAGGATTCTGGCACTTTGAGTTTCCACTGCCGTTACTAAGTGACACGATACAGTGCATGAGATACAGCAGATTTCAATAAATGCAGAAAGGGTGTAACATGCTGAAGCCATGCATTCACTGCACAGGTGAACTATTTCAGAGGTACGTGTTATGTACCAGACACTTGTGGAAGCTGAGGATACAATGATAAGCAAACGCAGCCTCTGCCATCAAACATGTGAGTCCAATGAAGGAACCACATTAAGTGAATCAGCCACGTGAAGGGTGCTCTCAAGAGGTGAACTCAGGGTGCCATGAGGCCCTTTGGAAGAGCATTATACAAACAAAGCTGGGAGGTCCCCTGGGAAGTGACTCCTAAGCTGACACCTATGGGCTTGCACGGCAGAGAGCTGGGGTGGCAGGAACAGCATGAGCTTCAAAGGAAGGAGGTGGGAGATCCAGCTTGGCCCCCTCAGGGACTGCACACCGACCAGGGAGCACAGGGTGCCTGGGGGCGGCGGGGGCAGGTGCTGAAAGATTCTCTCTGTTTTTTTGTACATTATTTTTTATTGAAGTATAGTCACTTTATAATGTTGGATCAATTCCTGGTGTACAGCATAATGTTTCATACATATACATACATATATTCCTTTTCATGTTCTTTTCCATTATAGGCTATTACAAGATACTGAATATAGTTCCCTGTGCTCTACAGCAGAAACTTGTTTATCTATTTTATGTCTAGTAGTTCGTATCCACAAATCCTGAACTCCCAATTTATCCCTTCCCACCCCTTTTCCCCCCGGTGACCATAAGCTTGTTCTCTATGTCTACCTATTTCTGTTTTGTAAATAAGTTTGTGTCTTTTTTTAAGATTCCACATATAAGCGATATCATATGGTATTTTTCTTTCTCTGAAAGATTACCTTGCAGAAGCACACGGGCCATGTCTCTTTGAGGGTTTGTTAAGCCATGTTAAAGAGTCTGGCCTGTACTTTGGGGGCAAGGAGTGGCTACTAATGATTTAGGGCCGTGGTGTGGCAGAGGGCCCAGGACACCGAAGATGCCCAATTAAGGTATAAAAATGGCTCCAATGTGGAGAATGGACTGGGGTGGGGTGGGGTTGGGGACAAGACCGGAGGCACTGAGATCTGAAGTGGGTCCAGGGAAGAGATGATAGAGGCTGGTGTCGGGAAAAGACATTGGGCTAATTCCAAACAGATCAGCAGCTGGCAGGACTCAACGAAGAATCAGACGTGGGGGATGTGAGAGAAGTATCATTGCAATATCCAGTCCCAGAAACTGGGGTCTGAAGGGACCATCTACTTAGGGAGCAAAGCCAGGCTGCATGTGGTGAGTTAGGTCGTGGACACACAGGGCCCATGGGTCCTCTCGGTGGTGTGTGAACAGGCAGCCGGCTGTCCCTCAGCAAGTTCTGGGCTCTAGCTTTGGACATGAGGAGCCTGAAGATGACAACTGGAGGTGTCAGACCACACAGGAGACTGTGGATGGACAGAAGCCCAGGGGCCATTGCCACTTCAGGGACAGGCAGAGGAACAGGGCCTGTCAGGGAAACAGGAAAGAAGCCGCCAGGAAGGCGGAGGGAGAACCCAGAGCACGCGGCCCAGGAGCCAAGGGGAGAGGGTGATGCAAGAAGTCGGAGGGGTGGAGTGGGGGGCAAGGGTTCTCATTTTGAGGAGCACCAGGGAAGTTAGGGCTGGTATCTGTGAGAGAGGGAGGCTTCAGGAAGTGGTGGAGAGACGCCGGGTTTCAGCGGGTGAGGAGTGGATGGGAGACAAAGAAGGGGAAATAATGAAATTCAAATCCAGGTGGAAGAGGTAGGTGCGACCTGCCCAGGGGCAGAAGGCAAAGCCGAGAGGTCCTCACCTTATCAAGTGCACGTAAGTGAAAGTACAGACAATGACCCCTCTCAAGGCTTCTTCCCTCCTCTCTCCTTCCGTCCTTCTCTCTCTCCCACCGTCCCTCCTCTCCCCCACCCTCCCCAAACGGTATCATCCCAGGACCTAGCTTTTCCCCCCAGCATAATCAGCATGATCTGGGGAAACATAAAGGTCAAGAACGTCCTCAACAATGCCGGGGTGGTTTTGTTCTGTAATACATTTTCACCACCTCTTGTGCAGGAAGAAAAGGGGAAGGGGCGTGAAGATTCCTGGACGCACGCTCTGGGCCCAGAACTGTCCCCGGGGCTGGAGCCAGGCCAGAGAGGGGAGTGGGGTTTCCACGTGCACCTGCAGCAGGAGACCAGAGTCTCAGCGACAGCAGCATGAAACTGGGGGAGAGGGACAGGCCGCCAGCAAGGGGGTGGGGGGCCCAGGAGGAGCAAATGGAGAGAAGGTAGAACTGCAGGCGGGACCAGTGTCCATGAGCAAGCAACAGCCACTCTCTCCTCGTGTGTCCCGTGCAGGATATGAGGGCCACTTATGAAATGTCATGAAAGTCAGATTTAGAAACCGCATCTATCCAGTTGCCTGAACACTTCTCCATCCCTCTCAAGGAAGGCTCCACGTTACCTTCCCCTGAGCAAAGCAAGAAAGAATTCTTTCTATGGATCACCAAATTTTAGAAGATGTTTCGGGTGTTAGGTTCAAACCTGTTTTCCCTAAAGCTTTCTTGTCTTCCGCCACTAGCTCGGGGTTGGGAAAACTCAGCAGACATGGGCCTCCAGACGCAGGTGGGGGTGCACACCTGGAGGAGAGGACACCCTCCCGGGGAAGGCGCTGCTCTCCTCACACACGTCCTGTGCAGCATCTCATCCCATCACTGCCAAGCACATGCTCACGTCTCACCCCTCATTTCGAAAGTGAGGCGCCGAATTAGTACATCAGCACCAGAATGGTCTACGTGGAGTTGAACTAAGGTGACTGTTCTGGGCAGGTGTGCAAGAACTAGTCTGCAAAACAGTGGGAGGAGACTTCTCCAGTGACGTCCTATGGTGTTTGTTCTGTTTACGTTTTCAACTGCTTGAATCAATTACAATAATTTCCATTTCTTAGAAATTTATTAGAAAACTGTCCAATCCATTCAGATTTTCAAATTTTGAGCACAGAACAATACTAGTAATCACTTATAACTTAAAAACAACTTCTGCTTCTGTGGGCATGCCCCCTTCCTCATGCTTTGACGTGTGTAGCTTTTCTTATTTTAAAAATTAGATTTGTGAGGAATCAGTCTACTTTGTTGGTCTTCTGGAAAAAAATTAGCAACAAGATTTATCACGTCTGCCATTTTTTTCTAATTAATTAAGGCCAACATTTATCTTCATTAATTCTCCAATTTCCCATTGTTTTCTTTAGTTTCTCTGTTTGCCTTCTTGAGTTGGATATTCATTTATTTAAGTGATTTCTTGTATATAAAGCCAGGAATTTTTCTCTAAGTAAATATTTGTCCTTGTTTCAAATCCCGTGATGTAGATTTGGTCTCCACAGCATCTGGACTGTGCTCTTTTGTCTCTAAGTATCTGGATTGTAAATTTTATAATTTTGTATTTTCTATAATTCTCATGCACTGTGGTCAAAGAAAGTACCCTGTACCTTTCCTTCTTTAAAAAAATCTGTTGATGCTTTTTCTTTATCTATTTTATGATGAGTTTTGCTTTTCTATTTCCCAGTGTTTGGGTAGCTTCAGAACTTGTTTTTGGATCTCCTAGTGTTTACCTGTAAGGTTTTCAGATTAGCGCAGGGGATAAGGGAAGGGCTCTGGACTCAGTAGACCTGGGGTTCAAGCTGCACCACCTACAGGTGCAGGATCTTAAGGAACCTTTAGAACAGTGGGTGGGAGGGAAAGGATCTGGCATCCACCCCCGTGGCCTTGAGAAGAGAGAATGGAAGTCAAGACCTGAGCACATGGCTTAGCTCAGAGTAAACCTCCATAAATGGAGGACTTTGGTACCGATACCACTCAGAGCCTTTCTTTTAGCCATCACACTTCTCTAAAGATTAAAATAATAAAAGAAGTAACATTGGGGGGTACCAACCTATCTCAGTCAAGCAGCATAACAAACCTTTACGTCCTTTTTCCTTGCTGATCTCCATTAACCACACTCCAGGGCTCAGACCCAGAATCCGGTCTATAGCTTATTTTAGGAAACATTTCTGACGTGTGTATTTGTTTCGTCGCCAGTCGTATAATAATAATTGAAACCGCTCTCTGGGTTTACAGCGTCTGTGCTGATGCTGCCCATTCTTGAGCTCTGTTTTGCTTTACCTCTTCAGCTTCTGCAACGTATCCTTAAGGTAAATTTTCAAGAAAGGAACATGTGTGTTTATTTTCCTAGGCCCTTGCATGTCTGAGAATATGGGCCTCCTACACAAAAGACACCTCAGTCAAGTACAAAGTAGTTGGGTTACAACATAACCCCCAAAACTTCATAGATGGTTCACAAAGGTACTTGATGATTAGAAAACATTTTAATGTTTCAGATTCCCAGGTAGGAGTGAATTTATCTGAACCAAAAACAAAAAACAAACCCCCTCCCCAGCAAAAACAAACAAACAAACAAAAAAACAAACAAAAAAAACCCTCCCTGGTGTTCTAATCTGATAGTTCAGTAGATACAGACTCTCTGTTGCAGAGAACAGGTCGGTCTAAAGTCAGCTTGACTTCTATTACTCTTTTCTCTGGGCACTTGTGAAATGTTTTTTTCTCCTCTTTACCCTTATAGTTCTGTATTTTCCCTAGGGTATGCCCAGATGTGGGCCTCTTTCCCCTGAGTTTGTTCAGAATGTGGTAGTGAGCTCAGAGAAGTATCTGCTGCCCGGTCCCAGCAATCGCCAGCAAGCTGAGTGTGGGCTGTCAGTCCCGCCTTCCACAGCCGGAACCGCGTCTCTTGTTCTCTTTCTTTCTTGCGTTGTCCAGAATGGTTTTTCTAGTTGTTTTTTTTTTTTTCTTCACCCACATCCCTGATTTGATTTTCCATAGCATTTGTATTCGTTTTCTGTGACTGTTCTAACCAATTATCACAAACTCGGTGACTTACCACAACAGAAATTTATCCTCTCACAGTTCTGGAGGCTGGAAGTCTAAAGCCAGTATCACTGAACCCAAACGAAGCTGTCAGAGCAGCCACACTCCCTCTGGAGGCTTTAGAGGAAAATCTGCCCTTTGCCTCCTCCAGCTTCCAGTGGCTGCCGGCATTTGTGGGCTTGTGGCCACATCATTCTAATCTCTGCCTCCGTGGTCACAGTGTCTTCTCTTCTATCACCAAGTTTCCCTCTGCCCATCTCTCAGAAGAACACTTGTGACTGCATTTGATGAATCACGAGGAGACCCCAGGATAACCTCGCCGTCTCTCACCTCAACTTAATCACTCCTGCAAAGTCTTCTTTGCCGTATAAGGTAGTATCCAGAGATGGAGATGTGGACATCTTTGGGGGCTGTTCCTCAGCCTCCCACACATTAATACTCTCCTGCCAATTTGGATTTCGGTGCTGCCACTGGACTTTGTTTCCTCAAAACCTTTCCTCATTTTATCCATCTTTCTCTCTTTTTTTTTCTTTCATCTTTCTGTTGCCTTTTCATATCAACCCATTCTTTCCTTACATTTTTCTGTCCCTGTCCCAGGGAGGCCATGTCTTTCCGTGGTATACTGAGGAGGCCACACATTTCCCCAAATCTCTCTCCTGGAGCCTGCTGTAGATGATTGCCCCAAAGCAGACACTGCTTCTGGGTCTTCAGAAGCTATTGCCTTTACCTTGTTCTGCAGGATTTTTTCCACACAGTCTTTTGTCTTCATTCATCCTTGAATAAGCAAAGTCAAGACCAAGGATGAAATTTCAACAGACACTATGAGTGGACTGACAGGGGCTCTATTTTCTGCCCCCCTGCACAAGGATGGATGTCCTCCTTGCACCTGCCACGTGAGGGGACAGGGCAAAGGCACAGCTTCTGGCAACTCAGAACCTTTGCTCTAGAAGGGTTCATTCACCTCTTCCTTGGAGACCTGATCAACTCAAGACAGAAAGCATTCTATCCCCTAGCAGGTACAGCTTCCAGGGCACCCCGTTTGTAGCACTCTGCTTTTGGGGAGCAGACTCATTAAAATGCACCCAAATCATGCCAGTTACCCTCATTTCCCATCCAGTTTTAGTCCCATGTTTTCTTTCTCTACTTGGATATAGGAGGAAAAAGAGAGAGAGAGAGATGGTGGGTTTACAAGAGTCTACATCTGAAGCCTGTAGCTGAGAGAAAAAAAAAAAAAAGGTCAACCAGTTGGAATCTGCTTCAAGTACACGAGTCAGGAATTAAATAAGAGAGAAGCTATAAACTACTCTTTGACTTTTCTCCGGGGACTGGTGCTGGTGAGACGGGTTTCTTCTCCATGGACCTTCGTGTCATGGGCTACATCCTGGACAGTCCCGCAGTCCAGCTCTGTCTTCTAACTGTCAGCAGCAGACGCTCTGAAAATCCCAGCATCTGTCAGTCCTTCTTGATTTTTGCTGGCCTTTGAGTTTTTGTTATTTTTCTGTGTCATCGTGGGTATCTCAGGGGGAAATCAGGAAGGGCTGCAAGCCACGGGGCACCTGGAACCAGGGTCGAGCCGGTGCCCTTCTGATGAATGAGAAGAGAGCTTTGGCGACAGCCTAACACCTCCAGAGATGGTGTCTCTGAAGGGCAAGATGATGTCTGGTCTCCTGTTTTTAGCAGCTGGGCTGTTCAGCAAATGGAAAGACTGGCTCCCCCTCAAACTGCAGGACTGTTCATCCTCCATGTGAGGAAAAGCATCCCACAGGGAACGTGCTTCCCCGAGGCAGGTTCGGCTCCTCCAGATGCCGGGGCTTCTGGCCTCAGGCTCCGGAGTATCTGGCAGGCACCCCAGACCGTGGCTCCCAGGGAGCCCCTCCGTGTGCAATCAGGGCAGCACCCTCTGGAAATCTCTTCAAGCACAAACCACTGGAATTGCCAGAGGCAAGGAAGCCTGACTTTAAGTGAAAACAGCTGAAGACAGACAGACCCAAGGCTAGACAGCTGGACAGTGAAGAAGGCTGGCTCCCAGTGGAGATGGGGAGAGGCTTTCCCAAACCCAGTTTTCAGCAGCAAACTGCCTACTTCATGCCATTTTTTAAAAGGCTAAAACATTTCACCTAATGTAAGGTCTCAGGCCCCATGGGAAAGCCTATTAGGAAGTTAACGGCATGGTTTAACTGCAGGTGAGAGAAGGACAGGAGACTGGGCAGTTTTGTTGTGGGAAGTTTGGAAGAAGAGTCACAGGAACAGACCGAAATGTGGACAGAACCAATGAAGGGGAGGAAGAGGATGCTGGAGTGTTTTCCAGGTGTCAGGTTCTCCGCTAAGGCTTTATTATGTCGCTTTCCTCACGCCTCCAAGTTTCATCTCGCAGGCACAGCTGGAACAAACTGCAGATTCCAAAGCTAAAGGGTTCTCAGGGATTGGCTATCTGATTTGGGTGCTGCAATATTAGTTTTTCTTATTCCTGGCTTTGTGAAATTTTATTCTCAACTGAAGAGCCAGAGATTTCGACTCCCGTCTTACAGCTTCAGAGTGATTAAGCGGCTAGCACGAGATCCACACAAGAGCTAGGAGAGGAGCCCAGGTCTGTATGATTTAAAAGCATTCACTGCTTTCCATTCACTCAACAATGATTTACTGAGCACCTACTATGTGCCAGACATGGTTCTGGGCACCAGAAATAGAGCAGTGAGCAAAACAACATCTTTACGCTCAGGAAGCTTACATTCTAATGACAGGTGGGGAGCATCACAAGGACGTGTGTTATTAGCTCCACTCTAGAAAGGACAGTGGGGCAACGTTACTAAGCAAAAGCAAAGTGGTCATTCAAACCCGGGCTCAGGGCTCCGACTGGTACCTCTAGACTTCACACCAAACTTCCTCCCCAGTGTCACATCCAAATGGTGAGAGATGAAGCCTTAGAACTTGGATGAGGTTCTTGTTGGTCATTCTTCGTCCAAGTGGTTATAATGACATAGGTCCAGATGTTCCTAAACCAAGGGGGCTCTCAAATTACCATTCACTGCTCTAGTCCACGTGAACTGGGGACTTTCTGTAACTTGAGCCTTCCCTCTTAAATATTTTTCAACACACTTCTGCACAAGAAGGAGACATCTGGCTAATATAATCAGAAGATGCTGCAAATATCATCTGAAGATAATTTTTCCTGCAGAAAGAAATACTTTTCACCACCCTCCCCCAACTGCTTTTCCTGAACCCTTTTTGGTTTTCATTGGGGAGGTACAAAAAACAAGCAGACGAACTGTTCTTTTGTATCACAACCTCCCCTGGCAACAGGTAAGGGCTGTAGCCGACTCTGGTCCCCTCTGCACTTCGGCTTTGTTGTGGTCTTCCCGTAGCAACTCGTTCAGAACCTGGTGGATGTGTCTCCAAGGTGAGCTTGTCTTATTTGCCTGCGTTCCCTTCCCACTCCCTAGGCCTCTTTCCAACATTTTTGACTTTTGCATCATAGGTGTTTGTCTATGTGCATCAAGTCCTGTGAGGACAGAGATGAGTAACATATACACACACATTTTTTTCAACATGTGCTGGCCAGCTCTCAGGTCAATAATTAAGTGTTTGGGGTTTTTTCTTTTTTTGGCCCCCACATTTTTGTATCTGGGGATTCCTGGGGGATTCTGTGTTATCTGATTTTTCTGTAAATGTCCACGAGTTAGGTTTTGCCATCCAGTTGCTCTCTTTGTTCCCCATATTTTAATTATGAATTTTTTCAAACCTTCAGGACAGTTGAGAGAACTGGGCCGTGATCACCCCTACACCTACCACCCAAATTCCACAACTGTTAGCAGTTTGCTATATTTGCTTTCTCACACACTGGTCCTTCCAACCATCCACCCGACCATCTCTTGTTGCTGATGCAGTTCCAAGTAAGCTGCAGCCCAGTGATTTGGTTTCTGATATTTTTTGCACGAAGGCTGGCCTCCAAACACTTTCTCCTCTCACTTTCAACCCACCCACTCCCTGCAGACTCCAGGCCCCAGTGTGAAACTCCACCTTCAGGCTCTGCTGCAAACCTCAGATCAACGCTTCTCCTCCAGGGCCTTCCTCTCCAGGTCTCTCTTAAGCTTTCAGTGAGCCCCATCCCCGACCTGGACGAAATCACCATTCATCCTCACCCCTGTCCTCTTCCACTGTCTAATGTTTCCATCCTAAGCCTGTCAAGCTACCGTGAAATGAATATTTCTGAGGCTCAACATTATATGTGATCACATATTTTCGGCCAACAAGAGTGGTATTTTCACAGTTCTCGGTATAAATGACCCCTCCAGGTGTACCTCAAGAGGAAATGAGACCGGCTCTGCTCCTGGCCCCTCCAGCCCATCACCCAACTCCTAGTGACAACCAGAGGGCCATTTATGCCCAGTGAGGCTTATCACTGCTGCTTTCAACTACCACTGCCACCGTCTTGAGAACTTAGCTACTTGCTTTATTTTTCTGGGAAAGAATCAGAGTGATTAACTGAACGTGCAAGACAAAAAAAAATTTCCACTTTCAGAACATCCTGGAAATTAGAAAGTTGTCCAACACAATACAGGGTCTGTGTGTTTCCAGCTATTGCTCCTGCCAAAATTCTTCATCTGGCTTTCAAGGCTGACCTTTCATCTCTTAGCAAGATTTCTCTTCCTTTTAGGCCAGACTGAAATTCACCTCTGGGTTTTGTCAGCGGCAACAGCCTCATTAATCAGCAAAAAAGCAAATGTTCATTTCTTCTTATAATGCAAACCACCTAGTTAGAGGCTCTGGGCAGGAAGATGTTTAAAGCAGCAATTATAAGGGCATATTTCACAGGGATCTTTAATTTATTTTTTTAAGAAGTAATTTACAAAGCACATATTAAATGCAGAGAATTCAGAAAATACCAAAAAAAAAAAAAAAAAAAAAAAAGGAGAGCAAGAAAAGAAACATTAACCATAATTCTGCTACCTAGGAATTACCAATAACGTTTTGATGTATATCCTTTAGACTTAAAAAAGCAAATACAAATTTACAGACATAGTGTATAAAACTGAAATCATATTGTATATGCTGTTTCTATTATTTTTAAATTGTCATTAGGTTATAAATTATCATCATTATTAATAGACACGATTCCATATCATTAAATATTATTTGATGTACTATTAATGTAGATATATCTAGCTATAGATACAAATATAGATATATATTTAATAATTTTTCACTGTCCCAATGATCATTTCAGTGAAAAACTTTGAACATCTACTTTCTGCATAACTTTATTTCAAATAAAAAATTTCCAGGAGGTCATGGGCTATGTGCATTTGTAAGATTTTTAAATAACTTTTGCAAAATTGCTTTGCAGACTTAGACTTCCACCAGCAATTATACAACCCACTCCCTTGCCTTGTGTAATTTCTGTAAATCCTTCCTAACCCAACAGGTGGAAAAGGTGTTATTATGCTATTCAAATTTACATTTATTTGACCACTAGAGAAAGAGAACATTTTACTGGCCATTTCCAATTCTTCTTCCGTCAGAACTAGTGAACGCTGGTGAGGGAGGGGGAGGTCCTGGGGAAATGTGTTCCAGCACCCAGGAGTCACACTGGAAGGCCCACGAGAGCTTCAGCAGCCCTGAATAGGGCAATCAACAAACAATCAGACATGTATCTTAGCTGAAGTTCTTGGACCATCTCTCTCCTTCTTCTCCTTTGTTAATTGGATATATTTCTCTGGAGACATGAGAACAGTATGTACAGGAATTTTTAGATTCCCAAATATTCTTGATATTTATTGACAAATACCTACTATCAATATTTTGCCCAAAAAGTTTTACCTAGAGGCCCCCGGCTGGAAGAAGTATGATTAAGGCCCATTGACAGGAGAGGGAAAAAAGAAGAAAAGAAAAAGAGTACTTGGTGGAAAGATTTAGCCTTTGGATCAAAATCACATGAGTAAACTAGAACCAGAACCGAGGGCTCCCATCTTCCCTGTGGTTTTTGGCAGCAGAGGAAGATGTGCCTATACAAGTGTGCAAAATGAGGAAGAGCTTAGATTGGATACAAGTCTGTGGCCTGCAG
Source organism: Camelus ferus (assembly GCF_009834535.1). NCBI lineage: Eukaryota > Metazoa > Chordata > Mammalia > Artiodactyla > Camelidae > Camelus > Camelus ferus. The sequence goes on from NC_045702.1 coordinate 36,870,383, forward strand.
GAAAGCCCAGAGGTTTTCCCGAAGCAGGAGAGCGAACTCCCCAGTGACAGTGCAGGCACTTACCTGCTCTCACTCCCACCCAGAAGAGTCCCATCAGGGGATGGTGCGGGTCCCAGCTGCCCAGAATCTACCCACAACACTGCTCAATGATGCAGAATAGACTGGAACACAAATCCCAGGCGGCAAGGCCCCCAAAACATCCTGTTTACAGGCTTTTAGAAGGCCAGTGAGCACCCCACTGCAGGGAGAAACTGGCACTTTCTCTTTGCTGAGAGCCTTGGTTATCTGTGAAATTTCCAGGGGCAGCCTCAGATGTGTGGGGATCTGGCTGGTCCCTGGATATCTGTCCCTCTGAATTTCACAGAGGAGAGAATTCACTCTACCACTCTAGCAGTTAACATTTGCTGCTGGTTGTCCTCCTGCGAGCTGCAGCCAAGTCAAGCCCCTTAAAAGTCACAGCAGCCATCGGGGCTGCCAAGCTTTTATCCCCGGGGACACCCAACGTGCACTGGGAGCTCGGTGACCCAGCATGGTGGTCAGGATGGCGGCTGGTGGGCTGTGGCTGGTTTTTGTTAAGCAACGGCATCTCACCAAGTTTTCAAAGCTACAGGTCCCAGACGCCACCACTATGAATTCCAGCTGCTATGTGTGAAACCTTATCCTCCGGTCTGTAACCCCTCGGGTCCTTCACTGTCTTTAATTTAAAATGCTGAATTCAGGGAGGTCCGGGAGGCTCCCCTTCCCCACCCTCTCGACTGGCTGGCTCTGAAACTAGTGTTCAGAGTCGGACCAGGAAAGCTGCAGAAACTGCTTACCCTGGGACAAGGCAGAAGCCTCTAACTTTATCAGCCCAGTTCTCCAACGGCAGGGAACTTCAAAGCAGGTTTTGGTAATTCTGAGTCTTTCGTGATTCCATATCCTTTACTATATATTAAGTTCTCCAAACCCATAGCCGTATTTTCTTAATGCAACACGTAGTTTTTGTTTGTGATGATGAAATATTTACTCATTACAGGAAATTTTGAAAATACACAGGATAAGAAATTAGAGAATAACTACTGATAATTCTATCATATTTCCATGCATGTGTGTCTGTCTCATGTTTATGCACCGCAATCAAATTATGACTCTCTATGGTAGACTGTTTCCCTGGTGGCCACCAGTATTCATCTCTTGTGTGGTCTGCCCCCTGTAAGTCAGGGCTTGGTCACATGACTTACTTTGGCCAATAGGACATTCGTTAGCATGATGCAACCAAAGGCCCTTGGTTACGAACTGATGCATTGAATAATCTTAAAAAAATTATTTTAAAAGGCTGGATGATATTTCTGGTATGTATGTGCCATAATTTACATACTATTTCCTCAAGTGCTGGGTATGTAGATTTTTTTCCACATTTGTCTTAATGATGAATAATGGGGATCTCTGCACATATATCAGATGCATTTCTGCTTATTTCCTTAAGCTAGATTTCTAGAGTTGGCTTTACTAGGTCAACAGGTGTGTATATAGTTAAATTTCTTCAAACCATATACCAGAAAAGTTTTATCCAGCTCTACTCCCACCAGCAATTTAGGAAAGTGCATCTTTCAACACAACCCCTGCTGGGTAACCTGAGAAGAAAAAGTGATATTTCATTTTACTTTGCATTTCTTTGATCACCGGTAAGTTAAACATCTTCCCCCATGTTACTTGGCTGTTTGTATTTCTTCTGTGCATGGTCTGTATCTTCCCTTTGGCTAATTTTTCTATTGAGATATTAATGTCTTTCCCTAAAGATTTACATAAGCAACAACTTATATAGTAAAGGCTTTCAACTTTTTTTCTGTTACGTGTGGCAATTTTTCTATATTGACTAGCAACTTTGTTCCTAATGCTTATGATACACAGAAGTTAATTTGTAAAAACAATCCAGTCCACTGCTCTTTATCTTTTTCCCCAGTGTTTTGTTCTTAGAAAACTATTCTTCCTTAGAAGATGTTTCCATATTTTTCCTTAGTTTTTTTTTTATGGTTTAACTTGAAATGTCTAATTGAAGTTTATTTTGATGGATGTTGTGGAAGAGGATGTAATTATTTTGCATTAGTCCCTTACTAAATAATCCATCCATTTTTTTCCCACTGATTTGTGGTGCACCATCTTCCCACATAAAATTCTCATAAATGCTAGGGTTGGTTTTTGAGATATTATTCTGTTCATTTAATCTGTGTCTCCACTCATATACCAATCACTACTTTACCTACTGTGCACTTATAGTATGTTTTACCATCATGCTTTCATGGATTCACTCAACAAATATTTACCAAACGCTATTGTGAGCCAGGCACAGGTCCGGGCACTGAGGACACCCCAGTGAACCAGGCAAAGCATTCCTCTGCCTGCTTCCCTTTTTCATGGGGGAATGCATGTTAAACAAGTAATAACAACATTTATTGCATACTTAGCGTGTGCCAGGATTTTGGGAGCACATTACATGTCAAGTTTAATCCCCACAACAGTCTCGGACAGTCAGTACCATTCCCATTTTACAGATGAGGAAACTGATGCCCAGATGGCCACTGAGTAGTAAGGGGCAAAACCCAATATGAATGGAGGCTGTGCGGGCCAGAGTCCACACTCTGAACCACCACACTCTAAATAAAGTGTATAATCCAGATAAAAGCAGAAGAGAGTGATGACAGAGAGAGTGTAATTTAGGCAGGGGTGGTCAAGGAAGGCTTCCTGGAGGAGGAGCAGAGACCTGAGTCATAAGAACGAATGAGGCAGGAGAAAGTCTAGACCAGAAACAGTTCAGTGAGAAGACAGCAGCAAATGTGAAGGTGGGCCCGAGCCTGGTGTTCTCCAGGAAGAAGCAGCTTGTGTCCCAGGAACTCAGAGAGCAAGAGGGAGGTAGGAGGTAAGGTCTGAGAGGCCGGCCACCTAGGGCCTACAGGTCCTGGTAAAGAAGGGAGATGTTATTCTGTGTGTGACAGGATGACACAATCAGATGGACCTGACTCATGTTTTAAAAAGATCACTCTGGAGGGTGTGTGGGTCACAAACTAAAGGAGACACCATTACCCTCCCTTGTGAAAAAAGGGCTTGGTTATTTTCATCTGCTTATTCTTTGAAAGGAATCTTAGAATCATTTAGTCATGTTCCCGAAAGCCCACTGGGATTTAACCGGAATCACATTAAATACTCCAGGCATTGATTTTGGAAGAAATGTTATGTTTACACAATGTGGTATTCTTATCCAGGAAACTGGTCTATCTTTCCTTATTCTCATGTCATTCAAAAATCTATCAGTAAAAATGTTGAAATTTTCTTTAAGAAGATCCAACCTGTATTTCTGGACCCTCATTATCAGTTGCCTGCACTATTGCAACCAACCACTTCCCTCCCTTCCCTCCCTTCCCCACTCCCTACCACCCCCCTCAACCAACCTCTCCACCTCCAGCAACCTCTCTGCTTGGTAACCCTCCCAGCCGGCCCCAAGGCCCTTCGTACCCCCTCCCCCAGGTGCTCCTCCACGCCTCTAAGAGGGCTTTCCCCCATCTCTGCACTCAGTGAACGCCGTCACCACAGGGACAACTGCCAGCACGAGATGCCCTCTTCAGAAAGACCCACATGGATAGTCTGAGGCCAGGCATTATGGGTTGAATCGTGTCTCCCCTCCACCCAAAACCATATGTTGATGTCCTAACCCCCAGGAACCCAGAATGTGACTGTAATCAGAGATATGGTCTCTAAAGAGGTAGATCAGTTAAAATGAGGCCAGTAGGGTGGCCCTAATATAACACGATGGGTGTCCTTAAAAGAAGAAGAGGCGACTTAGACACAGATGGTACAGAGGGAAGCCCATGTAAGACACAGGGAGAGACAAAAGCCATCTACAAGCCAAGGAGAGGGGCCTCAGAAGAAATCGACCCTGCTGACACTTTGATCTCAGACTTTTAGTCCCCAGGACCGTGAGAAAATAAATCTCTGTTTTTTAAGCCATCCTGTCTGTGGTACCTTGTTACAGTAACCCTTCCCATGTATGCAAGATGGAGTGAAAACTCCTGTCAAACATGATAAAATGGAAAGATATGTGGCCACGATTCAGAACATCTCGATTCTCAAGCAGCCCTTTCCTGTGGCCACAGCCACACCTGAGCCCCAAAAGAAACAGCAGCAGGCCAAGGAGGAGGCTGATTCTTGGACCAGGCAAGGCCCACAAACCGCACACAGCCTCCTGCTAACCTGCCCCGGACACACAGCCTGCATGACTCCTCTGGCCCGCTGCACCGAACAGTGACTCTTAATAGCTTCCCACCAAAACCCAGTGACAAGAATGATCGAAAATTCACACTCAGCTGCCTGACAACCAGCAACAGCCAGAGGAAAGAAGCCCTTGTGTGTCCAGGACAAACACGCTAACCAACAAAGGCACACACATGTCAAACTCGGGCTTGGCCTTAAAGCCCTTCTCTCTCTGTTCTGAGCAGCTCCTACTACAGAACCAGAGCTGGCAGTGAGGGAGGAAACCCCCTGGCCAGCCCAGCCCACAGAACAGACGACGTTTCTGATGCAGAATGAGATGTGGTGATGGCTAATTGAATTAGGTTTCTAAGGGACAGCCAGTACAATAGAATGAGTAGATGGATGGCCCTGAGGTCCAGCAGACCTGGGATCGAAGCTGACTGTGAGTTAGAGCAGATAGTAAGGGTGTGTTGGCCCCGTGCCCGCACTGTTCTAGGTTTACCATATGTTCCTTAATGTAACCCACACAGCCCCATGAAATAGAGGTTCGTACCCTCTACCTACAGACAAGGTACAGAGTAGTTGCCCAACTGTCCCAAAGCCACACGCCTGAGGTTTGAGCCCAGATTAGCTCCAGGTCTGAGCTTTTCACCTCTCAGGTAGGGGGTTCCCAAGCTTTAGCGTGCTTTAGGGTTTCAGGATGGTCTGTTAGAATACAGACAGCTGGGCCCCTCCACAGAGTCCTTGTCCTGGAGCCCGTGGGCGGGGCCCAAGAATCTGCATTTCTAGCAGGTTCCCAGGGGATGCTGCTGCTGCTGGTCCAGTTCCCACACGTGGAGAACTCCTGCCCTGTGGAAAGAAAACTGCCTCCATCAGTGATAAGCTCACAGCACAGCTGTGCGGGACTCAGGGGGCCACAGGGCAAAGGTACTCAACACAGGTCCCGGGACAGCACCAGGGGCCCACAAATATGGTATTTCTTCCCTCCGACTCAAGCCAGTTTCATGAGCCAACCGTAGGATGGTGGAGGCTGTCCTTGTTTCTAAAACTACCATATCATCCTGAGAGCCTGGGGCAGCCGCCACTCAATTCCAGGGAAAGTGCGCAACCCCAATGCCCCATCTCTGAGTGTGAAACCATGCTGTTCTGATGCATCAGCATGGACGAATTCTCAGCAGAGCCTCGCATGTGTGAGTGCCAAAGCCAACAGGCCCGAATTCCACCCACAGCCAGACTCTGAGAGGTAGACGCACTTGATTTCTTGTTTCTAAATATTAACATCTGAATTTTGCAAACTCTGCTTGTTCTTTTAAAAGGGCTGCTATGAAGGGGATGAGGGAGCGGGGAATACAGGCCCCGGTTTACTTTCAGCATAGCCTTTTCCCAGATGGAGAACTTGTCAGTCTGGCCGGCCCCTCTGGCTCCCTGCCCTGCCCTGTCCAGTCACACAGGGAACCCCCATCCCTGCCACCCCAGCCCAGCGACGATTCTGAACTGGAGTGACCTGGTCCCGCTGGCCCAGGCCCAGGCAGACAGCTCATTCGGGTCACTAGGATTCACACTTTAAAAGGAGGAACACGCTGATGAGATAAAAATAAAAACTGCTGAGTGCAGAGAAGGCTCGCCATTCCTGGAGGGCTGCGGGCCTCAGGCAGGCATGTGGGTGTGCTGTCCTGCCTGAGTGGTGGCCAACGGCCTTGTATGGACAAAAGGCAAGAGCCCAACACCATGTCTGGGTTAAAATCCTTGCACTGAAATTCCAGATAGGTGGTTGGTTCACCTTGGGTTGGAAACCTCCAGAAATGGTGATGCTTTCCCCGGGACTCCCAGGAACTACAACAGAAACACTGCAAACAGCACTTACAGCACGCATCGTTACTATGCTTTACCTGAGTGACAATACAGAATTGTATGCAAAATATTCTTCAGTTGGATCTCGAAACAAAAAAATGGCTGCTGCAAGCAGGAAAGGACCCTGGAATTGAGGTCACCTGGCCCTTGAGTTTCAGGATAGGACCCTTCCCACCACCTATTCCCTTTCTAAAGATTGTGCCAGATGAATAGCTTTGTCCAGATGAATAGCTGCTCTAGGCCTGGCTCACCTGAACTCCTCCAGGACCTATGAACACCTGGGAGGATTTCAAGCAGGTGGCCTAACCTATCTGGGCTGTAAATTGGACATACCAGGTTCAGAAGTTCTAACTAGAATGAAGCATGTTCAGAATGCATCTCCCTTTCACTCTCATTTATCTGCCTAGCAAAGGTTTTATTCTTTATCTTTCTACTCAAGTATGCCTGCTCTGAAGTGTTTCTCCTAACGTCTTGGGCAGGGTTAGAGGTGTTTCTCTTGTGTTTCCATAGCCCCTGCTCAGATCCACTGCAGTTCTAACCACACTGACACATGATTTGTTTTTCTCCCCTCCTGGAATCTGAGCTCCAAGAAGGCAGTTGTCTGTGAGTCAGGACCCAGCACTCAGTACACCCTTAATAAATGTTTGCTGAAGGAATTGTACCTGCCTGTCCTCCTGCACAGAGTTTTACGTGCAAAGGAGAGCATACTAAAGTATCCTATAATGGAAAAGCACTATGAAAATGTAAAGTATTACAATCTACAACTTGAGTTACTATGGTTGAAAACTTTTTTTTTCCCCCAATGGCAGGAGAATGCTGTGAGGACCCAGCAGTGATCCCACTGGCCCAGACAGCATCCCAGCAGCTTTTCACGCTGTGAGATGCTGAGTGACACAGCTCTTAGACCTGCACTGTCCAGGATGCTAGCCAGGAGCCCCATGTGGCTCCAGGACACTTGAAATGTGATGGGTCCAAACTGAGACGTGTTGTTAATGGTGAAACACACACACTGGATTTCGAAGAGTGCACAAAAAGAACGTAAAACATTTTATTAGTAATTTTTATATTGATTATGTGCATAAATGTGGAATGTTACTATTTTGGATGCATTGGGTTAAATTGAAATTGTTAAAATTAATGCCACTTGTTCTGTCTTACTTTTTTAAACTGTGCTCATTCGTCGGGATTCTTATGACACAATCCTACTCTTTAGTTAGTGTCTCTGTCCAGGGATTTAGCCTTGTTACCGCCCTGCCTACAACCAGGCTGCTGGAGCCAGGAAATCCTCTGTGGGAGGGTCTGGGGCGCTCTGGCTGTCTCTGGACAGCAGCCTGTATGTCGTGTCGTCTGGGGCTTGAATGCACACGGGGCTGGCGTGTGAGTGGAGGAAGCCGCGGCCTCAATTCAGCCCATCCTGGCAGCGTGAGCTCATCGTTCTGGAGGAGTCTTGCCCTTATTTAGGTCAGTGGCCCCATTACCCCAGAGTCTGAAAGAGAGTTTCTATGCGGTTTTGTCTTTGACACTCTTTGCTACTCTTTGCAGAAAATGCCACTTTGCAGCGGCGCTAAAATGTTTAAAAATAGTTCGAGATCTGGTTTCCAAGTGCTACTCACTCCACCATCCTGATAAAATGGCCTGCTCGCTTTGGGGATTTGTTAACCATTTTCAGAAGTTAAACGTACAATGTAAAATCTAAAGCTACTTCATTTGGGGGAAAAGAATCTCATTCCGCACTTTTCACCTGAAGCTCAGTTTTCCAAATCACACTTGGGACGAACACCTTCGCTCTTCCCCACATGGCTTTGGGACCCAGAATCGAAGGGCCGCTTTGGTGATGAAACTTGAAACCCTTTGGAAAGCTCAAGAGAGGCCACAAATATTTTTCAGGCCACTCCTTCCTGCCCCATGTGAAAATGGAACATGTCTTCCTCATCACAAAGTAATCTATTGGAAGTGACAGACATATGACACAGTTCTGAAAGGAGGGCAGTCTTTGGAGAATCTGGAGTCAAAGATTAATTAATTTTTTCCTATTGTTAATCTTCTAAATTATCTTATTTATACAAATACAGTAATACATGGCTGCATTCTCATTGCAAAAAAAAATCCCAACAGTGCAGAAGTGACTGAGTGACAGAAGGCTCCCACCACTGCTCCCTCCACCTTGTTCTCGGCTTTTGTTCCTGATGAAATGTGATGTCTGTTTGTCACAGTTGCCAGCTCTCTCCCCCGCCCAACCTGCACTGCCTTGAGGGCCAGGGATCCAAGCACACCTACCCCTTTCTCTGCTGAGAAGCAGCGTGGCCGAGAGCCGGGGATGACCTGTGTGCACAGGCCACTGGTGGGAACAGAAATGAACCTGGACCACTGTTCCCAGCTTGAAGCACAGCTGACCTTTCGTCCTGTCTTATAACCATTGCAGGATGGTCTTCCTACCAGTTCCAAGAGGGAAAGAGCCACAGTTTATTCCTCCCTACACCTCCGGTGTCCGGCACACAATCTAGCATCCAGGAAGTCATCAGCAGACATTTGCTACACTGTCCCAAAGCACACCATTTTATAACCACTGTTGCAGTCATGTCTAGCCACTTCAGGACCTCGGTGGAGGCTCTCCAGAATATGGGGAGGGGGGAGGCACACCCAGGAAAGTGGTAGCCCCCGCCTCTGCAGCCCAGCTGGTCCCATGTGTTTGCCAGGCTCAGGACACCCATATGTCACAGTCTGTTCTGGGGCAGCTGCACAGCCCTGAGGACCAGACAGCCCTGAGTCAAATGGGGGCACCAGGAGTCAAGGTCGCCTCACTCAGGTGGACAAATGACCCACACCCACGCAACCTGACGGGCTTCTGCAGAAGGCCCACACACCACTCACCCGGCCTGTGGGGTGGTCAGATCTCACCTCTTCCAAAATCTGTTTTCAGCCACTAGTAAAGACCATCCATATTTACTAACACTGCTCCCTCTCTGCTCAATCAGCCAACATTTACAGGACACGTACGGAGGACGCTGAGCTACGAGGAGACACGTGAGAAATGGCTCTGCCCCCAGGGACTTCTTATTCTACCTGGGAGACACCAAATCAAGAGACTGGAGTTAACCAACAATATGAGGCAACAAAGGTCGAGCAAGGGATCTGGGCGATGGGTCCTGAAGAACCAGAAATGCAGACCTCCTCCCTCTCCAGATATCTCAGTCACAAGGTCCAACGTTCACCAGACACCAAACAATCACCCTCTCACCTCGCGGGCCACTGTGAGGCCACCTCCAGACCAAACAAGCAGGAAGAGGAAAAGAAACAGGGAGTGGAGGCTGGTTCTCCAGGACTGGTGGGGAACAGGCATCAGGGCTTTAAAACATGCAGACCCTTTGACCCAGCAGCAACCTATGGGAAACTAAGAGCGCGCTTAAACATGTATGTTCATTACAGAGCTGTTTAAAATACTTTTTTTTACATGGGAAAGCTTGAATGTCAAACAAAGATTAAATGGGAATAACAACAGTCCCTCTGTCACACTGCTGTGCGATGCTAAAGCAAGCTTGTGAGTAAAGCTTAGAACAGTGCCCGGCACCGAGCACGTCCCACACAACCTGCTCATCGTCCTCCTCACGCTATTGCCGCCGCACTTAGATGAGTTACGATGCCTTAACACAATGCAGCCATTTTACTACTAAAAAGAGCATTTAATGACAGAGGAAAAGATGGAACTATTACTGAATGAAAAAAAGAGGTTTATAAAACTTTTTATCAGCATGATCCTACTTTTGTACAAATAAACATTTATTCGTGAGCAGAGGAAGTGGAGACTGAAGGTGTATTTGCCAAGGTGCTGAGAGTAGTTTGTGCAAATGGTGGTATTAAGGATGGTTTTTCTTTATTATTTGTGCTTTTCTGACACCTCTAAATTTTCATAGTAAAACCTATTCTTTTTATGACATTTTTTCAAGTTAAAAAGTGAGAGAGTAGCAAATTTTGGCCCACTGCTTAATTTTCATTAAACCAGTTGGCTGGTTTCTTTCAGTTCCTGCAGAAGAGGGTCCAGGGTCTATTTTTATTGCCGTGTTCCCATCCCACTACACATAATGGTTACTCCCACAAGGCAGCTTTTTAAGGTGATGCTACAGTCTTTCTAGAAGAGCTAATTACCTCTGAGCCTTTCAGTTGAGTCTGAGAGAGAACCAGAGCTTTACAAACACCAGCCTCTCCATCACTGGCATCCAGGGGAAAGGATAAACCAAACTGGCTGGATGTGAATTTAGAATTTCTAGGGGTTTTCCCCTCTCCTCTGCTCATCTGTTAGGAAGGAAAATGACCGCAGGATGGGAACTAGTGACTGTGGTGCAGCCACAGTCCGCGGTGCTTCCCTGAGCCGCTTCCTGTCCAGGTGCAGCCCACTCCCTGACTGCCCCAGACCCTGCCCAAGTGGCCACACTTCAAAGCCACTATGCAGTCTGGACTTTGGCTCAGCCATGCCACCCAGAGCTGCACTGTGATGAGCATTCTTTACCATGATTCTGCCTGGTCACCTAGCCCGCAACCCATCCTTCTTTGGGAATTGGTGATCCACCCAACACCCGTGCCCAACATGCCGAGAGTGACCACCAGCATGTCCAGTCTCACCAGAAAGCATGGTCAGAGGGCTTGGCAGGTGGCTCATCCAGGGCAAGTGCAGAAATGCAGGGAGGAGCCTGCAGGGTCATGGCCTCCGCCCTGTGTGGGAGAAGGCATTGGGGTGGTGTCCTGCTTCAGACACCAGAAGGGAACCTGGATCAGTACAACACAAGGTTCAAGAACTGGGCTTGAAGACAAGACATGGAAGCAACCTAAATGTCCATCAACAGATGAATGGATAAAGGAGATTTAGGATACATATACAATGGAATACTACTCAGCCATAACAAAGAATGAAATAATGCAATTTACACCAACATGGACAGACGTGGAGATTGTCATACTAAGTGAAGTAAGTCAGACAGGGAAAGACAAATACCATATGTTACCACTTATATGTGGAATCTAAAAAAATGACACAAATGAACTTATTTACAAAACAAATAGATTCACAGACATTGAAAACAAACTTACAGCTACCAAAGGGAAGAGGGGGTGGATTGAATTGGGGGTTTGGGATTTGCAGATACTACCTACTATATATAAAATAGACAGAAAGGGCCTACTGTGCAGCACAGGGAACTATAGTCAATAGCTCATAATAACCTATAATGAAAAACAATATGAAAAAGAATATATACATATGTATAACTGAATCACTTTGCTGTACACCAGAAACTAACACAACATTGTAAATCAACTATACTTCAATTTGAAAAAAAAAAAAAGAAAAACCGATGGGAGGAAAAAAAAAATAAAAGAACTGGGCTTGAAGGAAGCACTGTTTTCGAATCCTAGCTCTACTTACAAGTTATATGCTCTCGGCCTCTGTTAGCCTTTCTAAGTCCCAAAGTCTAGGGCTATACAATGGGGCTAGCGGTGGTCCCACCTTGTGGAGTCACGGTGATGGTTAAACAGAAGGCACTTAAAGCACGTGGCTCAGATCTCAGTCACGCTGGGTCATCAAGGAAGGTGAGCTTAGTGTAAACCTGCACAGCACCGGAGTCTAGCTGGGAGGAGAAGGTCTTGCCACAAAGCCTCTAACACATCAAAGCAACCCGTGCCGCTGTCCATTCCCCGTGGGCACGCGTGGCAGCTGGATGCCGCCAACCTGTGTGCGGAGGCCCCAGGTGTGCTTGGCACAGGCTAGTATGCAGGGCGAGAAACCCAAGTCCTACAGAAGATAAGCAACCCCTCCAGGCAAGACCTGGGCCAGGCAACCCCAAGCAGAGGCCCTGGCTGGAATTCCAGCCTGCGGGTAGGACCTCAGGCCCCTAAAGTCTCCAGGAGAGAATTCCACTCAGGGGCATGGCCCTGAATGATGCGCCCTGAAGGCTTTTCTATCCTGTGCTCAGGCTTCTCAGCTCTCATCTTGACCCTTGCCCAGCACCTCCCCCGCCTAAAGGAGGCCTGAGCCTGGCAAAAGGGCAGCTGAGGCCGGATGGACTGGGGCTCAGTCCTACCTCAGGCCTCAGCCGGCGAGAGCCAGTCAGAGAGGTCCTCCCCTGCAGAACTGCCCTCTAGACCTCGGGTGTGAATGCTCGTGCAGGTTTTGGAAGATACTACACGAGGGGGTGCCTGGTGGAGGTTAACAAGATTAAAGGACAGGTCAGGGAAAGGCTGGAAGGTGGGAAAGAAGACAAATTCTCGCTTTACAACTGGGGCAGGGAATGTCACTACAGTGGGTCACACACGCCTCACTTATCCTCACAGCAACGCCGGGAGGCGGGCAGGTGAGGAAACAGAGGCTCATGTCTCTCAGCTAATAGCAGTCAGAGGGAAGATCTGAACCCAGACCAGGCCTTTTGGGTTCCGGAGCCCAAGCACTTCGCTCCACACGCCAGTGTGGAAAAGATGCCAGGACCCTTCACCCAGCTTCACCAAGAGTTAGCATCTTACAAAACACAGTGCAATGATCAAAAACAGGGAACTAACAGTGACACGACACTATTAACTCTTAACTGTAACACTCTACAAGCTAGACTCGCACTTCACCAAGCGTCCACTAAGCTTCTTTCCTGCCCCGGGATCCAGCCCAGGACCCCACCCTGCACTCAGCCACCAAGTGCCCTCGGTCCCCTCCAATCTGGGACCGTTCCAGAGTCTTTGTCTTTCATGACCCTGACATATGTTAAGAGTATCGGCCACTTATTTGCCAAATGTCTCTCGATTTGGGTTGGTTTGTTGTCTCCTCGTGATTAAATCCAGATCATGCATTTTGGGCAGAAATATCACAGAAGTGAGGTTGTATATATTCTTCCGGGAGCCTCATATCAGGAGACACTCGAGGCGGCCATGTCCCCTATGGTGGGGTCTGCAGGGGGCTCTGAAGCAGCTGCCACTTTCCCCTTTGTAATTAATAACCACCCCGTGGAGCGTTACTCGGAGACCATCCCACTGTCTGAACGGGTGATTCTAGCGCACACTCACGTTCAAGGGCCGCAGGGCTGGAGCAGCAGTTAGGAGGCAGGACTCGAGAAACCTGGGTACATGTTTGACCCCCTAGTTGTCACAACAGACATGCTGCAGAAGACTCCTGGGGCATGAATCCAGCCTGGGAAATTTGTGCATCTTAGTAACAACAACAACAACAACAAAATAACCCCAAAACACAAACCAAATAAAGCCCTCGGTGTCAACCTCCCAGCAGGAACGTTCTGAAGGCAAACCCGGCATCCACAGCATCCATGCTAGAAAACTGGAATGGGCAGGTTATGATTCCCCAAAAGTGATTTCTAGAACTGAGCTCTTATTTGGGAGCAAAGCCAGGTATGCTTAAAGAAATGTGATGCAGGAGAAAGTGCCAACAAATCTTAGAAAAAAGTAGGAAGAACTCAAGATTTACAAGCTGAGAAACAATGGCTATCATTAGTAAATTCCTTCGAAGGGCCAGGTGCTCCAGGTGCCACATGTCAGGCTGGTACTTGGAACAACCCTGTACAGGTGAGGGAGGGAGCTCATCCCCGCAGCCCCAGGTTCTGATGCTTCTGATGCTTGCAGCTCCCTTCCCCCAGGGGAAGTGCCCCTCCCCTCTGTAGATTCCGGGGGCACAGTGGCTTCTGGAAGTGGGGGGGGGGTCTTATTCTCGGCTGAGGACTCAGAGAAAATGTCATCACCCAGCAGGAGATGGGTAACGAGGATCTGAACCCAGGCTGATCCAAAGGCACGATGTCTCCCCACTTCATTTTATTTTTCCCCAAAGGCTCTGCAAAACTGGCCCAGGGAGTCCTGGACATTTCAGAAGTCATGGACTTACTAATCCCAAATATTATTGTGTATTACTACTTATGATAATCCTGGGCATGCGGCTTCATTTCCCACAAACACCCCTTGCTGCCATCTCTCAGCAAGTCCCCATCCTCTCCCCTTCCTTCCGAGGGCTGTGCCAATAATTAGAAAAGTTAAACTTCTAAAGGGAGGGGATAATGAGCTTTTAATAATAATGATAATAATGATAGACTCCCCCTTCCTAGAAAATTCATATCGTTAGGATACTGGAAAACCAAGGCAACTCAGTTTCCGGATAGCCAACAGAGCAACGGCTGAAGGGCCAGCTCCAGGTGAGTGGCTCTGAAGCAGTATGTGTGGAGTGTTGGCAAGACTGCAACTTCTGGAGACTCTTCAGATTTCTCAGAGAGAAAAAGAGTTCCCATCTCCCGAGGACAAACCTGCATTCCCGGGCCGGGATTCTGGTCGAAGGTGTTATGCACAGCTGGTGTGTCCCGCCCAAGCTGGCTGGGTGAGCACGGAATCTGGAGACCCCCAGCAACGTGGAAGGTGCTCTTCTGCTTTGGAGGAACAGCGAGGAGACTGGGCCTCCCGGTGACCCTTCCCTCACTGCAGAGAGCTCCGGGCGCAGCCAGGAGGGCACCCCCCGACCCCCAGCTGCTCAGACCACAGGCAGCAGCAAGTCAGCGGCTGGGCAGAGGTGTGCTTAGGGAGACAACTCTGGCTAGGACCCCTGGGGAAGGGACACTGACGACCAGAGCACTCATCAGTCTTAAATCTTGCCTTGACCTAACTTAGCACTCACATTGTCCCCACACACAGGAAGGCAGAATGTCTAATCTCGTAAAGCTTCCTTTTTACCTTCAGAAGGAAGGTCCTTGACACTCCAGCATGTAAGTGCCCTGCACGTGGTGCACAGACCCAAAGAGATCCCTGCTCAGCATCACACATCTCATCAGAGCTCTTTAACTAAAACTGGGAGACAAGACAGACTCAGTTCATCAAAGAGTCAGGCCGTATCGGATGGCTTTCTCAGCTTTTTTTCTGAATCATTAGGAGGGGAAGCATTTTTCTGACCCACCCCAATCTCACAGTGAGGACGGATAATGGATTCAATGCCCACAGCATCCCATCAGGGAAGCCAGGCGCTGGGCCTGGCTGTGATCCAGGCTCACTGGGTCAGGGCCACTCTGGGCCACCTCTTATCTCCCGTGAGCAAATCAGACATGCCTTCCCCCTGCCCTACTCTCACCTCAAAGTCTGTCGGGCCTCAGTATCCCTCTGTCAGCTCCACCCTTCACACTAGCAGGGCAACCGCTCGTGGCACTCGGGAAGGGGGGTCCTGCCTCTCAAGCTTCACTGTATCGCCAGGACCTGGCCAGGTCCCTGCAGAGCAGGCACCCAGCAGTATCTGATCGCTAAAGGAAAACAGAAATGGGCAAAGGAAGAAATGAGTCAGAAAGAGACTGCATCAGGAGCTCGACCTGAGGCTTTAGGAAGCATTAGCTTCAAAAAGAAATATTTTAGTCATCTCCAGAGGCATGAGTATTCATGTGGAGTAACTGGAGAACAGGTGAAGACACACCTAAATCACCACTGGAATCAAATACCAAATCCTGGCACACACAGGGACATAGGGATTTCCGATAAAATGCCCACATTTTAAAAATGTCTACTTCTAAGCTAAAGGGTTAGGCAAGCTAGGACAAGGTGGGCTGACTTAGGACCCAATGCCGCCTCTTCCATCCATTTCTCTCAGAGCAGATCCCCCAAATCAGCTCCACCATTCTTCCCAGGCCAGGCCAGACGTAGCCTGGGACCCCTCCACCTTGGACACTCTGTGTACTGTCCACCCACCCTGTCCACCTGCCCCAGAAGCACCCGGGATTCCGTTAAGGATTATGACCGCTGGCTCACACTGCACGCTGAGTAGGACTCACTGGGGGTGGGTCCGGGAAATCTGTATCTGAAAGGATGCCCAGGTGAACCTTCAGTAGAGGGACACTGAAGACCACTACTCTAGCAAGAACTAACGATCATGTAGAGTCCGTCCCATCTGCCATCCCTGGACTAGGACAGTATCCCTGGAAGGCCACACTGGGGTTTTTCCCATGAGAATAAGATCTCAGGGGAGTATTCACAAGCTCCAGGAATGCAATTCAGAACACTTAGGTTTTGATGCAGGGGAAATGCAGAGGTAACAAGCCACAGAAAGAAAGGGTCAGCAGGAGGGGCCAGGACAGTCCGTGAGGTGCCCCTATCCCAGGGGATACTCAACTCGGAGGAGGCCACAAGGAATGAACGGGGAGGGGCGACAAAAGAACTACTGCGGTGACAATCACCAACTTGAAAAATGTGCCTCAGGCTGGAACTGGATTCATTCACATAGTCATTCACTCATTCATTCATCATTCCAAGATTTCTTCCTCCAACAAGTTCTTAACATGCCTGGACCCAGATTTGACCCTAGAGCGTGAACTTGGCTCCACAAATAACCAAGCTGTTCCTGAGGAGCAGATCAGGGCCTGGGAATCATGCCCAGTGAGATGATGTCCGCTGCGGGTGTCAAAACCCATCTTTCCCCACGTGGAACTAGAAATCCAAAGTTCCCTCATACGTGAACTCACATCTTTTCTTGACCTCACGACAGAAGTAGTCACAGTTCTTCCAGAATGAAAAGGACTCAAAATATGAAGTTCAAAAGCCACACAAAATAAACCAAGGACTGCTGAGTCCCAGGACTGGCGGGGGCTGCTCGGCCCTGAGGACTCGGGTGGAGACAAGGGGCTCCATGCGAAACTCTCCAATCCCCTCACGTTGTGTCCCAGGCTGAATTTTACTGTCAGCTCAACCACAGCACCATGATATGGCCCCAAAGGCCGCCTTAGAGGGAGATGATGATTATTCTGGAAAAAGCCTTAAGAACAGTGTACCAGGATGGATGAAGCTGGGCTGCTACTGGTCACCCACTCACAGTGGCAATGATGGCTTAAGTCCTGACTTGCTCCTAGCAAACACATTCCTGGGCACATGCTAAACAAGACTGCCCCTCACTAAACATGAAACAACACCCCACAGGGGCCAAAGGGAGAACCTCCTGGAGGCTGGGGTCCCTGGAGATTTTCTAGCCAAGTCTCTACTAGGAGGGGGACTCTGGCCACCTCAGGGCATACTCCATCAACATGTACTAATGAAAACTCCAGAGCTTCACTGGTGTTCCTGCCCCTCCTCTGTGTTTTCCACCGCTTCCGTCTACCCTCAGGGTGACTCCAAACCTCTCAGTGGCCTCCCAAGGCATGCTTGAAGGGGTCCGTCCCTTCCTGCCCAGCCTCCTCTCTCCCTCACTTCCCTCCCCCCAGAGCATCCTCTCTGTACTCCCGCCATACTTCACCTTCATACTCCAAACCTCTGCACTTTCTCCCTCTCTGGAACTCTGTTCTCTGAACCTCCTCTTTGTCTAACTTCTGGTTGGCATTTCAGACCTTGGTGTTCCCTGACACTGCATTCACCCCAAGACTTGGTAAGCGTCCTTGCTGCAAACTTCGCACTCCGTGCCCTTCTCGCCTCCCACCCTGGACCAGGGGATTCTTCAGGGCAGACACAGGGTGAGGGCCAGGCGGAGTCAGGCGGCAACTCCCTGCAGAGGGGTGGTGAGGAGTCCAGGCCAGGCTGCCCCTCCCTTTTTCCCTCCCCAGCAACCTGAGCTCCACATGGGAGACGGAGGGACAGGAGCCTTCCATTCCCACCCAGGAGCGCCAGGGTATCACTCATCCTCGGGGAGAACATGCAGCCACACCAGCCCTGGAACTCGAGACAAGGAAGGAGTTCTTCCTACTCTGATGCTTTTTGTTTCTAGATCCAGAGGGTCTCTAATTACACTCATGGAAACACAATTTAGTTCTCCTGCTGGTCCAAGGAGTATCACTTCTACTCTGAGATTTTAATACTAATTAAAATATAAATATATATAAAATATATTTATATATATATACACACACACACACACATACATGGGGAGCTGGGTTATAAGAGAGTCTATGACTTTAGTAAACCAGGTTTGCCCAGTACGATCTAGTGTTGAGATGCATCACCTTGTGATGTTACTGCAAGCTCGACACTCCTGATTTCTGTACTTTTCAGTGTGCACAAGAAAATCATTTCAACTTGTCTTAAGGAAAGGGAAGGAAGGAATATATGCACGTAGAGATGGACATCATCAATGCCTGAAAATCAGAGGCAAAGAAAGGTGTCAGCCACCCCAGAGGAGACAGGTGGACAGAATTTCCTGCCCACTCGTTTCTGGCATGCTGGTCTGTCCCTCTGCCACTGCTCAGAAATGCCTCGTGCAGATTTTTTCCCTCGATTCATGTGACACGAGGAGCTCGCTACATCTGTTCTTTTGCTTTCTTCCCTTTTAAAAATAATTTGTGGTTTGTGTGTTTTTACACAATACAGATTAGCTGGCTGTGGATGCGTCACTTCTCACACACCGTCACTCCCGGAGTTTAAAAATAAAAATCACATCTGCAATGCAAAGCTCACGTACTCCGCTTTTAGAAAAGGGTAGAGACTTCGGTACCCAGCACCTGCTTGTAAACGCGATGCAGGCCCCCACGTGCCTGTGCAGAGCTTGTAAAGATGAGCTATTTTAACCTGCAGGGCTCTGATAACCTGGAAGTCTCGGCGCCCCAAACCTTGACCTCCCGCCCGTGCCTTCTCAAGAGCGTGGGGCAGAGGTCACCAACGGCCTCAGGATCCCAGACACCCAAGCCAGAAAACGCTGTGGTCTCTGGCCACAATCTCCCCAGCTATCCCCAGGATAAGCTCCCTCAGCCTAACAAAAGAGAGCAACCTTGAGTCACAAAATGAAAACACAAAATAAGGCGCATCTGGTCAGAGACCCAGCACTGGCATCTGGGATTTTTTTTTATCAATTAATTTTTTTAATGGAGGTACCGGGGAGTGAACCCAGGACCCATGTTCATGCTAAGAATGTGCTCTACTGCTGGGCTATTATGCCCCTCCAGATGGCTTTAATCAGATTTACACCTCCTGGGACGGCTCACACCTAACCAGGCAGCTGACCACGTCACCACTCATTCCCAGTCCGAGACCTCCGCTCTCTCCTTCAGTGTGGGCTCAAGTCTCACTGTGGAAAGTAAATGACAGTTCACCCCCACCAGTGCCACCTCTGGCCTCGGCCAGAATGAGGGAGGGGGATTCAGCAAGCCAGGTGGCAGCTGCCTCCAGGCGACTCCAGTGTCCCTCTCCCTGCCTCTCTGGTGTGCAGCCCACACCCTCTCCCACGCTTACCCACAGCAGTGCCAAGAAGATTTCACCCATAGCAAGGCTGGAACACTGATTTTAGGTTCTAAACAAAAGCCATCTCAGACTGGCCGACCCTGGGCCCTGTCTCCTTGTCCAGCTAACTCACTCTTGTCAGTCTAAGCACATGCTTAATTCAAGGACCAGTAACCCTGTCGCCCAAGGGAATGAGATCTGGCACAAACCAACTTTTCTCAGGAGAATGTTTCCTTGACAGGACCACGGGCACTTCATAACTCGGTACCCCTGTGGTTACTTCCTCCCTCTGCCGGGGTTTAGATCACCCCACCCAAAGGGGGGAACGCTAAAGCTCCCGTGTAAAAGCGAATGTGGAAACTGTTTCAAGTTCAGAAACCTCTTAAAGCATTTTTCTGGAGAAGAGGTCAATGACCTACGGTAATGACTTAAGGGAAGACGGCTGGCAGGAGCCCAAGATGAGGAAGCGGAACTCTCGGGATGTGGTGGATGCAACCACTGCCAGCCAGCCTGGACTCGGCCCCAGGAGGCAGAGGCCAGGGAGGAAGTGTGATTACTTGAGGGTGGGCTTCTCTCTAAAAATAACGGGGATCCTCGAGCTGCAGGCTTCACCCCCGACACTCCGACTTTCAAAGAGCGGGTTGTTTTACAACTGTACTTGGATTAGTGTTATTTTTGGGCGCCAGGCTTCCATTAGGTATTAGATTCAGAGGACGAAAATAAACCCAGAGGAACAAAGGAAGCCGGTGGAAGGGGCCAGATGTCTTCCCCTCGGCCAGTCCCTGAAGGCCACCCCGTGTGCTGGCCATGGCTCCCAACGTGTCACCTTCAGGAGTGAGCCTGTGCTTAAGGAGGAAATGTGCAGCCTTTGAAAGATCAAGCAAGACTCATTTCTCAGTCAGGATCATCATACTGATCTTCGTCTGATTATGTCACAGGAATGGAGAGTGGGCGACGGAACCAGGAGCCAAAGCAAGTGTCACCTGAGCTAGAAAGAGCAGCCTGCGCTGAGGGCATGTTTCCCGTGTGGTGGGAGCCCTGCTACGGAGCCTTCCATGCACCCTCAGCTTCACGTCATCAAAACCAAAGGGGCTCCTGTAGTTTTTATTTTAGGGATGGGGAGACTGAGACACAGAAAGGTTTCATAATTTGCCCAACCTGTCAGACACGGCTCGCATCAGGCACAGGACGTGACCCAAGGCTATTTGCAGACCCCTCCTCTTCCCCACAGTGTTAAATAATCTCTGCAGGGGGACGTGGGTAATTCATTTCTGGGAAGCCTTCTTCCTCAGTCATCTTGGGGAGGGGAGAGTGTGCACTTGCCTTTATCCCCAGAGCACCTGCGCCGACCGGGGCTCTTCACCCAGGGCAGGTTCTCAGGAAACACTGCCCGACTGGATTCCAAGTCTCACATTCCACGAAAGTCTGCCTCCAAAAGTTCAGACACCCAAAGAACTTCAGAAAGAGTTAGGAGAATTAATGTCCACTAATAATATTAAAAAGTTCAACATGTTAGTATCATAGTTATTTGCACATTTAATAGTAAAATAAAACCATTCATGGATTTTTTTCTTCCTAGGACTTGACATTAAAGAAAACTACCCCTATTTTTCAACCAGACATATGTTCTAGCCTTCAGAATTCCGATTAGCACTCATCTTGAAATCTCTATAAACTGGGTTAAATCAATTAGCAAGTATACTCTGGAGGACCACACTGTGCCCAGCTCGGGGCTAGGTCCCTCCCGCACGGCCCCTGCAGGGCTCTCGGGATCTCACATGCTGCGGGGGCTGGGGCAGTGGAAATGGTCTGACACCCACTAACACCCACTGCACAGGCCAGGGCGAAGGGCAGGAGGGTCTCAGTGGCACTGGATACTGCATCAGACTACTCAAGATCCACAGCATCCAACAAATTGAACCCTCTGAATGACACTCAATTTGTCGTGCATCAAACAGATATTTTTAAAATGTGGAAATCAATATTTGCTAATAGATTACTGTGAAGCATTTCTAAATATGAAATTATATAAACCCTTGGTAACACTTAGCATTCTCGTAATAAAACATCAGAAGTAACCAATGGGCCTCAAAAGCATTCATCTACTCATTTTCCAAAAGTATGTAAAAATAAATATCTATAAATAGCCATTTACACATTTCAGAGCTCAATTTTCTTTCAGCACAAACCACTCATTTCAGCAGATAACTAGGAAACAGGACAAAAGGAAAAAGCTGCAGAATTCACTCTCACCACCTATTCATCATCTGAGTGAAGGAAAGGCCCTGATGGAAATCTCACTTTTTATTGAAGCTGATTATTGATTTAGCCCGTAGGCTAACAGGCTCCCCCTCCCCGTAGGACTGAGAAGACAGCCACCCAGCTTGCCTGTCTCAGTTGCAGTCACAATGCTGCAGTGTCCCACCTCTCATCAGAGTGTGGTGGGAATCGAAGGCCAATACCACACCATCGAGACTGACCCCAGCACAGTGCTGGCAGGTGCCAGACACGAAATGACCGATAAAATGACGGATGTCGGGCAGAACAGCAAGGGCCTCTTCCTACTTATTTCTGGCCTCATCCTCAAATACGATCACTTTTGCTACATTGATTATCAAAAAAGCACATGTTCTAAAAATCCTGTAGCAAAAATAACAGGGTTTATAAAAAAAAAAAAAGAGACAGACCGTTCAAGACTGATGCAAATTTGTACCCAGAGAATTAACAAAGAAAGTAACAATGACAAGTTAAAAATTACCAACACAGTTAAAAACAAGTTAAATTATGAATAAGTGGAGAAACAGGACTAGCAGATAGATACTTGGACCCCCATGTTCCTGGCAGCATTATTCACACAATAGCCAAAAGGTGGAAATAAATCAAGTGTTTACAGACAGGTGAATGGATAAACAAAATGTGTAATATACATACAGTGGAATATTATTCAGTAGTAGAAAGAAAGGAAATTTGGACAAAAGCTTCAATACAGATGAACCTCGAGGACATTATGCTAAGTGAAACAAGCCAGTCACAAAAGGACAAACATTGTACAATTTCACCTATAGGATGTACTTAAGAGGAGCCAAATTCACATAGACAGAAAGTAGAAGGGTGGTTGCTAGGAACTGCAGGGAGCAAAGGGAACGGGGAGTTAGTGTTTAGTGGGGATGTAGTTTCAGTCCAGGAAGATGAGAAAGGCTCCAGAGATGCTTGGTGGTGATGGCTGCATGACACACGTGAAAGCTCTTGATGCCAATATACTTAAAAACGATTAAAATGGTAAATTTTATGTCATGTACGTTTTACCCCAATTTTTAAAATTAAAAAAAGAAAAAGTGGCGAAGAAAGGAGACTTCACCTACAATCCTAAAAGGTAAAGGTGGCTGACTGAAGAGGAGGTAAAGACTGAGGCTGCTGGGTTGTAAGGACAAGGACAAACCATGCACAAAGCTCAGATAGAGCCCTGCAGGTCACTTCCGGAACAGAGTGCGCAGCCACAATGAGCCAAGAACAAGGTGGAAGGGTTCTGTGTTCTGCCTCGCCTTGCAGTGTTCTGCAGGGTTTCTGCACTGTTAACATGCTGGGAACAACTCTTCCACATTATACTGACATCATTCCGTATTTATAATCATAAGAGTATATGAGCTAGCCTGGATAATAGAAATACACATTGCAGCAGAAACGTTTGGTATTTAACATTTCCAGTGACAGTTCCTAAGACCGCTGAAAGGATGGTAAGCTTACTAAATTTTAATCAGTCCAAATTTGCATCTACCCCAGCCACAGCGATGACGGTGCCCACACAAGTACACAGTCATGCACCCTTTACTTGTACATTTATTTTGAGTGACTTTTGATTGCCTGCCTTGAGTCATTCTATTTCCCTTAAATCGATGCAGACATTTTAATTTGTCATAAAGGGAAAAAGAGACAATTATTGGGTCCTTCCAAGCAGGCTACTTCTATTTCACAATCCAACAGGAGGATGCAGCGATGCATTTTTTGTTGTCTTCACAATCCTCTTTGGGTTCCTCACTGAACTCAACAGAGTCCAGCTGAAGGTCTGGGGTTGGTGCCAGAGGTACACATCCAGCTTCTCCCTTCTGGGAATCACACTTGTAAGTTCAGACTGATCCCACCTGGGATAAACTTTCTGGGGGTCAGAGAGTTGACCTCCCCCAAAGCCCTTTCCCCACTGGCCATCATCTTCCTTCACTGTGAACCTTGAGGAAATAAGAGACTAGACTTTTGAGGAAGAGGAGGGTGAAGGACGGAAGGAAGGAAACCTGCAGGGAAGGGGAGGGCCCAGAGAGGTGCCGCAGTGGACCCTGCGTGCTAACAAAGCCTTGGCCATTTGGCCTCTGGGTCCCTGCAGAATGCAGAGCTAGGATCACATGCTGCTGGTTTTCTACAAATGCCAGGAAGAAACTATCCAGCAAGCAAAACAAATACAATCTCTAGAAAGGAAAGAATAAAGGTAAATGCACTTTAAGTATCTATATTTATAACGTAACAGCCAGTTATACTTGTTCTGAGGTTAAATGGTCCCTTTTGCCAGTTGGTAAAGGGATATTCTGATTTATGCCGTACACTTTTATGCCAAGGTAAAGGCTTTCATAGAGCTTAAAAGAAACTTAATATAGAACATATGATCCCGGCAAAGCCTAATGACACGCCAAACAAACACGCTGCTGTCAACACAAAGGGCACAAAGTGAAACACCCAAGCTGCTTAGAAACCATAAGCGGACACACAGGCATGATTTTCCCTCCCTGACCAGAGCCATCCCCAACTCAGGATGGATATCTTACTAGTGACCTTCATGAGCTGGAGAGGGCAGCATCTTTCTCGAGTAGCAATGTGATGGACCACAGCCCATCAGGGCAAGGGATCTGGGAATATACACGCTCGCCACTGTTACATCATGTCTGGCACAGGGATGCTTGATGCTACTGCAATCAATGACATAAAAATTCCGAAGTCAGACACTAAAAGCTGGCCATTCTATTTCTATTCTCAAGAGAACTCCTTGCCCACATGCACCAAGAGACACCTGTAAGAATGTCTGCAGCAGTACTTACTGCTTGTGATAACTCTAAATGGGAAGCAATCTAAATGTCCATCAGCAGTAGAATGGATAAGCCAATGGTGGTGCACCCACCACTCAAACAGTGGAACTGTCCAGCAGTGAAACAGACAGATCATAGCTACGCGCACCCACTTGGACAATCTCAGGAGCATGGGGTTGAGTGGAACAAAAAGCAAACTGCAGAGAAGTACACGGCATGTTACTCCATTTACAGACAGTGCAATGATGCATCTGTTTAGGGATACAAATATGTGGTAAAACTCTCCAGAAAAGCAAAGAGATGATTCACTGATGAAATTTCCAGCAAGTCGTGATCTCTGTGTGGGGAGGGCACAAAGGGAACTTGAAAATAACAGTGTTCTCTTTCTTAAGTTGTGTGGTAGGCAGATGAGGGTTCCCAGAATCACTAATTCTTTCTATCTTACATGTATTTTGTGAAAGTTTTTGTAGTCACTCATTTTATCAAAATGCTATTTTCAAAAGCTGCCTGATGATGAGAGAGAACCATAGTCCTTCATGCCTCACACTGAAGGGATTGCAGATCTTCAGGGGAAGGAAGGAACACGGAGCTATCGTTCCAGAGCCTCCTCCTGCCCTCTCAAGGTCCCACGTCTGATGTTCCCAGGGCATCCTTGACTCTTGACTCTGTGGTTGTCACTCGAATAAGATGGACTCCAGGTTAAACGTGGCCTGGGGGCTGCTGAGTGTACGTAATCCCTCCTCCTTCTCAGAAGTGACCAAAACACATCCGTGGTTGTGGACACACATCAGCAACCTGCAAACCCATGGGTCATATCCAGCCTTGACAGATGTTTTTGAACAGCCTGTAAACTACAAATGGTCTTGACATTTTTTTAAAAGGTTGAAAAATATCAAAGGAAGAAGAGTATTTTATAACACGAGAAAATGATTTGAAATTCATATGTTAGTGTCCATAAAGTTTTATTGGTCCACAAACCACATTTGTTTATCTGTGGCTGCTTTCACTCTACAACAGCCAGTGGAGTAACTGCCTAAAATATTTACCATCTGACCCTCTGCAGATAAAACTTGCTACCCTTGCCCTAGAGAAAAGTTTAAAAAATAAATCAGGTCAGGTACAGAAGAAACTAAGACACAATTTGCTTCTTTGCTTATACTTGGCCTCGTTTCATACAGACTATAAGGCTGCTTGGGAGAATATATGTATAGTGTAAATTTAAAAAACAAGGACTAATCTGGTTAGAATGGGGAGCCAGGCCCAGTGAGAAAGACCACCATGGCAGGAAACCTACACAATTATGAGTACTAGAATACCAATCTGTGTTTTGAGCAGCCAAAGCAGAAAGGGACACCATCGTAGAAAAAGTCACGTAGTCTGAGGAAGACAACCAAAAACGTAACTGTTACTGGGAGCAAAGCTGCTCTCCCATCAGGTGTGAAGCCTCTGCACCAATCGGTGATGTTCTGACAACATCCCCATGGCGACACTTCCTGCGACGGAAGCCGAGGGTGTGATTCCACAGCACAGCACGAAAAGCAGCCATTCTATGGAGCCCTCTGTCAGGCGGGGCTACCTCCGGTAGAGGTGACTGGATTTTATCAGAAAGAGACTATGCTCAGGCTTGCTGGTCTTCTTTATCTTCCTCTCCCAGGGGCACAGCTAGATTGCGTGTTCACCGAGTACAAACCCTGCACCAAGCACGTCAGGTCCCAGTGCCCGCGGAGAACATGATGATACGTGCCATCTGCACATCCTAAGACGCTCAGAACAGCCCACAGTCAGCTGCTCGAACTTGGGGAGAACAGTTATGACAGCCTGGCATGTGAGCTGGCTCAGCGGCTGGGGCTTAGAACAGGGACTGGCACCCCTCCGGGCTCTCTCTCTAAGGCCAGCCTGACCCCAGCCACCCAGAAGCCCTAATTCACCTGCATCAGAGCTTTAGGGTTGCCGTGGCAACCACTGCCCAATGAGGAAAGAAGAGGCAAGAGGTCAAAGGTCAGCATAACATGAAGAGTAGAGACTAATGGGATGTGAAGACCCAAAAGGGCATCTACAGACACGAAGCAAAACTTTAAAAGGGTAAAAAGGTACCAGATGCTGGATTTAACCTCAAGGGCGCTATGTTAGTGCTGCTTCTGCATGTTGGTCCTGTGTCCATCTGCTGGAGGGAAGGCACCTCCTTCTGTTGTCTGATGTGCACAGATGGAGCCCTGCACTGGGGATCAGAAGCTGCAATCCTGCCCCGTATGCTGGATGGGAACTTAGGGCAAAAGCTGCTAAGATTGGTTTGGTTTTACAGTTGTCCCTAGACATCCACGGGAGACAGGTTCCCCCCAGGTACAAAAATCCAAGGATGCTCAAGTCTCCTATATAAACTGGAGTAGTATTTGCATGTAACCTACACACATCTGCCTGCAGACATTAAATCATCTCTAGGTTATAATAATTTACAGTACCTAATACTGTGCAAATGCCATGTAAATAGTTGCTGACACGCAGCAGATGTCAGTTTTGCTTTTTGGAACTTTGTGGAATTTTTTTCTCCCCAAATATTTTCAATCCAAGGTTGGCTGAATCCCTGGATGTAGAACGCACAGATACAGACGGCCAAGTGTACCTACAAAAGAATAATCAGTCTGTTTCTGTAACAATATTTTAAATTATACTATAGATATTTTTATTTATACATAATTTTGGAAGGTAATATAGTCACATAGTTAAAAAAATCAAGGTGTTGTGGAGAGACACACTGAGAAATCTGGTTCCCACTCCCCGTCACTGCCCCCTATGTGTCCCACCACCACCACAGATAATCATTTTATTGGGTCTGGGGTGTCCACCCAGCTTCTCTTAACAAATTTACAAGTAAATACACACACATACCCGTATTTTTCTCTCCCTTTCTTATACACAAATGCACACATTGTTCTCTTACTCTCTCCCCTTAACAATACAGAATGGGGACTTTTCTCCATGGGCGCTCTCTTTTCTCTCTTTTCTCTGTTATAGCTGCAGGGTGTCCCCCTGTGTGGCTGGACCCCCTGTGCCACAGTGGACACATAGGCTGTTTCCAGGCTCTGCTGTCACAGACAACATGCAACATGCAATCTTATCCAGACTTCACTCAATGTGGGCAGGTCTGTTTGTAAGATAAATTCCCAGAAGCGTTATCAGAGATTTTAACTCCCCTTCCCCCAACACTACTATTTTATAAATTGTGTTTATTTTTGTCGATGGCTTTAGTCAATGATGAGAAACACAGGAGAGGGGAACTCGGGTAACAAAAGTCTCGGAATCCTTGTTTTTGCTGGTGATGTTAGAGAAGGAAGAATATTCTATGGCAAGACTGTCCTATGGTCCTGCCCTTTTTCCTCTGCCTCCTCCTGGTTGACACTGACAAATAAGGAGCTGAAGAAAGAATAAAAGAACATATGGGATGTGGAAATAAATGCTCCTCACAAGTCTACGAAAAGGGAAGCTTTGTGCCCCAATGACCTGCTGGTCTGTGGTGCTGAGGTGAGAGGCACCAAGAGAAACCCCAGGTGTTCCCTAACTCCACTGCTGTATTAATTTATATCCCACGCCAATGTATTTCCACATGGACCCATATTTCCCTCTAAAATGAGGAGGGGAGGCTGGGGGCTAAGTGCATAAAGGATCCACAAGGTCCAGGCCAAACTCAAGGTGCTCCTACCCTGGCCACCCTCAACTTGCAAATTCAACTCAAAACTTCTTTTTATGCCTTCTGCGTCAGGCTGTGTGAGACGTGAGGAGCGCAAAGATATGATCTCTCGTCGTGAGAAACTTGCAAAGAAGTCAACCCTGGGATGGGGACGATCCAATAGTTGCTAAAACACGGGATGAGCACGGGACACCACCGAATCTCTCAGATTAAAACCAGAACATTGCTTCACTTAAATATATTTTAAAAATCCAAGTGTGGAAAAAATAAAGAGGATCTCCACATGAAAAAGTTGGTTTTCAGGCTGAACAGATGGTTAATGGGTAAGTTCTTTTATTCCATGCAAAGAAGGTATTTCTAATTTAGGGCTTTAAGATCCCAGGAGATCAGATGGAAAAAGGATCCTCCCCTTAAAAAAGCACCATCTGGCAGAATGCCAAGGCTAAGCCTCTTTTCCAAAGTCGAACCTCTGAAAGGCAAAAAGGAGTCTTCTCTAGAACAAAGACCCAAAGAGAGAAAGGATTCTAGACCTAAGGCTTCCTAAGACGAATAGGATACACACTAGGATCAAGTTACTCCCCTGGGGCAATTAAGCAGGAAGGTGAGTCAGCACTTGAGAGACACAGCTGATCTTCAAGGGCTGCTGACTGAGTGCCAGGCACTGTGCTGGAAGCCACGACCTGCGAGGAGCAGGAGGGCACATTCTATACCTCGTGGGGCTCACAGTGGACACATGAGTAATTACGGTACGTGGGGCTCACAGTGGGTACATGAGTAATTGTGAACCCAAAATTGGGGCCCCAAATTGAGAAGGCCTCATGGGCTCCAGGCTGGCACCTACAAGAAGAAAAAGGAAGGGAAGGTCATCCCAGGAAGAGCCCAGATGGGGACTGGAAGAATTCCTGACTGGCAGGAGCATCAAGGGCTAACAGGTGGCCGGAGAGCATGAGATGAGGCAGGAGACAAAGGGCCACAGCGTGCGTGTGTGTGTGTGTGTGTGTGTGTGTGTGTGTTTTGCGGTGGGGGCTCCCTGTCAGCATGGGGACTCTATGTAAAGCCCTATGGGGATCCACCACAGAAGCGGTTTCAGAAAGGTGAGGCCTTCCTTTTAGCAGCCGCACTCTGACTGCAGTGTGTGGAGCAGAGCGGGTGGCAGGCTCTGCAGTGAGCCTGGACCAGAGAAGGCCTCAGTCAGGGAGGGAGAAGAAAACGACCACAGCCACGAATACTGATGCGGGTGCTGGTGGCGGTGATAATGACACCAGGAACCAGGGGTTGTTGTGCTTTACGCTTATTAATTCAATTATGTGTCCCAACATCCTCTGGGTAGGGCCCAACCACCCCCATTTTCCAGGAGAGCTGAAATGACTCACCTTAAATCGGACACTTGTTGAAAGGACCAATGAAACCAAGAGACATGAAAACAGCTGAGAAGTCAAATAAAATGTCATCTAGAGCAGAGAGCAACAACTCTGATCGCTTTAGTGATGTAAAATTTAGATACCATAAAATCCACCAAGGGTACAACTCAGTGGCGTTTAGTAAATCTACAGCTGTGCAATCATCGCGACAAGCCAGCTTTAGAACGCTTCGATTCTCTGGAGAAGTTTCCCTGTGCCTGTTTGCCATCGGTCCCCGTTTCCGCCTCCAGCCCCAACCACCCATCCACTTGCTGTCCCTACAAATGTATGCAATAACACTGTAAGTCAAAATATAGTGAATCGTTTTTGGATTTATTATTTTTCCTTCCACTGAAGACATTCAAAGTACCTAAGAGCTATTTGAGGAGAATCAGACAGCTTTATTTTTAGGGTGTACAATTTTATACCATATGCTATTTCCCTCCCACCTCTTTTCCTCCCTGAAAGTTATTTATTCTGCTTTCTGGCATGGGCAGTTCGTTTAGGGTCATATTTATGATAGAGTCAAGCACATATCAAGCTACCGTGATCTAGAGTCAAACACAATTATCTTTCAAACTCGAGATGTTTCTCTGTACACACACAAAAATAACCTTTTACTTCAAGTGAGCTTTTGTTTTTATTTTTAGGGGGTCATTACTAAGGAAAACTTACAACATCCCCCATAGAAATACAAACGTGAATACCCGAGTATCTCAAACCCTGCTGATATTTCCCCTACATGTCCACCACCGTAATAGTGGTAACTCCCAGCATCTAAACGGAAATAATTTTTCTGTTCTGTAATTTGAATAAATTTTATTCAAATAGCCATTGCAGAAGAGAATTTGCTGAATTTACTGGGCCCCCATGAGACCCAATTTTCCTACCATGAAACAAGGCCCAGGGATCCGTAGCCCAACCTCTTCTCTCCTTCCAGATTCCCGCTCTATCCCGGGCTGTGTGAGGGAGGCAGTCTTCTGCAGGTTGTTCCTGAAATGGTCTGCCATCAAGCAAGAGCATCAGCCAGCCCCAGGAAGGCCTTGCTTTATCCTCCTTAGTCAACTAACTTCTGTGGGGCCGCTGCTTAGCCTCCCTGCCCTTCCTGCAGCCCCACCCTCGCCGCCCCTCATCCCGGGCTCACCCTCATCACCAGAGAGGTGGATCCATCTGTGGTTCCCAAGTTCCTCCTTTACTTAGTCATCTCATTGGGGGGCATGGGTGCAGAGGGGTCCCTGGGCCTCACCTCCTCAGCCTTGCCTTCTACTCTGCACGCGTCCCACCAGCTCCATCCACGCCCCCTACTCCACGGCTGAGACCATACACGTCCCAGCCTCCGTCCTGCCAGCCCTCCAGCTTCAACCTCACAGGGACAGGGTAGTCTCCCTCTCAGCCCCTCTGGCTTCCCTCTTTCCCTGTCCAGCCTGAGCCCCAGGGTCTAGAACTTCTACCGAAGCAAAGGAAAAGCCTCCTGGCCAGGCCCTGGTCCCCACAGTGGTCACACTGCTCTAGGTACCTCCTTATGAACGGCTCCAGAGCAGTGACTCTTAACCAGGGACCAGTGTGCCTCCCAGGGGACATTCATTTGGTAACGTCTGGAGACAGTTTTGGTTGTCGTACCTGGGGGAGGGGTGCTCATGGCATCTAGTGAGTAGAGGCCAGGGATGTCAATAAACACCCTAAAGGCTGCCCTCACAGCCAAGAATTACCTGCTCTACGGCAATGAATGTGAATCCTTGATAGCTTCAAAATGAAAAACTTCTTTAAGGATAAAAGTGCCAAGGTTGAGAGACCCTGTTCCAAAACACATCCTTCTTTACACGTGAGGGTGAATTTCAGCCTTTATTGATTAGCCCACTGTTAAGTTGTTTTTTTTTTTAATTTTTAAAAATGGATTTGTGCTTTGAAGAAGACTCTAAGAGAGACATATAACAAATGTCCTTCGATGCAGGTATCCACATTTATGAAGGGTCTGGACACAGGCCAGATGTGTAACCATTCACCTGGTGAAAGCAATCAGAAGGCAGAGAGAAGGCCAGGGTCTTTCTTGATGCAAACACACAGCACATGAAGGGCTCTGAAAACACAAACCAATGAAGAACCAGCAGCAGGTGCTACCCTCTGCTCATCCAGCGGCAGCCTGGTAGAGAACGTCCGAGTTACACGGGCAGGGAGGCAGCGACTGATCCTGGATCAGAAGATGTCCAGGACAGTGGATTTCAACCGGGCTTTGTATTGTGGAGACCCTTCATGGGACCCTAACCCAGAGCAGCTCCCCTTTTATGAGCTTTATGTGTTGTATCTCCCCATGGGGCTATGTATTAGGGTGTATCAGTTAAGATTCTTAATTGTAAGAACACTGCAACACTGGCTGCTCTAAGCAGAAAAGTACTTCACTGAAAGGATATTAAGGAGCTAGGGCTGGACGATCAGGAACAAGAGGCAAACACGACCCACAGCCAGGGTGGTAAGGACCCCACTGTCACAATGCCAAACCCTTGATATCGTAGCCCATGCAGCCGACAGCGCCAGCCCTGGACATCACTCACTGCCACCAGCCAGCCACACAGTCTCTGCTGTCCCAAGGACACGATCCCGTGCAAACTGTCCCCATGGCCAGAGTGAGCCCTTTATTATTGTTATTTTTTGTAACAATCTTTCTTTTCCTCTGTTTCTTTCTATAAAGTCCCTATAGATTGTCTGGAGTTTGGATATATTTAAATATTTCATTTTTTAAATGAAGTATAGTTGATAAACAACATCATATTAGTTTCAGGTGTGCAACATAGAGATTCAACATTTTTATAGGCTACAGAGTGAGCTCGTCACAGTTCCTGAACTGTGAGTGCCACTGGCTCCCAACTCAGGGACTAGAAGGGACACTGACCTGTGGCACCCAGGCCCTCGCCGCAAAGGATGCTGGGAAAGTGAGCCTTTGCATTTCCAGCCTCCCCCAGGGGTAGTGGACTCTGCGGCCCACCGAGTCTTATAAGGATAGAGATTTTCCAAGCATGGAAGGCGTGGGGTGGGAGGGATCTAAAAGGGGGACAGTGAGATCCGAAGGCTCTGGGTTTTCCTGGATCCCATTTACTTCCTCCCTTGCATTTCAAAGAAGTAAAATGAGTTGACTAGAGGGGAAAAGGGCCCAAGTATTATCTATATTTTTGTATGCTTTAAAAGTTTCATATCAAAACTAAAAGTCCCTGCTTGGGACACCAAAACCAAAGTCACAGTTTGGCCTAAAGCTATGTAAAAGACTAAGGTCATGGGGGCAGCCACCAGGCCGTTTGGAAACCTAGTTAAAGAAAAAGAAATTTCTTTCACCTGAGTTGCTTTTAGGCGAAATCAGATGCCAGTTACCCCTCGGCTTGGCTGAAACTAACCACAGAGGGAAGCTTACAAGTAATCAGTTAGAAAGCAGTGTACACACAGCCAACTACAGACAGGTCCTCCCAGCGCTACACACTCACTGCGAAAGTGGAAGAAGCAAAGAAGCAATTAACACTAAAGATAAAGATCTATTTTAAAAGATGGATGTATTTATAACTCACCCATGCCCAGACACTCTGTGGGTGGAGGCATGTACAGACATATGCCTGTGGTCAGACACACAGGAATCCACGGACACGTGAGAAGCAAAGAAGATTTGCAAAAATGAGCCTCAGTAAATGATGTTTGAACTATAAAAGAGAATTTCAAGGTCTTTGATCTCCAATTTGACATACAATAAACTCTGACTCACTGCTGGGGTTGTTCTGCACAAAGAAAATTAATTTTAAATTCAAACATTTATAATTTATGGTCACTAGTCTTTTTCTCTTTTGGTTTGTTTGTTTTAAGACAGCGGCTGTGTTTTGGCTCCTCCGCCGGGTCTGTTCATGTTTGTATACCTACTCATATGAGAAGAACAACCTGAAGTTTAGAGGAAAGCCAGAGAATTGATTTATGCTTGAACAACATGGATCATGGAAAAAGGCAAAATGAACTAAAATGATCCAGCATGAGAATATAAGCTGGAAGGAGACTGAGCTGAGGTCTCCAAATATAGAAAGAGAGCCTCAGAGAGGTTCAGACTGATTGGTCTTTACTTCTACTAGAAACGACTTAGAAAAGCAGGTCAAAATTACAAATAAAGGATGTTCAGTAAGTGGAGGAAGAATGTTGTGGTAATAAGGACAGCTAAACACTGGAATGAGTAGCAGGGCAAAACTGGAACTTCATTCTCTGGGGATTTTAAAAACAGGGAATCAAAGTGTCTAAGAGCTAACCTAACAAAGAAAGAGCAGGATCTTCATGGAGAAATATTCCACACTCACCTCTGATTGCAAATCCTGGCATCCTGTATGTTGCGTTTTGCTTTTAGGAAAAAAAAGTGCTAAGGTTCCATCCAAAACACATAATTAAGATGTGAAAATCAGAGGACACCAAGTACTTCTCAAGGACAGTGTTACGAGTCCAGCGCAGCCAGACCGCTCCAGCTAGAAAAGGTAATGAAGCACACTGAGTGGAATTCTCCAGTTCCTTCCTAGATGGTAGGGTATATTTCTGTAGGAGGGCGGCCACTTTTTCCTTTTACGAGGCAATTATTCTAGGTTAGGTTCTGGTATAATGATCCTGTGGCTCAGGCACAAGGAAGAGGGGGAATACGGAGTGAAGAGGGGAGTCAGCACCAAGATAACCTTGTATTTTATTCAGCTTGGAAACAGGTGTGAGAATAGCCACCCAGCTCTAAACAGACATTTCTCCAGAGAACTATACACATGGGCAGTAAACACATGAGAAGATGCCCATATCATTAGTCATTAGAGAAATGTAACTAAAACCCCTAATGAGATACCACTCCAGGCCCAAAATGTGGCTATAATAAAAAAGAAACACTAACAAGTGTCAGAGAGGATGTGCAGAAACAGGAGCCCTCATATACCACTGGTGGGAATGTAAAATGGGGCAGCCATCCTGGAAAAGCCTGGAAGTTCCTCAAAATGTTAAACATGGAACTACCACATGACTCGGCAACCCCACTGAGGTATATACCCAAACGGAATGAGAACACATGTCACGTAAAAACTTGTACACAAATGTTCAAAGCAGCATTATTTACAACAGCCAAAAAGTAAAAACACCCGAAATGTCTGTCAGCTGATGACTGGGTAAAGAAAAGGAGATACATCCATACAATGGAATATTATTCAGCCATAAAAATAGAAATACAGACGCTACAACATGGATGAACCTAAGTCAAAGAAGCCAGACACAAAGGGCCATATATTACATAACTTCATTAACAGGAAATATCCAGAAAAGGCAAACCCACAGAGACAGAAAGCAGATGAGTGGCTCCCTGGGGCTGGAGGGAGGGGGTGACCACTAATGAGTATGGAGTTTTTTGGCGGGGTTATGAAAATGTTTGGGAATAGTGGTGAGGGTTGCATAGCTCTGTGAATATACTAAGAACCACTGAACTATATACTTTTAAGGGGTGAATTATATGGTATGGAAATTACATCTCAATTTTTTAAAAATCTCATGCCGTCAAAGCCCCTGACCTCACCGGAGAATAGAATTGGATGGCTTCCTCAAGTGCCTGCCGGGCCCCACTCCAGGGAGCACCCCCTATAAAACCTGTCTCTCATACTTTCCAGAGCCAAAAAAGACGAGGAAACAACTGTCCCCTTCCTTAACCTCCTGGTCCCATCTCTGGGTTTATAGATTCTCTGCTTCCGAATGGGAAAGAGTCTGGGATCCGAGTAATCCTGCCCGGCTTTGAACTCCTGCTCCACACTCACCCACTGTGTGACTCAGGCAAGTTTACTTAAATGCTTTAAGATAAGTGTCCTTGTGGGCGAGGTGGGAACACTTTGCCCAAGACGGGGTGGTATAAAGATGAAGTTAGTTAATGAATATAAAAGGCTGATCAACAGCACGTGGGGCAAAGTAAATAGTCAACAGATACCAGGGTTTGTCTCTCCACAAATTTCTGAGTGTTATCATGCTGGGACCAGGCTGTATGTACAGCCTGAGAGTGCAGAGGGCATCACACAGGCCGTGACAAGACAAAGACTGTTCTGGGAGCGGAAACACATGCCAACAGTGGGGCTGAAGTTGAGGAGGCTCCACGGTGGTCCCTCTGAATCTCCCCTTTCCACAGCAACGCTGAAGGCCACGAAAATTCTAAAGTGCAGACAAGCTCGTGTGTCACCATTGCTTGTAGCCAAGGGCAAGCAAGGAACTTGGCAAAGTGGAGCTGCTGCCTGGCCGGGGGTGGGTGGAAGGTTTCAGGTCACTGCTGTCGTTGCAGGAGAAAACCCAGGGCTGGGAAGCTGGGAGGAGAGAAGTTCAAGGGAAACAAATCCCAGCCCCTAACTGCTGGTGCACACCGCCTGTGGCCTGGCCAGAAAGCCGTTCCTCTTGCCTGGCAGACCGTCACTCCAGGAGCTCTCACGCGGGCTTCTCCAGCATTTAAAGTGTTAAACAAGTTTAACTTGAAATCATCATTGCTCCAGGAAACCCAAGAGGAACAGGTTCTTCACAAACAGCCAACAAGGAAGTCCCTGGATGATTTTTCTTACACCATCTTGTTACGGGCTCAGTTGTGTCCCTCAAAAGTCACATAGTCCTTCAGTTCAGTTAGACTGGAGTCCTAACCCTCATTACTCGAGAATGTGGCTGCCCAATCCAATAGAAGTGGTGCCCTTATGAGAAGAGGAAATATGGGCACAGACGAGTACCGAGGGAAGACCATTTGAAGACACAGGGAGATGACAGCCAGCTACAAGCCAAGGAGAGAGGCTTCAGGGAAAAGAAAAAAAAAAAAAAAAAAAAAAAAAAAACCCCAACCCTATCAACACCTTGAACTTCCAGCCTCTAGAACTGTGAGAAAATTAATTTCCTCTGTGTAGGCCACCCAGTCTGTGGTCCTTGGTTATGAAAGCCCTAGCAAACGAACACAGTCTTACCTGTAACCACAACTACTTTTCCTTCTGTGAATTGAAGGGCACTTGGTAGAAACAGTGATCATTTTCCCTCTCTGTAGAAAAAGCCTCAGGGTTGGAAGGGACTTTTGAGATTCAGAAGAACTGCATACATTTAAATATCTAGCCTGTACCAGTAGAGTCAGTCAATAAAAATACCACAGCTGTTCTGATGAACGCAGATACTGGACTTGAAATCGGGGGTTGTGGGTGATCCTGCAGTCACTCACTCATCGCCCAGTTCATTTCCATATCTTGCTTTGGTAGATCATTGACCAGAAAGTCCTGGCTTGCATAGATTAGATATATGGTTGCACACAGTAACATTCTGAACGAGCATCTTAGAGTCTCAGATGTTCTTCAATTAAACTGACTGCAAAGTTGGAAGGACAGAAGCAACTTTTATTTATAAGCTGATACTCTACCAATATCTAACAACTACTTGCATTTTTACTGTAAAGCTTGGAAGCATCAAAACTAACATAATTCAAGGTTACAAATCTACTCCAAACAGTCCTGCCTGCCATGTAACAGAGCTCAGCACATGAGGACTGTGACATCACGGTCTCCTGTGCAGTTTCTCAGGCAGGGACAGGAATTCATTACTAACCAAAATTGGACTTGAACATCAAATTCAGAACAGTTAAAAAAAAGCCAGTGTGGAGTTACAAACCTGGGGAGTGTTTTATACAACATCTAGTCCAGTGTGAATGATTCCCAACTTAGTTACTCGTGGGGTTCATAAGCCGTGTATCTATGTCACTGAAGAGCACACTGACCAGTACAGGTCTGAAGTCAAAATTTCAACAACAACAAAAAAAGCTCATTACTCCTTCACCCATTTTATTTTTAAAAGTTGCAAGAGATTCGTGGCGGTGGAACTGGGTCAGTGAACTCTTGACCTTATAACCCGTAGTTATATTTTGTAATCAATCTTCTAGCAAAAATAACAGTGTGTCAGAAACAACCTGGAGCTGCCAGGGGTCTGCAATATACCCGTACAGCAAATACTGTCTCTAGACTACGGAAGTGATGTAACCGGGGCCCAGGTACTAGTGTTCTTAACCACACAGCAGATGT
Source organism: Camelus ferus (assembly GCF_009834535.1). Lineage (NCBI taxonomy): Eukaryota > Metazoa > Chordata > Mammalia > Artiodactyla > Camelidae > Camelus > Camelus ferus. The sequence goes on from NC_045702.1 coordinate 36,907,800, forward strand.
TCTCCTAAGCAGCCTCTATTCAAGGGATCCACCAGACCATTCCCATTCTTTTCAGAAACGCCCCAGCACACGGAGTCCTCCCGGCAGATCAGCTGTGCACTTCCCCCTTCAGTGGGGCACCGTGTGCTCACCCAGGGTCAGCTGGGTCTGGCCCCAGCCTTGTTTATGTCAGTTGTGCCTATTACTATAGTCTCCTAAATGTGACATCAACTGTTGAAACAGGACTGTGAGCAGAAAGAGAAGTTGTTTCTAAGAAAAGGAAGATGAGTGTTTGGAAAGCTTCTGTAAAAGCAAGTTGTTTAAAGAAACTGCTATCAAAATAGGTGTGGGCAGCATGACTGCAAAAGACTGAAAAGTGGTAAAAATGTAGTATCCCACACTCAGATTGCTTTGCAAATATCCTTGCTCCACTTGGAACAAAGAATTACTGGACACACACACATAATGATACCGTTATCAGCATACTTATGAAAGACCATGACTGGGGAACTCAAACCAGGTTGGTTAAGGGAGTGCCTAGTCTAGTATAAATGCTGGGGTGATGAATAAAATACAAACACGTAGAAGGACACTAATGAACTCAGAGGAGCTTTTCATCATCAAACCTTGGAGTCTAATTGCTTGGTTATAATCCAAACTCCAACACTTAAAAGCTGTGTGACCCTGGGGAGAATCCCTCAGCTTCCCTGGGCCATTGCTCCTGTATCTGTAAAGGAGGGCTGATGATACGCACTTCTCTGGGCTTCGGCCACAGTAATTATCAGTGTTTTTGTACTTAGTACAACTGGACACTGAAAATACAATCACCAGTACGGGGAAGGAGGGACGTGCAGTATTTTGCTGTTTGAAATGAGGCCTCAAACTAAAACTGACTGGGAACCACTTTGCAAAGAGCTAACCGGTAAAATGACTCAGTGACCTGAGGCTGCAGAGGCCACCCGTCAAGCAAGGAAGGACGAAGCCCCGAATCTACCGGCAGATGAATTTAACACCTAATCATTGGTACTTTGAGGCCACTGAAATTTTACTTTTTCCGCATTTAAGAAAACAAAGACTGCAACAGTATTTAAGTCGGACTGAATTTGCTTATTGAAAATACATTCTGGAGAAGCTTTTCTAAAAAACTAGAGATTTGGATCAGTATTTTTAAAAACAAGAATCTACCTGAGACGTCCCACTTTAAAAGACACCATGCTTTCAGCACAAGTCGAGAAAGACGGAAGTACCGATTCCACCCTCTAGCTTCTGGGTGAGCAAACGGGATTCAGATCCCTGGAAAGCGATAAAACCCCACCCAGAATGCACAGAGCCTTCAACGTGGCCACGTGAACAACATTCTCTTGGCTTTCATATTGCATTTCAGGAGTTTATAGCAGCCTCTAGGTAAGACAATTGAAGGCCTGCTTAACAGCGTAATCAGGCAATGGCTGAATCAAAATAGAACTTGCAGGAAACGAGGGCTCATTGGAAACAAACAACAAAGCAACGCAGTTAGATAGCTGTACTCGGCAAAGAAAACCCAGGGCTTCTTTATCTAATAATTTGATGGAAGGATTCAAGACTTCTTTATATGAAATGCTTACTCTGAGCCCATCCCCAGAGTGCTTGTCCACAGGAATCCTGCTGTTCGGCAGCTGTCTATCAAAACATCACAACAAGAACTGTTGTCCAGGCCTAGTGTACCGTCATCAGGAAGAGGATCAGGAAGTTTCTGAGATTTCTAAATACTTGTTGAGGACTACAAGCCTGCAGGCCTTTTTTTTTTTTTTTTTTTGGCATATCCTGGATGTTTGGATGCTAAGAGTCACTGGTGTGGAATTCCCACTCAGCTGTATGGACCAGGGTATCTATGATGAACACATCAAATTTTAGCAAAATGCATGATTTTATTTGTTACTGGCAGAGATTGTTATTAAGGACTTCTGTGATAAAATCTTTAGCAAGGTAGGGTAATTTTGGAATAAAAACAACACACACCTCAATGCTACTCTCTCCTGTGAGGCACCATACATAGGAGCCTGCCGCGTTCCCTGTATGAACATTTCAGATCGTGGACCTGGGTGGTAGGCCAGTCTAGAGCCCTGCGTGTCGGGAACTGACTGTGACCTCCTACTCCTCACTAGACAGCTGCATGGGGGCCTGCTGACTTTCACCCCAATGGCCATCATGCTTTTGCCACTCAGACCCCAAACGCCTCCAGACTGACTCCTTCCCAACCACCTAATTTGGTCCTGTCCCCTCCATCCTTCCCCTATGCCTCCAGAGCCAGGCAGACGGGAACCAGATCCCTGTGCTTAAGCTTGACCTCCCCCTTCATAACACACAGCATCCTGGTTAAGTACCTGCGAATACGTCTCCTTGTGAGACTGTGAGCTCCCTGAGGACCGGGCGGGGCTACCCTGTGCCCCTGGCCTCACCCAGCACTGGGTAGAGTAGGTGATCAATGTTGAATTTAATTTACATAAATATCTTCTGATAGAAATAGTTACCTAACCTCCCCCCCAAATATGTCCTTGTTCTACATGTAGCTGATACTAAACAGCAGAAGTGGATTTGTTGAACGCCCGGTGTATGATCAGGCCATTTAAGATGGCTGTTCTCTTGCTCTCTGTACATCCCTGCTCAACCAGTCCATTTCACTCACATTACCACCTAGTCTTCTTAATTATAGGACTTAATTAGTCCCTGGTAACTGATGAGCCCACCTTCCATCAGTTTCCCATATAAAAGGTAGCCTCCTCCTCCCCCCAGTAGAAGACATGTCCTGCCAGCCGCACACGATGGGATGTCACTCCAGGACCCTTTGTGTAAGGTCCCCTGTCCTATAAACCACTGACGTCTCTGTCGCTGTCTCTGGGCTGTTTCTTTGGTCTTGAGGCTGAGCCACTATAAGGCTTGCAGGCCCTGCAGGGTGCACGGAGGACAAACTGCAAGGCCTGTTCCTCCCTCCACTATGGACCAAGATCCCACATCTGTCCAGAGTGAGGCAACAGCAGAGCGGAGGGGTGAGGTCAGCAAGCCGCATCACGCCGACATGATGCAGAGGCATGTGAGTCAGCCGGGGGTTTCTTAAAAGCCTCTGAGCCTGTCTTCTAGGAATCTACCCAGTTAATCCCCACAATATCCAAAACACAGGCACGTCTTTCCAGTTTTTGCCTCTAAAAGATCCTCTTATCCCCACCCACTTGCCCTGCTCCCCTGTCACCACCCTTTTGAGTCTTTATTCTGTAACGGCTTCTCTACTCAACTCTCAGGACCCACACCAAGCAGCCCCCCAGCAGTCAGAACAACCTGGTAACAGTTCATCAACTCTGCTCCTAATCCTCTGTGGCCTCCTCCTGCTGTTAAAATTAGAGCCTTGGAGGCCCCTACCTCCCCCTGCAACCTGCCACTCCCCTAACTCGAGCTCTCTGTCTGGAAGAAGCACACTCGGGGCCTTTGCACCTGCTGGGCTCTCTGGTGGAGCACTCTTCTCCCCAGCTTTTCCGTGCCTGGCTCCTCAGCTGACTCCTCAGCTTTCAGCTGAGACCTTCCTTGACCCCATCTTCTCAAGAAGCCTCCATCATCCTCAGCCTTTGCCGCTATCTGTAATTATTTATCTAAGGACTGACTTGTCCGTCTCTCTGACAAAAATGGAAGCTCTGTGAGAGCACCGGCTTTGCTTTGTCCTACACGTTATTACCAGAGCCTGACACAGACCCTGGTACTTAGAGCTCAGAAAATATCAGTTGAATGGGTGAATGAATAAATAATAAGGGAATGAATATCCCCTGGGAGAATCAAAATTTTCAACACCTTTCCCGCCCACCCCCCCAATCTCCCACCAAATCAGATCCCAAATAGGCCCAGATTTCTGAAAAGACAAAAAGTAACATCTTTCCCTTTGGTGAAGTAAACTCTGCATCCTCTCACCCGAGGCCTTCCCTCATTCACATGATCTTCTCTTATTAATCCACAGCAGCCTTGTTACTGACCACCTTTCTCCCTGGAAGCGACCCAGAGCTCCTTGGCTCAGAAAACCGGAACTCTGCCCTGGCGTGGAGCCCAGGTCACAGACTCACATTTGAGGGCGGAGAGGCCCTGGTGCCCTCTGAGTGCTCTACCTCTGGCCAAAAGCCCTGTCCTTTGGAGGAACAAAAACAGGAAGGGAGCAGAGGCCTCCAGCGGCTTGACACAGTCCCAGGAGTCTAGGTGAAGCCCTGACACCTGGCCCGCTTCAGACCCAAGACAGGGAGGGAAGAGCAGGTGGGCGGGGGTCAGTCCAAGGACGTGGAGTTTGGGAAGACACTGCCACTCCCCACTCGGAAATCAAACAAATTGCCTGGCTTCAAAACCTGATTCCAACAACTCCAGTTTTGAAGGCCACACGTACGCTATTTAATATCTCTGAGCCTCCGTTTCCACAGCTGCCAAAATGGATTTCACAATTTCTACTTTAAGAAGATTGCTGGGCACTCTGTCCCCAGATATTATGTCTGGCTACATCCACCCACCCTTCAATTCCCCAGGACAAGCCCATTATTCTTATGGGAAGAATTCAGCCAGGCATCAGTCCTACTCAGTGACTACCACCCCCCAAATATGCATTTTTTTCTGACTGTTTTGAGGCTGAGCCACACAAGCTGATTCACATTTACTTAACTTGGTTTGAAAACAGGGCTAGCCTGACTCCTGAATTTAGTGTACGCTTGTACACAGCAGCCATTCGTGTCTTTTAATGAACAAATCAAACAAGATGGGTTATCTCTGTTGATCCTACCAATCAAGTCTGATAAACTAAAATCTCTTTTTTCACAATGAGTGAAGGCACTGATTCACCTTGTGCTTTGATACTGCAAACAGACACAAGGCCAGAAAACAGAGTCAGAACATTGAAAGGCTCAAGACTCTGAGAGTCACGTTCCCTTTTGGCAGAGGCTATGGGGAAGGCGTGCAAGCGGGATGTTAAACCTCCATATTTCTTTTGGAGATTACCTGTCAGCTCTCGCAGAGCAGGGCTTATGCTTTCGGAAACCAAAGGGACTTTTCAAAATAGAACAAATCCTCAACAAGATAAATAAATAAAAATTAAGCAACCTTCTCAACATCACTAGTTATCAGGGAGATGAAAGCCAAAAACCACGTTGCAGTATCACCTCAAACCTATCAGAATGGCCATGATCAAAAAGACAACAAATAACAAATGTTGGTGAGAATGTAGAGGAGAGAGAACCCTCCTACACTGTTGGTGGGAATGTAAATTGGTGCAGCCACTGTGGAAAACAGGATGGAAATTTCTCAAAAGAATTAAAAATAATGACCCAGCAATTCCACTCCTGGGTATAGATCTGAAGAAAATGAAAACACTAATTTGAAAAGATACACGCACCCCTATGTTCATTGCAGCATTAGTTACAATAGCCAAGATATAGAAGCAACCTTAGTTCCCACTGACAGCTGAATGCATAAAGATGTACACAGTGGAGTGTTACTCAGCCATAAAAAAGAATGAACCTTTGCCATTTGCAACAACATCAATGGACTTGGAGGATATTACGCTAAGTGAAACAAGTCAGACAAAGATATATCATTTACACGTGGAAACTGAAAAACAAATTAACAAACATAACTAAACAGAAACAGAGTCAGATATAGAGAACAAACAGGTGGTTGCCAGAGGAGGTGGGGAGGAGAGAAACAGGGGAGGGAGATTAAGAGGTACAAACTTCACATTACAAAATAAATGAGTCATGGGTATGAAATGTTACAATGCAGGGAATATAGTCAATAATAACATAGTATCTTTGCATGGTGACAGATCCTAGCCAGACTTTCGTGGTGATCGTTTTGAAATGTATAGGAATACCGAATCACTATGTTGTGTACCAGGAACTAACCTAGTGTTGTAGGTCAATTATACTCCAAAAAACAAGCAACAAACTCTTAGAAAAAGAGATCAGATTTGTGGTTACTAAAGGTGGGGCACGGGGAGAGGAGAAATTGGATGAAGGCAGTCAAAAGGTACAAACTTTCCAGTGCTAAGATAAATAAGTACTAGGGATATATTGTACAACATGATAAAACATAATTAACACCATTGTAGGTTATGTTTGAAAGTTGTTAAGAGTAAATCCTAAGAGTTCTCATCACAAGAAAAAATGCTTTTTTGTATTTCTTTACTTTTGTATCTATATATGAGATGATGGATGTTTACTAAACTTATTGTGGTAATCATTTCATGAGGTATGTAAGTCAAATCAGTATTCTATACACCTTAAACTTATACAGAGCTGTGTGTCAATTATATCTCAATAAAACTGGGAGAAAAAAAATAAACAATCTTCACTCCATATGTGGGCTCCCACAATATTTTGCAAGGATGTTTAGCAGAAGCATTCCTCTTTTAGTCTTGCTCCATAAATACTGAACAAGGAAAAACATTGCCTAAGACTGAGATTTGGCAAAGGAATCTGATGAAACCCGTCAGTTCTGTGCCTCAGTGTGACGTCCCTGCGGCTCCTGGTGATTGTGTGATTATCTAGCTTTCTGCTGTCCTACCTCAAGCTTTACGTGCAAAACACAGTTTCTTGTAGCTCAGACATGCTTGTTCACCAATGCAGCAGCATCCCAGGCCATCTCTACCCCGTTAGAGGCCCACCTAGGGACGCTTTAGTCTAAGAAAACACACCTACCAAAGCAAACCCACAGAAAGGAAAACAGCAGCACATCCCTATGCAACAGAAGTGACCACGGGTTTCTTTTCTGTCATTAGCTACATTTAACACAGGGAAAAACTGAGACTTGGAGAGGTTAAGGAATTTCACCAATTTAACTCCGAAGAGGTACAGCCAAGGTTTGTTTGTTTTGTTTTTGCCTTTACAATGGATTTAATGTAAGAAAATGTGACTAGCACACTATTTGGCAAGTGCCCTTGGTTAGGCAGAGTGTGGGATGCCTGAACAAGAGGCAGGATAAAGGTGAGGTGTTCACAAAACAGCACGGTTGAGAAGAGCGTGGGTCTAAAGTCAGACGGTCCGGGTGCTAGTCCCAGCTGAGTCACTCACGAGCTGTGGGTTGGAGGCAAGTCATTTCACTTCCTTGCTGTTAGTTTCCTCACCCAGAGATGGAGACTCATCAGTAGAAGCATGCATTACCTACTTCCCAGAGTTCCCGGGGAAATCAAATGAATGTGAAAGCTACTGGAAAATATGAAGGCATATCCAGAAGTCAGGTAACTCTTGTAATTTATATATATATATACACACATACATATAAAAACAAGAGCGGAAAATTACCTGCATCCATTCTTGCTCAAACGAAATGCATTTCCTCTTCCTAATAAAAGGATCAATAAGAATGTGAGAGACTTTTGTGAATCAGGATGAACACAGCTCTTGGAGAATGCGCACTGCTGTTTTGATGACATGTGATCCACTCTGTCACAGCCAGCTACCTTCTGGTGTCCTAGGACAGTCATACAGGCCAATGGACCCACTCCAGTTGTGCAGGGGATCAGGCCCTAAGCCAATTACTTCGGGTTTACTGGACACTAACAAGGTGCTTGGAGTGCCCAGACCACTGAACACATTGTGAGCAGGCAAGAGGAGCCACCAACCTACCAGACAGCAGATGTAGCCAAGTGTGAGAAATGTGATGGGACACAGGTCACCTTCAAAGTTACTTCCAGATGCTCCCTTCTCCACCCTTCTGGGTTTAGGTCAGCTCGTCCTGCACTTCGGCCTGAGGACGGCAGTTAAATGTCTTCAGCAAGTCATCATCCCTCTAGGAAATCCAAACAAGAGAAACCAGGACAAACCCCTCCCTGGACAAGAGCTGCAAGCACCCTTCCTCAGTGGGCCCCTGGCTGCCCCAGGCCTGGCTGCAGGTCGGAGCCCACTCTGAGGTCAGCTGTCTCCTGCTCACTCTCCCATTTTCTACCCTTCACATTCTTCTGTTCTAGAAGCTGAATAAGTTCCTCAAACTCTGGCCAGAAAGAACATCATACAGTTGAATAACTATAAGGATGATCAGAACAATCAAAGGAAACAGGACCTAGAAAGCTCTGCATGGACTTACTGACCTTGTCAGAAAAGCCAGCACAGGGGAAGGTGCTTTACAGAACAAGCCACACGGTAGCTGCCTGCCCACGCACAGTACAGTGGGGCTCAAACTTCAGTGGGTATCAGAACCACCCTGAGGGGGCATGAAAACACAGAAGCCCAGAGTTTCTGAGTTAGTTGCTGATGCTGGTCCAGAGACTGCGCTTGAAAAATCACTGTCATAGTTAAGTGGGCAAGGGCTACCCAGTCTCTCATTCCCACTGGGACAACTTCAGATCCTGACTCATCCTCCTCCACCCCCGCAAACTGAGCCTTAAGAAAACCCCTGAAAGGAATTAAACAGCCATCCCTCCACCTCCTCCGTTCCCCTTCGTCCATAGTGGACGAAGAGAACAATCATCCAACAATATCCCCCAGGGCTAAGTCCCGTTCTCACCTGTGCACAAGATGATTTTGCAAAAGGAGTGAGTTATGATGCAAACCAGAGGACATGGTAGTGCAGGAAGAGCACTCAGGGGTTCCCCAGGTCCCGTTCTCTGAGCTGTTGCGAGGTCCCTCAATGCTCAGTGACAAGAGCATGCCACAGGGACGGTGCCAGGGAAACGCTGTGACCTGCTTTTCTCCTCACTCATTTATCCTCATGCTCTCCCATAATGCACTGTGATTTCCCACCAAGAACTCCCTTCATGTCACCAAACTGCCGCCTTGCCAGCCTCACCAACCATCCAATACAAAAGAAAGCAGCAAGCAACCCCAAGCCGACTGCATCTCTGGTGGGTGAGAGGGCAAGATCCCTCCAGACCAGGATCAGGGGGTTGTGACCTGGCAGGGACCATTAGAAATATTTCTTTCCTTCCCAAAGCTGATTATTTTATATAATACGCTATTTCACTAACAGCTGGAGTTACTGCTACAATAATATTACTTTGCTTTGGGGGGGTCATTCAAGGAAGTTCCTACAGAGAGCAGTGCTGTGAACAATGTAAACACTCAGTGACAAGAGCTCATCCTACAACTCTCCTCTACAGTTCAAATGAGAAAGTGTGGCTGATATTCACCACACATCAGCTTGGCCTTTTCTGGCTATGGGAGAGGAGAGGTTGCATACATTTGGGGCTGCAATTGTGGGCCTGAAAACCAACTTCAGGCTAAATAAGGAAAAAGAATGAAGAGTGATTCATTTACAGCATTTTGGTAAATATACATAGTGCGTGTATTTGCAAATACCTGGTTTTTAAGCTGGTTTTCTACACACAAATAGGCATATTTAGTGGGACAAATGTGACTTTGCCTCCCATTAAAAAAAAAAAATCCAATTAGCTACTTCTCGCATGCAAAACTGCAATAGTTTCCAGGCTCTGAGAGTGCCTGGTCTGGAGTAAACCCCATGAAGTCTTGTGAGCTAACCAACATTCTCCAAAGCAGTAACACCAATAAATACAATCTCCACCTACCCCAAATTTAGGAATTGATATCAGATATACCATGTTCAAGATACAGTCCTCAAGCCCAGACAGCTGTATGCAGAAAATTCTGGAGCAGGAGAGCTCAGCCAGTCAGAACACTGCACAATACTGGCTGGGGCCTCAAGAACACTGATTAAATAATCTTGCCCTCTCCCTAACCTCCCCTCCAAAAGTCCGCTCATTTGCATGCACAAATGAGACCACGCAGGAGCTGCTTCATGCCCAGCACCCTAGGTGGTTCTTGCCCTCACCTGTTTTCCAGGAGTGTCATGCACACCACCTCTCGCACCCCGGGGTTGTTGGCCTTCTCCACGGAACAGCTCTGCAAGTTCCAGGTGGCCAGCCTCAGCACAGGCCGCCCATCCCTTGTGCCTCCAAAGGCCTCCACCGAAGGCCGGGTGGAGATGATCTGTGTAGGCCCCCCCGGCGGCAGGTCCAGGTCCTCACTCTGCAGGCTCAGCGAGGTGGGGCTGGGGTGAGGCTTGGCAGTGAAGGTCAGGCCCCCGTTGGTGTGGGTGGACGGGGGCCTGGACCTCTCGGCAAACACGTGGTGCCGTATCCTGTCCAGGAAGGCGGCATTGATGCCGCCCATCCTCACCAGGTCCTCGACGCTGCGGAAGGGCCCATGCTCGCGGCGGTAGTCCACGATGCTCACGGCCATCTTCTCCGTGAGGCCTCGCACGCTCATAAGCTGAGCTGGAGTGGCGGTGTTGATGTTGACACGAGGGGTGAGGGGCACGGCGGCGGCCAGGTGGTGAGGTTGCTGCTCCGCCAGCAGGTCCCGCCGCAGAGAGCTGGGAGAGTGCTGCGCGGAGCTGCCCTTGCTGCTCACGCAGATCTCGAACTTGACTTGCTCCAGCTTGGTGGCACCCACGCCACTGACCAGTGCCAGGTCCTCTACCTTCTTGAAGCCACCGATGTACTCACGGTACTCCACGATGCTGCGTGCCACCGCACGCGTCACCCCAGGCAGGGTCATCAGCTCCTCCTCCGTGGCGGTGTTGATGTTGAGCCGCTCCTGATTCACCAGGATGTTGCTGAAGTTGCAGGCCGCGCTGAACTTGCGACTATGGGACAGGTCCGAGGGGTCCCGGGGGATGGAGCGGTGGCAGCCGAGGGTGCTCCCCATGGCCAGCCAGGATCAGGGGCCCAGGAAGGCCTCACCACCGCAGAACTCTCTGGCTAGGGAGGAAGCCCAGTAGACCCCACAGGTACAGAAGGGAAGGTGCAGGATTCGGGGGATGAAATGGTTACCACAAACACTAAATCTCCATGCCCATACCATCCAAAAGCACCTTTCACTTGGCCACCTGGAAAACAAATCAATAAACACACAGATCGATTGAATCAATTAATCAGTTTGTATTAGCACTCCCTACCTAAAGCTGGAGTTCTTAACCAGGATTCCAGGGCTGTTGCCCGTCTGTGAAGCCCAGAAAACACACACACAAGGGGGCAGGCCCATGAGGATCTACCCTGTGGTGAGGTCCAATTTTTATCACATTGGGGTCCAAAAACGCTGTAAGCCGCTTCTCTTGGAAAGAGACCTAGCCCCATCAGCCTACACCTCTCCTCCCCGCCTCTCTCAACTCTCCCAGCCCCGGGGCCTTTGGTCGCCCCCATTTGGGCTCTCGGGTATAAGGGAGGGTGCATCCCCCACCCTCTGCGCCTGAGACTCAGCGCCATCTGCAATTTGGGAATTCCGTCCTCACTAGTGCGGACACGGAGAAGGGGTTTCTCGACCCCCACCAGACCCGCCGCTGGTCCCCGCGCCCTACCTCTCAGCCGCTCCTCCAGGGCGTCCGCCTTCCACCTGCGGCTCCGAAGCCTGAGCCCAGCCCGGGACAGCAAGGGCCCCCTGCCTCCAGCCCTAGTGCCCGTGCGTTTGCGGGTCAGGGGCGGATCGCGGGATCCCTCCCACACCGCCTCCGGCCGGGCGTCCCAGCTCTTTCTGCTGGAGAAACTCTTAAGAGTCGCTCTCCCAAAACCGGCAGGAGCTGCAGGGCTTCGCCAAGGCGGCAGCGGCGGTGAAATTCGGCCGCCACGGCTGCACCTAGTCTTGCGGCTGCACCAGGACTTACGGCGTTGCCGCAGTTGCGTTGATCTAGGCAAAGAAAGGGTCTTGCCCGGGACTCGGGCGTCGGATCCGCAAGAACTGCGTCCAGACCCCGGCACCAGAGCCACGGCTCCCGATCGCTGTCCGTGTCAAAGCCAAAGTCCCGGCCGCGACGCCCGCGCCTCCGCCGGCACCATGGCCACGCCTCCTCCCGCGCGCCAACCCCTCCCCGGGACTCCGAGGGCACGTGGGGGCGGGGCCCGAGCGCGAGGCCTGGACCCGGGAGAGCGGAACCCGAGAGCGTGGGGGCGGGGCCTGGAGCGCGAGGGGTGGGGCCACGGACCGCGGGGGCGGGGACAGGACTCGAGGCGGTGGAATGCGCGGCCCAGAAGTGTAAGAGGTGGGGCTATGCTGCGAGAGGGCTGACCCGAGCGCTTGAGGGGTGGTGACGGAACGGGGGTAGTGGGGGAGGAGCGAGGAGGCGGGGCCATAGCGAGATGGGCGGGGCCCTGGAGCGCGGAGGCGGGGTTTAGGGACTGAGGAGGCGGAGCTGACGCCACAGCGGCAGCGGCGGGTCACCCAGAAGCTGTACTGGTGGCGGCTGCTCCTAAACTTGTGTTGCTATCGCGGATCAAAGGCTGGTTGTGCGGAATGGGGGCTTTCTAGTCTCGCCCGAGGCGAGACCTGCCCGGCTGCTTTTCGGCGGGCGGCACCGAGGGGCGCGCAGCAGACGCTGCCGGGCCTCCAGCCCGAGTTTAGTCCGTGTTTGGGGCGTGGGGACAGAGCTAGGGCACTCCCTATCGGGGCGGGGGTCACAGCTGCGGCTCAGGGGCCTCTCTCAGTTCTGTCTGAGAATGTTCGAGAAAGGACTGAATGAATCTTTATAAAGTCTGCCCCCTACTTTCGGCCTCCTCTTTTCTTCCACCAGAGTATTACCCTTGCACTGCTTACAGAGAGAGGTCCTCAAAAAAACAACGCGAGCAATTCATTGTGCTACTAGGAGGGAGCTCGCACCACCGATTAGAGATGTGTTCGCGTAGGTCACTAGCAGTGCTGCTCTTTGCCTGTTCAGCGCTCCGAGTAAATATAGATATTTTCTATAAGTATTAAATCTAGTCATTAAGAAGGAAGAACATGCTAGTTGGAAATGGAGGTTACTTCCCAAATTCAGAACAGTTTTTGGATCATAGTACTAAATGACAATTTGGTTAAAGATTAAAAAGTCTTCTACATTACACTGAATACACGAAGCTGGAATACTCGGTTAAACAAACCATGTGGTGATACCGTTGAATACTTTGACCCTGGGTATTCAGTGACCTCTGAAGTTTCATCCCCAAACAATGTGACCGATGCTCTGACTTTAAATTCCCCAGGCTAGATCAGCAAAAAGTCACTCTCAGGGAAGGCAGAAGTACTTCAGATGTGAAATGAGAGCCAGAAAAGTCTTGGCAAAATTCTGTTGCCTTTCTGATTGTGTATATACTAGTCAGGACTCTTAATTGCCAGTGACAGGAATCCAAGTCAAACTAGACCAAAAAGGGGTGGGGGGATTTCTGGGTTCTTGTGCAGAAAAGTTAAGGAATAGCTCTTACCTGTGTCGTGTGTGACTGCATCCAGCTCATCAGGATGTCATCAGGACCTGGTCTGACCCCCTCCATCTATCTCCTCCTCTGGCTCCCCAGCTCCAGCACTAAGCTACGTTATACCTCTCCTTTCCTCCTGCAGTCCTGTTGTGATAAGGGAAGAAAATGTTTAAACAGAAAATGTTAGAGGAAGGAAAGATCTTTGTTGATCAGAATGCCTTAATGGGCCTTCATGGCTGTGGATGGACAGCCTGGGAGCCTTGCTGGTTGGGCTAGAAGTAGAGAAACCACATATTGTATTATCCAAACCAGGTCAGGACACTTTAGAGGGTAAGGGGGGCACTACTGACTTCACCATCACAACAGGTATAATCTGGCTTTATTCCCTGTAAACCTAAGCATATGTTCCCTCTTTCAGAAATGAAGTCAAAAGGCAGCTAAACTACTGTGTGTTAAAACAAACAAAAACCCAAAACAGGATGGCTAAATTTAAAATGACTGACCACACCAAATGATGATGAAGATGTGGAGCAACTGACGCTCTCATACATTGCTAGTGGGAGCATGAAACGGTACAGTGACTTTTGAAATCAGTTTGGCAGTTTCTTAAAAAGTTAAACATACATCTGCCATACAACCCAACCATCCATTTGTAGGTATTTACCAAAAGAGAAATGAAAGCATAAAACCTAAAATCTTGTACATGGATTTTAATTGGAACTTCATTATAGCCAAAACCCAGAAACAACCCCAATCCACCAGTAGAAAGTATATAAACAAATTGTGGTATATACATATGAAGGAATACTACTCAGTGATAAAGACAAACTATTAATAGCCACAAATATTGAAGAATCTCAAAATCATACTAATGAAAGAAGCCAGATTAAAAAAACAGAGAACATATTGCATGACTCCATTTATACAAAACTCTGAAAGATATAAGCTAGTCTCTATAGAGAGAAAGCAGATCAGCAGTTGCTTGGGGATGGGAGGAAGGAATGGATTAGAAAAAGACACAAGGAAACTTTGAAGGGAGTGATGGAAGTGTTGTTTGGGGTGTCGTCGTTCCATGGATGTATGTATGTCAAAACTGATAGAGCTGCACTTTTTAAATCTGTGCAGTTTAGTTTACTTCAATTATACCTCAATAAAATAGGAGGGGGGAAATCTTCAAAACATAAAAAGAAATGCTCTTTAAACTTAAAAAAAAAAAAAAAAAAAAGACAGGATTACTTGGGGGAGGAGGGATAGGTGACCCAGGGTGGAGAGGAGGAAGTTGAAGGGGAGCAAAAGGGTCCAAGAAGAAGGTGAGTCTGGAGCTAACAGAAGAGACCAGTGATCATTCCCCAGTTAGGGTTGGGGTCCCAGGAGAGGGAATAGATTGTCATTGTCTTAAGCTTATAAATACTGAAGTGGTTGCCTCAATATTTATCATATAGATGTGATCCTCAGACCTTGCTTTCCCAACAAGAAAAGCCAGTGTCACAGCTCCAAATGTTCCCTTTACAGTGCATTGACATTTGTCCCATTCTTAGGATGGCTTCACCAGGTTTCAGTTTCCCCAAGGAAAGTGGTTTGGTTTGGTTTTGTCTTGTTTTTCCATTTGAGTCACAAGCGAATTTTGAAGCATTCAGGGCGCTCCTCTTGCCAAGTGGTAGATGAGGGCCTTGTGACAGCTGTAGCAATAAAGCAAAGTGTTTTTCGTTTGTTTATATATTTTTTAAATGGAGGTACTGGGGATTGAACCCAGGACCTTGTGCATGCTAAGCTTACGTTCTACCACTGAGCTATTTCCCTCCCTCCTGAAGGTTTTTTTTTTTTAAACAATTATGTTTAAACTCAATAAATCAGCACAGTTTTTTGGATTGTGTTTATTTCTACAGGGCCATTTCCCCTCCCCCGCAAGCACAGAACACGATGGAGAAGAGCAGGGAAGAGGAGAAATGCCCGGGGCAACAGTCTCAACTCAGAAGTGCACCGAGATGGAGGGGAGGAGCCCCGAGCCTCTCCTCTTGTCTCCCGGGTGGCCCCAGGGCAGTCCTTTAAGCTGCCAGTTATCTTGGAGACTATGCTTCTGAAGCCCATGGAGGTGCCAAACATCCTTTCATCTGAACCCCATGAGCAAAGGCCAGGCAAGTTGCACACCTCCATCCTCCACTGCTTGAAGTCCTCTCGAAGGTGGGCCATGCACCCACGGCAGCTCAGTTCCCACCCTCAGCTGTTGGCACCCAGCATCTGACCGCATCCTCCATTATCTTATTGGGCTCCATGGCCCCTCAGGCCACAGGTTTTCTGTGCTGCTGCTCTGACTGTTCTCAGAGTAGGAATTAAATGCAGAAATGGCAAGCTTGCTGAAACTCTGCTCCTTTGGGTCAGCTGTACCTTGCAGGATGGGTGGGTAAGGAGGGCAGCTGTTGGTGGGACTGGCCAAAGGAGTGGGCTTCAGGGTAATGGTGCTGCCCTCCAGCTCAGATCTCTGGCAGGCCAGGAGCCTATAGGTGACTGTCACTTCATCATACTTCTAGCACATCTATAAGTCATGGATCCCTTCCCATGTACGTCTTCAATTCAGTCTGCCCAGGATCCTTGTAGTCAGGTAGTGGCTCTATATAAGGCATTAGTTCCTCTCTATGGCCCATGTTCATCCACAAATCCTTTATGATTTCCTCTAAAGGGCCTTCCTTGATGGGGTTGAGGATGACGAATTTCTGGAGCAGGTTTTCATATTCCATGGGCATGTAGAAGGGAGTATTGTATATTCTGTTCTGTACCTACTCCCATAATAAAGAAAAGAGAAAAAGAATAAAGAAAGAAAAAGGAGAAAAGTTGAAAAGAATAAAGAAAAATGTGAGAAAAAGTTAAAAGTAAAATAATTAATAAAAAGAAAATGGGAAAAATAAAAGGAAAAATGAAAAGGTTTTAAATTAGAAAAATTAAAATAAAGGAATAAAGAAAACTGAGGGGGAAAAAAAAGAATAGAGGGTGGAAAAAAAGAAAAAATACCAAAACAGACAAAAAGCCAAACAGAAAAAAATTTTACCTTTGGTGAAAACCCCTCAGGTGACTGAAAGCTGGCTTCCCAAGCTAGACAGACCAAAACCCTAGGCCCAGCACAGCAGGTGTTCAGAATTCCATAACAATAGTTCCTTACCAGGTCATAGCAAGAAACTGACCTGTCATAGCTAGGGATAATACACAATAACTTTCTCACTTTTTTGTCTCAAGAATCCTTTACTGTTTAAAAAAAAAAAAAAAAAAGGAGCTTTATGTTTATTTGGATTATGGCAATCAATATTTACCTTATTTGAAATCAAAACCTGTAGGATGCTTCAGTGAACTTCTCATTTCTAGTTTGAAAAGCTATAATAATTTTTAAAAAGCTCATAATGTCTACATTTAAAATATTCCTTTTGGGGTGGAAGGGATAGCTCAGTGCTACAGAGTGTGCTTAGCATGCAGGAGGTCCTGGGTTCAATCCCCAGCACCTCCATAAAAAAATAAAAAATAAAATAAATAAAATCTGATTACCTCCCCCTCCCCCCAAAAGTTAAAATAAATAAAATGCTCATTTCTTTTTTTCTTTAAATTCTGTATGATTGGTCTCAGAATGATGCCACAACTTACTGACATCATGATATTACACAGAAATGTTCTTTTGCATAAAACAATGAAATGTTTTGGTCTGGCCTTGGTGTTAGGGTAATACTGCTTTCATAGAATTAGTTAGGGAAGATTCCCTTCTGCTTCTATCTTCTGGAAGAAATTGTAGAGAATTGGTATTATTTGTTCCTTATATGTTTGGTAGACTTCACCAGTGAACCCACCTGGGCCTGGTGCTTTCTGTTTTGGAAGGCTATTAATATCAGTTCAATTTCTTTAATAGATACAGACCTATTCAGATTGTCTATTGAATAAGCCTTTTTTTTTAAATGAAATTTTTGAAGAGAATTAATCAAAACATTTCTATGACAACAAACAAAATAGAGAGGATTGTGAAAAAAAATTCCCCTCTTATGATCCATCTGTCTGTTTGCAGATGTGCCCGCCTATCTGCCAAGGGATCACTGTCTGCTAATAGATATAGAAGAACCTATTTCTCTGATCAGATACATAGAAAGTGAAGAAGAAACAGCTCCAAATCATTTTTATGTGCAAACCTACATCTATTTTGGTTTTACTAAATAGCTTTCATCAACCCCCACAATTGAGCTCAATAGCAGTTAAAAACAGGCACCTCAATTCACAACTCCAAGGGAACCCAGAAGTGTCATTTCTCCTTCCTTCAGTGGACTTGGCCTTTTTCCAGGGAAGTGGATTGAAAGGCAGGAATGAAATTTTGGCAGTACCAGTTTGGGTTTCTTTGTATCAAATTCCTCCTTTAAAAGCTCAGTCTATTGGCTGATAAATTATTTCATTTCTTGGCTGACAGTTGAGGGCTTTTGTCATTTCCCTGACATCGTAAATGCCTTTCCAATTGGCATTTTATTTCTTATGGAGCATTTGTCTAGAAATTATTGTAGCAAAGTCCCAATAGAAGGAGGTGGCTTCATTAACAGTACCAAAATGGAGAACATTTACCATCAGAGGCACTGTGTTGCTTCTGATGGTAAGACCCAGAATTGTTATAATTACAGAAAATAATATTCATTAATCTTTAAAGGTGATGTGATTATCACCATCACACTTAGGAACAAAAGCTCCCATTTGTTTTATTCATTTCCTCATAAAAGCAACATTTCCAGTTAATTTCAGACTTCCACTTTTTCACAGAATAGTTTATTCTTTATTGTTTATTAAATTTGAGGGTTTATGAAACATTCGTCTTCATCAAGCCTATTACTTTGATTTCTGGGTGCCCAATTAGGAGGCTTCTCTTAGCATAGAAGACTCCAGAGGCAGAAGAGGGAATGAGGCAATTATTCCTACCTTGGGATAAATCAAGGCAATGTCCTTGGACCCTGCACTTCTGAGGGTAGAGTAGGGAGGAAGCGCGGCTGACTGGAGCTCGAGGAGAAGGCGCTCATACACATACAAGCAGCAGGTGGACCTCACCTGCTCTGCCTCCCCCTTCAGGCTCCCTTGGCAGCTGCTGGATCCCAAATGTCAACACCCTGCCAAGTTCAACCTCATGATGCACTTTCCAGATTCTCCCCTTCTCTTCCGTTTCACCATGGCCACTGGCATTCTTTTTTTAGCCACATTTCTCCTAAATATTGGGAAAGTAAGGCCTGATAATCTGGTTCCTGACCTCAAAGCCCTACTTCTAGGAATGACTCCCTTAATTTCCTTGAAGGACTTAAAGAGCATCCCTCAGAGTGTGATCCAGTGGTGGTGAGGGAAATTGAGGAGACGCCACACCCAGCACTAAATATGATTGAGCCCCGCAGTGGGGAATCTCTCCGTTTTCATTCCTCCGACCGTCACTTTGTGTCCAGGGGAAATTCTTAGTTCAGGGCCACTGTGATCGTAACATGTTCTCACATTTGTTAATCTTTTTCTGTAGAGAAAATGATGCTCTGAGGCTCAGAATCTTGGCAGGCACCAGTATCCAGCTAACGTTTAATTATATTGTTTTTCATTTGTGGGGTTATTTTTCGGGGGGGGCTGTCTTCTATTTATGGCCAAAGATATAGCTGTACTATATACAGTCATACATCCCCAAGCCCACAGGGTGCTCCAAAGTGGCAGTAAACCATGAAGGTACTTGAGAAAGGCTGCAGAATAAAGACCAGTGTTTTACAGGCAGTGGTTCTCAACCTTGGCAGCACGTGGGAACCCCAGGGTCACTTGTCCGAATCCCAGTGCCCAGGCCCCTCCCCAGACCAATTCCATCAGAAACTCAGGAGTGGGACCTAAGTAGGGGTATTGTGCATAGCTTGAGAACTAGTGCTTTAAACTAATCTTAGATCTGAGTGTAGATGAGACTGAACATTTTCTCCACACCAGAGTGACAGGATCAGCACCTGGAACATGAATACATATTTTAATGGCCATGGTCAGCCACAGTCTTAAAATGTCAGTCCAAAGAATTATAAAATTTTAAAGCTGGAGGGGATCTGAGAGCATCAAGTCTAAATCCTCATTTTATTCTTGAGGCCTAGAGAGGCTAAGAAACTTGCTAGGAATCACCCCCTAAGAGCCCATGGCAGGGCTCCTTCCCCAACATCCTGCTGCCTCTCTGGTGGCTGTAACTGCCTCAGTTGCAAACTGACCCGGAAGAAATGACAATCTTTTTGAGGAATAAGCTAAAGACACAAAATTTGGAGGCTTCCAGAAAGTGGAGGGGAAAGATGTTGTAGGGAGCCCAAGAGACACCACAGACGTTCCTTTAAGCATGTTCCATATTGGAAAGTGCTAGATTAGAGAAACTGAAATGAGTTTCATCACTGCAGGACTTCTCAGGGCCTTTAATTTACTAACATGCAGAGGGAATCTCCAGAAGGAGACAGGACAGGCAGCGTTGGTGTGCTGTTTTATGTGGCAGATTTCACAGGACTAGCCTCTCTTGGGAAAGTACTAGGTGGACAGTTTCCTAAAGTTCTGGCCCACTCTCCATCCCTCTTACCCCGCTTTATTTTTCTTAATAGCCTTCATCATTTATAGATTTGTTTATTGACTGTCTCTTCCTCACTAAGACATAAGCTCCTTGAGGGGAGGGAGTCGGATCCCACTGCTGTATCCCAAGCACCTCCAACAGTGCCTAGGTCTTCATAAATATTTATGAAAGGGGCTGAGTGGATAGTCTCTTAACACATAGGTAACCATGAGTAGTTACCTAGCGTACTCCTCCTGGTCATGACTATCCGTCTCTTACTGCAATGTTAGGCAGGGTTGTTGGGGAGTCTGTATGCTGCAGGGAGTTTCAAAGAGCCAAGTGGCCCTGGTGGCACATGGGCTAATGGCCAGGCTCTGGCACTAATGAACTCTGTGGCCTTGGGTAAATCAATTGACTTCTCTGGGCCCCATTTTCCTCATACAGTAAAATGAGTGGACAGGGTTAGACAATCTCCAAATGTCCTTCTCAGGTATTGTATGACAGTGTTCCAGTGAAAATAACTGATGTAACTGGGGATTTGCCTATTTCTCCTTGGAGTTCTATCAGCTTTTCCTTCATATAGTTTGAAGCTGTTATCAGGCCCATAAATATTTAAGATTGTTAATTCCCCATGATAAGTTAATCATTTTATTTTTATGAAATGACCTTCCTTGTCCTTGGTAACATTCTCTGCCCTGAAATCCACTTTGTCTAGTGTTGATATATCCCCCCCAGCTTTTTTTTAAAAATTAGTGTTCCCATGGTACATCCTTTATCATTCTACTTTTAACCTATTTGTGCTTTTTTTTTTAAAATTTAAAGTGAGTTTCCTGTAGACAGCATATAGTTGGTTCTTGCTTTTTTAAATCCAATCTCTCTGTCTCTGTCTTCAAGTTGAAGCATTCAGATCATTTAAATTTAATGTGATTATTGATAACGTCAGGTTTAAATTGACCATCTTGCTGTTTTTCTGTGTTCCATCATTCCCTTTTC
The DNA here is from genome assembly GCF_009834535.1 of Camelus ferus. Lineage (NCBI taxonomy): Eukaryota > Metazoa > Chordata > Mammalia > Artiodactyla > Camelidae > Camelus > Camelus ferus. The sequence continues at coordinate 36,928,478 of NC_045702.1, forward strand.
CCTTTTTTCTCTTTTTCTGCTTACTTTTGGATTGATTAATTTTTTGTAACAGCTTTTTTGATATATAATTCATATCCCATATACCTCACGCATCTGAAGTGTAAAATTCAGTGATTTCTAGTATAAACACAGAATTGTACAACCATCATCATCCATTAGAGAACATTCTCATTACCCCCCGAAAAGGAACCTCATACTTTTAGCTATCACCCCCAAATCCTCCCATTTTTACCCTCCCTCCAGCCCTAAGCAATTATGAATCTACTTTCTGCCTCAATAGATATAGTTATTCTGGACATTTTATATAAGTGAAATCATGTAATATGGGCCTCTTGTAACTGGCTTCTTTCACTGAGCATAATGTTTTCAAGGTTCATCCATGCTGTAGCATGTATCCGTAATTCATTCCTTTTCATCATTGAATTTCACTGTATGGATGTTTATCTCGTCATCAATTGGTGGACATTTTATGAAAAATGCTGCCGTGAAATTCATGTTTTTCATTTCTCCTGGGTATGTTCCTCGGGGTGGACTTACTGGGTCATATGGTAACTCTATGTTTAACTTTTTGAGCTGCTGCCCGACTGTTGCAAAGAAATTGCCCCATTTTACATTCCCACTAGTGTGGTATGAGAGTTCTAATTTCTCCACATTCTCTTCAACATTTATCAATATCTACTTTTTTTTCTCTATAGCCATCCTAGTAGATATAAAGCAGTATCTCTCAGGTGTTGGTTTGCATTTGATTCCATTTTATCTCCTTTGGGCTTATTAGCTGTACATCTTTGTGTTGTTATTTTAATGGCTGTTTTAGAATTTCTAGTACACATCTTTGACTTATCGCTGTCTTCCTTCATGTGATAGTATACCTCTTCATGCTTATTCAAGAAACTTACAAAAGTGTGCTTCCATTTCTCCACCTCCGACTTTTGTGCTATTGCTGTCGTGTCTCTGGTTAGAATAGATGCTCTCTTCCTTGTAGGGTAATGGTGCTCTGTGACCCAGAGGGAATAGGACTTGTCGTGGGAAACTACAGGAGGGAAAGCAAATGGGTTAATTTTTTAGGCTTTTGCATTGTTCCTAGAGGGCAGGCCTGGTCCAGCTGTCTGTATCACCAGGGAGAACCTGGATTCAAATCAAGAGGGGTCTGGATTCAAATGCAGGGAAGTGGAGAGGAGGTCTCAGAGTGGGAGAAATCCTCCAGAATCCCCAAAGCACCTTCAACAGACTCCTGATTCTCCTGAGGATCTTCCTGGCTGCATTCTTCAGGATCCACGTTGCTGGGTTCATGAGTAAAAAGTTCATCAGCTAAAGTGATTACGCATGAATCAGGGTAGGGCAACAGAGAGTTATGGCTTAGAAACAGAGAGACTTGGGCTCAAGTATCAGCTTAACCATTTAAAGATACATATCCCAGGGACAAGATCTAAAAATCTCATGAGCCTCAGTTACTTCACCCATAAAATGGGAATAAAAATTCTTACCTCCTAATATTGATAAAAGGATTAAATGAGGTGATGCAGGAAAAAGCAGCCATCATGTGATGTAGCAAACACTCCATGAGTATTTTTATCCCTTCTGTAGGACTCATTATTTACTAGCCAATTGTATTTTTACACTTTTCATATTTCACAGGAATTCATATTTCAGGGACTACACTGAGTTTGAGAACCTTTTTCCTCCTTATACTCTTAAAAGTCTAGTGAGTGCAAATATTTTTATGAGATTGTCACCAACTCCCTACTTTTCAAAGTGCAGAACTGCCATTCATTGGGATGAGCAATGCCAGGCACCCTGCATGCCTCATTGCCAAAGATAATCATCAACCCCTTAAGGATGGGCAGGGTTTCACAACCTTGGCACTATTGACATTTGAAGCCAGCTCATTCTTGGTTATGTGGGGCGGTCCTGCACATGGTAGGGTGGTTCCCAGCATCCCTAGCCTCAACCCATGATATGCCAACAGCATTCCTCAGTTGTGACAATCAAAAATATCTGCAGACACTGCCATGTATCTCCTGGGGGGTGAAATCTTCCCCAGGTGGGGACCACTGCAATGGGGTTGGTGTCATTCCTATGTACCTGTGAAGGAGCCACAGATCAGAGTGGTCAGGAGCTCTGCTCAGAGTCACACAGCTACCAAGTGGTGGAGGCAGGATTCAAAACAGAATCCAGCTCGCTCCTAAGCCCCATATCACAGTGACTCGAGAATGCACTCTTGTCTACAAATATGGCCTCCAATACTTTTGACAGCCTTGGCTTTAAACTCTGCCTTTTGTGCTGGAAGTGCCTAGAATCTGGACTCTCTGCTCTAAAAACCAAGAATAGGCCTCCAAAAGGAGCAATTAGATAGTCATTGTTCACAGACAATGGGCTCAGAGGAATGAGTGGGCACACTGCATGCAGCTGGCAACCAAACATGCTTTTTCTTGACACAAAGCATGTTACAGTTTGAATCACGTCCCCCAACAGATACATTGGAGTCCTGCTCCCTGGTACCTGTGAATGTGACCTTATTTGGAAACAGGGCCGTTGCCAATATAATCAAGTTAAGATGAAGTCATTTGGGGATGAGCCCCAAATCCAACATGACTGGGGTCCTTATTATAAGAAGAGGAAAGTTTGGACACAGGCACAGAGGAAAGAAGCATGTGAAACTGGAGGCAGAGCTGGGAGGGATGCTGCCACAGGCTAAAAGACATCAGGGCTACCAGAGCTGGGCGAGCCAGTGAAGGATCCTCCCCTAGAAGCTTGGTAGGCACGTGGCACTGTCGAAACCTTGCTTTCAGACTTCCAACCTGCAGAGAATAAATTTCTATTGTTTTAGTTCAGCCCATTTGTGGTACTTTGTTACAGCTACCAGGGGAAAGCCCTCCAGGGGAGCCCTCCCCAGCTCTGGGAGCCCCAAACACCCCATACTTTGGTTTGACAGTGCTTCTTGTTCCCCCATCAGTTATAATATCTGGTTATTAATCAAAGTCATCAAAGCTATTTAACTCTCCTACAATAAACCCACAAGTTAGACTGTGCCTCCTGCTAATTACACGGTGGAGATAGTGATCTGACAACGAACTGACAACTCAGGGGACTTCCTAGGTGACAGCTGCCCACTCAGATGCCTCCACATGGCATTTCCACAGCAGCAGCCTGGTGTGTCAGCGCCTTATCTTTCTTGGTAATAGGAGGGACCATACATCCCGAGATAAGGAGGAACGACTTCACAGAATGACTCGGTGGCCTTGGTTACCTGCAGGTCATGGGTAAACAGACAGAGGAGAATGAACTTCAGACAACCATGAGATGCATATGCATAGGAAGTGACCAAAGTAACCAAGACCGTTTAAAAGCTAAAATCCAAAGCAGTTTGTTCTGGGCACGTAAATAGGTAGCAGCAAATAGACTCATATTTAGTCCAGAATTCCTGAGGCTAAATCAGACCTTAGACGTCACGTGCGTCCCAAACAGGTCTCTCATCTTTCCCTGCCCAAGCCCCATGGGATGTTCCAAGTTTAAAGGATTGTATGGACAAGTGAATTTGGGAAGTGTTCTGTATTTTAATATCTGGAAAGTTTAGAAGGCCCATTAGCATAGTAAAGACTTTGAGAAATTCTGCTGGAAAGACACTGTTCAACTCCTTTTGGGAACGCAGTGGAACCCGCTTTGGACTACTGATTAAGTTTATTTAACCTGTTCACTTTGCAGAATTTGAGGCTGAGGCCCAGAGAAATTAGATGCTTTTTCAGAGGTCGCACAGAAAGTGACCTTAGGTGACTCAACTGGGATCTTCAGATTCCGAATCCATTGCTCTTTCTGTGTTTTCATCTTCCCATTAACTAGTTTATTAATAAACATTTGAGTGCTACCATGTGGGATGTGGGAACACAAAAATGAATAAGGCAGGCCTTGCCTCGTGTGTAATTTACTATTTCAGGAGTGCATGAGCAACAGAGTAACAAATAATGGAGAGGTTATGGGAACAGGGAAGGGAGGGAGAGAAAGGCTGACTTTGGGATGCTTCAGTGATGAACACAGAACAAGTCAGTCTGGAGGTTTCAGTTTCTGTCACTGCTGTCCTCGTAAGTTTCATCGTCTGGACCCACCATCCCTGCCTCCCACAGCCTTTAACGGGGAGACGGGTGGCCAGAGCCCTGCCAACTGGGCTGCCAGGGAGGCTGCCTGCCAACCTGGCAGAGCTGATTGGGTCGGGGTACAGCCTACAGCCTGCTAAAAACTTACAATGTGCCCGTTCCACCCACACGGGACGACCAATCTGATTTCTTCAAAATGTGAACTGGGGGCTACAGAGAAGAGGCAGTGAGCAGGGAAGTCGAGGAGGAAAGCTCATCTAAGGAGCGTAGTTCGGGAGTGCCCTGCAGGGTCACAGGGAAGCCAGGGAAGTGAGGGAGCGGGCTGCCAGCAAGAGCAGAAGCTGCGAGGTGTGAGTGGGTGGGGAGCGGGTACTCAGCGGAGAAGGGGAGATGAGGGTGGATCCCAGTCCACAGACTCAGATCCACAGCTGCCCTGGCTCTGGGCTCTGGATCCGGGGAGGCCTGACTCCCTCCCACCTCCGGCCACTGCATTTCCCGAGGCCTTGCTTCCCTTGGTGCCCCCACCCACCCTCCCTGAGCCAGCCTGAAAGGCGCTCGAGTCTTGGCTCCTAAAAGTGCCTCACTCCCTTTTTAAACTGTGGTAAAATACACATAACATAAAATTTACCATTTGAAGTGTACGGTTCAGAATTTAGGGACATCCAAAATGCTCTGCAACCATCACCACTATTCATGTCCAGAACTCTTTTTTATCTTTCAAAACTGAAACTCTGTACCCATTAAATAATAACTCCCCATTCCCTCTCCTCCTCCTAGCTCCTGGCTCCTGACTCTCTGCCTGAAGGAATTTGACTACTCTAGGTACCTCGTAGAAGAGGACTTGTCCTTTTATAACTGACATTTCATTTAGCATAATTTCTTCAAGTTTCATCCATGTTGTACCATGTGTCAGAACTTCCTGTTTAAGGCTGAATAAAGTTCCGTTGTATGTACATATCCCACTTTGCTTATCCATTCATCCATTGATGGACACTCGAGTTGCTTCCCCTTTTTGGCTATTTGAATAATGTTGCTGTGAACATGGGTGTACAAATATCTCTTTAAGTCCCTGTTTTCAGTTCTTTTGAGTGTCAAGACGCCTGCCAGGGTAGCATAAGAAACAGGGGCTGCCTAGGGCTGAGATGGTGCACATCCCACTGAGGTCTGATACGGTGGGGTGACGAGGGAGTCCTTCTTTGGGACTTTACCCTGGCACATAACTTGTGTGCTCAGCAGCGCAGGAAGACTCTCTCCAGGCAGAGACAGAGGATCAGTCTGAAGCACAATTTCCAGGCACTCCCGATTTCCCCTCCTGTCACAGGCTTTCTAGAATGTAAGTTCCATGGGGGTAGTGATTGCCCCATTCTGTTCACTCATCCATTTCTAGCTCCTGCTAAGTGCCTGGCACAAAAGACAGGTTCCTATATTATTCTTTCTGTCCTCCCCATAAACTTCCACCCCATAGTCTTGTTTTTTTTTTATCGACCGAAATCCGTAGTTTACATTGGGGTTTACTCTTGGTGTTGTACTATGGGTTTGGACAAATGTATACTGACACACATTCACCATTATAGTGTCACAGGGAGTCATTTTGCTGCTCTAAATATCCTCTGTGCTGAGTATTTATCCCTCCCTCCCCCCGACCCCTGGAAACCACTGGTCTTTCTACCATCACATAGTTTTGTCTTTTCCACAAGGTCATACAGTTAGAATCACACAGTATATAGCCTTTCAGATTGGCATATTGTTAATATGCATTTGAGGTTCCTCCATGCCTTTTCATGGCTTGATAGCTCATTTCTTTTTGGTGTTGAATAATATTCCATTATCTGGATGTACCACGGTTTATTTATCCATTCACCTATGGAAGAACACCTTGGTTGCTTCCAAGTTTCGGCATTTGTGAATAAAGCTGCTATAAGCATTTGCGTGCCGTATTTGTAGGGACGTAAGTTTTTGACATCTTTGAATAAATACCAAGGAAAGTGACTGCTGGACATGTGGTCAGTGTGTTTACTTTTTCAAGAAACTACCAAACTGTCTTCCAAAGTAGCTGTACCATTTTGCATCCCCACCAGCAATGAATGAGAATTCCTGATGCTCCACATCCTCACCAGCATTTGGTGTTGTCTGGTGTTTTGAATTTTGGTCAATCTAACAGTTGTGCAGTGGTATCTTACTGTTGTTTTAATTTGCAATTTCATAATGACATACAATGCTGAACATCTTTTCATATGTCCACTTGCCATCTGTATATATTCTCTGGTGAATTATCTGTTTAAGCTTTTGCTCATTTTCCAACTGAATTGTTTATTTTCTTATTGTTTTAAGAGTTCTCTGTAAATTATGGATTAAAGTCCTTTATCAGGTATGTCTTTTGCAAACAGTTTCCCCCAAGTCAAGGCTGTGGCTTGTTCTCATTGTCTTGACCTCCTTAGTTTTAAAACAGGCATGAAGCCAACAGAAAGCTCCCTTGTATGTGGGGGATCTTATCTAGCGGTGCGTATTACAATCACCTAACAAGGATTTTGAAAACTTTTCTAGGTTTGGATCCTACCTCTGAGATTCCTGTTCTATCGATTTGAAGTAAGACCCAGAAATCTGTACCTTTAAAAAGCGCTCCTGGTGATCATGATGGACTGCTCCAATAGGAACCATGACACTAAAGGACAGAATTTCAGACACCCTAAGAGATGGGAGGATGGTCCCATCAGGACATCTTGCAGAGTGCTGCCTACGCGGCCTCCCTACATGCCCTGTCACACAGCTCCATCTGAATCCAGGTGAGACCCAGACCCCTGTAATTCACTGCTCACTGGACATCTCCACCTGCCATCTCAAACTCACTTCTCCCAAGCTAAACCCATGATTATCCCCACCCCTACCTGGAAACCAGCTCCACATCTGATCTTTTGGCCTTGGAAGATGGCAGTTCCAATCTTCCAGCTGCTCAATTCAAAACCTTGACTTCTCTCTCTCAGACACATTAATCTATCAGCAATGCCTAGCGGCCAGGCCTTTAAAATAAAACCAGGATCTGACGACTTTACCCCTCTGCTGCCACCACTAAAGCAGGTCTCCCTGCTTCTGCCCTTGCCCCTTCTAGTCTGTTCTGCACCCTCACCCTAAGCCAGACTCAACCATAGAAACGGAGGTCAGATGACGTCCTCCTCTGCACACTGCCTTCCACTGGCTCCCGTCTCCCTCCCAGGAGAAGCCAAAGTCCTTACAAGGGCACCTAAGGTGCCTCGCAGCCCGTGTTGTCCTTACATCACCCTGTGGCTCTCTTACCTCCTCTGCTTTTCTCCTTCTTGGTCCTTCCAGCCACACGGGTGCTTTGAAGTTTCTGGAACTTGCCAGACCTACTCCACCCCAGGGCCTTTGCTTTGTGGTTCACTCCTCCTGGGTTGCTTTTCCCCCCTGAGAGCCCTGCAGGCTTCACAAGATGTCCTGTCTAAAATTTCAAGCCTCCCACCTGCTTTGCCAGAGCTGCTATCTTTATTTTTCTCCAGAGGACTTAGCTTTGGTTGATTACCTGCTGGCTTCTTTCTTTCTGTCCCGCTCCTCCTACTAGGTGCCTGAGCTGTCGGGCCAGGCTGACAGTCTCCTCTGTCCTCTGCAGAGCCCAGGAGCCTAGAACAGGACCTGGCGATGGCGGGTCTCATCCTCCGCACCCCTGTCTTCATCACATCCTCTCAGTCTCCCACGTCCTGAGTCCTCTTTCTTTTTAATCTCTCCCACCTCCGTCTCCCCCATTTGGTCTCCACTTCCTGAAACTATTCCTGAAAGCCAGGGCCCTCCTCCCATCTAATGCATCTTCACAGCTGCCAAAGGCTTCTTTCTAAAAGCCAGGTCTGTGGCAATCTTTCCACGACACCCCCTAACTTTCAGAACAGGGTTCAAACTCCCTGGCTTCAAACCCAAGGTCTCTGCAGATGGGGTCCTGCCTGCTTATGCAGCCTCATCTGGCCCCTGCCCACGTCCACGTACCTTCAACTCTGCAGGCTGTCTTCTCTGTCCTGCCTTTGCACATGCTGTTCCTTCTGCCTGGCAATGCCACCCTTGCTCCCTGAACCCCAGCCTCTCCTACCCTACATCCAGCAAGCCCCTACTTAGCCTTCAAATTCCAGCTGATGGAACCACCTTCAGAAAGCCTTCTAAGAACCCTGGTCATATCGGCAGCCCCTTCCAGGGATCCCCTAACCCCCAAGTGTACATCTTTATTATTTTTTTGTATTGATGTATAGTCAGTTACAGTGTGTCGGTTTCTGGTGTGTAGCAGAGATCGTCATTCTAAGTGAAGGAAGCCCAGTGCGCTTCTGCAGCCCCGCTCTGAACAGCGGTTGGATATTTGTGTGTCTGTTTCCATCATTAGTCCATCCAAGTTCTCTGCGTGCCTGGTTCCTCACCCTGGGCCTGGCACTGAATAGGGGCTCTGTATATGTTTCCTGGATGGATATGTCTCCAGAAATGTGAAAATGCGGCCCCAATCTGTGATAATGGTTCAAATGTCCATGGCATTTTTGCCAGCTAATGAGCTCAGTATTTAATAGTGCCAAGAATTGTTCCAGAATGCATCATTGCAAGTGTACCTGAAAACTAGGACAGAGGAGATAGCTGACCTGTCAGGGGTACCTGTGTAGCTCAGACTGGACTGGCTAAACCGTTTCCCCATATTTTTACTGTTCCTGTGTACGTGAGTATATATAGGTAAATATATAAAATGTAATATACACATGTATATTGTTATATAAAATGCTATATACACATGTATCTGTATGTGATTAAAGATCCTGGAAATATTCTCTGGGGATGGCTGGCTGGCTGGCTACTTTGATTATAGCCTCTGACATCTGGCTAAGCCTCCTGCATTCAGGCCGGTGAAGGGATAAACTATCAAAACTAATAGTCACTTTTTCCAAAGTCCCAGAACTGAAGTCACACTAAACACCTAGATATGTTTCTAATCAATAGGAGCTTGCTTCAAAATTTCTTTCATGTTAATTTTAGTCTACTTTATCCTGCAATCATAGAAGCCCCCTGACTAATATTCTCATAAAGAAATTCTGATATTTTAAAGGCAGTAATTACATCTATCACATTAGCTATTTTTAACTTATCCCAAATTGTCCATGTGATGCAGACTAATGGTTTAATTTAACATCTCTGAGTGTGTTCATTCATTCATTTTCATTTAGAGGCTCTGTGGGTCATTTGGCAAATAAATGGTCACTGGGTGTCTACTTGGTTGGGAAAACATGTGATGTCCAAGTAAACATATAAATGAAATGTTCAAATGATACGTGCTGTGAGCAAAATAATATGTGCCAATGGATAGAGTGCTGGGACGAGGGGGCTGCTGCAAGTCAGATGGACAGAGCACCTTTCTGCAGAGATGACCTTTGAAGGGGAACCTGACGATGAGGTGAGCCAGCCACGTGGAATCGGAGGGGAGGAGGCGAGAGCAGAGCAGTGTGGACACACTGTGGAACACGATCCTTGCCACACTGGAGGAGTCAGGCCTGATCTCCCCTCCATCCCCATCTCCTGCAGCCTGGCCAGGTGCCTTCCACTCCCCTACTCGTCCTCTGCCCTGCGGTCCTTTGTTGACACACCGGTCTCCGTGTCACCCGAGACAGCTTCTTGGGCCGGCCCGGAGATGGCCCACCCTTTCACCCTTGTATCTATTCACAATGTTTGGCAAAAAGGTGGAGCTCAATCTATGCTTGTGGCATTGTTGAACAACAATGACTGGACCACAAAGTAGGTAATGGCCAGTTATATGATAGAGGTTCCCAGAGGTGAGATGGAAAAATGAACTCCTGGAACCAGAAGAAACGTGTCTTTTAATTTGGGGATGATCTATAAATGATTCTCAGGAAAAAAAAACACATGCAGTAACTATTAAGAAGGATTTATGTTGTAAAACCATGAAGGGAAAAAGTGGGAGTGATTTGGAGCACTGCTGAAAATGGAATTTTATGTCTTTGCTGTTAATTTCATCAGCCACAGTTCTGGAAACCATTACTAGCCGCAGCTGGAAGGGCTCTGTGTGCTGGGTTGGGCGCCTTCTCCACCTCTGAGAACGGCCAGAGCCCATGATAATGCTCCTGTTGGCAGGCAGGCTGGAACTGCTGGGGTGTGACTCAGCCTGGTGTGCCCGCAGGTACAGCCAGCGTCCAAGGACCAGACACATCCCCTAATGGGTCTGCGAACCCTGACCAGTTGTGTGTTTTGCCTCTGATGACCCCGGCTCCTAAAGAAAAGACCAGAAATAGAATTCAGTAACTTCTGATCTAAAATCTCACAAATTGGCTCATATAGGGAGTCATTTTCGTGTCAATAGCAAATTCCTCTTATGGCATTTCTAGAAGGTTGAGCCCCAGGGGTGTGAGTCAGACCTGCTATTAAAAACTTTTTGTTTAAAGTACTGACAGGTAACATTTATGGAGTGGTGACTGTGGGCCAGGTGCTGGGCCAAGTGCCTTATCTTAGGTTAATTCTCACAGTAAACTTATGAGGCAGGCATTAATACTAACCTGATCTTCCAGAACAAGCAAAATGAAACTCAGAGAGGTTACAAAGCTGGCCAAGGTCTCTCAGCGATGGGGGAGCATTTGTCCTCTGGCCAAGAAGTCGATATCTCAAAAGCAAGGGTCTGTTCTGTTATCAGGGTTTGGGCTGTTCTAATCGCATCTGCAACAACGGCACATGTTTACACGGCAGTAATATTAACCCAGAGAGCTCATGGCTGAAATTGAGACACTGGTTTGAATCCTATGATGGAAGTTTCCAGATTTTGTGCTTTAGAAATAAAATCAACCATGTCTGTAATTGAGTACCTGCTGTGATCACAATTACAACAGCTACCATGGAGCACCTATTAGGTGGCAGAAATGGGATTCAAATCCAGGCAATCCAGTACTTTAAAATAAATTACCAGATAAATATTTAAGAACATTTATAGTTTTAATTTTTAATATTAATGGATTAAAATCCAGGGAAGTGCTTTAGGGTCTTTAATGCTTTTTAATGGTATCAGCGAGTCCTGGGACCAGAAGATTTGAGAACGGCTGTGCTAGGAAGGATCACCTCCCTGATGTGGTCAGGTCCTGTGCCCACCCTGCAGCCTGGCCTTCTTCCTGCTGTGGATTTGGTGAAAAGAAGAACTTGCCTCTGCTAAGCCTCGTCTCACCCCATCCTAAGTCTGGCATCCTCAGCAGCAGTTCCTTCTGGGGCGTCTTGGCTCCACGTGGCAGCGAGGCCCAGAGGGACCTGGCTCTGCTGGGTGGACCGCAGGTGTCCTTTTCCAACGGGGGCTGAGCAACATGCTCTGTTCTTACCAAACCCTTTCCTCCCAGTGCCTCCTCCTCTGAACATCATATCACAGCCTTGAATTTATGAGACTTGCTCCAATGATGAGGCCACTATCTCTTTTTAAGATCTCTCTGTGGAAGGCGGTATGTGGAAATTAGCAAGTTCACTGTCACTGGACAGTTTCCAACTGAGGCAAGACCAGAACTCTTTGAGGGGTTGTGGAGGAAATTCAGCAACAAAAAAGACATCTGCATTCTCTGGGATCCCTCCCATGTAAAAGCTGAACGCTCCCAAAGGCAAGGGCCATCACTGTTGGTGAAACCAACCAGCTGGTGCTGCTTTTAGCCCCGGAGCATTCTAGGAAGCGGTGTTCACCAAGGGGGTTGCAGTAAGCCCAATTCCTGAAGCTTCTGTAGGTGGCCTTCTTGTCTGTTGGAATATTGCAGAAACCATGACCTAAAACAGCCAGAAGTTAAGCCCAAGCCTTTTTTAAGCAGAGCCAGGTGCGCAGAAGGAGCACGAAACTATGAGACAAGGGAAAGCAGATGACGGTGGAGTCTTCTCTGTGCTCTAACTCCTTATTACTATTCATGAGGTCCCGTGTTTACAGGATACGTGCAGCGTACACTATATTTCTGCCTACATCAGGTTACTAAGAACTTTATGATGGGCAAGTGGAGGCTACTTTGTGCTAAATGACTTGCCCAGTGGCAGAGCGAGTTTCCAGCAGAGCCTAAATTTGAACGATGCTCTCTTGGCTATGCACTCTGTCCACTACACTGAAACTAGCTCTGATACCTGCGGGGGTGGGGGTGGGGGTGGGGGTGCAGCTCCTTGTGAACCCACTGAGCAGCCCCAGCGTTGGAACGGATGTTCTTTTGGCCTTGGCCCAGAAAGGAAACCTCCTAGACCCCCCAGGTCTCAGATTCTGGCCATCCCATAATGATCCAGCAACCTCCTGACAGCAGACCCTGTGACATCATTGGAAGGCCAAATCCTGGGCAGGAGGAACCAGCAAGGGACATCGAGACTCCACTCGCAGGCAAAGAGAAGAGAGAGAGAGAAATAAAGAGATCACATTGCTGGGCCCTGTGTATTGACGGGCACTGTCCTAGACATTTTAACGGTAAACTTTTGATTCAAGTCAAACATACATGCAGAAAAGTGTACAGATCATAAGCATGGAGCTTAGTGAATTTTCACAAAGGCAACACGCCCCTGTAAGAAGCAGAAAATTGCCAGCACCCCCAGAAGGCTCCCTGATGCCCCCTTCTAAGCACCACCCCAGAGGTACCGCTACGCTGACCTCCAGCAGCGTTCACCGCGTTGAGGGTTTTGAAGTTTAAACATATGGACACACAGTGTGTTCTTTCTGGTATTGGGCCTCATTGTCTCTCAACACTGGTGGTAAGATTCATCCTGGGTGCAGTTTGTCCATTCTTGTTGCTATAGAGCAAGTACTCTGCCGTATGAATGTGTGATGACTCATTTACATTCTCTGTTGGTGGATTTTTGAGTGGTTTCCAGTACCTAACTGTTGAGGATAGTGCTGTGAATATGTAGACATTCTTATATGTGTCTTTTGGTATTTATGTGCACTCATTTCTCTTAGGTTTGTAACTGAAAGTACAATTGCTATTATATGACTTACATCTGTTTAGCTTTATAAGAAACTAACAAACAGTTTCCCGACATGGATGTACTGATTTCCACCCCCAGCTGCCGTGTGTGGGTGTTCCGGCTTCTCCATATCCTTCCCAACACCTGGTATGCCTGCACCAGGCACTTTGGATGTGCCATTTTGCGGCAGTCTGGGAGGCAGTGAGCAGTGTGGACCCTGCAGTCAGACAACCTGGGTTCATATCCTGGCTCCCACCCTTTTACCAGCTGTGTGACTTTGGCTGACTTCCCTAACCACTCTGTGCCTCAGTGTTCTCATCTGTTAAATGGGAGTAATAACCATGGTCTCATCCTTTCAGGGTTGTTATACATTTGTCACAATGCTTGTCACATAGTTATCATGGCACAGGTGTTGGTTGTCACAGTTATTCCAAGTGGACACCAGGAGGTCTTCATAGTGGTCTTTAGGGGGTCCCTAGGAAGCCCATACCCCTCAAACTCCTTCATTGCCCATAGCCAGGGTCCCCATGGATAGGGTGCCAAGTAGTGCGTGTATCTGTGCTAGATGCCTGCGAGGGGGAGTCCTGTACCTGAGGAAGGAGCCAATGACGCATCAACTGAATGTGGGAAAGAACAGGGACAGGCGTGGGGAGGGACAGGGAGGCAGAGGGTGGGGAGGGGGTCGGTCTTTTCTCTCAAAGCGTTTCCCGAAGAAGAAGGGGCTTAAAAAGATTCTACAGCTTATCCTGACGGTTGCCTTTTGGCCTCTCTTCTCAGACTTTCGCAGCTCCTTCCTGGTACACACAGTTCCCTCGCTGCTTTGGAAGAGCTGGTGATTACTGAGAAGGCAGAAAGACGGGGAAGCGTCGAAAATGTTCAGAACAGTGTGAAAAAATTGAATTGCAAGGAGCTCTGTTCTGATGGGCCACACTTTCAAAGTCAATGAAAGTCTAATCAATATTTCTTTGTATTTCTTCTTTAGAAATAGTTGTTTCCTACCCTCATTTAGTTTTGTCTTATAATTTTTGCCAGGATAGAAGCTCTTCCATTTTTAGACCAAGCACTGCTATGAATCATGCTACATTAAAAATGAAAGTTTGTGCTCATGGCAGCTAACGGTGCTAGGAAATAGAAACACAATCCTCTATTAAAACCGCATGAGACCAGTGCCCCTGAAGAAAGCTTTTTAAAGAAAACTAGTCCTGCCATTTTTTGGGGCCAAAATACACACCAAAGTTTCCCTTCTTGGAGTCACAACCCACTGAAATAGAAGTGGCTTCTATGGAAAGTACATGGCATGACAAGAATCACCGAGTCCAGGGCAGGGAGACCTGAGCAAAGCCCTTAGACCCTCTAGGATGAGCCGCCACTTCCTCATCTGTGACGGGGTGGATTTGACCAGCAGCTCTCAAATGACTGTTTCCACCGCCACCATTTGGAGATTATAAAAGCAACTTGGCCAGTGGCGAACACCAGCCTAATTTTCTCTCAATACTCTTTCTTGGCCCGTTTCCCCCAGAATCCAGAATCAGAATACCCCACCATGTCACCCGCCTTTCCCCCTTGTTGTTCTACCAATGGAGAGATTTTGACTCCTAAAATGCTAAGTGGCAGATCCCAGCAGGACAATGACAGAGGCCTTGGCCCCACCCCCCCCACCCCCAGATCCATCCCTAAAAAGCTCCAAAAAGCAGATATCTTTTCTCTTGAGACTCTTTTCAACCCTACAACTCAAATTCCTTGGTGGAAAACACTGCTTTTCAAAAATTTAATAATAAAATAAAATCTAGTTTAGAGACTAGTCCGTCTACACCTCTTATTTCCAAGAGAGAAACCGGACACCCAGGTGAGTAAAGCAGTTTCCCCAAGGTCACAAACAATTAGTGACAGAGCCAGAACTCAACCTCAGGTTTTCCTGTCAACACAGTGGTGTTTTTACTAGTCAGGGAGGGGAAAAGGATGAATACTTCTGAGGATCTGTTACGTGCCACGAATCTCGAATGAGCTGGGAAGACTGAGAGATATCCTTGACCCATTTTACAGATGAGGAAACTGAGGCTCAGAATAACTTCCACAAATTATTGTTGGTGGTAGAAGAATGCAAAACTTTCCGATGTCCAAAACCTTGCTTTCCCACCTCCAATACCTACCTCCATGTGATCACTTTAAAGTCAAAAGAAGAATTTTCCTCCAGAACTTTTCTTAGTAAGAAAACTTAAACATTTTTTTTAAATGGATCTTGGGCTGGAAGGGCAGATCTCAAGGGGGCCCAAATGTGAGGTAACCCATTTAGTGTTAGATAAGACAGATAATTTGTTGTTTGGGGAGCAGGAGGGTGGAACCAGAGAGCTGACAAAGGCCACATGTGGGCCTCAGCGCAACCCTGGAAACTTCAACGTGTCTCTACAACTCACGAAGTGCTTGAGTGTGGGGAGATTTCTTGATGGAAAATGGTGAAGGATGAACAGAACCGAGGTAGTTCATGTGGGAGTGCAGGACTAAGGAGGGAACCCCAGAGAAATCACAGGGTGGGCACAGCTCCCGCACAGCCAGGGCATTTATTAGGTTTCAGGCCGAATTTTCCAAAGAGTGACTACAGGGGCTGGGCAACCACCTGATATCCGATACCCCTGGTCTGAGGCTGGTGACCCAATGAAAACTGTCACCTAGGCCAACTGCCACCTCAAACCTTGATTCTTTGGTGGGGGGACCTTGTCTCTTGCTTAGTGAGTTACAGGCTCATCACAGGGGATCTCACAGACCCCCACGAACACAAACACACACACACACACACACACAGCATCAAGCACACTCCCAAGGGGCACATCCTCTGAATTTCTTTGCCAGCAGTAGAGCTTTGCAGGATGTCACATGTGTATTACCCCCAGATTTTGTTTAAAGCAACAGCTCACAAATGAGTATTTATTGGCGCAACTATGTAAAATGCAGACATGTGTGTGTCTGGTGACTGCAGAGGAGGGAATCATTGTCCGGTGGGACAGGAGACCCCATGACAAATTGCAATCTGACAGCTACACAGCAGCCTGCCTGGAGCAGAATGAGAGTGTGCGAGTGCGGGGGCTGATTGTGCTTGGGGGTGTTGGGGGGTGTCGGGGGCGACGGGAACGCAGGCCAAGGAATCATGTACCAGGAGCAGCAGCAGGAGGGCAGGATCATCCAGCTGGGAAAACTGAGACTTCGGTGTAAGTATGGATGTAATTTGGGGGGCAGAATCAATCAGAAAAACAGAAGGACAACCAACCCCACTCAGAGAAAGACATAATCGTTTCTCAAGATAATTGGCAAGAGGGCTGCTCTTTCCCGCATCAACATCGTTTTTATCAGTGTTGTTTTAACTTATCCTGACTGTTAATGGCTTACAGTCACCCACTCCCCTCGGCAGCTTCCTGGCAACCTAAGATCTCTGATCTAATTTTGTCCCTGAGGAATTTGGATTTAGAAGAAAATGTGCAGAAGCCTCACTTGGTTGGAGGCTGGAGGGAAACCGTCACTCCAGGCCCCATGTGAGCACACGGGTAGGAGAGATGCTGGGGGAGGACTTCTGGCGGGCGAGACGCACAGACGGCTGCCGTGTGTCTGAGTGACAGCATTTTCTGCCACTGCCCGACAACTGTATTTACCCAGCTCTGGGGAGGGTGACACAAGTCTCTGGAATGTGTATCTTATTTTTTGTCCTGCCTGCGTTCATGGCCATAAAACGAGGTCTCTCCCTTCAGAGCAGGAAGGACTAATTAGTCTAGTTGATCTGGGCAGGAATTCAGACTGCATTTTCCTGGGGCTGACACCCATGAGGCCGTAAAAGGGTGTGTCCCAGGAAGCCTTGATGGGAGCCTGCAGTTCTGTGCCCCAGTGTGTGAATGGGTCTGTGCAGAGAGGTGTGTTCCCAGCGGTACCCAGGGTACTCAGGGACAGGTACGACCGCGACGCTATGACTCAGGCCTAGGGGTGGGTGGAAGAGGAGACAGCACATATTAATATAAAAATCAGCCCTCCCTCCTGGATCAGCAGGATGCCAGCCTTTGCCACTCCCTGCTGATGCCAGTCTGTCCTGATGCTTGGAGATTTCTCCCCAGTGATCTATTGTCAACGCAGATTGACCTACAGGTTCAATGCAATACCAGTCAAAATCCCAGCAGACTTTAACATGACTGCTCTGTGAAAGACGCTGATAACATTAAGACAAGCCACAGACCGGGAGAAACTGTTTGCAAAAGACATCTGCTAGAAGACTGTTATCAAAAATATGCAAAGAACACTTAAAATCCAACAATACAAAAGCAAACAATCCACTTAGAAAATGGGCAGAAGACCTGAATAGACACCTCACCAAAGACGATATGCAATGGCAAATAAGCATACAAAAAGATGCTGAACCAAATATACAAATTAAAAAGACCATGAAATACACGAACTACCTATAGGCCAAAATCTAAAACACCAAGTGCTAATAGAAATGCAATTTGGAAGACAGTTTGGTAGTTTCTTACAGAACTAAACACACTCTTATCATGTGAGCAAGCAATTGTGCTCCTTGAAATTTATCCAAAGGAGCTGAAAACATAATCCACACAAAAAAACTGCATATGGATGTTTTGGGTAGCTTTATCATAATTGCCAAAACTTGGAAGCAACCAAGATGTCCTTCTGCAGGTGAACTGATAAATAAACTGGGGTACATCCAGACACTGGAATATAATTCAGTGCTAAAAAAAAAAGCTATCAAGCCATGAAAAGACATACAGGAAACTTAAACACATACTACTAAGTGAAAGATGCCAGTCTGAAAAGGTTACATACTGTGTGATTTCAACTCTGTGACATTATGGAAGAGACAAAACTGTGGAGACAGTAAAAAGATCAGCTGTTGACAGGGCTGTGTTGGGGGGGGGAGGATGAATAATCAGAGCACAGAGTTTTTAGGGCAGTGAAACTACCCTTTATGACACTAGAATGATGAGTGTGTTATTATACATTTGTCCAAACCCATAGAATATACAATACCAAGAGCGAAGTATTGTAATATAAACTATGGCCTTTGGGTGATGACAATGTGTCAATGTAGGGCCATCATTTGTAACTGCTGTACCACTCTGATTGGGGTGGAGATGGTGGGGGAGGCTGTGCCTGTGTGGCAGCAGTGGATGTATGGGACTCTCTGTACCTTCCACCAAATTTTTCTATGGACCTGAAATTGCTCTTAAAAATGTCTATGAAGTACTCAAAGAAAGAAGGTAGAATTCTTGCTTTTTTGACCTACAGATGCAACCATTATATTTAAAGATACCCAAATGGACATAGGGAGTTTTCTTGTTTACAGACGGGAGAAATCTGCTCCAAAGAAACTGGGCAAAACTGTAAATAAGAAATGAAAACATGATGAAAGCTGTCATCCCCTTGGCTTTACAGATTTCGCGTCTTATCATGTAATTTATTATGTCCAATGATGGTCTCTGCTTACTTGGGTTTGGAGTACAGAACTGTAACATTTACCTAGTTATTTTGCATCTGTTCAAAGTACTGGCTATTACTATAAAATTCTTTGGAAGTTTTCCCACTGACTGGAAGCAGATTATTTTTTGTACTATTAAAATTAGTTTATTATATGAAAAAATACTATATGAGACATACAGTATCTTGAAGCCACTTAAGTTGGGGCATCATTTTGAGACCAACCACTGAGAGTGTAAAAGAAATTAATTAGTTTAGGTGTAAACATTATGGGCTCTTTAACAGCCATAAATTATTATAGCTTTTTGAACTAGAAATGAATAGCCTCTGAAGCATCCTACAGATTGTAATTTTGAATAAGGTAAATATAGATCACTACAATCCATATGAACAAAAAGCTCTTTGGGTTCCCTCCACTTTGTTGTGTGAGTAAAGGGTTCTTGAGTCCAAAAAGCAAAAAAGCTACTTGGGATTCTCCCTAGCTGTGACAGGTCCATTCCTTGCTATGACCTCCCATGGAGCCACTGTTACAGAATTCTAGGCACCCAGCGAAGACCCTGGCTGGGGTTTTGGTCCTTCTAGCTTGGGAGGCTGGCTTTCGGTCACCTGAGGGATGTTCACCAACATTAACTTTTTTTCCTTCTTGAATTTTTGTCTATAAAAGAAAACTACTCGCAATACTTCTGACACCAAATGTGTGGGTTTCCACACCAAGCAGTTCTCCAGTTATCTGTGGACACCAAGTGGATATCCTATAATTATATTCAATTCTGATCTTGCCTGCTCTGTATGAGTGCAGACCCCACAGGTGAAGGGCTCAGTCCCACAAGATTGCTCCCCCACTTCGGATGCCCACCGCAGTTAGTGGGTCCCCAGGTTCTCCCACTGATAGACTTAACTACAAACCGGGGGTTCCCAGGACCCCCACCTCGGGGCCAATTATTTTCTATAATGGCTCACAGAACTCAGAGAAACACTACTTAGTATTACTTATTTATTGTAAAGGCTATTATAACGGGTCAAATTGACAGCTAGAGAAAGACCCACATACAGCAAGACGAGAAGGTTCCCAAGCTCAGGACCGTCTTTCCCCATGGAGTTTGGCACCTGGATATGCTCACCAATCCCAAAGCTCTAACCCCTTGGTTTTATGGAGGTTCTGTTACAGACGCATGATAGGTTAAATCATCCACCATTGGTAATTAATCCCCAGCCCCTTTTCCCTCCCTGGAAGTAGGGAGGTGAGATGGGGCTGAAAGTTCCAACCTACGAATCACATGGTTGGTTACTCTGGCAACCTGCCCCCATCCTAGGGGCCAGCTATCTAGGATGCTACCTAGGCGCTACCTAGAGGCTCTTATCCACCAGTCACCCAATTAAAGGTGGTGAGAGGGGCTTATTATGAATAACAGAAGATGCTCCCTTCACCTCATCACTCAGGAACTTACTAAGCTTTTACAAGCTTTGTGCCAGGAACTGGCGATGAAGACCAAATATACATTTCTTCTTATGTCACAGTTTATTTTGCTTGTTCTTTATCTTTTTCTTCCTCTACTTTTTCTTCTCTTTTCTCATTTTTTCTCTCTTTTTGGGGGAATACTTTTTTTTAATGAAGATACTAGGGATAGGGCCCAGCACCTTGTGCATGCTAAGCTTATGTTCTACTGCTGAGCTCTTACCCTCCCCCATTTTTTCTTATTCTTTCCTATTTTTCTTTTTCTTCTTTTAAATTTAAAAAAATTTTAGTTTTTAGATTTTACTGTTTTAAAGTCTTTTCCCAATTTTGCTTTTTGCTTTATTCTTTTATTTTTATCAGCTTGTGCTTTTTCTTATTTTTCTTTATTTCATTTTTTTTTTCACTTTTCATTTAGTAAGTTAGTATTATTGGCAAGAAGTCCAACATACTGTAGGGCCTCTCAGCCCTCTCTGCTGAGGAAGAGGCCCATAGAGGGAAACACAGACTCCTCAAGGTCATTGGCAAGGACAGTCACACTTATCACAGTGTCTCTGGTGCCAGAACCACGGGTTTTGAAACTGAAAATTGAGAACTACCTTCACTTCTTACCTTCCACCTCCTTTCCCGTCCCCTGAATTACCACCCCCTTTGACTGCCTACAAAGAAGCAGAAGGCCAGTGACCTCTGTCTCTCTGACCAAGGCCCCAGGTGGGAACTCTGCTCTAAGGAGCAGTGGGTGCTGCACGTGGCCTTCAGCCGGAACGACGTGACCCCTGCCCTCTGACATACTCACGTAACACAGACGTCAGCCGGGCCTTCCAACGTCCTGTCCTTGGAGAGGTCATTCCCTGCGTAATTCCCAGCCAAGCTCCAATGTCCATGGGGATTCTTGAAAGTCAGACATTGCACCAGGTTACCTCAGACTGTGATTTCCCGCTTCCCATGAACCCTGGGCCTTCCCCCTATCTTGCATATTTTAGCTGTCCCCGTCTCATTGTCCTGAATCCACCCAGAGAGACTCAGTTCCTTTGTTGCTCCTAAGCAACACTCACCGAAGGCCACTGCATTTCTAATGATAGATTCAGGGTATAAGTGTGGGGGTTACATCAGACAATAGTGACTGCCAGGCATCATTACTGTTAAAGCCTCTGGTACCCCGTCTCCTGGGGCTCAGCCCTAACTGGGGAATGGTCACTGGTTTTCCATTCTGTCAGCTCCAGACTCACCTTCTTGGCCCCCTTCCTCCCCCTCAATCTTCTACCCTCCACCTTGGCTCACCTGCTCTTACATCTCCTCATATGCACTTCCCACCCCCAACTGTCTCATTTTTTAATGCTCTTTAAGATCATTCCTTTCTATTTCACTTTTTATTTTTAGAAAGTTTTCCAACTTCATTGAGGTATAATTGAAGCACACTAAACCACACATATTTAAAGAGTGTAATTCTATCTGTTTTGAAATATATACACACATAAAACCACGACCTTTCTAACATCTCCATCACCTCTTAAAGTTTCCTTGTGTCCTTTTTAATCCTTTCTCCCTCCATCCCACCCCCAAGGAACCGTTGATCTGCTTTCTCTCTATACAGATAAGCTTATATTTTCTAGAGTTTTGTATAAATGGAATCAGACAATATGTTCTTTTCTTTTTTGTCTGGCTTCTTTCATTCAGTATAATGATTTTGAGATTCTTCAATAATGTGTGTATTAATAGTTTACATGTCTTTATTGCTGAGTGGTATTCTATTATATAGATAAACCACAATGTATCCATTCATCTATTGTTGGATTTAGGTTGTTTCTGGATTTTGGCTATAACAAATAAAGCTCCTTTTAAAATTCACATACAAGACTCTGGGTTTTATGCTTTCATTTCTCTCTGGTAAATACCTAGGAATGGAATGGTTGGGTTGTATGGTAAATGTATGCTTAGCTTTCTAAGAAACTGCCAAACTGATGTTCAAAGTGGTTGTACTGTCTCACACTCCCACCAGCGACGTATGAGAGTGTCAATTGCTCACATCCTCATCAACACTTGGTACCATTAGTCTTTTTTAAATTTAACCATCCTGTTGTGGTTTCGTTTGCGTGTTTTAATGCACAGCAGTTTAACTACCCTTTGGCTTCATTTCTCAAAGTGGGAACAATGCTTAGGTTTACAGGGAATAAAGCCAGATTATACCTGTTGTGAAGTGTGTGAAGTTGGTAGTGCCCCCCTTACCCTCCTAAGTGACCTGGTTTGGATAAGACAATTTGTGGTTTCTCTACTTCTAGCCCAACCAGCAGTGCTCCCAGGCTGTCCACCCACAGCCACGAAGGCCCATCTGGAATTTTCCTTCTTTTCTTAAGACAATTTTTTCCTTATCCCAGAAGGATTACAGGAGGGAAGAAACGACATAATGTAGCCACTCAAATAAGTTGAAAACATATCCACAGAAAAACCTGCATACAGATTTTACTCTCAATTGTCAAAAACTTGGATGCAGCCAAAATGTCCTTTAGTAGGTGAGTAAACAAACTGTCTCTCCAAACAATGCAATTTTATTCAGCAAAAAAGAAATGAGGTTTTGAGCCACTGAAAAACAGGGAGGAACCTTAAATGCATACTGCTAAGTGAAAGAAAGCAATCTGAAAAGGTTACACATTGTATGATTTCAATTATATGATACTCTGGAAAAGGCAAAACAATAGAGACAGTAAAAAGATCAGTGATTAACAGGGGTTGGGGGGGAGGGGTGAATAGGAGGAGCAGAATTTTTAGGGCAGTGAAATTATTATACATGATTCCCCAGTGGTAGGTACATGATATGAGGTATTTGTCTAGACCCATGTGACTACAGAACAGAGTGAACCCTATGTTAAACTATGTTGGCCCCTTCCTTAGTCACAATAACTGTTTGTGGGGGATTCACATGTGTTTACAGAAGACCAGTGAGACGCCATACTTAGGAGACCTGGCTGAGCTTTCACGGGACCCTGTGGCCTGGGGCAAGTCGCTGCTGTCCAACTTTCTGTCTGAAATTGAGGTGATATTTAACGGTCCTTTCTGCTCTGACCCCTCAGTAACTCCATGGCTGGGGATCCCACTGTCCTGCACAAAGGCAGGATGGAGGTGGGGTTGTCTTCCCATCAATTGCTCCCACTTCAGGGCTGTGCATCCTGCGCGCTCAAATGGCTTGCTTAATTCAGTTCCCAGAATAAGCCTTTGCCTCGATTCTGAATTACACGACCTAATAAAAACAAAAATAGCTACCCTAGTGAAAGGTCCTCTGCTGACCTTAACTCTGCATAGCATGTGTGATTAGTCACATTTTATGGACTGGGAAAAATGAGGCTTAGAGAAGTTAAGCCACTTGCCCGTGGTCACACAGCAAATATTAGCAGAGCGAGCCTTCAAATCCAGGTTTTCTGATCCTGGGAGCTTTCTACACTCCCCACTGAGAGGACAGTACTTTTAAAGGGTTATGTTCCTTTAATGAAGAGGCTGCCTTAGCAGGGTACCAACAGAGGGGAATGAGCCTAAGAGTTCACGAAATCTCCAATTCCTTGACACATGGGAAAACAGCACGAAGCCTGTGGGGTGAGGTGCAGAGGAATTCCTACTTGCTCAGGGGAATTCGCTGAAGCTTGAAGCAACTCTAAATACAGTTCTTCTGAAACTACTACTAATAGCTAACACTTACTGATCATGTATAGCATTCAAGTGGTGCAGTAAATCTCCTGGAATAGACATTATTCTGCAGAATTCTCACACCCTTAGGGAGGTGGGTACTACTGTTACCCTCACTTTACAGATGAGGTGATGGAGTGGGTCAAGCCTTGCCCACAGCAGCCCCCTAGTAAGTGGGGAGAGGATGTGTGTCAGAATCCCATCACTCCACTGTGTTTGAGTCTCTGTTCAGCCCCATCGCCATCTGATTCATCTTATGTGTTTATTTTCTATGCTCTGCTTCCTATCCTCTCAGACTCTAGTGTATAAGGGTAGGACCTAACCTCCGTTACTCACATCTGCACCCCTGGCTTCTGGACACACAGTAGATGCTCCAGAACTCATTTTTGAAAAAAATGAATGAGAAGCATTGCATTGCTTGCCCTTAGGGTCGGCGCTTATCTCTTGCAATAAGAAAAGGAAGAGTCCAATTCACTGGCGTTCAGGGACAGGTTTCCATGGGAGGCTGAGGATGGATTTGAATGAGTTTCATGGAGGTGAGGGGATGCTTCAGCTCGTTCTCCTTCTGTCTCCACCAGCCCCACCCCAGTTCTTTTTCCAGGTTCCTGTTCTTTTCTCTTTTTAGATGTAACCATTCTGAGTTTTCACATCTATGTAGTAATCACCACAACAGGATACAGAACAGCCCATCACACACAAAACTCCTCGTGCTCCTCCTTTGCAGCCACATAGCCCCCACCCCTAATCCCTGGCCACCACGGACTTATTCCCCATCGCTATAATTTTTCCTTTTGCAGAACATCCTTGCCTTGTACTGAGTCTCAGGGGAAAGCATTCCCTTAGGGTTTATTTCAGAGCCTGTCTAATGGGGGTGGATTCTCTCAGTTGTCCTTCATCTTCATTCCTGAAAAATGTTTTTACCAGATAAGAATTCTAGGCTGACAGCTCTTCTTCCAGCATCTTAAAAAACGTTGCTCCATTTCCTTCTGGCCTTCATGGTTTTAGATGAGAAATCCACAATAGTGCAATTCAGCGTTTCTCTGTAGAGCATAATAAAGCACCACTCTTCTCCGGCTGCTTTTATGACTTTTTTCTTTCTCCTAGTTTTTAGCAGTTTGAGTAAGATGGGCCTGAGCATGGATTCCTTTGGATTTATCTTATCGGAAGTTCACTGGGTTTTTTGAATCTAAAAGGTTATGACTTTCACCAAATCTAAGATGTTTTTACCTACTATTTCTTCAAAGAAAAGCTTTGCACCATACTCATTTCCCTCTCCTTCTGAGACTCTGACAATATGAATGTTAGACTTTTCAGCATTGTTCCACATGACCCCAGGGCTCTGTTCATTGGTATTTTAAATTTTTTTCTCCTTGTTCCGATTGGATAATTCCTAATGTTCTGTCTTCAGTTTCCTCTGATTCCTATTTTGCTATTGATTCTGCCCAGTGAATGTTTTATTTCAGTTATTTCATTTTTCAAGTCCCCCCATTCCTATTTAGTTCTTCTTTGTAGCTTCAATTTCTCTGCTTACATTTTTTATCTTTCCATTCATTTCAATAGAATTCACCCTTACTTCTTGGAGCATAATTATAACAGCTGCTTTAGCATCTTTATCTAATAATTTCAACATTTGTGTCATCTCTTGATTGCCCTTTCTTTTGTAAGTTGGTATTTTTCTGGTTCTTCGTATGCTGAGTAGTTTTGAAATCTATCCTAGATATTTGATTATCATATTCTGAGAATCTATGTTTATTTAAATCCTAAAGTGAATGTTGAAATTCGTTTCGTTTTGTTTTAGCAGACAACTGATCTAGTTAAAGCTCCAGCCTCAAGTCCTGACCTGTCTTCCGTGGACTGGTTTCAACATCAGTTCAGTTTTCAAAGACTTTGCAGCGCTGTTTGGATCTGTTCTCGGTTACCCGGTGGCCATTTGGGAGTCTGGGTGATTCTCTAATCCACAGTTCAGTTCCCAAAGCACACAGAGCTTAGAAATAAGCCCAGGAGTTCACATGGGACTTCTTTCTTAAGCTCTCTCCTTTCTGAGATCATCCTGACACTTCAGCTCCCTTGTGGCCCTCTGGCTAGAAAGCTGGGACTTTAGCTTCCCTGCTCTGCTGTGCGCTTTCCCGGAGTGTATCTGAGTGTGGGCCAAGCAGTGGAGAAGCAGAGAGAGAGAAAAAAGCAGTGGGATTTTTGTCTACCTCTTGGGACCACAGCTTCCCTAGTCAGAGGGAAGGTTTTCTTCTCTCAAAGTTTTTGGCACCTTTCTGACTGCCGCCACCTGCTACCATGGGATTAGCTGGGGGTCAGGGTGAGAAAATGAAGAACACCAACCAGGCACTTTCTCCAGTTTCTCCAACACTTAGGAGCCCCTTTTCCCACTTCTCAGACCAGACACCAAGGGTTCCTTTCCCAGTCCTTTCTGTTTGCTTCTGGTGTCCACTTCCTGTTCTCAGGCTGCCTGTGAGTGGAGGCCAGGTGATTCCAGGAGGAGAAAAATGGGGGACTCACAATGGGTTTGGTGGTACTTTAAATTCTGATCTCCTCTCCAATCCACCTGCCCCTGTTTACTTTTCACTGTCCTCCGATAGCTGCTCCATGCAGTCTGTCTGAGACTTACTGTTGCATTCAGCGGGAGAGGCACTGAAGTGTGCTTACTCCGTCTTGCCCAGAGCAGGAGCCCCAATATGCAGTTTTAGCCAAGGCTATAAACAATAAGGAAAGCTTGCCTTCAACAACAGGCACGAGGTCCAACACTAACCCCCAGGGTTGCTTTCATGTGGACTCTAATAGTGTTCTTCCTGCTGGACTGGGCCTTGCGGCCACATCAGGGGTTAGCTGAGGCAGCTGCTCTCCTGACAGAGTGGTCATGAGGCTGGGCTACTTGAAGCAGCCCCGTCTCCTCAGAGCCTGGCTCCTGTCTACACCTTCACCTTCCCAACCTCCCCCAAACAGGCCAGGTGCTAAGTAAGATGACCTGCCTTCAGTGCCCCCTGAGCCATGACAGAAGCATCAGGGAGGAAGTGACACCTGGAATCTCTTCTGGGACATTTGGCCATGACGTCATACATAACAGGAAGATGCTGAAGATTCTCAAGGAACAACATCATGTAACCATCATCACGAAAATAATAACAACCAACATTTATCACACCCCTAGTATGTGCTGTACACTAGGCTATATTCTTTTGTATACATTATTGCATGTATATTACTACATTTAATCCTCCCAGCAGGTTATGGGATAAATACAATTTCGCCTCAATTGCAGATGAGGAAAGCACTTCTACATGGGAGGGACACCTGTTACCAACATCGAGGGGGCAGGGAAGTATAAGCCTCCCCTATTTGTGAACAGCCCCGAATACAACCCCAGACACCTGTAAACTGTGACCACGGCATTAATTTCCTCTTCAGTAAAATGGGGACAACAGTGGTGCCCACTTTGCCTGGTAGGTAGGACAGGACTGTGGATGCAGCGGGCTCTGCCCGGTGGCTGCCACATAGGAGGCGCTCAGTAAATAACCATTTTTATTTCCTTGATGCGTGGGCCTCGCTGAACCAGCACACAGAGTTCTCCTTGAATCTCTGAGGACAGGCAGGTCCTTGGGACCAGACTCCATTTTTAGCGATAATTGGATGCTTGTTATCACCCAAGAGCTGACTTGACAGCTACTTAACACTTCACCAAGGGAAAAAAAAAAAAACAAAAAACAAGCAGCTGTGTCTTGGTGGCAGTCAGATGGCCAGTATATTAAAATTAGTTGACATGACCCAGTACTTTACCTACAGTCAAGTTTTCAAAGACCTCATCTATTTAAACAATTCCATTAAAAATTTTTTCCTCAATTTCTGTGAAGAGGTGCACACACACACACACACACACACACACACACACACACACACAAAGGTAATGTGTATTTGCCACTAGCATTTTCACTTAATATGAGGTCACACTTAAAAGCAGCTTCCACACATTTGGTCAATAGTTCAGGGACAATCTGGGCAGCGGGGAGGAGTCATGTCCCCACTTAAGAAGTGAGAGCGGGCGACTGGTCAGTGATATTCCACTGCTCCCATGAGGAACCTAGCAGGGAAAGGGGTGGGACAGAATGAAGAGAAACTGGGAGGAAACGGAGCTGGGCAACTGCCTTGCGGGGACCTGGGGACTGTCAGCCAACTGCCTTGGACTTATCCCCGCCCAGTGTTCTGTCAGCCCTCATGATGAAACCTGGGGCAAACAGGTCTAGAAACAGACCAATGGGAAAGGAACATCACAGCCAGGCTGAGGGAGCCGTGGGACCGGAAGGGCTGGGACATCAGATGAATGTGTTCTTCATCGTTACTGCTCTCGGCAAGTTGTTTAACCTGTCTGAGCCTTGAGTTCTTTATCTACAAAGTGAGGAAAAACATACCATCCCTTACGACTCTGGGGAAAAGGACAGGAGAGCCTGTGTGTGGCACAGCCGTGGGACTTGGTGCCCAGGGCGTCTCAATAGTGCAACTTTCTTTCCTTTTACAACACAGATGCCTGATGGGCCCTGACTGCCCACCAGATCTAGAGATGATCTCACACCCCCACCCAGCCCAGTGCCAAGGTAGGATTTCCGGTAAGGCCCCAGGCATCAGATTTCTTGCTTCCACTCCATTGTACTTCCCTCCACTGGGTTTTGTTTTTGTTTTTGTTTTAACCTAATCCAGATGTGGAACGCAGCTTCAGACAGACACACACACCGCCAGTCACACGTTCTCACACACATACTCTCTTTCATACTCACACCATCCTCTCAAGGCCGTGCATGTGGTCCAGCAGGACTGAAACCTTGGGGATAAGGAGAAAATTGACACTGTAAAAACACAACAGTACAGAAGAGAATACAGATAACTCGGTTGCCGGTTTGAGTCTCTGAGATATCTCTGCCCGTTTGTTCCAGCTCTGCTTCCCGCCTTCCTCCTCTGGGCTCCCCTTCCTCCCTCCCCCCTTCCTCTCCCTCCTCCTTTCTGGCCCCGACTAGTGTCCTGGTTCCTAACCTAAAGGGCTTCAGCTGCCTCTTCGTGGTCTTCTAACTCAGGCCCACAGGCTCTCATCTTCCACTTCCAAAGTCTTGATCGAGTTATTTTCCTAAACACACGTGGTTCCTTCCCTGAGCCCTTTGGGACCAGCCGGTAAAACACAGTATATCTATTTTGCTCTCTGGCCTTCTTTCCTGCACCGACGCTCAGTGACCAGAGGTGTGGAGGTGGGAGTGGTATTCAGTCTCCATTCGCCTCCTGCAGAGCAGAAAACATGTGTTTTGTCTCCCTTACTGCTACCTTCCCAGGCCCTGCGCTGCCCCGGCACAGAATCTACCCCGGATAAACACGACCTAACTGGCTGATGGCATAAATCATTTTATGATGCAGATTAGATAACCAGTCTTTCTGGAACAGTGGCACGCCCATCACCACCACCATCAGAGGTTATTGGATGTCACACAGAACTGATCTGGGTTATAATTCTAGTTAACTCATTGTCCGGTGTTTGACCTCGGGCAAGTCCCTTCACCAACCTGGGCCTCAGTTTCATGACCTTTAAAATGGGAGTGATGATACCGATGCCCAGGGCCATCATGTTCACTATGATGAGAACAAAGCTAAATAGCTAGGGAGCCCTCACTTCTAGATAAATATCTGCTCTTGTACCTAGTTTGGCATTTGGTAAATTTGTGTTCATTTTCTAAAAAGGCTCCACTAATTGTATACTGTTTAAGCCCCACAAAACCCAGCTCCCAGCTGGTGCTGGGAGGAGAAAATGAGACATTGTAACTGCGTGGCATGGAGCACCCCAGGAGTGGACCCCCTGTGAGGAGGATGCTCCTGGTCTGGACATGTCTTTCTGGCACCCCCACTCCCACTGGCTGTCCCTGCAAACCTGGGAGGACTTCCAAAGGGCCAGTCACTCAGGTGTCCAGGCCGGCGTCCAGGTTCTCATAGGCAGAGGCTGACCCCCCTCTTCTGGGGGTGTCGGGAACAGGAACCTGGTGACTCACACAGGGGCAGGGGCAGCCCCTCACTAGACTCAGCCAGCTCGGCTCACCCCCCTGCCAGTCCCTCTCTGGATGCCATGGTGGTGTCCCACGTCCAGCGGCAGGGAGTGGTACAGGCCATCCCCTCCCCTCCACAGAGGCCCTCTTGAGGCCACTGGAGACACTGACCCCACGTGGTTTATTCCTGCACTCTATTTCCTGGCCTCAGGTACTCAGAATTGGATTAGGAATTAATCACCATCCTTTGTTCATGCTATGCTGCTATCTTTGGTCCATGTCTGGCCTCCTGTTACTTCCTTAGGCTTTTTGTTTTATCCTTTAATGTAATAAGGACTAAAAAACCATCACTCAAAACCAAAGCTGGGACTGTGGTGGAAACCAACAGCTAACTCCACGGCCCCTCCCTAACCTGTGTTTTCAAACTTTTGGCTTTTAATCCAGAAAGTTTACAGCCCAGCCAGTCAGCCCCCAGCTGCTGTGTGCTACCAGGTCCTGTCTCATTTCTTCTTTCCTTCTTGGCTACATATCTCTGGGAAGCACAAGTTAATCGCTTTAGCAATCTGATAGCATATTTGGTAAGAGTGTGGGTCACAGAGCAAGAGGAAATCAATAATTAAAATGAGGTTTTGGAATTCGCATTCATTTTTGCATTCAACAGACTTCCTTCAATCTCTTCCTATCTTCTAGGCCTTGCAGGTCCATCAAGATGTCCTTGAGGTTCTGAGGGCAGCTGCCCATAATCTCCTGATGAGCAGACGGGCGCCCACAGCACTACCCCTGGCCACAATGCAGGAGCCTAGGCTGGGCCGGGGGCCGTGGTGGAGGGTGGTCGGGCACGAGCCAGGTGTGAAAACATGCTAAATCACATCTCAAATGAGAAGAGGGAGAGAAACAAGGGGGCAGACCCTCCAGCCAGGTCACCAATGTGAACAGGTGGGACAGGAGGCAGAGCTGTGGGAGCCAGGGCCGCCAGCCTGGAGGAGGGGAGCTCAGAATAGAGGGGGAGAGTGGGGCTGGAGCCAGGGGAGCTGAGCTCTGTGTGTGTGTGTGTGTGTGTGTGTGTGTGTGTGTGGAGGGATCCTGCCCTGGGTGCTTCTCAGTAGAGCCCCTGCCCCCTCAGCCACGATGGGGGACCTTCCGCCTCCCCCAGACTCTCTCTGGTACCAGTGCTTCTCAGTGCTGGCAGCTCTTTAAATCACCTGGGGAGCTTTTTAAAATTACCAGTACCTGCACCCCCTTCCCCCCCGGTTCGTTTGGTGCGGAGTGAGGCCCGGCATTCACACGCTTGCTTTAAGGTGCAGCAGTGCAGAGACTGCCCGGAGAGGTGGGGCTGGGCTCCCGCAGCCTGCCTGCAGGTCACAGTAGAATCAGGTGAATTTTGGATGTGGGAGGTTCCCAGGTTCCTCCAACCCTGAGGGTCAAGGTTAAAGTGGACTGAGGTACATAGAAGGCCCCCACGTCTCTTGGTTCCTGTCCTTAGTTATCTGATGGGTCTGGGGATTCCAGGGTGCAGCAGGGACCAGTGGAAGAGGAGTCAGGCACAGGAGTTTTGGTTAGAAGGCCACTGGGTTCCAAAGTCTCTCTCCTGAAGGGCCTCACGTCTTGGTCCCACAGCTTGAGAGCTGGCCATTGGCTCTTTTGTGGCCAGGTGAGGGCCAGAGAGCTCTTTCCCCTGCGGCCTGGCTCCTTCTGCTGGCCTGGGAGGGCCCTTGGGCATCTCCGCTCTTTCCGCTGACCATAGTTCCCCCAAATACGGCTGGGGCATCAGGGAGGAAGTGGAAGTAGCAGCAGAGAAGCAGCAATTTCTGTGAAAAGGAGAGTTTGGGGTTTTGAAAAGCAGGGAGGAGGAGTACATATGGCAGGTGGGCCGAGCAGGTCACAGCTCTGTCCGGAGCCCTGCTAAGGGTTTTCCTGTCTGCCTGGCACCTCCACTGGGCTGGGGCCTGTAGGCGGAGTGGCAGGCGTGGATGGATCTGTAGGGCTGTGGACAAGGCCCTCCAACACCAACAGACAAATTTGGTCTGAGGCTGTCAATAAAGCAGCTAGGGAAAGGTTTTACTGCTTAATAGGGAGGTCATGGTGGCTAGAAGAGTGGGCTATCGGGCAGCGGAGGGAGGGGGGAGTATGTCTTTGCTGGGGGAGGTTTACCACCAACAGAATGTGGTCATGACGTGGGAGGGGCAAGAGATTGGGTAATTTTATCTGATGCTCGTTGGCCTGGCTTTGGTGGTTGGTGCAGGCGGTGTGGTTATGTTAGAGGTTGCCTCACTAGGGCCCCAGGAGCCCCCGTGGTTTGCATCCAGTGACTTCAGCAGGCCTTGGCTGACCATGGGGTGTCCCGGTGGTGGGGCCACGATGGCTCCAGGCTCTCCGCCTGGACACACAGCTGCTCGGCCAGAGCTGCAGCTCCCGGCATCCCGTTCCTCCTGGGCTGTCAGGCCATGGTGACCAGGTGTCCTCATAGTGTTCGTGCTGGCCGACCTCTGCTGTGGTCTGTGGGAGATGGCAGAGCGCTTCCTGTAGGCGCTTCCTCTCGCAGGTGCGCCGGTTGACAAAGACAGGTTCTGGGAGATGGTCCGATGAATGTGGCCCATCCAGCTGTTGGCACTGAGCCTCCAGCCGGGTCAGGGGCCCTGCAGTCACCGCTGTGGGCTGTCAGCCAGGAGCTCCCTCAGCAAGCTCACGAAGGAGCGACTCCTGACCCCTAAACGGCAGGCTCCTCTCTGTGGCCCACTTTCCAGGGAGCACAGAACTCCCAGGCATTGTCCATCCAGCCAGGGCTGCCTCTTCATGTCAGACACAGCTCACAGTCTTGAGGAGACTCCGGGGTTCACCAAAGGCGGCTAGAAATTTCTGGATGCACTGGACATTACCAACAACTCCAGCCACTCTCCTGGCTCCTGGCAGTACCCCTCTGCCTCTGCAGGAAGGGAGCCTCACCTGGTCTAGCCCAACCGACCGGCCTGGCCCCACTGCACCACCCCTCACGGAGCTTCCCCCATGAGGAGGGACAGCCGAGACCCTGAGCAGGGAGTGCTGTGGACTTAGGCTTCAGTGGGCGTATTTTGCTAATCCTTCCCCCTTCCTCTCCTTCCTAAGAAGCATTAATTCTCTTACAATAAATCAAAATGGGAAAAGGCTTCTGCAAATAAATCATAACTGCTTGAAAATCTCTTGGATTTCTTTTTTTTTAGAAAATATCGCTGGGATTAAAAACCTTCTCTTGATAACAAAGGGCTTTCAGGGTAATCTGCAACCTAAGGTAGGTTTCCTCTCCAAGAAGCAGATCAGTAGGCTTTTCACTGACACTTTGTAAAGTCTCTTTGTGTGGTCCACTTCGGTCCAGGCCTGGAACAGTTAAATAGTGACCTCACACATTGCTGCCACCTGCATAGGCTTGATGTCCAAATACAAGTGGCAGCACAAAATGGACGACTTCTCCCAGGGGCCTTTTCCAGGTTGTGCTCAGTCTGGAAGTTTTTACCGACACAAATCTAAAGCCAAGAAAATTCCTCTGAGAGACACAGCACAACTCAGACAGATCGGGGGTTTGGGGTCGATGAGCCTCTCAGAGTGTGAGGCTGTCTTGGGGTTCTGGGCAGCCAACCTCGCAGAGCCCACATCCCAGCACCTACCTCTGCACAGACGTGTGCACTAGCACGTAGCAACCAGGAGAGCCTGGGCTCCTGAACACGGGGCCTGTAAGGCGTGGACTCTGAGCAATTATAACCAGACAGGTAGAGACCCCTGTCCTATTAGATTTGAAGCCCTAGCAAAAGGGGTGAGCCATCTGGGGCAGACAGGAGGGAGGTAAGGAAGCGTGTGGGCACAGCAGATCGATGGAGAATGAAAGAAGACACTGTCAGCGGGAAGGGGCTGAAACATTTCCACAGCCACATCGAGCTGAGGGTTCACCAGCCAGTAGTGCGATGGGCTAGGAAGTAAATATGCGAGGCACTCTGTATGCATTTGTCCTTGGTGCATTCATGCTGAAGTTAATGATCCAGTGGTTTCGTCTGCAGGATGGGATTGGCCACCGGAGTGTAATTTCTTAAAGCTGAAGTATAGTTGATATACAATGTTGTGTTAGTGTCTGGTGTACAGCAGTTTAGGGCAAGGCAATGATGCCCCCGGCCTCCTACAGAGGAATACCCTGCAGGGTTCCTTGGTGGGAGCTGCCAGCCTCTGCCATCCCCGGGAACGTCCTGGGGCTGACTCCTCAGAGGGCAGGACCCGGACCTCATGACCATTACTGCCCCACGCAGACAGGTGAAGAGTTGTTCTCTCTCCCTGTTGAGAAACACATTCCTCTCCAGAAAGTCCTTGTCTATATCGCCTCTTTCCGGTTTCCCTCAGCTGTTGCCTTGGGCACTTCTAGGCATCTGCCATCTGTAACTGGCTGGGCAGGTGGCACCTGGGAACTTTGCCAGGTAGCTCGCCTGAGTCATCTGTTTCTCTGTGGTGAGCCAGCCGTCCTCAGGGACGCAGCCTGGGAGTCTTCGGGAACACTGAGCTTCCTTCACTAGCTCCTGCCTAAGAATCTTCCTCTCCCTTTTGCTATAGGTTCTACCTCTGGAATCAGGGCTAACTTTGGTCATTTGAGGCTACTGACTGGCATGACGGCTCTCAAGCACCCGTCGTGCTTTGTAAGCAATCCACCACAAAATGAAGCTGGAAAGTCTTGTACCCGGGAAAGCAAGGAATTACTCAGAGAGTGACGGGGACATGTCAAAAGGACACGGGGGCCAGACTGAAGGCTAAATCTGGGACAATTTAAGCATCAAAATAAATAGTGATAATAATGGATTATAAGCCACTGAATTAAAAAAATACATATATAAGTATAACTAGCTCATACTCGTAACTAAACAAGTAAATGCTCTTGTTTTAAAAAAAGACTGTAGGGGATAGTGATGGGTGGATGGAGTTCAGAAATACTGGTTTAGCATCTCTCAGTAGAGCAGAGTCTTAGAGGTTATCAAGGAGGAGCTGAAGTATTTGCTGACTCGTCCATTCACTCATAACTTATGGAAACCTACTATGTGTCAGGTGATGTACAAGACTGGGATACAAGAGGGTAAAAACATTTCCTGTCCTCCTGGAGCTCATGGTCGAGGGGCTACTTAGCCATGTAAACAGTCTACCTGGGGGTGGCGGTGGGTCTGGGAGCCTGGAAGAATGAATTTGCCAGTGGACCTGGGAAGAGAAGGGCATTCCAGGCCCAGGGAAAAGCAAAGATGTGGAGGAGGGTGGGGCTCAAGGCTGAGTTTATCTGCAGGGATGGGTGCACTGCAAGGTTACAACAGAGGAGGGATGAACAGCAATTAAGGGCCAACTCCCGCACCACGAACTCGGCACTGGACCTGGAGCGGTGAGTTCCATCCACTGAGCCCACACTCTACAGAAAACAGCAGAACAAGACAGGGGGACTTCTGGACGGTCACGCTAATGGTACCCCGAGCAAACACTTTTAACTCGTTTGCTGGCTTTTATGTACTTTTCAACTGACCAGCAGGCTTGACCTCTCCTGGTTGTTTGGTAGACATGCAGGATCTCAGGGAATCTGCATTTTAACTTGACCCCCAGGACTTCCCTGTGCACTTTCAAGTGTGAGATGTGTGGGTCTAGGATGGTCTCTGATGGCTGCAGGAGGGATGGATTGAGGTGGGGGCGGGGGGAGATAGTGAGATCAGGTAGAGATACGTCATGGGAGAGGGGATGGTGTGCTTCTGCCCCACATGGCCTTTCTGTCTACATCTTAACTGCAAGCTCTTTCAGAATGGCCCACGGTGTTCTCCCTTGGGGCCCTGGCAGACTTAGCACGGCAACATCCATCCGTCGGCAGTCAGTAGACAGGGGCTGACTCAGTGCTCTGTGGACGGATCATTAACTCCAGACCCAGAGCCATGAGATTGCCCACAGCCTCTCACGCTTTCTGCAGTCCCACCATCCTCCATCTGAACACTGATCTGGCATCCACAAGGATCTCTTCCCTCCCCTGGCCGGTCCAGCCACTGCCTGGGCCCAGACTCTTCCTGCTGACACAGTCACTCCAGTGACAGGTGGGAGCCGTGCAGGTGATGCTGGCTGGCAGGTGGTAGGTGAGTGTGGGAGCCCACACAGTGGCCAGGGCACCTGTTCTCTGTCAATGGCTGGAACATCACTCATCACTGGAAGAAAAAAAACCCCACAGCCACTGTTGCTGTTCTCATTCTGACTAATATATGTACACACACATATATACACACATACATATATATGTGTGTGTGTGTGTATATATGTATATATCTCTCAAGGTAGCAGTAATTATCCCAGAATTGGAGATTTCCTGTTCTGGGGAGTTTAGTCCTACTGAGAAGGCTGGAATATGACTTTATGTCAAGTGATCAGTGTAATTTCTCTGAACTTCCATGATCTCTAGCAATTTACACATTGTTTAAGGACTCAGTCTCAACCCCCAAGTGACCTCAGGTCACTCCCATTCATGGTCCTGGTGCTGCTGGGGTTTGGCCCTCTGTTTGCCCAGGTGGCTGCCATCGGGCATTTCCTTTCCCTAGTTAGGGTTCTGACTGAGCATCTGAGGGTGAACTAGAAGTGCATTTCCATTAGAGGCATTACTATTACCATGGGAAACTAGCTACCAAGTAACTCTGATAGTCCCATGACTCAATCATAATTAACATTAATAATTATTACTAACATTTATTGATGTTCATCTCCTTAAGAATTTCCACTGTCATTAAGTTGCTCCAAAATTCCCTGGGGAAAAGGAAAGACCTGGCTCTCTTCCCTTAGCTCTTCTGGACCCCTTTTGCATATCTTTCTCTGAGAGCAGTGACTGTTTTCCATCTCAGAACCCCATTGGCCAGCCCAGACCAGGTGAAGTCAGTTCAATGAATGGGCACTCTGGCCAGTTTCAACCGCAGGAATCCTACAGCTAAAAAAACTGAGAGAATGGAGCTGGTGGAGAGCTCAGAGGAGGGGTGGCCCTGACCATGGGCCCATACACACTCCTGTTATTATATGGCTAATGAAGGAGCCAATGGAAGAGGGGGAAATAATCAAAGCAATGAGATGATATTGCAAAGCTCTCTGGGAATTAGAAGAAGGATGCAGTAATTTTGCAGAATAATGAATGGCTAGGTTTCCCAGTAAGACCCAGTCCTACCAAACCACTGAAAAGATGAACATCTCCAATCAGGAGAGTCAGATGACTGTACAAGGGGGCATTACAGTGACAGAGGAAGGATGGAACATGGGCCTTGGGTGACCACCCTAGGTGGCATCTAGATGTAATGGTGCCACCCTACATTGGCCCCCAGCTGCTGTGACCAGCGGGAAGGTGCATGCTTGGAGAGCAGTGACTGGGGGATACGTTTTGCTGTGCCCTGGCCTGACTCATCCATACCAGCTGGGGACAGACAGATTTTTGAATCCCCACCCATACTTGGCAGCTGGGGCTGCCCTCATGGCCATGTGGGCCCTGCAGGGCCACAGTCCTCTGTCCTACCCTGTTCCATCTTCCTGTGGACTCTCTATCATTCAAATCTATAAGCAAAACCAGTCTTCAGTCTGCAGGGCTACTTTCCCTCTAATCAGCCCCATTTGCATTCCACCAGTTTGGAGCTGGAAGAAGCCATTCTTGACCCCCTGAGGCTCCTCTTCCTCGTCCCTATCATGGGGTAAGTGGCATGTGGGGTGACACACTGCAGGCAGTCTGCTTAGTGCCTCACAGACATTAAACAGCCAAGCCTGGAGCCCGGTTGCTGTCCTTCACAGCCCGGCCACCAGCACAGCTGCGGGGAAGGACAGGAAGGGCGATGAGAGCTTCCTGCCGTCATGAAGAGCCTGATTCAGGAACACGGGCCAGGGAGGAGCTGGAGGGCGGGTGGAGGGAAACAATGGTTGGGCCTTCCTGGGTCAGGGTGCTCTTTGCCTTTGGGAAAAACTGGTTTGGGGAGGATCCCCCCAAAAGCAGCCTCCAGAACAAGAGCAGCAGGCGGAGGGGTGGCAAGAGCAAAGGCACACCAGCCAAACTCCCTTCCATGGAGGAGTAGAAGCGGGGTTCCCCAGGTGGTAGGGGCCAGCCAGTCAGCCCCTCCCTGGCCCCCACAACCCTGCAGAAGGCAAAAGCTAGTGCCCCTCTGTGTTCTTTGAGGTCTCAGTGACAAAAGTTCCAACAAACCGTGACATGCAAAAACTTACTGCTGGCATTATTATTAATGAACGATTAAATTATTAGCTCAAGAATTAAAATGCTTTGTCAGGTGCACAGACTAGATACCCCAGCACCTCCTCCACAAATAGAAATCTTACCTTGTGTCATAAAACTCAATGGGGAAGAAAAAGGCATGTGTGTTCCCAGGGAGCAAAGCAGGTGCCAGGGAGCATCACCCGGGGGACCAAGCACGGCTCCCCTCGGGGTGGGGGTGCAGATGGGGGCTTTGTTGCATCGCAGGCCCCTCCCCTCAGAGGGACGAGAGAGGCTGTTCTGGCCACAGCCTTGCTGGGTGGGAAGGCCACTGCTTTCCTGAGAGCTGTGTCTATGGCCCCGCTCAGGGTTTAGAGGAAACTAGGCTGCTGCCTTGAAATCTGCCCCAGACAGTTTAGTTTCACATTGTTTTGCAATGATCCTGAAATGTTCGTCAGGGTTTGAAGTCCTCTCTGGGTGCTAGAAAGGCTGGTGGAGGCGGGGTGGGTCCCACAGTATCGGCGCCCAGTAATCAGGCACTTATCACTGGTGACGCAGGCCAGGGCCCTGCAGACCACGTGGCTGATGGGACTTGGGCCGTGACTGGCACTGAAGTGCTCGAACGTCGGCCAGATGGCCTTGCTGCAGCCTTAGCTTCCGGATTTCGGAGAGGAATCGAAGCCCCAACTACATTCATGTCACCAGACAAAAAAAAGTGGGGGGCAGGGAAAGGAACTGCATTTGCGGAGCTCTTTATGGACTAGACGCTTTATGGAGTGTTTTATGGACTTACTGTCCACCAGAACTCCTGGAGGTAGGGCTGATCGTGTCCATTTCACAGGTAGGGAAACTGAGCCGCACTTTGGTGAAGCAGCCCTGCCCAGCATCTTAGGGCTTGATCTGCCAGTCTCTGAAACCTGCACCCTTACTGTATCACAGAGGCCCCTGTACAGGTGGTTCCTCCCCATTAGGCGACCCCTGCAGTGGGGGACTAACAGTCCACCATCGCGTATTTACCACTCTCCAACCCTGCGAACTTAATGGCTAGCCCTGCAGAGGGCTGAATTGTGCCCCCTCCAAAAGACATGTCCCTGGTACCTGCGAAAGTGACCTTAGATGGAAACAGGGTCTTTGCAGAGGTAACTGAATGGATGATCTCAAGATAAGATCCTCTGGATTCAGGTGAGCCCTGAATCAAGTGACTGGTGTCCTTATAAGAGAAAAGCAGGGTAAGGGGTGGATTTGACACACAGGGAGAAGGCCACATGAAAACGGAGACAGAGATCAGAATGATGAGACTGCAAGTCAAGGAATGCCAAGAGTTGCCAGCAGCCACCCGAAGGTGAAGAAAGATCTGGAACAGATTCTCCCTCAGAACCTCAGGAAGGAACCTGCCTGCACCTTGATTTCAGACGTGGAGCCTCCAGAACTGTGAGCGAATCCATTTGCGTTGCTTTAAGCCCCCCAAGTGGTGGTCATTTGTTACGACCCCCAGACACCGGCCGAGGCCTGATCGCCTTTGTAAGGGTAGTGCAAGCTGCTTCCCATCGCGAGTGTGCTGCGTGTCCCAGGCACTGAGCTGGACACGCACAAGCTACTCAGAGCTTCTCACTCATTCTATGAGGAAGGATCCATTGTTATTCTGCTTATCATCCAGATGAAGAAACTGATAAGTCATCAGGCCCAAGCTGAGCTGGTGCCTGCTGGGGCAGATACCCCAAATCCCACAGCCCCGCACAGTGGTGACTCTGAGGAGAGGAATGCCTGCCCTGGGGTGGGGAGGGCGGGGAGGGCAGGGAGGCTCAGCCCTGGTCCTGAGGTCCGTACAGCCTCACGGTGTCCTCAGAGCTGCACAGGACCAAAGGCCCTGAGACATCCAGGGGGCATCCTCTCTGCCCCCTCCCCACTTCGTAGACCAGAGAGGTGCAGCACTTTGCCTAAGGGCACACAGCCCTGCCTGGCAGTCATCAAGAGAGCTCTGGGTCCCTGGTCCTTGTTTCCTGGAAGCACCCCAGCACTGGGATTTCCTCCCATGGCACAGCTGAAAGGATTCTAGACCAAGGCGCTTCCCTGGTGTGTGCCTGCTCCCTGTCCTTCCCCACCCAGATAACATCTGGAGAGGATTCAGAGGAGCAGAGGGGCCCTTAAATACCACCTACAGTTCCACCATCCCTTACAACGACAACCAAATCCCCAAAGCTCCGAAAACCCGAAGCTTGGCTTACCTAATTTGGCAGCAAAAACCTGACCTCAATTCCTGTGCAGCTCTTGATAATCTTTATCTATCCCACTGCTGCAAATATTTCTCTGTAGAAATATTAATGTGATTCATTTCAGGGTGATGCCCCGGACCCTACCGGGTCTTATGCAAGGCATGACATATGCGCCATAATTCCATCATAAAATCTGAAAACTTCTGAATTTTCATTTCTGATTTTAAAGCACACCTGGCCCAAGAATTTCAGGTCAGAGACGGGGGCCCTGTTCTAATTTCCCCAAACCTGACCTCCACCCAGGAAGGATTAGGGAGCTAGGTGACAACCCAGTCTCTCACTTTTTGGTGTGTCTGAAGACACTTGATTAAAAAAAAAAAAGTTTAATTTGACTTTAAGGTAGTATTGAGGTAGGAAAATGGAGATTTTCAAGTCCAAGAGACCTGTTTACAAATCCAAGTTTCAAAGGTTCATGACTCTGTTGCACCCAGGCAATAACATCTGGAAAACATCTGGAAAATGGGATCCATCGCAGCTACGGTGCGGGACTGTGTGGGGGTGGGCATTAAATGACTCGGTACAAGGAAAAGTTTAGCAACCCATACACAGAATCCCCCGGTTTCCACCCACCAACTCTTTAACGGAATTCCTCCCCCAACACTAGCCAAACTGGAAATTCTCAGAAAGAAAATAATGTTCTTTCCAAATCTTAGCAACAGATATTTGGTACCTGGAACGAGGTTGTTCTGATGGTGTCACAATCATGCCTGGCATTTGCCAAGGGCCTCCTGGTGAATTGACCCATGCCAAACTCACCCAGCACATTTAGGGACAGAGACCAGGGGAAGCTACGTCCACCCCAAGGCTCACATCTGACTGCTCCCATTAGCTATTAAAGGAGAGATCCATTTTTAAATGTCCTATTGCCCCTTTTGAGTCCCCAGGGGACTCTGGAGGAAGCCATTATTTGAAATTGAAAGGCCCTGGGGATTTGCAGGGTGAGTTTCACAGGAGACACTCTCCTGAGACAGAGAAAGGGCCTAGGAAATGAGGCTGGAGGGAGAAAAAGCATTCTTTTCTCTCACTCAGCTGGTGTCCTTTTATTCTATTTGAATTCTTGATTCACATTATTGTCATTATACCGATGGTCTCATCTAGCTAATCAGTAAAAACCTTGGGGTCTTTAATTGTGCAGGGGCTGGTGGGAGGCACAGGTAATCAGGGCCCCCATCCCCAGCCCAGGCCACAGCCACCAGCCCCTCCCCCAGTGACCCCCAGACTTCTTACTTAGTGTGGGATTTGTGAGTCTGACTTTGAGGACACTTGGTCTGGGAGAGGGGAGATTCTCTTTGTATTTCATCCTGAGGGATATCCACTGCCTACCAGTCTTGAAGTAATTGTCAGACCAGGACAAACTGTTCTTCCCTCCCTGGCTTCAAATGGAGGAGGTGAAGCTTCCTGAAACCGGCCTAACTTCACAAGGCATCGCTGCAGACAAACGACAGGCCAGTTGGGTTTGGACAATGATGGAAGGAAAAAGACCATTTAACAGGGCTGCTCCGCCACCCTCACATCTGAGGGTAACAGTTGCCCTCATTCAAGGCTGCTGCCCTGGAAAAGGGTGTTAGAACCTCCAGGTGGGGTCAGGAGGATGAGAGGGAGAGGCTGTGCAGTCCGGAGGAAGACCTACTTGTAATGCTTCTCCTCCGGGGAACGACCAAGCATGGGGCCCCCACGTCCAGTAACTCCCTCATTCGCTCATTCGTTCAGCAACTTCTAAGCCCACGGCCCAGACCCAGCTTTTGTGTATTTTCACTGCTTTGCATGAGCTCGCTTGAAAGGGCCCTTATTCATCCTTTAAAACTGAGAAGCAAATGTCACCTCCTCTGTCCAGTGTTTGCTTCCTCCCTGTGTCTCACCCCTCGGAATGCCCTGAGCACAGCAAGTCTCTATCATGTTGATGATTCTCAAGCTAAAATCCATTCCTTTTCCTGTCTTTACTGCCCTTCAGCCTTGGAGCTCTTGGAGGGACTGGATCACTGTCTTTGTGTCTCCAGCCCCCAGTCAAGGCCTAGCATATAGAAGGTGTTCAATACATGTTCACTGAGTGACTGAAGGACTTTTTCAGAGCAAATACCCTCAAACTGTGATCAGAGTGGTATGTGTGTGGGAGGGGATGGGGGAGGCAGGACAGCTGAGACCAAAATTCTGCTGTGTGGCCTTGCTCCCAGGACTTTC
Organism: Camelus ferus; assembly: GCF_009834535.1. Classification (NCBI taxonomy): domain Eukaryota; kingdom Metazoa; phylum Chordata; class Mammalia; order Artiodactyla; family Camelidae; genus Camelus; species Camelus ferus. The sequence goes on from NC_045702.1 coordinate 36,970,768, forward strand.
TTCACCAGGTGTGTGGAGGCTGTGCAGGGAGGGGATTTTGAGCCGATGGGTCAGGGTACACCATGGTGCCCCACCAAGGTCCCCTAGCCTCCTGAGCTCCTGGAGCTGGTTGGGCAGCAGGTGCAAAGGCCTGGGAGACCCACTAGCACCTGGCTGCCGTGGGCATGTGGACACTCAGCTTCCTTGCCTCAAAGGCAAATTCCAAGATGCAACTCCCATTTGAGAGCCTCCTGAAGGATCGGGATCTGGTTGGTGGGGAGGGAGGGGGATTTTGTCTGAATGGAGCCCTTGCTGGCTTCCCCACCACCCCCGTCTTACTTCCCATCCCACCTTACCATGCCCCACTGGCACTGTCTCGACAAATCAGGGTCACTTGGGGGGAGCCCTTCTGTGCTTCAGCTTCCTCATTTGTAACATGGAGACTAGAAGAATACCTATTTTTATTGTGAGGATTAAACCAAGTAATTCTTGTAAAACCCAACGCAGAGCATGTTATTTAGTAAGTTCTTCAGTGACAGAACATTCACGTGATAGCAAGCACACTGGGCCTCCCAACACAGTGGCTGCATTTCCCAGTCCAAACCCCTTGTAGCTTGATGGAGCCATGTGACTAAGTTCTGGTCAACCGCATTTGAGCAGAAGTGATGAGTGCAGCTTGCAGGTAATGTCCCTTACAAGTCAGGGGAGTGCTCCACTCCGGCTGGCTGGAATGTGGGTTGTGATCATGGGAGACAGTGCAGCCAGCCTTGACAATGAGGTAGAAGCTGCCTGCCAAGGATGGTGGAGCAAGGGACGGGGTGGGGGTCTAGACACCACTGAGCCACCCTACTGCCTGAGACCGTCTAAACAGGTGGTTATGTAAGTGAGAAACTTCTAACTTATTTAAGACCATGTACTGGGGTGGGGATCTCTTTATAATGGTAGCCAAACCAGCCAAACCTGCGTCTCAACTCCTACAGTCTCCAAGTGGAATGATTACTTCAGGAGAGAACTCTGAAATGTCCCCGGAAACAGCCACCTCCGGCTCCGACAAGAAGAGAGACCTGCTTCAGTGTGTGCGGGACTTCCTCCCCTTCCCTCATTTGCTGGTCTCCATCTCTCTTTTGCATGAAAATGGGATAAGAATGAGAAGGTATATTACAGGAAGGAGAGAAAACTAAGAAAAGACAACTCTAAAGGGAAGGTAAATTTATCACTTGAGCCCAGTGGAAATAACGTGAAAGCGAATAGGGTGAGTGCCTAGACGAGCCCCGGATCCAGACTGTTCACAAGTCTTCATTTTAGAATGCGACTGCGCTGCCCTTTCTCTCACTTCCAAATCCCATCAACAGAAGCGGGTGGAATCGGCCACGTTCCTCCCACAGTGCCTGCCTCTGATGCAATGGCCACTGGAGACACTGTCACTGATGCTGCAACACTTTGTAATTTTGTACAAAAGTCATGCAAGTGATTGCTGAGATTTTTTGCATAAGTGAATACAGACTTAGAAGAGATTTGTTTAATCAGTGAATCGACACAAGTATTTGGTATCTCCTTTGTGGTGTTTACTTGGTCACTGCCACTGTTCAGGGGCAAGTTTGTGTCCTGGGAGGGAGGCATAGAATATGGACATTCTCCTTATTTCGAAGGGCCTTGGATGAAAGCAACAAGACATGAAGAAAAGGGGGGAGGAAAGGTGGCTTTCTGGCCTGGTCCCATCCTCCAGGGCCATGTTCCTCAACCTTGGTCGTGCTGACATGTTGGTCTGGACCATTCTTGTGGCAGGGGCTGTCCTGTGCATTGAAGGATGGTTAGCAACATCCTTGGCCTTGACCCGCTAGGTGCCAGTAGCACTACCACCTCCTCGGCTGTGAAAACTAAAAATGTCTCCAGTTATTACCAAATGTCCAGTGGTGGAGTGTGTGCAAAACCACGCCTTGTAAAGAACTACTCCTCTAAGGTCTGCGTCTAGGAGAGAAGCGGTGGAACCAGCACCTGCAAAGAGTAGTGCTGGGGAACACACAACCTGCTCAGGGCCCCACTGACAGGGTAAAGCTCAAAGGATATAAACCACGCGCTGCTCCTTAGTAGAAACCCGAAGAATATAGCATCACCAGAGGGTTGCAAGCAAGGGCAGCAGACATGCTGAGAAAGGAGAAGAGCAGAGGGAGAAGAAGAGTGCAGATGCCCGGCGGTACCTGATTCAAGTCGTTAATGGCAGTCTCATTCCTTTTTCCCAGTGAGTGGACTATGGAGGGGCATGTGGTCCTGAGAAAGACGTTCATCCCTGATAACAGAGAGGTAGCTAGGGAGGAGGACCCCTTTCTGCTCTCCTCTTCCCTTCCCAACCTGTGCCAGGATGGAGTGTTTGGAATTGCCAGCAGCCATTTTGCAATCATGAGGCAACAACTAAAGGTCAAAATCTACTAAAGACATATGGAAAAAGTCTGCATTCTTGATAACGTGGCTGAGCCAGTGAACCAACCTTAGGATTGTCCACCTGTACTCTATTTGTTAAGTAAATAGTATATGTCCCTATGACTTAAGCCCGGCTTAGTTGGGTTTTCTGTCATTTACAGCCAAAGACATTGCTAATCAATGGAAACATTTTCAAATGCAAATAATAGAATATCCGACTAAAAGACACTTATAAACGGAGGGGATATTTTTCTCACAACAAGAAGTCATGACATAGGTCATTCCAAGGTTGGTTTGGTGGCTGGTGAGCATCAGAGCTCTGAGTTGACATACTTGTGATTCTCCTGGGTTTTCCCTCATGGTCACAATATTGCTGTCACAGCTCCAAATGTCATGCCCACACTCAAACTGTGTTTACAACCAGAAAGAGGCAAGTTTTCTTTGCCTATCCCTCTCTATCAGCTTCCCCTCAAGCTCCTGGTAAACTATCTCATGGTTTCATTGCTCAAAACTGGACCACATACCAGGATAGTCTGAGAGGGAGCACTTGGCATTTTAACTCTGTGATGGGAGGTGAGTTCTTGCAAAAAGGCTCTTCCAGAGAATTGTTGTGTCAGCAGACAACAGTTTTTGCCACAAAATAATTTTTCACACCATATACCCTATTGTTAGAAAATCAGTATTTCCCTGTTGAGGCTTCTCATGCCTCTATGCCCCTAATTGTCCTTATGTCACCCAGAGTGGGTTGGCCCAGCTTCCACACCCACAGGAGAGAGAACTGGAGCTGATCCACTCAGTTCTGGTGGTAGTTTTCCTGCCACATGGTGTTGTGCTGAAGACTGTTTCCCGGACAGCAATGCTGCCCACCCCCTGCTGAGAAGACCCTTTGCTGGCCAGAAACATCCAACCAGGATGCAGTGGTTCTTCTAAGGAAGGCAAGGGCTGAAATGTCTCTCCAAGGGCTTCATCTCTTCCCAGTGAGACAGAAGGGAAGGGGGCTGGACACCACCATTAAGAGAACGGCACAGCAACTGAGGATAGGACATAAACTGGTTAGAACCAACCAGGCCCAAGATGGTGGAGGATTTGCCTTCCAATGGATCTTGAGCCTCATTATACACTCATTGCAATGTACTAGGACACTAAATGACACACCACCAGTGCCATGACAGATCCCAGTCTGAGCATAAAAGACCCAAAAGTGGGCAGTGGCCTAATTCCTGGAAATCCCCTCCCCTTTCCCCAAAATAGTTGGAATAATCCTCCCACTTGTTAGCATATGAAACTATCGAGCCCAATCCCTATCAAATTACCCAGGACATATTTCACAGAACTAGAACAAATCATAATAAAATTTATATGGAACCATCAAAGACCTAGAATTGCCAAAGCATTACTGAAGAGAAAGAAAGAGGCTGGAGGAATAACTCTCCCAGACTTCAGACAATACTATAGAGCTACAGTCATCAAGACAGCATGGTATTGGTACAAAAACAGACATATACACCAATGGAACACAATAGAGAGCCCAGAAATGAACCCACAAACTTTTGGTCAACTAATCTTCAACAAAGGAGACAAGAATATACAATGGAATAAAGACAGTCTCTTCAGCAAATGGTGTTGGGGAAACTGGACAGCAGCATGTAAAACAATGAAGCTAGAACACTCCCTTACACCATACACAAAAATCAACTCAAAATGGATCAAAGACTTAAACATAAGACAAGATACAATAAACCTCCTAGAGGAAAATATAGGCAAAACATTATCTGACATACATCTCAAAAATTTTCTCCTAGAAGAAATAAAAGCAAGAATAAACAAATGGGACCTAATGAAACTTACAAGCTTCTGCACAGCAAAGGAGACCATAAGTAAAACAAAAAGACAACCTATGGAATGGGAGAGAATTTTTGCAAATGAAACTGACAAAAGCTTGATCTCCAGAATATACAAGCAGCTCATACGACTTAATAAGAAACAACCAAACAACCCAATCCAAAAATGGGCAAAAGACCTAAACAAGCAATTCTCCAAGGAAGACATACAAATGATCAATAGGCACATGAAAAAATGCTCAATATCACTAATTATCAGAGAAATGCAAATCAAAACTACAATGAGGTATCACCTCACACCAGTCAGAATGGCCATCATTCAAAAATCCATAAATGACAAATGCTGGAGAGGCTGTGGAGAAAGGGGAACCCTCCTACACTGCTGGTGGGAATGCAGTTTGGTGCAGCCACTATGGAAAATGGTGTGGAGATTCCTCAAAAGACTAGGAATAGACTTACCATGTGACCCAGGAATCCCACTCCTGGGCTTATATCCAGAAGGAACCCTACTTCAGGATGACGCCTGCACCCCAATGTTCACAGCAGCACTATTTACAATAGCCAAGACATGGAAACAGCCTAAATGTCCATCAACGGATGACTGGATAAAGAAGTGGTATATTTATACAATGGAATACTACTCAGCCATAAAAACTGACAACATAATGCCATTTGCAGCAACATGGATGCTCCTGGAGAATGTCATTTTAAGTGAAGTAAGCCAGAAAGAGAAAGAAAACTACCATTTGAGATCGCTTATATGTGGAATCTAAAAAACAAAAACAAAAACAAAAACCAAAAACAAACAAAGCATAAATACAAAACAGAAATAGACTCATAGACATAGAATACAAACTTGTGGTTGCCAGGGGGGTGGAGGGTGGAAAGGGATAGATGGGATTTCAAAATTGTAGAATAGATAAACAAGATTATACTGTATAGCACAGGGAAATATACACAAGATCTTATGTTAGCTCACAGAGAAAAAAATGTGACAATGAATATATATATGTTCATGTATAACTGAAAAATTGTGCTCTACACTGGAATTTGACACAACATTGTAAAATGCTTATAAATCAGTAAAAAATGTTAAAAAAAAAAAAAAGAAAGAAAAAAGAAATTACCGAGCCCATAAAGACTAGCCACCCCTGCATTCCAGGGCCTTTGAGATGGCCCGTGTTTGGCCTATGGGATGCATATCTCCTAGGGCCATCTCTTGCCTTCTGAGATGGCTGGCACTCTGTCTATGGAGTGTGCATCTCTCTGAGTAAATCTACTTTCACTCTACTGTGGCTTGCTCTTAAATTTTTTCCTGCATGAAGCCAACGACCCTGACCCTCACTTGGTGGGATGCATCCCAGGGACTTGCCAGAGACCTGGTACATGACTGTCCTCTCTGCCTCATTTTCCTGCAACACCAGGGCTCAAGCTGGTTCCAAGTGGTTGGGACTTAGAGCCACACCGGTCCCTTTCCTCTAGGTGAGCCCTCCTTTCTCCCTGGATAGCCTGTCTGCTACAGGAGACCATGGGCCGTGACTTCCAAGAGCCCCTCAAACACGCTTTTCAGAGGTCATCTCACGCATCCAAGACCACACCCAGCATTTGCGATACCAAGACTCATCCCATACCTATTATGCTGAAGAAAAGAAAATAATTAGAACATGTTCAGTCTCTAGCAGGGCCTCCCCTCTGATATAATCTCCTGATACATAAACACATACGGCCCCAGGATTTAATCCTGATGGGAGGTACCCTTCTGCCAAGGCACCTGCTACATCAGGTCACAACCCTGCGGGTTTCCTGCGGGTCTGTCTTGTATCCATCCTCCTGTGTACTTCACTTTTCTGCCCTGCCTTGGAGTCTGGTGTAGCCTTCCAATCCATGCAAGACTGGTCCTCATGAAAAATGTGGCCTCCAGTGAGCTCTCATTCCCGTGCATTTATTTTCAGAACTTGCTGCCTGATAGCTTTTCCACTGATGACAGAGAGCAATTTGACATCATACATAATCCTGGATTACTGACTTGGTTAATATTTCATGGTGTCTCTTAGTCATTTACATTTATAGAAACATGGGTCATAAAAAATTAAAGCTTTAATTGCTTTGGGTTTCCTTTTGTTTTTTAAATTTTTTATGGTTAGGAATTTTTCTCTTAGCTGAGCTGTCTTCCAAGTGTGGAGACCAGAGTTACTCAAAAGTTACCAGGAATTTAGGAGATAGAGTTTGAGGACAGACTGGTAGACAGCAATACAAGGAGGTGTTAGAGACCACGAATACCATTCGTCAGCGCAGGGAGGCTCTGGAATAAAGGAAGGATTCAACCTATTACTTCCTTTCTTAGCAAAGACAACTTTTTTTTTTTTTTTTTTGACCAGGAATCAAAGGTTGAATCTGTCACTGCAGAATTTCAGGCACGAGGACAGCCCAACATCAGACATCATGAAAGACGACGCTGTGGTAGCCTGGCCCTGTGCACTGGTGTCTGTGGCAATGGACTTTCAGGTTTGGGGCATGAATTAGGCATTTCAGATGTGTTTCAGCCACAGGCATCAAGCAGACAAGACGCGGAGTAGCTGGAACAGCAGCGGGCAGGGTAGCCCACCCCTGAAGATCACCTGGGGACTGACCTCTGCAGTTAGGCTTCCGGGGCCCACAGACGCAGGGCCCTTGAGAGGCCGCTGCGGTCCTGAGGAGCAGATGCCTGGCCTCTGATGCTCTGCACTGCTGTCCTGCAATTCTCCTCCTTCTATCAGGTTTTCCTTGTATTGGACTTGGTGATTTCAAACAAATGTTTGACTTCAGCCTCACAGCTCAGTCTCCCTGGGGGTGTACTGTTATGCGAATTAGAGATTGTAAGAATTTGCAAAGTGGAGCCTTTAGTTTCCAGTTTCCACTTTCTAATGGGACAGGGAAGCGGGAGGGGGGAGGTAAAGAGGGTGAGGGGATGGACTGCTATTGCTCAGGGAAGAGGAAGTCCGTTCTGCCCTAGTGGAAAGTCCTGGAAATCGGCCTCGAAGGGTGACACAAGAAGCAAAGGTATGTGTGGCAAAAGATGTGCATTTGTGTACGTGGCAGACAGATGTGTGACACATGACTTTCTATACTGAATGCTAGAACAGCTTTCCCAGGGAAATCATTAACTCTCTAAACTAATTGCTAATTAGACAAAAGTACAGCATTCTCTAAAGCCAGCTTGAATTATGGCTATGATACAGTACATTTTTAGATGAAAATAATTGTTTTATGTCCCTTCAGCATAAACCACCATTTCATCACCACGGAAATTACTTAACTGAAAAGTGAACGCTTCTTTCTAACCGCTAAATTACGTGAAACTTTATCGAACCAAATTTACAGCGATATCATACTTTTAACTGTGTGGTATATGACTTGTCATGGACTGTCACAGATTTATGGCACCAACTATCCAGTGCTGAGAAAGTTTCCATGAAGATGAGACAGTATACATAGGGAAAATGAACCAGATATTTTGTCTTGAGGATTAATTTCTCTCTAAGCTCTACCAGATTCGCATGAACGTGCTTAAATTAAACTGCTTTTCTGTGAGGTTTGTTTTCAGCATTCCATAAAACTCAAAAACAGAGGCCATACCTATTACAAACGGCATATTTTAGCATGTTACCCTAAGACATACTATTGTCTACTTTAATAATTTCTTGAATATAGTTTCATAATATAGAACCGCTTTTAACGAAGAGGTGAAAGCACACTTTTAGAACATTAGCGTTTTACTTCTTGATTAGTTCAAACTATTTCATCAGCTGAGTTCCTTGCAATATGTAAAGCAAGTTGATCCTTTAGGTGGGCCACCGCCAGGATCTGGAATTGTGGGGAAAGGGACATTCCAAATTAGTTCATTGTGAAAATGAAGACAGCGAACATAAAGAAAATACATTTTAGATTTTCAAAGAACTGAATTTTGTTATGATTATGCAGTATACCATTATACTGAATTTTGTTACTATTATGCAGATGAGGCTCCGAAACATTTATCTATTTCTTTATTTTTACAGAACATTGCTGGGGATGGTCTTTTGGATGTAAAATAGTGAGTTACGGCTGCTAACTACTCCATCCTTCTGAAGGACCCCATGAGTGTGAACGGCACACCGCTGTCATTCACTGCGATTCTGTGTTCTGCTAATAAAGGCACTTAACACAACCACTGGGCTCTGGGTATCATGACGGCCCAGGCGAGTTATCAAGAAAAAGGAAGAAGCACAAAGACACCACTTGCAGAACAGAACCAAGCCAGCTTCCCCCTTACGTGTGCTCGGTGCTGCTGCGAAGGCTGCTGTGAAAGGCTAGGTGGGTGTGAGCTGCCAGCAGTGAGGAAGTCCCACCCACGACCACTCAGGCCATTAATGCAAACAGACAAACACACTCCTTGAATAGAAAATGTAAAGCCCTCAAATCCAGGATGATAAAGCAAAAAATAACAACAACAACAAAACTGGCCATGACAGCAAGCTTCAACAGATCCACAAAACCAAAGGACACTGTTATGTCCAGCTTCCTCTGCCTACTTTCCTCTTAATGCTCACAGAACATGAACTTGGATTGACAAGAGGACACATAGAACCTAGACTGTCTCTTCTAGTGAATCTTCAGCCCTGACGGGATGACCAGGACACCTCCAGTGCTTAAAACAAGAGCAAGCAGTTTAGAAGAGTAACTCTTCTCCACCATTATTTGGAAACACTATAATAGAGATTAACATTAAAAAGACACTACTACTCACACCCAAATTCATAAGGAGAAGACAAAACTGAAATAGAACAAGTCATCAGGCTATAAGTACTTGTTAACAGACTGCCAAAAAATCACAAAGACGGAAACACGATTTCACTACTTGGGGAAGTTTCATGATCATTTTAGTTTCCAAAGTCTGGACTCAGGAAAATGGTCATATTTCCGCAACGTTTCTGACCCTCACGTGAGACTTCTCAGGAGTCCTTTGCTTCAGTATCAATGTCTGGACTATCAGGTTGCACACTTGGAAGATTACGAAAATTTACAGGCACACCCAGAGCGTCACACAGAAGAACAATTACAGTGTCTTTGCAGCACAAAGAACAAGATAACTTCAGTGTCTGTCAAAAAACGAAAACAAAACAAAAAATGCAGCTTGCCTTCCATGAAATCCTCTTGGGCAATGTCTTTGTAGCTTCCAAAGAGTGAAGCTCAAGAGGCAAAGACAAGCACTTTCTCCAAAGGAGCCGAAGAATGGTTAGTTGCACAGAGGGTGGTTGGAGGAAGCCCGCCCACCCACGGCCCTCCCACCGCAGTCTAAGGGCCCTTCGGCTCTGCTGAGGGCAAACATCACCCTTTGCAGCCAGACTTAGCTGACCTGAGGCTCCAGCAAGGTGGGGAACCCCTTTAAAATGTTGGCTTTTGTGTGGCAGAAGAATCAGGGCCCAACTCAGCTGCTGCATCAAAGGCCAAGGCTGTACAAACCTGTCCCCCAGGCCGAGGGCAACGGGACAATAGATGCCACCTGCGCTAGCATCCGCTTCTGTCTCTGGAGCCCGGTGTATTGGTCTGCTGGGGCTGCTGTAACCGAGGACCGCAGACCAGGTGGCTTGCACGACACATTCATTGTCTCACCAATTTGGAAGCTGGAAATTAGACCAAGGTGTTGGCAGCGCTGGTTCCTTCTGAGGCAGCTCTCCTTGGCTAGGAGGTGGCCGTCTTCTCTCTGTGTCTTCATATGGTCTTGTGTGTGTGTGTGTGTGTGTGTGTGTGTGCGCGTATGTCCTAATTTCTTACAAGGACACCCATCACATTGGATTAGAGCCATCCTAGTGGCCTCATTTTAATTTAATGAGTCCTTTAAAGTCCCTGTCTCCAAATACAGTCACTTTTGAGGTACTAGGAGTTAGGATTTCAACGTATGAATTTTTGGAGGGGGATGTAATTCAGCCCATAACTTTGGGTTAATAAACTTTTGACTTTCTACCTCTTCCTACTGTGTGTTTTTTTTTAAATCATGATTTTTTAAGTGAAAATAATTTTTTGCTTTTATGTATTCTCTATTGACTTTTTAACAAGATGAAAATGGAATTCTCTCATATTCTCTTGACACACCTACTCTCCCCTAATCTCCTGATCAATTACAGCACAATTTTAAAAATTAAATATTCAGCATTTCTACTATGATTGCCAACATCCTTCACAGCTGAGACTAGTGGAACACCATAGTCATTTCTTCTCTTGTACTTAACTTTTTTTTTCCTGGAGTTAATAAATGCTTCTTTTTTTCTTTTTTAGTTGCAGGAGTTTTGCCCGGTGCTGCTGCCTCCTGTTCCCGTCCACACTGGTGGCCCCGATGCCTGCTGCACGGTGCTCTCCCTGGGGACTCCTCTCACCTGTATCTGAGGTTGGTTCGTGCCTGTTTCCTGGCGCCCATGTCTTCTTCACTCTTTCTTGGTTTCCTCTCTTGACCCTTTGTTGGCGTCCCCTCAGCAACACTGAAGTTTGGATTTCTCTGCTCTGTTAAAGCAATTTCCCCTCATCTAACCCATCAGCTTCCCAAACTTGATTGATCTCTTTTTTCTGCTATTCCTCTACCCTTCCATTCTTTTTGTCCTTTGGGTTTACCCTTTAAAAAAATTCTTTACTGTCATTTAAAAGGGTTTCCAAAGGAGAGGAGATAAATATATAGGTTTGAGTTGGCATGATTGATTTATATCCTACCTTCTTAACCTCAGATTTGAGACTTGGTTCATAATTCACCTCCTTTAGGAGATGTTCTCACTCACCTGACCAGACCTAATTGCCTGTTTCCTCTCCTCTCTTTGTGATCTGAGCTGGCAGTCTGCTGATGAGTTTGCCTGGCTCTGCACAATGGGTATGTGCCTGTGAAGCTACCCAGACTCCCAATTCTTTTTCTTTTTTCAAAAAATAAGCTTGTGATTTTAGAGCAGTTTTAGATTTACAGAAAAATTGCAGAGACAATACAGGGAGCTCTATATCCCCAACACCCAAGTTTCCTTTATTATTAACCTTGAACATCTTATAGTATGGTACCTTTGTTACAATTAATGATTGTTACATTATTCTTAACAGAAGTCCATACTTTGTTCCTATTCTTAGCTCTTACCTAATGTCCTTTTCCTGTCCCAGGATCCCGTCTAGGACACCACGTTACATTTAGTTGTCATGTCCTCTCAGGCTCCTCTTAGTTCTGCCGGTTGACCCCCCCCCCCTTTTTAGGAAATGAATTCAGATACTTCTGGCGATAGGAAGACACATTCGAGAGATACACTGACATGTTTCATTGTTAGAAAGTTCACAGCCAGAGATAGAAATAATGCTAAAGAGAAGGACATCTTCAAATATGCTCTCAAGTGTCCAAAGAGCAAAAGGAGGGGAGAATAGGATTTATATTCAAACTGGAGAAGGAGGGAAGGGAGCCCTACCAGGCAGAAGGACCTGCTTGCCAACTTGAGGAGGTTCTCTCTGGCCAAAGATAAGCAATTTGAGCTTCGACAAGAATAATTGAAATAAATTAAAATCCATCTAACATACTTTAATATGTGAGTTCATAATGATATTTTTAAAGTAGGTGGTCACCTGGAGAGTATGATAAGGAAGTAACTCATTATCTTGAAAAGTGCCAAATAATGGAAAGAATGAAACATTTCTTTTGTCTTCTCTGTATGAAGGGTGCCACTGTGCAACCAAATTGCAGATGAGGGAAAGCATCTCTTCCTAAAGTGTTTCAACAATTAAGTAAAAAAGGATTATGTAGAATTGGACTGTCCCCAGTTTTCAACCCCTAATGAATTAATGGATCTAGACACTGACCATGAACATCAACAGTGGCCAAAAGCATAAAAGGGAGGGAGGGAGGGGTAGAGAGAGACAGAGAAGGAAGAGAAGAGGGAAGGGAGGGGGAAGAGGGAGAGGAAGGGAGAGAAAACCAGACATCATGTGCCTTTTTAAAATTGAAGTATGGTTGATTTACAATGTTACGTTAGTTTCTGGTGTACAGCATAGTGACTCATTTATACATGTCTATATATATTCTTTTTTCGTATACTTTTTCATTATAGGTTATTACACACTATTGAATATAGTGTCCTGTGCTGTACAGTAAGACCTTGTTGTTTATCTGTTTATGTGCCTTCTGATGAAAGAACACACCACCACTTACAGTCTTGCCAAATGGATTGGAAATGAGACTGATGAAACCTCTGATTTCAGCTGCCAAATTTTAGGAAATATCGAGCACAGAGGAACATGTTGAACTGCGCCATGAGTGTGCAATCAGCAAAATCCAGACTGAGAGAAACCCTGCAGGTCATACGCCCCTCTGTCTTAGAGGGGTGGGACTATAAATCTAATGGGACTTAAAAGATGTAACAAATGTTTTCAAATGCAAGGCGAAACTATAGAGACTAGGAATGCACGATCAGGTATTAGAACTATAAAGAAACACAAGAAGGGATAACTTTAAACGTCAGGAGAGTGTTACTTTTAAGGGAAGGGAAGGAGTTGAGAGGACGTGGCAGGGGTTTCTGGGGTGACTCGCAAAGCTTTATATCATGACATGAGTGGTGATTAAGAAATGTTCACCTTATAACTCATGAAGCTATACATCTATCTGATATTGTTTTGCATATGTCTTTTGTTTTATAATTTTTTTTAAAGCAGGGGCGAGGAGAGAGAGAAAATCCCCCACGCCCAGAATTTCCATTCACTGCAGTGATGGTCTCAGGCATTTGGAGGTGCTGAATGGTATCTGGAGCCCTCTGAGAATAGCTCAATATTTCCAGGATATTTCTGACATAGAGTGCACTGTATTGCATTCTTCATATTAACAAGTGGTGATTCCAAGTACCATGAGTTACAGAGAAAGTGGCAACGAGGGTCTCTACTCTGCCTCTCATGGACGGCGTTGCCTGGTAGCCACGTGAGGAGTAAGTTCTGAGAAGTCACACTTCTTCTCAGTCCTCTTTGTCTTTCTCATACCCAGATTTCAAGAGCTGTTAACTGAATAAAACACAAAATGTCATAGATAGCTAGAAAGGACCTCAGAACTCACCCAGTCCAGTGTTATGAAAATGGGCTCCCACCCCGAGACCCACCTGCGTCAGCATCACGGGGGGTCATGTAGAACACGGACCTGGTTCCCCTCCAGACTTGCTGAAGGAGGGCTGGCCTCACCTTGACCCAAGATCCCTAGAGACTCCTGACACTTACAGAAGTGTGACACCCGTGGGTCTAATCCAGCCCCCTCTTTTATCAGGGGAGGAAACAGAATCTCAAGAGAAGAAGAGGTAATTGCCAACCTCGTGTGGCAAATTGGCAGCAAACCAGGACTAGCAAGCACCTCATTCTCCTATTCCCGCCTCCACATCCACCGCAGCTTGCTTATTCTTCCCCTCCCTCCCTCCAACGGATAAGCCCCAGGAGGTACGATTTTGAGTGAAACAGACTCCGTCTCCTGCCTTTATGATGTTCACCATCTAACGGGTGAGACCAGCATTAATTTTAAAAATTCACATGTGATGAGATTACAGACCGTGATGTGTTCTGAGAGGAGAGTGCAGAGGTACGCAGGCTGACTTCCATGAGGCGGGGACACAGGAGCTGAGATGTGAGGGGAGGCAGAGGGTCATGGGAAGCCTTCCAAGCAGAGGGGAATCCCTGAGGCCAGCGGGAACTGGGCTCGGTGGAGGGGCTCAGAGAGGTCCAAGGTAGCAGGAGGACTCCCGGGGCACAGGCCGAAAGAACGTGGTGGGGAGCACTCCCAGAATTCCCTAGGCACTCCCAGAATCACGCTGTCCCCGTCAGAATCTTGGACAGCAGTTCTCAAACCCGGCTACAGATCTGAATCATCCTGGGCACTTAAATATTTCTGTCCCTGCCCAATACTGTGATTCACCAGGGCTGAGGTAAATCCCAGGAATTAGTATATGCTTTTTTAAGTGCCTCCATTTATTCTGGTGAACAATAAGGCTGGGGAACTTCTGGCCTTGGAGATTTGAAGAAAATGGAAACGATTGAACTTAAGTGATGCGCTGGCGTTGAATTCCTTCTCAGACTCTCAGTGTGTTTTCATTTGTGTGGTGGAAACAGAAATACTTGCTTCACAAGGATGGAGCAGGTGACACCAGATAACATCGCAAAGAACCAGCTCAGGCCTTAGTACCTTGGTACATGGTCAATATAAAGTGACTATAATTAAATCCAGGGCTCTGGTTTCAAAGAGGGCTATTTTTAGAAGGAAAGATTATTTTTTTATCACTCTGCAGAATACCCGATTGTTTCGGGGAAACTCTGCATTGCACCCCTCCCTAAACCCACAATTCCTGTCCCTTCTACCCTCCACCCCGCCCCACCCCCACTGAGAGCAGGAGACTTAGGGTCAAGGCTGTTTCAAGTCTCTACCCCACCCCCACCCCCACCCATGCTCGATTCCCAGCTGGCCATATGGGTGAATAATCTCTTCCCTAAAAATAGACAGTGGGCACAGGCTCTGTCCAGATTAGATTTCACCTCTTGTTTTTAAGGCTGTCAATCTGGCAGCCAGCACTGAGCTAAATTATCTTCTTGAAAAATCTTAAAATGATGAGAGGAAGGCCTCAGGGGTATGAATTCTTGGCATTGGAACAGTTATATGGTAAAATCTGCAGATCTGAAAAATTGAGCAAGAGATTTATTTGAACCACAACTATTTATCCTTGCAAAATCAGCATAAACTCTTGAACTGTCTCAGCGGGAAGGCAACACCAAGGCCACGTAGCGCAACGAGGAGAAATCGGGGCCTAGAGCCTGCTTCCAGATTTTGTCAAAGTTACCTCCAGGTCTGATGGTCTGGTGCCTTCGTTCTCAAAGGAGAGAACAAAACGGAGTATAAATCAAAAGGGAGACGGGGAGGATGTGGTGATGGGGAGACAAGCGAAAAGCCAAAGAGGGAAAAATGGGAATGTCTGAGGTTGAGGTTTGCTTGGCACCTCTCTCTCTGAGCCACTGCCCCAGGTCCTCCCTGACCATCTGGGCTGTTCCATGCTGGACCCAGCTTCCAGGTCAGCTCCGCCGCCAAGTATATTCCTAAGTAAAGGAATAGGTCCCTCCCTTTATTCTCTCAAACACAGTTGACACAAGACAGTTGGGTTCAGTCAACGTCACTGAAGATTTAGAGTGATAAAAGAGGATTACAACGCAGAACAGGAAAACCTGAAAACTTGACTGTCGGATTCCACCCTCTGTCCCTAGAGACTGTCAACCACGTCTAACAAAAGGGGTCCCTACTGCCTCTCTCTCTTCTTGGCCCTGTCCTGCTGCCATATTGCATCGCTGCCACCCAAAAGCGCCGTCACCTCAACACTGATGGTTTTCAAGTTTAGCCTCAGGAAGATGCTACCGGGATTTACACAAGTACAAGTTTGCCCACCAATCTCATGTGCTTGGGTTGGAGCTGTTTCTCCTTCTGCCCTTGGGAAACCATCTGTGGATTTCCTTTATTTCTGGGTCCACAGAACGCAGGATAGTCATATCTGGTCTGCCAAGGCGTGCGTCTCCTTCCCCAGCCACCGTCACCTCTGCCCCAGGCCTGGGGCTCAAGCAGGTCTGATTTTCCATGTGATTGGAATCCGAACAGGAAGACTCCTTATGTCAGAACAGCTCCCTCCAGGTATTAGAAATACCTCTAGGTATTAGAACCTGGTGTCAAACATAAGTCTTTCTTTTCAGCTGCCCGTGTTCTACATGCTGGAAAGATTTGGGGGAAATGGGGAGTGATCAAAGGAGAGGGTTTATGTTGCCCTAGATTGTGACTTTTTCCTTAATTGCCACTCAAGGACCATCCTTTACTTGAACTGCAGTGCCTCATTTGGGGCAGCGAAACCAGCACAGGGATTTAAATATGAAATGTGATTAGGAAAAAGAAGCAAGCACTAAAGGAGCTCATAAATAATTTACATTAAATAATACTTTACAAATACAAACACACACACACACACACACACACACACGGCCAAGCTGGGATTCTAAACTGTCATTGGCTGGCATCAGTGACTGAGACCGGATTGTGGTTACCTGGGAATGCACCTGGGGGATGGGCCCTGAGATGGTGTTGTGGGAAATCACGGCCAGTGAAAGGTTACTAGGGTCTTTGATGCCCTTGGAAGAAAGTTGGTCTGTATATCTCACTGAATTAATGGCTCCAGCCCTAATTCAAACCCAGACAGCATGTTATACATGGCTCTGGTGTGAACTAGAAGTCTGCTTTAAATGGATCTACAAGTGGGAGTGCTGACTCAAAGCAGACGGGGCAGTGACCAGCCAAAGGCCATGGGAAAGTCCAAAGCCCTGCTTACGGCCACCACAACTGGCCCCAGGAAGCCAGGCGTGTCTAAACATCTCTCCGCAGCCCCAGCTCTCGGGGCCTCACACGGCCTTCAGAGGTGCTAACAGGAAGGCGGGGGGGGGGGGGGTGGGCGTGGAGAACGGTACTCCAGACTCCAGCGAGGCCTCCCTGCCCCTCCAGCTCGGGGTCTGTCCTGTCTCTGTTTTGCCCACGTCATGGAGTGCAAAGCTCAGCCCCTTCCCTCGCTCCCCCCGTAAAATTAAAAACCCACTTGCACCAAGCACTGCCTAAGGCTAACCACTTCAGTGCGGGGTAGGAGCTGACTCCCACACCCCCTCCTTCCCTCACTGCTTGCCCCGCCGCCTCCGGGGGGGCACAGACCTCTTCTGGTCCCTGTGGCTTCAGCCACGATCCTCAGGCTTGACCATGCCCTCGGGGCCTTCTCTCCCTCCCAAGAGGCCGAGCAAACAATTTCTCTCCAAACAGTGTAGTATTTTCTCCAAGAGGAAGCGTGAGGAATAGAATTTCTCCATCCCATTACATAACCGTGACTGGGACAAATTTGACAAGGGCAAAGGTTTTTTTGAAGCCCAGAGATGGGACTGATTTCATACAAAAACTAGGGGAGTGAGAAGTTCACGGGGAGGCTGCGAAACTCAAGTTTGGGCCACTATTTCTTTAAACCTGCTGCCAGGGAGCCTGTGCCGTGAACACATTTCTGCCTCACACCCTCCGTCGGGCCACGTTGTACTCAAGTTGCCTTGCAGTCTGGGACAAAGGCCTCATTTCTCAACGTGAAATCCAGAGATGCCAGAATATTCTCTCCTTTAAAGACAGAGGTCATTCATACTTCCCGTTTGCCTTCATCTTTGACAATCTCGATTCTGCCAGATGCTTAATAAATGCTTGTTGAATGAATACATGAAGGAATGAGTGAGTGAATGCATAGGTCCTAATTGTTAGCCAAACTCTAGAAAGCTCTTGGCACCTTCATCTTGAACTTCTCAGCTTCCAGACACATGTCTATACGTGTGTGTGTGTGTGTGTGTGTGTGTGTGTGTGTGTGTGTTGGCTGGTTCTGTTGGTTCTACTTCTCTGGAGAACCCTAATATGCCATAGAATAAAATAAATGTCCACAATCCCATACTGATATAAATAAATAATTGAATAAATAAATAACTGAATGAGAGGAAAAGAGACATCTCCTTATTACAGAGGCATTCCAGTTAATAAAAGAAGAAAGAATGAGGGAAATACAAAACCATTAGCAGGCAAACACAACAGTGAGAATTATTGCAGGCAACGTCCACTGTTTAGATCCTAAAATCAGGAGGTGGAAGTTTGCACAGTTTCACAGTAGCCTCCTCAAGGTATTTATCAATTGCAAGACGAAAATAATAACTTTATAGTGGAGATGCCCAGCTGACACCACCTTAATCAAGTGATAAAGATAAATACAGCCAGTAACAAGACATACTGACAACATGTGCCCCCGGAGATGACGCACTGAGAGCGCATCGCCTCTGTGGTATTCTTGCCGAAAGTTCACAGCCACAATCTAATCGTGTGAAAGCATTAGATAACCCAAATCAAGACACATTCTATAAAGTAACTGACCAGTGTCCTTTAAAAGTGGCAAGATTTTAAAGACAAAGACAGAGGAATTATCACAGATTGGAAGAGACCAAGAAGATGCAACAATCAAATGCAGTGTGGGATAGCAAATCGGATCCCGGAACAGAAAAAGGATATTAGGGCAAAAACTGGTAAAGTTAAAATAAACATTGTTGTTTAGTTAAAAGCATTGTACTAATGCTAATGTCCTGGCTTTGATCATTCTGAGATTATTATCCAAATCGTTAACAGTAGAGAAAGCTGGGTAAAGGGTATGTATAAGCTTTCTTTAAATTTTTGGCAACATTTCTGTAAGCATGTAATTATTTCAAAATAAAACAGTGTTTAAAAGCAGGGAAATAAGGTGAAACTTTCCAAGCAACACCTTCATTAAAGGTCTAAGCAGAGAGAGCTTTGAAATAGTTGGTTTGAGTTGTTGTAAAGACCCCAGAACTCTGCCCAGACTTTCTAGCCCGTGAACTTGGCATCGTGTATGTCTCATTCTTTCTCAGATAGACCAGGCCAGGAAGATAAGCACCAAGGAACAGAAACCAACCCTCTGTGGCTCTCAGGGCACCATCTCCCCAGGCCGTTCACTGGCCCAAAGTCATTTTGAAGATACTTCTCTCTCAGCCCCCTCCGCATACCCCAGGCCCAGTCTCATGTGAAAAGCAATTAATTTTTTGGAGTTTTTCCCCTTCCTCTTCTTTTTTAAACCTACAAACTCTCACTCTGTATCCCCACTCGGGCCAATGCTCCCCATAACTCAACCAGAAATGGAGACAGTTCACAAATCTTGCCTTTGGAAAATGCAACCTTTGACGTTCCTTCAACATGTGATCAGCAGCCTAGTAAGGGAGCGTAAATGGATGTCAAAAGGTCTCTCCACCCTCTGCAGCAGAGGTGTTCTGGTAAATGTTCAGCAATTAACTATCAAAAAAAAACAAACAAACAAAAAAAAAACACAAACCCTTGATTCGTAGCGTTTGCTATTTTCCGTGGTAGAAATACCCGCGCCACGCAGACTTGCAGCTGAGACAGTGTCACTGAATGGGGTTCTGGGAAGGGATTGTGGCATCGGCTCTGCCAGGGGGGCCCGCTCCAGCACACCACTGCCCTGAGGTCTGTTAAGAGCTCTTCTATCCCCTCGAGAAGGGCAGCTTCTCTCCAGGCTTCCTGCTGACGCCAGTTCTGCGCGCGGAGGGGCTTCAATCTCCCATTCTCAGGGCCACCTTGGGTCCGGGGTCCTGGTTCTACACAGGCTGAACCTGCTCCTCACCACATGGAAGCAGACAAGGAAATAACCCTTTTCTGTAGCCTCTGCAAACAAACTCTACCCATGAAAACAATTATCAGAGTTTCAAGCAGGCATAGGGAGCACATGGCCACTGACAACCGGAGATTTCCCCCGGGCACTTGGAGTCCTTTAGCCCCAGGCTGGCTCAGCATCTTGCTGACCGGCTTCCCCTCCTCTCCTCTCTGCCGCCTGCCCCTTACCCCACAGCGGGCAGCCAAGCTTCTGCTCTGTTCTCCTAGCTGACACTCCTCCCCTTCTGGCCTTATTACCCCTAAGGTGTTTATAAAGCTATCTAAGCAAATAAAGACATTCCCTCTCTAAAAAACATTTCAGTGTCTGCTATAAACAATAAAAATTTAATTCTATTAATCCACATTCTTTGCCTTCCCTGAACCTCGGTGCTCTGATCTGCAAAATGGGTATGATAGTAACTACCTGTAGAGTCATGGTAAATTAGAAATGAAATTATATATGTAAACTGTAGTCCCCCCCCCCCAATAGCTGGCCTCCAATAATTCTAGTCCCCTTTGCCTTCTCTTCCCTGGACTTAGAGGGTTGAATATAACCTCCTTTTGTCCACCAAAGAGAGGTGATGGGGAAGCTGGCCTGGGCAGCCTTTCTGCCACATGCAGGAAGCATTTGAGAGCCTTTAGGAAGGTCTGCTGGAGCTGGGAAGCTTTTCCCTCTCTGAAACCCAAGATCAAAGTCAGGAGAAGAGAGCAGGGCAGCCCTGTCCCTCTGAGCTTATGTGTAGTGAGAGGGCCCCAGACCCACAATATGTGGCCAAACTTCATCACTCATTCATTCCACAGCACTTGTATCCCTTGCATGATCAAAGGTGTGGGGGTAGTTGCTATTTTTTTTTTTTTTTATAAAGGCACATTCTGGGCTCTACTAGCTATTATGGAGACAGCCCATTTCCTGCAGGAGTCAGTGAGGCACAGACTTAGGTACAAATCCCAGCCTCACCACTTAGCATCTGTATTGTTTTGGGCAAGTCACTTCAACTTTCCGAGGATCATTTCCTCACCTTCAATTTCCCTTCCACTTTCTGCAACTCTGCAGGGCCATTAAAACCCACACAGCACCTTTCTCTACAAACTGTTTTGTTTTGAATCTCCTAGGAGTTCTTTTTTAGATCCTTCCTGGGTAATCCAGCCTGCTTTCTAAATTCATATGAAGCACAGAGGCCAACACAGGGCATCTGGTGAGCCAAGAGATGGTCATGGCAGGAAGCAAGGGAGAGTGGGAGTATCGGAAACAGAGCCCCAGTGGCCTCTGCAGGACCCCTGGGCCAGCACGTGGGGCCAGCCTGGATGTCATATCAGACCCTCCTGCAGCGCTGGGCAGCCTTCAGTGGGTAGAGACTGAGCATCCCAGAGGCTCAGCCGAGTCTACTGCTGGGGCGGGGGGAGGGGGTGTGGCATTGGGAATTCCAGCACCACTGGCCTGGCCCTTGCTGCTTAACAGACAAAGTAGGCTGCCAAGCCCATCTCCATTTCTCAATACTGTGCGATCCACTCAGAGACCTGGGAGGGGGAGGCTGCCAGACCCAGCTTTCAGGCCACCAGTTTTCAGCACAAAGGAAACTGTTCCTCAGCACAAATCATTAAGGAACTGATAACAATCTGTTGCCAAGGTAGCTATTCTTCTGAGACAGGTCAAACAGAGAAATTACTCAGATAGTCAATAGTGATGTAATTTTGAACCCAGTGGTTATCTGGCATCGAGTCAGGAAGCACAGCCAAAAGCCCATGCGCATTTTCCCCTTTGCTTGTGATTTTCCTAAGAGCCCAGGCATGGGAACCTTGTCCACACCCCCCCCCCCCCGACCCTTACAGCCAGGGGGAGCAGCAGTATTTGTCATCATGCCTGGGAAAGAGAAGAGGTCCTTTGTGGACCAGCTCGAGAAGGCTCCCGTGCCAGTCTCCTCTTCCAGCTCCGCCAATGCTCCCTGCAGAGGGGAGCCCAGAGAACAGCCTGTCAGCTCTTTTCAGGGCTGTGAAAGTCAGGCTTTCTGTCGCCTTGGCTGGGCCGCGGGACTGGGATCACTGGTCGGCAGCCCAGGATTTACACAGAGAGGAGCAAAGAGGGATGGGAAAGCTCAGACCTTTCACTGATGGAGAATCAGGGACTCGGAGCTGGAAGAAACGTCCAGCCAGCCCGCTCCCTTGACTGATGAGAAACGGAGCCCCGGGAGAGTCACACAGCTCAGTGCCCGTGGCTCCCGCCTGCCCAGAGCCAGATGGTCTGAGTGCAGAGGGCGTCCAGCCTGGCGTATCCGTTTGCTGGGCAGCCCACAGCTTCAGCTCCACCTCTGTCACCTGACTCCTCAGAGCTGTGCCGTGACGCCCCCGACTCTGTCGTCCCCCAGTAAGAGGGGATTCATATCCAAACTTCTTCTCCACCTCCAACACGGCGGCCAGCCAGGCCTTCCCAGCTCAGAGTCAGTAGGGATGCAGATTCCTGGAAAGGCAAGTCCAGACTCAGGATGTTACTTCAGACGCCGTGACAGTGGAAAGAGTACAGCCAGGCAAGGGCTTGAAATCCGACTCTACCCCTTTCTCACATTTTATGTTGGTCAAGTTACTTTACTTTTTCCGAGCCTCAACGACCTCATCAGTAAAACACAGATAGTAAGATGTACCAAGGAAGGTTTTAAGACCCAAATGCGAGTCTACAGAGCCCACACAGCGTCGTGCCTTCGCCCCATGACGGACGGCTTTAGGGTCTTCCGTCTTACCGGGCAGCCCCGTCTCCCTGAGGGTCCCTGTAGAACCCTTCACACTGGCCATTATTGTGTGCTCTCCGGTGATCCTGGCTGTGACTGTTTTTCATTCCAAGTAAATACAGTTCATAAGACGCAGTTTCCTGAACACCTACTGTGCGCAGGCCCATGTGGCGGGCTGGGGGTGCAGAAACCACTCAGCTGCAGTTCCTGCCCCATGGATGCTCATGGCCCAGCAGGAAGGCAGAGGGAAAAGTCAAGCACAGAGCAGCAGCTCCACAGGGCAGAGAGGGTCCTGAGCGACGTACAGATACGACCTGGAGAAGTCAGATGGTGGTTGGGGTGCTTTGTGGTTTGAGTGTTATCTAAACGCCTCTCCTGTTCCAGCAGGAATCAGGTTCCCCTTCCCATGCTAGAGATCCAGGGCCTGGGCTGGGCGCAAGGGTGGCCTTCTTGGGCCCACAGCATAGGTCCCAGACTTGATCATGTCTGAGGGGAAGCCTGGACAGAGAACTAAGCAGAGTATCTGTCGTGGACCATGTGCCCAAGAGCCTGGGGCAGGGATTCAGGGCACTTGATATATTGCAGAGATGCTCTTAAGGCAATGGGAGTGAGGGAGAGAGGGTAAGGCTGGGGTGTGGCCTTAGCTGGTGTGTGGCTTCAGCCTTCCCACAGATCATTTTAGAGGGAGAATTGCAGCGTGGAGTTGACTTCACCACAAGACAAAGAGGCCAGACTTCTACACCTGTCCCAGTCAGTCATTAGCTGGGCTTTGGAAGGGGGACAGTGCCCCTGGGTGAGATGGTTCCTGTTGGGCTAAGGAAAGGAGGCAGCTTCGAGCCCTCAGCAGCCCATAGCCACAGCTCCTGGGGGATGTGCACCCTGGCCCACTGCACTGTCCAATTGGAGGTTTTCAAATCACAAAAGAGGCCCTGAAATGCTGGAGTGTGTGTGTGTGTGAAAGAGAGAGAAGTAATTCTAGCAGTTAACATTGACTGAGCGCTCACTGAACACTTGTGCCGGGCCTTTTATAAATATGCATTTTATACCTAAAACCTCACTTAATCCTCTGAAAAGCCTTATTAAAAAAATACATTTTGTATATAAGGAAACTGAGGCTCAGAGAAGCTAAGTCAGTTGCCCAAGTTCACACAGACAGGGCCAGTGCTGGGAGTTGAACTCAGATCTGGATTACTTTACCAATCTTACTCCCAGCCACGCTGCCTGCTAAGGCTGCCAGGTCTGTTTCCACAGGCAGATTTTGAGAGGGGTCTTGCGTGGTAACTCGGGACTTATCCAGATAGAGGAGGTTGTGGCTGAGGCAAATCCAGGAGCTCAGCATGAGCGAGGCCTGGCGGTGGGAAGGTGCCAGCAGGGTTGTGTGTGGGGAGCAGAAGGTATTCAGTGCTGGAGATCATGGGACCTAAGCTAGAAGGAAAAGTTGGTGCCAGGCTGGGTGAGCCCTCAAAGGCCTGCCTGTGGATCCCAACATCCCTTAGCCAGGAGGCCTCCAAGAGCCTGAGCACAGGGCACTGCGTCCAGAGTCATCTGTGGGGATGGGATCCTTGCAGATGAACAGAGGCCTCAAGCAACCTTCCCAAGGCTCCAAAGCTGGAGTCACTTTAACTCTCGCTGCACCCTCTTTCCTCCCAGCCATGTGTGGCCAAGTCCTGCCACCTGGGCCCTTGCAGCCACCACATCCTCTGTCCTTTCTCTCTGCCCCGTGGTCCCCAGCAGCTCAGGCCCCTTCCCTTCCCATTTAGAGCTGGACTGGCCTCTCCTACTGGGTCTCTCCTCCTGTCTCATCGCCTTCCCTCCCAGCCATGTACACAGCCCCACCAAAGTCATCTTGAAAACCCAGCTCCAATCATGTCTATTCCCTGTAAGGCTTTTCCCAACCCCTCCCCCCACCCCATCACCGGCCGCGGTAACCACACGCACATCAGTCTGGCATTCAGGGCCTCCCAGGCATGACCCCAAACGTAGTGCCAAGCCTTGTCTCTGCTTCAGACTAATGAATGAATTCCCCTCATCCCTGCAGGCTCCTGACTCTGTGATGTGGCCTCTCCCAGGACATTTGCCTGTTGAAATTGGACCATTTTTGAATTAAGGGAACCCTAGAAATTAGGATAAAAGCCTGATTTTCCAGATGAGAAAAATGAGACTCAAAAATACATATGTGCCCACAGCTGTTACGCAGGTGCATGAATGTGTACACACGTATACACACCCTCACTCTTGGAGTCTTTATCCTTAGGTTCTTCCATGTATTTCACTCTGGACCTTGGCCACTGGGGCAGGCTGTACCCCAGCTGGTTTAATAAAGAGCACACAGTTTGTCCTCGTGAGAGGAGAGATTAAGAAATGGAAGAGCAATTTCGAGAATGGAGATTAGATCACAGTCATGGTCTCGGCCCTGACTACATGCTAGAATCATCTGGGGAACTTTTAAAACTCTTAATGCCTAAGCTGCAATGCAGACCAATTGTATCAGATGTCCAAAAGTGGGACCCAGGCATCAGTATTTTTCACATGAAAACAGTGTCCAGAAACAAAAAATTTTGCCTTGAACAAGCAACGAGAGAACCACCAAACTTTGCATTCTATTCTAGGAACACAACCAACATTCCTTTTGCAAATCATTTGTTGATTATCTACAATGTGCCTCGAACACCCAGGCTTTGAGACTGGAAGCTGGCGCCTGAGGACATGAAAATGAAAGGACACACATTCTGACCTGAAGGAGCCCCCAGTCCACGGGGGAGACGCCCACACTGAGCAGCTGGCAAGTCCCACACGAGAGGCACACCTGGGGAATCTGGGAAGAAAGAGGATACAAATTAATACTCTTCCAGGAAAAGACTGCACCAAAGGAGCTGACTCTTAATCTAAGTCTTACAAGATGAAGCTGGAGAGAAGGTGATGGACTGGGTTTTCAGGAGAAGCACACGGATGTGTGCTCTGACAAAGGCCCACGGCTGTGTGCGTTGCACCCACATTGGAGGAGCAGTCAGTACTCTGAGGTGGTTCTACTGAAGGTTTTGACACTTATCCGAGAAAGCACCTCCGTTTTGCCCTTTGAAGGACTCTTGCTTCCATTGGTTTTCTAAGGCAAGGCCTGCTTATCTCCTCCCTGATTTAGTATAGACTCTTCTTTGGACTCCTTGCCTCTAGTCTCTCCTGCAGCATAGCAGCTCCAGGCGTACCTCAGGGATGCTGCGGGTCTGGTTCCAGACCACCGCAGTGAGAAGAATATTGCAATAAAGTGAGTCACGTGAATTTTTTGTTTCCCAGGGCACTTAAAAATTATGTTTACACTATACTGTAGTCCATTAAGTGTGCAAAAGCATTATGTCTAAAAAACAATATACACACCTTAATTTAAAAATACTTTGTTGCTAAAAAAAAATGCTATCATCTGAGCCCTTAGTGAGTTGTAATCTTTTTGCAATACTGACCTCAAAGATCACTGATCTCAGCACCATAATGATGGAAAAGTTTGAAATATTGTGAGAATTACCAAAACGTGACAGGCACAAAATGAGCAAGTGCTGCTGGGAAAATGGCACCGACAGACTTGCTCGATGCCAGGTTGCCACAAACCTTCAATTTGTGAAAAACACAGTATCCACGAAGCACGATAAAGCAAAAGGCAACAAAGCAAGGTATGCCTGGACTGTAAAATTCAGTGTTTTCAAACAACAACCATTTTGTTACATCTTAAGATTGTGTTTGCATTTGAGCTGGGCTTAGCTGGGTGATTCTTCTGCTCCACGTGAGGTCCACTTTGGTCACGCAGGGCTTCACCGCTTGGCAGATAGGCTGGTCTGGGGGGGTCTAAGACAGCTTCACCCACAGGTCTGTCCGCCATTGTGGTCGGGCTGGCTGGAAGGTGGAATGCCCAGATGTAGCCTGTCTTCCTACATGGCTCAGGGCTCCTGGAGAAGAGTTCTCAAGACCCTTGAGGAGATGGAAGCTGCCAGTTTCCAAGCTCAGGTGTTACTCCCACCAAATCCGTCATAGGATCTCTTCAGCATCAAGGGGAGGGCGAAAAAGACCTTACCTCTCCGGGCAAGGAATGCCCAGGAACATGTGGATATCTTTAATCTGCCCCAGCCTTACACCCATTTCCAGATTAACACCTCCCCTCAATTTAACAGTCCTTCCTTACTCCAAAAAGTTTAAGCAGTGTTCCTTTATCTACAGGATAAATTCCAAATTGCTTATCTTGGATCCATGGCCTTTCCGCATTTAACACAAAATATCCTTCCCAGTGTTGAGAGACTCTTGTCTAGGGGTCTCCTGCCAAGGCCTAGATCTCTCTTTAGCTGGTCTCAGCCTGTCTCTCCAGGCTGTGTCTGCAGCAAGCACCCCTGAGGGATGAGATAACGCCTCTTTTGGACAAAGAGCAGGCTGCTATACGGTAGTGGCTCCCAGGCCCAGAGTTCCTTTCCTGTGTATAACCTACCATGTGAGGGGCATCTGTCTAGACCCTCTGCCGGGCCCCCGTGGGCCTTGGAGCTCAGGAAACTGACATGACCCCACTGACCTCTGGATCCTGCTATGGCTACGAGTAAGGGAGTCCTTGGTCCCCGACTCAGGAGCCACTGGTCCTCTGTCAGCATCCTTGCACTATGGCAGGCTAACTCATCAGTGTGCAATGAGGAAAAATCTCAACCCCTTCCTAGCCCTTGGCATCCAGCATTAGTCATGACTGCTTCCAGCTACCGCAGTCTACTCACTGCACCCACAAACACGTTGAAGATTCCTCCTCCGACTCTTACTGAGCCTCGGTCTCATTTCTTTCCACTGTTAAAGCCGAGTTGCACCTCATTAGTTTTTATTCATATCAAGTGTCTTCGTAGCACCCCTGCTCCTGCCTCTGGCTGGTGGTTCCTTCAGGAAAGTCTACGCAGCCCTGTGGGATCTACCCTTCCAGCTGTTATGGTCTCGTCTCTGAGCTCTCACTGCAGCTAAACCAAATCCCCCTCTTTCCAAAGCCCTTTTATGCTGTTCCTTCTGCCTGGAATTATCCTTCACTCTCTTTGTTGGACTCATTCTTCAAGGTCCAGTTCCAGAGACACTTCCTCTGGAAGGTGTCCCCTCTGGTCTAGCTGGCTCAGTTGGGCCCTCCCCCATCCCTCCCTCTCCCCCACCCCTCCCCCTCCTCCCCTCCCCTCACTGCACGCCACACACAGCAGCACTAACAAGAACCAGAGCCCTAAGTACTGGCTGAGTCTGCTCTTCTAGTATCATGAGCTCCATAGAACCAAATCTCGCTCATCCCAATATCAGTGCTTAGCTAGGGTGATGCCCAGAAATATTAAAAAAAAAAAAAAAGAATGAATTAATGATGCCCACTCCCTACATAAACACTTCCCTCACCACCTCTGGGCAAAATCATCTTACTCCTCTGAATTGCCATAGGACTGTTTTCCAACAGTATATACGGGGATGATCCGGCATTTCTCACATGCACCCCATGAGGGTCAAGAGCTTATCTCCTTGTTCAGATCGATCTTAGATCACTTTGGAGTTTTTCTAGCTTTCAGTTTTCTAGATACACTATTTTCAAACCCCTAAAAACCTAACCCAAGGATAAGAAGAAGAGCTATGGAATATGTTAAATTTTATTTGGATTAATGGACAGATTTCCAGCCAGTTCTGAGGACATGCTAATTTGCATTTCTATTTCTAATAGAACCAAATCAATCTCCCAGGAGAAGAGAAGGGTACTTTTTCTCACTCCTCTCTGTCTATTTACCATCTCTGAGTAGGTTTCAGGGGGTGAATTTATTCAAGATTCAACAAATATTTATGGAGCATCTAATAACATGCCTGCCCCCGGAACCTGGCTGGTGTCCCAGGCAGCATATTGGCAGGGAATGGAGCTCTGATTTTATTTATAGGTTGGAGACGGAGCGGAATCCCCATTGCAGCAGTGACATGCAAGCTTCCTAGCAGTTAAATGGAAAATCTGAGAATCCAAAAAGATTATGAACAAACATATGAATAGACGGATGGATGGCCATTTAGCAGCTACACTCCAAACGTGGTTTGTTCTGCTTTCTCCACTCATCAGAACACACTTCTCCCAGAAGCAGTCTGGAACGTTCAGCAGCTCAGTTCAGAGAAGGGCTCTCTCTGGGCAGCAGCGGAGGGTGGGAAGCGTGGAACCTGTCACTGGGCAGAGCTGCTCCCAGGCAACAAGGCAGAGAAGTCCTGTGAGGAGAGAGCCAGGCTTCCTTGTTAAGTCACCTTGAATCTCCTTTCATTCTAGTTTAGTTCCTTAAGAAAGAAAGACACCTCTGCTATTTTGTCACACCCAGGGGTGTAAGACGGAAAATGACAACATGTTGAAGTTAGAGTCCAGTCAGTTTCGTCACGATCACTGTGAGGTACAGCAGGCTCTGTGGTCCGAGACCCAAGATCTGGATGTAGCTGGTAAAACTGGGAGAAAGTGATGTCTCAGTTAAGAGCAGTAGTGTGGTGCGGGGTTTAAAATGTAGCCTTTCAAGTCGGACAGAGAAGGATTCCAGTCCTGCTTCTGCCACTTACCAATAAGGTGATCACGGGTGTGCAAAATGCAGTTCATCTTTGAGCTGCATCTTTCCAGGTCATTACGCTTTTGCCATGTGATGAATTCTACCCCTCTTGAAGTTCCTACTCTTCTCGACAAACCCCTCAAACGTTTGTGAGGTTTTCCCTGACACACACACCCCCAGTCCCAAGAAGAGGTGTGCTGGCCTCTGATCTGCCTTCCTGTCAGGCTCCTTTACCAAACAGGGCCAGTACCTGGTTCCTCTCATCTCTGTAGGACGGAGGGATTGTGACCGAGCCAGGTTTGTTTTGCCAGATGCACAGCAAGCCGAGACGCTGAGATGATGAGGCTTGTGGCAGAAAGAGGGTTTAGCTGCTAGGCTTGGGGCATTTATAGGATATCTAATAAAGCGGCAGGGCGGACTTGAGGCGTGGGGAGCATGATGAGCATGGGGCGAAGCGACTGACAAGAGGTGCAATGATCATTCTGTGCAGGTGTAACTGAGTGAAGGCCTCTGCACGTTCAAAATGGAGCCACTTAGCACAATCTGAGGGTGGGGTTCTTGGCCCTCTGACGTCAAAAGGTCACTAAGCAGACATGCACATCCAATTGGAGGGTCAGTGGTCTTAACCAGTCTGAACCAGCTCAGCTTGAACTAGACACAGCTGACACCAGGTTCCTGGCAAACAGCTCGGGAAAACATCTTATTAAGCTACGTGCCACTTGGAGGACATGCGAGTCTCTTGCAGCAACAATTAAAACAACCTTGATGGGTGAGGGCAGGTTACAGGTGAAATGGATTTAACTCATGACTACCCATGGATTCAGAATGTTCCCTCTCTCCTCCGGCCCCTAACCAGCTACAGATAAGCTTGTCTGCCCCTTACTCCCTAAAACAGAGCTTAGTCTTTACTAACCAAGTTATCAAATGTTTATGGTAACACTGGAGACATGGGTAGAGAGAAACAGGCCCTGAACTGTAGGAGGAAACTGTGCATCAGAAAGTGCGCAGAGGGAATCTGACATGCGGGATCTGGAGCGTCTGCTATCTGCTGGAAAAGAGACAGAAGAGACTTCAGAAGGGTTTGAGGAGTTATGGATTTGTCCCTTATTAATAATTCATTAATTCTTTGGGAAAGCAAAAAATTATAATTTGGTTTGAATTAATTTGGGACTGTGTGGTCTTAAATGTGTCTCGTTAACTAAACTGAGTCATACTGAGACTGAAAATGTGTCTGGGTGACACCCACAACTTCGGAGGCTAGGATGGTATTTGACACATACCAGGTATTACAGTTTGTGGTTGGACTGACTGCCAGAGCCCTGGGGGCCGAGGGGGAAACACCTTAATACCATTTCCTGTTGTCTGAGCCATTCCATCGTCACAGTCACAGTGATGTCATGATGGAGGGGGCTGTGGTAGCAAGGTCTGGACATTTGGAGGGACACGCTCAATTTGGTCACTGATAAACTTAGGGGTATATTTTCAGCCCTCAACAGTCCCCTGGAAGCCATCTTTCTATGACATGACAATGACTCCCAGACACAGTTCATTCAAATGAAGACCATCAGATTCTCTCTTTGGCACTTGGAGCTGGGATTAACACATTGGTCTCAGCCTGGGCTGGTTAGCTCAGACCAGTCAGTGGAAACCTGTCTGGAGAGAGAGAAGGAAAGACGAGAAAGAGGGAGAAAGAGGCCTGTGTACCCAGGGGTCTCTCTTTCCAAGCAAAGCGAGTTTGAGATGGCTTCTCTTACCTGCAACCTTGATCAAGGCAATGACATCAGTGTCCTGAGCCCCAGTATCTGCACTGCTGTTGGTCCTTCCATCGGCCCCGTCCCCACCGCCCTGGGAAGCCTAGGGGGAGCACTACAGAATCATGAGGGTCTTACAGGCCACGCTAGTGCCTCCTGCTGGAACTCGCTCCTTCCTGCCTGGCGGAGGGGGAGGAGGGAAGAGCCCTCACTGCTTCAGCCTCCCCTTGACGCCAGTGAAAAGAAAAACACCTCTTCCAAACAGCGAGCGGGCAGGACTCACAGAGCAGCCAGTCATCCCTTTTTCTAGGCAGCTGGCAATCACTTTTGGAGAGCGTTAAAGATAACCAGACATAAAAATAAGGTTTCACTTGGCGCTAGCTTTGCCCTCAGGAAAACGGTACCGAAAGATAAAATGCACAGGCTTTGAAGAGAAAGCTTTCCGGGGGATCAATAAAAGAAGCCGGTGTTACCTGACGGCTATTTCTCTCCAAGTCCAGAGAACAACCTATTTCTTTTTTGGCTGTGTTTTTATTCTTACTTGATATCAAACGAAAACCACCCCCTCATAACTCTGCAAGCCCGTGGTCGGGGTGACCCCACCCTGAAGGCCTGGGGAGGTGGGGACCCACAGACGCGCCCGTCGTGAACACTGCAGAGATCTCCCCAGTGGAGTGCTCTTCAGGGAGAACCCGAGGGGGGCTGCCATGTGTAAAACCTTGGTGTGACTGAATGCAATGTTCTTTAAAGAAAATGAAACAAAAAGTAATGCAAGGCATTTTAAAAATTATTATTCTATAAGAATGTTGGGGAAAGGAAAAGATGAGGTTCTGCTTAGTTATTTATGAACTTCTGTGTGGCCCTGGGTGACCATGGTCCAGCCCGGGCACACCCTCCCTGGTTCCGTGGCCCCTCCAGTCCACTCAGACCCCATGGCCTGTGTCATGCTCCCACCACACCCCCTCCTCTCTTCACTGGGCATTTCAACAACATACTGGTAACCATCAGCTGAGGTCCCTCAAAGACCCCACAATTAATCCAGCTCCCTTTGGATCTCTTTTTATATAGTGGAGTTTGCCTAAGATTTTATTTCAAAAAGGGTTCTGTGGCTAAAGAGAGGCTTGGAGACCCCTGCGGATGGCACTCTAGACAGAAGGGTGAGGAATTTTCACTTCTTTGCAAGAGATTCACCACATGTATGGACAGCACCCCAACCCCTGCCACCCCCAAGTCCCCATCTGCACTTGGGAAGGGAAGCAGCAACCCTGGGGTTGCTCTGAAAGGTGGATAATTCACCCTCTTCTCCCATTTCCAGAAACAGAGAATGTTATCCAGAGAAAAAGCCCAGATGCTCCAGCCTGAAGCTCTGACCAAAAATTTCTTCCAAAGAAATAGTCATTTTCCAGTGTGTTTTACCCAACAGGGTGACTTCTGAGTAGGTCTTCTCTGAAAAGAAGTTAACTGCTCTTTAGCTGTGAAAGTTGAAACCCAGGACAGAGTTTGAATGAGGAGGTTGAGGCAAAAGAAGAAAATTTCCAGTTTCTCCCAGAATTTGTGGGGAGGAGGAGGGTGAGAAGGTGGCCTCTGGGGGGTGAGGGGGTGGAGCCACAAGAGGAACAGCGGACTCAGGACAGAGACTGGGGCCAGCACCCTGGCAGCACGGTCTGGGCTGAAGGGGAGGGTAGCCTGTCGGAGACTCTGCTATGGGACGAGGGGTGAGTTTTAGGAACAGTGACACCAGGTGCTCAAGCTCATGGTCTGTGCTGGCATCACCCTCCACTGTCTCCAAACCTTCAGTAAAATCTGTGACACACAAAGGAGGGTTGGGTGAATGTTCTGGAATGAGCCAGAGAGCTGCAACAACACAGAGACGGAGCAGGAAGGTACCCAGAGGTGGTCAGGGAGAGGCCCGGCACGGGGTTCTGGGCGAGAGTCAGCGTCCCCGCTCCTCTCCTGTCCCAGAGCTCCCGCCTTCTCAGACCTGTTCCTGGACTTACCACGTTTATGTGGCAAAAGAGGGAGATTGGAGAGTTTGGTTATTAAAACAAATGGTGATCCCAGAAGGCTGGTGAACTTGGGGGTACCTGGGACGCAGCTGTCTCCAGCAGTTTATGCTCTAATCTCTCTTCCCTTAGTATTGCCACCTTTCCTTATTTCCCGGGGATGCAGGGGGCCAACTGTAAGGGACTTAAGCATCCACACATTTTGGTTCTTGTGGGGGTGGGGCTAGGGCTGGGGTGGAGGTGGTCCTGGAATCGATCCCTGGTGAATGCCTAGGGACAACTGTGCACACACAATAAGTCTCAAATGTATGCTAATGTGCATGTGTATTTATTTATTTACTTATGTAGCACTTAAATACGTCAGATACTTTACCCACGCGAGCTCCAGTCTTCGGGTCTCTGCAGGGCCACTATCTCCATCTCACAGTGAAGGTGCTGGGGCCCATAGGCACTTAATCCCAGACTAGTCAGGAGGATCTGGGAGCTGACCCCGAGCCTGTCTGGCTCCCAGAAGCCTGTGCACCACACTCTGCCACGTGTGTTTTTTTTTGTGTGTGCAAATTACCCCTCCTTTGACAATAATTTCTGGTCATTTTTCTCCTCATGTCCAGCCAGGCTGACATCATTAAGAGACCACTCTGCTGGAAAGCTTCCTTCCTCACATTTTGTTTCATTTGGGCAGTTAAAACTTGACTAGTGAATCCAAGACATCAAAAACTCAGAAAAAATCAAAATTCTTCTAAAAAGGACACAGAAAGTGAAGAAAGTGAAAGACCATGTAACTGAATAAAAAGACTGCCTGTAATAAGGCTAGCAAACTTCCCTCCAACGAGTTCAGATTCATACGCTTAATTATAATAAGCACTCTGGTGGGATTTCTAAAACTTGTCCAAATAACCCTAAACTTTATCAGAAAGAAAAAAGTATTATTTGAATAGCTAGAATTAAAAAAAAAAAAAAAAAACCAGAATGAGAGGATCCTGTTCTACATAATATTGTAGTATCGTAAAGCTATGCCGACAATCTAAGAAGGCAGAAGGGCAACATTGATATACAACTCCATGGGGCAAAATAAATACCAGTGAAAGAAAACTCAAGTTACAGGAAAATTAAATATTAACTGGTATTCAAATCAGTGAAGAAAAAGAAGCTTGCTTAATAAATGAAGCTGAGATGATTGGTTAATTATTTAGGGAAAAATTAAACTTAGATCCTCACTAAAAAAACTTTAAAATTTCTGTATACTAAAAACACTATAGACAAAATTTAAAGACAAACCAGATTGAGAGAATTTTACAACAAATATGATCCATGACTGATAGTTTTGATTTACAGCTGACTCTTACAAATTAATCAGGAGACCACTAACATCTTGCAATGAACAAAGGACACACATAGTCTAAGAAATATTAAATAGAAATAGCCAATAAACCTTTAAAAGAAAGTCAGTCTCTGTAGTAATTGAGAAAGTACAAATAAAAACAACAAAAAGGTATTAACTCAACAGTCAAGTGACAGTTTTCTATTTGTTGTCCTTCATCGTAATAGCAAACTTTGACAGTTTTAGGAAAGCAACATTTTCATTTCTATTGGAGAAATAAATCCATGAAAATATTCTTGGATCAATTTGAAAATATCCATCAAAAGCCTTAAAAATATTTATTTATTTTTATCCAACAATAATAGTACTAGGAATTTTTCCTTTGAAAAATGGAAAAAGAAAAAAAGATAAGGGGAAAAAAATTATAGAAACCCAAAAAAGATTGGTAAAACACATTAGAGTACAAACATTCTATAAACAATGTCGTAGCCTTTAAAAATGATGTAGAACAGAATTGGCAAACTGTTTCAACGTACAGGCCTTCTGGAGTAAGCACCCAAGAGGGCTGTGTTAGGAAAGATTCTGAGGTCTTACCTGGGTTGGAGCACCGTCATTACTTCCTATCCCTGTGGTGGGACCCGTAATGATATGGAAAGATGTTCTGTTTTTTGTCAAATAAAATTATGTGAATAGACACATTGACAAAGAAGGGACACTTCACTTCTGCGTCTTCTCTCCCAAAGTCTATAACCCAAATGTCATCATGAGAAAAACATCAGACAGACCCAAATTGAGGATATCCTACAAAATACTTGATCAGTACTCTTCAGAAGTGCCAAGGTCTTGAAAAACAAGGAAAGACCGAGAAATTTTCACGGATTGGAGAAGGTTAAGGATGGTGTCCTGGACATGATCCTGGAACAGAAAGGGAACCTAAATGGACAAACTGATAAAATCCCAATAAAATCTAGTTTTATTTAGTAGCTTGGTTAATAGTTTCGCAGCCGTGTGAATTTCTTATCTTTGACAAACGTACCACTGTTCTGTAAGATGTCAATGTGATGGGAAGCTGGGTGAAGGGCATATGGGCACTCTCTGTACTATCTTTGTCACTTCTCTGTAAATCTAAAATTATTACAAAATTTTAAAAATTAATGAGGGAAATGCATGAAAATGAGTCAATAGTTAAGCAAATAGTCAAGCTGGTATAATTCTATTTGGAGTTTTTTTTTTCTCCCTAATAATCATTAACAGGTTGAAAAAAAAAAGACTAGACACACCCCTAGCAAAATGCTAATAGATGTTTGTGAAAGGCAGTTATAGATTACTTGTTTCCTGTATTTCTCAATTTCCTTCTAAGAATATATTTATTAATTTCGTAATAATTGTTTTAAAAAGAAAACATTATTTTAAAAATCATACGATGAAAAAGTGACCCAAGCTCTGGTTGTGGATCTGAGAAGGCCCGGATGCCAGGAGATGGTGGTACCCATTGCGATGGTGTCTGGGGCTGAGCAGACAGGAGACAAGCACTGGAGGCAGAGAGCTTTCCAGGAAAGCGGGGCATTGGAATGCAAAGCCTGTTCAGCTCTGACCCCCACAGTGGGACACAAAGGCCTTCAGCACTTTTGGCAGGAAATGTACTCCCTGCGTGAGCAAGAAAAGCATCTCAGCTGGGTCAGTCATAGTGGCCTCTCTGGTCCTCCCTGCCGACAGTCAGGAGGCAGGAAAGGGTTTCCAGGCTCAGGTGGCCTGTTGCCCATCCCTGAAAGGGAAACAGGGAAAACGTGGTCTGGCTGCCTGGTGGCGTGACCAAGGCATATGTGCAGGTGGGTGGCGGGCCTGGGCAAGATGGCGCTCTGTCCACTGGGGACGATGACGTGCCAGATTCCACAGTAAAGGGGAGTTGAGGGTGGCACAGCGGCAGGTGTGGGAAGCATGGCTGCCTCACACAGCAGAGAAAGGCTCTCTGGTGAGTTTAGAAGCAACCAGACTGAAGGGCAAGTTCAGTCAGCAAAGCGCAGACATGTAACATTTCTCTCCTCCACCTTCCAGAGGTACTTGATGAGGCCATAGGACCCAGGGGAAGATTTTGCACCAGGAGTCAATCTCTTAGGTTTAATTAACCAGAGAACACAGAGATTCCATTTCTTGCAGAGAGGTGCCACAAAGGGATTTGGCAAAATGCAGCAGTTTCCTCATTCCATATCATAATCTTGGTGAGAATGAAGTGAGCCATTGCTTCATTCACTTAATGAATTCATTCCTAAAACCCGTGTGAGCATCTGTTTTGTGCCATATTACAGCAGTCCCGACGTGCCCTCCTTGGCAAGCTAAGACATGGAGAGAGACAAGCTGAAGTCGGGGTCTGGAAGAAACAGAGCATCCCAGCAGAGTGTGCTGAGCCGGTGGCTTAGGTCCCCAGGCAAACTAGCAGCAGCAGATTTAATATGACAGGGCCCTGGTTTTTCCCAGATGCATTAACCTCAGGAATGCATCTGGGAAAAGGAAAAGAAAAAAAGAAAAAAGAAAAAAAATAATAATAATAGCAAAAGAAAGATCTTGTCAGAGCCAAGAGGAAAACTCCTAAGATTTCACTGTAGCTTCAAAAGGCTTCTCTCATTGCTGTGGAATCATGGCCTAAGGGCAAAGGGCAAGTGATAGAAGCTTGTTTGACCATAATGACCAGCTAGGAAGTTTCAAAGAGGATTTCCTAAGTTTTGGTGGCAGAGCACCTGGAAGTTGTGAGACCAGGACTCCCTTCCCAAAGCCCCAGTTTCCGCTTCTATGTAATGGTGGTCATGGTACCCACCTCACAGGGTCCCTGCAAGGACGAAATAGATTCTGTGTAGGACTCAGTTAGCACTTGTCTGACACATAGTAGGGCTCAACAAATGTTACATATGAATTTAATATGGAAGCACTGTGACACATTATGTTAAATTCCATCACATAAACTAATTTTACCAAATGAAAATATGGCCATGTTCCAGGTATGCAGGACTTTTTACCTCATTTAAAATGCATAAATTATCAAACAGTTTCTTGAATTTTTAAAAATTTATACTCACTTAACATCTGTATATTTGTTTACCTGCCAGTTGACAAGTGGGGTCAGCTACCAAAGGTGTGTAAAAACTTGTTGGAAAAAAAAGTGAACTCGAATCCATTCTGTCCTCTGGCTTAAACCTTCCTTGCGCCATGGGACACGGCCACTGTTACGTGGTGCCCTCCTGCAGGGCTCTTCAGCAGTGTCCTTTGTAAGCAGAGTCTGAGAGCCACTTAGTTTAGACAGAATATTTATAACCTCTTTCTTGGATTTTAAAGAGAACCAGTTAGGATTCAAAATGAGGCCATGAAAATTGCCCTGCTTTCTGCCAACGTCTCTAAGAATCTAGTAAATCTGAGAAATCCTAGAAGTCAGGGAAATCAGTGCACGTGTGCAGGCTGATGGGCTCGGCAGCGAGGTACCAGACTGCTGCCGACTCGACCTTACCACTTATCTTATTAAGTGACGGGACATTTTAAGAGTGAAAGGGGCCCTATTAATCATTCCAAGAGAGCAGATACACACACAGCTTGTCCCTGGCAAACCAGGACACGTGTTAACCTCCTCCGCAGGCAGCTGAGCCCCTGGAATACTTCTTGGGAGCAGATGGTGCAGGGACTCAAGTGCTCACACGTGCTTCTCCACGTGGTCGGTGAGGGAAGGGAGAAGGCTGAAAGGCTCTGCGTGTGCACGCACACGCACACAGACACACACACGAGGGCAGCTCAGAGGTTGGAAGTGCTACCTTCAGCCCTCACTGCAACTAATGAAACTGACCTTTCAGAGCAAGCACTGAATTTTCCAAAGGAAACCAGAGTTTGGGGATATATATCAGAGGAGGCCTCCAAAGCCTTCCTCCCACAATTACCAAAATGATTCAGTCCGGTCCATAAGCCAGTCTTTAAATGGTGTCCCTGTGCCAGGAACGGTGCCCAGCAGCTGGGGACCCAGAGGAGAATGAGGTGCCGTATATGGGAGAGACAAAACTTTCTGTCCATACCTGCAGTTTAGTGACTGGTTCCAGACCAGAGGCAGCAGACAAGCATTGGGGCATGGAGGAGGGAGGGGGGGACTCCACCTGGGGGGACCAGGGATTGTTTGCTGAGGAGAGCACACCTGCACTGAGCCTGGAAGGCTGGGCAGGAGGCTGGGAGGCAGGCAAGGAGAGGGCACTGCTGCTGGAGAGAACAGGTGTATAGTCTCAGAGACATGCAATAAGGGGTGATTTCGAGACCACAGTTAATGCATTCAAGGGAGAAGCTAAGTCGAAGAATGAAAATTAGGGGCACATGCCAGGCCTGCCCTCAATCACTGTGGTAATTGGAGCAAGAACACAGATGAAGGTCCCTGGCCCCAGCCCATCCCAACCCCCCACTTCCCAGCCCCGACCACAAATGCATGCACATGGATAGCTCAGCCCAATCCATTCACACCCTTGACCACCCCTTGGGTGCACAACTGGGGTGTATCGTTTGCTGTAGTCTTCCCTGGAGAAGACGGAACCAGGGACAAGGCCCCACAGACCTGGAAGCATTTGGGTAGGTGTTCTGGAGTCCCAGGGAATGGGGCATGGTCTCAAAAGGAGCACACTAGCTTTGGGTAGGTAGGTACTTGGGGAGGGCCAGAGTGGGGTCTTCAAAAGAGCAGAGCTTAGGGCAGGGGCTGCAATTGCCCGGGACCAGAACTTCATCCCCACCCCCAAATCCCAATTCCCCTTTCATTCGTTAGGCACCTGGCCTTGCAGGCCTCCCCAGTGGCTCCTCCAGGAGCATGTTTACAATTGATCCTGCCAGGCTTGAGGTCAAGGCCTCCTTGCTGGCCATTTAAGAACTCTTTCAATTCCAGAAGCTTCCCTTAAGTGTGTGTCAATCCTTAGAACCTCACCTGGAGGTCCTATCAGAGCTCTCAACTCTCACCTGGAAAAACGCCAATGCCCAGCCCTACTCTCCAGATTCTGATTCAACAGGCCCAGGAGGAGCCCAAGGATCAAGATTCATAAAAGCTTCCAAGTTCCGCTGCGCCCTTTGTTGAAGACCCTCAAGGCTGCCTCCTAGGCGAGGGGTCGTCACTTCTGCCTGTAGCTAGCACTTTTTAAAAAAACGTGTTTTGCCTTTTTTCATTAAGAACTCTCATGTTTTCTGTTCAGAAGTGGGAACATTTCTTGGGGCCTCCAGGAAATGCTCTGTCCCCAAGCCTTCCTAAATATTCTTTCTTGAGAAGCAAGTCATACATCTCTCCATCAATTCATCACACACACAAGGGGCCAGGCCTCACTCCACTGGGGACACAAGTGTGAACAAGGCAGACACAGACCTGCCCTCGGGGAGCTTCCGTCCTCATAGGGGAGACACATGAAACAATCCTGCCTCAGTTATTTATCACATTGCAATTATGATGTGCGCTTCCAATCGCAGGGGAAAAAAATCTAAATGGAGGGTATAAGTGAGCAACCTGCCCTAAGCGGGAAGGGTCTTCCTTGGAGACTTGACACTGAAGCCGATTCACAGAACAATTGGGATTAACTGAGGGTGAGGGTGGCTGGGGGTCGGGGAGTGGAGGTGGTGGCAGAACATCCCAGGAATGGAGTATTGAGGGAGAAGCCGAACGACCAAGATGGCTAGAGCGTGGGGAGAGGAGAGAGAGAGAGAGAGAGAGAGAGAGAGAGAGAGAGAGAGGAGAGAGAGGGAGAGAGAGAGAGAGAGAGAGAGAGAGAGAGAGAGAGAGAGAGAGAGAGAGAGAGAGGGAGAGAGGGAGAGAGAGGGGCAGGATGGGGTTCGGGAGGCAGGCAGAGCTCAGACCTGCGGGAAGGAAGGACTGGAGGGCGTATCAGTTACCTACAGCTGCGTAATCAGTTACCCAAAACTTAGCAGCTTAAAACTACAGAAACATATTACATCACACAATTTCTGAGGGTCTTGAACCCACAGTGCCTTAGCTGAGTCGAGTGGCTCAGAATCTCTCATGAGGCTGCAGTCCCTGAGGGGCTGAGGGTGCTGCTTCCAGGAAGGCTCCCGTACTCGGCTGGTGCCCGAACTCTGCAGGGCCTCGCCTCCTGGGCCACTGCACTAGAAGTGTCCCTGAGACGCGGCCACTGGCTTCCCCCAGAAGGAGTCATCAGAGAGGGTACCAAAAATGGAGGCCAGTCTTTGATGCACTGAACTCAGAAGTGACAAGCCGTCATTTCTGCCCTAGTTCACTGGCTAGAAGCTAGTCACTAAATACAGTCCACACCCAAGGGAGGGTGTTGCATAGGGTGAGATTACCAAGATGTGGGGGCCATGCGGGGTCATCTTAGAAGCTGGCCTCACAGGAAGCATAATCAGATTCGCATTAAAATAAATCATGTACTCATGAAGGAATTTCCTGGGGTGATGGAAATGTTCTGTATCCTGATAGAAGTTACACAACTGTAAACCTTTGCCAAAATGCATTGAAGCGTGAATCTT
Organism: Camelus ferus; assembly: GCF_009834535.1. Classification (NCBI taxonomy): domain Eukaryota; kingdom Metazoa; phylum Chordata; class Mammalia; order Artiodactyla; family Camelidae; genus Camelus; species Camelus ferus. The sequence goes on from NC_045702.1 coordinate 37,011,103, forward strand.
AGATGCATTATTTTTTAAAAAGATCGCTTCTCCTGAGAAGATGGAGTAGATGTACTCTTCTCTATTCTTCTCGTTAAGTGCAAATAAAAACCCTGAACATCCTGCATAAAATAAGCCTAAGAAGATTCTGAAAGGCGGAGAGAAGGTGGCAGGCCAGCTAGGCGCCTGACAACAACATGGTGGCGAGGTCCCTGGGTTTTCTTTTTGTCTCAGACACCCAGATTTGTTGCTGAAGGAGGCAGCAATCTGAAACATCAACAAATGCAGACCCAGGAAGTCCCAAGGGAAGCCTGCTTTCTCAAGCCAAAGGGCCAGGAAAGGGGCAACTGCGAGACGAAAATCTCTTAGAAGGTGATGCTCTACTCCAGTCAGATGCCACAAGAAAACTGCCCCACGACCTGGGGAGACTCCACAGAACTCTGCTGAGTGAAAAAACAATTTTAAAAAGCCAGTTGTCAAAGGTTACACACTGTATGATTCCACTTATATAAGAATCTTGACAAAATTACAGAAATGAAGGAAAGATGAGTGTTACTCTAAGAGCAGTGGAGGAGGGGGCGGGGGCAGGGGGAGGGTGTGGCTGTAAAGGGCAGTGTGAGGGCCCCTGGGGTGACGGCCTGTGCTCTGTGCCCTGGTGTCCCTGGTCAGTACCCTGGCTGTGATGCTGGACTGCAGTTTGGTGGTGGTTACCGTTGGGGCAAAGTCACTAAAGGGTGCAGGGGATCTGTCTGTCTGAATTTCTCTATGTGTATTATTTCTAACAATGGCCTATGAATCCACGATTATTTCAAAATAAAAAAATTTATTTTAAAAAAGCACCTCCGATGTTACGATTTCACTTACTTGGCACTTTGGAAAAACGAAAACAAAAAAGGGCGGCAGAAGAAAGATCTGTCTTGCAGGAGCTGAGGGTGGGACTGGCTTGGCGCTGACGCTACAGGGGCAGCGGGAAACCCTCTGGAGGGAGAAACGTCCTAGATCTTGACTGTGGTGGTGGTGCCAGGACTCTGTGTTGATCGAAACTCAGAACTGTGTGCTAAAAAGAATGAATTAGAATGTATATAAATTACACCTCCGTAGAGCTGTTTTATTAAAAAGATTGTGTCCAAAGCAGTGATTTTCCTCATCTTTTTGGCCTCTGAACCCTTTCTTCAAAGCAAATCTCATGTGGATTTTTTAACCTGTAGAACAGATAAAATTGGAGTCGGCACTTGAATTGAGTAGGAGATGCTCTGCCCATCGCAAGCAGCCCTAGTGTCTCAGGAAGAGTTGAAGAAAGCTGTTCTAAGTCACCGGAAGGAGGTTGTCAGATCCCTGGTTCTGTGAGTTGTGGGACTCAAGGAGCGACCCGAGAAAAATGACTCAAATTTGTGAGCTCAGTTTCCTAGTCAGCAACTTGGGAACTCTGAAGGTGGCTCCCTACTCCTGGGTGTGAGGTTAAGGACAAGAATTTTTGCTGGGAGCTGAGAGCCAGGAGGGAGCAGCATTAATAAAAGCCAAGTCACGTTAAAAAGAGGCCCAAAGGCACTCAAGTGAAAATCAGAGGACAGCCTTGGTGATGCTGGCAGGGCCGCCATGTGAATGAGTCCAGAGAGAGCCAGCTACGCTCATTGCCAGCAGGACAGCCCCTGCCAGCTGCCCACACCCACCGGCTTTGTGTCTGTCCCTCCTCCAAAGGGGAATCTTAGGGGAAATGGCTTATCTCACAATGTCCTAAGAAGCAAGAGGCTCTCTTGAGGCACATACAGCTTTTTTAGCTCCATCCTTAAAAAGAATCTCCCCAAAAAGAGATTCCTGCGGGTGCTTCTGGGATTGGTTCTATCAGCACTGCGTCTGCCCCTTCTGGCTGTCCTGGTGAGTCCTGCATCCTGACCTACCCAGATCCCAGCTGTCTCCTTTAGAGTCTCCTTCTTTTGGGGGCTTTTTTTCTGAATCAGTTTTGAGTGATGGAGAATTATGAGTTTGGTGTTGACAAGGAAGGTCTCCCAAAATTGTCACATATGGTCAAAAGTTAGAGCACAGACCACTCACTTCTAGGAACCAGCCAGGGATAAGACCACTCTCCTTTGCCAGCCTCACAGCTTCCCTGGCTTCCTTCAGTCCCTGGTAGATATGTGCTGCAAAGGAGTGAGTTTGGAGACTGAAGTTGCCCGGTCACCATGGTGATGAAGATGTGCTACTTGCATTGTACAGGGTGTCCTATATATTTAGCAACAGCAATTAGAAAGTTGCATTCAGCTGGGGCACAAGACTGGCTGGTCTAAGCACCCTGAATAAGATGCAAGTCTCCACAGAAGGGCTTTGCTGAGGTCCGAAGACCTCCCTGCAGCATAGTCCCCAGTCTTTCCAACAAGCCTGACTTGGGAGAGGCAGCATAGTAGAGCGAGCCTGAGTGGTTCTAAAATCAGAAGTTCTGCCAGGAAGGCCTGGAGCAGATATTAAATTAGGATTTCCCATGTGCCAGGCACTATGCCAGGGAGTGTGCATCACCCCTGGATCCTCACAATCCCCAAAGGCAGGCATTATCGTCCCAGTTTTACAGAGGCAAAGTGGGGCTCAGGGAGGTAAGTAACCTGCCTGGTATATGGCAGCTCTGAGTAAGAATGCAGTCTTAAATTAATTCTAACGGTCCTCTCCAACTCTCTTGGTAAGCTCAAAGAAAATGTATGAATCTTGCAAGACAGAGCACGGCCAGGGCTGGCTCTGGCTGCCTGCGTAAGAGGGCACGTAAGAGACAGAGAGGAGGGAAGGGGTGGGGGGAGCAGGCTACAGAGACCAGTCAGCTCCAGGCATCATGAGCATCACAGGAGACTCCAGGCCAAAAGTGAGACCTTAGTGCATTGATGAGGATCTGACCCAGAACAGATTGACAGGATAATGAGCACAGGAGCAAACGCAGTGCCCCCAGAACCCAGCAGATGGCTCCTTTTAACCGGTTGCATTTCACCACAGTGGAAGGCAGGTAGATTTCTCCAGAAATGATGCTAGAATAAGAGGCTGGCTACGAAAAACAGCAGAGGAAACAGCTAATCCAGACCAAGGGCCACTGTGTTCTTCACTTTACACACATAGTCTTACTGACTTCTGACCACTTACTTACCAAATACTTTCCAGGGTTATTCCCATTTTGCAGAAGAAGAAACCAAGGCACAGAGAGTGTAACTTGCCCAAAGTCATCCAGTTGGCATTCATATTCAGCTGTCCTTGGATTCCCAAAGCCAGGCTCTCGACCACTGCTATAAAACAGGGCTGGAACCTTATCTCCCTCCTCACATCAGCCTAAACACCCAAAGGAGAGAAAGTTTTCTTGGAGGAAGTTAAACCATTTACATTTCAGAGGAAAGCATGTGTGACTGCTTTATAATCACCCCGCGGGAAAGGCCTTGCAATCGTGACGTGAAAGTTGGAAACACAAAGGAAGAGACTGATAAATTTCATTACAAAAAAGTTTAAAACTTCTCTGTCAGCACCAAACAAAGGCAAGGAATTAACCACAACATAAGAAAACACATCTACATCACAAATTACAGTCAAAGCCCTAATAGCCTAAAAAATGAAAAAGTTCTTACAGGGGGAGGGTGTAGCTCAAGTCGTATAGTACTTGCTTAAAATGCATGAGGTCCTGGGTTCAATCCCCAGTACCTCCTCTAAAAATAAACCTAGTTACCTCCGCCCACCAAAATAAAATAATTAAATAATACAATAATAAATAAAAACATAAAGCTAAAAAAAAAAAAAAGTTCCTACAAATCGATGTGAAAGAAAATGAACAACCCAAAAGTGCAAAGGACAGAAACAGGCATTTCATAGAACAGGAAATAGTCAATATGAAAATATGTACAACGTCACTACTTAGGGATTTCAAATGAAAGTAATCACATTATTTTCATCTATAAGAATTGTAATGCTTTTTTTAAATGACTAATACTCTGTGACCTTGAAAGGATGAAGGCAAAGACCTGAGCACATGGCTTAGCTCTGAGTAAAGGGAGCCCTAGTTTCTTTTTCTTCTTTTAAGGACACTAATCCCGTCATGGGGGCTCCCCACTCATGACCTCATCTAACCCTAGTCCCCTCCCAAAGGCCTCACCTCCTGTACCATCTCATTAGGGGGTAGGGTTACAACATGAACTTGGGGGGAACACAGACATGCAGACCATAACATAAAGCATCACCAATGTCAAGGGAGGGGTTTCTAGTGATGGAGAACATCAGAGAATCAAGGAAATGGCCAGAGGACAGAAAGATGGCTGTCGGCATCAGTGAGGCCCAGGAAGCAGGAAACCGATTTAGGAGCGTCCCTGCCGAGGAAGACCCCTCCTGCTCTTGTACCTCTCCCTCCTCCCTGAGCTCCACCCCCAGAGGGTTCAGAAATGCAGTTAGCTGGGTGAGAGAGGCTGGCCCGGTTCTTGCCCTAATTCAGCTTGTCTGCAGGCCCTAGTGGGGGAAATGGGGGGGAGTCTCGACTCTGAAAGATGCTGGAGGCTTCGACTATCACCTGAAAGTGGACCCCTCAAGTCCTGCCTCGAGCCAGACCTTAGCAATGCAACATGATGGTAGGACTAGGTCTTGTCAGCGCCCAGAAGCACAGGTCCACCTGAATGTTCATCCAGGCACTAAGAAAAGTTAAAGGGGCAGGGGGAGAACAAAATGAAGCTGTTGTGTTGACCGCATCCCATGAGTGTGCTTCCATGTACCGACGAGCCCCGGGAAAGCCCTAGGTGTGTGAACTTTTCAGGAGACAGCAGGTGCTGACATCTAGAAATAAACTGCAGTCCCGTGAGATCACTGTTCATCCATCAGGAGTGTGGGGTTAGAGGGGGGTTCTCTCTTCATGAGTTGATGAAGGAAGGTTGCAGAAGGGACTAGAGGTTTCTCTGGGATCTTAAAGGTAGAATAGACGTTTTCCATGAAGAGAAAGAGGAAAACCAACCCAGGGAAAGACACAGCATATGTGTGCTTCTGTGCAAAGGCAGAGAGGGTGTTCAGGTCACTGCAAGGGGTTCACTGTGGCCAGAGTGTGGGTGGGCGGTGGGGGAGGGCAGCCTAGGGAAGGGGCAGACAGTGAGTGTGCTGGGAATTCAGACGTTGTGCTGGGGTGGGGGGTACTGTTTTAAATGGGGTTGGTGCAGGAGGAAGCCATGCTCAGATTTGTGTTTTAGATCAGACCAGCACAACCTAGAAGGGCACACCAGGAAGGCCAGTTCTGAGGCCACTGCACCCCTCAAGTGAAAGACAACAACTCTGCAAATATACTTGACTTTGAGACTATACTAAAAACCACTGAATTGTACACTTTAAAGGGGTGTATTCCTGGCACACAAATTATACCTCAAAAAAAAAAAAAAAAAAAAAAGACACGAAGGGCCTACAGAAGACAGTAATTGGGTGGAAAAAAGGTTATAGATGCCAGAGATATTTAAGCAATGGAATCATTTTCCAACTTTTAATTCCTGAAACAAACAAGACAAAAAAACTCTCCAAGAATCAAAGATTAAATCCATTAGTCACAGAAAGTCCAAACCAGTCACCAAAACGAGGTCCCAACTCAGGTCTCTGAAGGCAGAGTAAGGACCCATGGGTCTCTGAGCCCCCTCGGAAACACTTACAGTGCAGGAACAGGCCTGCGAACCCCCTGGAGCAGACACTTGTGTGGGAGCTGAGCGCTGGAGGACTGGCCACATTCAAACATTCAAGCAATGATGAATGAATTATTAATTCAAGCCAAAACTAAAACTAAGTCATAATCATTAATATTGCAGGAGACTAACTCCTGGCTCGTTCACACGGACCATTAGCCATCCCTGGTGTGTGCTGTGAGAAACAGCATCCTTCTAGATTGCCAGGACCAAAGACTAAAGCTACCTCAGCGTTTTCTGCCTGAATGGGGGATCTGAACGAGTAAATAATTGATATTTGTAGACAGTACCCAACGATGTCAACCCCTTATCTTATACAACCCTTGTTGGAGGCCGTGCTTGTAACAGTCACATGATTTTTCATCTTTGCTCCCTTCCTCTACTTGATGGATGTGTTAACTGAGAGACTTGGCTGGGAAAAGGAGATGAAAGGAGGGCAGAAAAATAATCACCCATCAACGGGATGACCAGCTGCCAAGTAACCAAGAGCCATCCGTCCTGGGTCAAGGGTCCTTCATGCTTGTTTCTAAGCCACATGCCATGATTTAAGCAGAGCGTTACTGCTATCAGACCCAACAGGAGCAGAACTCAAATTCTTAAACTCCACTTCCAAAAGAGGTACACCCTATTCTTTTATTGATTTTTTGTATATATGCACTTCCATATGTTACATTTATTTAATGCTTCCATTATGAAACTCTTACAAGAGACATGGGAAGATTATTAAATATCAATTTATCGACTGCAGCATGGAACAGCCACTTCTGACCTGACCTCCCATAATAGAACAAGGCAGAGTGTGACTTTTTGGCACAGTCGGATTCCTTGACTCAGTACCTGGAAGCTGGAGGGGAAAAGGGAACATGCAGACAGATGCTGTTTCCTTCCAGGTCTGCATCTCCTCCCACTGTGGTTTGATGTAAGATGTCCCAAGCCCTGAAACTGGTAGGATCAGAGCTAGGACTACATGTTTCCAAGTTCACAGCTGGAGCTTATTAACTTAGCAGCATCTTCAATCTGCTTGGAGTGTAGAACTAAAAGCTTACAAAATGGAGAAAACTCAGAGCTTGATACTTACTTAATTTCACTGTCTGGTTTGACCTTTGCTTCATCCCTTAAGCAGGGAGAACTGGTACTGCTACTCTGCTTCTACAAAGGAAGTTACTGACCCTTATAATGGTTACAGTAATCAGTTCAAGTTCACAGACCGAATTCAGAACCAGGATTTAAATCCAAGACTTCTGACTGTAAGGCCATGGTTATGTCCATGGCCCTTCTTCCTCATCATTTGCTATTTTCCCAAAAGAGGGCTAAATATACCCCCATCAGATACTGTTCATATTTTTTTTCCTGCTAACTTGACCATTTTTTTAACTATGAATTCCTCTCTGAGTCTTTTTCAACCTATTTTTAAAATTGCAGTGAAATGCACATAACATAAAATTTATCATCTTAGGCACTTTAAGTGTATGGTTCAGTGGTATTAAGTCCATTCGCATGTCTAAGAGCACACACTATTTTTAATTGACTAATGGCTTTTTAAATAAAAACAACACAGAAAAGCTGGGCTTTAGAGCTCGTCATCTCTCCTTTTCACAAAACAAATGTTGAAAATAATGTTTTTCATATTCATAAGGCAAAAGTCTCTGATCTGAATTGTCCCCTCTGGACAGCTCCAGGGACCTCTCGACTGGCCTCTGCCTCCAGGCACCACCGCCCCAGTCCACCGCTCGGCCCGCTGGGTCCAGGCCCTACCACCCTGTCTTGGGCATGTTGGTCCCTGGACAGAAAACTCTGACAGAGCCTCACGTTGATGGAACAACGCCTATGACCCTGATGCTGGCATTCATAAATCTTGACAGTGACCCGGATGTTGCTGCAACAGCTTCTTCTGTGGTACCACTACTTAATGTATGGCTTCTGTATCTACTAATGACGTATGCGCCCTAATATGTGCTGAACACTGTGTGCTGAATGCCACAGAGAGACACTAGTGATCTCACTGGACCCTCTCATCAAATTTAAGAGTTGTAGGTGTTGCTGAAATTATTTTCCAGGTCAAGAGATTGAGACGCAGCGGAGTTAGGCACCTAACTCATGGCTTCATTACTGGTTAGGCAGGTTCTTGTTTAGCCTCTTGGGTCAAACCTTCCAGCTCCTGTCATAAAATGGGATGATCATGATTTCATCAGCTGTAGCACCCCTCACTCTCAGGGGAGAAACCAGCTCCAAATCCAGACTCACTGGTAGAGGAAAAAAAATATTTAGCAACCTAGAGCAAACATAAATTGGTAAAGCTACTTAGGAACCTGTATTGATAAACAGAAAAGTTACATATTCTTTAGACTCAGCCTTTCTATAAATGGGAATATATCCTGAGGAAACCAGCAGAGCCAAGAGTACAGATCTGTCCACAAGGGTATGCACTGGAGCATCATTCATATTAGCGAAAAAGTGAAAAACCACCCTCATGTCCAAAAACAAAGGGCTGATTAAATCACACATACAGTTTATACACATACCCATATTATGAAAATTGCTAAGATATATTGCATGCTCACAATGTGGTACTCATCGCTTTAAGGGCTTTCTCGGTATTAACTCATTTAATCCACGAGATGGATTTACAATCTGATCCTTAAAGTAAGATTGCACAGGAATATTTATAACTTGAGAAAATGTTCATGATCTATTGTTGAATGGATGAAGCATATTACAAAATCATGTTTACAAACTATATGTTTATAGCAGCTTTATTCATAATTGCCAAAATTTGGAGGCAACCAAGATGCCCTACAGCTGGTGAATGGATAAATAAACTGTGGCACTTCTAGATAATGGAGTATTATTCAGTCCTAAAAAGTAAGGAGCTATTGAGCCACGAAGACATGGAGGAAATTTAAATGCATTTTACAAAGTGAAAGAAGCCAATCTGAAAGGCTACATACTATATGATTCCAACTATATGACATTCTGGAAAAGGCAAAACTATGAAAACAGCAGAAAGATTGCGATTACCAGGAGACGGGGGTTGGTAGGGAGGGGTGACTAAGTGGAGCACAGAGGATTTTAGGACAATGAAAATACTCTAAATGATACCATAATGATGGATACAGGTCACATACATTCGTCCAAACTCACGGAATGGATGACACCAAGAGTGAACCATAATGTAAACAAACTACAGACCTTGGGTGATAACGAGGTATCAATATAAGCTCATCGACTATAACAAGGGTTACAGTTCTGGATGTTGATAATGTGGGAAGCTATGCATGTGTTGGGGGCAGAGGGTATGTGGGAAGTCTGCACCTTCCTGTCATTTTTGCCATGAACCTTAAACTGCCCTAAAAAAATGGTTTAAAAAATCCCAAAACCCTATATAGTAGAAGTAATATGATAGTAATTATGTCTGAAAAACAGAATTACTCTTTTTATTTTCTTCTTTGTAATTTGGAGAATATTCCACAATAATAATCCTTTATTTTGTTGAAAAAATTGATTTAAAAAGAAATACTTATTCAAGGTATTAGCCTGCACCCGAGGACCTGCTGGCCAGTGCAGCATCAGCCATCCCCAGGAGGTGGGGTCACTGATAAACAAATAGGAGAGAAAGCCCAGCTGGCACCATGGCCAGGGAGCCAATGACCCCAGGGCTGACCACAGGTGCCCTCAGCAAAGTGACCCAACCAGGGCCCCTCTTTCTGCAGGCCCCGCCTACTGCTCTATTTGCTCACAAGTTCTGCTGCTTCGAGGTCCTGGCAGTGGGTCACAGGGGAGGAGTCCAGTCACTCTGGCTGGCACTGAAAACAGAGCTCAGGGCCTGACTCTCAGGACCAAGACCAAAGGTCTTATTCCAGCTGTGAGAGGCTTTCGCTGTCTGGCACTTGCTGATTTCTTGGATTCGGATTTCCACGGCTCTCCATCACAGAACTTCACTCCAGAAAGACCATTTTCTCCTAACTCTCCCCTGTACCCTCATGCACTTTCCTCCTCCTGCACATTTCCCAAACTTTCCCATCCTCCACTCCAAAAATATCCTGTCTTTGAAGCCTGTGGTTGATGCTGGTGAAACACGATAGAGTTGATGCAGCTGCTCTAAGCTTAGGTGTGATCTCAGTAACAATAGCTACCATTTATTTAGCAGTTAGTGTGTGTTCTTTAAATACACTGAATCCCTGTACAGCACAGGGATCTATATTAGATATCTTGCAATAACCTATAACGGAAAAAAATCAGAAAAAAAATGTATAATTGAATCAGTTTGCTGCACACCCAAAATTAACACAACATTGTAAATCAACTGTACTTCAATTAAAAAAAAACAACTGAATCCCATTTAATCCTTACAGCTCATCTAGGGGTAGGTACTAATGTCCTTCTTTACAGATAAGGTATCGAAGCCTCAATAAGGTGAAGGAACTTTTCCAAGATCCCATCGTCAATAAATGGTGGAAACAAACTTCAAACCCAGGTCTGTGTGCAACTCACAAAGCACTTCCCTGTCCACGACCTAGTTGATCCTCCCCAAATCTGTAAGGATGGCTGAGCAGGTATGGTCATCCCCATTTTACAGATGAGGAAACTGCTGGTAAATGGTCATGGGGGTTTGAGTCTAAGAATCCAGGTCTCCTGAATCTCTTAGGTACAGAAAACATTGATTATGCTGATGGACTAGTCCTGGCTACCTTAATCTGAATTCAGATCAGTCTGGGATTCAGAATTTCACTCACTGTCTCAAACACAATGCTGAAGTCATCACTGCCCGGGAGAGGGCCTAACGGAAAAGTCGTCCTGTGGTTGGAATATCAGGTATGTTTTCTATATGTGAATATAAAACAGTCTCATGAAAAAGCATCTGCCAGCAAGCCTGGATTGAAGAAAAGACTTGAGGTTAAATTTAAGGAGAAATGAACAGTTTTGCTCCTTTTTAACAAAATACAAACAAGCAAAACCCCATTCAGGTCCTAAGAATGGAGAATAGAAGTCTCCTCATTATAAAGGTGTGCCCTTTGACCCCTGTTGTTTGGAACTAAAAACCACATCCGCGAGGAGCCTTGTGTTCCAGAGCGGATATGCTGATAAACCAAGGGAACTGTGATTACTTTCAGGTCTAAATAGATTGTCCCCGACCTTGCCGCTCAGGATCATCATCCAAAATATCTGATCTGTTTCTTCCTTACAAAACACTTCTTGACCATGAATTTGTTGGCTCAGCCCCTTGGTTGACCTCTTCCCTACGTTTCTGTACAAATATGCTCCATCAATATTTACTTAGGTTTGGCAACTTTTAGTTAGTGTCCCAGGGGAGGCATCAGGTGGCCCAGGAGTGGAATGAATGCTGAGGAAACCCTCAGCCCACGACTTTTGTCTGATTTCACCTGTCCCCAGGACTGGGGGGTCTCAGCACACTCTGGGCGGCCCTGGCCCCTGCTTCAAAAGTATGGACCCAACTTGAGGAGCTGCACTGAAAAGATCGCCAGAAATAGTCTTTTTACACGCACGTTAATTCCTGAAATTCTTTTCTTATAGGACGTGGCGTTCTTGGGAGACAGCATCTAGGAAAGAGTATATGACCACACCTTGTTTGTTTGCTTTTGTTTTCATACATAGGAGTTGACTGAATTCAAGAATCTGGGAACTATATTCAATACCTTATAATGGCCTATAATGAAAAAGAACATGAAAAGGAATATATATGTATGTATAACTGAATCACTATGCTGTACACCAGAAATTAACACACCACAGGCTTCAATTAAAAAAATTAATATCTTTTGCACAGGTGCTCTGGGGAGCAGATGAATAAATTTAGTTCACTCATGTATCCCACACTCCTAACAATTCATGCCTGTAATATGTGTGAATTGAGCCATATTTTAAAATGCACCTTTTTAGCTTAATAGCTAAGGGAATTCTGTTGTGAATTATTTTTAAAGTAAGAACTCTTTTTAAAATAATTCATCCCTAAGTTTTTTTGGTAATAACCTTGAGATATAATTCACATACCTTACAATGCACCCACTTAAAATGTACAATTCAACAGTTTTTGGTGTATTCAGAGTTGTGCCACCATCAAAATTAATTTTAGAACAATTTCATCACTTCAGAAAGAAACCTGTACACTTAAGCCATTACCCTCCACCTCATCTGCCACCCCCTACCTACCTCCCAGTCCTAGGAAACCACTTATTTACTTTCTGTCTCTGTAGATTTGCCTCTTCTGGACATTTCATATAAATAGAATCATACAATATGTGGTCTTTTGAGACTGGCTTCTTTCATTTAGCATAATGTTTTCAAGTTCATCAATGTTGTAGCACTTGTCAGTGCTTCATTCTTGTTTTATAACAGATAATGTTCCAATGTAGGGCTATAGCACATTTCATTGCCCATCAGTTAATGGACATTTGGATTCTTTCCATGTTTGGCTACTCTGAATAATACTGCTATGAACATTCATGGTCAATTTTTTGTGTGTGAACATATGTTTTCAGTTCTCTTGAGTCTATACCTAGGAGTAAAATTGCTGGGTCGAATGGTAGCTCTATGTTTAAATTTTGGAGGAACTGCCAGACTATTTTCAGAATTGGAGGCACCATTTTACATTCCCTCCAGCAGCGTATGAGGGTTTTGCTTCCCCACGTCTGCACCAGTACTTGTCACTATCTGGCTTTGTAATAACAGCCGTCCTGGGTGTGAACTGGTATCTGCTTGTGGTTTTGATATGCTTTTCTCTAGCAGCTCTCAAGGTTGAACATCTTCTCTCCTGCTTATATAACCACATATCTCTTTTGGACAAATGTCTATTAAGATCCTTTGTCCATTTTTAAGTTGAACTATTTGTCTTTTTATAATTAAGTAGTAAGAGTTCTTTAAATACTCTGGGTACAAGTCCCTCCTCAGATACATAATTTGCAAATATTTTCTTCCATTCTGTGGGTTGTCTTTTTACTTTCTGGATGGTGTCCTTTAAAGCACACAAAGTTTTCATTTTGATGAAGTCTAACATTTTTTTCTTTTGTTGCTCATACTTTGGGTGTCATATCTAAGAACCCACTGCCAAAGCCAAGGTCATAAAGATTTATCCCTGTTTTCTTCTAAGAATTTTCTAGTTTTACCTTTTTCATATAGGTCGTTGATCCATTTTGAATTAATTAGAGATCCAAGTTCATTCTTTTGCATGTGGATATCCCATTATTCCAGCACCCTTTGTTGAAGACTATTCTTTCCCCATTCAATTGTTTTGTCACTCCTGTTGTAATTCATCTGACTGTAATGTAAGGGTTTATTTCTCGATTCTCAGTTCTAGTTCATTGATATATATGGCTATCCTTATGCCAGTACCACACACACTCACTCTCTCTCCTCTAGTCACCAAGTTCCTTTATTATTCCCATCGGACACGTGGTGTTAGCCAGGCACAGGAATCACCCTGGCTGAATCCTTCAAGGAGCTTAGAAAGTTTCCTCCTCCCACTTGGTCAGTAGTGTCACCAGCAATGCCCCTTTCGGGTCACCTGTTACGATGTCTCCAACCTCAGATTTCTGTCACAGAGATCTAAGTATGCTGAACTCTCTAATTGCGGTCAAAAGCAGAGGAGCCTGGCTACCTAAGAGAGCCGCAGTGGAGTGCGGTATCCCGCGCTCCCCCTACCACCCTGCCCCAGGTGTCTTTCCTCCTGGGTGGAAATTGGGGTTGCAGGGGCTGCTTTGGATTTCCTGGACTTTTTCAAATGTCCAGATACGCCAAATGCCTAGTTTTTCTGGTACTCTTTAATCCATAGCCGGGGGTCCTGAGACTGTACTTGACCAGGATCTTGGGACCATGATGAGAAGAGGCAGGAAGGCATGGCCTCCGTGCGCACCCTGTCGGGGAAACGCTGTGGTCCCCAACCCAGGACTCTGGACCCCAGATCCCTGCAATCACCTGCAGTTTTCTGGGCCAGAGCTCTTCTGCTGCGCTCGGGACTCGCTGAGCTCCAGACATTGCGAAGTTTGTGATTCAAGGGCGATCTCTTCTGGCACATGAGGTCTGAAAAAAAGGCCAATTAGCTATGGGATGGAAAACAATTTTTTCTGCAAAAGAGAGTTATTTCCAGTAGAATCATATGTCGCCTGTTTGTGCTTCTGCTCCTCTGTCTAATCAGCTGGACTTCTGCCACAGAGGCACCGGCTAAGTATTATTTGAATGGATGTGACATTAACATTTCCCTATGCCAATAAAAAGGGTTCAAGAGCAGGATTTTCAACCAGGTGAACTATTACACTGATTGCATCATAATTGACATTTAACCACTTCCTTGAGAAAGAGGTTGGGGCCTCCGCAAGGGCACAGGCACTCAGTCCCTAATGGACCGCCTTGGAAGAAGCTGTGTCACTGGCATCCGTGTACTGTCACCAGCACTACAGTCATCCCCCCACCATCTCCCCAACTGGGACAATCCACAGGCTCTCTCGTCACTTAAGAGTCAGCAGCCAGGTGGCCTGGCCCTCAGTTCTGGTTCTTCTGTAAAACCTCAAAGCCTGATAGACTTTGGACCACAGAAAAAGAGACTTTTCTCAATGGGGGTGCGTAAAGTTCTACACTTTAAGTAGACAAATTTACTTTTAATATCAATCCTGAAAGAAATGAAAGAGGAAATTCCTGTTAGACATGGGCCGTTTGTGTTTATGGGAACCTGAGAAATTGCCAGGTGAGCCCACATGAATCCACCCAGATGCCAGGGTCTGAGTGAGTCAACACAGGCCCCTCAGTGTGAGCAGAAGGGCAGACACAGGCCTGGAGAGCTCCCTGTGCATCCAGCGCATCCCCTGAAGCCTCATGGCATTGCCTCTTGGTTTGATGGCGTCTGCGCAGAACCTCCATGGTTCAGGCCCATGATTTTTGCTGTCCCTCACCTCACTGGATAGCCCCTGCAGAGCTGCCCTCGTCACCCTCCCCACCTCAGGACCTAGGCATCACTGCCAGGGCAGGTGGCCCTCTCTTGATGTCTTTTCTTTACCAATGGTTTCCCTTCTGTCCCCACATCCACCTCCTTCACCCGTGTGAGACGTATTCTTGAGCGTATGACGTGCAGTGCCCTTGTGTGTTCATATGTGTGTGAGTCCATATAAATGGTAGTGGGCTTTATTTATTTATTTTTGAAGGGTTATTTTATTTTTTTTCCTTCTTATTTATTTATTTATTTATTCACTTTTTTTTAAATTGAGTTATAGTCAGTTTACAATGCTGTTTCAATTTCCAGTGTAGAGCACAATTTTTCAGTTATACATGAACATACATATATTCATTGTCACATTTTTTTCGCTGTGAGCTACCATAAGATCTTTTATATATTCCCTGTGCTATACAGTATAATCTTGTTTATCTATTATGCATATGCCTGTCAGTATCTACAGATTTCGAACTCCCAGTCTGTCCCTTCCCACCCGGTAGTGGGCTTTAGACTATGTTCTGTTTCTTGCCTTTTCCCCTTGGCCCTCTCTGTTTGTTGTGTGTATGTGGTTTGTTGTCCTTGGGCCTCTATCAGCATGACATCAAGAAAACCAAAACCACCAGATGAAAAAGCACACTTCAGCAATTTTGTCTGGTGCTGACCTGCTGAGATTCCGAGACCCGAAAAAATGTTAACCATATTACCTTTGCATTTTCACTCACAAGGAATTACTCTCCCAAAATGCAAATAAGGTCAGATTTTCCCACTCTGATTTATTATGAACCATCCACTAAGACTGGGAGGCCTTAAAAATCAGGCTCCTCCTTTGGATCCAAAAAAAATCTGGGTGGGGGTGGGGGTCCCACAGCCACAGAGAGGTCCTCCAGGTGTCCAGGTCAGGGTGGCTCCCCCATCTGGGCAGCACTGCAGCCTCACCCCATAGCACACAGTCACTGGCCTCCTGCCTCCCCTGGGGAGGGCCCTCCACACAGGCCCACAGTGCCCTGTAGCCATCGCCCACTCACAGGCGAGCTCAAGGCTGCTTCTTCCAGCCCCCAGGAGACAGGTGGCAGGCTCAGGCCACTGTCCCCTTTTCAAGCCTCCAAAACACAACATATACATTCTGCCCCTTTGTGCCATGACAGGGCAGCAGCCTTGAAACCACAGAGGCTTTCTGAATGTAAGGAGGGGTCAAGATCTTAAGAACAGCGAAGTCTGGTTCTCTTCCTGGAAGAAGTACAAAGCTTTCATTTTCTCCTAATTAGTCCTAAGCCTACTCTGTCCCACCCTACAAGAATGAACAGAATTACTTAAAGACAACATCCAGAAAACTAAACAACCCAAATTTCTCAGCCTTTCACCCAGCATCCTGAGCACTTACTGGTACTTACTGCGCACTTACTGCACTCTAGATGCTCTGTGAGACACTTGATAGAAGCAAGCTCATTTTATCTTCACAACGAGGCTGCAAGGAAGAGACAACAGTCTCCCTTCTCCAAATGAGGAAGGTGAGACTTAAAAAAAAAAAAAAAAAAAAGTCAGGGGACTTGCTCAGAATCAGGTAGTAGAGCCAGGATGGGCACTTACCTGATGCATGTGGTTGAAATTTGTGTAAATACTCTGGGCTGAACAGACATTTATTCCCTGACACCTTTTAGAAAACTGATACCATCTGCTGAGCCTCCCTTTGTCTAACAGTAAGGGTGACTTGCTGGATTATCCAGTGCATTCTGCCTGCCCCTCCCAGGCTCTTCTAAAGCTCCAGAAATTCATCCTGTCATATCTTGTGCAGCCCTGGCCTCACTGCCTTCCTGGGGTGAGCAGGACCAGGCTCTTTCAAAAACAGTTGACAAGAGGTTCAGTCACCAGGAAATCGGTCTCCTGCTTCTTCTCCCTCCTCTCACTTTCAGGGGGATTGTTTGTGTTCAGCGATAGAACCAGACAGCAAAGGGAAGGCCCTGCACTGGACATCCAACAGCGGGTACCATAAACTACCCCTCCACTGCATCCCCGAGAGAGACTCCCAATTGCTGTGAGGTCTCCACTGGCCAGCTTCAACCTTGACTCTGTGGGTCATCATTTCCTTTGAGGCCAAACTAGTTTGTTGCTCTGCCAGCCCACCCATGGTCCCTTGGCTGTGTCAACTTGTGGAAGCCGGAAGCCTCACTCACCTGCCACATGTTTCCAACTCTGGAAAATTAATTTCAAAGGGTGGACTTATGAGTCCATTTGTAAAGGGGTGACACTGGCACATTTCTTCACTGTAGAAATGCCCGCGACTATGGGCTGACTGCTTTGAATATGGGGGAATCATTTCCCATCATTGCCCCTTTTGGTGCAAGAATTCCTTAAGCTGTGGGTGGGGAAGAGATTGTTCCAGTCTGGCAAATGGAGAAACTGAGGCAAAGAGAGGATGAAAGGCTTGTTTTCCACCAGAGAGCTGGAGAGCAGAACCTGTCTCATGCTTTTCCCCTCAGACCGTTTTGCTACCTGCTGCTATAAGGACATGTACCAAGTTCATGGCCCTCAAAATGTCTTTTATTTCTTAAGATCCAAAACCATTAATACAGCTCCAGGAACTTAGTGCCCCTCCAGCTGCTGAGGCCGGTGAGGGGAAGGAGCCTGTTGTGGGACAGTGCTGCCCCCTGGTGCCCACTGGGAGCTGGGTTCCCAGCTATCGAAGGAGAGGTCGGGGCACACACTTGCCACCCACCCTTCATCTTCTACAGAGAAGGACGCAGGGCACAGCGTGAGGGCAGACAGAACATCCATTCCTATAACCAGACTACCTGCCAGGTAAGGTCAGCAGGCTTTTCAAGTGGCCAAAATAACCCTGTGAGGGCCCACTGTGCTGGCACAACTCCAGGAAAAGCACATGAGTGTGTGTCAAACCCCTTTTCCAGAAGAGCCCCCTGTCCCCCAAGGACATGGGAAGGTCACTGGGGACTCAAGTCCTAATGTCTACTCCCACCTTGCCAGGCTGAGACTCTGAGGAGAGGTCGGTGTCTCCCCTTCTCCAGTTACCAGAAAGCTGATGCCCTACTGTCCTTGACCACTGCCCCAAATGGGCACCACTAGGGGGGGTCATCCTCCCCTGACCCAGTCCCATTCCTCCTAAGTGTTTCCAGTGGGCATTCGGGCTGCCCAACACTGCATTGCAAAGACAGCCAACTCCTGGGACAAGCTGCAGTTTCCTTCTACCTCCTACTCTCCCGGCTCCTCTCAGATCTGGCTTCCTTGTGATGTTCAGGCCCCCATAAGAATAAGCAAGAAGCAGGAGGAGGAAGACCCACCACCAGGCAGGCTGTGCAGGGACAAATCAAGGTGTGTAGAGGCTGTAAACCTTTAAAGACTAGCACCCCACCACCACCCAACCTTCCCTTTCAAAATAAAAACAATTTAAAGCTGTAAACAGGTGCAACACAATCCAGGATTCTGACAAAATCCTGGTTTCCCATGATAAGTAATTTGATATCTTTTAAAAATATATCAAACTTCAAACATTTCCCCTTCCCCAATTTTTGGAGACATAAGCAGAAGTTTGATGTGCCTGTTGGGCAGTGCACACAGGGTTGGGGAGGGAGGGAGGTGAGGCAGAGTGTGGAGTCTCTGAGGTAAGACCAGGAGTGGGTAGAGACAGTGATGGGATGGAGAGAAAGAGCTTGAGATTTCAGAGGGGCAGGGCATGGGGAGGGGCTGGAGTGGACGGGAAGGTCTCTGAAGATGAGGTGATCATGGTGGTCCCAGCCATGGGGCCTAAGGAGCAGCAAGGGGCCTCTGGGAGGCCACCAGAGCGTCCTGCCATTGTGCTCATCGGGCTTTGAACCAGCTGCACTGGGTTCTAGAACAGCCACTGTCACTCTCCATCTTGGGGAAACTTGGGGCCAGTTTACTAAAGTTCAGAACAGGCCCAGGTGAAGGTCAGTCCCCACTGGAAAGCAAAGGGAGAAGGATGAAGACGTGATAACTTACCAGATGGCGCTCCCAGGGAGGTGTGAGGGTGTGGGAGGCACTTGAACCACCGTGGCGGCTGGCTGCTTAGAGACAGGCTGTCCATAGTGATCTTGCACGGTTTGCAATCAGCTCAAACCCAACCCCTTCATTTACATGACTCCAGACTCCAGTTTAATTACTTGACTTCTCCTGGCCTTGGGGAGGTAGAATGGTAGGTAGAGAGGTAAACTCAATGTTTCTTCTCTTTTCTCTTTCTTTTCTCTTATTTTAAAAAATATACATAACATTAAAATTTTCATTTTAACTATTTTAAGTGTATAATTCAGTGACATTAATTACATTCACAATGCGCAGCCATCACTACCATATTCAAACATTTTAAAAATCTAAAAAAAATTTTTTTTCAAGATTCCAAATAAAAACTCTTTACCCATTAGGCAATAACTCCCCATTTTCCTTCCCCTCAGGGCCCAGTAACACCTGGTCTACTTTCTGTCCCTATAATTTGCCTATTCTAGGTATTCCATATAAGTGGAATCACACATTTGTCCTTTTGTGTTTCCTGTCTAGCTTTTTTCACTTAGCATGTTCATTTATGTTGCATCCTGTGTCAGAATTCCCTTTCTTTTTATGGCTGATGAATAGTCCACTGTATGTATACACCACATTCTGTTTATCCATTCATCTGTCATGGACACTTCAGTGGCTTCCACCTTTTGACTATTGTGAATAATGCTGCTATGAACACTGATGTGCAAATATCCGCTTTAGTCCCTGCTTTTACTTCTTTTGGGTGTATGCCCAGAAGTGGAATTTCTGGGTCATATGGTAATTTTAACATTTTGAAGAATATTTAAATTGTTAGTTTTCTTTATGTTTGGTTGAAATATTATGTTTCAAGAGTCTAAGTAACTTTTGTAACATTCTTAAAACTCTTCCCTAAATAAATAAAAATAATAGGTCTTACATTTTTGATACAAAATAAAATCCATCTGTTGAGAGGAATTCAGGGGCAGCTGGTGCTCTGGGGAGGCCCCTGGAAGGCCACCTCCTGGGGTAGGGTCGGAGTATGTGTGGGGATGCTGCCACCTTCTATCCCAACGCCCACCTCCCGGCACTGACATTTGAATGGAGGCCCCTGGGAGTAAGGCAGGGAATGTCCCCATAGATTCTAGCTCCTGCTTGACCTCAGGAGATGGGAGGCCCCAGAGAGAAGGGCTGGACCTGCACGGGGTGGCCACACAGGCTATTTGCATGGGGGGCCGGGCCCTGAGAGGGTGTCTACGGCCGCCAGGGGGCGAAGAGGAGCCTGCCTTCCCCAGCAGCAGTGGGGACAGGCTGGGGCCACCACCTTCTGCTGCTTTAATCTTCAAAGCCCCTGGGAGGTGGTGGCGGACTCCTGCCTTACTCTGCCAAAAGCAGAAGTCTAGGAGCAGGGTGGGAGACACATAAGGCACCACCTAGGACATGGGAGAGAGGAGCCTGAGAGTGTTGACCATTGCCGGGCCTTGAGATGGGAAGAAATGTTGACTACATCCAATTTTCTACAACTGTGGCCCTGAGTGGAGTGTCCCCTCTGCATGCTTCACGAAGGGTTCTCTCAGAGGCCTGGGCTCCTGAAGGGCAGATTCATCACACTCCTGCAAAGAGTGGGAACATACACCCATGCCCCTAACCATCCCTTGCTCAGAGATCAGATGGAGTGAAAGAAAAACAGAGAGAGAGAGAGAGAGAAGAAGAGAGAGGAAAGAAGGAAGGAAGGGAGGGAGGGAGGGAGGGAAGGTAGGAAGGAAGGAAGGAAGGATCCACCCCACATGGTGAAAAGTGAACTGAGAGCCTGGACCCTAGATTCAGGTGTCAACCTGGCCCCTGATCCCATCCAATCAACTCACAGGGTTTATTGGGGCTGAAGAGGTCCAGGCCCAGGAATGCTGAGTTGATCCCTTTTAAATTTATTTGAAGGAATATGCAAGCACAGCAGCCAGAATTGGGAGCTTTGGGCCATAATACAAAATATAACATATATAAATATGAACACACAAATATATACTGGAAGATAAGGACACTCAAGCAGGTCCATGTAACAACGGACTGAGGCCCCCTCACATCAACTTGCGAGTGATCTGATAGAGGATGTCTGAAAGTTTTTAAGTTTTATTAAGAGCTCATTAAATTTCATCAAATTTTGATGATTACTTTTATTAGAATTTCCTTGTTTCTAGGCAATACACACCTATTCAATATAAGGGGTATGGGGCTGCAAATGACTCAAAAATGGATCAGGAAAAAAGTATTTTGCCAAGATAAAAATTAGAAGAAAAAAAGTTCATTACAAATCTATGAATGGGGAGGAAGTATTTGACAATGTTGGGCGTACCAAGAGGAAGACAGCCCTGGGAGGAGGGAATTGCTGAGATGTGGGCTTTGGGTGCATCCATGGCCTATTGGGTAGGAACCAGTGTAAACTCTGGCCCAGGGCAGGCAGCAGAGGGAGGGAAAGAGGGACAGTCTCACGAGAGCCACGGTTCAGGGGCTGCCTGGGTGTGAAGGCTGTAGGGTAGGTGGAGCTCCACACCAGCCAGCACAGGCCAAGTCCCAGAACTGGAGTGTAGGGTGTGGGTAGGTGCTGATTCAAAGGCCTAGGTTGGCTGCAAAGCTGGTATCCCACTTACCCATAATCCTTAGGGGGAGACAAGTGTGTAGGCGAGCAGGGCTGTGGTCTGGCTCACAGCGGTTACCTGTGACCACAGCTGTGCCACCCACCCTATGGGGGCCTATTGCAGTTCTTCCCTGAGCTTTATCAAGTTTTCAAGCAAGGAGAGAGCTCCTGCTCTCTTTTCTGATTGAAATGAGAAAGATGTAAGCCTGGAGTTAACTAAGGCCGTGGGTCGGGCCTGTGAGGTCATCTGATCTGAGTAGGGAGGGGGCGGTGGATAGAACATTCTGCATGATGCCTCCCAGAAACCTTGACAAAAGCTTAAGAACCTAAAAGCCACAGATTTGTTGGCTCTGTTCAATGCTGATACATGAGCCTACAGAAACTCACATATTTGGGCAAGAAGATGTGTACAGAAATGTTCACTGCAGCATTGTTTATAAAAATGAAAATCTGTTTATTAACCAGAAAATAGATAATATGTTGTGGTAGCAGCCCCCTAGTACTCTAGCTTTTGTACAGCTGTCTCCCAGATTGAACAGGGTTGAACTGCATCAACAATAAAAAGCATATTGCAGAAATGACATTGTGTGACTTCCAAGGCTAGGTCATAAAAGACATTGTAGCTTACACCTTGTTCTCTCTTGGATCACTTGTTCTGGGAGAAAATCAGTCACTGTGTCACAAGGACATTCAAGCAGCCCTACAGAGAGTTTCATGTAGTAAGGGACTGAGGCCTCCTGAGATGAACTTGCCAGTGATTGGACTGAGCCATATTGTAAGCAGGCCCTCCAGCTCTAGTCAAGCCCTCAGATGACTATAGCCCCAAGCCAACATCTTTAATGCCATCCCCCATCCAGAACCATCCAGTTAATTCCTGACCTACAGAAATTAAGATAACAAATGTTATTATTACAGTTTAAATTACTGTTACTAAGGTTGGGGGCAGTTGTTGCTTTGCATACAGCAATGGATAATACAAATATTATATAATTGTACAGTGAAATTTTAGTTTTTTAAATTTTTTTGCTTTTCCTTTTTTTAAATTGAAGTATAGTTGATTTATAATGCTATGTTAGTTTTAGGTCTATGGCAAAGTGATTCAGTTTTTTATAGTCTTTTTCAGATTCTTTTCCATTATAGGTTACTACAAGATATTGAATGTAGTTCCCTATGCAATACAGTAGGTCCTTGTTTATTTTATATATAGTAGTGTGCATCTGTTAATCCTAAACTCCTAATTTATTCCCCCACCACTACTTTTCCCCTTTGGCAAGCGTAAGTTTGTTTTCTATGTCTGAGAGTCTGTTTTGTAAATAAGTTCATCTGTAACACTTTTTAAGATTCCACATGTAAGTGATATCATATATTTTTCTTTGTCTTACTTCACTTAGTATGATAATCTCCAGATCCATTCATGTTGCTGCAAATGGCATTATTTCATTCTCCTTCGTAGCTGAGTAGTATTCCATTGACTATATATATACCGCATCTTCTTTATCCATTCTAATCTCCTTGTTTTTAATAAGGGGTTAAAATGGCCATGTCACAGAATTCTACTGAGCTTTAACTGAGGATCTATGTGAACTCTGCATTTGGCATATAGGAGGTACTCAACAAACACTTGTTGCTGCACTTTTCTCTGATTTTGTTTCCTTGCTTCAATTTCCAAGTGAGTTTTCTCTCCCTTGAAAAACAGGAATTCTCCCCAGTTTGAACACTTTTGAAATGTTCACATTCAGTAGGATGAATTCATCAGTTCTCATAGTACAACTTGGAGAGAAAGCTCTTTTCCTCTTTAGGACATGGGTTATACCTGGGTCAGTCCCGTCTGAGTGAACAGCTAACAGAAGTGAGCTTGCATCAGTGGCCTCTAGTCCATCCTCCAAACATGACTACCAGGGATAAAGTCTAAGCACTAATGAAGTAGAGGCTTGGGAAAGATAATGCCACCTTAAGCTTCTTACACCTCTACCCAGTAACCAGGTCTAAGGAGGACTTTATTTTGGTGTCTGAGAGAAGTAACTGTGTTCCTAAAATGTTAACTACAACATTGTTGTTTTTGTTTGTTTGCTTGAAAAGTAAACCATGCTAACATATATTTGTATAATCACATGAGATTTATCCCTAGGGGAAAAAACTGACAGCTCCCCCTACTCCCACCCAGAAAAAATATTTATTCCTTGACTTCTGAAACACAAGGGGAGAAAGTTCACATTAATTCCAGGGTCCATGCACGGCACCCATCACTTCACCCATCATTTGCCAAATTGCTTAAATAACTGGCTTTCCCAAAACACAGGGAACTTTTCTGTGCCTGCAGTCCAGTGGAGCATACATTTAAATATGAAAGAGCCCAGTGAAATTCAAAGACAACGGAATTAAATGAGGAGAAATAAGTTGTAAGTCCCTGCTAGACCTAGTTCAGTACCCCACACTTGGGTGAGAGCCAGCCCCCTACTCACAGGTCTTCTGTGGTCTGCTGTTTCCTTGTAAATATCCAGGGTGAAACGCTATTCCTTGCAACACACCTGGAAGGTAGGAAGCTAATCAGGGCCCACTTTGAAGAGAAAGAGAACAAAAAATAGGCATTTGTTGGCGGTGTCTTACCACCTCCCCCAGTTAGTCTCCCACCTTATGCTGCGTCCTCACAGATCTCTATTCTCAGAGATGTCAACTGCAACTCCCTCTCCCCACCCCAAAGGATTTCAGAAAGACTGAATGGCATTAGGTTTCGGCAGGTCCACAAACACTGCATCTAAAATGGCTCTGGGTGGCCAGTAGGGTTTCAGGCTACCCTTTGAGAGCCTGGCAAAAAACAAGGTCTCCTTTCACTTGACCCTCCTTTGCTAATACAATGCTGTTTGGCTGGGCCCAGCACCCCATGGGGCAAATGTTCAGGCCAAGAATAGTCTTCATTCTTCCTGTGAAGCTTTGAAAGTCTTCTAAAGAACACAGGAAATCGTCAGTCCCTATTTTCTGTTGAAAATGGCTGACACTAAACTTTGAACACTGTATGGATTAATCCCAAATCATGGGAACCAAGTTTACTTGAAAAGCAGCAACGTTTTCATCAGAGATGAAATACTGATAAACCATCTCAGCATTACTTACAAAGAAGGACATATTTTATAACTCCCATTAATAGTACTGTAAAAACCCTGCTCTTCACAAAAATTACCTTATTTCCATGGTGTACCCTATTGTTGAAACATACATACTTCATTTAGTAATTCCAAAAAGTTCTGTTTACAGTGAAGCAGGTCTGGAGACCTATCATGGCACCATGCAAAGTTGCTGAAAATGAATCATCACCTAAAACTGGAGAAAAGCAATAAATACTCTTGGTTTGTCATGGCCCTGGCACACCACATTCATCAACATTCAAGGGGGAGGGCAGGGCGGCGTGTGTATATGTGGTTATGTATGTGTGTGAACTGTTTTTGTTCTAGTTAAATAAACTTTTTTTTTTTTTAAATTCAAGGATAACCCTTCTCAAGGTCCAGACACCTTCACATGTGCAATCACAATGTAATCTGCACTCTGAACCAGTAAGGGATACATGGGTCCTATTTTATGGCTGAAGAAACAAATATTCAGAAAGGAAAAGTAACTACCTAATTTACAGAGAGATGGGATTTGAATCTAGATGATTAGTGTGTCCAGTGTTTTCTAGCACACACCAGAGTCCTACAGCATAAGACTGAAGCACATAGGCCCTGGTGTTGCCAAGACTGGGTTGAACTCCAGCTCTGCTAGTTACCGTCTGTCTACTGGTTAAGTCACTAATCATATACAAAGCTGTTTCCACATCTGTAAAAGAAAGACACTGGTATCTATTAAAGATTAAATGAAAATAATGCACATACACTATTCAGCTGACTGTCTGAAACACAGTAAGTGTTTAGTATATGAATGGTTATATTACAAAAAGGGTAGGGTAAACATACTGAAAGAAGTATGTGGACTTTTATTTTCATTTGCGAGCTATTTACTTGAAAGGATTTCAATTTACTGGAGTGGCATCCCTTTACATCAAGCAGGATGCCATAGCAGTATTCACTAGGAGTTTCTTGAGGATTCAACAATAACTGAATAATAATGATCTACATACTACCTATCGCCATACTAAATTGATGGCTTCCAAAGTGGAGTGTGTTAGGTAATTCATTGGGGGTTGGGAAGAGTGCCAAACTTTTTTTTTAAATCTTTAAAATTTTGTTTCATAATGTTCACATTAACCTAGTATTACATGTATATAATTTATTATAAATTATAATTATGGATACATGCTCAAAAATATTTTAATAAGAAAACAAGATCTTTTTTCTCACCTCTATACCCTGACCTCCACATTCCTAGGTCTTTCTCTAAGAGGATAAAAGATATGAAAGGGGCAAGGAGTCAGGATGTGTAGGTGGTAATGTGACACTAAGCTAATGAGTCTGAGAAGCAGGAGTCTGTATTTCCTCACCTTTCAAAATTACAACCTGAGCTACATAGAGATAAGCCGTTTGTCCAATTTATTATCAATTTCCCCAGTTTCTGGTGAACTTGATTAAAAAAAACAATTGGATCTAATTTCCACTAGGTGGCAGTAAAGCTCTGCCACATGGTGCCCAAGATGCTCACTTGTGTTTACTTGGGTCAATTTCACTTAGAAAGAAAGAACAGTGATTAATAAGTTACTTCAATTATATAATGCCTCTGACAATGGAGACTAAGTATTGCCCGTTTTGCTGTTTACAAGCTGGCCTTTCCTTATGCCTTCCTGAATGTCACATGTATTGTGAATAGCCATGTAGCAGTTCTCAAAAATCCACAGGCCGGGCCATATAGTTAAAAAGCCCTTGATATGCTTGCTCGAAAAGCCTGGAGCTAACCATCAAAAGACCCAGCCAAGCTGTTCAGGTACTATATCAGATTCAGATAAAACCTTAGGCATGGCACGGATAAACACCTCTGCAAGTTTTCACTAGGTGAAGAATAAAAATGACTTTACAAAGTTACCACAATGCACAGAATGTTTAAATGGCTCCCGTGAGAACCTGCTGCTAGAAGCAGCAGTACTTACCAGTTAGACAGGTGGTCAACATCAACGTTCTCATTTTGCATTCTCCAAATTCAGTAGGTCGTTCTTCCTAAAACCAAACCTTTCTAATTAGGGATGTTAACACAATCTCTTTTAACACAAGAACCAAAACAGACCAAAAGCCACTGCATATTAACTTACAATTACTCCTGAATATCTAATCCTGGTCTTGGAATAAAAGTCAATTTTTAAAAAAGCCATTAGCACCATATTATATCCTCCAACAGCACAAAGCATTTTTAGATTAACAAAACTTTTCCAAGACAATCTTTAACTAGTGACAGCCATCAAAGAAGGATAAATGTTTACTGCAGTATTCTTTAAAAGAAAAAAAAAAGTGCGTGTGTGTGTATATATATATATGTACGATTTTTTTAGGTTTTTTTTTTTTTTGGTAGGGGATAATTAAGTTTAATTTTCATTCTTTTAAGTGGAGATACTGAGGATTGAACCTAGGACCTCGTGCATGCTAAGCATGCATTCTACCACTTGAGCTATCTTCCCCTACTGCAATATTCTTAAATCATGTTTCTAATGCCTCATGAGATCTGCTTTAAAAGCAGCACCCCCAGGTGAACTTTTATATAAAGTCAATATTCTATAAAATGAATAATTTTCCTAATATGTTTTATACTTTATATCTATATATCTTTGAAAAGCAACAAGGATCTTTCAAGCATACTGATTTATTTAACTCCTTCAGCCTCTATGTAAACAAAAAGATTGGCTATTCAGAATTATCAATTCCTTCCTTCTGCATTAATTTTAAAAAGTAACAGATACAGTGAAACTTTTCAATGTAACAAACTGGGTTGAATTAATTATACTTAAAATACCATAAAGCATTATGTTAAAATCTATATCATTGACCTTAGTGAAAAGAAATTATACTACTTTCTTTCTAGTTAAAAACTTCTCCAAGGACTTAAAAGAGTTCACCAAGGGAGTTAAATTCATTGCTAGAGAAATAATATGTTAATAGGAGATAGTAAGGATTATAGAGATACAACATCCTATAAATTAGAAAATCAGCACAATGCATTCTAAATGAAACAAACATGCAAGAAAAAGAGTTACAATCATGGAGGAGGCAAGTTCAAGTTGAAAAGCTTATTCCCAAACATATTCTAGTCTTGTATTTCAACTGCAGAATATTTAAGACCCCACACTCTATTACATCACAACATTGTTTATTATGTGAATTTTTTTTTACAATACAAACAAAAAAATACAGAAATGCAATATATGAATACAGCTAAATGCAGAATGGTGACTTTTTTTCTTTTCAAGAGGCCATGATTCCCATCTCTAGTAAAATAAAGAGACTGCACATAGGTAGAAATAGGTTGGTCGTTAGCTTCACAATTTTGCCTAGAAATGATCTATAAATGCATTTTCCCCCCTGCTACTTACCATAAAGTGTAAAAAGGGAATTAAAGGAAAGTTTCCTTGTTGGTTCCTACCATATGAAAGATGCTATATTCTATTTTAGCAGGGCCAATATATGGAAAATACCTAAATTAAATGTTATTACAAAAATGAAGCAGTAATGAGATTCTGGCTAAAGAGGGCACTAAATGAGAATAATATATATTTAAAGAATCCAAAACAAACAAACAAAAAAAGGTTGTTATAAAAAAGCTCTAGGTGCATTGTAAGCATATAGGTTTTTTTTTTCCATGTGTATTTTTAAACAATGGAAGTGTCAAAAAATAGGGTCAACTGTGTTAGACTAAATTACATTATTGTATATGCTGCATTGAATGGAACCTTTGTATTATAATTATCATAAAGAAGCATAGCTTGCATCATATTATGGCAATTTATCCTCAATGAAAACCTTCCAGAGTCCTTTTATTTTGGAATATCTTGTAAACAATCAAACCACCAGAACATGATTGTACAACAGTAAAATGTTTTCTTGCATTAAATTGAAGACATCTGTTTAATAAAAAAAGAAAAGAAAATATAGGAAAGGTACTTAGAGCTGTTAGTTTCTAAGTACACAACACCCTAGACAATTCAAGGCATCTTAATCTCCATCAAGAACAAAAAAAAATAATAATTTTTGTCATGCTGTTAAATCCATCATTAAGGATAAAACTGGTGCAAATTGGTCAAACGGATCCAACAAACACTGATGTCCAAGCTGGCATATTGGCAACTAATACGTAACTGGTGGTCAATAGAGGGTTTAAAAGATCTTCCCTTTCTTCTTGTTCTTTTCCAAGGTCCTAAATGATTAAAGGAAAATAATCAAAATGAGTGATCACTTCATAAATATTATAGACAACACATGGTAGTAATAGCTAACCCAACTACAACTGTGTTGGATTTTCAAACACTACTTTTACATTTAAAAATTAGAAGATTTAGAAGTGAACAATAAGGACAATGCTAGTCTATATTATTTTCTTGGACAGTCAAATATTCCAGGACAAATAGTAAAAAATATGGCAAAAACCCATTTTTAATACATAAGAACAACTTTTCCTAAATGAAATAGTGCAAATCAAAAATGATCAACGGACATCAACTAAGATATCCTTTTCTCCTATTGCCATTTGCTTTTACTGAACTGCTTTGCTTTTACAGATATATTTTCCTCTTCCTTGGGAAGAAAGTGAATAGGATAGTGTTATAGAACAAATGTCTAATCTTTAATATGTTTAGCAGTAAGGCTAAACTGTAAAACCTTTACAGGGGTACAACTTTTCAGTTTTAAGTGGGACGAATTAGAAAAAGAAGAAAACCAAAGTACAAATATTATTGATTTCTGTATAAATCAAGAGCAAGTAATGATTAGCTATATTAGGAATTAAATATCTAAAATTTTACCTTAATGAAATAATTCAACGCATTAAAAACATATAAAAGACCTTTGTAGCAGTGTTCTCTATGCTTGCCAAAAGTTAAACACAACCATTATGTCCAACAATTGGCAGAAAGAGGTAAGCAACTGATTATGGTGAGTCAACTGAAGAGAATGTTATGAAGCTATTAAATTATAATTATGAAGATTGTTAAGTCATGGAAAATGTTTACAGTGAAAAAAATACTATTATAGTAGATAGATTGCATCCATATATAAAATATTCATCGAGGAAAATGATTTGTGCTCAGGAATGTGTGTTAATGGGTGATGTCTTTTAAAATGTTATTTTAGTGTTTTTTAAATAAATAGGAAAATAATTCTTTAAAATATTAATACATACATTTCTTGGGAATTTGATATTAGTTACCTTGAAGAGTTCTGCTGTTCTAAGATACGTTGCTGGGCTTCCCAGTTTGCTTTCTCATCTTCAAACTGACGACGTTTTTCCTCTAATTCTTTGTGCTGTGCTTCCAAATTCTTTTTCATTTGCTCATGGCGCCGTTGGAGCTAAATCATAACACAATATATAAAATAAAACTGAGAAATCAGGAGCAGAAGTACATTCCACCCAGGCATCCTAATGTTAACAGCGTGAGCACTGAATTCTTAGTTATAAATTCAGAATACTACCTGGAAAGCACCATCTCTTCCTGTAGGACTTACCACCCAAAAGGCCAGTGACCCAAGAGAATAATCTCGGGTAATAGGGAAAAAAAGAGTGCAATAAGCTACAGTCGTGTAGCACTTTATAATGGGCACACTCTATCTTACCTCATTTTTCCTTACTCATCACCCATTATCATACATGTAGGAAGTTGGGAAGGGAAGACACCACTGCTCCCACTATTACAGATGAGCAAACAGTTGCAGAGTTTAAGTCACTTGTCCAAGATCATTAGCTAGAAAGTGGCAGAACCAGGATTTGAATCTATCTCCTAATTCCAAATTCAGAAAGCTGAGATAAGCGGAAAGAAAGCAGATAGGTAAGGACCTAAGAGTTGTAAGATCACAGTAAGGTCCACTGATTCTTAAAAAGCAGTGGCTCTCAAATGTCAGTCTTCATACAAATCACCTGAATGCTTGGCAAAAATACAGAATCCAGGACCTTAACCCAGACATACTGAATTAGAATCTCTGAGTGTTAGGTCTAGAAATCCACATTTTCAACAAGCTCCAGTGATTCTAAAGCAACTGGTTCCTCCTATGTTGAGAATTAGTGATGTAAAGAATGCTGGCTTAGAGGTGGAAACACTCATGCAAAGTAACTGCAGAAACAAAGAGCTCATCTAATGTTTTATCAGATAATTTCATCTAGGCACTAGTCAGTCAATTTCTGAGGAAAACAATCACAGCAAAAAATAAAAAAAGGAAAAAGAAAAAGAACCCTCCCCCTCAAAAAAAAAAAAAAACAGATAAAATCTAACTACACTGAATAACTAAGAGCTGTTAAAAATCTTCAGATGTCCAGGAATTATGTTCTATTAAAGATTATATTACATCACTGAGTTAGCATCTTGAATTTGGATTATAATATAATTTTGTATAAAATGTGTTTTCCTAATTTGTAAACCCACAAAAAGTGACTTCACATTCATTCCTGTTTCAAATATTTCATGCCGTTACTACAAAACAACACCATCCAAGATATATTTAAGCAAACATGAGTCAAATTTGAGGTAACATCTTCCTGATGATAGCAACAAGTTACTAAGAAGATATCAGAAAATAGGAACTGGGAATACCTTTAGTTATTAAAAAAAACGCAAAGGAATCATATACACACAATTCAGAACAGTTACCTCTGAGAAGGAAAGAGAGGGAGACAAAAACGGAGAGGTACATAGGGGCCTCAAATAAACTGACGATGTCTTATTTTTAAAGCTGGGCAGTAGGTCACAGGGTTCCTCATTCTTTACCTGAACATTTCTGTCACTTACATGTATCTTTTGTGTTAACTGCATGTAGAGTTAAAAGTATAGGTTACAATCCTCACTTCCTAGAAGCCCTTGGGGTTAGATGTGTTTCACAATTCAGAATTTTTTCAGATTTTGGAAAGGCAATACTACTTAGAAAAGTCTATATATTATTACATTTACAAAACAACCGGTAGTTGTATGATAGTGCCAAATAATCAAACACATTAGTATTTCTGGCAGTGAAATAGTTTCTTCCACTGTTCTCAGACATCAAGTCAACTACTTACTCTATAGATTTCTATGTTAGTGGCTTTTTTCCCCTCATCTTTTTTTTTCTTGTCACTTACTGAAGGATATGTCTTCAAGATCTTTTTAATTAACAGAAATTAAATATATGCCTCAGCATCTACAGGGATTCCAGGGTAGCTGATCAGCTTACTGACTGCTTTGTCACTATCCTACCTGATTTTTTTTAACAGTGGGAATTTCTTTGACACAATATTACAAATAAGGCCCAACTCATTTACAAAAAAAAAACACACTCCTTCAATTTCTCCTCTTTGCTTGTAATTTATTCTGGCATGTCCTTAGTTTACCTTTCTTTCTTCTTCATTCATATGCAAATAAATCTGGCCTTCTATTATTATTCTAACACTAGTTTTAATTCTTACATCCACCCAAAACTCTGATCTGTACTTTTCTTATATTGACTGTATGGAATGGCTTATAATTTCATTTCTTATAACTTGCCTATTATAGCTAACAATTCATTGTAAGTATCTTATGTCTTCCTAACAAGTATACTTGTATCCAACACATATTAAAACATATACTATCTTATTATAAACATAATGTTTGCTTTTACATCTCCATTTTATTATATTAGTGTATTATATTAAATTTTAAAAATATCTATAGAAAGGTTTTATTATGAATTTTATTAAAGATATTATTTTAAAAAGGAATATCGTGTCTATAAAAGGCAGAAATATTAGGTTGATTACCTCAGCTTCAGAGTCCTTCAGTTTTTGAACTTTTTCTTTGACCTTCATCTCAAACACCTGCTCCATCTCCATCTCCATCTTCTTCATCTTAGCTACATGCTCCCTTCTTTCTTCTTCCATTTGTGCGAGAGGGCTCCTGTTATGAACGTTAATGATAATCATTAAACATCTTAAAAAAAAAGTATAATATGAAACTCTGAAACAGTGATGAAAACAGAGATGCTGGATGCCATTACTAAATTCTTTGCCCTCTGGTTTTTGAAAATATGTTTCAAAATAATTTTTCAATTATTCTGATACCACATTAAATGACACGGAACACAGACTTGAAGTTTTATGCATAAACATGTTATAAACTCTTTAGAAACTTTTAAAATTTATAAATATTTGTAATCTAGAACGTCTTCCCATGAAGTTTCGTATCTAAACTTGAAAATTTCTGTAAATACAAAAACAGACCTACCAAAGGTGACTATTAGTGGGATGCTTCTCTAAATCTAACGCATATCAAATCAAAGATAACACATAAAATAAACTGTAGAAGGAAACTGGAAAGGGAACATTCCCTAAATACATTTACAGAATGGAAACGAGAAGAAAATTACTTAATTTTGTACTTCAAACAAAATTTTATGTGAAAAGTTACTGAGTTATTGAAGTTAACATATGTAAAATATTTTTAGTTCTGCAATTTTCCAAGTGTTATAATCTATTCTTTTAGACAACTACTGACATCACAATCACACAATTAATTAACAATAATTCAAACCTATTTTGGTTAACCAAATTGATACGCTGGAAAAAACTATCAGGCGATACTTAGAACACTCCTCATTTAGGCAAGCAGAGTATTTCTAGTTCACTGTGATGTCAATGCTCTTGAAAAATTCATTCCACCTAACTCAAATATTTCAGTCTTGATTTTCAAAGATGGTCCGTGATAACACATACATAGATGTGAGAGAGAGAGAGAGAGAGAGAGAAAGAGAGGGAGAGGGAGGGAGGGGGGGAGAGAGAGAGAGAGAGAGAGAGAGAGAGAGAGAGAGAGAGAGAGAGAGAATATGAATCAGAAGAAAATAAATATCCTGACATTTCTGAAATGCCAGAAAATAGATACAAGCATAAATAAAAGTAGTTCACTCCACTAACATTAAAGTCCACAGGCTCAAATCTATGCACAATTTTGTCCAAAATTTTCATGGTGAAAAGTATTACAAATGAGCTTTATGTTAAGGCTAATATATTTATAGACACAAGAGAATGCCAAAGTATCAGTAACCTACTACTGCCCCAGGGAGGAAAGAAAAGTGGGCTCTGCGGCTTTAAGGATCTCTGAAAACTATTCAATATACTTGAACAACTTAAAAGACGCAGGCCCTTTTTCTGACTTGGTTGATAAAATGTGTTTATTTTACCTCCACAAAAACAGGCCTTGACCATTTAATTGTACATTTTAAATTGGTGAATTTTATCTCAATAAAGCAGTAAGTTAAATCAGGGCTTAAAAACAAAATGAGGCGTTGTATTTCACCCATAACTTCAAAGCTAGTCACTTTAATCCTGATTTGACACACTCTGATTATGGTGACGTCTCTCCTAACAAGGCTGAATATTTCTAACTATTACAGCACTCTTCTTCCCTACCAAGCAGGAGGACAAGAGAGTAAGATGGAAAATATTAAACAAGCAACAGGACAGAACACTGGCTACTGATTTTTCTTAGCAAAAAAGGAACGACAATGATGTGAGACTATTGTGATCAAGATTCTTCATTTTTGCAATTAATCTAAGTTAGAATAAAATGTTATTTAACTAAAGGATATTCCTTCACCAAAAGAAAACTTAACAAACCTACAGTATGTTTTAACAATTAAACAATTAATCAGAAGTTCTGAAAATGAAACTAAACCAAACATTAATTTAGAAGAACAACCTACATTAGAAAAGTGAGGTCAACTGAAAATAAATTTTTAAGTGTAAATATCATTATTTCATTAAAAGCCAAAAAGGCCCTACATATTAATACACTTTTCAACATTATGGCAGGTGTTTTTAATATAGGGGCCTCAGATCTCTTGGGCAGTGTCAATGAATGCCCTGAAAGGACATACCAAATGTGCGTGTGTGTGTGTGTGTGTGTGTGTGTGTGTGTGTGTGTGTGTGGTGTGTGTTCATGTAGTATTTTTCCGGTGAGAGGGTTCAAAGTGTTTGCCTGATTTCTATAAAACGCACTTCTACCAGCCCCCAAAACACTGTAAAGCTCTAGAGGGGAAAAAAAAAAACCCTCTAATAATGATTTTTGAATTGGCAGTCTTAAGTAACTGAATATACATGTTTAAACAATTCAGATTATCCAACAATATTGTTGGGATTTGAAAATATATTAAATAAATACATTGTAACTATATTAAATAAATTATAAATGAAAACTAGAGCTTAAAAATAAATTAGAATTTAGGTAGAACTGTGATTTTACAGTTAAATACATAATCCTTATATAACCTATATTATTATGTTACTATATAACGTATAAAACCTATCTATAAAATGCTCATTTAATTTCACCCTTGAGGGGAAGAAGGCAATTCATTTGAATGTAAAGAATTCATAGTATAATCTGCACATGAAAAGGTTAACTACCTTATCAAGAGTAAACACGGTGATCTAGATTATTATTTAAATAACTCTTGGGGGAAAGTAGAAGCCTATAGAGGAACATGCTATGATGTTCTGAAATTTGCTTTTAAATTCAAAATTTAAATATTGAAAATTTTTACATACTAAAATTGCTTATGTCTTTGGAAAAACAAATTAACCACTTACATGCCTTCAACTGTGTCATATCTAAAAGAACAAAAAATACAGAGACTTAGCACACTCAAAGTAAACCATACTAAAAGCAGCAATTAAAGGCAAATTCACAGATTTCACAATAAAGATATGTGCCCCAAAACAAAAGTTTACGGCAAAATTTGTTAAAGTTAGTTAATTTCTTTTCCAAAATTCCGTCAGCAATCCCTACACCAAATCATTATGAAAATAAATATGTTGTAAAGTTATCGTCTGACAGCCTGCTCAAATTTCTAAAGCTATTTAAATATGTGTACTTTCAGAGAAATTTGCAATATTTCACATTAAGTTTTTCAGCCTTGTAAAAATACTTTACTCCTGACTAAATGAAGTGATATTCCAGTATTATAAGAAAATGCTCACACATATCTAAAATGAATTTTTTGAAGCCTCTCACCAGTCAAAACAATCTTTCAAATCGAATTTTTAAATAAATTAGCACCCACTTTTGGTCATCTTTATTAAAGTGACATTTAGAAAACACAAAATTTTATTTATAATGTGGAAAATACAGGGAAAAGGATCACTTTTTGTTGTCATATTTTTTTCTTTCAAATGAAACTTTTTTTATTAGATGTCTGGAAAAACCACTTAAATTATATCATTGCCTGCTTGCTTTTTAATGGAAACTCTTCTTCATGCATATAGCTATGCTAAACTTATAAACTTACACTTGTCAGAAAAATTTAAAGCAACTCAAAGAAATGAAAAGACCTGGTAACAGATTTTCTTTAAGAAGACTGCAACATAACCTGAATATCACATTAAGTCTCCAAAGATATAACTTAGTTCCTTCTAGGGATCTCTTTAAGAGGCTATAGTTCCTAAAAGCCACCAGGTGACTTACTCTTTCCATGTAACCAATAATAAATCACAGCAAGGATCACACTTAAGGCTGTCTTAGTAAGGTTCTATTGTGGTTGTGTTACATGACCCACATTTTGAGTGCAATGGAAAGACAACCACATTTCATATAAATTATGTGTGGTCTTTGCTGAAGAATACATTAAGCAAGTACATTTACATACTTTTGCTTCAGTGGTTCATAGGTCACTATGTATACAGACATGTAGCAATTTTCATACAAAATTTTCCAAAGGAATTTCATTTAAGTAAAGGACTTCAAAGAGCAACAAAAATTTCCAAACATTCTGGAAAACAATAGTTACCAACATTTTATTTTACAAAGTGAGAGTGTTAAAATTTAAAACCAAATATAAATATAACAATACTATCATCATATTTTCATGAAAGGACATATGAACAAAGAGTAAAAGATATAACTGAATAAATTTATTTCTTGAAAAACTTTGGAAAATTTCAGATCAATGAAACTGTGTCATATACCAAGCGTTCTGAGGATTAGCCTTCGGAAACCTGTATTTTCAGTCATTTCTAAGAATTTAGTTATCTACAAAGTTTTCCCAAGACTACAGATGAAGGTTATAGAAAACAGTAATAAATTAACCTTTGGGAAAGAGGCAATAGTGTGTACACCAACTTAGAGCAAGATATTAACTGTCATAACAGGTGTCAATGATAGAAAACTATTCAGAGAGTCACCAATCAAATGTGATTTTAAGTTCAGGCATACCTCAGAGATATTGCAGGTTTGATTCTAGGCTACCTCAATAAAGGGAAGTAAATACAGAAATAAACTGAGTCACATAGATTTTTTGGCTTCCTAGTGTATGTAAAAGTTATGTTTACACTATACTGTAGTCTATTAGATGTGCAATAGTATTATGTCTAAAAAATGTATATATCAATCAAAAAATACTTTATCACTAAAAATTGGGAACCATCATTTGAGCCTTCAGTAAGTCATAGCAGGAATAAAGATCACTGATTACATATCAACATAACAAATAATAATAAAAAAGTGTGAAACATTCCAAGAATCACCAAGATGTAGCAGAGAGACATGAAGGAAGCAAATGCTGGTGGAAAAACGGCATAGACAGACTAGCTTAACGCAGGGCTGCCACAAACCTTCAATTTGTAAAACTCCCTTATTGGGGATCACTTTCTTTTAAGACATCTACAATCTGGATATGGTTAATTCTTCTCCCCATTCCTTTACAACCCCTTGTTGAATCCTTTTTAATTCAGAAGTTGACCTCACTTTCTGTTACTTCTAACACCCTCCAACCTCCAGACAGAGGTGGGCAAGATTCATTCTTCCTGAGGTAAACAGATGACTTGGTATCTTCTTTGCCCAACACAGGTAATAGCTGAACAAAGAATAGTGCTCACTATTCCAGACTCCAGACTTGAAACAAATCAGCATTTGATGAGACAAGCTCAGTGATTTTTAAGATTTTAACCATATAATCTAAATCTTGTTTTTTTCCCCTAGCTTTATTAACATATAATTGACATACAATATTGTCTAAGTTTAAGATATACAATGTGATGTCTAAATCTTGTTTTAAGTTCTAAGACCACTATGACAGAAAGGCACGTTTTCAATCATATAAACCAGTTATTTTTATTTTTAACCCATAGTTTAGTACACTCTACAGTCTGTCCAAACTGTCTCCAGAAATTATATATAAGATAGACTAATCTATTACTCAATACTTAACATTAAAAAATTAACTTATAATCTAAAATCAAGTGTGATTATTTAGCACTTTTCAGAGTGTACACTGCCAGACAAAAGTTAATGTAATTATAAATTTTAAATAGATGTATATACATATGTATATGTATATATATTGTATAAGAGCAATGAAAAACAGGTCCATCAGCAATCAGCAGATGAATAAATGACCTTATCATCAATTTTATTTCTTCTTCTTATTTTTAAATGGAAGTACTGGGGATTCTACCACTGAGCTATACTCTCCCCTAGCCTATTTCTTTTTCAAATTGCCTGCAGATGCTGTTTAGAGACCATAGGCAATTAAGAAAGTGATAAAATGACATTTTTTTTTTAAAGGGCCAAAGTTCAGCGGTCTTCAAAATGAAGTCTCTATTTATATGAAGAGAGTTACTTTAGCTTGTGCAGTTTTAAGAAAATCAATTTCCAGATCCTCAATTTCCATACAAAGTTTTGCCTCAAGTGATCTGCCTGAAAATTTCCAAGTTACAAACAACCCACCTATCACATTACAGAAAAAAAGACCTACTCCCTCGTACCCATCCCTTATCTAAAGTTTGAAAACCTCCAGGTGACAAAACAGGAGTCTCTTTCAGTGATAAATCAAAGTACTGTAACAAAAACTTAAAGAGTGTATCTCCCAGTATCGAACATGTTTCTATTAAGGGCATGATGTGGTGTTAGCTGGTAGAAACATGGTACCTGGATCCATGTCATAACACTCCGGGTTCAGATATATAATAGAGGGAGATGGCTGGAGAATTGGCAATTTTTGTTTAATGACTCTACCTTTCCCACTCAAGATCCTTGAAACCTCAATCTCTCCCTGTCACCATTATCAAAGGATACATTACCATGGAGGGAAGAGTACCATGAAAGTAATACAAATAGAACATCAGAAGAAGCCTAAACTCACATTTGTCATTTTTTCTAAATATTTAATATTAGTCATTAATATTTAAATATTAGTCATTCTTTTTAGTTGTCCGTGGATGGGTCCTAAGCTATAAAGAAAAACACCTTACATCAGTTAAAGTACCGTAAATTGCTGGTACTGATTTTTTTTTTTTTTCAAAAATTCAACTGAAATGTTTTCTGAAATTGCTAATATTTTCAAGACAGTATTAGATATAACCAAAGTGTAAGACTTCCAACTGACTTCTTTCAGATTCAGTATGTGTCATTCAATAAAGTAGTAAAACTCTAATTTAACAAATCATATATCAGTATCTGTTCCAATTACAGCCATTCCCCAGTTGGTACAATCTTTAAAAATATTTATTTTTCTATTTACTTAAAATAAAATACTAACTCCTGGAGCAATATGACTTTTAGCAGTACAAATTTTATTATTATTTTCACAGGCAAAGTTTAGACATGATTAATCTCATTAAGAAATACATTTCCAATAGAATTCTACTTTTTATGTTTTCACTTGGGTTATAGTTTAACTCAAGTAATCCACACTAGAATTCTGTATATGCAGAAGCATTTTTAACAACACTAAAAGGTTTACTATTTTTCTCTGAATTACTTACCTTCATCCAACTGCAAAAATATCCCAATGGCACTATTTTAAAAGACTTATATTTGAATTATGGAAAAAAATTTATTTCTAACACATGAATAAACGTTTAAAAGAAAAAAATCAAACTGATAGTACATTTTCCTTTAACATATTATAAAATTACCAGTGGCTTTAATTGTGTATGTTTTTCTTTCAAACAGTTAAAAAATTCATAAGCTAGTGAAATGCTTAAAATGGATTCAAATTTTGTGAACAATATTTACTTAGACAGATCCTTATATTTTTGTGCTAAAGTTGTCTAATAAAAATTTTGCTAAAAAGAAATTAAAAATTCTTGCCTTTTTCTCATGCACTGAATCTTGCCTCAAATAAAATATTGTCTTTTAAATATAAAAAACCAAATCAATTTTTAAAACAGCAGTAGTAAATTCCCATAAGTCAGTGTTCTGCAAAACATGCGTTACTAATCACCTATATCAAAACCATTTAGGCGCTCATTAAAACCACAAACCTTTAGACTCATCCCACATTTACTGAATCAGAATCTCTTGCTAATGATTGAGCCTAGAAATTTACCTTTTTAAGAATTACTCTCAGGAGATCTCTGAAACCAGAAAATCTAGAGATTGTTCAATAAAGTTCCTCAAATAAGCATGCTAACAGCTCTATAAGAAGAAACTCAAAGTTAAGAAAGAGATTGGGGCTATGATCCAAACATCATTAGGAAAATATGGAAGAAAATAAACATAGAGTTAGGTCTACGATCAGTTTTAAAAGAGAACTGTTTAGGACTTTGCCAATAATTGTTAATGCTTTCGGTGCTTCCTTACTGAATTAGGGCCACTGTGGAGACATAACTGAAAAAGAAAAAAGGAATGATTTTCTTTTCCATTATAAGGAATGTTGACCACTGTAAAACACAGTATTACTACTTTGAGAACTTGCCTTTGTCATTATTTATTATACAGATGATCTTTCAAGATTATCCTCTAACAGTGGGTTAACACCTGGCTAAAAATGTACATACATTGCAAAAAATTGTCTTCATAATACTTATGATCTTCAACAGCCCCAAATAAAGGAAAAACAGGGCACATACACGGTTACCAAGTCTGTAACAGCTAACTCACCAGCCTCCTCACACATCTCTTTTCCCTGCACCACCATAAGACCACCACAGCTTGAGGATATGAGCTTGGCTGGGTGAAGCTGTATATTCAGTAGTCACTCACACCACTAATAACCAACAGGAGAAATCCAAACTCCAGCTAATCTACTCCCTGAAAATGTACAACAGGAATAGAGGAGGTAACCAAGACTACATTAATCTAACTACTCCTTTTGTTTGGTCCTGTCCCTTATTTCTATATAACCAGTTAGTAAACACTTGCTTATCAAAATGGTTTATTTTAAAAAGACATAATAAAAGGTAGAAGCTCTATGTTTAGTCTCTTTAAAGAGACTATGGGACGTTTATCTCAAGAGTAAAGTGAGTTAAGGGTTACTTGGTAGTAACTGTTCTCTTCCTTTAAAAAAAATTTTGCTAAAGGAGCTGTTTGATTTCTAATTGGGGATCTGCTAAATGTGTGGTATATAGATTATTAAGATGATGGCAAATGACCAGAAGAGAATGCATGGCTCTTTCACCTAAGGAACAAGGTAATAAAACTACACTTCCTCCAACAAACAAAAGCTTAACAGTATAAATGTCTGCTGTTGTGCATAAAGAACAGTATCCCAATTTTCTATTCAGTAGCCAAGAGGAATCTGATGAAAACGAAACAATACAATTATTCACTACATAAATAATACCTCTTCTGGAGGAAACGATGTATACTTACTTCGTAAGCTGCCCTTTATTCTTGTTATTATCAACTCCATTATAAGTCACAGCTGCCAGTTTTCTGCTCCTGTAGTTCTCATAGTGCACATTATTAGTGACATCTTTCAAGTCCTGCATGTGTGTTCTGTCATAAATAAATAACACATCAAGAGTTTGCAACTATTACAAAAGCTTTGGTGTAAATTTAAAATTTCACCAAAACAAAAATTTCAGACTTAAAACAAGCAGAAGACTGTTCTTAAGGATGATGGCATTCATCTGTCTTCATTCACACTCAAGGCAGAGCAAGATACAATGTGGTAACTTGACACCAAAGGAAATTTAGGTTCCAAATGAAAGCACAGGAGCCATAAAGCCCCTCAAGCAATTACTAAAGAATGACATTTCTACAAGAGTATTTACCTTTATGGTATATGTTTTTACTCAAGTAGGGAAAGTAGATTAGCTCCTACTGAAGTTCATAAAACCTAAAAGAAATTGCTTTTCTTTTAGCAATATCATTAATATTTGAGTTTTTACTCATGTAATGCAAGGGGATACTTCATATCACATATCAAGTTGGATTTAAACTGGGAGATTTTAATATTGAGTAATCTTCTGTTTATTCAAATTGTCCAGTAAATGTGGTATTTTGGCTAAATGAATGTCTGCTCATTGCACTTCTATCATATACAAAATCAATACACAGGAAATAACTATACAATGTATGCGACAATTTCATCATCCCTTAAAGATTCAAGATGCTAAGAGACTCCCTGAGCTGCTCTGTGGTATTCTTTACCAATGTGGTGTTCTGGATATATATGGTGTGGCAGGACTCTGTTATCACTTCATTTTCTCTTTTCTCATCATCCATTCCTGCACTTGCCATCTCTCACTTTTCATCTCTACCACCTTACCAAAACTCCCTTCTGGGAGACAAACATAAAAGTGTTACTCTGTTTTTATTTCTGATACCCAGAAAACTTACTATTACTTTTGCCTTTGTGAATACAATGTGATGTTCAATTACTCTGGTTCATCTCCTACTATCAGACATTTCCATTCAGTTCTCTGATGGTTTATTCCTCCTATTTCTGAGTCTGGGTTTTCCACAAGATTCATCTCCCTTTATACTCTGTCCCTTGATGAATAATATCCTCTCTATGGCCATTAGAGTTACACCTAAAGCTCCATCCCTCTCTACTTCAGTCAAGTCAGGCAGTTCCTTACTCGTAGCATATCTAATAGTTGGGACAGAACAGCTCAGGTTAACCTATCACTGACTCTCAAACTTCTAAGTTCTACTGCTTTAGGAACTCGTCTCAGTCTTGACAATTTTCTCTTTGGCTGTCACTCAGTTTTTTGGTACCAGTGTATGTTACAGGAGACACAATATAACCTCTTCAACTAATTGTAAACACCCCATTTTACAAGAAACATGCCATCACCTTTTGTACTCTTGCCACAGATAGCACATAACAGGCCCTTAAAAATTGATTTGAAGCTAAGATATGATAAACACTGTTGACTTTCTTGAATAAATTACTGTTATCAATTTCTCTAAGTAGAGAATAATCAAAACAAACTGCCAATATAAAACAATCTTTTTGTAATTTTAAATATATATTATCTCATCATTGTATCACTGAAAAATCATTAATGGATCAGAGGTAAAGTACTTAGTAGCCGAAATATAAGATGTGGAAAAAAATAACTAGTTGTTAAGCTATTTTTGTTAATGTCTTCTTACATTTTAGATAATGAAAGATTCTTCCCTTTCACTAAAATCCCACCTGGTTCTGGTTTTTTCCCAGATATAAAAGTCTGTGTTTCCACTTAATTAAACATGCTT
The DNA here is from genome assembly GCF_009834535.1 of Camelus ferus. Classification (NCBI taxonomy): domain Eukaryota; kingdom Metazoa; phylum Chordata; class Mammalia; order Artiodactyla; family Camelidae; genus Camelus; species Camelus ferus. The sequence continues at coordinate 37,053,837 of NC_045702.1, forward strand.
TACTTTATAAGTTTCAACCCATTACTCCACTCTTAATTAGATAATTAGTAATATAGTTTTCTCCACAGTTTTGGGAGTTTATCCATCTTTTCCACTCCCATTGTTGACAAGACAGCACTCTCTTCTCTCCTTCTGTATTCCTTCCCTACTTGATTTCTGCACTGTCCGTTGCTACATCCTGAAACTATTTTTTACCAAGTTTTCCTTCTCTCCACTCCTTGGTTTGTCTGCCACAGCCAGTTCTCTTAATCAGTAAAATGACACTGCTTTGAACTTGAGTCTCTACTAGGAGCAACCTCTATTCTTAACTTAAATCTACATGATTTCAATTACTTGGAATTGACATCTGGAATACTGGTATTGATATTTCCTTCAAGTGTCCACTGACTGCCTTTATCTTAAAGACAATATTTAATAAGACATTAAATATACATCTTTCTCACCTTTACTCCAAAGTTAAAAGGAAAGGCAATAAGGTAAAATATTCCTAAAGTTATCATTTTCAATGAATAATACTTTTCAAGAATGTTTTACATATTTCACTGCAAAATCTATAAATGAAAAATTGTGTTAAGAAGCAAAGTGAACATCTAGCATAAGTGAACATTTATGCCTTAGGAAAGAAAAACAAGTGTGTTACAGCACATTTAACAAATGAATGAATTTTTTATTAAGCAAAATTGCTTAACCATCTACCTCAAGGAGTTGAAGCCAATATCTCCATCGTACTCATTGTTAAAAGTGTTACATAGGATTTTTTCTGGTCAAGATAGCAATTTGTAGTAGGACCACAAGCTTGTCCCTCCTTATGACTACAACTGACTGTTAAACAACCATCAAAAAAAAAAAAAAAAAAAAAAAAAGACTGGACCCTAACATAAAAGATCTTCTTCAACTGGAAACATAAAGAGGGAACCACAGTGGGATGCTAGAAAGGGTGTGCGTGCGATATAATCAGGTCCCAAAACCCCTGGGTGGGCAACATAGAAGCTGAAGAATAATTAAGTCACAGAGGCCCCCACAGAAGTGAGAGTTCTGAGCCCCATATCAGGCTCCCTAGCTCAGGGTTTCGACGTTAGGAGGAGACCCCAGAACATCTGGTTTTGAAGGCCAACAGAGCTAAACCCCAGGAGCCCGACAGGACTGGCGGAAACAGAGACTTCACTCTCTTGGGAAGTGCACACAGAATCTCGCTCATGCTGGGTCCAAGGGCAGAGGCAGTGATTTCATAGGAACCTGGGCCAGACCCACCTGCTGGTTTTGGAAGGTCTCCAGGGGAGATAGGGGGCAGCTGTGGCTCACCCTGGGGACATAAAAGCTGGTGGTGGACATTCGGAGAGTATTCATCTACATGAGCTTTCCTGGAGGCTGACATTTTGCCTGGGTCATTAGCACTAAGACCTAGCCCCTGTAGGCTTAAGTGTTGGGATGCCTCAGGCCAAACAACATACTGGGTGGGAATACAGCCCCACCCATCAGCAGACTTCCTGAGCCACAAATGCCTCTACACACTGCCCTATCCACCAGAGGTCCAGAACCAAGCTCCACTGAGCAGTGAGCAGGAACCTGACTCCTCCAGCCAGGAAACCCACATAAGCCTCTAGTCCAGCCTCATCCACCAGGAGGCAGATACCAGAAATAAGAAAATAACAATCCCAAAGCTTGTGGAAGGAATCCACAAAAGCAGGCCAGACTCTACTCTGGGACCGGCTGGATCCTGGCCCTTGGGTGACAAGAGAGGAGTGTACTTCTGGGACGCACAGGACATCTCCCACAGAGGGCCACTTCTCCAAGGTTGAGAAACATAACTAACCTACCTAAAAATACAAGTAGAAAGACAGACAATATGAGGAGGCAGAGGAATATCTTCCATGCCAAGCAAGGCACAAGATAAAATTCCAGAAGAAGAAGTAAGTGATAAAGAGATAGGCAATCTAGCCTGAGAAAGAGGTTGGATGGTGAAGATGTTCAGAGAACTCAGGAGTATAGATGCACAGGGGGAAGTTTTTAGCAAAGAGTTAGAAAATATATGGAATACTGAAACAGAGTTGAAGAATACAATTACTGAAATGAATAATATACCACAAGGAACCAGGAATAGACCAAATGAGGCAGAAAAATGGATTAGTGAGCCAGAAGATAGATTAGTGGAAATCACTACCACAGAAGAGAAAAAAGAAAATAGAATGAAAAGAAATGAGGATAGTTTAAGAGAACTCTGGGACAACATGAAGCACACTAATTTTTGCCTTACAAGGGCCTCAGAAAGTGAAGAGAGAGAGAAAGGACCTGAGAAAATATTTGAAGAGATAATAATTGAAAACCTCCCTAACTTGGGAATGGAAACTGTCACCCAAGTTCAGGAAGCACAGAGAGTTCCACACAGGATCAACCCAAAGAGGAACACACAGAGGCATATAGTAATCAAATTGACAAAAATTAAGGATAAGGAGAAAATATTAAAATCAGCAAGAGAAAACCAACAAATAACATACAAGGGAACTCCCATTAAGGTTATCAGCTAGTTTTTCAGTGGAAACTCTATAGGCCAGAAGGGAGTGGCATGATATATTTAAATTGATGAAAGGGAAAAACTTACCACCAAGAATACTTTAGCTAGCAAGGCTCTCATTCAGATTTGATGGAGAAATCAAAAGTTTCACACATAAACAAAAGCTAAAAGAATTCAGCACCACCAAACCAGCTTTACAACAAATGTTAAAGGAACTTCTCTAGTCATCAAACCACAAGAAAAGAGATACATGCACCCCAATGTTCACAGCAGCACTACTGACAATAGACAAGACATGGAAGCAACCTAAATGTCCACTGACAGATGATTGGATGAAGAAGTTGTGGTATATACATACACTGGAATACTACTCAGTCATTAAAGAAGAATAAAATAATGCCATTTGCAGCAACATGGATGGATCTGGGAGATCATCATAATAAGTAAACCAGAAAGAGAATGAAAAACACCATTATGATATCACTTATATGTTTGTGGTGGGAAGAACACAAATGAATTTATTTACAAAACAGAGATAGACTCACAGACACAGAAAACAAACGTATGGTTCTGGGGGTGAGAGGGAAGAGGGTAGGGAGGGAGTTCTGAGATTTATAGACACTAACTACTATATATAAAATAGATAAGCAACAAGAACTACTGTATAGCACAGGGAACTATATTCAATATCTTGTAGTAACTTCTAATGAGAAAGAATATGAAAAGGAATGTATATATACATATAAGTGAATCACTCTGCTGTACACCAGAAACTAACACATTGTAAATCCACTATATTTCAGTTAAATACTTTTTAAAAAACAAACAAAAAACGTTAAATAGGACCAGTCTCAATCTCACAAATAAACATTTAATGACTATATTTATCTATTTATCCTAATCCATCATAAGGCATCTATTTCCATGAATCCTTTCCTATCTGATCCACTCCATAACATACCACTTACTCTGAAGTTAATACATCTAAGTAGCCTCATCACAGTGCATACCTACTTATATATTACATAATTTTGGATTTTTAAAAAATATTTTTATACATGTATGATTGTCTTGTTGCTCTCCTGGACTAAATCTTCCTGCAAGAATGGTCCATTTACTTGTAATGCTTCTATACTAGTGAGTCCCACTCAGTAGATGCCAGGCTTCGTTTGCACTTTCCAATGTTCAAATTCTAGCTTGTGACGCAGTAACTAGCCTTCCTTTCAACAGTGTTTTAGGCATACAGATAATTATTGATTGCATATTTTTAAAACACATAAAACAAAGTCATAGAATATCACTGTGTCAAGCACTCGGCAAGTAGCATAGAAGATTTAAAATTGAGGAAATGAATAAAATCAGAGGGAATGCACTGGCAATTAATATTTGTGAAACATTCCTTACATATATAATGTCATAAGAGATTATTAGTTCTTCTGAAGTCACATCTTAAAAATGTAGAGAAAGGAAAGAGATCGTAATAGAATCTGAAGTGTTGTATTCTCAAAACCAAGACCGATGATTATTATCCTTTCACGTGCATTTACTTTTCTTTCACTGTGTGAGGCTTGGTAACCCCAATGGCTGAATCAACCCTGTCATCTACTTTCTATCAAAACATTTGGTCATGAGCTCCTTTGAGAAAAACCAATTACATGGCAATCTCTTTGATTTCAAATTCTACTTCATCTCTTGTATTTCTTGAGGTAGCAAGACTCACTTAAATTTGCCCCCTCACTTTTAAGAATGATCCTGTGTTGTTCCATGACTTCCAATTATCAATATGCTTGTTATTACTTCTACTTAGCTAAAAAGATTCCTGTGTATTGGGAAAGTAGACAGGAGTATGAAAAGGAATAGACATCAACTTAAGACAACCACACAGAACTGGAGGTTGAAGAGACCAGTACGTAGCGAGGGTCTGGAAAAGCAAGCAAGATGCAAGATAAGTAACAAAAGGGTATGAAATGGCATGAGGAAGGAATTTATGAGTAATGTTTTCCCACCTGGGCGGAAGACTGGTTTTGTTCACATGGTTCGAGTAACAAAAATGCTCCATTTACCAGTTACTAGGCTGGGAACTTTTAAATATTCAAAGTTCAGCTTTTGACCCAAAACTCAGCCTTCCTTTCCAGTTTTCACATTAAAGAAGAGCAAAAGCCTTTTCCTTCCCACTTTCCATAACTCCTTCAGTGTTAAACCTCAACACAAGGTATAATGATAAATGACTTTCCTATATATCCCTAGCCACAAAGCCTATTTTGTATTTTTGCTCACAACTTTACCACCTTAGCAAAATAATCCAAGTTGTCTCTATGCAGTGGTCACTTTACTGCTAGAATGAAGATACTAATTTAAATTAGCTAAATTTATAGAAGGCAAAAAAATAAATCTGTCTCACTCTAATCTTATTTAGAGAAAGAAAAAATTTATTATTTTCATAACTGCTTACACTTACCTTATCAACATATTTCTTAGAATTGTAAAATCACAATGTTCACCATTTTCAACTATAAAAAAAAAAAGACCACATATATTATTTCCACTAAATCCAGTCCCTTTAAAGATAATTGGGTATAACAATAATGAGAGAATATGAAAAATAGTTTAGATCAATTTTTCATTAGGATTTAACATTACAGCATAGTTTAGTGTTGGGGGCGGGAGGGGGCAGGGAACACTTTAGAAAAACCTCCTTAAGGTAACCAAAATGAAATGATGAGCCAAGAATATTGAGGTTCTTTATTTTTAAAAATGTATCACTAACAGTTATACTATTTGAGCCAAGGGTGGAGGGGTACCTAAAACTATAGATACAAAGCAATTTCTTCCATGCATATTTCTAGAGCTGTACAAGTTTTAAAGCCTCAGCTCAGCAACTAAAGGTTACATGGGGATGACAGAGAGTTGGAAATGAGTATAGTGTCACTGGTGGGGAAAGTCACTGATAAGAGCGGTAGCTTGGAAAATATCCTAAAAATTACATAATTTTTCAAAGCAATACCAACAAATAGAACAATTATGACTCAATCTTGGTTCCAAGTTACTACAACACAGAAGATTAAATACTAGGTTAAACTAGTGTAATAAACAAATTTGGGGAAACATCTGTGGTTTGATGTTATAACTAAGATTTTATTGTTGTTTAAAACTCCTTAAAAAAATTAGTAGAGAATCTATTAATAATGAAATTTTTTACTCTAAAGATATGATGCCAAAAAAGGTGACTTTTGTCCTGAAAAGAGGAAACTATTTATTCTGTAAGTCAACTGTTTAAAAACACTGTTTTAATTGGGTTTCTGACAGTCGTTCTCAATCATTTGTGACGTCCTGGAACTATCTGAGACTCAGATAAAAATGATAGGCCTTTTTTCCAAAATTGTTTTCAATTTCAGAAGGTTATTAGATACTTTGGAAGCAATCTTTGAGCCCCAGTAAAGAGCCCATTCATTATAAGTGTTTTTTCAAACACGAAAACAGGAATAGACCTAATGGTAGGGCAGAGGTGGGAGGGCGGGTATGGACAAGTGACTTCTAAAGTTCTAAAACGTTAGGATTTAACACATATTTGCCTGGCTTAGTAGACACAAGGTCTGATTAATCTGAATGTACTTATGAGGAAATAAGACTCAACGAAACTGAATTCACAACTATCTTTGAAAATCTAGACTATATCAATGTAGTATGCATATTATACTACTTACTATGAATACAAATTTTTTTAAATCACATTTGTGAGATCTTACAGAAAGCCATTCACTGAAGAAAACCTTACCTTCAGCAACACCCCAAGGATACTGCCTTCCTCTGACCCTTTTGCCATTAACTTCAATGATAGTATTACTACCTACCACAGCAAGAGGTAAACGGTCCTATAAAACAAAGTGTTCTTGTTCAAATACATATAAATATGTATAAAACAAAATGTTCTTATTCAAATACATCTCTGTATTTTATTATTATGTATACCTCTCAAATTCAAGAATAAAGGAGTTACATTACTCAACATACAAGAAAAAAAATTACCCTGATAGTTTCTGCATTTACTTTCATAGGCCATTCAATTACTATTTGGTAAACTGTTATTTACATGGAATTATGTAAACAACATAAACAATTAATAAAATTATGTTTTCACTGAAAATATTCTTAAATATTAAGGCATATACCAATCAAATTATTTGTTACAAAATCATTCCAAAAAGAAGCTGTCCCATACTGGAAAATTTTTCAAGGGTAAAAAACATATTGGCAGTTAGAGGGAAAAAATGAGACTTTTACTAGCCTTCGTACCTGATCACAAACCAACCCTAACAGCCCTGGAAGCAGAGAATATTACGCATGCTAAACTCTACCTCTGGAACTCTAGATCTGGGGGACTGCATTTGTATTCATCCAGACTAACTCAGAGTAGTGTTTCAAATTCTTGTAGCTCCCAGAAATATATAAGGATATACAAAACATACAACTTTTATTTTTATAAAACCTCAGAAATTTTTCATTAATCAGGTCCAAATATTTTATTATTCCAAGATAGTTATCTGCTTACATAGTGCCATTAATCAATACATCATTTTAAGGTCCAGTGTACTTAGGAAACCACTATAAATTAAAAATACAGAAAATTATGTTGGTATGGATTTTTGGTTGATCCTTATAAAAGGACAAAAGAAAACATATTTTTGGCTCTTAAAACAAAGATTAAGCATAACAGTGCTTAATAACAAATCCTCTCCCTTCTCATTATCCCCCTTTTTTCTCTCATTACCTGTTTTTTAAGTGGGAAAATTATAAAACATGAAATCAGTTAATCGAAAACCACATGGAGACCAGAATTATTTTATCTCTCTATTCCATAAAATGCTTTATTATACATAACAGCTAATCGACAAGGTTAATCACAAAGTTGAATTCAACACTGAATAATCTCCCTATTTATTCTGTGAGTCAACTATTTAAAAACACTGACATTTTTGGTCTTTCCAGCAGATATTACAGTGTTATTAAGGCCCTAAAACATTTTAGTATATATATGAGAATGAACTTACCTTTATCTTTTTAACAAGCTTATTTTCTTCTTCATCATCTGTCTCTGGAAATTCATATATTTTAATTTTATGTTCTTGGATTTCTTTCATTATCTAAAATGAAAGAGGAAGTTAGCAAAAGCACCACACATAATTTCAATACATTAGCTTTATTTTTATTATACCCTTCTTAAATTCCTAAGTCCTTAGCTCCAGATCCTTTACTGTTTTTCAATAATGCAAAACTGTAATCTAAAACCAAAGTACAATGCTGGTCTTTTTTGTTTTTAACTGTAAAGTTGACAAATAAATACCATTCTCAAAATACAATTATTTCAGAAGTGTTAAAGTCATTTGGTTGTAACACCAAAAGAGTTCTAAAAATGATGTAAGATTCTAGAAAGGACTTTCTCTAGTTGATTTCTATTATAATGGCTTTAGGTCATTTATTTACAATGACTGAGATACTTTTTCTAGATAAACTCTCACCAACTATTTTATTCAGCTGAATCAACAGAGCTTAAACTCACCTAAAATTTTCAGTAGAATTTAGCAAAGGTAAGTAAATCTAAGTATAGCATTGGCTCCAGAAGAAAAATGTGCACACTGATCAGAAAATATCCTTGCATGTACATGTGCATATACACAAATTAAAGAGCAACAGATACAAGATCAGGCAAGCACACAGGGAGAAAACATGCCCTGGAAATTAAGAAGGTAATAATAATAAATTAAGGAGTTAATAATAATAATTAATAAGGAGAATTATTTTTTAAGAATTATTTATTTTAAGAATTTTTTTCTGCATAAAAAAAGACAGGAAAAAAGACAGCTTATTAATAACATCAGAAATGACTTCATTTAAATTAAACTCTCATGTGGGGAGGATACAGCTTAAGCAGTAGAGCGCTTGCTTAGCATTCACAAGGTCCTGGGTTCAATCCCCAGTACCACCCGCCCCCAAATAAATAAATAAACCTAATTAAATTAAATTATCTTGTCCAAAATCACTCCAAATTCTAAACAGAATACAGACATCCAAATAATGTTGATTACATACCCTAATCAAACTCATAACAAACTGATGGCTATACTTGTATGATATACCTGTAAGTAGCTCACTGACTGTACTGGTATTTTCAACGTTACATTCACTTCAAGGGTCCCCAGCAGCAGTAAAAGGTCCCTAAACAAAATGTGCTATGTGGTTACTAAACCAGACAGAAGTAAAATTGTCACTGAGAAAAATGGGACCACATGTCTTTTACAACAGGGTTATGTGTCTATATGGGAAAAAACATAAGAATAAATGATGAAGTGTCAAATATATGACTAGAATTAAAAAAGAACAATAGCTAGCTAGCTCAAGAGCAGAGGTTCTTAGTCAGAGGCTGTATATTAAATTGGCTTGAGTAAGCATCTTCAAAATAACAAAAACTAAAGCCCCATCTTAATCTACAGAACCAATTGATAGAGAAATGCTCCAATAACTTATTGTGAGAAAGTTCTCTAGATGACTCCTGGGGGATAAACACCCCTGGTTAAAAATCTTTTTTTTAAGCATAAAAAAAAAAAACTTGTACAACCACTACAATGTGACTGATCTGGAAGTAGAGATCATTGCTTATTCATCTTTTTTATCTCTTAGTTCATATTCTCAGTACAATTCCAAATCAAGAGACATACAAATGGGGGCAGGGGTGGGGCAGGTAATAGCTAAGTGGTAGAGCACATGCTTAGCATGTACGAGGTCCTGGGTTCTATCCCCAGTACCTCAATTAAAAGAAAAAAAGATACATACAAATCAAGATACAAGAGGAGAAATGTATTATACGATTAGTATTTGAACTTAGAAACAGCACATTACAAAATAAAAAAGGGAGTAAGTGTAAAATAAAAAGAGAAATATGTACTCCTGATAGAAATAACAAATACAGTAAAAATGATGTGCTTTACAAAGGATAAGGGCACTATGACTCTGAGGAGAAACCTAAAGCAGAAGATTATTTTCAAGAGTTATTTTTAACATAGTATAAACAACCATATTGTAAAGTAGCAAGAGAAATACACTGTAACGCATTATACTGAAAATACAAAAATCTACAAATTACATGAATGATATTAGAAACTCAACAGTTCAAGCTCATTCTGCTTACCTGTTTTTTAAACTGTTGGCACTCCTCCGGTGTGAGTGTGTCTGCTTTGGCAATAAGTGGAATGATATTCACTTTTTCATGCAAACGCTTCATAAACTCAATATCCAATGGTTTAAGTCTGAAATACACAACACTTAATATGACTGGATTGATCAATTTGGGAGAATAGATTCTTCACATTCCCAATGCTAAATTAAATACATGGGAACTACTTTACTTACTCATCAGAAACACTCTCTGAAGATGTATTGGGCCAGCAACAGTTAGGAAGAACAGGACTTCAAGAAGCATTGGAGTGGCTAAGAAGGCTTTGACTCCTGCCCTTGAACACCCTGGTCATAGGGTTTTGGCCCTAAAGAAGAATTAGAAAAACCAGAAAGGCTCCTAATAGACTTTCCTACAATAGTCTCTATTCTTCTTACTCAAAATTTGGAAAATCTTTGTTTTTAAATGAAAAATGGTAGTTCTTTTCAACTTCTTGCTACCAACTATATTTCTCAGAGAAGGGGCTCATAAGAGAATCTTCTTCATTATCCTTTTTACCTGTTACACTCTGGCTGCTGCCTCCACTTTGTCACTATACTTTCAAGAAGGTCACCAAATACTTGCATGCTGCTAATATAATTGGTAGCAGCTAATTCATAAATACTGAGGAGTTAACTATTATTTTTTAATTTGCCCATCATGTAGCATTTGACATTATTCTCTCACACGAGCTGTTCACTTCAGGTATATTTCAGGATCCTTTTTGTAAGCTAGTCTCTTAAGAGGTATGTTCCTCAGAATTCTCTAGGAGGTCCTCTTCTCTTCTCACTGCACTCTGTATGCTTATCATTAACTACAGTGACTTCTATTATCCTCTATGGATCAATGACTCCCAAGTCTTTATACCCAGGCCAGGTCTCCCTCTTTCGTTCCAGGCTTGTATTCATCCAGTGCAAATACTACTTGGACATTCCATTTTGGAACTTCAAAACCGAATGCTCATATGAACCCCCAAATTTCCCATCCCTTTCTGCATTTTCTATCTCAGTGAAAGGTACTACAATCCACCTACTTGCTCAAGGCTGAAACCCAGGATTCCTCCTGCCTCTAATTTTCAATTCCAAAGATTAACCAAGACCTGCTGAAAATAAATATATTTATACATTTATCTTCATTTCCATGACTTTGGTCCAGGGCCCCAAGACTTTTGGTACAGATAATTACAAGAATGTATCTGGTTTCCCTCCAAACCACGCACACTGCAGTCAGAATGGTCTTTCTAAAATCCAAATATGATCAAGTCATTCTCTTATTGAAAATCTTACTAAAGGCCAGATTCCTTACCTAATGTGGCCCACAAGTCCTGTGAAGACATAGCCTCTCCATCTGTCCTCATCTCTTAGCATCCTTTAGCACTTTTGCCACATCCTACATCTAACTTGCCAGCCTTTTTGAACTCACAGTTCCTTGAAAGCACTGTACTTTGACCTCTGGTCATAGCCTGCTGCCTCTCCCAGGAACACGCACCATTCCCATCCCCTTTCTACTTGGCTTGCCTAATTCCTATTCGTCCTTTAGAACCCAGCTTACAATTTTCATTTCCTCTGAATCCTTCTCTACCCTAAGACTAGGTGTCTTTCTAAGAGATCATAATACTTAGTTTGCCATATAGTAACTGCCTACTTGTGTATTTGTTTTTCCCATCTTCTCACTAGAAGATATTTAAGAGCAAGGGCTTTGTCTCATTCATTCATCTGTATCTCCAATACCGAGTACAATGTCAACACTTGAGAAGATGCCCAAGTATCTGTTGACTAAAAAAGTAAGCTGCTGTGATTTTCCTTCCATCTCTGAATAACTTTAAATAAAAACCAAAGATATTCGTCACATCTATAGTACAATGTAGACTAAAAATTAATATTCTACAAAAATTAGTGAAGATAACAGAATATTTTGCATAGAAATGTGGTATTCCTTAACTTTTATAAAACACGATGAAAATCGGAATAATTTCATTCTAATTTCATTATAAATTTTACAGACTAACACTTTAAAATAAAGAGAAAGCCCTTGTTAGGGTTCTCTTAGAGTACTACAGTTTAATACATACAGTATTGAGGGTACTGGGGGCGCAGAGACTAATGAGGTATTCCTTTCTAGTAACAAATAACACCATACCTCTTTATGGTAGTGATGCTGACTGGCAGAAAGAAAGGCTAAGGAGTGGGGGAGGCAGGTATGGAGAAATAAGATAGCTACCTCCTATTCTAATTCTCATCATCTTAAATCCTTCAGATTTTGATACTGGCATTCAGACAACAGGAAACACTATAGAAAAGAGAGTGTGGCTGGAATAACACTATACTTATCTGTAAATAGCACCCTTACCTCATTAGTGCTAACTGAAAAAAACCTATTCATTTTTGAAAAAAATTAAAGTTTTGCTGGTTTTCATCAATCATTACATATAACACTAAATATAAAAGCTACGACCCTGTCAATCAATCTCAGATTTGTAAATTTTTAGGGTTCACTTTCCAGATTATACTCATGACAAATTTAAATTACTATCACTACCACCTCATTAAATTGGTGACAGAAAAGAATTTAGTTAATCTAAGAGTTTAATCTTAAGAGCATTTAACATAAAATATTAAAATCAAACTTAAAAATAAAAAATTTGAAGAATATTTATTATATTATTTCAACTTTTAAGGAGAAAGACACTTGAAAATAACAATGACAAGGAAATTGGAAAAGCAAACTTCTCAAATATAAAACCAAATACTTGCATGAAGAAGATGTAAATCAGTTAAAAAAAATTAAACTTTAGATATAGCTTTATAAAAGCCCTGATAAAAAACCTTTTGCCTTTTTAAATTAGAATACAAATTTCAGAAGCTTACAAAATATCAACAGTAGAAAATATTTAGTTTACATGTAGATTACATTCTGGTTGAAATTTTTCCTCAGTCCATTTAGTTTTATTTCAGGTCATCTTTTCCAACAAATTCAGTTTTTAAATGTTGCTTTTAAACAATGGAAAGTCCTTTATAGAATTTCTAGAAGATAAACCCACATCAGAGGGAAAAGACTATTCAACCTCAAAGCCTACAGCAAAATAAATATAATGACTACAGGGCAAATAACAAATATTTATAATAATATCATACATATATGTATTTTTTTTTCCTAAGGGAAAAAACCTTCTTCTCAGAATGACATTGTTTTTTCAATGTGGCAATCAGTATTTAAAAGGTTTGTAAAAGCATCATTTTAAAATTCATGGTCCAAGTTTGTTACCCTGAACAAGGAAAACAAAGCACTAACAGCTGAAATCATAAACTAACCCTATGTTTAATAGGTTTAATACTTAGTGGGGTGGGGTGGTGGGCACTGAAAATATACTGTTGTACCAATTTACAATTACTCCAAAAAGGGGCTCTAAAAGGGGAATCCAAAGGAGTACCCAGATAAGATAGAAAGGTCCTAATCCATCTATTATGCTGCCTGGAATTTCAGTCTATAGTGAGCAGGGAATCTGGAACTCTCTATAGAATATTCAGTGTCATATTCTTTTACTTAATCCATAGTAGCACATAACAATAGGCAAAAATTTTGTTCCATTTCTAAAAATAAGTTAAGCTGAGAAACTACTCAAAAGCACACTTTTATATGTAAGAAATTAAAATTTTGAATTCTCATCCCTTGTGACAAATTATAAATGGCCCAAAGCAAGTACATATACTATCAAAATTTTTTCTTAAAAAAAATTGTATTTCCCATGCAATTTTAAGAAATATATCTTCCCTCAGGGGATAAGAGAAATGTGATCTTATGAGAATTACTAAAACTTGGAGAGAGCCCAAATGATCTAAAATAATAAAACTGGATCTAAACTGACAAATTTTTATTGACTTAACTGCAGGTTAAGATTTTACTCTGTTGGCTTCCAGAAAAAGCCCTAACAAATTAAACTAGAATGCTAAAAAATGTATAAAATTCAGGAAGAAGCTAACAAGTACTCACAAAAGGCTATACAGTGTGGTATTTTTGAGATTTTTTTTTTGACTTTTTAAGTAGATTAGTCAATTTTGTGCTTTACATATATAAACTTCTGAGAATATTATAGAGGAATATTAGAAATAAAAGAAAAAACATTTGCACCACTACAATCCAACAGTGCAAAAATGGTAAAACTACATAAATTAAGGTGAGATACTGAAAATGGGCACTAGTCTATTTAAGAAAAAAGTGATGAAAAAAGCATAAAACAGAAGAGAAAGGTACTCTTTTGAAGAAACTACTGTAATTTGGGTGTTAGATGACTTAATACTATTTAGTCTGATGTATAAAACAGTCTTCGGTGGAGAGATGGTTAGAGTTACAACCATAAGGTGCCTCAGTTATGCTGAGTCATTTACCCAAAGATTTAAGAAGAGTAATTACAAACATCTGCAGCTGCCAATGACACATATATCTACTTAAATGACAAAGAAGTACAAACAACAAAAAAAGGAGTACAGGCTGGTTGTAATAACAAACAGAACAATCAGATCAGATCAACGTCTAGATACCTAGATCTTAATTTTAACTCCTATTAAGATTAGTGCTCAGGATATGACACCCAGGATAAACACTGTGACTGTGATAGCTAAGATGAAACAGAAGACAAGTAGATTACTGAAGAAAGACATGGCACATGAGAACCTTGGTATTTAAGCTTTGTTGTAACATTCTCTACCAGATCTATAGTAAATAACATATCTGGACACTGAGGTGCATATATCTTTTTGAATTAGAGTTTTGTCCAGTATAACAGAAACCAACACAACACTGTAAATCAACTCAACTTCCATTAAATTAAAAAAAAAAAAAAATCTTTGGAGTTTCATAGAATATGCCTACGCTAATTGCTATGGCTGTTTCTCCTTATTTGTTCAATTAGTGGCAGACTGGTATTTAAAATGAAAGCTAAATTAGCCACACTGAGACATCAAACCACAATGGAAAAAAAAAATTCTTTTCCATGAAGCAGGTAAAGTCTTACGTATGAGAAACTAAGAAGTAAAATCATTGTTAACTTAACCTAGGACTTTAAAAGATTTTTGAATCAGCCATTTTTAAATGGAATTTGGAACTTTACAACTGGTATAGTTAAATGTACTCCAAACAGATAGGGATTACTAAAATAAGCACCCAAAGTTGAGTAATAATAAAACAACAACAAAAAAATGGTTATCAGAAGCAACAAGGTACTGACCCATGTCCTGAAGGAGCAATGAAGTATAAACAACACTGCACTCTGTTATCAGGCATCTGGCGTCTGTTCACTCGAGATTCTGCATTTAGGTAGTCCTCAAACTTACTATCAATGTAGTCGATAACAGGCTGCCAGCTATAGGATGCAGATAGATAAATAATTAAGTTGTGATTCTGCATATAAATATACCACTGATGACTCTGTTAAAGAGGAATAATTAAAAATTTTAAATAAGCAAAACCAATGTAACTAATGGAAGACATCTTAAATTATTCCACATATACTGATTCAAAAAAATACATAATGTTGAATAAAATCTTGATTCATTATTTCTAAACTTTCCAAATGAAAGGAAACTGCTTAAAGTCAAAACAAAACTAAGTTATCATATTATTTGCATTGATAAGTATATGATGCTGAGACACTTGAAAATACGAAAAATTATATCCAAAGAGTGTTACATTTCAAACGAAAAGATTAAACAATACAGAAACCTCATGATGAACTTATTTAGGTGTTTTAAAAGTTGACAGAAATTTATTTCAAAACCAATACGGAACTCAAAGAAAAACTAAAATATTGTTTATAACCTACTAAGGTATTATTTCCAAATAGAAAGTCATGCATGGATGTTTTCTTCACTTATGACTTGTTGGAAAACAAGGTCTAAAATCAGGTTTAAATTACGATGTGACAGAAAATAAAGTCTACAAATTGATAAAATTATAGTAGAGAATGAAAAGTTTTAAATTTCTCATAATAATGAGAATTCTTCTATCTATGTTTTTCTAGAATTTGTCTTCAAAATAATTCAAAGGTAGGCATTATCTCCATTTTACAGAAAAGGAACTCAGGGCAAAGTTAAGCAGCATTGACAAGTAAGTGGCAAAGATGATATATGAACCCAAGACATATTACTTAAAGTGAGCGATCTTTGCCAAGATGAGAAGTTTTAAAATGTTAAGGATTTAAAATGTTTAAAAGTCCAACCACCACTATTCCCAAATGCAATGGAAAACAGTAATGAAAAATCCTTCTTACCAATTACTATTATCCACTGCATCTCCAAATCCTGGAGTATCAACTATTGTGAGCAGCAACTGAACACCACCTTCCTTGATTAAAACTTTGGATTGTTCCACCTGTAAGAGTCATTGGTGCAGATATTAATACCATACATTATACCTGTATTTTCCTATAAGGTAAGAGGTAGGGAGACAAGTGTTAATCAAAACCACTGGGAAGCTTTTTGCAAACTAAACCTACCCACCCCCACTCTTTCTTTAGAATCAATTACTGTGGACTTTAGAAGTCTTGGTTACTTGAAAGAAAAGCACATATGTAAATAGTGAGTTTATGGCTCACAGTTGATATAAAGAAGGAAAACAGGAATGATAAAATAGAAATAATCACTAAAGCCATATAATACTTATATAACCTAAATGCACATCTAGTAATACAAATGTGCTTAAACAATGTGCTTGAATGATTAAGTAATTCATAGTATATAATTAATCAGACAAGTACATCTAATCTACCATTTACAGTAAATGTTTTCCTGGACTGTCTCCATCTAGTTTGGTCCAAACCAATTACTCAAGTGAACTTATTATCATTCCCAAATCTTTCTCAGCATGGCTATAATTATTTACACTTGTGTTTATGTTATGGCTAAGATCCAATTCTCTTTTCAAATGTGTTATTGTATATTCAGGCCAAAGCAATCAGCAAAGGTCCAGGCATTGAAAAAACATGTATTCTGGTAGGGTAAAATCCTACTAACTCAGATTAAAATCTTCAGTTCTGTTTAGAATTTGTAAAAGTGTTTTTTCTTTGGGAAAAGGCATTGGATGTAAACGATAACAACAGTTCCTCCAACAATCGAACCCCAATCTCTTGTTCCAGAATGTAAAAAATCATTCATGGGCATATGCTGCTGCTAGGTAAAGCAAACACTGATTCAAACAGAAAAGGGGAATCATTCTCCCAGAAAAAGATAGGCTTTCATTCAATTTACAGCAAGTGTTTATTAAGACTAAGAGGTTCCAGTCATGCTGATAGGCTAACTTAAGAGGCAAGAATTACTCAAACTTTGAGTGTTATGTGCCATAAGATGGTATAAACTAGACTTAAGGGAGAAATGTAACCACATGAAAAGCAACTTCAATTCTTTACGCTGATTAACAGAGTTTGGAAAGGAAAAGTGACTAATATCTAGGTAGAAAACATCTGGTACACCTTTACAGATTATAGAAACGATTATGTCTTTCCATTTCCCTTTGGCATTTTCTTACAGACCTAGCTGATGGATGAAGAGACTGAGGAGTTGACACTAAGATTGCTGAGCAAGTAGGTGTGTAGCAGCACTGTCCAACAGAATTTTCTGAGATGATGGAAATGTTCTATATCGCCACTATCTAATATGGTAGCTGCCTGCCCATGTGCCTACTTAGCCCTTGAAATGTGACTAGAGCAAGTGAGGAACTAAATGTTTCATTTTATTTCAATTAAATTAACTCAAATTTAAATAGCTGCATGTGACTTAGTGACAGTACAAGTTGAGAGTAATCAGAAATTGTTTTGTTAAAAGAATATTATCAAAAAAGAAACTTGCTGAAACTGAAAATACTGAGATTTGGACATGCATGTCCATGAAGAGGCTTCCAGTCCTCTAGACAAATAAGAGGTAAAGCTCTCATCTTTCAGACCAATGGTCTTCAGACTGCTTTGATCCTAGTGTAAGCTAACAGTGAAAATTTTAAACATCCCAAATATAAGTATATTTATTTATCTACCAAACATATACACTTGGCAATCTGAACATTAAATATTAGTATTAATTTCTCTGTAGATTAAAAAAGTAAACATCAATAAATAAGGGTTCTAAAATATTCTGGTCACCTTCAATATTAATGAAGGACACACAATGGGAGAACACTGTTTCTCACACATAGCTAAGATAATATAGTTTGTCTGATATCAGGTTACTCTAATAAATATGAAAGGGGCAAAATAACTGTAGAAGTAATCAGACTCATCAGTGTAGGTTATCAAAACTAAAAAGAAAACAAGTGATATTACTTCATGTGGCTCAGGAAGTTTACATTTTATATATCTGGTAGTCCTCTATAGTCAAAAAGGACAATCAGGTTATATGTCAATTATATCTCAATTAAAAAAAAGAAAAGAGGAGGATAATCTGTTCAAATCTAACATCTCAAAATATCTTTAATCCACCCCACCTCCTTCATGAAAATAGGTCACTCATTCATAGTAACTATTATTGAAACAGAAATACCCAAAGTAATCACACCACTGCTTCACCTAGTAATTCTTTTAAATGACACAGTATTGTATATTAGAACTGATGTAAAAATACAATTGTTCTATATGATTCATCTCCTGATTTTACTCCAAACCATTTCTGGTTCCCTTATTACCAAAGCCTATTTCTACCTTCAGTAATAGGCTGTATACTAATCACACAATATAACAGTTTAAATTTTAAGATCTTTGCTTCCTTGTTTTAAAAAAATTAGTTCAACAACTTGTTTACTGAAGTGACAAGAAAAATGAAGATCTGTATTTTTACATACTTTAATGAGCCTGTTTACAAAGCTTCTTTTCTGCTCTGGCCTATGAAATTCTATGTATCCATACATGGTCAAATACAAAGAAGACAGCAACATATGGAAGAGATCCAGAAAACACAACTGTAAACTAGTGCCATTCACAGGATCCAACTGTATCCTATCATCTGGTTTTGCAAGTATCCTCATGGGATCCATGGAAAACAAATTAGCTCAAGTCCAAGAATTTCAAATGTTTCTTAAGAAATCTATTCCAAATGGCTACTTTCCCATGCACTTTATTTAAGCAGGTCACATCAGCATATTTTATGGCATCGCTTAGAGTTCTCCAAGATTAAACACATTATACTGAAGGAATGAATCAAGGGTAATTTCAACCTTGTTTCTCTCCGAAAAATTAAACTAAATGAAGCCTATTGGATTATCTATGTATAATTAATTCATTAAATCTTCTTTTGGATTCCTAGATTCTAGAAACTCAAGGCATGCTTTTTTTCTAATATTGTTCAGTTTATCAATCCGAAGGAAAAAAAAAGTAAAACCTTCAATGTTTACACAGCTTTATTTCTTCCATTTTTGAAAGACTATTAAATACATTAAACATTTCTAACATAATGTTTGAGTCATTTCTTAAGGTAAATAAAACATGTTAATTAACTATATTAAAATTGAAAGGAGAGTTAAAATTTTCTGCCAAGAGCTTACCTCTACCTATACTTGCTTAGGAGGTGGCATTACAGACAAAGCTCTGCACAGACTTGAACAGCCTGAGGTATTCCACTTTAGCTCAAACACAAACTATATCTATTTTGATCATTTAATGGCTCAAAGGACAAACATCATCTTAAATACTTCATTATGTTCAACAAGAAACTAAAAGAGGCAATGGTCAACAGGATACTTATGCTTATGGACTACTTCCTTCTCATCAAGACCCTAAACTAGTTTATTGAGAAGAAAGTTGATTCAAAGATTCTAATTCTCCCTTCTACTCTCTGAACCACTGTACCTCATTCATTCCCCTATCTTCTTACACTGAGCTCTTAAGTCCCTTGTTCCTTTCATTTTCCTTTAAAATCCTTTATTTTCCTTTCCAGCTCAGATACCATTCCATAAGATTCATGAACTTCAATCTTGACAGGAATTTCCCTGCTATTTGATAATCCTCTTATTTGCTCCTTCGTCTCATGCCTCTCCCATTTCTTGGTATGGCTCTTTTCAGGCTCTGTCCTACCATCTCTGCCACCATGCTCAGCAAAGTACTTGATCTCTACTTGAAGACGAGAGCATCCCCAATTTGTCTGAAGCAACACTGAGTCTTCACTCCTGTTCAGTGGAATAGATCCCTTTTCTGCCTAAGGCTAATTTTCTCAATCTATGCTGGGGATCTGACCACTTTCCATTTTAGAGTCATCGTGACAAGTATTTTGACTATTTCCCCTTTATCTTCAATCTCTCATCTCTTAGGGACTGATTCCCCTTAGGACATAAACATTCTCAAGTCTTTTTTGGAAACAAAAACCAAACCACTCTCTGTCCCCTATACTCAACCTCTAGGTATTCACTCCCATCCTTTCCTTATTAGCTATCCCCATCTTCTCTGCCTCACAAGTCACTTCTCAATCCACTGCCATCTTGCCCTCTATTCTTATTGCTTCACTAAAATATACCTTGCCAAGGTCACCTCTATAGCACCCTATAGGAGCATCTTTCTCACTAAATCATAATTGTTTGCTTTATCCTTCACTTGATTGTGACATCCTTGAGAACTTTGTGTCCATCTTCACTGTAGCCCCCAAACCTGGTAGAAGACAAGCACTCAAATATCTGTTCTGTGTATGACTGATTCAAAAAACTATCAACACTGGCCCAACATCAATAGGAGAGTTTCCTAACTGGACTCTAAAAATGTTTCAAGAAGTCATAACATGTTATCCTAGGAAAAGAATTCACTGCTTTCACCTCCAAAATTTTTGTGTCCATTTAATCTAAAATAGTGATTTATAGGACTTCACAGGCCAAGGAAAAGTTTTAAAGGGGACCAACATAAGGCTGCCAACTAAGACCTTGGAAAAAAAAATCTAGCATTGCCATTTCACAAAAGAAACTGGGAAAACATACGTATGAATGAAAACGAAAGTAACATGGTGTTATTTCATTCAATATGAAATATTCTGAAAGAACTAAAGAAAAACAGTTCCCTTTCCCTCTCTTACTTTCTTCCCACAAAGATAGGATGAAACCAATTTGCAGCAGGCCAGAAGTACCAGAGAAGTGGTCCTCAAAGTGTAATACCCAGACTGGCAGCTGCATAGTTTGGGAACTTATTAGAAATGCAAATTCTTTGGGCCTTGCCTCAAACCTACTAAACAGTAAACTCTGGGGAGGGGGACTCAACAATCCGTTTGAATAAGGCTTCTAAGTGATTGTGATGCATGCTGAACTTCGAGAACCACTGCACTGGTATGAAGAACTACAGGACTAGAATGTCAGGTCACATTTGGAGCTACGCAGCTCAGGGTCCTGAGGCCCAAGACAGGAGATTGGGAATTAATCTCAGAAGACTTCTACCTATTACTGAAAAGTTCACTCAAATCAGAACCTCTGATACACTGGAAACTGAGAATCATTTCTCTGTTCAGGGTAGACAGCTTCTCCATCCTTCCAAGACCGTGAATGTAAAAGAATTTCTTCTTTAGATACAAGTCTCTTTCAAATAAATAATGCTCAGGAGAGAGATTATGAGACTGTGGTCTTTATTAAAAGTTTACTCCCTATTTGGCCACATGACAGGATTTTTCTTCTCTTTTTTTTTTTTTTAATAGTTGGAAGTGTTCCAGAAAGCCTTCGGGTCAGGGAAACTGCAGACATTTGCCTTTTGAAACTCAGGACTCCATGTTTTTCCTGGTCTAACATGTCTGGACTGAGATGTAATACTTCTGATCACTCTCCACTGAAAGAATTTAAGAACTTCCAAGAGCAGATCATCTACTAGATTACTAAGCTTGGTGAAGAGCCAGTCAACTGTAAAAGAAAATTACATTTTATTCTCTAATTACATTGAATGATGAGGAACATGTCATGTTCTCTCCTGGGTGGGTGGAGAAAAGAGTTCAGATGCTCTTCATCTTTTTGACAGTGTATCCAGGAATACCTCCATTGTACAGTCAGGAAAGGGGACTTCTCTGGGATGCTAATCAGGATCAATCCAGTTCTCAGATGTTAAAGGTCTCACTTTTGGTAAAAGGGGGAGTTTAACAGTGGTATACAGGCTTTTCTCTTAAAAATCTTACTAGAGATACCCTTAATCCTAATTACTCCTTTGTTTTCAAAAAAAGGAGAGCTGGGAAGATATTCAAAGTAGAAGAGGACACTTTTAAAGTGTAATCTTAAAGGAAGATAAAGTGAGTTTGGAAAGGATTATTTTGGAGACAGACCCATGTGAATAGGATTCCGACAAACTGAGAACCTCTCCCATCACCTTTAACAGACGCTAGTCTGGAAGAAATTACCTGCAAAGACTGAAATGTGAGGGACTATTATATAGATAAGAAACTCCTCCAAATCAAGAAGGAAAACAGGAAATATTAAGATAGTCAAAGCAGTTCAATGAAATCTGAACAATTAATGAATATAAAAGACACATTTAATCAATCTTCAGTGAAAGAAATCAGACACAAGAATGTATCTTTATAAAGTTCAAGAACAGACAAAATTAATCTATGGAGATATAAGTCAGAAAGGCATTTATATTTGGGGGTAGGTGTAATACTGAGTGAGAGAAGGCACCAGCAAGCTTTCCAGAGGCCTAGAAACATACTGTATCTTAATCTGGGTGGTGGTTACCTGGATATATGAATACATACAGAAAAACTCATCACAGTTTATGCTTAAACTTGTGCCCCATCTACACAGCAATTTAAAATAAATTTAAAAACTTCTGCTCAAGACAAAATAAAGATAGTCAACAAAACTTCAAAAGAGATCATCATCAAATTTAAAATTTCAGAGTGTCAAATTTAAAATTATTCTACTTAATCTATTTTAGTGATTTATAAAACTTCACAGACCAATTAAAAAAGATAAATAAAACGTTTGAAGTTTTCAAAGATCCTCAAAGTGTGAAATATTCCAACTAAACACTTTCATAAATTTTTAAAAATTGTTTTTTCATTCAACAAATACTGGATGCTAATGTACAACAAATGCAGTTCTAGAAACTTAGCTTGCAGCAGTGAATAAAATGAAGTCCCTACCATTGTAGAGCTTACACATTTGGGGCCTGGGATAGGAATTAGAAGGAGTTTACAGGGAGGTCTGGGAAGGTCTCATGAACTTAATGGTACGTGACCATTAATATTTAACAGATATTTTATACTAAATATTTCTGAACTTAGGCATCTACACTGTGGGGTTCCTTAAACATTTCTATATACCTAGTTTACTAATCTCAGATTTAAAATACGTAAATTAAGAAAGTTAAAAGCTTATCTTCTTGCTTAGGGTTAAAATATATCATAAAATAAATAAGTAATATAGTATCAAGTTTTCAGAACACATTTTTGCAGGCAATTTGAAATCTCAAGCTCCATGAAGGATATTTTAAAAATTCCTAAAACAGAAAAACTTTAAAAAGGAGAAATAAAATATTCACTTCACAGACTTCTTAGCGACCTAATTACTAAGCAGTATCCTGCAGTTTGATGTATATGAGTTTCTGCCCAAATTTCCCAGACTGTCCTTCCATCTTGCACACTGAGATAATCACTACCAACCTTCAAAGCTAGCTCAAGTATTGACTGCCTCAGTAAGACATGCTCCTGCCAGAACTGTCCACTCCATTCCTCTTCTGCTTATGTATTATGTATTACTGTATCAATTCACCATTTTCAGTCAATAGTTTAAAGGAGTGCTACCCCCAAAAATGTAATGTGAGCCCCATAAATAATTTTAAAAATTTAAGTAGCTACTTCAGAAAGTAATAACAGATGAAATTAATGTAGTTTATTTAACCCAATATAACCAATTATCATTATTGC
Source organism: Camelus ferus (assembly GCF_009834535.1). NCBI lineage: Eukaryota > Metazoa > Chordata > Mammalia > Artiodactyla > Camelidae > Camelus > Camelus ferus. The sequence continues at coordinate 37,077,409 of NC_045702.1, forward strand.
AAAATGTAATCAGTATAAAAAATTATTGAGATACTTAACATTCTTGTTTTACATACTAAGTCTTCAAAATCTGGGATGTATTTTATTGTTGCTTAACATCTCAATTTGGACTACCCACATTTTAAGAGCTCAACAGGGACACGTGGCTACCAGCTACTGTACTGGACAGCGCAGAACTAGAGTCTAGCACTCTGCTCTATGAAATGGGGTCTATGCATTAGCAATATCATCACCTTGGATTTTGTTAGAAACACTGAACTTCAACCTATCTCAGACCTACCAGAACAGGGACTACATTTAACAAGCTCCCCAAGTGATCTGAATGCACATTAAAGACTGAAAAGTACTAAATTAGACCACTCATAGCTTGGAAGCCTTAACAACTTGCTATCGTCATTCAGCTATCATGTGCTTTCATGCCACTCACTAATACAAAACACTGTATTCAACTAATGACTTTCACATGAATCACGTTTTCTCTACGCTGCCCAACAGAACTTTCTGCAATGGTGGAAATATATCTACACTTCCCCAAATAGTAGCTACTTGCCATATATGGCTACTGAGCACTTGAAATGTGACTGGTGCAAGTGAGAAACTGAATTTTTAATTTTACTGATTTTTAATTTATTCAAACTTAAGAAGCCACAAACGGCAAGTAGCTACCATACTGCAATGTAACTCCAGAAGTATTATTCACTACATCACAATATAATCTCTAGGAGGGTCCTCAAGACAAATTTAGAAGGTTCCTATCAAGAAAATTCCTCTAATTACCTGCACTTCTCTCAGTGAATCAACCCCTCCCACCTCTCTATCAACAACCATGTTTACCACTTTACATTGCCTGAGGTCAAATTTGAAACCTGCCTCTATGGAGGTATAACACAAGTTATAGAACGTGTTTTGTATTTATTAACATAACTCCACTTTATAATCAATTAACAATATACCTACCTGTACAGTCTTTTTTATTCTATGGGAAGGACCTGGATACTCTGGAGAATATAAATCTGTGAGGAATAGTGAGTTGATTAATGTTGACTTTCCCAGTCCAGATTCACCTAAAAGAAATAGGGGAAGAAAATCTGTTAAACTCAGCCACCTTATCAACCTTAAATATTCAACCAATGCTATAATCAAACTTACTTCATGCAAGTACTTCTTGGTGGGATAAGGAAGTGACGTTAGAAAATATACTATAAAGACTCCCTACTAGAATAGATTCTTTGCCCTCATTTTCTTATCAAATTAAAATTAGACTCTTGCTTCCAAGAATTCTTTTTAGCTTTACAATTCTACAGTCTGTGTTCTTTAAAAGTAATGTATCTGATACAATAGTCACCATTTTTAACAGTAATGTATTTATTCCTAGAGACCAAAGTTAGTCATGAAGGAAACATCCCAGTCAGATTATATATTGCTGCTTCAGTGAAAAAAAATGTAGACGAGGTTAAGTGTTTATTACAATTAATCAGTGACCAAGAAACCATGCAGCTATAGAAGTAGCAATCTGATGATAAAAAGAAAATCACAATGCATCTTAGTAGAAAAGTGAACCACAAAAAAATACTTCCAAGTTATTCACCCAGGTAATAATCAGCTTAAGTATAAAAGGTATCTCTCTATAAACCAGACTTCAAAAAATTTATAGGTAATTACTTTTTATAGAAGTGTTTCTGCTTGAAGTAGGAGGTGGGAAAGGAGGGAGGTAGGACACAATTTCCATTAAGATTCACATACTCTTCTCTGACCCTCCATGTCAAGTCTAGTACACCATACCAAATATACAACTAATTTTTACCAAAATATAAACAGCTTCAGTATACACATAATACAAAGTTAAAATACATTAAAATCATATAATTATCAATTAATATGGCACTAGGTTAAAGAATATACATACTGTTAATAGTTCAGTTAGTTTAATAGCCATCATTAGCCTAAATAACTGTTATCACAATATTAACCTTACTATTTCTAAGTCTAAGCTGAGTTCTTTCTATACTGGCTCTCAACAAAGGTAAAAGCCATTCTAGATGGTCTGGGCTTACTCCCTTTGAATGACGTGATGCCACCTTTTCTAGACGTAAAAATTCCAGAAATTTCTAAGTCACAGGAAAATACGTTATAGCTTCTTTCTAAACCCTTAAGCCTTGAATAAAGGAGGAAAAACTAAAATAAAATCAAAGCAATTGGGGATAATCAGAAATATTTATAACACTTCCATTAGAAGCTTAAATGAAAAATTGGGGTACTTATAAAAATGTTTTTGGATGTTGAATGTTAAAGTACATTGTATTCAAATATTAACACTGTACTGACTAAAAGTGTGTTTAGACCTTATTTTATACATTTAAGTTTATTGATTTATTTTTAGCAGTAAGGGGTGGGGGAATAAAAGGAAGTAGGACAAAATTAAAGGAGAGATGAAGGAAAGGAAAAAAAAAAGAAGAATCCTGAAAGGTAACACATCAAAATGCTAATAGCTGCTATAAAGAAAAACTGTAGGTGAGATTTCTTTTTCTTAGCCTTCTACATTTCTGTGTGCCCTAAATTTCCTTCACTAAATTTGCATTATTTCCATAATTTAAAAACTATTCTTGAGTGCTGTCAACATAATAGCAGAATAGGAAGTTTCAAGCCCTCACAAAAATATCAAGACATCTAGGTATTTGCTGAATTAAGCTTATAGGAGCGCTGGAAAAAAAGTCAAAGGTCTCCAGCAACCAAGCAAATACCCCATCAGAATACCATGAGAAAAACAGTAAGAATTTCAAGCATTTTTATTTGCTCTTGCATTACTTTCTCTACGCTATGTCTGGGTCTCAAGGAGGTGGCAGCCCAGTTCCCAATCCTTCCCTCAAACTGGAAGGAATAGAGCAGACTTGACTTAAAAGATTCCAACCCCTCTGGGACTGTAACTTGAAGGACTAGTCTCACCTAACTGGGATTTCAGGTGGGGGAAGCACTGGCACCACTGGTGAAAGTGAAGGAGGACTACAAACCTGCAAATGCCTGGAATAAAAGATTATGGGTGGATAAATACAACAGACTACCTAAGGCCTTGAGGAGAAGCTGGGGTGAAACTCCTTGGAGAATTAAGACAGTCAAAAGAAGTCATGCATACAGGGGGAACTGAGAAAGCTACATGCAAGACCAGGCAATATGCATGCTCAGAAAAGTCCTGAGAAAGCATTAAACTTTCACTTTAGGCTGGATCTCTAGGTTCAGAGCATGCATCAGAAATCTGCCCTTAACATATGACCAAGTCTGCAAAGATGGGGAAGGGTGACTTTTCTCAAATGTACATTTTTTAGTAACAACAAAAAAATCACAAGGCATGCAAAGAAACAAGAAAACACAGCCCACAGAAAACAACGAAACAAATTCCCAGAAACCATCCCTGAAGCAGTACAGATAGTGAACTCACTAGATGAGGACTTTAAAATAGCTGTGTTAAATATCTCCAAAGAGCTGAAGAACAAAATGGACAAATAATTGATGGAAATCAGGAAAACAACATAAGAACAAAATTAGAACCTAACAGAGAAACAGAAATTGTGTAACAAAACAAATAAGCAAAACAAACAAACAAACAAAACCCAAATTCTGGATCTGAAAAATACAATAAATGGAAAAATTCACGAGAGGTTCAACAGCAGAATTGAGCATGTTGAAAAAAGAATCAGCAAACATGAAGACAGGACTATTAAAATTATTGAGTCTAAGGAGAAAAAAGAATAAAGAAAAGTAAACACAGCCTAAAGACCCATGGAACACCGACTGAACCATTATATATACTATGGGAGTTTCAGAAGGAAAAAGAGAAAGAGTCAAATAGATTGTTTGAAGGAAAAAAATCACCAATATTTTCCAAATCTGATGAAACACATGAATCTACAAATCCAAGAATCTCACAGAACTTCTAGTAGGATAAACCCACAATGACCCATACTGAGACACATCATGATCAAATCAATGAAAACCAAAGACAAAAATAATCTTGAAAGCATCAAGAGAGAAATAACCTACCACATAGAAGGAATCATCAATAAGATTAGCAACTGATTTCTCAGTAGAAATCGAGGCCAGAAGGCAATTTGATGATACAGAAGTCAAATGAGAATTTTATCTGGCAAAATTGTGCTTAAAAGCTGAGGTAGAAATTAAGATATTTCCAGATAACAAAAATTGAGGGAATTCATTACCACTACACATCCCCTACAAGGAATGCTAAAGGGATTCCTTCAACTGAAATGAAAGAACCCTAGACAATAACTCAAAGCCATATAAAGATATAAAGATCCCCAAAAAAGTAAATACATGGAAAAATATAAAAACTGGTATTATTGTAATTGTGGTTTCTAACTCCACTTTATATTTTCTATAAGACATAAAAGATGAATGAATAAAAAATTATAAATGTATGTTAATGAATATACAATGTTTAAAAATACAATTTGTGAAATCACTAACAAAAAAGTGTATGGAATGAATCAACAGAAAAAGAAAGTAAAGAAACAATCACCTTTAAAATAGCACCCAAAGTAATAAAATACCTAGGAGTAAATCTAACCAAGGTGAAAGACTTACACGTGGAAAACTATAAAACATTGATTAAGGAAATTAAAGAAGACTTTAAAAAATGGAAAGATATTCCATGCTCTTGGATTGGAAGAATTAATATTGTTGAAATGGTCATACTGCCCAAGACAATCTACAGATTTAATGAAGTCCCTATCAAATTATCCAGGACATATTTCACAAAACTAGAACAAATCATAATAAAATTTATATGGAACCACAAAAGACCTAGAATTGCCAAAGCATAACTGAAGAAAAAGAAAGAGGCTGGAGGAATAACTCTCCCAGACTTCAGACAATACTATAGAGCAACAGTCATCAAAACAGCATGGTATTGGTACAAAAACAGACATATGGACCAATGGAACACAATAGAGAGCCCAGAAATGAACCCACAAACTTTTGGTCAACTAAGCTTCGAAAAAATGGGCAAGAAAATACAATGGAATAAAGACAGTCTCTTCAGCAAATGGTGTTGGGAAAACTGGACAGCAGCATGTAAAACAATGAAGCTAGAACACTCCCTTACACCTTACACAAAAATAAATTCAAAATGGATCAAAGACTTAAACATAAGACAAGATACAATAAACCTCCTAGAGGAAAAATATAGGCAAAACATTATCTGACATACATCTCAAAAATGTTCTCCTAGGGCAGTCTACCCAAGCAATAGAAATAAAAGCAAGAATAAACAAATGGGGCCTAATGAAACTTACAAGCTTCTGCACAGCAAAGGAAACCATAAGTAAAACAAAAAGACAACATACGGAATGAGAGAATTTTTGCAAATGAAACCGACAAAGGCTTGATCTCCAGAATATACAAGCAGCTCATACGACTTAATAAGAAACGACCAAACAACCCAATCCAAAAATGGGCAAAAGACCTAAACAAGCAATTCTCCAAGGAAGACATACAAATGATCAATAGGCACATGAAAAAATGCTCAATATCACTAATTATCAGAGAAATGCAAATCAAAACTACAATGAGGTATCACCTCACACCAGTCAGAATGGCCATCATTCAACAGTCCACAAATGACAAATGCTGGAGAGGCTGTGGAGAAAAGGGAATCCTCCTACACTGCTGGTGGGAATGCAGTTTGGTACAGCCACTATGGAAAACAGTATGGAGATCCCTCAAAAGACTAGGAATAGACTTACCGTATGACCCAGTAATCCTTCTCCTGGGCATATATCCAGGAGAAACCCTACTTCAAAAAGACACCTACACCCCAATGTTCATAGCAGCACTATTTACAAAAGCCAAGACATGGAAACAGCCTAAATGTCCATCAACAGATGACTGGATAAAGAAGATGTGGTATATTTATACAATGGAATACAGTTCAGCCATAAAAACCAACAACATAATGCCATTTGCAGCAACATGGATGTTCCTGGAGAATGTCATTCTAAGTGAAGTAAGCCAGAAAGAGAAAGAAAAATACCATATGAGATCACTCATATGGGGAATCTAAAAAAACAAAACAAAACATAAATACAACATAGAAACACTCATAGACATAGAATACAAACTTGTGGTTGCCAAAGGGGTGGGTGGAAAGAGACAGACTGGGATTTCAAAATGTAGAATAGATAAAAAAATATTATACTGTATAGCACAGGGAAATATATACAAGATCTGTGGTAGCTCACTGCGAAAAAAAAAAAAAGTGGCAATGAATATATGTATGTTCATGTATAACTGAAAAATTGTGCTCTACACTGGAATTTGACACAACATTGTAAAATGACTATAACTGAATAAAAAAATGTTTTAAAAAAGTGTATGGAGGGCTGTATAGAAGTAGTCTGTATATGTAATTTAAGTTAAACTGGGGGAGAGGGTATAGCTCAGGGGCAGAGCACATGCTTAGCATGCACGGGTTCAATTCCCAGTACCTCTGTTAAAACAAATTTCTTTTTAATTAAAAATAATAAGGAAACCTAATTACCCCCCCAAAAGTTAAACTGGTACAAGTTCAAATAAAATTATTTATAACTTAGAATTTATATACAATCTCTATGATAACCACAAAGAAAGTATCTATAGAATATATAAGGAAATTAGAAAGGAAATCAAAAAGTGATGTTATAAAACATCAGCTAAACACAAAAGAAGGCAGTAAAGCAGGGAATGATATATTTAAAAGCTGTAAGACACACATAAAACAACAATATGACAAAACTAAGTTCTCAGTTAACAGTAATTACATGTACAAGGATCAAACTCCCTAATCAAAGGCACGGACTGCCAAAATGGCTAAAAAATACAATCCAATTATATGCTATCTGTAAGATCTAAGGACTTTAGATCTAAGGACACATACAAGTTGAAAGTAAAAGGAGAAAAAAGATATTCCAAGTAAGCAGTAACCAAAACAGGTGAGGTGGCTATGTCCGTATCAGACAAAACATACTTAAGTAAAAAATTGTTTGTTATAAGATACAAAGAAGGACATTATATATCAACAAAAGGGTCAGTTCATGAAGCAGATATTAGAAGAATAAGCATATATACACCACACTTCAGAGCTCCAAAATATATAAAGCAAACACTGACAGAATTTTGAAGGGAAAAATAGACAATTTTACAATAATAATAATAGAGTTCAATATTCCACTTTTTAAAATGGACAGAAGAACCAGATAGAAGATAAAAGATTGATAACAGAGGGTTTTTTCCTTTTACAAGGGAATGAGACTAGAAATCAATAACTGAAAGAAAACAGAAAAATTAATATATATGAGGATATTAAACAATACACTCAAACAACTAATAGGTCAAATAAGAAATCACAAGGTAAGTTAGGAAATACCATGAAACAAAGGAAAATGAAAACACAACATACCAAAACGTATGAGATACAGAAAAATCATTGCTTAGAGGAAAATTTATAACTGTAAACATATACATAAAAATGAAGATCTGAAATCAAAGATCTAACTTTACAACTTAAGGAACTTAAAAAACAGAACAAACTAAACTCAAATTCAGAAAAAGAAAGGAAATGCTAGACTGAGAATAAAAGAAAGATTCAAATTACTAAAATCAGAAAGAAAATTGTGAATATTACTCCTGCTTTTACAGAAACAAAAAGAAGTATAAGACTGTACTACTGGCCACTCTCCCTTCTGATGAGATGGACCACATTCTGCCTATGGAGTAACTAGTTTTACTTTAAACACCCAACTGCAGACCTTGTGGCCTTTCTCCTGCCTTCTAAAACAGCCTGCACTCTGTCTATGAAGTACATATCTCTCCAAATAAATCTATCTCTACTCAAAAAAAAAAAAAAAAAAAAAAGAGAGAGTACTATTAATAACTATGTCAATAAATTGGGTAATGCATATGAAATGGACAAATTCCCAGAAACAGACAACCTAATAAGACTGAATCATAAAGGAATAGAGAACCTGAACAGACCTATAACTAGTAAAGAGATTAAATCAGTAATCATCCCCCTACCTCAAAAAAGCCCTAGACTAGATGGCATCACAAACATTAAAATCAGAATTAAAACCAATCTTCTCCAAGCTCTTTCAAGAAATTGAAAGGAGGAAACAGAAACTCATTCTAAGCCAGCATTATCCTGATACCAAAGCAAGACAGACACTACAAGAAAAGAAACTTATAGTTTAAAATCCCTGATGAATATTAATGTAAATATCCTCAACAAAGTACTAGCAAACATAATTCAATAGAAAACATTACAAGGATTATATACCATAACCAGGCAAGATTTATTCCTGGAATAAATGATGGTTCAACATACAAAAATCCATCAATGTAATACACCACATCAACAGAATGAAGGGGGAAAACTACATGATCATCTCAACTGATGCAGAAAAAGCATACGACAAAATTCAACATCCTATCATGATTAAAAAAAAAAAACTCCACAAATTACAGATAGAAGGGAACTATCTCACTATAATAATGACCATGTATGAAAACTCCACAGCTAACATCATAGTCAATGTGAAAGGCTGAAGGCTTTTCCTCTGTGATCAGGAACAAGACAAGAATGTCAGCTTTCACCTCTTCTACACAATAAGTAGTCAGAGAAATTAGGCAAGAAAAAGAAATATTAGGCATTCAAGTTGGAAAGGAAGAAATAAAATTATCTTTTTAACAGATGGTATGATCTTACATGTAGAAAATCCTAAAGAGCCTACACACACACACACACACACACACACACACACACAGTTACAGGTAATAAATGGATTCAGGGAAGTTGCAGGATACAAAATCAATACACATGTGTGTGTTTCTGCACAATAATGAACAATCCCAAACAGAAATTGAGAAAGTAAGTCCATTTACAACAGCATGAAAAGTTAAGTACTTAGTAATAAACCTAACCAAAGAGGCTAAAGACTTGTACACTGAAAACTACAAACCATCACTGAAAGAAATTAAAGACCTAATGAAAAGATATCTCATGTTCATGGAGTGGAAGATTTAATACTACTATAATGACAACACAACTTAAAACAATCAACACATTCAACTCAATTCGTACTAAAATCCCAATGACTTTTTTCTTCAGAAATAGAAAAACTCATCTTAAAGATCAAATAGAATCTTAAGGGACCCCACATAGTCAAAATAGTCTTGGAAAATGAAAACAAAGTTAGAAGGCTCACTTCTTGGCTTCAAAACTTACTAAAAAGCTATAGTAATCAAAATAGTGTGGTGTGGCATAAAGACAGACAAATAAAACAATGAAATAGAAAAAAGAGTCCAGAAATAAACTCTTGCATAGTCAAATGATTTTTGACAAGGGTGTCAAAACCATTCAATAGGGAAATGACAGTCTTTGCAGCAAGTGATGCTGGAAAAAGAGAATATCCACATGCAAAAAAATGAAGTTGGATCCATACTATACACCATGATAAAAATTAATTCAAACTGGATCAAAGCTAAAACTATAAACTCTAAGAAGAACACATGGGGGAAAGCTTAATGACACTGGATTTGGCAATTATTTCTTGAACCATTTCTTGAATCAAAATATAGGCATTAAAAGAAAAATAAAGAAATTGGACTTCATCAAAATTAAAAACCTTGTGCGTCATCAAAGAACACTATTAACAGAATGAAAAGACAACCCACAGAATAAAAGGAAATATCTGCAAATCATAAATGTGATAACGGATAAATATTCACAATATATAAGGTACTACAACTCAAAAACAAAAAGCCAAACAACCCAATTTAAAAATGGACTTGACCAGACATTTCTCCAAGGACAATATACTAATAGCACTTTAAAATATGCCCAACATAACTAGTCACTAGGGAAATGCAAATCAAAACCACAATGGTACTTACTACTTTACATCCATTAAGATGGATATTACCCCAAAAATAAAAAACAAGTGTTGGTGAAGGTGGATGAATTGAAGGCCTTGTGCATTGCTGGTAGAAATGTTAAATGGCACAGCCACTCTAAAAAATGGTATGACAGTCCTCAAAAATTTAAATATAGGAAAACCATATGGCTCCATAATTCTACCTCTTTCTGGTTTATACCCAAAAGAACTGAAAGTAGGGGACTGAATGACTGTACACCACATGTTCGTAGTAGCATTATTCACAATAATCAAAAGGTGGAAAAAACTCAAATGTCAACAGACAGATGAATGAATAAACAAAATGTATTATAAAAATACAATGGTGTATTTTCAGCCTTAAAAAGAAATGAAATTCTGACATATAGCAAGGGTGAACTTTGAACACACTATACTAAGTGAAATTTGCCAGACACAAAAGGATAAATATTGTATGATTACACTTATATGAAGTTAACAAGAACAAATTCTAAGAGACAAAGTAGAACTGCTACCAGGGATTGGCGAGTGGAGAGTTACTGTTTAACAGGTACAAAGTTCCAGTGTGGGCTAATAAAAATTTGTGGAGCTAGACAGTGGTGACAGTTGCACAACAATGTGAAAATACTTAATGGCACTGAATTGTACACTTAAAAGTGGTTAAAATGGTAAATAGTGTGTCATGTACATTTTACCACACATACAAAAACTGGAGGTATGGGGGGCTGGAGGACTGCCATGAATTGATAATTGAAGCTCTACATCTATGTTGAATTTTTTTCAATTTTAAAAGTAATACACATGTGTATATATATTCTTTCTAATCTATTTTAGAATTCAACTATTAAATTTTAAAAGCTATAGATGCTTGTGTAATTCAACAATAAAAAGTAAAAGTAATTTTCTCCTTGAATATCTTCCAAATTAATTCCTTCAATTCTCAAAATAACCTCACTTACCAGTTTGGTGTATATTTTTCCAAACTTTCTCTTTCACAAATATAAATAGCATGTATATGAATGGATCAAATACAAGCAAACAGGAAAAACTGACTCATCCCATGCATTTTATCTTTTTTAAGAAATGAACACATCATGGACAGCCTTTCAAATAAAAACTTATTCTTAATAGGTGTCCAGTATTCCACATTAGGCATAATTTATTCATCTTTTCCTTATTAATGCACATGCAAGATGTTCCAAATCTTTTGCACCTATAAATCATGCTTTAATAAAAAGATCTCTCTCTCTCTCTTTATGTACTGCTATCTTGTGTATATCTTTGTATACTGTTATTTCCATTTGTTACATAAACTCCCAGAAATGAGATCTTGGATTCATAAAATATGTGTATTTTCAACTTTGATAAACACTGTCAGATAATTTCTCCAAAAAGTTGCAGCAATTAACACTGAAGAAAAATGTATATATGAGAATCTCATACACAAAATTCACATAATGTATGAGACCCGTTAGGTGAGCTGAATTTAAATTATGAACACAGAAGGAAAAATTACAAAGAAAAAATTTTAAAGAGATAAATGGGGATGTGGGAGTTGCTTTAGAAAGAGAAAAGAGGAAAAACACAGTGAACAAATTTAAGATAAACATGAAGAGGAAATAGCATTCTCAAACGCAGGGCTCTGAGAATTCTGGCAATAATAGACCACTCTTGGTCAAGTACGGTAGGAATGTAAAACTGTGAAAGCCTAGGAAAGCGTAAGAATAATATGATCCTTCTGATCTTCCCATAGAGAAAAAAGGGTGTGCTTTTTCTCTGAATGTATAGGAAACAAGTAAATTTCCCTCTATTCAGTTTACAATATATTTCCTTAGAAGCAGCCTTTTTCATCATACCTACAATAACCTTTTGAGCACACATTAAAAGAAAAGTCAAACTTTGAAACTGCTTTATAAATACAAACTGAAACCATCTTTTAAGCTCCTAGAATTGTTAGCATTTCTATTTTAGGCTGCTTACTTCCTACTTTGATCTTTATTGGCATAATTACCTTGGAAAGGAATTTGATCAATTTCCTCAGCTAAATTTAAAAAGGAGGGAGGCATAAATTTCATATTTAGGAATTATATGTCATAGCTGATTTTATACCAATAAGTTTCTTTCCTCCTTTACTATCATAGAGGAAAAACTGTGATACAGTATGTTTACAGGCTTTCCTTTAACCCCCAACAGCTGCTCACAGGAATTTAAACAAGTTACTATAAAGCTAGTAAATAAAATATATTAACGAAAATACATAATAAAGTTAGCATATATCTGACTCTCGAAAGCTTAGACTCATGATTTTCCTATTTAGGGACAAGACTGTTTTGTTTTGTTTCATTTTGTTTTTTTCAGCAATTATCTTTTAGGGAACAATCATCAAGATTGCTCCCTTAATTCTAAATAATATGTACTTCATGCTATTACAAAACCTGTAAAGATCTTCTGCTTTTGTAATACTCATTAAAAATCAGAAAATACCTAACTGTATTTCATTTATGATTTTTTTCTCCCACAGTGAATTTTTTCCCTCTATCTTTATCTAAACTCTTAACATTGACTATATGAAGTAGTAGCTTCTATACCCTGAATTAAAACTTAGCTATGGCTGATTTTTGACATCTCAGGAGGTAGTTAAATTATTTTCCATCCGTTCCTAGACAACTCACAGTGAAATTATGCATCAAAGCTTTAAGATTCAGTTCCTATGTGGTATCCCTGAAGGTTGATTATACCAACAAAAGATAAATCCTCTTGCTTAAAATCAAGACAAACATTTCAAGAAACTTTATCAACAGTTATGGAGGTTAATAAAATGCCAAAGTAAATTATTAGTGAAAGTCTAGAAAGACACCTAACTTGCAATTTAAAGGTAAATAAGTTTTCTATCTGAACAGTTTGTTCTGTATGTTATATTCTTCTAGACTAATTTACAATGTAAGTGATGACTACGCTAACTAGGTGTATCTTCATCAAAGTAAACACTACAAATATTACAGGGTATCATTTGGCCAAGGAAAAGACAATTTTAGAGTCCAGTTCAACATTGTTCATATGTAATAGGTGTCTCTAGTCCTCATTTTGCATTTATGTTTGTAGTCACTTCTAAGTTATTTAGATTTATTTATCTAAAGTAAAATGTTTTCTTAGAAGAACTGCCCAATTTCCTTAATTTTGAGATACACATTTTCCTCTCCCCCATCAACAATTCTAAAAATAAATGTCTCTTATTATCAAAATGTTCATTTACTGTACTATTTCTTACCTCCCCCCAATCAAATCTGATTATATGTTTCATAGATAGTATCCTGGAATCAGGAAAACAGGAAGCTCAAAACACTTCCTCCCTCAAATCCAAACTCAATTAGAGGAGCCATATCAAAGAAAATATATCTTAATTATTTTTTCTTAAAGTTTAGAATTTGATATTTAATTTTTAGCGTAAGTTACTATGAACTAAAATGATGTCTATTTTTCCTAGTCTGCAGGGCCCCAGTGGAACAGGAGGTTTTAACAATAAGCAAGGTAACCGAGACCATCTCCCTCTTGTCTTGGCACATGAGGTGAAGAGAACAAGGCTCCCCTTTAAGAAAGTTATAAGCTGTAGGAGAAATGGGCCCAGTTTCATTAAGGGCAAAGAAGTAGAAGGACTATATTAAGCAGTTAAGAATCCAGTACAAGGGAATGTGTTAAATGCTGAATGGGAGATCCAGAGAAAGCAGCAGGAAGGTGAGGTGGCCAAGTAAGGATTGAGAATCTAAAGGGAATACAGGAGAGAATCCAACACTGAACAAGAGATCAAGTGTGAGGCATGGAGGCCTTAAACCCTACAACAAATCCCTACAACTTCTTAAAGAAAGGAAGGGACACTCTCATTGGTGACGAGAAGGGAACCAGAGCTGTGTTTTCACAATCAATATAATTCACAAGCTGGGTCTCGTGCAGAGAAGAAATCCATGAACATTTTGACTAATAAGAATTTCCTCTAATAATTTTTCTTTTACTTATCCTGATAAATAAGGTTAAGATCATATTGAAAACTGAAAACAATACCACATTCCAAATACAAAATATCCCCAAGGAGCAAGATGAAATATGACATGCTACTTTGCATGAAATATAATTCAGCAAGTATTTATTAATCACCTACTATGTACAGGAATTAAAAGGGCAAAAAAGACAGAACTCCATTTCTCATGGAACTTACAGAAACAATGAGGAGCTAAGAGAACATACATAGTAAAAGGCTAAGAGGTCTCTCAAATACTGAGTAACCAAGTGACTAAAAATTAGAAATGATCTAAATAATCAGTAAGTTTGATTTTCAAAAATAAATGCCAAAACTTCTACCCAGAGAAAAACATTTTTCAAATACCTATGGAGCCCTTACATAATCGGATCATATATTTGGCTACAAAGAAAATCAATCACTAATGAAAAACACAGAAATCTACAGATCATATTCTCTGACTACAATGCAGTGAAATTAAAAATTAATAACAAAATAACATAACCCATCTGCCCATGGAGATATAAAATAGCAACTCCCCTCAATTAGTCTTATCTGAAAAACTCAAATACAAACAAAATGAATACAACCTATGAAAACTTGAGATAACTGAAGTGGTGTTCAGAGAGAAACTTGTGCCTAAATAAGCCTAAAGAAAATAGATCAACCCTCAGAGTGGCTCTTGAAACTATAAACTGGTGTGGCTTTTCTGAGGAACAATTTGGTAGTCTATCACAACTTAAATGCATATGCCTTTTGACCCAGCCCAGCAATTTCACTTTTAGAAATGTACATTATACAAGCATTTATATGTATGCCTAAAAATTTAATGAAATTAAGCATTAATTGTTCATTAATAGCAGACTGAATAAATCATGATAAACACATACTCTGAAGAATGAGTTAACTTCATGTACTGACATGAATATAAGTAAAAATACTAAATGATATAGAAAAAACATTCACAGAACAGTATTTATAGCATGGTACCATTTACATTAAAAAAGAAATCTATCTGGGAATGACTGCTGTATATAAAATTATAGAAAAATGCCAGGAAACTTCTAACAACTTAATAATGGTTGTCACTATGAAAAGGGAATGGGACTGAATGAAGGAGAAAAAGGAACTTCACTTTACTACATGTCTTTAGAATTTACATCTTTTAGAAAATAAAAATGTTTATTCTTATAAACTTTTCTTTTTTAGGGGAAATAAACATGTGAGACATTTGAGAATAGACCAGGAGGGTAAGGATGGCAATATGAAGATTCTAAAGGGTACTAGCCTCAAAATACATGAAAAGAAATGTTGGATGCAATGAAGTTATGCCTGAGTTTGGACACTAAATTATTAATTCCTACTTATCTGTAGTAAAGTAATATTTACTTATATACTAAAATGTCAGACATCCTAATCATAAGACAGCCTTGTCCTAAGTCTCTCAAGGTAACTTATAACTACAATCGATTCTTCCTCATTGGCTCTGCTAAAGGGAAAGCAATAGTGTTGCTAATGCAAAATAATAGAGAGCTATGATCAGTCCCACCAGCTCAAACTCTACTTAAACAAAGAATCTATGGAAACAACTTCAATCAAGTTATTTATTATTATTTAGGAAACATTTAAGAATAACAAAATTCAGAATTATATACATCCTAGCTTAAGCAAACAAAATTATTTAATAAAATATAAACAGAATAACTAGCTGTAGCATTTTATATTTCTTTATAATTAATATTTTAAGATCTGTTAAGTGATCCAAATTAATGACTATTTCACATGTATTTGACTTTGAAATGCACTATATATGGTCTGCAACAAAGTCATTATCATTCCCTTATTTTACTGAACTTCAAGGGGAATTAACTGAAATTAAATTTTTCTGCCCTTGTTAAGACAGAACACTGAAATACTTACAATTTACGATGCCAAATACGTTATAAAAATTATGGAATAAGAGTAACTAACTAGAGTCTAATACTATACCTGTAGTTTAACATTATCAGGTTAAAATAACCCATGTCCTCTTTATCTCTGAAGTCTAGCCCATTAAAGCCATGCCATCATCATTCAAGAATACTACATTTCAAGCCTAAGAATGAAACACTCATGAATGTTTGTTCATAATGGCTTTGAAGAAAGTCACACATCAATAATTAGTTAAAGTCAAGTTCCTTGAGATCCTTGGGCATAAACCCAAGATAAGGGCTCTGAGAAGTCCTACAATTAAAGAAACTGCTTATCTTTGTTTCACCTAGCAACTCCTCAATTTTGCAGCTTTAGATCATTTCACCCAACCCCTAAAATATTTATTAACATTCAACACATAAAACATACTTTAAGACATTATACGGTATAATTCTTTGTTAAATTATTTTCCTTAATCATATACAGTTACAGCAACTAATATAAATAATGATATTATATTAGTTAAGTAGAAAATTCACAGGCAGCTTAAACCTTGATTTTTCATTTGCAAATTGCACATAAATTACAACAAAGAGATGCTCCTCTTCAGTTTTATCATCAGTGGCTTGGAAAAATCCATTTCATTACACAAACTATGTAATAAACACATATAATGTGTTCAACACCATCTTGCTAAATTATGTAAAGTCTCAGAACATTAGAACTGGGACAGTCCTTAGAGATACAAATCAAACCAATTTCTAACACTAGAAAACTAAACCAAAGAGAAAGTAGCTGACTGATGCCAAGAGTACAATTGGTTAAGCAACAAAGCAAGAACCAGAACAGTGGTATTCTAACTCTCAGCACTCGACTCTGCTCCTCATGTAAAATCTGCTTCTAAATGAAGTCTCTTCATATTCCCCATTGGACTCTCCCATTGGATAACTATGCTAGGGTTTAGGCAAGAGGAAAGTCCAGTGCTTGAGAGGGGCTATGGACCACACTGTGCTCCTGTTCTGTTCCTCACCTTCCTACTCTCACTTTTCCTGAGATTTGAAAGCAGTTTTACTCAAATTCAAATCCTAAATCAGCCACAATATGTGATCTCAATAAGATACTTATTTTATGAGTATAGTGCGAATTTTATTAGCTTCTTTTAATAAAATTTATTAGCACAGTATTTGACACTTTAAAAAAATACTCAAGTGTTACATATTAGGAAGATGCAGATGTTAATTTCAACTGAGGTAGAGATGAGACAGTGTCAAGATAGAGTTCTTAAAAAGAATGCACATTAGTGTCATTTAAGAAATGACAAAATAGATAAATATACCCTACCTAGGACCTAAAGCCCAGAATTTAGGCAAGTATTTCCAGATATATTTGGAACATGCTTCCCAAAATGATTTGTAAGGCAGATGAAACTAAGAAACTCTAGCAAGTTTAAGACAACAGTGGGCAAAATGCCAGATTACACCATTTAAAGATGGCCTGTGGAAAGGACCCTAAACAACCAGATAAACCAGGAGGAAGTATCACACACACAAACACACCAAAAAAAAAAAAAAGAGAGAGAGAGAGAGAGAGAAAGAACTGCAAGGAAAAAGTGGTCAACAATACCAAATGGGAGGTTAAAGGGAAAGTGACTAAGGGACAACAAGAAGGCCTTTTACTGACCTTTAATAAAAGCAGTTTTGTATTAAGGAGAGAAAATGGTGAGAAGTGATGAATGGGAAATTTAAAAGTAAAGATTTATTGGGGGGTAGGGTATAGCTCAGTGGTAGAGCACATGCTTAGCATGAAAAGGTCCTGGGTTCAATCCCCAGTCCCTCTGTTGAAAATGTTAATAAAAGAAAATGATGGAATAAATATTTGACTTCTGTAATATAAAATATAATAACAATTAGGGAAATTTTTAAAAAGTAAAGATTTATTCTTTTTTTACATCTGGCTATAAAATGAGGTAAATAAAAATATGTAATCAAGGGAGGGAGCTAGACTTTGCTTTTTAATGTGCTTATCTCTGAAGATTTATTCTATCAAGAACATTCTAGATTATATTAGATACAGATTATTTCCAAGGTAGTCTATACATCTGGGATTTGCTATAAGACTACTTCATTTCCTCATAATCTATTAGGGCATCCTTTGACATACAGAACTGTGTCCATGCTAACCTAAAATGCAAGCTAAACAGGTTCCCTATGTCCTGGCTCTGCAATTATCTAAACAATGTTTACTTATTCTAATTACAGTGATTGACCACCAGCACTAGGAGCTAAGTAATAATTCTGCTGTGTAGCTAGTAGCAAACATTCTAAACAGCCACTCAATAATTACCTCATTCAACAAGCCAAAAAGTTTGCACTTGCTATGCATCTAAAGCTGGGAGGCCTTAAGGAGGATGTTTATGATATTTCTTAGGATAAAATTACTCTTTATATAGCCCAGTTCAAGTGGATAACTACCCTTTTTAAAATGTATCCTCATGTTACCAGAAAAATCTAAATGCCTAGTTGGAAAATTTTTCATGATTAATTATTCCAAAATTGGATTATCACAATTTTGTGCTCAAAATGTACAGCCTTACTTAGGCTAGGGTCTGCAGCCTTTCCTAGGCTAGCTATCAAGTTTCTGTAAGTTCTTCTGCTAAACTGAGAAACAGCTGAAATGGACAGATAGAAATGTCTGTGAGTTCTCTCTCCCCCATGTTCTTCTAAATTCTTCACATCATTGCCTGAAATTCTAATTCATTAAATATTCTCTTTCAAAAATCAAGTATTCTTATTAATACTATCAGTCTTTCATATGGGGAGGGGGATCAGACTTTTCCTCTAATTTCTAGTTGTGTCCAGTATTCACTAAGGAAACTAAGAAGTTTAATTTGGAGAGAAACAGAGCTAGTTTTTAAATCTGTGAATCATAAAAAGTAAGTATTTTGTCAAAATATCAGAGTGGAGGGCTCTGTGAAACTAGAGGGCAGCTTAAGGCCAATGGCCACACTTGAGGGTAAGTAAAAGGAGAGAGATATAAGGAAGGAGATAAGAGCATAGCAAAGAAGTTATTTTACATGAATATCCAGTGGATAGAAAAGAAGCAGCAAGGAGTTGATTTTTCATTCTACAAAGTGGTGCTAAGGAATGGCTTTGCAAGTGCACAAAGTTTAATCATCTGAACTAGAATGACTCATAAATTCTTTCAAGTTCCATAAATCTATTCACATACCAAAATTTATACCTTAAGGACCAGCAGTGGCTTGTGTGAATCACACTGGTGACTATGTGAATCTGTCTCACCAGTATTTCTTTATATATATATGCAAATATATGAGTATGCATGGTTATAACATTCATAATAAAACAAAGAAATTGTTAATGGTGTAACTATGCTTAATAAAAAGCTAGACAAAAAATTTTCAAATCAATTATCAAAGGCATGCAAATTAAAATGAGAAGCCTTCGTCCAATGCTAAATTAGCAACGTCACTTTGCTTTATTTAGCATTTTAAAAAGATTTCTACTCAATATTTGCAATGATGAGACAAACAAGAGCAGTTACACATCTGTGGTAACTATAAATTGGTATAAAATTTTCAGTTCACATCTTTAGCACGTCAGCTACTTCAGGGAATCAAACACACAGGGAAAAACACTGCAATAATATTTTTTAACAGTAAAGTAGTAGAGGGGAAAGGAAGGGAACCTTTCAGGGATCACAGAGTTCACAACAAAAACAGGTTGAGTGTAGTACTCATAAAAATAATATTAACCAGCCACTGAAAATTAGTTTTTAGAAACTCATTTGACATCAGAAAATGTCTGCCATAGCTTTAGGTAAAGAAAGTATATAAAAATATGGTATTACAACTGTGTAGAAGAGAGAGAAAATACACCACAATTAACAATGGAGACCTTTTCTCTTTTTAAAAAATTCCATCCACTCCTCTATTACGATTTCTAATGAAAAACTATTTTGTAACAAGTAACAGTTTCTACAGGAAGAATATTTTAATATATTTGTTATATCAAAAAACACAACTACATTTCAAAGAAATATACAATTTGATTCCTTTCCCTGAACGTTAATGTATGCTTGGAGCAGTACTCTTTAAACTTTAGAATGGAGAGCAAGGGCAGCTCTTGTTGAAACATTCCTAGGAATGAACATCCTGATTAGGCAGCCCAGATGATTTTCACTGAAAGGGTCAGAGAAATACAGACCTAGTACAATCAAAACTTAGTTCATTTAATTCCTTTGTGTATTTGGCCTTTTAGATGATTAAGATTTTATGAAATTTCTTCTTTAGTCTAAAATTATCTATAATAATGGCCTGAACCAAGAAATACTACTGTTAAGTGTTGAATGGTATTAAATCTGATTTATTAAAACATGATCCAACAACAACAGCAAACATCAATGTATATGAAAAATTTAATTTTGAGACTCAAAATTAAAGTCTTACTGTCAATCTTTGATAAAAAGAATCCCAAAGACTCTTTATATCACTGGCATTAAGTACCTAACACACTCAAGGGAAAATAAGATACTCAGAAGGTTTGCAAGAGACAGGATTTAACATTGTAGGAACTATAAAGCAAGTGTACTCTTAAGACTCATGATGTCACATAAGTAACTTCAGCAAAATACTTAAACTTCATGTCTTTATTGAAATGTACATAATAGCAAGTACAAAAATCAATTTTGTTAATGAGAATGCAAGCTACCCAGCTAAATCTTATTTACAATGGGGAAAAGAAAAGAACAAATTCTCAACCATCTTTCAAATTAGCTAAATCTCAAGCTCACCAGAAAAGTTTTACCAAGCAATCTAAACTGAATTGTAAGGTAAGGGCACAACATGTGTGCCTTGAATGTTTATAATCAAAGGAGTTCAACCAAAGCAGTTCAAAGTAAAGATTAATCAAGTATTTAACCTGTTAGCTGCCATATCATTCTCAACCATCCTGATCTTTATCTTCTCTTCATCCTTGGTATTTAGTATTTAGATCTTAAAACTTAAGTCGTAAAAATACACTAATAAATATATGCTTAATATTAACATTTTATTTAGTTATTGATTTACTAGGTACATTTTATATATATATATCCACACACACACACACACACACAGAGTACATGTACAAAGTGCATTCATATACACAGTTATCTCAAGCCCTCAGTGAAGTATAGCTAGTTACACATAGGAAACAGTATTATGGTCCAAGTGTCTCCAATCTACCCTTGTCCCACACATCAGGTTCTTAGGGGATGTGGCTATCTCGGTTTGTTTTAAATTTCAGGGCAATGCGTGGTGTAGAAAGACCAGGTAAATGTTTATTGTGATGAAGATATAGATTCAAAGTGATCTGTCCAAGGTTAGAAAGCTTATCTGTGGCAAAAATTTGAGTTTAAAGCTAGGTTAAGTACAATATTCTTTTTACTTTAGCAGGTATTGTACTTAGTATTATAAGGCAGATTTAAGTCAGTTTAAATGTAGAAGCTGATTTTCACAGTATGCTAAAAACATAAATAACAAACATAAGTATAAATAGCTGTTTTATAAAATTTCCAAAATAAATAAAACATTTGAAATTTAAGCACAATATGAGCTACTGGCTTCAGGACTCTAATCTATCCTATCAGGCAGTAAGATGTTTTCCCCATTAAGTCCAAATAATAGTTTTCCTAACTCTTTACACAGCATACTAAACATATACTACTAAAGCATTTATTAAATTAAATTGTAATTAGTAGTGTGTGTTTCCCTGGAAATTCCTTTAAAAGTTGAAGTGGTCACTTCCATTTTTATATCATCAGCTTAGTCAGTGTATATCAGCTGAATTGCTGACCCTTCAATTAAAATCTATTCTCAGGACCATGACAGGAATGCTATGGAAATCTATTATGCTATTACTGTAATTATTACCGTCTGTAACATAGTAAACAATTTATAGTCTCCTATCATAAAAACTTGAGTTAGTTAAGAATCATGCTCACATCTGATTCTTTGAAATGCACAATTATTTTATGTTTATTAAATGCTTACCTGAGAGTTCTAGACAGTGTAAGACAGAGCCCCCAAATCTAAAGTTTTCTTCTTCCTCCTAAATATTAACCTATTTGTATCAATTATTAGTAAGTTTGGAGGCCATCCAAAAGTTTTCCAAACTTAGTTTGTCAAAACATATGTAAATGTAACAAATGGTACCTCTACAACACTAAACACAGCTGTAAATAACTTTCATTTCCAAGCTAAATTTTTCCAAAGTTTTATCTCCATTTAGTCATTTTTTTCTATGGCAGCCCCAAATTACAACTTCATCAAATTTTTTAACATAATAAAAAATTATTTCTTCTATTCATATGCCAGTTAATTCTATAATACAGTTAAATACTAGTTTTTAAAGCCTTCAAAATTATTTCAGTTTTTTCTTCCATTTTACTTCCTGAAAAAATTCAGTACAAAAATCACTATCTGGGGCTGAGAAAGACAGGTGAACATGCTAGAGGGAGGGTCACAGTGGTCCAGAGCAGAGTCTCAGAGCCTGCAAGATAAGGATGGCTTCCAAAGGGGCCTAGGAGAAGGCCTGAACCCAACGAGGATGAGGAGGGCATCTGTGTAAGAAGAGTGGCCTGGTATGGCGGGGCATAGCACTTCAGAGGGGTGAGCAAGGATACTCCATCAGAGATGGGGAGAGAAGAGTTAGAGGGATACGGCAGAAGACTAGTTACATACAAGGGAATTGATCAAATAAGTAAACATATTAAGTTAAAAATTGTGAATCACTATACTGTACACTTGTAACTTATGTAATATTGTACAGCAACTATACTTCAATAAAAAAGCTGTGTATTGTACTTGTTAACTTTTGTGTTTAGAATTGTTACAAAATTGATTAAAACATATTTCAGCACAAAAATTACGATAAATCAATGCCACATATTTCCAATTACCTAAAATACTTTGTAACTATAGTTCCCAATTTTTAGGTGAATAATAACCCCTTTGATAATCTAAATATGCAATCTCCTTCCAGAACATAAATACATGATAAAAATCTCAATTATATTTCAGGAACTTTAGTCAGTGAACCCATTTAGTGCCCCTTTTCCCCCAAAAAATCTGGCCCATGGTCTTAAGCAGCTTAGTCACTGCTTAAAATTATTACTATTATATAGTAAAATATGTCAAAGGGACTTGAAAAATACTTAAAATGTGTTCCTGTTTTTCAGAAATAAAATTGGGGTAAAATTAACATCAGCTATTTTAACTACCTTTGCAAGATGGGAGACAGGTTATACCTTCCCAACCTTTAAAATAATTCTGAGATTCTGTACTTCACTGGTGAAACAAGTATGATATACTGACTTAAAACTCTTCTCAACAAAATCCACCTACTGGGTACCAAAAAAAGTACTGACAGAAAACGTCCTGCTTTGGGACAGAGTAAACCTGGTTCCTAACACACACATATACACACTCAATCTACAAAAGCTTTGGAAAGAAAGGTGGACTAAGAGTATAAAGGGGAAATTCTGACCTCCTGTGGTGCTGGACTGTCTGTAGTAATAGGTAGAAGAGACAATAAGACCACTTCATATTTAAAACTGTATTTCAGAGACATGTGATATGGCTACCTAGGAAAGGGACGGACCAATCTGACCAACAACAGTATTTGATCTCCATGCCCTAGATTAAAGAAGATTTAGAAATTTCCCCTTAAGAATCAAGAAATAGTAGTCTGCCACATCAAGTGGAAAACCACACAAAAACAATCTTCTGTGAGAATTCTATTTCCATCTGTAAAGAGGTTGCTTTGACAAGAGTTCCCTTCATTACCTTGTTTTTAAAGTCCTAAACACTTTCTTTGCATACAGTGCCCAGTCATTCTAGACTATGTAACTTTCTCATGTTTGTATCTAAATCTAGCTAATTAAAATCAACAAATGTCCCCCAACTTTTATTTCAGTCCACCTACCCAATGAATTGTGAGTATATTCAGTATTAAGAATACAATTTCTGTATGGCAAAAAATATCAGCATTCTCACCTCTCTTCCTTAATTTAGCCCACATACTATGAAGTTTCTTAATTAAAAGGGTGGCTGTGTTTTTAAACTTGAGAGTACTATAAACGGTCTATTTTCAAAGATAGAATATGAATGAAAAGCAAAAATAGATTAAGAATTATAATTTGAGGATTAAGCTATACATATTTTAAAAATCACAATGAATGTCTTTTTTTCCTTAAGCCTACTAAATGAAACTGGGATATCATCCAGATTACATTTCTTATATATGTCAATCCAGGCATTGCCCCTATTACAAAATTAAAAGACTCCCAGTCTATAAAACTATTTTGTGTTTGTCTGAATTACACTGCTTTATGATTAAGGAAATGAAATTACATCAGGTAAAGAATTACGTGTGTAAAACATTAATA
This sequence comes from Camelus ferus, assembly GCF_009834535.1. Taxonomy (NCBI): domain Eukaryota; kingdom Metazoa; phylum Chordata; class Mammalia; order Artiodactyla; family Camelidae; genus Camelus; species Camelus ferus. The sequence continues at coordinate 37,101,715 of NC_045702.1, forward strand.
CATTCATCACTGAAAAAACCATTCACCATTTCTCGAAGAGTTAGTAGTATATGATTTGACAGTAGTATGCTTTTTATCTATAAAGTATTGTTTCTCTAAACTCCAATAGCATTTGGTTTATACATTTCTTATGTCACTTATCACATTAATGATTCACAGTGCAGTTAACTTGTATACTTTTGTCTTCTTCTACTATTCCCTTAGTGTCTACATTTATCTTTACATTCTTCCCTCAAACATCTAAAACAGTTACAGCATCCATAAAATTGAATAACCTCACCTTCAAATATACCATAAATCTCCTCAAATTCAGGCAAAAAATATTCTTTTAAAAAATATTTAGTAACACAAAAACTTTTAAGAAAACAATTTGCCAACATGTGTCAAGAGCCACAAAATGTTGGAACACTTTGCTACAGTAATCTTACTGCAGAGACCATAAACAAATAAATAACGATACTGCCCTCTGCTCTCAATACACATACACGAACCCTGTGTGTTTAAAGATCTTCATCACCATGTTATTTGTAAAACTTAATGTTCACTGGTGGAGAAATAAATTACAAAAACTAAGATATATTCAGTCACAAATTATTTTCATTTTGCTTTTCCTAATTTCTACAATAAAACACATTAACTTCATTACAAAAGCACTTAAAAAATGCAGATAAAAAAACCCAGAAGGAAAACAAAAATTAAATAGTAGGTATGTGATTTTTTTCCTTAAACTTTCTCTGCTTTGGTTAAATTATTTCTTTGAAATAAAATTCACATAACATAAATTTCATCAGTTTTGAAGTGCATAACTCAGAGGTTTTTCTATATTCACAATGTTGGGCAAATCATTGGCTAAATTACTTTTATTACTGAAAGTAAAGTAAAAATACAGAGCTCAAGGAAGAAAATTTTAAAATATTACTCAAAGCATTTCAAGTGTCCAACATATCTTAACTTCAGAATTAAGCATAACACTACTAAGTGCCCTAGATACAAAATGCACCTGAACAGCCTTGATACAAAACAAAAGTGCCAGCATTACTTTTCAATTTTTTAAAATAACTCTGGATGTTATTACATCAATTCAAACACCAACAAGAAGGTGGGGGGAAGCTATCTACTACAGTCAATGTGTCACTAAGTACCTCCTGAACTTTTACTAGTAAGTCATATACAAAAAACACATTATGATAAACGCTGAATCCCTAAAATGGCTAAACTAGCATGTTCTAAGCTTCCTTCCGCCAAAAAAAAAAAAAAGAAAAAGAAAGAAAGAAAGAAATGTCAATGATATAGGTCAAATACACTATGACAACAAAGAAAACCTCTGCTACAAAATTTTTGCAAAGCTTAAGATTATAAAAATAATCAAACTATGAATTTTATTTTCAAATAATTCAAAATGACAGATTTAATATCATTTGCTCTTCAAAATATTTTCTGGTTAGATAAAGCAATCTATATATTCCTGAGTTCTACCTCCTTGAAAGATTTGAGTAAAATCAGGATCTTACAATTAACATTTTATTCTCAGAGCATAGGCAAGTCTAATTAAGAAGCATACAAAGGACAATAAAGTTCCAAGCCCAAATGAGTTTGACACTTTGCTGAATTAGAGAACTAAGTGTCTCCATTATTTGATATGCCTGACATTGGGTTTTAAACCAAATTTTTAAACAAAGATTCAAAATCAAGAATTCCAACTCTTCATCTGGGGGAAATCAAGATCTTCATAATCTAAGCTTGCACTATTATAAAGTTACATCTTAGGGGTCAGATACTAAAGTCAATGTGCAGTGCAAATTAATCTTGAAACTGCTCTCTGAATCATCTATAAACACAATTACATATAAACTGACAACCTGTTTTTCTTCCTGCACTAAAACAGATACCTGTTTCTTTGAGCACATAAGAAGTAACTAGTTCATATTAGCGTACCTAGACTAACTCAGCAAGGTAAGATGCTCACATATGAAAGTACATGGAAGCTGAAAATGACTGGAGGAATAGAAAATTAACCTCTCTCACTTCATGCTCACCCTAGGCCAGACACTCATTCCAGTGGAATGACAGGATAAAATTGCTTGCACAATTTAAGATATCTAATTCTCATTCATTTCCTCTTTCTCTCTGTCTCTGTCTTTTCCTCTGTCTCTTTAATTTTTTAGGGAAAACAGAATATCTAGTTGAAATCATACAAGTTCAAGGCATAATGGATGCACTCTACTGAACCCTGCACTATATGCAGTACTCCCAAATAAGCTTCTGCATAGTGCTTAAGAACACACCAGACTGTGAAACAGTCTGCATGCCTCAGTTTCTTCAACTCTAAAATGGAGATAACAATAATACGTACATCATAGGGTTGTTGTTAAGGATTGTATGAGTTACATACATAAAGTATGAGTACTTTATGTACTTGAAATACTGCCTGGCACATAATAAGTTATGTAGGTACTGGCTATTGTTTTCCCACTGGACTGCCCACTTTATGTTTTTCCCAATAGTAGTCTTCAAAAATCTGCCCTACCACAACTTCTTTATCCAGTCATCTGTCGATGGACATTTAGGTTGCTTCCATGTCTTGGCTATTGTAAATATTGCTGCTATGAACACAGGGGTGCATGTATCTTTTCGAATTAGTTTCCTCCAGATATATACCCAAGATTTCTGGATCACAGGGTAAGTCTATTTTCAGTTTTTTTAAGCAATCTCCATACTGTTTTCCATAATGGTTGCAACAAACTACATTCCCACCAACACTGTAGGAAGATTCCCTTTTCTCCAAACCCTCTCCAGCATTTATGGTTTGTGGACTTATCAACGATGGCCATTCTGACCTGTATGAGGTGATACCTCATTGTAGCTTTGATTTGCATTTCTCTGATAGTCAGCAATACTGAGCATTTTTGTGGTATATATATCTATATATACATACACAAGAATACTACTCAGCCATAAAAAAAGAATAAAATAATGCTATTTGCAGCAATATGGATGGACCTAGATATTAACATACTAAGTGAAGTAAGCCAGAAAGAGAAAGAAAAATACCATATGATATCATTTATGTGTGGAATATTAAAAAAAAAAAAAGACACAAATGAACTTATTTACAAAACAGAGACAGACTCACAGACATAGAAAACAAACTTATGGCTACCAATAGGGGAAAGGAGGTGAGGAGGGATAAATTGGGGGCTTGGGATTTGTAGATACTAATTACTATACATAAAATAGATAAAACAGCAAGGTCATAGGGTATAGCACAGTGAACTAACTATACTCAATACCTTGTAATGGCATATAATGAAAAAGAATATGAAAAGGAATATATATATATATATATGTATAAATGGATCACTATGCTGGACACCAGAAATTAACACATTGTAAATCGACTGTACTTCAACTAAAAACAAAACAAAACAAAAAAACCGCCTCCTCAACTATGGCACTAATAATCTCCAACCAGGGACAAGATCTCTCATACCTTTAAATGTCTATGGCTCAATTTCTGTATGGACTCTACTAACTCATATTTACTTCCTGAAAATGTTACTTATCTTTTTATGTATACTTTATGTTGTCATATAAATTATAAGCTCCTGTAAGGGAGAAAATATTGGAATACACATCATGACTCTTTTACATAAAAAGCCACTCAAGTAAATACTCAATAAATATTGCTTATGAGGCAAGGTTACTGGATAAAGGTTTTCCAACAAAGGACAAAGAGATAAAGAAATCAACTGTTAAATACAGATACTCAGTTTGTATCAATGTATAAATCTCAAACCAAGATCTATCATAAGAGCCAAAACTGTTCTAAGCATAAATCCCAAAAATAACAACTTACCTCATAAGGAATAGCTTGTAGTCTCTAAGTTAAGAATATTAAAGCCAAGGTTAGTTTTAGCTTTCTATAATTTATAAACAACGCTGTCAGATTTGGCCTAAAGTCCACAAAACACACAATGTATTAGACACTTACTAAAAGGTAACTATGTGTTATACATTGCAACTATGTAGGTGGAAAGATTTAGACCCTGTACTCAACAAGTCTATACAAAGATAGCTAATTAAACAGTAATGTTCAAGGTATAATGGGGAAAACAGAGTAACAATATTAACACCCATCCTCCTTTATCCTCAGTTGAAGTCTTATCAAGGAAGAGAAAAAACAAAAGCTGTAGTTGACAAAAGCGCTGGCCAGAAAAACTAATAAATGAGATACATTCAGAAACTGCATACATTCTCTAAAAAATCAAAATCAGCTAATTATTAAATATTTTTCACCTGGAAAACTGTCACAGAAATTTTAAACCAAATATCTGGCCTTGATTCACAGATATTTTATTCCATTAGGATATATTTTAAAATTACTCTTTAAAGTAAATTTTAATGTCAAATTTGGGGGGGGAAATTGCTATGGTTCTAATGGACCTAGGAAGTTTTCTTACAAATTAAAAAATAATCTCATATTTGTCTACAGTTTGTTATTTAAGAACACTAACATTACATACGTAAAGGTAAGATGTATTTCTTCATATATAATGATCATGATTACAAACCTATGGAAGAAGAGGTATGTATGCTATGCACATTTTATCCATCTGTCTAGACCCATCTTTGCTCTACAGCAGCAATCTGTAAGCTAGGTGTACTATGCTTCTTACTCAACCAGAGAAAAACAAGTTAACCAACTCTACCAAGTATCAAGTTTGCAGACTTTGTACCTCCAAGTTTTAACTATGCAAATTATTATAATGCGGATGTTTCCAAACAGCCACAAACTGACCCTCAGGTAAAATATTCTCCTCGGTTGATAAAATATTCTTCCCTTCAATGGAGTATTTCATACCTAATTCAATTAATCTAATTCAACACCAAAATAAACATACCAGTTGAATGTAATTAGTAAAATTTAATGTGCACTACATAAAGGCCCAGTCAGCATCAACTCAACTTTCTTTGTCAAGAATAGTCAATCCTATTCTGCCTTTCACCTTCCTAAGACAAATAGAGAAATACAACAAAATTGCATCAAACTTAGGAGTTTCAGTGAGGTGAAAATACTATATAGCCAATTAAGACCAAAACTGTCATTTAAAATTACTAATTTTATATATGGTATAGTATTTTTTCACATGTAATGATGATGTTATCAACCTACAGTCAAAATACCCCTTGACAATCTCTTAAAATGGACTATAGGCAGGGGAAGGTGTTCATAGGATACAACACACCCATGAGAAAAATGAGACTGAATTAAAGAACAAGGAGAGTCATATTTTATTCATTCCAGGGCTTATACTCAATGAATGAATTCCCAGGGTAGTCATTTGCATGATTATGATCCTCTACATCATCCCTCTTTTTCAAATTCGGAGAATATATGTTTAAGTTCAACACTCATGTGGTATGACTCTACTGCACTATATGAGCCAGAGAATAAAATTATCCTGGGGTAATAAGTAACCACCAGATGCTCTCTCCTTTCGTAGCATTATCAACTGAAGAGAACTTCTTGTATGCTCTTTCACCACCACCCCCCAACTACTTCTTAACTTTTACTTAGTTTCCAAAACTGTGCCGTCTACAAAAAAAAAAAAAAAGAGAGAGACAAGAAAGTACTTAAATCCCATCATGCCATCAAGTTAAATTTTTAAATGTATTTGCACAACAAAAGAAAACATATAACACATGATCTCTGCAGTTATTTGGGCTACTGTTCACAAATCATTCTGAGCAGCTCATTAATAGTTTAAAACTTAAAAGTCAAAACCCAGTTTTAGTGAGAAATCATATCTTACCCACAACCATAAGTGTGAATTCAAACCCTCTCTTCACTGATTTTCTGTATACTTGATTTGGGAGATTTGCAAATCCCACATAGCCTTCAAGGTTCTTCTGTTGCTGAGAAAAGCAAAAAAGGGTCCAGTTATTTATGTTTCCACAAAATGCTTCTGTCACACTTTCAAATTCCCTTCATTAACTTATTTTAGAAAACTCAAACTGTTATTCACATGGCAAATCAAACTGATTTTATAGTGTTACCAATGAAAGTATTAGTTACTTGCAGCAATGGACAAAATGAATTTAGCATGATTGATCGACAATATAATAGTCAAGAATAAAAACCCAAGGGAGTAAAATAAAAATTAAAGAAACCTGCCTCAGAACAAAGATTTTACTCTATAGTGAGTTAGTAATAATAACATTCTCACCAATCAACCAAAAGAAAAAAAAAGAAAAAAAGACTTTTCACAATAAAAAATTCAAATCCCTTAAAATTATATTAAGAACTCTTTTAATTATCCCCTTGGCTCATACTAATTACTACAAGCATGAGTTTCTTGAAATTTGTCTTCTAATTCATGAAATAAAATCAAAATGTCAAATTCAGAATTTTTCATAAACTCTTAAAAGCTCTCATGATCAATGACAATCAGTAAACAATATCTTTCAAGCTGTTATACCAGGTCTAATTATGTCACTTCAAAGTTTTCACATGATCCTGCTGCCTCCATAATCAGGGACAGGTTTGAAAGTAAGTTTTAATTCAGTTTTTTGTATGGCTTTTAATTCTTTGATGACCTCAACAATAGTTTCATGAGTAATTCAAAGAAACCTACTTCTAAAATGGGTGTAGTAAGTCTGATTTTCAACTTACCCATTGGTGAGAAAAACTGTCCATAGTTCAGACCATCTGAATGAGTAGAGTCTTACTGATTAATTTTACTTAGAGGTAGGTCTTATTCATCATTAAAATATAACAGCAAAATATTCCTAAGAGATGCACATTTCTCTTAAAGGTTTTTGCCACATTTAATTCTCATCCAAAAAAACTCATACAAGATCAAAGTATTAATTCAATACATTTGGATTTAACAAAGAACAACAATCTGCATTCCTCACTAGTTTTACATATGTAACTAAATATTCCATCCATAACCTTTTATCCTTTTTAAAAATCCATATAAACTAATTTTTAAAACAAAATGTTGAGAAGATAAGTAAGCCAATTAAACTAAAAAGCTAATTTTAAACATACTATTTAGGATACTGATCAGAATATAAGGTTTTAAAATCAAATACTTGAAAGCCTATGTGTAGAGATAAAATTTTATGTATTATATTTAAAGCTTCCTTGTTTCATACTTCATCCAACTATAACTGAAATTTAAGTTAACTTAGACTGAAAAAAGTCTCTGTATAAATTATGTAGTATACTCACAGCTACTTTGTAAAGACAACATTTCCATCATTCCAGTGTTCCAGATTCCAACAGAACAGATCCACAGAAGAACAGTAAACAAGGAATTCCAAGAATCATACATGGCACATTCAGCCCGAACAGGAGAGGAAAATCCATTGGAACACAGTAAAAAATAGAGGGGAAAAAAATGAAAGTTACTTACATGTAACTCAACAAATTAGAGGTAAATTACAAGTAAATTGAAGGCAAATATTTTTCTATTCATGTCAGGTATTTCTAATCCATTTCATCAGCTTGCCTGATGAAATACAGAACCAAAGATCTATCTTTTTATAAAGGACAATTACTATACTCTGTAGCTGAAGTCTTATAAGAAATGGTGGAAAGCTGTAAAGTATGAAGCTTCAAGAAGGTATAAGGGACCAAATTTAAATTCTAAGAAGAAAAAAATGTAAATTTTATACAATTTTGCTTTGTCAGTCACAGATTAAGACAGCCCAGATCAAATAAATACAAATGTTTTAGCTAAAATCTTTATACAGCGCTGTATTTCAAGTAATTAAAGTTCAGAACTGGAAGAAATGCAGACTTGTGGATAAAGGAAAGGGAAGAAAGCTAAAGATGGCAGGCAGTAACAAACGGAAAGATGAACGTAAATGTGAGCTGTGAAAACTGAAAGGTAACTAACAGAGCATAGAGAAGAAAACAGACTATCCCTGGACAAAAATGTCTGTGAAAAGGGTACATCTTTATTCTATATCAAACAAATCTGTGAGTTTTGTTCACATGAATTATATTACAACCTAGAATACATGATGATGATTATTCAAGTGTCACCTTCACAGAGAGGACTGCCCTGACCACCTTATCTAAAATTACTCAGCACTTTGCTGTTTTATGTTTTTGTCTTTTGCACTTCAATATACATTTTACAAATTTTGTTTATTGCAATATCCACCTGACTCTGCCTCCAAGAAGAATGTAAACTCCATCAAGCTATAGATTAAATGAATTATATAAATTGTGGCATCAAAAAGAGGAAGGCATCTGGGAGAGGTGAAGAAGTTTCAGAGAAAATATTTTAGGTTACAAATTCAAGGAACCCACAATGCAAAAGGCTTAAAAAAATGTCTGAATCTACCCGTGTCTTATTCATTGCTTTATCCTCAACTCCTAGGACAGTCTTAGGCACACAGTACAATTAGGGGATTGAATAAAGAATAGGGGGGAAAGCATTCCAGGGCAAGCAGTGGGCCCTAAAGTGGGGGTGAACTTGGCACTTTCAGGAAAAAGAAGGTACATCAACTACAATAAAGTGAGGTAGGTGACCAGGGGATAAGTGATAGAAAACGAGGTCAGGGAGGCAGGCAGGGGCCAGATCATGTGGGATCCAGCCATCACAAGAAATGTGGATGTTATTTTAGGCATGATGGGAAGCCACTGGAGGGTTTTACCTAGGCAAGTGACCTGACCTGATTTGTGTTTTAAAGATAGCTCTCACGGCTAAGAGAAGTGGAAATAAGAAAACTAGTAAGGAGCCTACTGCAATAGTCCAAGAAAGAAAGGATATACTAAATTTAGGTAGTATAGATGCAAGGAGAGAGAAGGATTCAGGATACACTTTGAAGGAAGGATTGCCAGGACATTGCTGGTAGATTAGATGTGACTGGTAAAAGAAGAAGAGACCAAAGATAACTCCTAAGTACTTGGTTTGAACACCTCTAGGGAAATAGACAAAAAAGGGGAGGAAGAAATTGGGCAGTGAGAGCCAAAATCACCAAAATCAAAAACAGCTTTGAACATGTTAAGTTGGGGTATCTATTACATATTCAAGAAGAGATGACCAGTAGGCAGTTAAATATATGAATTCAGAAATTCCAGGGTTGGTTGGTGCTGAAAATACAGACTCAGGAAACATAAGCATATAGACAGTTATTGGGAGAGGACTGGATTCCCAAAAAGAGCTTATAGATAAAAGGAGGTTTAGACAGCATCCTGTAGCACTCCAACACTGAGATGTTAGGCAGAGAAAAAGTGAGAAACATCAGACAGTGAGGAGGAAGGAAAACGAGGACTGACTCAAGGTCACTCAATTGCGTTAAATGATACCGAAAATACTGAAAAGCCAAATGAAATACCAGAGATGTGAACGCATAATTTGTAAATAAGGTTATTGGTAACTTTGAACAAAAGCAGTCTTAGTAACATAGTGAAGAAGAAGAGTGAGGTTGAGAGTAAATAATTCTTTGTACATAACTATTATAACATTTTAAATAATTTCACATTTTAAATTATTTTAAATTTAAGTATGTTACTTGCCAGTTTCCCCATATGACTGATTTCCCAGGGGGAGGGAATCATGTCATATTCATCTCTACATTTCTAACAAAGTGCTGATATACAGGAGTTATTAAAAATTGATAAATGTGGCATCAAAATTTCTTCTGAGGAAGAAACTGTCTAAACACAAAAGACAGAATTAGGGAACACACTAATAATGTAACATTGTTGACTAAACCATACAAACTTTCCACATTTCATAAGAATCTTTCCTTACCCAAAATTCTAAAATCAACCACAGTCTGTAATTCAGAAGACTTAACCACCCACTGATTCTTTTTCTGCACAAATAAAATGTTCACAGTGCCAGTGTGAAACATAATCTCTGGATAAAGAAAATTATTTATAGATGAGTATTAAAACTGTGACACTTGAAAGCATGTGAATGTAGATAAAAGTATATTCACCCAGCTTCTAAGAAAATAATTTTAGTAGTCTTTTAAGAGTGTTACTTGATTTCAAACATAAGAACACAAGAAACAGTTATCGAATCATTTTTTCTAAAAGCATGTATTTACAAAATCTTTTAGGTACTATCTAAAAGATATGCCAAATCTCTATGTCAAAATTTATATTTAAAAAGATCAAGCTACAACAATTCCATTGCTTGCTGTTTCACCACCTGCAGAAAAACTTAAATACAATACACAGTAATTTCAGTGTCTAACTTACCTAAACTTACTTCTAGAAATCAATTATATTCAAAGAACAAGATGCTTCAAAGGGGTTTCAATTGATAGATTATTGGAATCCTTGATATTTGTTTATATTCTCTTGCCATTTGAATCCAATTATTTTAAATGTTTGGAATATTAATATTTGCTTTAACAAATTTTCCAAAAGAAAAAAGCAGCAACTTATTTTGAAAACTGCTAAACATACTTTCCAGTAACAACAACAACAAAAACAACACCAAGTTGCAATAGATTGACAAAAGTCAGAATCAGAGGAAAATATTAAAACATATTGTTGGTAGGATCTACTATAAACTGTCAACTCTCCCCACCTTTACAAAATGAGATGTTCAGCCTCAAATTACCTAAATATGACCAGAATTCTATTTTTCTCCTTAGTAACTGAAATCAAAAATAAAAATAAAAATAAAAATTAGGCTACAAAGATCCAAGGTTTACATCAGTAACTTAAAATTTCAAAGGTAACATCTGGTCTTTCCTAAATAACTTCAAGTTCAACCTGAACCACCTTGGATTTTAAAACATAGGTGAATTGTAAACTGTTTACACACTGACAAAAATAATTAAATTTCTTTCTCATAAAGTTTATTAAACTCTAAATACAAAAGACTACTCACTACAAAAGGAAAAAATATTAACATAAATTTATGTCTACTCATTATTTCTAACAAAAGCCTTACATCATACACATAGACATAACTGTCTAGTGCCTGTTTAGTCAAAACCTACCATCTCTTACATAATTCAAGGGGAAAGTTAAAGGATCTATTTAAACATTTTAAACATTACTGGCATATAAACACCTAGATTTTAGATTTAATATAACAAGGACACTAAGATGCTACAAGATCACATAGGCTTGTTCTAAATGTTGGCTTTGCTGCCCCTTCCTCAATTTCCTCTAAAGGTCATATCTTAGTTTGCATGTCCCCAGCTCCTCCCTTTTTACTGAGATGAACAGTTGTGTACGAATGGAACCAACTTTTACTTTCTTAATGTTATTCTGGATTCTTGGTTAATCTGTTTTAAAGATTTTAATATTTAATTCTATGAAAACATGTAAGAATGAGACAACTTAAACTTTAAGTAATTTTTTTTCTTTACTCTCAACTTGAAATTCAGAGCTCTACTTACAGAACTGCTGATCACTCTCATTCATTTAACGTAGTTACTGGAACCTTACAATTTATGTATTAGTGATTAGATATAAAAGATTAAAAAAAAAGTCCCTGCTTATGAAACTAAGAATCTGAGGTCAAGTAAGTTAGAAGGCAATTATAGTAACACAGTGATAAATAATATAATGGAGGCAAGCACATAAAGACAGCTATGAGAAAAAGTAAGGATGCTTTGTCCTATCCTGAGATCAGATCCTTCAGATCCTGAAGGACTTGCAGGCCTTAGTCTGATGAGAAAATGTGGGTATGTGCTGGAGAATATGGGTCTTGGGCAGGCTAATCGATAACTGCAAAGACACAAAAGCAAGAGGAGACCATGGTTCTTTATGGTAACTACAAATAGTTCAATACAATTCATTATCAGGGTCCAGGAGCTACAAGCAGGAAAGTTAAGCAAAAGGCAGATCATAAAGGACTTTGTAGGCCACACTAAAGAACTTAGATTAGACTTCATCTTAAAAAGTTATGGAGAGCATTAAAGGATCTGAAGCAGAAGAATGCACAGTTACATCAATTCACGTGCCGACTCACAGTCGTATTTTAGAAAAGTGCCACTAACAAGAATATTGAGGATGAACTGGAGGAGATAATGGTAGCAACCCCAATATCTGTTGCAGTAGCCCAGGGAAGAAATTAGACCTGAATCAAAATAGAAGTAGTGGGAATGAAGAGAAATCTAAGTTAGAATTTTACTGTCCATTAAGGTAGCCACTAGCTACATGTGACTACTGAACACTTGAAATTTAGCTAGTCTGAATTGAGACGTACTCTAAGTGTAAAATACAAACCAGATTTTGAAGACGTAGTATGGAAAAAAACAATGAAAAAATGTCTTAATCTTTATATTGATTACACGTTGAAATAAAATTTTATGTATATAGATACTAGGTTATACAAAATATGATACCTAAATTAATTTCACCCATTTTTACTTTTTAAATGGGGCTACTAGAAAAGCTTAAATTACATACATGGCTTGCATTCATTTCTAATGGACAGTGCTGGGTTAGATGTTAATGAGTCTCTGTAACTTGTGGGGAGAGTAGTAAGACTCACATTTCTGAATTTAGGCTGAGCAACTGGATTAATGGTGGTATCAATCATTAGAAGCAAAAATCATCTGAGTTTAAGGTGCTTAAATGGGCTTTAGGGAGATAAATGTCTAGTAGACAGCTACATATATAACATAACCATTAAGTTAGAAGTTCTAGAATGTCTAGGTTAGGCAGATATTAACATTTTATGTCATCAACATTTAAATGGTACAGCAGCCATGAGTTTTGAGTCCAAATATAGTATACAAAGTAGGAAGCCGATCAACATCAATGCCAACATCCCACCACCATCATCTACACAAACCTAGGAAGACTGAGGAAAGTAGTTCTTAGAAGCAGTTCAAGAAGGTCAATTATAGTGGTCTCTTTCAAGAAGTGATCAACTGTACCAAATACTCTGGAGTGGTTAATATAAAGATGTGTAAACAATTCTTCCTGATTGCTTATCTGTGAATAGAAGAGCAATAAGGTAGAAGCCAGAGGACAACAAGGGGTTAAGGGACGGTTTTAAGAATTAAAAAAAAAAAAAAAAAAAGGAGAGTTGCAAGTTTAAATGCTAACAGTTTATATTTCCCCGGAAGGGAAGGAATTTACTTTTTATCAAAGGTTCATTTAGTAATTCCTATTTCCTTTACGATCTATATACTGTGTCAGTGATAGCTCTTACTCAGTGTATCCTTTCTAAGATGGAAATTTAATTAGATATGCATTTGTAATGAAATATTTCAGTGACTTAGGAATATGTACAATCACATGCACCTGATATTTAATCAAAGGTAAAAAGGTAGCATTTAGGATTAGTAATTTTACTGCTAAGACTGAGCATTACTTATTTTCAGTTGAGCAAAGAATATTAAACTACTTACACTATGCTATTATTTGCCCTGGTCACTTAATCCTACAAATATTTCACAAAAAATATAAATAGAAGCATATGTTAAGTGTGGGCAACTGGAACCACGTCACATTCTCTAAATAACCATGAATTAATGAACAACCGTTTACATTTATACTCTCTAAAGATGTAATTCAAATATATTTTGTTTGTTATTATTGTTATTTTTGTTAACTCAAATCTTTTGGCAATAGAATTTCTCTTTATTGAATCAAATGAGCTCTTGTGCATAAAAATGTATTAAAAGCTATAAATTGCTAGACAAATGTTAGTTGTCATCATTACAAATGTTTATAATAAGGACTTCCAATTAAAGAAAGAGTATGACACAAGTAAAACAAGCTCAAGGAGGAGTAGATTCAGAAGCTACAGGGACTCTCTTGATCTAGGATACTACCACCATAATAGATTAGAGGAAAGAGTTTTTCATGATGAATAATTACAAAATCTTATTAAAAGTTTGAGCTAATAAATGACAATTTTATGCAAAAAATCATTTTATCTTGCAGTTTCCTTTATTTACTGAACAAATAATTACTGAGCTTTTCTGTGCTAGACCATATTCTAGGTGCTTGGAATGTATCAGTTAATAAGAACAAAGATTCCTGCCATTGTTGTACTTGCATTCTGGTGAAGAGAGATAGAAAATTAACAATAAACAAGATTAATCAGCCAGCTGTAATGAGTTAAATTACAAGGTAAGTGCTATGGACATAACTGAAATTAGAAAAGGTATCATTAGGAGCCTGTTTCGGAGAAGAGAAGTTTTCAGTATTAAATAGGCCTTGTTGAGAAGGTAAATTTTAAGCAAACACTAAAGAGATGAGAGAGTTAAAATTTATCTGATGCAAAAAAAGTACTGCAAGCAGAAGGAACAGCTAAAGAAAAGCATAGTATGGGAGCATGCTAGATACAAACTGGAATGAAGTAATCAGAGGACCGTGAAGCAGTAGATAGTTCAGAGAGCCAATGTTGAAGGGGAACAATCACATAGGGCCTTATTGCTGCCACGAGGACTTTGGATTTTATTCTAGGTGAGATCGGATGCCAATGCAGAGTTTTGAGCAGAGGAGTGACTCGAGCTGACTTGCATTCTAGCTTGTATGTTGAGATTACACTGTAGGGAATAAGGTTAAAAATCCATGCAAGAAATGATAGAAGATTGGATCAGGGTGAATGCGGTAAATAGTGGCCAGATTCTGAGTATGTTCTACAGAACCAACAGCATGTGTGAGGGGTGTTTTCCAGGTTTCTAGACAGTTCTTGGATTCCATATTGCTAATTTTGTTCTTTGTGTTGAGGCCTCTGGGCATCCTCTTTGGTCTGATGAGTCTTTGTCCATCATTCCAAGTTTCAAAGACATGCTTATCTGCCTGGTACTGATATATCTTCCTTCAGTACTACTTACCTGATTTCAGATGTTCAGTTTCATCATTTGAATCCTTATCTGGATTTAGTCCTCCATCATGCCCATTATTTGCCTGATTCCTGTTAATCTTTCAGCCTTTTTGGCCTGACATCCTTACCCTGGAATCTGTTATTAGCCGTTATCTGTGGTACAAATGCTCACTATAGTTGTAATTATTACTAATTCATCAGTTAAGCTGCAATGGAGGGAATGGGCCAAGAGTTATACAAGACGGAAAAAAACTTAAGGGGAGAAGAGAATTTTGATCTTACAATTCTCTAGCCAAAGAAGCCCCTATTTTGGCATCACTTTAAGCTGAATAAATTGTGCCTGCAGAATTTATATATTCAAGAAGGCTGTCAATATTTATGACATCCTTTCTCTTATATAGGACCATAAAGTCCACTTGGCTATGGAAACGATGCTGAGTTAAAATTCCTTAAATTAGAAGCATTTTGAAATTTCATTGTTTTGTAATTTGGTTAATGGATAATTGAGATATATAAACAGTTGTAAGTGAAATAAAAGTAATAAATTATTTATGAAAATAATAAATAAATAAATAAATACATACACACATACATACATACTAACAGAAAAGATTACCTGGACAAATGGCTGATGAAAGGAAGGAAACTAGAATACAGATAACATTCTGTGGAGTGGAGGACAGGATTTTCTCTAAACACCAGGGAGAAAATCACCTGCTAATCCCAACTGAGGTGGGATGGACTAGAGAATTTTTAGAGGTAAGGATCTGACTCAGCAACCACAAGAACAAAGAGAGAGGCTAGAAAGGAATACACAGCATGCAGCCAAGCAGTTCTGTTTACTAGTTTAGGCTCAAAACCTCAAATCTGTGTGACTGTATCTCTGAAGCCATAGGATCTTTTACTCCAGTAGCAACTCATAACTTGAATGTAAGCCAATAGGCTGTAGGATTCATCTGAAGCTGTTATTTCACAGAAAAGGTGCACAAAATTAGTGGTCAAAGGAGCTGACAAGTATGGTTGAAGTGATTCAGCGAACAAAAATGCAGAGAGGGTCAAGGATCAAAGGTAGGAAGTAAGGAAGTGAAACAGCTAAAAGAATGTGAAGTTGTGGATAGAATGAACCATACAATTAAGACTTTAGAGGTGGAATAGAAGTTCCAGATGATGACCATATGGGGCCATTAAAATGATGGTTCAATCACAGTCCAGACACTGTGAAGCTAAATTACTAAACAAGTTTTACACATGGGCACTAAAAATGACCCAGAATGATAACAGAGCTTGGAGCAGAAAGAAAAACTAAGTTGTTGGTGCCATCTTCAACAAATAAGGAGAAACCAGGAATGCAGTAACTGACAAATCTAAGAACAGTGAGAAAATACTATTATTAAATAGTACAAGCTTTAAAGAAGCAGGGCTTTTTTAAAGGTAGGATGGTCTAGAGTCTAGACAAGCACCGTCTGAAAGAGATGTAGGATGAATGACATAAGTAACTATAAACATCCCAGTAGACACACTAAGGAAGTAACAGTAAAAAGGTGAAATTAACTTTAATGTCTTATTTAACCCAATGTATATACAATATTATCATTTTAACATGCAATCAATATAAAAATTATTATGACTCATTTTACATTATTCATTATTCTACATTCTTTTCCCTCTGTAATAATCTTTGAAATGCAGCATACCTTACTTAGGACTAGCGACATTTTAAGTGCTCTGGAGCCACATGCGGTTAGTGGCTACTATACTAGATATAGAAATAGAACATTTCATAGATACAGGACATTTTCATCACTGCCAAAAGATCTACTGGAGAACACAAAATAAAATAAATAGTAGTACTTAGCAGTGGGTTAGGATGTGAGAAAATAGGCACTCTCGTACATGACTGGTGGAACATAAACTGAAATCACTTCCCTGAAGATCAATTTGGCTTTGAAGACCAAAAGCTCAAGTTTTCATGCTCTCAGACCCAGCAAATTCCACCTCCATGAATTTATAATCTCGGGACAATGTAAGATATAGACAAAAGAACACTCAACAAAGCACTGTTAATGATAGTGAAAAATTATAAGAACCAAAGTTTCAAAAACAGGTGAAACAAATAATTTATTATGGCACTCCCATACATTAAAATATGCAGCCATTAGAAGTGAAGTTTTAGAATAGACATAACAGATGACAATACATTGAATGGAAAACTATGATTAGACAGTACAGTAGTATTCACCTTTAAACATTCTCTTATGTATACATTGGAAAACAATTAAAAAGAAATAGACTGAAGTGACATTAAAGAAATTAGCTAAGTAAAGACCTCAGAAAATTCTCTCCTTTATTAAAAGTAATGAGAAAACTGGCAAATTTGTTAAAATCAACTTCTTCCAAACTCCACAAATTAACAAAAGACTTGCAGCAATCCAAAGAGTGCTTATTCAGGAAGAAGGGCTGAATCTAATAAAAACAGTAGCTCTTGTTGCATTTTAACTTACCTATCCTATCTTCCCCTCGCCAGCTCTATAGTAATTTTGAAAATCAACAGCATGCAATCATGGCAAAAACCAACACCATGTCAGCAACTGGAAGAGGCAGAGTGGGCTCCTTCAAAGCCCCATTCACAAAGAACATCATTTGATGGTTCCCTGGAAGATCCTACAAATAAGCACTAAAATAACAGACTTCAGTAATAACACATGATAAAGAAAACAGACTTTACAGAATTAGTTCCCAAAAAGTCACTAAGCAAACAAACAACAAACAGCAATAATAAACCTCCGGGGGGCGAAGGAGAGAAACTGACCAAAGATGCCATGTTGTACTGTTTAAAATGTCCAGTTTTCAAAAAAAAATTATGAGACATGCCAAAAAACAAACAAACAAACAAAAACAAAACCCCAAAACAAGAAAGTATAACCCATATTCAGGGGAAAAAAAAGCAGTCAATAGAAACTAACTCTGAAAAAACTCAGACATTAAGCAAAGACTTTAAATCTACTATTTTAAACATGTTCAAAGGACTAAAGGAAATCATGTCTAAAAAACTAAAGTATAAGAACTACATTCACCAAATATAAAAGGTCACTAAAGAGGAAATTATCAAAAAGAACTAAATAAAAATTCTCAAGCTGAAAAGTATGATAACTGAAATGAAACTTCACCAGAGAGGCTCAAAAACAAATCTGAGCTAGCAGAAGAAAGAATCAGCAAATTTGAAGATAGGTCAAATAACATTTACCAGTCTAAGGAACAGAAACAAAAAGGAATAAAGAAAAAAATGAACAAAGCCAGATACTGTGGAACAAAACCAAGCATACAAACACATACATGATGGGAGTCCCTGAAGCAGTGGAAGAAAGAAAGGAAGGAGGGAGGGTGGGAGGAAGGGAGGGAAAGAGACAGGGGGAGAAAGGGAGGAAGAGGCAAAAGTAAGTTTGAAGAAACAATGGCAGAAAACATCCCAAGTCTGAAGAAAAACATTAGTTTATAAATCAAAAGCTCAGCAACAACAAACAGGAAAAAAGCAAAGAGATCCATATCCAGACACATCCCAAACTGTCAAAAAAAAAAAAAACAAAAACAAAAACCAAAACCAGAGACCAGGAATCAGGAAAGCAGCAAGAGAGACTCAAATGACCATAATATACAGAGGACTCTTAGTAAGAATAATGACTGACATTCCATCAGAAACCACAGAGGCCAGAAGCAGATGGATGATATATGCAACATATAAATCAAAAAGATTGTCAACCAAGGCTTCAATACCTACCAAAGGCATCTCTCAAAAAATGAAGGCAAATTTAAGACATTCTCTGATAAGCAAAAACTGAGAGAATTCCTCACAATCAGATATGCCCTACAAGAAATACTACATAAGTAAATTAAAAAGACAATACAAATATAATTATTTGCCACTCTTTTCTTCTACCTGACTTAAAGGAGAACTTCATGAAGCTATAATTATCACATTGTGTTGTTGGGCTTATAAAGTAGAATGAAGTAATTTGTACAACACTAAGAGCACAAAGGAAGTAAAAGAAGATGAAAGTAAACAGGAGCAAAAAATTACTATATTCTATCAAAACTAAGTTGGTAATAACCCAAATTACAATGTTATAAGTTAAGATATTAACTGAGCAATCCCCAAGGCAATAAATAAAAAGACAAATAACCCAATTAAAAATTGGGCGAAGCACTTTAATAGACATTCCCCCAAAACAGATATACAAGTCACCAATAAGTACACAGAAAGAAACTTAACGTCATTATCCATTAGAGAAATGCAAATCAAAACCACAATGATACCACCTCACTCCTACTAGAATTGTTAAAAAAAAGACAGACAATAACAAGTATGGACATAGATGTAGAGAAACTGAAACCCTCAGATGTTGCTGATGGGAACTGAAAATGCTAAAGTTGCTTTGGCAAACCATTTGGTAGTTCTTCGAAAAGTTAAATATATAGTTACCCTATAATCCAGCAATTCTATTCCTAAGTATATATCCAAGAGCACTGGAAGCATAAGTCCAACATAAAAACTTGTACTTAGATGTTCTTGGCAGCATTATTCAGAATAGCCAGAAAGCAGAAATAACCCAAATGTCTATCAGCTGATGAATGGATAAACAAAATGTGGTATTACCTATACAATGAAATATCACTCAGCAATAAAAAGGTATGAGTATTGACGCATGCTACCATATGGATGAACGTTGAAAACATCATGCTAAGCGTAAGAAGCTAGTTGCAAAAAAATTAATACTGTACGATTTCATTTACTTGAAATGCCCAGAATAGGAAAATCTATAGAGATGAAAAATAGATTTGGTTGCCAAGATCTGGGAAGAGGAGGGAATGGAGTAATTGCTAATTAAGTACAGGGTTTCTTTTTGGACTGATGCAAATGTTCTCAAATTAGATAGTGATGATGGTTGCACAACTGTGTGATTATACTAAAAATGACAGAACTGTTCACTTTAAAGGTGCAAATTTTATAGTATGTGTATTATATCTTGATAAAGCTGTTACCGAACATGTAGTGCCCTATAATACCTTTCATATGTAATTTTTATATCTCCTTTCCTACATGTATCTTCTCACTTGTGCAGAAAGATAGGAAGAAACTAAAAACTAACCAGAAACTATTAAGATTGGTTACTCACATGGATGGGTGGTCATATGGTAGAAGAGGAAAATGAGAATAGAGTAAAAGAGACAAGAGGTGAGGGGTACATTTCTGGACATACTGCTTTACAGAGTTGACTACAAACACCACAGTACTGTTTCACATACCTCAATGAAAAAAATTACTGAAATCATCCAGGATGTGAGAAAACCTCAAAACAGACTAGAAACAGTAACAAAATTAACTATTTCAATGAGTAACATAAAGCCAATGAACAAGGTGGGTAAAAAGAGAACATACGTAGCTGTGGAAAACAGTATGCTGACTGTATAGTATAAAAGTAAAGACAAAAGAAAGTATACACAATACTACACTCTAGTAAAGTATATTTACAATAGCAATTCTGAAACTACACTTAAGTGTATACCAGAATTGAACAAATAAGTAAATAAACTGTAGATGAGGGCCAGGTTTTACACTGTTGGAGAAAGGAATTACAAATAAGGAAAAGAGAAAGGCTAGACTGAACCTTGTGTTAGTGGATTGGAACTGATGTATCAGTATGAATTCATGGTTTTTTAATATACATGTATATACATACTCATACACATGCAGATACATAAAGAAATTCAGATGTGTATATGTACACAAAAATATAATTTCTTAAAGCTATCTGTTCAAAACACCTAGAAGCAAAGACACTCCAAGAGCAATGAGCACTTCTAGTGCTGAGATCTTGGTTTCTAAGCACTATTCTGAAATAAAAGGAACTTGGACTCCTTGGAGAAATGATCAATTCTAGGGCCAGGGCTTAGGGAAGAAAAATAAAAGATGAACCAGAAAGTAAGGAAATGTTCCCAAAAAATGACAGGGCATGTTGAAATAAGAATAGGAGCTAACTTCAAAGAGCTCCTAATGGTCAAATTCATGACAATTTGAGCAATAAACAATGATAAAATTAATATTCATGTGTCTAAAATTAATAATTGAATGAATGAATACATGAGATAGAACAGCTCTTCCTTACAAAAGAATTCCCATTAAAAAAATATAGCATAATGGAAACAGAAAATCACTATTAAGGCAACAGCATAATAATAATTGTGACAGACAAATTATTGACAGAAAGTAGATAAAGGTATGATGAGACATAAGTTACTTGCATAGTTCAACAAAGAACTAGTATCTAAAATACACAACTCAATTAGACAAAAAACCCAACTTAAAAAGGGACCAAAGATTTCAACTGACCACTGAAGACATACAGATGGCAAATAAGCACATAAGATCTCCAACATCATTTAAAGATACACTTTAAATGTGACATGATAAAAGTTGAAAAAGGTAACAAATATTTTGTACAATACATTCAGAATCCAAATGAAATTTACTATGGAAATATGTGGATCCAAACCACGTCCTTTTTCCTCACCCCCAAATCAGAATCTGAAAGATAGTTTCAGGTAAGAGCAGAACTACAAAATGGGACTGCAAAAATAAGGAGGAGGTGGTAAGGACACATTTCACGCACTTTATCAACAAGTTCCTCTACTTAAAAAAAAAAAGTGTTGAAGAAGCAAGATAAAACAATAGTTAGAACAAGGGGAAGAGGTGGAGCCATCTTAGTTGACACTATGCTCCATAAGTCAGTAAGAAAATAAAGTAACCCTAAAAGGCAATTTAACTTTAGGCCTCATCAACAGACTTATATAGCAAGCAGAGAGACACAAAAGATAGATTTATTCTGATCTGTAATTTTAAGATCACAAGATACTCATTTCAGTTCCTGGTATCGGGGATATATACCAAATGAAGAAAGTCCAGAGGGGAGTAACAATGGTTGGAGGGATGTAACCCCTTGTCATATAAATGTTTAAAGGAAATGGAAAACCTAAAGGCTCTACAAAAGATTCAGGGAGAGAGCTGTATTCAAACTATTGAATAATAATATTAAAAAGAGAAATCAGACTTATCTTTTTGGTCCTAAGAAGTAAATGAGAACTTATGAATACAAATATCAAAGACAGATACATATAAAAATAGGAAGAAAAAAATTAACAGTGACAGATATTCAAAGACAAAATATGCTACCTCAGAAGGCAGTGAGCTTCTAACAGGCTAGATCAGCTCTGTTCTTTAGAAATATAACACAAGCCACTCATGTAATTTCAAATTTTCGATGCCACATTTAAAAAAGCAAAAAGAGACAAGTAAAATTAATTGTAATAATATATTTTAATTCAATATACTCAAGACATTGTTTCAGCATGCAATTAACATAAAAATAAGTTAGAGATTTTATATTATTTTTTTCAAAGTGTTCGCAAAATCCTCTGTGTATTTTATCCTTACACCAAATCTCAGTTCAGACAAGCAACATTTCAAGTGCTCAATAGCCATATATGCTCATGGCTACAGTACTAGACAGTCATTTGACAGGTATGCTGCAGGGAGAATTAGAATATTATTTGCATAATTAGATTAAATAACTTAATACATCTTCCAATCCTGAGATCTTGTGAAAATAGAAGAATAAGAAAAGAAGTATCAAGAACATACAATTTTTAAAGGATTTAGTCCATTTTAATCAGCTACTACTGTGCCTTGTATACTCATGACATATATGCACTCTGTACACAACACAGCAGTTCTGTCAACGAATTCAAATTATTTCCACTACATATCTCTCAAACTAGCTTCTTGAAGACATCAAAGCCACTTCTTATCACAATACTGAATTCCATGACTCATAAAGATATTCATCTTAGCATTACTTGCTTAATAAAAAGAAGTGTAAGTAGAAATGAAGTATTTGTTGTTACCTGTTTTTAAGGTTTTTTTTTTCTATAGCTTGCCTACATTACACCACCACATAGGAAAATAGAAATTCAACTCTTGCTATGGACCAAATTGTATACACCCCAATTTTTACGAGGAAGCCTTCACCCTAATGTAACTATACTTGGAGAAAGGGCCTTTAAGGTCATAAGAGTGGGGCCCATCACATGGAACTGGTATTATTACAAGAAAAGGAAGAGACCCTAAAGATATCTTTCTCCCTCCATGAGGGCACAGAGGAAAGGCACTGTGAGGACACAGTAAGAAGGCAGCCATGTGCAAGCCAGGAAGGCATCTTACCAGAACCCAAACCTGCTGGCACCTTGGACTTCCAGTCTCCAGAACTGTGAGAAAACAAAATGTCTGTTGTTTAAGCCACCTTACCTATAGTATCGTTATGGCAGCCCTAGCAAATACTAGAAAATACTTTTTAAAACTATTGCAAACTAAACTACGTTACTATTTAAATTATTTATAAATTTTGATAAATGTTTCTATATGTTTATAAGTTTACTCCACAACAAAAGATATGAAAAGCCTGCCTTGTTGAAATAGTGCAAGCAACCAAAGTAACTTGATACCTCAAAATGGCAAACTCTAATTTATCCATACCCAAGGTCTTCAACTTACATTTCATTATAAAAACAATATTCTACTCAAGATCAGTACTATATATAATAAAGGTATAGAGATCAATGGAAGGCTCAAAAAGGCAAGTCACCCATCACAATACTGCAACACTACCCAACTACCAACATTTGTAACATTAAGCATGAATAATAATTAACTCATAATACATTAAAAAAAAAACTGATAGTGCTGTTACCTATGAAAAGAATAGTCTTGGGGGGTGGAGGGTGGGAAGGGATAGACTGGGATTTCAAAATTGTAGAATAGACTACACTGTATAGCACAGGGAAATATACACAAAATGTTATGATATCTCACAGAGGAAAAAAATGTGACAATGAGTGTGTATATGTCCATGAATAACTGAAAAATTGTGCTGAACACTGGAATTTGACACAACATTGTAAAATGATTATAAATCAATAAAAAATGTTGAAAAGAAAAGAAAAGAAAAGAAAAGAAAAGAAAAGAAAAGAAAAGGAAAGAAAAGTCTTAAAGGAGTTCAAGGTAAGAGGAGGATCATCAGTCTCAGTTGGGCAAAGTTTGCCAGAATAAGTTTTGAGCGGACCTTCCTTAATAGATGGATACAACTTCAAGGTAGGTAAGAACAGTAAAAGCAGAGGCAAGAACACAGAACATGATTTGATCTCAACAGAAGGGAAGAGCCTAACAAGGAGGTCCTAAAATGACTGCCTAAGTTTTTAATGAAAGAGCATAAAAGAGAATCATAGGGCAGGACAGTAGTTCCCTCTTATCTGAAATTTTGCTTTCCAAACTTTCAGTTACCCACTATCAACTGAGGTATGAAAATATTAAATGGAAAATTCCAAAAATAAGTAACTGATAAGTTGTAAACTGCACGCAGTTCTGAGTAGCATGATGAAATCTCGCAACTTCCTGCGTTGTCCTGCTCCATCCAGCCCAGGACATGATTCATCCCTCTGTCCAGTGTACCCTGCCCTTTAGTCACTTAGCCTTCTCAATGATCAGATCACCTGTGACAGTACTGCAATGCCTGTGTTCAAGTGACCGTTACTTCATAATTTTACTTAATAATGGCCCCAAAGCACAAAAGTTGTGATACTGGCAATAAGATATGCCAAAGAGAAGCCCTAAGTACTTCCTTTAAATGAAAAGGTGAGAGTTTTCGATTTAATAAGGGAAAAAAAATCACATGCTGAGGTTGCTAAGATTTATGGTAAGAAGGAATCTTCTACCTGTGAAATTGTGAAGGAAAAAGAAATGTGTGGTAGTTTTGCTGCTGCACTTCAAACTGCAAAGCTACAGCCACAGTGCATGATAAATGCTTAGTTAGGATGGAAAAGGCATTAAATTTGTGGGTGGAAGACATGAGCATAGAAAGTGTTTCAACTGATGGCACAACATGTTGCACCAGAAAGCATGGAGCCCATATGAAAACTTCAGCAAGCAAGGGATCCCCTAAAATGAGCAACACCAAACCACTTACTGCAAATATGGGATGATTACACAGATTCAGGAATAGATTTGGAGTGAACAATATAAAAATTACTGGAGAGGCTGCATATGCCAATGAAAAAGCCACTGCCACATTTCTGGCAGAGTTGAAAAAGTTGATTAAGAGAGAGACCACATTTGTATAGCTTTTATTACAGTATACTATTATAATTGTTCTACTTTATTATTAGTTATTGCTATCAATCTTTTACTGTGCCTAATTTATAAATTAAACCTTATCATAGGTATCATAGGTATGTATGTATAGGAAAAAACAGTACATACAGGATTTGTTACTATTTGTGGTTTCAAGCATCCATTGGGGGTCTTGGAACGTATCCTCCACAGGTAAGGGGGGACTACTGTATAAATATAGCTAGAAATCTGAATTCTAATATCTGCTATAACTTAGATCTATGCTCTGGGTGGGTAAGCTACATCAATTGTCTGAGCCTTAGACTGGGATAAAATATTTGAGGTTATTATAAGGTATATATGAAATAGTTGAAATATTGAGCACTTCACATATAATAAGTAAAATAAATGACAGTTGTTATAGTGGGTGTGCAATAGACAACAGCTATAATTAAGGCCTCTGGGCTTTTATCTTGTTGTTAAATGGCTTCCAAACCTAGGTGTAATCAGAAGCATCTGGGGAGCTTGATATACACATACCTGGGCCCTAGCCTAGAAGTAGGGAATTAGAATCTTGCTGGTAGGGCCCAGGAAATAAGTCTTTTAAACAAAAACCTTACAAACCTATACTATAAATAATAAAAAGATATTTAAAATTCTACAATAGGCCAATTATTTTATGAAAATGGTGTTTTAGTACAATAATCTTATAAAGATTTATTAAATGCAGTGAGAAAAAGCAGTAAGACCAACGAAGAAACTCCTCAAATAGCAATGACTTTTGTTCACCCTGGTTAGATTTAATTTGTTAAATGGAATCCACTAGTAACTAAGAATACCTATCCTTTAATTAAAAAGCAATAGATTCTCCCATCCCTACCCAAAAGCCTTCAATACAGTTTCAAATAAAAATGTTCCCATCAAGCATAAAACATCTCCCTTATTCCCTCACTCCTGGCTGGTATTAATGTTGATGGTGCATTTATCTCTTATCTCTCATTTATCTCATGTTGTATATGCATGGTTTTGATATTATTTCTGCATTTGCTCCAGGTTCATCAAATGTTCAACTTTCAAAAAGATAGGGGTTGCAACTTTCCAAGTCTAAAATTATTCCAAAATTTCAAAAAAAGAAAAAAAAAAAAAAAGGAACTACATCTACGTAATTTTTTTTTTAACAGCACAGCACAATGATCAAACATAAACAAGTATTTCTGGTGGGTCTACTTGTCAGATAAGTCATTCCAGTCACAGCACAAAACCAAATATTCCTGATAGTAATTTCAACAAGTTCAGTACACTCTACTGAAAGCAGGGAAGCTAATCAGTTTATACATAACAACTATCACTCCAGGAATATAGGAAATATAAATTAAAACAACAGGCTTAAGGTACTAAACTAACAAATACCCTAGAAAATAACTGGGGAAAGCAGAAGAGGTTTAAAGACACTCTTTAAAATACTATTTATAATTCTGAAATACTGAAACCATAAAATGTTTCAAAAATGATAAAATGGCCAGACAAATTAGGATATCAACATTAGAACACCATATACATACTTAAAATAACCTGTATATAAATTAATACACC
Organism: Camelus ferus; assembly: GCF_009834535.1. Classification (NCBI taxonomy): domain Eukaryota; kingdom Metazoa; phylum Chordata; class Mammalia; order Artiodactyla; family Camelidae; genus Camelus; species Camelus ferus. Next base: position 37,128,301 of record NC_045702.1, read on the forward strand.
AAAAAGTACTATTAAATATTAAGTAATACCTTGATTGTGTATAAAATTTAAGAGTGTACAGACTACTTTTGCATACATTACCTCATAACACATAATTCACACCAGAGGTTATCAACCCTGAATGTCCATCAGAATTACCTAAAATACTTAAAATACAAATTTCTGAGCCCCACTTCACACCAAATGAATTAATGAGCCTCCAAGTGTGTTAAACGTTAGAAGTGTTTCCAATACTTAACCAAAGTTAAGAACCACTAACCACTAATATACCACTAATTACAACCTTAAAACAAACAAACAAACATGTAATTAAGAAAACAAACTGACTTCAGTGACTGAAATAACTTTAATGGCTTTTTTCCTCCTGGTTAAAAAGGAACTAAGAATACTTATTAAAACTTGTAAAATTAAAAATGGTTTAAAATGTTGATGTCTGAAGGTATCTTGGTTACTGAAAAAATTTTCTTTGAATAGACTCCAGAATGCTACATGTAACAAATGAGGTGGTACCCTCGTTATTTTAATAATAGTATAAACAGAAAGCACTAAAAGAAAATTAAGATTAAGATTGTGCCTCTTCTTACACAAATAATGCCGTCACTCCAAATATTTCCAGTATTCTCTAAAACTGATTGACAATATACACCAAAATCTTCCTCAAAAAGAAAAAACTCTGATTACAATCTGAACGAACAACATGAATATATAAAGACACAAAATATCATTCATGTAAAGAAACACTAGCATGACCCTTAGTTTGAAATAGCTACTGATGTGAAATCTATCAGCAAAAAATTTTAATAACTAAGTACTTCAGCACTACTCAAGAAACTGGTCACCTCAGTCTAACTGTGAAGGCCACATAAGTCACACAAATCACTTTACTCTAATTTCTTTCAACTATGCTCACCAAACCCAAAATACCAAGTCTTAAAAAAATAATACCAACAAATTTACTGACCAAAGTAGAGTATAGCTTTCATTCAATATAGCAGATTCAATTACTAAACATAAAAATTCAAAGCACAAATGAGTAACTTTACAAAAACCTTAAAATGTTTATTTTCCATCCTAGATGTCTCTCGTAGTATTGAGACTCCACCAGACATGCCCACTTATCTGTCCTCCAGGCCTCTGAATTTCATGTTTTAAATTACCTATTTCAAGAAATGATATTTACTCATCACCTACTCACTCACTCAAGCCAGAAAGCTCAGGTATTATGGATTCATTACTCACTACCTACACCCCCTCACATACTACTTCCCTCACAACCATCCCCTACATTTCATGCCCTTTGCCACTGCCCTAGTTCTGTCCTTTATCTTTTAGTCCTAGGACTGCTAAATTAGCCTCCTGCAATTTGATAGCCCCATTTGATACTTTATCTATCCCTACTGGAATTATCACAATGCTCATAGTTACTACTCTTCTTCTTTTAAAATCCTTCAATAAAGATTTTTTAAAATCCTCAGCACAGCAACACCAGATCTCTACCTATCTCTCTAGCCTCATATCTTACACTACCATAATTTCTCAGCCTAGAAAAAGTATGCTTACTCCTCCTCTGCCTAATCACTCCTACCCATCTTTGAAGAGTCGCTTTTTCTAGCTTAGAAAAGGTATCCCGCTCTGTACTTCCATTGTACATTCTACATACCTAAATCATACCACAAATGGATTACTGAGTAAATGTCAGGTTGGGAATACAAAAGTGAACAAAACACAGTCCTTGAATTTAAGAAATTTACAACGGAGGCAGAAAAGTAAACAGTAAATTGCCATATAATCTGATAACTTTCTTTTAAGCTAACATCTGAGTGTTGGTTATATGCCAGGCTAAAGACCTGCCATGTGTTATCTTACTTAATTCTTCAATAACTTTATGTCCCCACTCTACAGAGAAGGAAAGAGAAAAGCTGTTATTTGACTAAGGTTCAGTTAAGCTTTAGAGATGTCAATCCAGGTCTGAGTCCAGAACCTAAGCTCTTAATTACTGTGACTTTTCTACTGTCACAGCATTCAACTCAGTTTCCCCAGTGTGCTGCCTACAGCAGGCACAAGACATGTATCTATTAAATAAATGAATCTGAGTGCTGAAGTCCTAAGGTAATGACTTAACATCAATACTAGCACTTTACCTGATAACATCTGTGTCAAAGAGTTCAAAAGTTCTGAGATGCTAACACATATGAAATGGCCAATGTCCCAGGTTACTTATCATGTCATGGAAATAAATGTCTATCAGAAGGGGACATGTTAAATAAATTACAGCCTATCCATATTATGGAATTATGCAGCTATGTAAAATAATAAGAATGCTCTTCACGTATTGGTATGAAATAACCTAAGATATACTAAGTAGGAAAAATTAAAAGGTGAGGAAGAATGTGAATCTGATGCTACTATAGGTGAGGGCAGGAGGGATATATGGGTTTTGTTTGTATATGCAAAAATCACTTGTAAGAAACTGTCAGGTTGCCTGAGGAGTAGGAAACTGGGTGACTTGGGTATTGGAGTAGAAAGATTTTATAACATATCTTTAACCTTTAGAATTTTGAACCAAGTCATTATATTACCTATAGAACAAATATATAAACTTCAAAAAATAAATTAAATAAAGGCATTTTCAGAAATGAAAACACTATGTAACATAAGGCTATGGGCCACTACTTTCTTTATTGCTACTGTCTAATACTTGTTGGCAGTCAAATTATTTGTTAAACAAAAATCTCAAATTGCCACTGCAGACAATATATTTTACCAAAAAGGTAAAAACTGGAAAAAAAATGGTTTTGATTTTTCAAAAAAACAATCAGGGCCTATCCCAAGCCTACAGTTTATCAAACTCTGAAAGTCTACTAGAACTTACATTCTTTTAAAACTACCAAGGTGATTACTTTACTATAGTTTCATATTTTCTCATATTTCAAATCTTTCACAATGAAGGGGGAAAAAACTTTAAAAAGCTACACAGAAAAGCCATTTTAACTGAGTCAACTGTATATGAATTATATCTCAATAAAGCTGCTTTTAAAAAACTAATCTATAGATACTGGAAATCAGATCAGTAGTTACCTGGAGCATTAGGGGGATGATTGTACAAAAGGAACTCTGGGGTGACGGAAATGTTTTGTATCTTGTTTGGAATAAAAGTTACAAGTTGTACATATTTGTCAAAACTCACTGAACTAAACACTTAAATCAGTGCATTTTATTGTATGAAAGCTATACCTCAATAAAGTTACTTAATAATTTGGAAAGCACTTAGAAATGCAGACTCCTGGGGCTCTTTTAGTGACTGTGAATCACTGGATCTGTCATTGAGAACTGGTTAACCTGCATTTCTAAAAAGAGGTCCTGGTTGACCCTCACGCGTGAGGTTCACCAGTTATATTTTGGAAAATACTGACCTAGCATAACGTTGCATGTCCAGTAATTACTGATTATGTTTTGCCAAAAGTAACGATTTAAATGATAAACTTACACAAGCACACAAAAGCTACCTAGGTGATTCTGAATCCCAAGTTTGAGAAATACTAAGTATTAAGTGGCAGGAGTTCTAGAAGGGAGAATTATGGACTAGATTGGTTAAGAAGGACTTTTTTCTTTTCCATCTGCTGCAATACTTCAATGGTTCTCCATCACCTAGTGCTGTGTCTCAATCTGGGGTGATTCTGCCCACCCTTCACATGACATTTGGCAAAGTCTGCATTTTTTTTTTTTCACTGTCACCACTGGGGAGGGGGAGTGCTACTGGCATCCAGTGGGTAGAGGCCAAAGATCCTGGTAAACATTGTACAATGCACAAGAAAGCCCCCCAAACAAAGAATTCTAAAACGCCAAAATGCACTAGTGCCCAGTCTGAGAATCTCTGACCTGAGCCTCAGCTCTCAAATGAAGCTACCAAAAAGTATTCAGTTGCAGCCCAAATGTAAACAAAATAGAATTAACATGTTACATCTCCAGGAGACTCAATTTTTACTTCCAGGTTGGTGGGGAAGAAGGGGGGGGATCATCTTCATATTGTATATAAACCAAATAAATATAGATAAAATGTAAATATCACATGAGTATCTAAAATATATGTCACATGAATACCTAAGATAAACTTCAAAATAATGTAAGCAGGATCAGGCTTTACTCCCCAACCTCAGGAGATACTTTATATACTCTCCTCAGCTTTCAAAGTACTTTTTGAAGTTAAAAAACATTTGCCTAAAATAAAGCACATAAACTTTAACATGACAGGTAAGATCTCATCTTTAAGCTACCCCCACTAAAATTTTTAGGGCTATTTGTTACTAAAGCATTGCCTAAACCAGTGGTATTCAAAGTGTGGTCTGCAGACCAGTGAGCCAATCTGATCATTTACTGGATTATAGCAGAGAAGTGCAGAAATGGAGAGCACAGAAATGGAAATTTTTATACCAGAATAATTTTATGTCTATTGGATCTTAATAAATTGGGGCTTTTTGCCTTTTAATTTCATCTTCATTACTAAAAATTTTGCAGTAATTTTTATTTTACAGTTGTGCCAGACAACAGTGGATTGGAAATTTAAAAAAAGAAAAGAAAAAGAAAGAAAAAAGTCCTTCATCCGTTTGAGAATCACTAACCTAACCTATTCTGACTGATACATCTAGTAAGTGGCAAAGTCAGGATTTGAACTCATCTGACACCAAAGCCCCTATTCTTAATCATTACATTTCTAATTATTAATACTTTGAACTCAAATCCCTATATGTAATCCCTACCTCTGCAAAGTTGGACTGCACCAGGTACAAATCACAAGGACTTGTGTGTCCTGCCTAAGACCTTCCATGCTAAATGCAAACCAAGCTGCCTCCTTGGCCCCTTTCCCCCAGGCTCATGCTCAGAATTTGGCTCTCTTGATCTCCGATGATGTAAAAGGACAAGATAATTTTTTTTTTCTCCTGAAGGCTGAGTAAAGAGACATTGAATATGATACTACCTTCTTTTGGGGCACATCCTGTTTTCTATATAACTTTGGGAGATGACCTCCTGTCAAGCAAGAATAGGCCCCAGATCTCTCTAACACACTAGCTACATAGAGTACAGAACAAATAAATTCAAAATAAGAAAAAGCCATATATGGTTAATAGCACTGAAAGTCTTCTCTCCTCACACTAAGACCTCCAAACTCTACCATAAAGTTTAATGACCTTCAACTTGACCCTCCATACTGCACATCCCTCAAGTATTTTTTACAAACTTTCTGACAATTCTTAATTAAAAAAAGTTATATCCCAATCTAATACACAATACTTATAAACTTCACCCCCCAGAAAAGTTATATTAAGTGCAATGTACTGATATTTTCTAATTCTTTCCTATTTTTAAAAAAGTATTGGTAGAAATCTACAAAACTGACTTCAAGGCCCACTAATAGGTTTCAACCTGCAGTCTGCAAAACACTACTGTAGAGACCAACAGTCTACATTTAACAGTATGCTCTCATCTAGCAAGCCTAACCCATAATTATGCTACCTTAAAATTCTACTCCTCAAAAACACATTTTTTTACATCACTTACATTGTACAATAAATCTTATGTCATTGACAGTCCAAAATTTGTACAGGAAAAAAAAATACAAAAAATCAGTTTTGTCTCAAAATTTAGTCAAATGCATAAATGTTAAAGTTAAAATAAAATTTTCAACCTCTAATCAAAAATTGAAGATAGCTTATTAGCTCAAAATGTGAAATAAGTACTCAGCTGGTAATTTAATTAGCTAACAATACTCTTTTGGCAAATCCCAGAATAGAGTCTACAGTGAGTATGTACACCATCAAATTACAGAAAGTCTGAAACCAACTTGCTCTACCATTATCTTCAGTCCAACTGATCTACTCATCTGACTACCCCCCCACTATTGAGACCTTGGAAATCTAACTCTTCTTCCTCCCCAAGTGTGTGTGTGTGTGTGTGTGTGTGTGTGTGTGTGTGTGTGTGTGTGTTGTTTTTAACCCTCTACAATTGCTCTAAGATCTGTTAGGAATCCTACCTTGTCTCAGACCAGCTCAGAAGTCCTGACATGTTCTTATTTAAGATTATTTCTATGGAAAAACATACAAATCCAAAGAATCGATTTTATAACAAACTTTTGAGACATAATCCATAAACCTTATCTCCAAATCAAAACCAGAAACCAAAAACTCTCAACTTACACAATTATAATTGTCTTTCTGTTACAATCTTGACATAAACACAAAATAAATTTCTCAGCTATGAACTTCAATTCCTGGAGCCTAAGAGTGCATGTGATATTTTTAATAACGGTATGGAGAAGACCTGGCTCCATCATGTTGTCGCATCACAGAAGGACACAATGCTACCATACAAACCATCTATGTAGCTTCCACATTTATTTCATAGCTTCACTCAACCCAATCTCCTCTAGCCCCACCCACTGAACAGCTGGGTAGGATGAAAGGCTGTTTCCTGCCCTCCCCGCCTTGCTCCTTCCCTTGCTATTTGGAGGAATAAGGGGTCCAAGCAACATTAACTAGCTTAGTAACTGTTTCTATCCTGCTAAGGCACCATCCTTTAGTCAACCAGGATTCCATAAAATTCATCCGTACCTATACACTTAATGCCTAAAAAGTTTCCTCCTCATCTTGTTCATAAACGGGGGGGGGGGGGGGGGGCTGTTGACTATACTCATAACCTACTTGTACATAAATACATAAAATAAGTAAAATGCTTTTAAATCTAGATTATTTGTTCATTCAGATTATTAAGGGCACTAACGAAGATATTCTTCCATTTCATCAAAATAACAAATCCAAAAGAAATCTTAAAGATGAACTATAACAATAACGTCGCAAGAATAAACTGTTTCAGTATCTAAGCAAACACCTGGACGTAACAAATTCTTACCCTACACCACAAAACCCAGATTAGAAACAGTGTACTCTCCAAATGTAAGTCAGCAAATGGAAATGTGTTTTAAAAAAAATCTCAGTTGCTTATTTCCTACTACAAAGTATGAAATTGAACTCAAGAGTGGAAAATGTGAATGAAATGGCCATTTTCTTTTTCCAATACGTGGAGGAGGAAAGGAAATGAAAGGGCTTCTTAAGAGAATAAACGGAAAATACTGAAATATTTTCAAATATTAATTTCCTTAAACATCAGCAGTCTGTGTCTGCAACTCCCTCCCTTTTCCAGCGACCCTTCCCACCCATTCCGCTCCTCGGGAGGGCGCCCTTCCGAAATGTTCTCTTTTCCCTTTTCTCTACAAATTAAGCCCAAATCAGGCTCCTTATCCTGCGTACTCAAGCTTCACCCGCCATCCGCCGGCCTTCAGGGCCGCGCCTGGGGAAAGAAAGCCCCGAGAGGCGGGGAGGGGGAGCGAGGAGGCGACGCGGTTGCTGGAGCCGCTGCAGCCGCCGCCGCCGCCTCCACCGCAGCTTCAGCCTGGTGCATCCTTCTTCCTCCCTCTCTGCTGCCGCCCTCCCGGTCCGGCCCACACAGCGCTCTCACCCGGGCCCGCACACACATCCCCACCCTCCTGGCCAGGCCCACTCCCCCACGAGGGGAGCTCCGCCGCGAGCGCTGCGGCCGCCAACAGGAGGGAGCAGGGCCGTGGAGAGCGGGCGGGCCAGGCAAATACGACCCCGCTCAGGCTGCTCCTGCCGCGGCGACGGAGGCCGCGGCTCACGTCTCCCGGGTCCCCAGGCCCGCTCGCCGCCGCACAGGAAATGCCGCCGCCTCGGCTCTCCTCGCATTCAATTCAAACTGTCACCGCCGCCGCCTCCCCTCCCCCCGGGCCCGCCGTCGCCGCGCCCCGGGCCCGCCGTCGCCGCCACCGCACCTCATTTTGCCGTAGCCCCCCGCCTCGTCTCAGGGCGTTCCCCCCGCCCAGTGAGGGGGCCGTAGAGCCCAGCTGCGTCCCGAACCGCCGACCCGAGTGGCGACGGCCCAAAGCTGAGACTCACCCATGGTGCTGCTGTTGACGCTCCTCTCCTCAGCAGCAGCGGATCTCGCACTGACCGACATCCCCTCCCCCCTCCGCGACCAGCCTGGGCGCAGCGCAGCCCGCGAATTCTCCAAAGCCGCCTACGCCGATTCCGCGGCGTAGCCGCCCGGCGTCGCTGCCCAGCTTACGCAGGCGACAGCAGGCGGACTCCTCCACTGGCTCTCGCCCGACTCCTGCTCCCTCCTCCGTCCCCCGCCCCCTGCCCCCTCAGACGAGGCTTCCGGGCCGAGCGGAGGCTTGCTTCGATCTCGCGAGATTACTTCCTCGCTGCCCCGCGGACTTGCTCGTTTTTCGAGCATGACTTCATTGGTGTCAACGCTCTTTTGCTGTTCGGGTTTAGCCGCCATTGTTAAAATTGGCGGGATTTAGCACTTACGGGGTCATGGATAGTCAGCGCTCTGTGCGCGTTTCTTTCACACTGCCTCTAAGGTTAACGCCTTATGTTTGTGGGTGAAAAGCCTGGGGACGCTGAGAGGGAGTGGCCGGTGGGGTGCGAGGGTGTGGTTTTGCCCGAATGAAAGATGGCCGGCCGTCAGTGCAGCCCCGCGCAATTTCACGTCAGGTTTTAGAGCTGGGGGAGCCGCCCGGTTGGCCTTAGCGCTTCCTTGGAAATTGGCGTAAGGCCAAGAGGCGCCGCTGGAAGAGGCCAGACCGGGAGGTAACGATCAGGGCGGGGGCCGCGTACCCGCCTGGGATCCTAGCTACTGCCTTGGCGTTATTGTGAGTGCAAGTGAAGAGACACTTCGAGGCAGGTGTCTATGCCCAGTCCATCCCCGTTTTCTCAGCTTCCTTGGCTTTCGGAGTGGAAAGTGAGATTAGGCTCTGGTTGCCCCAACATTGCCCTCGCGCTGTCACAGTCTGGTGTCCTGGCACAGCCAAGAGATCGGCTACTGCAGCTTCCACTGCGGATTTTCCACGGTCACACTCGTATTGGCTCAGCTTGTGGGCGCCTGGTTCGGTCGTGGGGCGCTCACACTTAATTGGGGAAATGAATGTACATACATAAAACTGTTGGGTATCAGTTAAAGAGTAATGAAGGGTTAAAATGTGTGGTCTCGTACTATTAATTAGGCATGAATGTTGCTCGGTGAGTGGAGTCTTCTCCAAATACTTTCTAGTGAAAGTAGCCTCACTGCTCAGAACAACCCCGCGGTGTTTTGTACCTTTCTTGAAAACTAATCGCCGTCTTCGCTGTATAGTTCATGCACACATACTATTTTTTCTGTTAAGCTGCGTATTATGGAATTGTATAAATATGTAATTGTCATGAGCCTGCACAAGAATATTCATGGCAGCATTGCTTATATTAGTGTAACAATTTAAATGTCCACATACAGGAGAAGGGATGAGTAAGTTACATTATTGCACAGAATGCTAAAAATGGGTATCAATGAACTAAAGCTACTAGTATTAATTTAGAGTTCATTTACAAAATATTGAGCAAAAAAAGAAAGCAACTCACAGAAAGATGTATATGGTATACCATAAATAAATAAAAGTTTAAAATTAAGAAACTGTGAGATCAAACTATGAAAATCATATAAGGAAATGATAGATACCAAATTCAGAAAGAATAGGGTTACTTCCAGAAAGAGAAGGGCATGTAACTGGGTTCACTTGTATCTATGTTTTATTTTCTACCAAAAGTAGTTTGCAGGAAATGTAGCAAAATTTTAAAGGTGGTGGATACATGGGTGTTAAATTGTAATTATTTTCTATACTCTTCTGTATACTTGAAATGTTTCCAAGTAATTTTTTTTAATGAAGGAAATTTTATCTAAAGAAATAGCTTTTGTGTCTTAGTACTGTTTAAGTTCCATTTGTACTGAATTGCTCATAAAGTGTTATACCTTGTCTGCTCAACCAATCATTGTATTAAATTTTTGAAACTTCACATGAGTGTTTTTACTTTGGGAAGTTTTGTTAAATTTCTTTTTTGAAGAAGGCAGTACAGCAGGGAATTTAAACGTGTAGCCTCTGGAGTCAAACTGCCTGGGTTCAAACCCCAGCTCTCCCATTTACCAGCCATATGCCCAAGAACAAGTTGCTTAACCTTTCTGTAATCCAGTTTCCTCACCTATAAATGAGAATAATATTTATCGAATGGACTTTTTGTTAGAATTAAATGTGCTCGGTCCATAGTAAATTCTTAATAAATGTTACCTACATACAGATTGTTGTAAAATATAAAATTATGCTGAATACTATTATTTAATAAAATCTAATAGTTTTTAAAGAAGAAAATCTCTTCCTCCCATCTCTATTGATATGTTTCTCTGAGGGATTTTTTTAATGGATATGAAAGAGGTGAATTTTGTTATTTTGCTCGCAGAAAATGGATAAATTCTTAATATAAATAATATTATTAACTTCTTTGCCTGAGGTTTGTTCATGCTGTCCTACAGATTCCATACCACACAGTAATAGCTTCACCACTTTCCACTGAAAATTAAATGGACGGTTATTGGCAGTGAGATGATGACATCCTATGGAATTTCTTCCATAAGGAGTTAGTGAGAGAGAATTATTTTATTAATTTCATTATATCTACTGCACTGTCTTGCAGTATTGTATTTGTAAATAAAATACAGTCTGGACCTTAACCTTCTGATTCAAAAAACAGTTTTTTAAAACCAAAAAACTGACCTCAAATCTGGATAGACTATGTGGATTGTTTCTACAACATATTTACAGTGTACAGCCTCAAGTGGGTCTTAAACTTTGCCAAGCAGTGCTTGTTTCCCTAGTTAGCTCTCTTTTCCACAACAGACACTTCAGATTTTCTCCATTGTTTTCAAACCATCTCCCTCACTTATTCTTAGCGAAAAAAATAGAACCCATCATAGAGCAACTCCAACAACTTCCTGCCTCCACATTCATAAGCCTGCCTGCATCTACACCCATCCTTTCAGACATCATAATGGATCAGATGTCTCCCCTCTGAGGCTCATATTTTCACATGTTCCCTGTATTCCATCTCTTTGGCCTACACTTTGGATTCTGTCTCCTCCTGCCTTCCCAAGAACTTCTCGCAATGGATTATCCATTCAATAAGCTTCTTGGTTCTGTTCCTATCACTCCACTGAAATTCTCAAAAGGTCACTAACAACCTTTTCATTCAACCCAGTGAACCGTTTAAAAATTTTTTTTTTCATGAACATACTAGCAACCACAGCCTGCTGCATTTACATCCCTTGATTTGTGAAACCACACTTTCCTCGTTTTCCTCCTAGATCTCTGGCTTATTTTACATTCTAGGCCTTCCATCTTCTGCCTGTCACTTAAATGTCCCTGTATCTTAGAGTTGTGTCTTAGTTTACCCCATCTCACTTTTTATACTCTCCTTTGGTGATCTCGTTGACTTCATGGCTTCAGTGACCATATTTATGCTGATGACTCCTAAATATAAATTTCTAGTCCAGTTCTTTCTTCTTACTACAAATCTACATACCTGACTGCTTTCAAAATACATGTCCTGATGTTCCAAGATATCTCAAAACAGTATATACCAAATTAAACTCTTCACTTTCATTATATTTTCACATGTGCTTCTATGATCCCAATCAATACATGGTATCATCATCAACCCAACTGCCTAAGCCAGAAATGTGGGTATTGTACTCAGCCCCTCCCTCTCTCTCACCTCCTACAGCTATCAGAATGTCCTGACAGTTTTCCCTTCTCATACATCTCTAATCTCTCCACTTCGCTCATCTCCACCACTACTATTCCAGCTAAGCCAGTATTATCTCCTGCCTCTACTTTCCACAGTAGTCTTTCTGCCTCTTACACCATTCTACTTCATTCCTCACATTGTACCTTGAATGATCTTTCTAAACTTTAACTATGTCAGTCCCTTGTTAGAAGTCTTCTAATTTTCCCTCAGGAAACTTACATGACACATTTTCTTATTTCTGGTCAATCTACCATGCCTTGCTCTCTCTTTAAACTCTAGCAAGACTTGCTTCTCCCTATGTCTGAGACACTTCATTCTCCTTCTTATACTTGCATTCCATACCTGACTTTCTCCTTTAAGTCTCCTCATTTTCTCTAAAAGCCTTCTTTGTTGTCCCAAGATTGGGCAAGGTACCCACTTACCCACCATAGTATCTTATATTTACTCCTATGGTGGTACTAATAGCACAATTTTGTAAGTATTTGTCTCTTCCATTGGAGTCTAAGCTCCTTAAGGCCAGGGACTCTTGTATTGTTCACTTGTATACCCTCCAATGCCTAGCACAAGGCATGGTATTCATTATTTCATTCAGCAAATATTTCTTGAGTCACAACTGGGTCCTAGACACTAGCGTAGTGTGGAATGAGGAACCCTTGAGGGAAGCCTCTGAGATATGAGGGAATCCAAGAGGTCAAAATTATTTTAATTCTAACACTAAGACCTTTTTTTTTCTTTTTTTTACCTTTATCATTCTCAGTCTCTCACAAGCATATAATGGAGTTTACCAGAGACTACAGGAAGTATGATAATTACATCAGAATGAATGCAAAAAACACATAAATAATCCAGCTGTCTAATATTAAGCCAGACATTAGAGGGATCTGCAAAAAAGTAAAACAATGGCATGGCACTCTTCAAACTATTTTTTGTTGTTGTTTTGGAACATATGGTTATTTTTCATAAAAATATGTTATTTATGTTAATGTGTAATGGATTAATTTTTTAATGAATAAGTAATATTTTTAAAACATTCTCAGTTTTAATTTCTAATACAGTAAGTATCAATAAATATATTCCACATAAACAAAACTCTTTGGGATCCTCAATAATTTGTACAAATGTTTTAAAGGGATCCTGAGCCCCAAAATTTGAGAACTGCTGCACTAGCCCATATTGTGTGTGTTCATTGTGGAAGTATTAAATAATTAATGAATGTCAGTTTGTTAAAAGCCTGGCACACTACTGCTTAATGATTCTTAAAGCTTCTCCCCAAATGCCCAGAATTAAAATCTGAATAGGCAAAAAAATACCCAGGCTTATTATCCGAATTTGCCTAAGTGAAAGTATTCCTTACGTGAATATGCTTTGTAAACTATGGAATGTTATACAAATACAGTTGTTTTGGTAATTGTCTATGATAAATATGGACTAACATTCTATCTTTGGTAATAGAACCAGGACTACCTATAATAATCTGATAGTTGACTTGAAGATAAGAATTTTTATAGCCAGCATTTCATATCACTAAAATTTAATCCATGTTACAGTTTTGTGAAACAGATATTACCCTTATTTTTTAAACGAGGAAACCAATGTTCAGTGAAGTGATTTACTCAAGGCCTCAGAATATGTGAGAGCCTGAGATAAGATTCAAAGACCTCATGCTCTTCCAATACACAGTATCTCAGATGAAGAAATCTGTTCCTCTGTTGTCATAAATCCTATTCTCAATTGCTAGACATTTGGTCTGGTAAGTTCTGGGTCTTACCTTTTTGTTATTTTTTGTTTGGTTGGTTGGTTGGTTTTGGGTTTGTTCTTTTTGTTTGTTTGTTTGTTAATATAATTCTCAGGTATTTCTACCTTTAATGCAAGAAGAAGGACATGTGAATATGTGAATGGTATGAGACTATATGAAGGTTTTCCTTGAAGTCCAACTCAGAAAGTGACAGCGTAAGTGAGATGGCACTTCCTATAGAACAAGTCTGTCCTGTTTTCTACACTGCCAAAACTTAGTGGACACAGTCAGGTTGGAATGGAAGGGGTGGTGCTTGAAATTTCAGATTTGTATTTTATGAAATGGGTTAGGCAATCTGAAATATTTCTTTGTTAACAGTAATGTCCAAATATCTAAAAAAGCCCTTGAGTGCTTTTTATTCCTCCTCTGAAGGACAGTGGAAGAGGATTGAGAAATGATGTGTAAAATAAAGAGCCATTAACTAAAACTTTTCTTCTTGTGAAAATTAAAGACATAAGTTATTCACAAAAGCTGAAACTAATTTAGTGTCATTAGTGAATATGGGAGTATATTATGTTCAAGTCAGATTTAGGATATGAAATCTCATAATTCAAGATATTCCTCAAGAGAAATATTCTACTACCCACCAAATCTCTTTTAAGTATAACGAGACACAGGGAACCAACGTAAGTATGGTTTAAATGTTTTTGCATTTAAATTTAAAATATTTGAAAATGAAGAGTGCATTCTAGTGTTAAATTCATGACTAAATTGCGTAGTCATTAGAGGAAAGTTCTGTTGAGATCAAATAATCTAAAATAAGTGTTAATATTTTGCAAATTAAAGGGAATGGATATTGACATGCCCTTTTACAGATTAAGAATCTACATGACACAGGAAGTCGAGTGACACTTGCAAGGTTATACAACTAGTGAACAGAAATTAGAAAAAATAAGGCCTCATACTTCCTCTTCCTTTGTAAAGATCAAATTTTGCCCCACAGAGGAAGAGAAGCCAAAAGACATAGCAGTAATAACAAGAAAATAAAATAAAAGGCGAGAACCATGCAACTTGAAGACCAAAGATTTAAACAAACAGCAAATAGCTCTCATTCTTAAATTCTTTACCTTAGAAGGAGGAGTTTCTCTTTTTCCCACCAGCCAAGGAGGGAGGAGGGAGGAGGGTAGAAAGCAGCACTGAAATAGGATGTCTGAATCCAGACTGCCCTGGGAGGCCTGATTAATCTCAACTTATCACTGGAGCCTCAGGGAATTTTCAAATTCCAGGGCTCTCCTGGAAACTTAGTTCTAATGCAGATGAGAGTCCCAGTTTCCTCTGAGGACTCCATGTCCCTTTTAACAGATTGACAGCACAGCTGCCTCTGGGACTGAGAGAAGGGAAGAAACCATTTACCTCGAGGTTTTCTTGCCAATCATCACCTTGTTGTGAGCTATACAATCTGATTACACAGTAGAAATATCACTAAGCACAATATTGGAGAAAAATCCAAAAGTACATTTAAAAAAATCTATTATAAGTGGAAAATGCCGTTGTTACCAACTCCCTTTGGCATTTCCTACCACTGAATCATAAACTGACTGAAATAGGAAATAGGGACACATGGTTTTATGGGAAACTAGCTGCCTTCAACAACCAGACTTAATATATTGACTTTGGCAATGATTGAATGCCTCCTGCTATATAAGACATTAGTACAAGTGAATTGAATTGAACTTATGTAAGTTGATGTGGCTGGAATGTGTTACGCTGGAACAAGGCTGTCATTTTAAGCAGTTGGAACCTACCCTCTCAATATCACTTTTCCTAGCAGACCTCTGAGTGAGTGACTAGTTCCTGAAGGTGCACCTCACAGAGTTCATATCCAGGAAAACAGGAAATTCCGAGAGGAAGCAGATGCCTGTGCCAGACGAATGTGCTTGCTTTATGTGAAGCAACAGCACTGGATTACAATGGGGGCTTGCTGGCAGAGGACACATGCTTAGTAATAACTAAAACAGTGTGTCATTACTCCCTTTATCTGGCTCCCAACAACTTACAGACTCTTTCTTGTACTTCACCTTTAATCATTTAAAACTGATTGAATCCTATTTTAGGGTGATACTTATGCATCTGATAAGAAAATAAAAGTCAAATGATCATGTTTGTGATTGTTCCCTATGATCTGATCCATTTCATAGAAGGAATTGTGATTGAGATTTATTTATAGCTTTTAGTTGATACTCTTTTCCCCTTGATTTGCTTTGAAAAATTTGGCAGTAAATGATAACACTTGGCCAGTCAATCACTATAAACAGATAAACGGATTTTAGGAAACAAAAATAATGACCATCTTTAGCATCTGAAATGGTAGCAACACGGCATTAAACACTAGTGTTGAACTATAGGTATTTCCTCCTGGAGTTCTTATTCCAAAAGGCTACATTTGTATCTTAACAAAGGCCAATACCTTAGGAGTTGGAAGAGACCTCATAGCTGTATCAGCTACCAACAAATTCAAGAACTGGCTCAAGTATTTTTTTCATGTCATGAATAAGGCCACGATACCAACTACTGAAACTATAAATGTTAGAATTTGAATTTAAATGAAGCAGATGTACTGCAGATGATATTATATTACTCTATAGCCCTATAGTTCACATATAGCATGGGTGTAACTCTTTTCCTTTTGCATTTTATGACAC
This sequence comes from Camelus ferus, assembly GCF_009834535.1. Taxonomy (NCBI): domain Eukaryota; kingdom Metazoa; phylum Chordata; class Mammalia; order Artiodactyla; family Camelidae; genus Camelus; species Camelus ferus. The sequence goes on from NC_045702.1 coordinate 37,144,419, forward strand.
ACAAGTGAGCAAACTCTTCTAAAATCCTTGTTTCTGATAAAAGTGTTCATTTAATTGCTTATTATTTCAAAATATGTTTTGATTTGAGCTGAATGTCAGTGACATTTAGACACTGTCAATGAGCACTAGACAATTAAAATGTTTTCTCTAAAATTTAGCTGTTTTTGCAAATCTGTGTGCAAATATGACCATGAATTACTTTTTCTATGAGACTGCAGACCCTGAGGATAGACTAAAGCTTAGCTATCTTTTCATCTTGTGCAGACCTACCATAATAGCCTTGCACATAGTAAACACCCCAAATGTTCTGGAAATAATTGCATATACTTTCAGAGTTCATATGTGTCTTAGGAAACTAAATAGGGTAAAAAAAAGCAACACCGAAAAAGAAGCCCCCAAAAACGCAACTTGAGTATTGCAAATAGGAAGAGATTGTTATATTATCTTCATATTTGCTCTTTACTTTATCCTCAACTTCCATTATACACACATACAAACACACGGAGAAAAAAACAAGCAAAAAAACAAAAACAAAAAACACTTTCCTACACAATTCTGCCCCCACCCCAGCCAGATTCCATATGACAGAGATTTATCTGGGGTTTTTTTTCTTTCTTTCTTTTTTTTTTTTTTAGCATCACCATGAGAATTCTGTGTTTGTCTGTTCTTGGCATCATCTCATCATCTTGACATTCAAATGAAAGGCCCAGCTGACCTGACTGTCGGCAAGATTGGGTGAAAAGAAAAAGGTCCATCTTTGCTTTTCTTCTTTCAGCCCTGCTGCCTCTCTCCCTTCTTTCTCCCTCCTGATCAGCTCTAGACAAGAGGCAGGCCTGACTCTTAGCTTCTGAAGCTATACTAACCTATATAGTGAGCACAAGCTCCCCAGATCTGTGGTGCATAAACAACCAATGTGGACTCTGAAAAGGAAGCAGAAGAGAGGGAAGAGATCACATAGGTAAAACTCTTCTCTCCATCACTGGCAGGTACTCTCCCTCTTCCTTTCCTTTTGTCTCCAACACGCAGCAGTCTCCAGCAAAGCGATCTTTCACGTTACAAGTGAAAGGAACTGCTGAAGGAAGAAAGAAATGTTAGGAGACCTTGAGACCAATTATCCCAGCAACTGTGGCTGTGTAATACTGGGTGAGTCACTCTTCTTCAGGAAATTGAAAGAATGTCAAATATGCCAAAGTTACTGAGGATGGCTGCAGAGCAGAAGGCAGATCCTGAGTAATTTCAAGTTCCCTCCCTCTCTCTTTCTCACAGAAGCACACAAATCAGATCTAATGACGGCTGAGGCGGAAGGGATGGTCAGGGAGAGGGAGTATCCTAAAATGTAGTTTCAAGGGGGTGTGTGAAATCTACCTAGCCACGAGTTTGATATAGTCATGATTTAATTATCTTCAACTAAAGATTTCTCTGATGAACTTAAAATAAGCTACAAAGGTGAACTATTTATCCCCATCAATCAGTGGAAGAAATTATGTGGAGAAGATTTTCTTCTGTGTTTCATAGTTCACATAATGAACATGGAGGATAATTCAATGGGAAAAGATCTTAATAACTTCTTCCTGTCATCTTGATGCCATGCCAGAATGAGGGACATCAAAAAACAAATTGTTTATAAGCATCCAAAGATCTGTGAAATTCCCCAAGGGGCATAATAAACACCCCTTATTAAATAAACTGCAATGAGCAAAGAGGGTGAGGACAATAAAGGAAAGGACGGAGAGAGCATGGGATTAAGAAAGTAGGGAACAAGCAGCTTGAAGAGCCTGCTCGCACATATGGACCTCAGCTCGAAGCAGAAGGACCACCAAAGCCTTGAGAATACCCCTGTGTATTAGTGTGCTCAGGTTGTCATGACACAAGAACACAGTCTGGGCAGTTTAAGCAGCAGAAATTGATTTTCTCATGGTTCTGAGGCTGGAAGTCCAAGGTCAAGGTGCCCATGGGTTTGGTTTCTCCGGAGGCCTCTCCCCTTGGCTTGCAGATGATGGCCTTCTTTCTGTGTCCTCACATGGTCTTGCCTCTGTGCAGGCACATCCCTGGTGTCACTTTGTCCAAATTTCTTCTTCTGATAAGGATACCAGTCAGACTGGATTAGGGCCCACCTTAACGGCCTCCTTTTAACCTAATCACCCCCTTTAAATTCTGAGGTACTGGGGGTTAGGGTTTCAACATGAATTTTGAAGGGACACAATTTAGCCCATAACTCTTCCTGCAAGTTGGCAGAATCTAGTTAATAGGATTTAGCTATTCCTTTTCTAGAAAATAATATATCCTAGGAAAATAAGTAGCATATACACCAAAACATTTTAAATAAGGATGCTTATGGCAACACTGATTGAAATAGCAAAAATAGTAAATAACCTAATTGTCCATTTATAGGAGATTTGTATCATAAATTGCAGTCTAACCACGCAAATGGAAAACTAGGTCTGGAAAGGTGTCTGAGATACTACATCAAAAACTCAAGTAACAGAACACTGTCATGTTTAGAAATTATATATTTGTGTAGGCCTAGAAAAGGTCTGAAAGGATATACATCAAACTCTTAACAGTAGTTACCTCTACGGTATGGGCTTTGGAGTAGGGCCTTTTACTTTTTATTTGTACACTTACATAATTTGAATTTTTGCAACAGATTGCTTTTGTAACTAAATATGAAACTATTAATTTTTAAATTATTTCCTAAAGAACATGGGGTAGACAGGTTAAAAGCCTACAAATTCTGACAAATACTGTAGCACACAATAAAAACTACCTAGATTGAGCATCTACTACCTCTTCATTCAACAAGTATTTTTAAGCCCCCATGCCCCAGGCATTGTTGGGTATTTTATATATATATATATTTTATATATATATATATATATATATAAAAAACAGCTGATCCTCACAAAAAACTTCTCGAAGCAAGTTTTACCACTTTGATTTTATCATAGCAGAAAGCAAGACTCAGCAAAGTCAAGTACAGTTAATAAGCAACAAAGTCAAGTCTTTGGTCTACTTTACCATGTTGCCTTATGAAACTACTTTCTTCTGTTGTATGTACAGGATATAGAAAATTGTCATCCAGCTTAATGTTACCTTATCACATTTACAGGTCATAACTAGAAATATATTCTTTCAGCAAATGAACTACCACCTTTAAATCTGTATCTATTTAGCTGTTTATCTATCTATCTGTCTGTCTAACTATCTATCTATCTATCCATTCATCCATCCATATTTCTTAGGCACTAATCAAAAATATTCGCCAGAATGTTTTTGAACTTACAAGTGATTTTGAGAAGCAGAGGGAAATTCTATGATCTTGGGCTCTGATTAACGATGATTGGGGAGGGGTGGGGGAGTACCAGGAGAGCCGCTCTTGTTTACTCTGTTTATTGTAGGGGAGGGCAGTACTGGTATTTGGAATACTAATAAAGCAGTGTCTGGGTCTATAACTACAGTTATCAAGAGAAAGAGGCTTTGATGGGTTATGCCCACTGATTACCGTCTCTGTGAGAAACACACACATACATATTGTTCCCTGTGAAAATGAGGACTTTGTACAGATAGGCTGGTACAGTGGTATGAAAAGTACTTCAAGAGAATCTCTGGAGCAGCAGGACTCTTAATCATCCCACCCCCTGAAATTTTCTCCTTTCCCTTCAGATAGCAATAGGATCAATTTGACCTACTTACAAGTGACCAACCACCTACTTACAACTGTGATTTCAGGTAATTCAGTGTATCTTCCAAGTCATTCCTAGCTCCTGCCTCTGATGCCAGCGTCATTCCTCTGAGTGGCCGGTTCTTTGTTCAAAAGCAGGAGGTCCCCAAAGCACAATCTTTTCATCTGTCATCAGACGTGTATTACTCAGTGTGAATGGAGGTGAAGACCAAAGGACATTAGGCCCCTCCTCAGGGACTGGGGAAGAAACAGGTAAAATTGGGGAAGCTGGGGGCATGAAGACAAATTTGCCAAATTCACTATGTTGCCTAGCACACAATCTGGGAATAATGAGAACCCCGTCAGTCAGGAGTCACTGGGAGTTCATTTTACCCACTAGTGAGGGGAGTGTGGAAACAGCTGCCTGATGCCCCCCGTGAGCAAAGCCGTTTATAGTCAAAGGCCTTCCTAGCTATCACCACTGGGTGAGCCTGACAAGCCTTTGTCTCGGTCCCTGGAGATACCGGGGAGAGACAAAGAGTACAGGCTTTGCATTCAGAATAGACTGAGGTTCAAATACAACTCATCCACCTACTGGCCATCTGACCTTGGGCAAATCAACCTGTTTCACTGGGCTGTCATCAGGATGAAATGACATTATGTAAGTAAAGAGCTTTGTACAGTGCCTGCTACACAATCAATCCTTTCTGAGTCCCTGCTGCGAATGCCACCAGGACCAAAGCCCAGCCTTGAACTTAAGCCCAGTCAGCTCTGAGTACTAACTCATTGCCCAGATCCTGACGAATTCTTTCTCTAGGCTTGCACCATTTTCTATCCTTTCCAGCATCAGGATGAAGCTTCAAACATGTACCCTGTCTGCCTTACACCCACCAGTTATACTCCATGGATGGCAGTGCCAGCTTCAGTCAGCCTAGAGTCTGCTCTGGTCCCCCTCAGACCTGGTGATTTAGACCAGTGGTTCTCAACCCTTCCTGGACCTAAACCTCTCTGTGTGCAGAGCCTAGGGATACGCATTTTTAAAAAAGCTCCTCTTCCCTCACTGCAAGAGCCATCTCACTAATCTTTACTCATTCTTCCTTCCATGCAGAAGCTCCTAACATGATCTGTAACCAAGACTGGAGCATCTACTTTGCAGACAGTAGGTGCTTAATAAATGTTTATGGAGCAAATGAAAGTTTTCTGTTGGGTGTTATTTTTTTCCTTACAAAGATATTTAGCCATGGGACTGTAAAATACTGTTAAAATAATGGCAAAGACTAGATGTCCAGTAAAGATTGGTTTATGAATGATTAAAGCCTGTTTTCTTTTGGGATGGATTTGGGGAGGGTGACTATTTGGGAGAATGCCTGTGAGTACAGAAGTTCCATGGAAGTAAACAAAATGACAGCACATGGAAGAGTTTTATGAAGCATGAAGGAATATGTGAAATAATAATGATGTTATACCATCCAGATCTTAGGTTAATACATTCTAATTTGTTCTGGAGAAAAGGGAACTGGGTAAGCCATTTCTCACAGGTTGCAGTCTATGTCAGCAGGAAGGAGAAAAGGGACAAAAAGGTCTCATTGCTATACAAGCACAATAAAAGGATTTATCTCCCTTTTTTCCTTTTATAAAACTTTTCATTATGGAAAATTTCAAACATATATAAAGTAGAGAGAAGAGTATAATAAATCTTCATATCCGTCACACAGCTTTAACAAGTATTACCATTTTGTTTTTACTTGGACCAACCTACTTGATGCAAAATAGGGCTTCTGAGTTTACTTTAAAGATTGTTTGAGAAGAACGTGTAAATAAATGCTTTAGGACTAGGTCAACATTCTTTGGGAAGATTTAGCGGTAACATATACTCCCAGAGCCCATTTACATATATTTTTCAGCATCTGGCTAACAATTCCTCTTTGAGTGGGATGATTACAACATCCCAAACTGCACAATCTCCTGATGAGTGTATATAATAGAGTCACTGTACTTGTCTCTAAAAAAACAACTTATTTATTTTTAGAACTTTAGAAAATTGTGGCTGTGTCCCCATCTGGACTACAAAGGACCAGTGAGCCCAGTTTACTATGGTTCCTGCGTTTGATGGCTACCGACGTGCCACCACCAAGCTAGTTTTATGACAATTCAGAGGGAGACTAGGCAAGAGAGGCTGCAGGTCTGGGTTCACTGACTGTAGAGTCTCTGAATGTAAAAATTTATACTCTAAGGCAAAACATTAGGGAGTCATTAGCAATTTTATGTTGTATATGAGCAGTTTCTTGGGAATCACTATTGTTTACTTGGTTCAACCATTTACGTATTTTATTTAAGTTCAGTTTATTTACTTAAGTATGGTGATGTTACAAGGTTTAGCTTTTTACTTTTTTTTCTTTCTTCTAAGTAATCACTTTGTATTTTCTATTTTGGGTTTTTTTTTAATTGAAGTATAGTTGGTTTACAATGTTATGTTAATTTCTGGTATATAGCATAGTGACTCAGTTATACATATATATATATTCCTTTTCATATTCTTTTTTATTATAGGCTATTATAAGGTATTGAATATAGTTCCCTGTACTACACAGTAGGACTTTGTTGTCTATCTATTTTATATATAGTAGTTAGTATCTGCAAATCCTGAACTCTCAATTTATCCTTCCAGCCCCTCCCTTCCCCCGGTAACAAGTTTGTTTTTTATGTCTGTGAGTCTGTTTCTGTTTTGTAAATAAGGTCATTTGTGTCATTTTTTAAAATTCAACATATAAGTGATATCATATGGTATTTTCCTTTCTCTTTCTGGCTTCCTTCACTTAGAATGACAATCTCCAGGTCCATCCATGTTGTTGCAAATGGCATTATTTCATTCTTTTTTATGGCTGAGTAGTATTCCATTGTTGTACTATCTATTTTTAGTACAAAGTCATCATCAGGTGCTAAGTTGTACTCTTTGACAGTGATTACTAAAATATTAATATTAATGAAACCATTGCTTGAGACGAATCTACCATATCATGCTTATTGAATAGAGTTTCATGTTAAGCACATGGCTCAAGATGTATTTGTGGAGTGAACAAGGTTAAATATCTTCCTTCCAAGTATTTTTCTAACTGCTCATGTGTTTTAATACCACATTAATGTGTTTTTAGTCATATAAAAAAATCTCACCTATAACCAGTGTATTCGTCTTTGGGATTCAAAATCTGTGTTCATAATCTTTCTAACTCTACGGCCTATTAATTCCTTTACCTTGAATTCTGTGACTCCATCTCATTCTGCCTCAGATCTTCCTTAATGTAGCCGCACCTTAGCTCCATCCATAATGTCTCCACAACTGATTCTCAACCTTGAAACATTTCCTCTGACTGTTACCTCTCCCTATCTGTCTGTCTCTCCTGTTACCTCACTTTTTCTGATCCACTCTTCACATTTTGTCTGCTTCCATTGGCCAGCCTTCCTGGACCCTCAGGACGTCACAAGTCACCTGCCTTAGGAACCTCAGGGACAGCTCTGCCCACTGTGCTTGCACCTGCCTCCTAATAACTTACCTCACTTGTCTTGTGTCACAACCGTCCATCCTGCTGATCTCCAGCCTGGTTAAGCCAACCATCTGCTTATTCTTGTCCCTCTTTCAGGTGGCTGACCATTTCTAGAGAAAGTAGATCAAACCAGTTTGATTGGACGCTCTAAAATGTATTTTTTTCCAATTTGTCTGGGAACTCAACAACACTGGGGATTTTCTTACTTGTCATCAATTCACCCTTAAAATACACATAGCTGTTCCAATCTTCTGCACTCCTTTTAAACTTCTGTGCCTACTTCCACCCTATTTTGTTACCTACTTTACGGGAAGCTGGAGATCATCTGATGTGAATACTATATACATTTCATTCTGTCCAAATTATCACCCATTCCCTTTGTCTCCTTTCAGTTTCTGAAGGCTTTTCCTGATTTCCTTCTAAGGCTCATGTTTCCATCTCTCCTTTTCTCTCCTCCTTCTCTGGGTCCTTCTTGACTTTGATCCCCTTCCATTTTCTCCCCTTCCATTTTCTGTGCTTCTCTCCCTTGATACCTATGAAACTTTCTCTCCTTAATACCCTCCCTTTGATTCTAATTTATGTTCATGATGTTTCTGTCTCTCTTCTTCTTCTTCATCCACAAACTTCATCCACATTGATTTCTTCTCTCTCTTGATCTGCAGCACGATCAGCCTATGGAAAGTCCTGTAGCTGAAACCTCCTCATAAACCTTCTGCTCAAATTCCATTTTAGTAGAATTTGACAACATTGACCACCCTCTTCTCACTGGAACTCTCCTCTCCCCTGGAGCCCTCATTACATTCTTTCGGTTCTCCTGACTCATGGACTGCTTCTGTTTAGTTTTCTCCTGGGATTCCTAACCCTCCCCATGCCTCCCCACCCCTTAAAACAAGCTTTTTCAATATAAGCTTTCTGAAGATTCAGTGTTCAGTCTCTATTTTAAGTCTTGACAGTCCCTTGGTAATCTCATCCTAGTTTATAGCTTGATCTATCCAGATATCCCCTTCATAAGAATGTGAAGGTCTGTACCTTTAGCCCTTATCTGTCTTCCCCTAATCAGACCCTGTTAACTTTATGCTGAGCATCTTGCACTGATGAATTACAGACAGCTTAAACTCTGATCTAAATTAAACTCCTGCAGTTTTTGATCCTGGCTAATCAATCCAATAGGGTCTCTTTCCACCATTATCTTTTAAATCAGTCTCCTCTGTTCACTACCCTTCTTCAGAAACTCATTAATTCTTGCCTGGACCATTGCATAGCCTCCTCAATGGTCTCCTTACTTAAGTCTGTTTTTCCTCCATTTAGTGGAGTAATAGCAAGTCAACTTTGCTATTCACATGTTAAGTGCTTTTGCATTAAAAACACAGTCTTTTCCATTGTTTGGCTCATCTAATTGTCTTTCCTCACTAACATCTTAAATGTTGGCTTTTCTGAACGCTACCTCTGAAGTCCTCTTCCAAAGGTTCAGATCTTGGCATGTTACTTCGTGCTTAATTACTTTCCTTTCCTACTCATTGCTTTCTTTGATCAAAGCCCTCCATGATTTGGTCCAAACCATCACCTCTCCCTCAACTCTTGCATCCTGGTCTGTGGCAAGTCCTTCCAAATAGGCCCTGTGCTCAGCTGCCTTTTTAAAACTATTGCCTCTGTCACTTGCCCTTCCTTCCATATCTGCTTTTGCAAGTCTTCCTGGTCTTCAAAGCCTAATTCAAATCATTCTCCTCCAAAATGCTCTCTCTCCATCACCAGAGTCAGAACAAGAGTCTCCCTACATTGTTAAGTACTTGGTTGATATCTGGAACACAGAATTTACCACAATCAGTCTTGGCATCCATCTGTTTTTCTCCATTAGACCATACACTTAGAAGAGAGAGACGGACTAATTTATTTCTGTATCTAGCCTAATGAATATAAAGTGCTCCCAGAATGGGTGCTTTATTGTTTACTGAATTGTTGAATTCTATAGCAAGAGTTGCCTTGACTTAATTTATAGAATTCAGAATAAAATTTAGTTTATTTTAGGGAGCAAGATTTTCATGTTGTTTTCCTCAATGATTTGGTCTTTATTGTAATATAAATTTTCCATTCATAATAGAACCTCTACAGTTGGAATTATTCAATGGATAAAATTTCATGATACTTATAATATTCATCATATCAAAATAAGTCATTGACTAGTGTAACAAATAATAACGTGTTAAAAGGACGGCATAGTGCAGGTGAAAGAATATATGCAACTATCAAGGGAGTTTCTGATACAATGAAGAGAAATAATATATGTGAAGTGCTTACTTATTTTCTGGTATAGACCAGTGCTCGGTTAACTGTTACTTAATACTATTAAACAGCAAGTTAAGTGGTTAGAAAAAATAATTGCCTTTTTCCCATATAGTCTACATAGTTTTCTGTAACAGCTGATATTAATTTTGAACTGCATTCAATTTTAAGTCAGTCAGATAGTCTTTTTACGATAATTTCAAAAGCAAGTGGCAAAGAATAAGGCATGTGAGGAGATCGCATGATGTAATTAACCACGTGCACTATTGATGAGGACTTGGCCTCCCTCTGTACCACTTGATATTCAGTGAAATAAATAATGGTGATAATTGTCACATTCCTAACAAAGACATCTGCTAAACCAGGCTACTCAAGCAAAGCTGTTTGCTACTGACAGCTTGCTTAACATGTGAATGTTGCCATTAAGAAAAAATAGAGTTTCTGTATTTATCACATTACCTAATATGTTGTGTTGGCAATGCTTCATCTGGGAGCCAAAAGAAGTATAGTTGATAATTAAATCCAACATTCAAACTTCTATATTTGCTTAAGGGACAAAGAAAAATCTTTATTTTTGTTGTTGTTTTAACGTAAATGCAATGTATCTACACTATAAAAATTAAAAATCCAACAGTTAAGAATGGTACCAACTGAAGGGTAAAAGTTTCCATTCTCCCTACCCTCATTCCTCCTCTCTAGAGATTACCTTTTGAATCGCACACCATGTAAAAACTGCACTAAACAATAAAAATCAACCAGTTCTGCTCTATTTTATATGACCTTGAATTTCAAAAAATCCCAACATTGCTTGATGCCCAATGACAAATCATTACATCTTTTGATTTTTTTCTCTATTTGTCAACTATTATCATAATAAAACCCTCCTTTTCAAAGTGATATTCCAAAGGACCCAGAAGAATGAAAGCTTTACTCTCTATTCCCTCATCTAATGATTGGTTAGTAAGAAGTATCTGAAGCAGGGTCACCCTTAGACCAGGTTGAGAAAGATCCCTGACTCTGGGCCCCAAGCTTCTCAGGATCCCCTCCTTTGGCCATATCCCTGCCCATAAAGTGAGGTGTCTGTGTCGCCAAGGTCACACATCTACCCGGAACCTGTGTGTCCTCTACAAGACCATATTTGGAGTAACCTGGACCAAGGAATCTCAAGCTCACAGGGTCCAAGTGACTTCCTTGGCTTCGTCCCCACCTCTGTCCTCACGAGGATGGGGAGGCCACGGGCTGGAGGCTCTCCTCCTCCTTCCTGCTGTTTTTTGGTATGGAACACTGTCTGAGAAATCTAAATTCAAGCCTAATCTTTTAGGTCATTATGAAGATGTCAAAGTAGGAGGATTTAACTTTCTGTTTAACAATTTACTAGCTTGAGTTATAACTTTAAAATATTTAGCTATATGGGATGTTGACTCCATATGTACTTTTGACCCGCACCTCCTCAAGTGTTAGGAAGCAGCCCTGATTTGAAGATAATGTCATTCTGAAGCTCATATAATTAACTGCCTTTCCACTTGAATTGTGTTTCTAACAGCTCTTTGAAATAAAGGTAAAATGAATCTTACTTTTCAAATCACTAAGTTTTTTTTTTCTAAATGAGAAGCTTTGAATTTCAAATTATTCCATCCCTCTAATATATCTAATGTGAAATATTCAGTGAAGGAATATCTCACTAGAGGTAGGACAGAACTTGACTTTGTTAATCTTTTTTGAAAATAACAAGCTTTTGTTAGCTTGTTCTTCATTTCAAATGGTTTTTTATGGTTCTGCCATTCTTTCTTCACACTTCCTTTTTGTCCTACCCATAAATTATCTCTCTTTCAATCAATAATAAGAATTTTTCAAAACAGAAAATTTTACTTAGACCTACCCTCACTTTACAGAAAAAGAAACTGAGGAGACTAGGGAAGCGTAGCAGAATCTTTTCGTCAGAGCGATTTCCGTGTTTTGGTTCACGTGAGCTTAGAAGGCTCAAATCAGTTCGATTTCCATTTTGTACTTATTTTTAAATTAATCTGTAGAAATGCAGAGGGTAGAAATATTCATCATTTGGGGAAGACGATTATTTCTCAACAAAAATCACATTTTACCCAGGGGTCCAACTCATTGCTTATTCATAGAGGGTCCTATAGGCAGGAGTTAACAAAATTACTTAAATAGATATTTCACTCACATAGTTAATAAGTGTGTGTGTGTGTGTATTTTTTTTTTCTTCTTCCCTCCTGTCCTCCACCCACCCTGTTCTTCCCAGTCCTCCCCTGACAGACAACCACTGGATTGTGTGTGATGCTTGGTCTCTGTAGGCAAATACAAGTGCTTATACAGCTGCTCTTTTCACTTTACAACCTTGCAGATCTTTCCTTATCAGTTCAGAAAGAGCATCCTTTCTCAAATTTGCATAGAATTATCTCATCATTTGGCTATCCTATAATTTATTTTTGTTAATAACTTTCATTCCTTAAGAATAGTTTTATATTTACCAAAAATTGTGAAGATAGTACAAAGAATTCCCATATACCTGTTTTCCCCTATTGTTAACATTTTACTTTAGCATGGTATATTTGCTACAATTATTGAACTAGTATTGATACATCATGATTAACGTAAGCCTATACTTTGTTCAGATTTCCTTAGTTTTATTGTTTTCTGTTCCAGGAGCTCATGTTACATTCACTCATCGTGCCTCCTTAGGCTCCTCTTGGCCATGACAGTTTCTTAGACTTTCCTTGGTCGTTGTTGAACTTAACAGTGAAGTATTTTATAAAATGTCTCTCAGTTGAGATTTATATAATTTATTTTTGTACAAATATATCTTGTACGAAAGGTCTTTTCATGATTGCTTCCCCCCCTCCAATTATTTGCTATTACAAACAATGCTGCAGTGGTAACAGTGCACATCAGCCATGTCACATGTTGCTGGTATAAACGATTAACTCCCAGGAGTGGCACTGGCAGGTTAAAGGATAAATACATTTGTAATTTTGACACTATTGCCAGATTGCCTTCCATAGGGACTGTGTCAGTTTATACCACATATATAAGAGAGCCTGTTTTCTGACAGCAATGCCAACAGAGTGTGTTGTAAAATGTTTGGATTTTTGCCTGTCTGATAGGAGGCAAAACTCCTATCTGGTATCTGTATGTGGTTTTAGAGTTTTAGTAACATTTATTATAAATGGGGATGATGTATTTTATACATATTATTGCTTATTATAATAGATTATTTTCTTCCATTATATTTCTTAAGTGTTTTTTAATGTACATAAAAGCTATTGATTTCCGCATAATAATTTCATAAGGTAGAGGTTATTTCAGCTCAGTATCTCAGGGATGCTTGCCATGCATCCCTTAGTCAGGTCTTGCACTCACATATTGAATTCTGTTCTCAAATGCAATCGTTGTTAACGAGCTGGTTTCTATTACATACTCAAAAGAAACTGCTATTACCCATCTCAAGAGATGCCCGAGGAAGGTTACATTTCTGGCTTTTAGTAAGAATATTGTTCTGTAGTGTGTTTCCTTTGTCACCTTAGCACTACTCACACTATCAGTAAGCCACAAAAATATGGTAGTAACATTTCCAATGGAGACATCTATCCAGGTTTTAGCATTCATTCTACAAAGGAAGAGGGATATATTATAATTGCTCTAGGAAGCAAATTAATTCTGAGATTTTTTTTTTGAAGGAAAGGATTGAGATTTACTTCTCATCTTCATGGAAGACATTCATATGTGTTTGGGAAGATTTTATGAATGAACCAAGAATAAGCTTTTCAAACACAGGTGAGGACAAAATCACGTTTTCAAGGATGGAAGAAAATCATACAGTTCTTTTCTCTCCCTCTAACTTCTATAATTTTCTTAATTCAACAGTTTATTATGGGCCTACCATCTTGTGAGACATAAATATGCTATGACATACTCCCTAGTGCCCCATATAATTATAACTTATGTGAGGGAGACTTGGAAAAAATAATGATAAATTCATGTTGTAAGTGCTATTAAAGAGGTGTGCACTAAGGAGTGTTACAGAAACTACAAACACTCCTGTCAGGGATTAGTGATAGGATGAGAGGTAAGCAAGAGGAGGTAGAAGATTGCAGAAGAGAAGAGATGACATTTAAGGCATGAGGAGGATCAAAAGAGACTGAGCTATCTAATCTCACGTGAGCCCTGACTTGATTAGTCCCTGTACAACAGAGTCATCTTCCCTAAGGAATGGCACCTTACCTCGGTCGTTCGTGTGCTGATTTTAGATGGCAAACTGGTGTGACTTTAAAATCAATTTACTCAGAAAATTATTCTCTTTGACATTCTCATTGAAACCTGATTAAATCAAGAAGAAAGTCTGTAATCCTTTTTCATATCTTCTAACGTTTGCATGATTTTATTTGTTCCTTTTTTTCTTGCATTACTTTTTAATTTTTAAATTTTCATCTTTTTTTTTTTTGAGGGAGAGATATTTATTTATTTATTATTATTTATTTATTTATTTATTTATTTATTTATGGGAGTCCTGGGGATTGAACCCAGGACCTTGTGCATGTTAGGCATGCACTCTACCACTAAGCTATACCCTGCCCCCTACTTTTTAAATATAGACATATTAGGCCTCAGGTTCAGAGCATTCAGGGAGCAACAGAATTTAAAAATACCTGTATTATTTTCATTGTATTCATTTTGAAGATTACTTTTTATTTCTGGAAAATCAGGCTGACTTTCCATTTACAGTTATGATATAAAGTTTTAAATTCATTCATTCAATAAATGTTTATTGAGTACCTTCAATGTACCATTACCTATTCAATGAACTTGTGGTACATCAGTGGATAAAACAAAAATCCCTCTCCTGAGGACCTTATGACATAGCTTATTGTTTTGTTTAATTGTTTTTAAAGTTTAAAAATAAACTGGATCAACTTTAAAGAAGCCAGTAAGTAAGGATACAGGTGATAGCAGTCTTGGGTAAAGAAGGGAGGAAAAAACAGAGGAGAAGAACACGTATCTGCATCAAACTGCCTAAGGATGCATCCTGGTTCAGTCACCATTAGTTCTGTGATGTTGAGTTAATTACCTCATTGTGCCTCTATTTCCTCCCCTGTAAAATAGTGTGAGGAATCAGGAAATGTGGGGCAGATTAAGCCTGGCATAATATCTAATAATGACAAATAACAGTAAGTAACCCACAGAGTTTATCTGGGTTGCCTTGTTTTTCCTGTTGTCCTTTTCACGATCCCATCCAGGACCTCACATTGCATTTAATTGTCAGCTCTGTTTGACTCCAACAATGTCGACCATCCCTCAGTTTCTCCTTGTCTTTCATGACTTGGACGCTTTTGAAGAATATTAGTCAGGTTTTTATGGAATTTTCTATTTTCTCATGACTAAACTGAGTTTGTGCATTTGTGACCAGAATTCACAGAAGTGATGTGCTCTTCTCAGGGCATCATAATCCAGTTCACAATGTTGGTATCTTATTACTAACGATGCTAACTCCCATGACTTGGTTAAGGTGCTATTTGCCAGGTTTCTCCACTGTAAAGTTACTACTTTTATGTTTATAAATAATTAATAAATGTGGGGGGGAGACACTTTGAGATTATGAAAGTATCCTGTTTCTAGTCCACCGGTTTTAGCATCCATTGATGAGTCTTGCCTGCACCAAATATTACTGTGGTGCTCTGTGTTCTGATTTCTATTTTCCTCATTTCTTCCACATTCAGTAATGGGAATTTTTATGTAAGATAGACTGTCTCTTCCCATCAGTCACCATGTGCAGATCTCACTGAATTTGTTTCTATTCCTTGAAGAAGTCAAGTTTGTTCTGATCTCAGGACCTTCGGCACTAGCTCTTGCCTCTGCCTTAGAATATTCTCCTGTATAGTCACTTATCTGGCTTCTCATTATTCAGGTCTCAGCGCAAGCAAGGCTTTGCTTGACGATCCTATTTAAAATGGTCCCCTACTATTCTGTTTTCCTCTACACATTACCCCTTCGTTCCCTTAACAGCACGTATTGCCCTTGAAGGTCTCTTGTTTATGTATTTATTGACTGGCTTCTCCGGCTGGAAGGTAAGCTGCTTGTTTGTCTTTCCCACTGCTGAATCCCTGCAATTACAACGGTGCCTCCTGCACTGAATGCACCTGATAAGTTTTCGCTGAATGAGCAAATTTATTCCTATCCCGAATCATCAGAAAAGTCTCCCTAGCCTTCTCTTCATAAAGGAATAGAGCCTAGAAATGAAACTACTTTCTTTTCTTTTCTCTTCTTTTTTTTTTTTTCTTTTTTGGTTTCTTTTTCGGCTGCTATAGGTTTTCTTTACTATAATTTGCATCAAAGGGCAATAAATCAAGTCTGTATTTTGATGACAGGCACTGGTATCAGCTCTCCTTTCCAGTGTCCCTAGTGTGGACTGTAAAATTGGGTGATGTGATAAGTCCACCTGTACTTTAAGGTGCTGTCATGTCTTTACTGCTGAGCCGTATTGCTCTGCCTTATGCTTTCTCTACAATGCTAATCTGGAAACATATGTTTAAACCATCAGTCCCCTCCTAGAATATAAAAGTAATCTCAAGGGCATTTTGTCACATTTCTATTTGTCATAAGTAGAATCATGAATAATTATTGACACTGTAGAATGTTCTTAAAATATGTGATCGATAGTGAATTCACCTTTGGCCTTTCACAGACAATGGAGATTCTTTTGTCAGGAGTGTCCCCTTGATTTGCACGGATTTCTCTAAGGAGTGGCTGGGTCCTGCGGAGGCTGCCCTGAGATAACACAGGCTTGAGATGCATAGCTCACTTAATTAATTTTCCTCTGGAAGTTACTTTAGATTTAAATTTTGCTAATAAAGTTATATTTTTCACATTTGAATCTATGCTGCATGTTTCTCTACAGCATCACAGAATTCAACAGCAACTCAAAAAAATTGTCCAAGGTTGATAGGTTTAATCTTTGGGTTAAAGACAAACATATATGCTTTTCTTCTTTCTGGCTGGGTCTAGCTCTCCAGCTAAGAAATAGAGCATATGTTTTACATTAGAGAATCTTATCAGGCTCAGAAGATGTACTCCCATTTCCTGTTCATACCACGCTTACAGGCTGTGGAGCTAAATTATAATCATAGCTGCTGTGCTATTTTTAAAATGCAGTTACAGTTTGAGCTCCTGGCTCCCATTTAGAGCCATGACCATACTGCCACTTTCTCCTCACAGGCACTGTTATAGTATTTGCGCAGCTGAAATAAGAGACATCTTTATGCTAACATCCTTCTGGAAACCAATAAACCTTGCTATTTTGATGGGAAGTTTATTTGGTAAATAAGATGTACAAAAAGTTTCTTTGAAAATTGAATACAGTGATTTGATGTCTATCTAAGTTGCATTCATTTGTTTAACAAAGAGACAGAGGTAGGGGAAAAGTTGATCTGACAAGCTAATGAAAAAATAACTACCCTGTTTTAGAATTACACAACAACCTCGACATAGCCTTTCCACCAAGAAAAAGCAGAGATTTGGCATTTATCTGTTACCTATTTAATCTGGAAAAAAATACTACCTTGCAATGTGGAGTTTCATTATTTATTGTTGGTGGGAGTTGGTTAGTTTTTGTCAGCTTGCCTGACATATTTGACTTGTTGCTTACAACTCCTAAATTAGCTAGACGATTCTGTGCTGTGTGGGTTCAACCATAACCTGTTATTGGTTTTCATATGAAAATCTGGGGATAAATAATGTTCAGAAGGGCCTTCCTCCTGGTTTCATAATTCAATTTAGAGAGAGAGTGCTCAACGGGGAGAGAAAGGAGACTGAGGTTAGACGTAGAAAAGAGACTTCCATGTTAGTTATTAATATTTCCATTTGACACAAATTTTTATCACTTTGAGTATAAATGGGCACAGATAAAAGGATGGGTCAGCAAGCCACAGAACAAATCTCTTTCAGTTGTTCCCATGGAGAAGAGTTCCTGAAGTAGTTCTTCATAGGTTACAACCCTAACGTTCCTCTTTGAAGCCCTAATTTTGGCATCAAGACGTTGGATCATTTGGGTTCAAACATCTGTTGTTTCTGGATGACTTTAAAATTCCATTGCAAGCTCAAAAATGCTCAAATTGCAAAGCACGTCCTTATGAGAAGTATCTACTTGGTGTATGTTTGCCCTTTTCTCTCACGAGTCTTCCAGAAACACTTCATTTGGGCCCAGTTTCTGCTGTTTATCTGTGTGTAGCAGTAACATGAAGTGTTTCTTTCACTCAGATCCCAGTTTCAAAGATTCAGTTTTGGGCATGGAATGTCTTTCCCTGCTAAGTTGATTCTGTATGTGTTTGGAATGCCCTGGAATGTATGTAAATACTTTTCAAAGTCAGGACTTGTTGTTTTTCCCTCTGGTACTTGCCATTGCCTGACTGCCCGATACCAATTTCTGTTAGAACCTTGCAAGCTCTAGCAAGATTTTTGGGAGAAAGATAATTGCAATCAGATAACCCTTAAAGGGCAAATGTAGCACAAACTTCTTTTTCTAAGAAATAGTTGCATTACAGTTTTTAAATTTTTTTTACCATTCCATGAAGCATCCCAACTAAGAGATGATTGCAAGCAGAAAACGAATTAGCAGAATAAACGTTCTCATATTGAAAAAACAGACTTTTTTACAAACATGTATTGAAGAGGGTCAAGTTCTTATGAGTCACCAAGCCTACTGAACTCCCTAATTCTGCATTCTTTCAAAACTTTTGAATATGTTTTAAAGTCAAAATGAATAGTTTATGAAAAGTAGAATTTTGGTGGGGGAGACCACTCCATTGCCAATTTGATGGGTGTTTAGAATCATTTAAAAAACTGTTGGAGTTTAGGCAACCCTTCAAAAATGAGTCTTGGCATTGATTTCCTACGTGCCGTCATGTATCTAAAGAAGACAATTTGGCCGATATTTTCTTCTGTATACAAACTTTCTGCTTTCTCTCTCAACCCTATAATGGTAATAAATTAATACAGCATGTACTATCCTGTGAACTACATGAACTACAGTGTAGTAAGTAAATGATTTATAGCAAAACAAAATAAACCAAGGAAAGGTCTCGGCCTTCAAGGGGCCTCCAGTGTTAGTGGTTAATTCCTGAATTCTCAGCATCATGCTCTTCCGGCAGCAGCAGCTGCCCCTCCAGCATCAAGGGTTGACTGCCCTGTGAGTTGTTAATTCTAATCTTTCCTTGGCCCTTTTGACTCTTTTATCTCCAGATGCACAGAGCAAGTTTTAAACCTACCCTGGTCATTGACATTCTGGACTTTTATCCCCTCAGTCTTAGCTCTTTTTTCCACAGAAGTAATTGTGATGTTTGGAAGGCTGCCCATCTCAGAGTATGCTCTGTGGTTTCCTCTTTCTCTAAATTTTTTTTTTCCCCAAAAAAGCATCACACAAGTGAAAGATTTTCTCTTTTAAAGAAATCATTACTATTCCTTATCTGTTGGACTGAGAGGGTAATATTAGGTTGCATTCTGCCCTTTATTGTTATATCTGTGAACATTTAAAAAATCTTTGCTATTGAATTCCAATTTCCTAGCTGGGCTGTTTCTCTGTCTTCTGCAAGGATGGCGCAGCACTTGTCACTGAGAGCAAAACAGGTGAAACATGAGGCCCTGACATGAGGCACACTGGTACTGGAGAGCTGGCTCTGCCAATGAAGACACTAGTTAAGAGACAACTGGGCTGTTGTTTAACCCCTGCAATCCTTGCTTAAATAAGATAATGTATGTTAACCACTTAGCATGTGTTTTGTACAGAGTCACTACTCAAAATGTTAGCTAACAGAAATACGTATATATGTGTTGAATCAAAGGAAGACATGCCACTGCTGCTTGGATAATATTTTGATCTTCACAGTTTCTGGAACATGGAGAGTGTTCCTACAGACAAACCCAGGCAAATCTCTGATGCAAATTACTTATATTGATAGCACATATTTATACAAACTAGTCAACAAAATCTATTTGGCAGCTATTTCTAAACACTGCTTCTAAAGTTAATAATTGCTGTTTTTAAATCCAAGTGACAAATTGCATGGACAGCCCCAGCTCAGGCAGAGTCTGTGAGTCGGGGATGTGCTCAGCAGCTGGGCGGTGACCTGTGGCCACGGCCTGGTGGCTGGTGTCGCAGACACCCTGCTCAGCCTTTGCATCTGGTCCTGGCAAGGCTCTCTGCCAATAAAACTTTTCTAAATCGTGGACCCCTTGGAGAATGTGAAGAAAGCTATGCATAGATAAATATATGTGGTAGGAGAGAGAGAGAGGAAAAAAAAAAAAAAACACACAGAGAGAGAGGATAGAAAGAGAGACACAGAAACTGGGGAAAAAAAGAGAAAGAAGAGAAGGAAGGGAGGATTCAGATTCAAGAAGCCAGAGTGCAAGTAAGAACCAGAGAGAGGTGGTAAGATGCCAGGCTCTAGATTCAAATAGACTTGGTTTTAAATCCTCATTTTCAAGGTATGTGATTCTGAGCAAGTTACTTAACTTCTCTAAGTCTCATTTTTCCTTATCTATAAAAAAGAGCAAAAAAGAACCCCCCTCAGAAGGTTTTTGTGAGGATCAAATGAGATAATGCATTTAAAAGCCTATGAATGGACTGTTTTATAACTTTCTCACTTCATAACACATTGAGGCCCTTCCTCATATATGGTATTTATGTTTATTTGTTTACTGAGGTATTTGTTTTATCAGGAAAGGGCATCACTTGAGCCAAATGCATATGGTCCCATGTCAATCTGGAGAGTTCTTATTTCTGTTTTGTCAGGGACAATTGTAGATAAGTGATGCTAGGGGGCTTTTTTTTTTTTTTTTCTCTTCTAAAGAAGTTGATTGTACTATTTTAAGAAATATTGATTCTATGGTTAAAATGCCTAAAGGGGAGTCACAAGGCATCCATTCATTCATTCCTCCTTCTGATTGGAGTTCACTAGGGCCAAGCCAAGGGCTGAGTTAGGTAGGCCCTGGGGTGTATGGGGTGGAGGTGGGTGTGCAGTGGGGAACTAAAAAGAGGTCCCACCCTAACTGAGCCTCCTTGCTCTTCCCCTCTGATGGGCAGGAGGAAGTTCGTCCTTTTGCACTGAATGCAATGCCAGGGCTTCCCTAGTTGTTACATAGTCGGGGCGGGGGGAGAGAGATAGAAAGGGAGCCCCAGAGTAGATTCTGGACTGCATTTCTGCCCCCTCTGTCCCTGTTTCACATCATTCTATCCTGACTCTGACTCACTGACTCATGCTGGGCTGCGTGCCTTATACTTCAGTTCTCACATCTGTAAAATGGAACCATAGTGATGGTTACCTCTCTTCCTGCAGGGACTGCTACAACTTGAAAAAATTAACAAGTCATACTTGGAAAGCATTTTAATCTCACAACTGAAAAGCCGAGAAGTAGTTCAACATATAGTTTATATATTCATTGCATTTAATACTTTTCTTGCAGATTATGTTCTTAAAATGGACGTGGAAGTTTTCAACTTAATAATTCAACCCAACTACATTTATTGAACACCTATCACACAAAAAAAGAGAAAAATAATTAAGACTCCACGTTTGCCCCTCACTTGGTAAATGGAACTACTTTCAGGTTTTACTTGTGTACTCCCAAAGGGACTTGTTTGTCTAACTGCATATGAATATTAACATTTGTATCACAAATTGGACCCTTATCTTATTCTCCCATGTACAACTACAGAGAGGTCAGAAAGAAATTCAATACTTAGCATCTGATGATTTTAGTCTATTAAAGGCTTCTGAAAACAACAGGAAGGGGGTTCTTCATTTTTCCTATTTGAAAACTAGTAAGTAGGATGAAACAGGAGAGGGAGAAAGGAATGTGGATGGAGGGCTGTCTGTCAACACTTGGAGAGCTACTGTCATCAGTAAGAACTCAGTCATTTCTCACATTCTTCTTTCTCCTCTGCTATAGGCTTACCCAAGCCTTTGCTAGGATTTGAAGCCTACCCTCTTACTTAAAGATTGAAATTAGGATATGAGAAATAAACCTGGGGCATCATGTTGACTTTCAGCCTCAGTCTCTAACAGGGTTTTAACTGTTTAACTAAAGATAATCTCCAATTTGATTTCACTAGTAGACTCCAACATTTCACTAGGCATACTCCAAATCTCCATGTGAAGTTACAGACCTCTCTCTCCACTGGATCCATTTTCTCTGGGCAGATAAAGCTGAGATTGCAACATCAGAAGCAGTTCAACCAATCATTATGTATAAACCTCAGCCCACTTATATAATGCAATCCTTCTGGTAGCAATGACACAAAAGATACAAATAAGGAAGATCATAAGCCTGACTGTCAAAGTCCCAAATCATCTGTGGCATCAGGGCCACAGAACCTCTCTCTCCTTGGAAATAAAATAGTTGCTCTAATGGTAACCAAATGCCCTCTTTAAGGACAGTATTTCAAGAAGGTGGCGTGTACATGTAATACACACATGTATAGTCTCTTTAGGAGATAACTTATAAATAGCACACTGGGAATCTAGAATACCTCAGTGAAAGATTGAGTACTGTCTAGAAGATCATGCCACAAATCTCAAGAAAAGCAGTAAGTGTCCGGGCCTGGGATCCTTTATCCAGGCCATGAGATAGCACAGCCCATGTGAAAAAAGGACTGGCTAGTTTTCCAGCATAACATGGTATTTTATTTCACCATAGTAGACTGCTGGGAAATCTCTGGAGGCCCTGGCAGCTGCGTCTTGTCTTTAATATGAAGCCTGGGGGGAAGAGAAAGAGAAAGAGACTCATAATTCACAAGAGACACAGCCATAAGAAAGCCATTCTGAGCAACGGAATCAGACACAGAGGGGGAGCTGCTATTCGATTCCTAAGTCAAGAATGCTTTTTGTCTTTCCTTCTCTCCTTATCGGCTGTGTCCTCATGAAAAGATCATTTATGGATGGTAGAATGAGCGCATCAGAGCCAGCTTCTGTTCTTTCCTTTTCTTCCCCCATTGCTGCTGTCCTGTGAAACAGTCCCCTTTGTTAGAGGCTGAAACAGCAGATGCACTCAGATATTATCGTAAATAATTGGGGGGTGGGGAGTATTTTATCTTGAATTGGCCTAACACCATTTTTGTGCTGAAAATAGTTCTACTACTGAGCCAAATATTCTAGAGGGTTGAGAGACCCCTAGCAAAGTAGTATTTTACATGCATCCCTTTAAAATGGTGAAAGGTATGGGAAGAACTAGTAATGTCAATTAAATAATACACAGAAGACATGGACACAAAATGGCATCACGAGCTGGAGGGAATCAGGGAGGCCTTGTGGAAGAGGTAGGATTAATAGGAAGTATTCATTAATTAAAGCGTTGGGTGAAGTATAAGTGAAGGCATGGCACTAGGAATGGACTCAGTGGGGACAAAAGTTAGAAGACTTGTTTATTAGTTAGGTAGAATTAGAAGTAGGTAGAAGGAAAAGGGGTCGGATTCTGTAGAAACTAAAAACTAGACTTAAAATTTTAGACTGTTTCAGTAATCAATTCGTTGCTGTCCATTCTCGTATTTGTGAAAAATATTTTAGATAGAGATAACAAAAAAGAAAATCCATTTATAATCTTGCCAGTCATAGAACAATGGTGAACATTCTGATGCATTTTCTTTCACCAACTTTCTTTGTAAATTTATTATCCTAGTTTAGATTCCCCTAAATAGATCCTGATGCAAGGATTCAAGTGCAAGTAATTTATTTAGGAGGCAATTCCAGAAAACACTGTTAGAGGAGTGGGAGTAATAAGACAGGGAAGGAAAAGAAGCCAAAAAAGGGGGCATGTTCTCAGATGAATCGCAGTCATGGTGGGGAAGTCATGGTGGGGCTGAGGAATCGAGAGTATTTATCCACTAACTCCTATCAGTTGAGACTTGAGTTGATGAGAGGGTGGGGGTAACCTTCCAAATGAGTGTCTCTAGGCCAGAATCTTAAAAGACAGTTGCAGGAATTTGCAACCAAGAGCCCTTAGTATGTCGTGGGGATATGGGTGCTACATAAACATACACAAGTTATATTTTTTACTTATAAAGATAGCTTTCTGTGTGTCAGGTATTATACCACTTATTTTACTTGCATTGACTCATATAATTATCATAGAAGTCCTGTAAGGTAGGTGTTACTCTTATCCCCTGAGGCTTAGATACTGGGATTAGAGGCTGAAGAAAATATGAGAGGCATACGCTCAGAGATTAAATACCTGAAGTCACAAAGAGATGATAAAAGACAAAAGAGTTTTAATGACAGCCTGATTTGCCTGGCTCTTTCCTGCACATTTTCTCCTCTTTCTGTCAACAAAGAGTTTTTCTTTTGCATACTGTATAAGTCTTCTCTCTTTTCAGAGACAGTCTATTGGAAAACTAAACCAAACCTTGAGACACAAAGGATCTGTGATGACACCTGTTACTTATATCTGTTCTGTATCTCCTCACGGATCTTCTTCTGATACAAAGTATTATTTCATTTGGGAGAAAAGATCTACCCCTTCTTGTAGTTTTAATGGGCTGCCAAACCAGTCTTCAGTCTACAGGGGTGAGCAAGAGATCAAGACGTGGCCAACCATAATTTCCATCTACTGAGCCACAGTGATTGGCTAGAAATGTATTTGTACAGCAAGCTAAGCCAATTAGGGTCTTTCCCTGGGACTTTATTACAGACTTTGGGATAAGGAAGCTGATATCGCTAGACTGAGATGATATAACCAGTAATTGAGCCATGCTCAACTTCTCCACAGCAAGGTAGAACAAGCCCTACTGTAGTAGGAGAGAATGTAAACAGGGTAGGGAGGTGAAGTAAGAGGAGAGAGACAGAGACAGAGAGAGAAACAGGGACAGAGATCTGACTACATTGCTAAGTCCCTGTAATTCTCGGAGGTCCAGCTCCTCCTGGTCTTCCTATTGCATGAACCAAATAAACCATGAACCAATAATCTTACTCCTTCCTTCCGTCCTCCTTCTTTCTTTCTTTCATCTTTGTTTACTAACTTGTTTATTTGTTTGTTTATAACTCACTTGACTTGGGTTTCTGTTTCTTGCAACCAGATTCTCGACAAATCCAGGACCAAGTGCATTCTGACCAGGAAGTATGTTTGTGGCCCTTAAGATATATGTTGGTGTAAGAGAAGAGGGGGTGGAAAGAATCAAATTATGATAGGGCAGGCATGACCTTTTCCCATCCTTCACAACTTTATTTGCCTCCATGATTCTCCCATCAATTCCAACTCTCTGAGGCGTGAAGGAGGCCCCTGCCTTCAGGAAATACTGAATTGCAGTAGCAACATGGAGCACAGATTCCTATTGACTGCTGCCTTTGCCTGCAGCAGTTGATGGCATTCATCAATAGAAAGCTAACCAATAGGGACCATCTGGTTTTTCTCCCCCTACTCTTGAAACTCAAGGACATGGAGAACTCTGTTTTTGTGAGGCATAAACTGATGGTTCTGTGAGTTCTAACCCTGGCTTAAGACATCTTTGGCTTGTGTGATCCTCCAAAGATTAAGCAGATCTAAGATTTCAACGTGCTTTTATTAATCTGGAAGCTATAAGACACGCTTGAAATAATAGCTGCCATTTATTAAGCACTTACTGTATGTGGGCACTGTGCACTTGGGCTCCGTGTATGCTATTGTAATATAATCCTTGCAGAATCCTGCAAAGGAGGGATTATCAACCCCTTTTATGGATGAAGAAACTGAAATTCAGAGAGGTTAACAGCCAACAGCCCTACAAACCCAGGCTTGTAAGACTGAAAGCTTCCCCCACCCCTCCACATACTCTGCTGCCTAAGTCCTTGAGTAAAGGACTAACAGCCTCCCTTGCTGATAGAGTTTTAGGTTTAACACAATCACTTTTAGGATACACAACAAGGCTAGAAATTTAATCCTAAACTCCTGAGCACAACTTTCAGGAAGGCTCTCTGGCCCTTTGGTGCTGCTTAAGTTGGTTCTTAAACTGGGTGTGAAAACCCCTACTGACTGGATTTGCATATAAATGCAGCTAAACTGAAACCAGGGCACCCAGCATCCTCTTGCCTGGGTAACTCCAGATTGGTGTGAACTTGGAGAGACATTTTGTGTGAACTGGGAAGTCAACAGTGAAGGAGTGGGCCAGCAGCCTGGTCCGTTTTGCACTTGGAAGGTTGGTGCAGGCACGGGTGCTATTGTGGCTCATTCACGTTGTCGCCGAACCGAGGGCTTGTGTTAGGATGGAAGGGCAACCCGGCGGCAACTTCTCTGGCCTCTCTGACTCCTGGACCAGATACGCATTTAGCTCCCTGATGAAGGACCCCAGTTTCTCCTACAGATTACTGCCTCATTAAAATTGGTGGCTTGGAGGCCTTTGCCTCCCTCACTTGATGGCCATCTTTCTTTCCCAAATGCTTTCTCAGAGATTTCAGGCTTCAGCACCAGACATAGAAGCAGAAGGCTCACATAAGGCATGTAACCAGCTCCCTCAATTGTATAATATCAGATCCTGACTATTTCCTTACCCTGGAGTAGGTGAAGAATTTGAGGCTACAATTTCAAGGGAATCATTTTCCAGATCTTCAACTTCCTTCCTCTTTCCTAAATGTGACCTACTAAGAAACAGCCAGTTTCGTTCTCCAGGAAGATGCTGAGAGTTAGGAGTACAGATGTTTTACTGGGGAGTAACATCCATGAAAGGAAAAAGGAGAAAGCAGGATTGGACTGTAATATGGATCCCCCAACATTCCTGCCAGATCAGTGGGGGAGAGGGGTTCCAGAGCCCAGACTGGCCCTTAGACGTTCTCCTGCTGGGTGGAAATAGCCAGGCCCTTGTTCAACAGCCTTGCTAACTCATCGGCTGAGGCCATCCTGAGAGAGGAGAGACTGTGTCCTTCACTGGGCAGTGAAGGAATCTCAGCCAGCCACATTCCTCCCAGCTGGGCAGCAAGGCTCTTCTTGGGGCCATATCTGAGCAGCACATTTCTATGTCTGCCACCTTACTCATCCCAGATCTTACAACAGAGCACTGCCCTGGGCTTTGAAAACCTCATTTGTGAATCAAACAAGGGAATACACTGAAACAGTGATTTGGGGGCCTCACCAATCCATTGGTATCATGAAAGAGAGACAGTTCTAGATCAGCATTTCTCGACATTTTTTCCATTAGTGCTCATCCCCCAGCCCCACCAGAGCCTTTTTAGACATTTTTTCCCTAATTGTCCCCCCACCATGAGAATCCAATACTACAGGCAAGTTGTGTACGTGGTTATGCACTACACGAATGGCCGTGCTTTGTTTAAAAAAAAAGAGTAAAATTTTTTCATCCCCCAAGAACCAATTTTCACTCTCTTGAGACATCGCCCCTGTGTGGAATGCACGTTCTAGATTAAAAGAGACTTAAGGAAAACAACAATCATATGCAATAAATGGCGCAGGGCTGAATCCTGAATTGACTAAACCAGCCCATAAAGGGTGTTTGAGGGGCAAGCAAGAAATTTTTAAATGGACCAGCTATTTTTGTTAGGTGCGACAGTGCTATTTCGGTTGTGTAGAAAAATGTTCTTATTTTTGTAGATGCACAAAGAAGTAAAAACCAAGAAAGAAATATTGGTTTGGTGAACACACCTTTGTTTATTATTAGCCAAGTTTCCTTACGTGCATGGGGCTTCCTTTTTTGCCTATCTTATTCATATTTGTGTTACGAGTGAAGTTTGGCATTAGAAGTAGAATAATTGACCTTTGTGGGGAAGCTCTGGATTTGGAACAGCTGAACAGTATAAGTCAGGGGTGCTGATTCTCTTAAACTAGAATATCTTGCAAGACAAGCAGATTTTTTTGAGAAACATCGGAGAAGACTGGTTTATAAAATTTTTACATGTGCTCTTTAAGATTTGAGGTGTTTTATTCTTTGAGAACTTAAAACCTATTTTATCAAATAGTGGTATGAAATATTTAACCTAATTACAATCTATCATCATCTTAACCTCTGATGAAAAATTTTAGACAACTTAAAATATGTGATGAGCTACATTGTTAAAAAAAAATTCTTTTAGGTTTATGTAAGCAACATATTTAAAGATTCCCAGTCTAAGAAAATACATTTCAAGGAAAGGAGGCCCTCTCTTTTGCATCCCTTTAGTCTCTTTCCTTCCCAGGAACCAGTGACTAATTTTAGGCACACAAGACACCTGATTAGGATTCCAGACAAAATGGTAGCGCTTTGCTTATGTGGATGAGAACCAAGTTTATTTCAGTAACGTTTTCTTTTCTTTTTTCTCAGTGGCAGATTCTCCTGTCACACAGCCACAAACACATCAGTAGGACTCAAGAATCTTACATAAAGCTGCAGCTGCCTCCTGCAACTTTTCTCCCCAAAGTTTACAAACCGTACTCCTCGGGTTTCACAGACCCCAGCCCCCACCTTCCTGCTTGTTGAGGGGTAAATGAGAAATCATTCCAAATGGCAAAGAGATCACTTTTGTTATTTCCAATCAGTGTGAGATTGAAAAGTCAAATGTGACGGGCTGTATGTTTTTTCAGACAGGATGAATCACTGGCATGTTGCTTTCTGAAGGGTGTCTAAATCATTTCTCACAGCACGCTTTTAAACAAAAGCCCTCCCATGAGGCCGAAGCATCTGGCATGATATATGTTCTTCCAGATTTCTCAAGAGTCTGAGCTTCCCAAGGCACGTTGTGCCCCACCTTTCGGGGTTTATTCCTACTTAATTTTCTGGCGTGTCTCCCTGTCAGGTCCTGCATATCCTTCTCATTACTGCTGACTTTGATTCTCTAGTCTTGGCCTAAGTTTGGAAAATTCCAAAGAGGAATGTTCTTCCCGTTTTCAGGCCAGAAGTAAAATTCTAACAAGATCTGTTTGTTGCTCACAGAGTCTGCGACTCTTGGAAGATGATTACAATCAGCTGTTGGGATCAGATGGGCTACAGCCCTCAGATCTCAAGCCCTCACCTCTCTCTCACCTCCAGGCCTATGTTTCCAGCTGTTTGCTGAGCATGTTCCTTTGTGAAAACTCACTGTGATGTCAAACTGAAGACGTTGATGATGGAACTGCTATCCTTTCCCTTTAATATTTCCTGCCTGGGTTGTTCTACCAGATTAAGCTTCCTGTAGTGCTATTTGGATCCTGTCACACCCTCTAGCTTCAAAGCCTCCAGTGGTTCACCATTGTCCAGGAGATAAAATACAAATTCTTCTCCTAGTATTCAAAGTCCTGATACTCCAGTTGGACTGGTTCACTTAATATTGCTCAAGCAAGCCTTCTACTTAAGTCTATCAGGTTTTTGGTCAAATGGTGCCACATTCTAGAATGTTCTGTCTACTTTTTTTCTATTTATGTTTCCTATAAACATTTATGTTGCTCTTTAAATTTAACCCAGATATCTGCATAGCCTTCCCCTCGTTTCTGTGAAGTCTCTGCTCAAATGTCACCACATGAGGAAGGCTTCTCTTGAACACTCATATTAATGTTACAAGTCATCCCTGGCTGCCCCCCACGCTTCCTATCCCCATTCTCTGCTTTATTTTTCTCCGTAGCACTTGTCACCATACATAATTTTTTCACATGTTGTCCATCTACCTCCATGGGGGCAGGTAATTTTTTTAGTTTTATTCATTCTTGGATCCTCCACAACTAGAAAAGAGCCTGGCATGTAACAGGCACACAAGTCAATATTTCTGGATTAAGTAAGTGAATGAATGAACTCTGAATGAATACTTAAGGGCATTTAGCATGTGTCTAGCACTTTTCTGAGTCCTGGAGAGGTGGATATCAACCAAATGGGGTTCTTTTAGACACCCAGAATCACGTGGAGAAAAATGTGAAGTGCAAAAGTAGAAGTGTTTACCAAGTTCATGTGGAGCGTGGTGTAGGAAAGAGAAAGAAATTAATGTTATGGAGCCCCTACTATGTGTCTGGTGCATTCACGTATCTGGTCCCATTTAGGCTTCACAGAGATGCAATCTGGTAGGTTTTGTTATTCCCAATTTTATAGGTAAGAAAACTGAAGCTCAGGAAAGTCATGTAATTTCTCCCAAAGTTTTGTGCTAATAGGTTAGATCAGAAGGCATTTAAACCCAGGTCTTCTTATGCAAAAATCAGTACATTTTGCACTACACTAGGTTGCCTCTCAAGTCATTAGGGAGTGAATATATCTAGCTTAACCTGTGGAAGGCATCACGGAGTAGGTGCTATTTGGGTGATTAATGAGGAGTTCATCAAAGCAGAGGAAAAATGGCTGGACTGTCACCCTCTGTATAAACTTCTCAGACCACTTCTGCCCATGCATGGGCTCTTTCCCTTCTGACCTCTCATTCCCTTCTGTAATATTAATTCATTCAATAAATATTTACTAAATACCTGTTGTGTGCCAAGCAATGTTCCATTCTCTGGTGCTACAGTAGTGAATTAAGCAAAATCCCTGTTTCCATGGAGATTACATTCTCTAACTGTTTTGTGTGATACTGAGAGAAAACAGGACATTTCACATTTAGAGAGCTTAGATTAGTGTTATGGCTTCATCATAGTCTAGCTGGGGACCTTAGAGAGGCCATTTAAACTCCCTGAATCCCAACTACTCTATATGGAATAGGAATAACTGCCCATCTCACCAAAATACGACGTTGTGAAGCTCAAATAAGATGAAAATACTTTGAACCATGAAGCACTAGATAATTGTGTTTCATTAACTCTAACATGCAGTTGATTTTAAGAAACACCATTATTTTGTGTCCCATTAAGAAAGAAAAAATTCCTCCAATTATGACATGTCATTGATTGTAAGACCCATGCAATTTCAAAGATGTCAAAATGTGGGAAAAACTCTGCATCTTAGAATTGCTGAAATATGGTATAAGAAAGCTGGTATTGTCATTCCCTTGTGGTTCGTAGCGTATGATTCAAGAGGAATGGCTTTAGCAAGATAGGTACATTGGAGTAGATCAATGAGGTAAGTGATAAGACATTTCTTAGAGATTTTCAAGGGTCTCTCTATCTTTGGATACAATTTTTTCCCCCGCAGCATTTTTCTACGTTGTAGAATTTTGGAGCTCCAGTCATCTACTTTCCCTTGAACAAAGCCACCATACTAGTCCCAGAGCACTACCTTAGACTATCCTATGAGAGAGGAATGAATTTTTTGCTTGTTTAAGAAGTTGTCTCTGTTCCAAGTCCTTATTCTAACTAATATAACCACATTGCACAGTGCCCTCTTAATGAAAACTTGTCCGTATCAGGAAAAGTGGTGCTTTCCTAGAATACTTCTTTTTAATCATATGGACATTGCTAAACATGTAACTAAGATCTCTCTCTTTCTTTTCCCCCTTCCCTTACCTGTCTCCCTCTTCCTCTCTTGCACACCCACCTCCCTACTTTTTGCTTTGGCTCTCAGGAAATGAACACAGATCTATACTTCTTTATGAGGTTCTAACTTCAGTTTCATCCTTTTTGCCTAGCCTTCATTTTTATTTTCTCCTAGATCCTATTTTTTTACATTTCATTATAATTGTTTTTAATGTCTAGAAAAGATGAAAAAATTTTGTAGTTAACACCTGTATACCCACCACCTAGATTCCACAATTAACCTTTTACTGTACTTGCTTTATCACATGTCTGTCCAGGTATCCATCCCTCTTTTCAATTAATTTTTAGATACATTTCAAAGTAAATTGCAAGAGTCTATACACTTTACCTCTATACATTTTAGTATGCATATCATTGAAATTCAGTATTTGGTTATAGTTCTTTTTGGTTTTTAGTGGGGTAAAATTTACATACAACACAGTGCATGCACCTCAAGTATGCCATTTGATGATTTTTGACAAATGCATACATCTGTGTAACACAAATCCTCATCAAGAGACAGAACATCCCCGTCAGTCCAGCAAGTCCCCCCACGTCTCTTCTTTCACCTCCACAACCTCAGAGGCAACTACTGTCCTGATTCACCCCATAAACTAGTTTTGCCTGTTTTAGAACATCATACAAATGGCATCACACTGCATGTACGCTTACATAAGTCTTGTTTCACTCAGCATAATGTTTTAAAGATTCATCCACACTATTACATGTATCAGAATTTGTTTCTTTACCCTGCTGATTAGTATCCCATTGTGTGACTATACCTCAGTTTGCTTAGCAATTATGGTTGTTATGAATGTTTTTGTACAAATCTCTTCGTGAAAATGCTCTCGTAACTCTTTGGCTACATGCCTAGGAGTGGAATTGCTTGGTCATAGTGTAGGTGCATGTTTAGTTTCATAAGAAACTGTCAGTCCTTTTCCCAGAGTGATTGTATCATCAACACTGTATGAGAGTTCAGGTTGTTCTATGTTCTAATATTTAGTGTTCTCAGTCTCTTTAAAAGTATTAGTATTTATTTTAGCCATTCATGCAAATAGTAGTATTTCACTGTGACTTTAATTTTATTCCCCTGATAATTAATGATATTAGTATTTTTTAAGCTGTTCATAGGCACTGTATCTTCCTTGGTGAGGTGTCTGTTCAAGTCAATACAAATTTAATTGTTTGTTTTTTAAAGTTTTGAAGTATAGGAGTTCTTTACGTATTCTAGATACTATCTTTGTCAGATATATGTTTTGCATTTATTTTATAATAGTCTCTGATATATTTCTTTTGTATTTCATTAACACTTTTTATGAGCAAAAGTTTTACAGTTTTAAAACAGTTATCTTTTTTTGTATCCTGTCTAAGAAACCTTTGCTCATCTCAAGTTGTGAAGATATTCTCCCACTTTTTTTTCAAAAAGTTTTAGAGTTTTCACTTTCACTTTTAGGTCTGTCATCCATCTTGGATTAATTATTTGTGTATTATGTGAAGAAAGGGTCAAAGTTCATTGTCTTTCCATTTGGGTACCTAAGTCTAGTACCCAATCTGTTTTTTTTTTTTTTTAATCTTGTATTTTATACATTTTTGTAAGGCCCCTCAAACATTTTTGGAACAAGCAGTAGTTGGATTCTGCCTAAAGGCCAGAGGATGCTCTCGAATCCCCTTGCAGTGCTGTGATAGCTAATATTCTCCCAACATCATCACATTAAAATATAATTCCCCTCCCTCCCAATAAAAGGTGCTCCATGTTCCCTTTAGCCTTGGCCTTGTTATTCACTCTGCTGTCTCTGCAGGAGTGGTGAAAGGCCACTATCACTCATCCACCCATGGTGTTTAGCTTGTTCCTACCGGGTCTTGCAGAGATGAGGCAGGAAGTTGCTTAGGAGGATTGTCTTTTGGGTATGGAGTGGTCTCAGTGGGTTTGTACAGGCCTCCAGAGCTCATTTTCAGCACTTTGAAAGGGCATTTGTGCTACAGAACTTTTTAAGTTTACAGACTCTGATGTGATCTAAAGACTGAGCAAAGCTGTGCTTTGGTTCTTTCGGTAAATTTGATTCTGGTTTCTCGCTTCTCGTGGGTGCCTGTTGCCAAGACAAACCTTTTCTTTGTCCCCTTCTAAATTGTTTTTCCTACTTCTCCCCACTTTGCTAAGCAAAGAGACTCAGACCTTGTATGTAGGTATGCATATATGTATGATGCATTCATATATTTGTAAAAGTTTTTTTTTCTGGTTATAAAATAATGTAAGCTAATTGTTGACAACTTTGATAATATAAAAACTGTACAAAGAAGAAAAATACCAATCAGCTATAACCTAAACCCAGAGCTTAGCCAAGGTGACATTTCTGGTCAACTTTGATTTTGAATATCTGTTCTGCCCCTTACCAGTTTGGCACCTCTTTGACTCTCCCCTCCCCTCTGGGAAATGGGGAGAATCTCCTTCATGGACAAATTGTAAAAGTGAAAGATGATGTATGTAAAATCTTCGGCAAATAATAGATCCTTAATAAAAATGAGTTCAGTGAATGATGCTACGGAGTGGGTGGAGGGAAAAAAATCTCACTTCCTTTTTTTCTCCTATTTTAAGTTCTGTGATTAAATTCCTTTAAAGCAGGCAAAATTAGGGGGATAGAACAAATAACAGTGGTTTCTAGAAGCTCAGTGTGAGGGAAGGGTTGATTATAAAGGGGCAAGAAAGAATTTTGAGATGATGAAACTGTTCTCTATCTTGATTGTGATGGGAACTACACAACTCTATATGATGTTTAAAAGTCATATAACTATACACTACGAGGGTGAATTTTACTGTTTATAAATTATACCTCAATAATCCTGACTTTAACAAATATTCCTTTAAAACAAAGTCCTAAATTTCTCCATGGATTTAAATTGGTCCTTCCAGCTCCTTTTCCTTCCAGTTTCTCTCTTTTCTAGACACTTGAGGCTTGTTACCTTCCTGATGGTGTTCTGAATGCTTGTTTAGCTCTCCTGTTAATTGTCATACTGGATTCTTTGTTCCCTGTCTCTCCGCTTCGCTGCATATTTTATCTCCCTCTTTTGAATTGACACTCTGTTGAGCTAGCCTCAGCTGTGCTCTACAAACAAAATGTATGGTTGTTCCACTTGCTTTTTTTTGTGACAGAAGAGGTCTAATCAGGGCAACTAATTAATTATAGTGAGCAGGATCAGAGAAAAGCAGATCCTGAGTCCTTGTGTCAATGGTTAAACAGACATCCTTTAAAATCTTCTAGATCACTCCTTCTATTATGAACAAAGGACTTGGAACAATTTTTATGCTGACATGTAAGTAGAACACAAGCTCACAGTGGAGCTTGTTATAGTGACTTGTTGACGCTCCCTTAAAACTGATGCAACTACTTGAGGTATATGCTGGTTATATATCCTGAAATTCCCAGGACAGTCTGGATTTCAAATATTCTATGCAAAGTTCTAAGACCCTCATATTGTGTAGACCAGGAAATGTGTCTGATTTTGTTTCATGAAATATAGTTGCTGGACTCATAGACTGAATTGATTAATTCTTTATTTTTCCCTCCTGTGACAATTTACTGAGCACCTATTACTGAGCGTCAGGCTTCTAGTAGGCTCTGGAGAAACAGACAAATAAAGTTATTCTTCAGAATCTAATGTTGTTTAGTCTGGGGAATAGACAAATGAATTCAGTTTCTCCAGAAAACAAATGCATATAGGAAAAGGCCAGAGAAAATGCAATTCATGTACAATATAATTTATAGAGAAAACTTTTGAACTTTAGTATATATGTATATAATTTAACTGCATAAGAAATATAGACTTGTTTTCCAACACTAGTATTAGGAAGATTTCATGAGGGAGCTATCTAATAAAAATGTAGTATTTATGTTGTGTATAATATTGCATATATTTATATTTAAAAAACTTTTTTTATTGAGTTATAGTCAGTTTACAATGTGTATCAATTTCTGGTGTACTATTTGTATATTTTTTGATAGGAGAGATTGTACTCTATTCCTGGTACTTTTGCTAGTATAACTTTTGGTTATAAATCTTCTTCCAAATAGCTTGACTATCTTGCAATTCCTTCCAGTAACTGCTGGTATGTCCTGAGTTCTGCCCAATGCCAGGTAATTTGCACATTTTCTTTTTTTTTAAATTCTCCTCCAACTCAGTGAAGTAGGCATTGTTGTCCCATTTTATAGACTAGGTGGAGAGTGGGTTTTAGAGAGGGTGAGTGACTTGTCCAGTGCCACCAGCTGACTGGAGGTGAAGGGAAAATCTAACCTGCACTTGCCTGGCTGAAGGCAGTGTGCTCTTCTCCAGGCCACACAGTCCTTTATTGTTGGGGTGCTTTTAACTGAGGATCAGGCATGCATTTATTTAAATCTCCACTGCCACCAGAAAGGAAAGTGAGAAAGGGGGAAGTAATTAGGATGCAGCTACTGCCAAAGCATCCCTTATAATCCAATATTCTCACTGCAGCCAGAGCCATCTGTTTCAGTGCCAACTGGGCCATGTTTCTCCATCCTCAGAATCTTCCCTTTTATTTATTCATTTGAGGGTTTTTTTTTAAAATGTATTTTTCATTGAAGTAACATTGGTTTATAATATACAAGCTTCACGTGTACATTATTTTTCTACTTCTGTATAAACTAATACATGCTCACCAGCAAAAGTTTAGTTTCCATCTCTCACATTTGAATGATCCCCTTCACTCATCTCACCCTCCCCTGCTCCTCCCCTCTGGTAACCACAGCTCTGTTCTCTGTATCTACCCATTTGTTTCTGTTTGGTTTGATTTATTCCCATCTGAGTTAGATGAACATGGTTCGATCCGTTCCTACCTTTCCAGCCACGTGTAGCCATACTCTCCTCTGCCCTCCCCTGCTGGCCCCAGCTATGGTTGGCCTCTTTTTGTCTTTTTCTTCCTCCACATGCTCAGTCCTCTGTCCTGTCCCTGCGCCTTTCCTCCCTTAAGCTCTTCCACCTCCTCACCCAATGGTTAACTCTGCCTCTAGGTCTCAGGGCACACAACGGCCCCTTCAGAATGCCTGCCCTACCGCCCCAACCCTCCCTGTGCATGCCCGGTATCCACCTGCCCCGCCCCTTCATGGAGGCAGTCGTCGGGTGGTCATTGACAGAGAGATGCAACCTGATTCTGTGAAAATGCCCCTCCAGAAGAGAGTTCTAGACGGGCAGGAACGCTGCTGCTTTTGCTCATCATTACCCTGGCCCTTAGCGCTGTGTGCGCAGAGTAGGCACCCAAAAAGAACTGCTGAAAGAAGGAATCTTTCCATCTTCCTGCCACCTCCCCTGGATTAGGATCCCTGTGCTACACTCTCAGTAGGACCCTAAACTTTCCCTCTCTAGTCCTGCTGACTCTATTTGTCTCTTCCCCTGAGGCCCCATACAGCAGGTTGTTTACTGTCCTCACCATTGTGAGTGGAGCACAGCGCCCACACAGAGGATGCCCTCAATCAATTTTTGTTGAATGAGTGAGCCTAGGGGCTTACTGACAAAAAGGGAGTGATTCAGAAGTCTGAGTGTAAAAAGGCTACAAAAAGTGGCTCATTATCTACTAATTCAAATTTGTATTAATTTAGTAAATCATCTAGTAGTGTTATTAGCAACTCCCAAGCTGAATGAAACATCACGGGTACCAACAATGCTGAAGGAAACCCTTCACACTGGTCCACGCCCCTTCCTGTGACTAGCTCTGGCCAGTGGAGGTAAATTACTCCTGCTCCAGGCAGAGGCAGATTTTCCATGAGCAGCTTAAGCATCAGGAGTGTCACTTGTAGCTCAACTTCCAGGGCCCTGGGGGTCCTAGCAATGTGTACATGGGGTCATATGTTTTTGTAAAATTGCCAAAAGTAAAATATTTTAAACCACAGTTAAAGGCCCTGACTCTCTCTACTCTGACTTCCCTTCTATCACCTTGTCAGGGGGACGAGAGTCGGCCATGGGCATCCTGGGGCTCTGGCTAAGGGGAAGGTGAATTGGGGACACACTGAGTGGGGCTTTAGTGGGAGACAGCCATGCGGTTTTCAGACACTTCTAAGTATGGCTATTAGTCCCATTGTCAGAATGGCTTCTGAGAATACACTTATTGCCCACTGTGACAGTCACCTGGCATTGTGACACCAAGTTGGTGGCTAGTGTCAGTGAGGTTCCTTCTGAGAATCGCTCGCTTTGGTGCTGGCGGCAGTGAGGTTATCGGTGGTAGTTTCTTATAATCCTCATACTTCCTGATTTCCTGAAAGTGGCCTTTTGACCTTTGCTCTCCTGGTCTATTCAGTGGTGGTGTCAGCCTCTAATTCCTTGCTTTATCAGCCTTTCAGGCAATACTTAAAACACCCAGAACTCCTCTTTTCCAGACTGAAGCAGGCAATAGAAGTTCTGCCTGTGGCATCGACAACACCTTCATGGCAGAGCCGTCTTTTTGGGCACCTTAAATGCCTGTCACCCATCCCTGCTCCCTTTTCATGTGCCCTGTAGAACCTACAGGCCAATAGGTACACTACTCTCTCCCCAAGACTCAAAACAACCCCCTGCTCCCCAAATTGTGTCCTGGAAAAACAGACTGACATTCATGAGAGTAAGAAAAGGCAGACAGTAGAGTGAGCAGGAGGCAGAGGGAGAAGACAAGGGGAAGAAAACCGAGAGCAGGATGACTGAAAAAAGATGATGCTGATGACAGCAGTAGATGGACTGGCGCTGAGAAAGATGCAGAAAAGAGAACAAAGCTGAGCTCTTCCCTCACCAAATATGCATGTGTGGAGTCAGGCCACAATAAAGGCAGCTCCATCCAGAGTTAGCTGGGCTGAGGCATCCGGGTCAGGAGGGAGCATGCTCAGCTCTCACCTGGATGACTGCAGGAGTTTCCTAACCAGTTTCCCAGCTTCCACCCCTGCCCTCCTAAGTCCTTCTTAACTCAGCAGCCCAACATCCTATTCAAGTAGGAGTCAGCCCACACCACTCCTCTGCTCTCACACTCTGACCCCATTTCCCTCCTCTGTCCCCACCCTCAGTCGGTTCCAGCCAGACTCACTGTTCCTCAAACACGCTAGACCTGCTCCTGCCTCAGGGCCTCTGCGCAGGCTGTTCCCTCGCCTGGAAGGCTGTCCCCTGAATGTCCACCTGCCGCTTTCCTGCATCCACCAACTCCCTGTCACTCAGGCTCTCCTGGTCACTTCATCTAAAATGGCAACCTCCCCAATGCTCTTGAGCCCCTGTCCTTTCTAACACAATCTATAATCTATTTAGTTTTGTTGTCTACCTTCTCCCACTAGAATGCAAGCTCTAGGGCAGGGATTTTGGCTTGTTCACTGCTGAATCTCCCTCTCCAGCACAGTGCCTGGCACAGAGTAGGAGCGTGTTAAACATCTGCTGCAAGGATGACCTCATGAGGTAGGTGCTACCATTTGGGACATTTTACAGAAGATAAAGCTTGGGCTCACCGGTGTGAAGTGTGCCCAAGATCACACGGGGAAGTGAAGGAGCGAGTGTTGAACACGTCTGTTTCAAAAGCCTGTGCTCGTAAACACCTCACAGGCTTCCTCTGGCTACGAGCCGCTGAGCTGATCATTTCTGACATCAGCCTTCCTTTCTGGTTAACCAGACCACCGGGCCTGCCGATGGCCTTCCTGTCGCAAGGTGAGAATTTACTGACAGAAAGGGATCAAGAGCTAAATCATAACGTATGTGCTATCTGAGGAAGTGAAAGAACGGCTTTACATCCACTGGGTTGAGAATAGGGATGTGAACTCATTGAGGCCAACCTCACCTGGGGAATCTCAGAGTGGAAAGGGCTGCCTCCCTGTGCGGGATCACCTGCAGGCAGGCACCAGCAAAGCAGGGGCGCCAAAGTAATGAGAAAAACCTTTTATGGTAATAGGTGGCTATTTGATATTTTCAAGAACATATAAAAGGTGTTACTGTAGGAAAGGTCAGAACTTTGCTGGACTTCCTTACAGGCGTGTGACTGATGGCATGGCTTGGATATTCAATTGCATGTGGGAAGCAGCATCAATTTTTCAGTGCACAGAGTCAGCCTGGCCCTGCTGATCCTGGTTGATGGAGCCTAGTTTCAGCTGCCAATCACTTTCAAACACAGTATATGTATGTATGTGATTTCCATTATGTAGTGAGAGGTAAATGAGGCAAGAATAGTTGCCGTGTAAATCCTGGAGGAATAACAGTGGTGTTTCACGGAAGGTTGGCTCAGTGCTGTTATTTTAAAGTTTGAGTTAGAGGTCTGAAGAGCTCCTATTCTTCCTTCTACACCTTCTCAGATGTCACCTTTGGGAACCCTTCTCTGTCTACCTCCCTGAGCTCCCCTCCCCCAGCAATTATTCACTTCCTCTCCTGTGCTACAGGAATTATTATATTTATCACATTGCCTCATAATCCTTTGTATTCACTTCTGATCCCCTTCGAGGCTTAGAACTCCTGGAAGTACATGGCTTGTTCACTACTGCATCTTGTTCATCTTTGTATCTAGCACAGGGGCTGGAACAGACTGAAGGTTCCAAAATTTTGCCAAAGGCAATTAAAACCAGACTTTGGAGGCTAGAGGAGTTTCTAAGGAAAAGATCTCTGGTGAATTCCTTCATAAGACACATCAGGTGCCTCGCACTGTTCACAAAGCAGGTCATACTAGAGCAATTGCTTCCAGAGCCGCTTGTTATGCGTCAGAACTTCTCTGCTGGGCTGCTCAGTGACTCATGGAAGGAAGAGGAGGCATGGGTGCTAAACTGCCCCCCAACACCTCCTCCATCATGCCCAAAAAAACCCAAAATGACAAAAAATAGATTTGTGGTCCTTTGGGCTGCCGGACCCATCACTTCACTTCTCTGCTTTTCGGTTCCTTATTCTGTAGCAGTTATGAGTTGAGATGGGAGACCCAAGTTCCCTCCAGGCTCTGACATCTCAGTCTTTGAGCCCACTCGTGGGTAGTAAAAATCAGCCTGTAATCCTGTCCTCTTCCCACCCTCTGCAGAGCAGGTCAGGCCTGGTTACCTCGGGATGAGACCCACACCCATACCAGTCCTTCAAGCTGCCTTTTTGTGACGGGCCTTTCCTTTAGCTGGAAGAGCATTTTTGCTGTAACACATCTGTCTTCTGCTGCCTACCCCTGTGCTCCACTGCTGTATCCTAGATTTTGTGGATCAAGCCTGCTCTCCATGGCTATTTTATCCAGGTTTCATCCCTATAAAAATGATGTGATAAATTTAGAACACTGCACATACCATGATGCTATTCATGTACTTTATTTTAAGCTGTGTATGCCGGTCTTTTGTCTGTTTGCTCTCAGTTCTATTCTCTATCATCCTCAGTGCTGGGGTTTGCATCCCCGGGAGCTACTTTTCCTGGGTTCCCTTTCAGACCTTGCCAAAGAGAGCCAGTGATGGAACACTGGAAAATGAGAGGAAGGGAGAAGCCATGTTGTTTCCCCCTTCCCTCTGATTCAGATGGCGCCTGGCCGCATCTCATCCATACTTCCAAAGCCCACTGTGCAACCCTTTCTTCATGGCTCCAGATTTAGCCTCAAAATGCCACCACGGTTCCAGATTCTCCCAGATGGCCCCAGCACCAGGGCCGCAGTAACACAGCCTTCTCCCTTGGCCCCCTAGCTCCAGGGTTGATAGTGGCCCCCTGCTGTTCCCTGGCCACTCAATGCTTACATCACCTGTGTTAAATTCCCTCTGCAATATCTAGCATGGCACCTGCACAGTATTTTGGACTCTGACGAAAATACTCTGAATGTATGTGCCCCTCATACATATGTATGAAATATGAATACCTATATGAATACATGTGTATGAAAATACACATACTTATGAAGGTACATATAGTATGAAAACACACAGAAGATCTGGAAGTTGACACAGGAAACCATTACCAGCGGTTTTATGCATGGGAAGACGAATGGGACTGGGTTGATATGGGACTGTGAAGGGGAATGGTAGCTTTTTAAAAATAGCTTTATCATGGCATAATTTACATATATAAGGCCAAAACTTTAATATGTATGTTATTTAGATTGTTTTTTACAATGAGCATGTATTCATATACTGCTTATCTAATATTGAAAAATAAATAATCAAAAATACGAATAGCAGGAGTGGGAGGAATGAGGCAAAACACCAAGTGCTTCAGCTGAAGCCTTAAGCCACTTAGGGAAGCTCTGTAGATGACACTAACATTCATTCATGCAACAGATATTTTTCATTTACTGTGTGCCAGGCACTGAGGGTCCATCAGTAAACGACATGGTCACAATCCCTGCTCATATTAACTGCAGCAATTACACAATTATGTCACTACTCATTAATTGTGAAGAAGCAAACAGGGCAGTGAAAATTCTAACCTAGTCAGGGAAGGCTTCTCTGAGGAAGTGACTGTCCAGCTAAGAGCTGAAGAATGAACTGATAAAGCTTAGTTGCTGGAGAGAAATAGACAGTATGATATGGTCAAGCTCAGTGCTTCCCTGGCTCCTGTTCTCAGGGAAGCTGCTCTAACAATAGGGTTTGATGGGAGGTGTTTCTCATCGGAACCCACAGTGGGATGCCATGCAACGGGAAGTGTGCAGAGGTTCCATGGGAGTGGTCCTCTAGTAAAGTAGCCATGCCTCCCAAAGAGCTGGGACTCATGGTCTGCATACCAGGTGGTTTTCACCCGGAGGAGAGGAAGCCAACACCATGTGTCCTGTGGTAGGTGACAAGGCTGGTTTGGAAGAAGCCAAGGATACCCTGAGTCAGCAGTGCTACCAAAGGTACCCATGTCAACCCCCTCATCCTTTAATGGGAACAACTGACATTTTCTCAGTCTTAAGTAGAGTGGCATGCAAATGCCCAAGACAAGGTCTCAGTCCATCTTCCATCCATATTTCTACTAAGTTCTTGAAATGAAATGCTGGAATTTCTGGTAAAAAGCTATCCATGAGGCAAGTTTCATCTTTCTAAGTTCTGTAGTTTTCTCTTTGGCTTAACCTAATCCATATAAGTATATATATATATATATATATATATATATATATATATATTTTTTTTTTTTTTTTTTTTGCCCCCTGTGTCTCACTCTTTCCAATTCATAGACATTTTGGCAATGGCTATAATCTCCTTGTTTTACTGTAGGTCACCAAACTCATGTTAGTGGAAGCCACCAATTATTCTGTGAAACTAGATTACTTATAAAGTAGCCCATTAACTGCAATTACAGTTTAGTTACAGCTTGTCCAGGTCTCCCAGACTAGGTAAAATCATTAATCAGGTTACGTTTCCTTTTGATGTCCAAATTACAAAGGTGACAACATGATCTTAGCTTGACCTCGGTGTCCTGCAGCTATTTCTGGGTGTCTCCAACAGGATGTGTCATTTGTGCTTGCAAACCAGCTGCCGTAACCACACAGGTCCTCCTGGTCCTTTCGCTCCTGCTCTGGCTCCTCCAGGTCTGCTTCCTGCGGGGCCACTTGGAAAGCATCAGTGCTGTCACTGCCCATCATGAAAAGCAGCCCTGATGATGCCAAGTCCACAGTCTCTCCCAGTGCTGTCAAGCCAGCCAGCCTCTGAGTTGGCAGAGCAGAGTGCGATTTCACAGGCAGACAGGGAAAATGGCCTCTTCCCTCCAGCTCTGTGCTCCGCTTTGTCATCTGGGATCTGAATCAATGGTGCTTTGGACTGAGAATCATAAAGGTTTCTTGTGAACTGTTTTCTCAATTCCTGGCCTTCATCTATCTAACCCCAGGGGCTTAAAACCAAGTTCAAAGAGCTAGGTGGGTAGAGGGTCTGTACCATTCCTCAAACTTCCATGATTCTTAGCTGTCCCAGCAGCTACACTTGGGTCTGCTCTCCAAGTCACAAAACAAAGTTCCCAAGCATATTAACAGAAGTAAACAGATGCTATAGTGTCTATGGGGGGTGGTAATTGTGCTGATGGGTATCAATACTAACAAGTCTAAAATTAGGCTCAGCTGGCCAAAATCTATTTTATGTAGTGCTTAATAGTTTTAATTCACTCTAATAACTGAAATAACTAGTTTTAAATAGATCCTGAAGACAAATATTCCATATCCCAATGTCTTCTCAAAACTGAACATGCACACATTTATGTCAAAAAAAAAAAAATCACAAGAACTACACAGGTGAGAACCTGTTCGTCATGGAAACCAAGCAAGAGCTCCTCCCCAGTTCTCATGTGAGGCTGGGGTGTGTAGCTGTGGTTTGAGAGCAAGGCCTGTGGTCTAGCAGTGCTTTTGCCTGTGTGAGGCCCTGTTTCACCTCAAGTTGGAGGCTTCCACTGTTTCCTGGTGAAGCTAGTAATACTGAGAATGGTCTTGGTGGGACATTGACCTCTTAAGACATTTATTATTCTTTCATTTAACACTTGCTGCGTCCCCTCCTGCTAGGGGCTTTGGAGAATTTTTTAAGAAGTATACAACATTCTCTTTAGAAGTTTGCAATTTAAAAGAAGTTGGTTTTTTGAGGACACTGTGCTAAGTGAAATAATTCAGACAAAGACAAATACTGTCTGATCTCACTTATGTGTAGAATCAAAAACAAACAAACAAACAAACAAACAAACCCCCGAAACAAACTCATGGAAACAAAGTAGATCAGTGGTTGCCAGGGATAGAGAGTGGAGGGGAAATGGAAGAAGGTGATCAAAGGTACAAACCCCCAGTGACAAGATAAATCCATTCTAGGGATATAACGTACAGCATGGTGACTATACTTAACAACATTGAACTGCGTATTTGAAAGTTGCTAACAGAGTAAATCTTAAAAGTTCTCACCACATACACACACACACAATTGTAACTATGTGGGGTGATGGATATGTTAACTAACCTTGTGGTAATCATTCTCTAATACATACATATATCAAATCATTGTGCTGTACACTTTAAACTTATACAATGTTATATACCAATTGCATCTCAATGAAGTGGGGGGGAAAGTGACTTTTTAGTGAGCCAGGCACTATTTAATTTATCCTTATGGATTCCCTCACTCAACCCTCATGTAAGGTAAAAACGACTATTAGCTTCATTTTACAAAAGAGGAAAGTGAAACTTAAGAGAAAATTGAGTGACTTGTTCAAGGACGCAGCAGAGTCGGGATTCAGACCTGGATAGCCAGATTCTAGACTCTTCGCTCTTATCAAATGCATTGTGTCTCTCCCCTGCCAACTTCCATTAACAATCCTAGGACTGTTACCAATCAGGTAATCAGATGCCCTTCAGTACATATTTGATTTGAACATAGCAAAGCCTGTAAGTTGGTGTAAGATAGTCTGTAAGAATTGTCAGAGTAGTCTCACAGAATTACCATGCTACAGTTTTCTGTGTAGAAATTTGGATTGAAAAGCTTTAAATTCTTAAAAAGTAACAGAGTCTTTAAAACATGGTCACTGATTATATTTATAACCATTAGGGTATAAATATAGGCACAGAGGAAGTTTTCACTACATGTTTCACTAAGATGTACAAGCATTTTAAGAACTAGGTTGTAGTAACTACATGTTATTTCTCTAAATTTGATAATATAGAAATCTATGTAGAATAAAATAATATTAGTGAGTGGTTGTTTCCCTTCACGGAAGCTTTTTTAAAAAGGCATAGCAAAGCTCTGGTCACTGTAGGACAGGTTTAAAGTTCTCAGTGTTGGGGTTGCGGGATGTTGATGATGCTGACAAGTTGCTAAGCGATGAGAGACAGCACAGCATAGTAGTTAAGAGCACGATGCTGGAGTTCAGATCCCAGTGTTGCCATTTACTACCTCTGTGACCTTGGGCAAATTACTAAACCTGTCTGGAC
This sequence comes from Camelus ferus, assembly GCF_009834535.1. Taxonomy (NCBI): domain Eukaryota; kingdom Metazoa; phylum Chordata; class Mammalia; order Artiodactyla; family Camelidae; genus Camelus; species Camelus ferus. The sequence continues at coordinate 37,189,078 of NC_045702.1, forward strand.
CTACTTCCTAATCCAGAGAATGGGGAGAGCATTATCTACTGTTATGGACTGAATGTTTGTATTCCCCTCAAATTCTCATGTTGAAGTCCTAACCCCTAGTGTGGTTGTATTTAGACATGGGGTCTCTAAGGAACTAATTAGGGTTAAATGAAGTCCCGAGGGTAGGGCCCTGATTGGATAGGATTAGTGTCTTCTAAAAAGACCCACTAGAAAGCTTGCTCACTTTCCCTCTCTGCACAAGCCCAGAAGAAAGGCCATGTGAGCACAGAGCAAGAAGGTGGCCATCTGCCACCCAAGGGCAGAGGTGTTACAAGACACCAACTCTGCTGCTGGCACCATGACATTTGAACTTCCAGTCTCTAGAACTGTGAGAAAATAAATGTCTGTCGTTTAAGCCACCAGTCTACGGTATTTTGTTATGGCAGCCGAAGCAGATTAAGACACCTACCTTGTAAGATTGTTGAAGAATTATGAGATGATACACTTGAAGAGCTTCACACAGTGCCTGGCATGTGGCAAGTCCTACATGAGGGTTAACTGGCATTGCTGGCCTCAGATCAGTGGCCTTGGGTTTTGAGAACTGGTGATGTTGTACACAAATGTGGCATACATAGTTGTACATGGGCACATTGGGCTCTGAAAAACATATATGATGAATAAATTTTAAATTAATTAAGGGGGAAGACATTTACATCTAAAGTGAACTCAGACAGGCAAAAGTCAACATGCCAGCCTAGGTTAGGGCCAACATCTCACGCCTTCCTCCACTTCTCCTCAAAAGTTTACATTCATGTTAGTTTAAAAAGGCTTCTCGCACCTCTCCCTCCCCAATAAAACCTCAAACCAACAATAAGTAAGTTGTTATGGGTCTCTGGGGAAAAAGAAAACGGAACAGGAAATGTCTGGATAGATAAAGGAAGCCTGTAAAACACTGATGATGGTTGTAATTTTAGCAATTCCGATAGGAATAGCATCAAATCAAACTCTAATTTTAAAATAATAGAGTCTGGAATGCTTAAATGTTGGTCTTTAAATATATATATTTTTCCTTTTAATGTACTAAATTCATGCATATTTTGATGCTGTAGTCTTCAGATAATTATTATGAAAGTCAGCTTAGGAGAGAAGAATCATTTTCTATGAAGGGTTAGAGAACCTTGTCAAAAAGAAACAATTGTTTTCAATAAACATTAAAATATATTTTCAGTTCCAAAGTATCACTTTTACAGGGGAGGAGAAAGAAGAGTTGGGGAAGCAGGAGAAAAAGAGGGAGCGACAAACAGAAATAGAGAGGAAGGGAAAGGGAGAAAAGAGATGGAAAAAGAAGAGAAAAGAGGGGAAGGAGGAAATAGAAGGAAAGGAATGAAAAGGATTGTAAAAATTCTGTTTCTGTAGGCTTTGAGGGGTCCACTTGTAAAGTTCTTTGGTGGGGGGAGGGGAAGAGGAACAACATTCTTTTCCATCCTTTTGAAATTTAGATGCGCTCATTAATCAGCTCACACAATTTCCAATGCCCAGACCCTGGGAAGAACAACATTTGGCCTGTGGACACCAGGCTCGCCAGGCTTGGAGATGTAGCACTCAGGTCTAATTTTAGCAGTGAGATTTAGACCAGTGAATAAGTCTCACTCCCAGCCCCTCCCCCCACCCCCACGCCAGTGCATGGGGAAGAAGACCTTCCCTGGCTGGGAAGTTCCATCTTGCCCACCACTTCCTGCCCTGGGACTGCAGTTCTGTGAGCTGCGGTCTCCATGGGGCTTAGGTCCTGATAGAGGACCACATGGAGAGGAGTATGACAGACACAGATAATGAGAAAGATATCTTCAACTTCCTTTCTTCCTTCTTGAAGCTATGGTCCAGCAAGAATATACCCTTCTAGGTTTTTATAATTTGGGTAGAGAAGGAAATTTTTACTTAATTAAATCAATATTTACATGTACAGAGTAACAGGCATTGGGGATACAGATAGGCATTGGGAAAGATATCAGAATCCCGACCTCCCTAGGTTAACACTGCAGTAGGGGAGGCAGTAAAAGTCCCTCCGCTGCATCATGTTTTGTACCCCACCACCCTCACCAAGTATGTTTACATCTTCTAATACACACCGACTCCTGTTCCCCTCTTGGACTCTCCATCTCCTGGCACCAACTCCAGAAAGCAAAAGACTTTCCTTGTCCCTGGTCTGGTCTTCAAGTCCCTAAAACCCTTCCTCTAGTACCAAAGAGTTTTATCTTATACAACAATCAAGCAAGGAATCGATGACAAGTACTGCACTGGGTGCTGTGCTTGTAGGTCAGACATTTGGGTAAGTGAAAGAAAAAAACCTTTGATGATCAGGGTTTCTGCTATAGCCGAACCCACGCCCTCCTCCTCTTTCTGAGTTTTCTAGGCCTGCGAAGGAAGCCGGACCCACAGTCCTCCATGGTGTGGAATCAGGAACTGGCCGTAAAAACGTATTCCTTCCAGTTGTTCTGTGTGTTCTGGTACTTACTCCACCTTCATCACCTTCTGAGCTTGCCTCAAAACTCTCTGGGAGACTCCATGGCTGCACTATTGAAAGAAATACCTGGGAACCTTCTAGGCCATCTCTTATCCCACATTACTGTGGCTCCTTGGTAATGGATTGCCTATCCCTCCCCTCATTTGTCCTTGGCTCTTACTCACTGGTGGAGGACTGATTTTTTTCAGATATATCCATCCTCCAACCCCAGGGACTCCATCCAAGGATAATAGCAATCACATCCCTCTGGCCAGTGATCCATCTAGGGAAGTGCTTGTGAATTGATCCCAGTCAATAAAAATAAATGGGAAAAGTGAGTGACTACAAAGATCTGCAAATGCTTCCTTGCTCTTAAAAAGAGACTTATGAAAAGAAATAATGTCTGCATCTGCATGTGGAACATGGCATGATAGCAGTGGTCATGCAACTGTGACAAGCTAGCCTGAGGACCAAAATATCATGCTGCAGATGGCAGGGAAAGAATGTGGGCCCTTGATGATGATGCTAAGCTGGTGAATCAACTGACTGTAGGTCTACCCTACTCAAGACTCCTCATGATATAATACACCATATTTTCATTATTGCTAAAGTCAGGTGGGTCAGCATTTTCTGCTACTTATACCTGAAGGCTTCCTGATAGACCTGCCTATGTCCATTAATATGGATGACAAAGAATCACAGGTAGGTTTTTATTAGACCATTCTGGGACTTCAAGAGGAAAATGACAGAATAAGAAAGCCATGCTGTGTATTTATTTATTCTTAATGAAACTGTTTAAGATAATTACAGATTCACATGCAGTTGGAAGAAATCATAGAGGGAGATCCTGTGTGCCCTTCAACCAGTTTCCCCCGCTGTAATGGGGGAAAAAAGCTATAGTACAATATAACAACCAGGAAATTTACGTTGATACAATCCACCAATCTTATTCAGATCTTACTAGTTCTACATGTGTTTGTTTGTGTATATGCATATTTTGTTCTATGCAGTTTTATCACATGTAGGTTTGTGTACTGACCACCATAGTCAAGCTACAGAACCGTCGAGAATTATTTTTAAAGGAAACTTCTAAACTCTTTTTCCCCTTCATCACCTTTTGCAGTGCTTTTCAAACTGTGCTCCTTGGAACCCTTGGAATTCCACCCCTCCACCTCACTTCAATCAGAGCAGGTCCATGTATATATATTTTATATTTTCGGCTTCATAATAAGCCTTCATCTGTAGAATAAGTTCCTAGCTTAAACACACAAAAAAGAATGGAACTGATAATCCTTCTGTAGTAAATACACCTTTGATATTCAAATAATGCTACTTGAATAGAGCTTTACATTTTCTCAAGGTACTTTTCAGTCCATTATCTCCCTGAAGTCTTAAAACAGCTCTGGTTAAGTGACTAAACAAATGAACAAATGAAACAAACATCTATACAAACAGATTACACAAACAAACTAGTTGAGGGAGGTTTAACATAGACATGTCACTGGAGCAACCTCCGCACTCCTCAGGAAGCGCTGCAGACAACCTGAAGCATCTCTCACTCCCTCCCTTGGCCAGAGACCCCATCAGAAGTGAAAATTAAATCCTTCCTGTCGAAGGACAGGATTCGTTCTGGAACAGGTGACCTCAGCATTGTTCTGAGTGGCATTACAGAAGCTGGGAAGCACTGTACTAGATGGATCCTTTTGTGTTTGTCACCTGTCTTGCCACAGGGTTTGTGATGAATTCCATGAACTCTCACAGGCTTTACTGGAGAGGTTTACAAAGCAAGAATGAACAAGCAAAGAGAAGAGATGGGCCAAGGGTCTCTGCTGGACACACCGTGAGTGGACATACCAGGGAAGAGAACCTGCCCCCTTGCTGCTACCCTTTTTACAGAGCAAGAGTGAGAACCACCTAGTCAGGTGGGAGATCATCAGACTTCTTGGGTATCACCCAACTGGGGTTAGACAGCTCTTTACAGGAGTTACCTGGCAAAGCCAACTGTCTAGCACCTGAGGACCTTAGATTCCAAAGAAGGGAGAAACTGGTCCTCCGAGAAGTTTGGGTGCAAGTCCTCCCGCGTGGAGAAGGAGAAAAGCCCGGGTCTTGGTTGGCTTATTGTCCAGAAAATGCAGAATGAGCCACCTACGTCAGTTTCTGACAGTCCTGATTGTGGCGGTCTTTTTCATCTTTCTATCTCCAGCACTTGGCACAGAGCCTGGTAGATGAAAGGTACACGAGCAATACCTGATGATTTAATAAATAAATGTGTTTTTGCGCCAATTGAAAGCAACTGATTTTATTCTTGCTGATGAAAGGAGAGGAAGACTAATAGTATATACATTGTTGCCTGTACTTCTTGAGTCTGGAACACGCTCTGCTGCACGCTCTGCCTCTGTTTCAGTAAAACGTCTTTGAAGAATTTACAACTCTATGAGAAGTTTCCCTGGCTTAAGTAAGATCTACTTTTACTGAATTTCTACCAGTTCCTTGCAGCTCTGGCAACCAGGGCAGTGTCTGGGATCTGAACACTCAGTAAAGGAAGTCTCTGCAGGCGGCAGCAGCTCCGGAATTTCCCACAGCCACTCCTCTAATGATCTTCTAAAATCTTTAGTACTGTTTTGAATTAGATGCAGAGTATAATAGGAAGTTAGCCATTGTTTGCAAATTTTTTTATGAAAACAGTTTGAAAAATTATAACCCTTAAACAATTTTTGTTAGGACAGAGTTTTCTAATCTCTTCCTCATCGAAAACCGCTTTTAATATAATTTCCCTCACAGAATCCTTGTTTTGAAAGAATCTGTTTAGAAGCAAACATATTTCTTAAATAATAATGAATTTATCTTCCCAAGAGGAAACCAAGGAATCAAGTTTTTTTTTTCCCTAACTGAAAGTCATCTTCGAGGCTTGATTTTGAGTAAACAATTACTTCAAGCTTCCTGAAAAACTGAAAATAGCTAAAGAAATTCTCCCCTCCCCCCTTAGATGGAGGTTATTATTCTCCTAAACTGCTAGGTTTCTAGGTTTGAAACCAGGTTCCAGAGGGCACGAGGCAGATAGCACCCATTTAACAAAAGCCTGTGACTTCCCCTAGGTCTTTTGCTCCCACTTCAGCCTCCTTGCTGATAGTGAGTGCTCTACTGTGGCAGTTACTCCTGCCTAAGCTTCGCCCTGTCTAGGTGTCCTGCTGAGTGATGAGATTTTTGTCTGCCAAGCAAGCCTGTTAACAAGCCATCACTGGATGGTCAACAAGCAAGCTGGCCTATACGGCGCCTCTCAGCTAAGGAGCCGTCCTCTGCAATGTGGAATAAGTCACTTGTCTCCCTTGAACCTTTCCACCATAGTTTTGTGTGATTTGTGTTATGAAGCTCTTACTTCAGGATAGGGGAAAAAATTCTCAAGCAAGAGCATAATACAGTAGTAAGTAACACTATTTTCTAAAAGAAAAAAAGAGAATGCTTACTTCCTCCACAAATTGCCATAGCACTTTTTTGGGGGAAAGATGAGAATAAACAGGAGCCTGGAAATCTGACCTTGGCTGGTGTAAGAACAGAGAGAATCTGGTACTTCTTAATTTCCCATTCAGGTTCTCAGTGTTCCAGGAAGCAATGTGCTCAAGTGTCTTTCCTCCATTTAGTTATCCCGAATGCCCAGCTTCAGTGGCCGGGCACTGCTGCCAAGGATCCTGCTGGCACATTCAGCTGCCATTCAAGGAAACAGCCCCTCACACCGCCTCGCACTTGGAAGTCTGTCTTACAGCATAAAACAGGTGGAAGGACATCCTGACTTTAGAGTTCTACTGGCATGTCTTGCTACTTCTATTGCCCAATGCCAAGAATGACAAAAATCTTTTGTGTATGTTTGGGGGTGGGAAAGACCAGATATTACTGTGAATAGCAGTTAACTTGCTGTTTGAACAAGATTCCCAGGGCAGCTGTTGTAACTCAGGCAGCAATAACTCTTAACATTTGGCTCTGTTGCTGGGATGGATTGATAGAAACTTTGGACAAACTGTTTAAAAAATTATGCTCCCATGATACTGTTGAATATATCACAGATCAACTTAAAGACCAAACATTTGCTAGTATCATAATAAGGAAGTATCATGAGTATATTAATCAACTAGGGCTGTATTTACATTTCCATTTCCCTTCTAATTATCTTCTGCTTTCAGTGAAGGTATTAGAATCTGTTGGCAAAAATTTGAACTGACACAAGATTTGCAATCTATAGCTACAATTGAGACAGGATTACCTTTTTTATAAGCTGATAATCTCATTTACCCTAACAAGTTAGTCAACTTCACAATGGAATTATAAATTCTCACTTGTGAATTTGCCAATTATTTGTTCTTAGCCAAAGACTTGAACCTATGTTTAATTTTCAGTCTTAATATATAGATAAACAACCTTTTTATGTTTTGTATAAAGAAAAAGATTATATTAGTATTCAAATAGTAGCTATTTGCACTAAATTAAATTTCCATTTTAGTGGAAGATAAAAATGTGACTAGTTGAAATAAATTATTCCTGGAAAATGAATTCACAACATAAAGTTATATAAATCTCAACACTATTAGTTAAATCTCCTCAAGATTTCCTAGACCTTATTAATGTGTATCAGTTTTTCAAAAAAACCCGTTGCGTGGTTTCGCTTTCATCCTTTCCTTTCCATTGAACATACCCAGATCAATAATAAAGGGCGCAATTGCCCCCATTTCAGAATGGGTATAGCATGGGCATTATTGATACAGTTAATGATCTTGTATTACCAGCAAAGCATACAATTAAAAGTGACCTTGGCTTAAGTTGACTTATTTTAATGTGGTTATTTGATCACAGCTGGAAAGCTGGACACACGGTAGAGCCATCTGGCCTGCCCTGTCTCTGTTCATCCCGACCACTCACTGCTTTGGCTCACCTACTGTGTCTCTTCTATTCTCTCATAATTGCCTCAGCCTCCTTGAGTAAAAGCCCACATGGTCTCAGCTATGGCCCTGGCCAACCTGGTCTGTCCTGCCCAGCAGCTGCCACTCACCTGTGCCAGCCTCTCTGTCATTCCTGGTGCCTAATCAGGCCCAGCAGCCTCTGCCAGTTTTGCCGTCTACTTCTAACCTATGCCTCACAACTCCTGCGTCGTCGTCTTCTGCCATCAACACTCCAACACTCTTGCTTTCTGCCTCTTGTGGCAGCAGTCGGCTTGGCTGCTCGCGCTCGCACGCACCCACATGCTGGTAAAACCAAACCACAAGGTAAACTTGGCCCTACCACACCGACTTGGATCTTTCCTCTGACCATTTGGATCTGTCACCAGCACGTGATCTTCCCGGGAGTTCCATCTTGGTTTTCTACTTTTTCTTTGAGAATTCTTTCCCCATTGCCACCCCAGGGGGAGCACCCTCCTCTTTCCTGCTCTAGAAACGTAACAGCCTCCTGCTCCATGGTTTCTTCTCATCACCACCTCTGAGCTCTGCCAGCTCAGCAGGTCCCCAGGCTTAGCCCAGATCTACTTGGATGCTCTTGTTACCACCTGCTTATCTACCCTCCACAACTGCAGCGCTCTTAGACAGGCTGACAGCGCTGCCTCTGTTCACCTGCCTCGGGTTCAAGGCAAAATACATCTATAAACCAGAGCAGATGCAACTAAATGTAAGTGGGAAAAGTGAAACTTAATGTGAGGAAAGAGTTATGAGAAAGGAGGTGGGATGAGAGAATCTGAGCGGACTTACTAGTAGGAATAAGTAAGAATGAATAGGAAAGAAATGAAATACCTCGGTGGTAGGGAATGTGGGAACAAGATGAGTATTAGGAGAGCTGTACTTGACCATGGGATCCTATCTACTCAGACCCCTGACATTTGGCTAATCATATGCCTTACAGAGTTAATGAGCATAGTTTAACAACCCATCCTATTTAATGAATAAATGTCCTAGAAGAATTACTGAGAATAAAATTAAGGAAAGAAGTTCCCTAATTCCTTAAATATAACTTATGAAGCTTATGGGATAAGGCTGTTATATTGAACAGTAAAGGAAGTCTATAGCTTTAAGGTGAGTTTTTCACATAATTTTACCATATCCCCAAGAGATGATATAATTGGTGAGTATGAGTGAAAAAATCTTGAGAAATAATGGACTAAAAGGTTACATGATGAAGATGGTTTTCCACAAAAGCAGATGATTTTTTTTTCTGAAAAAAGGCAAAATAGGGCAATTTCCCATAGCAATAAATTAGGGGAAAATAGGCTGCTGAAAGGCAAATCATCATCATAATCCATTATTCATGTAAATTTATATAGTTTAAGCAGAGTATTGGTGAAAAAGTTATTAGATACTTGGGCAATCATCAACATTTATTTTGACAGCTTCAGCACCTATGTTGTTTCTATTCTTGATCACTTTTAAGTTTACTTTACGGTAAATGATGGTTTAAAAGAATTTTCTATTGTCTCTTTTGAACTGTGGACAGGAGTTTGTAGGGGTGGCAGGATAAGGGAGGCAGAAGGGGCAGCATCTTTGTGTTACTATAAAGCTTCCAATGTTACAAGGAGGATTATATTTTTGATTATATTCATCTATTTTCCAGACTGACAGTTATTTATATCTGCAATTAGGAATTCAAAAATCCTCTAAAATGACTGACTTTATTTTTCTGATAAAAAATTGAGGGAGGATTCTGCCACTTGCAGCTTTAATTAAATAGTCCTATCCTTGTATTTGAAGGTCCCAGGAATACTCACTGAAACTGCCAGATAATCTGAAGGTGATTCTAATACCATATGCTCACATATGTAGTCCTTATAATTTGTCTAGAGTCCCTACAGTGTGCTCCTGAATCTGCATGATGAAATGGGTCATAAAAGTGGATCCTATTTCCCCATAAAAGCAATGTCATAATTGGGGCAGGAGCTATCACCAAGGACTCAGAAGTAAATAGATTATAGATGTGAACAAAATGTGCAATGAAGGCAAAATTATAGCTATATACTAACTTAAATAGTTAAATATATTCTGTGTTCTTAGAAAAATGAGTATTCTTATATTGTGCACTTTTCTTATCAAAGTATTATAATAAAATTTATTTAACATAGAAAATGAAATACTACTGAAGCATATGACTTAAATTTTAAGCCTTTATCATTTTTAAATACTCCATAGATCATTGAAAATTAGCCAAAAGGCTCTGGTCCAACTGATTCATTTTACAGGCAAGAAAAATGAGAGGCCAGAGAAGTTAAATAGTCAGGACTGGACTGTAAGACTACTAACTCCTAGAACAAGACCTCTCCACCTCATCTGGCAGCCAAACAGCTCAGTGGTGTGTTTACTGGTCTTCATAACACAGAAAAGAACTGTTGGGAAATTACTTGAATAACTCAGGTCATCTTTAAAAACTATATGAGAAAGCTTGAAAATATACCATTAAAAAAAATCAGTTCCTCCATGGTAAACAGATTAAAATCATGGCTATGTTTCAAAAAAACTGTCTGTAATTCTTCATTCTTTCCATTAGACAGTAAACTTCTGTATGGAAAAACTGCCCCATGAATTAAGCAAAAGCAGAGAAAACTGAGCTATAGATCTAAATTAAAACAAAGATAGTGAATGTAGCAAAATGGATAATTCTTAAGGATTTTATCTTTTATTATTTTTAAGGGTTTTCTTGTTGGGGGGTGGTAATTAGGTTTACTTATTTATTTAATGGAGGCACTGGGAATTGAACCCAGGACCTTGTGCATGCTAGGCATGCACTCTACTCCTGAGCTATATCCTCCACCCCAATAACTCTTCAAAACACAATGTTAAGTTAAAAAAAAAAAAAAAAAGCAAATTGTAGAAGGCTATATACAGTATGGTGCTATTTTTATGAAAGGTTAAAACATTCATTTATATATATTTCATTTAGGAATATATATATATATATATATATATATATATATATATATATATATATATACATACACACACATATATATATGTTGTCAAAATATAAAAACATACATGGGATGATAAACACCAAATTCACGGTTGTGGTTACTTATAGGGAAGGATGATGGGGAGTAGGGTTGGGAGACATGATACAAGGGATTTCATTTGCATCTGAAATGTTTTAATTGTTTAGAAAAAAAACTCTAGGTAAAGAGATCAGGCAAATAAAGGGAAGTGTTGAAATTTGACTTGGCTGAGTAATGGATACCTGGAAGTTCATTATATGATTCTTTAGAGTTTTCTATATTTGGGAAACATCTCATTATTAAAAGAAAAACAAAAAAATGATGGACTCAAGTTTCAGCAAGAGGGGATTGCATATTTGCACAAATACATTAGACATTTAGGAATATTTAAATAAAGTTTTATCTAAGTCTTAGATGAAGACTATTACAAATTTAGCCCCATTCAAGACTTATGTAACTCAGTATAAACTGGTATTCCATGGGGTCTAGCCACTGCAAAGTCTGATTCAAAAAAAACCCAAAAGTCCAATCCCAGAAGACTTGGGAGATAATGAAACCTTTGGGGTAGAAGCGGCTGCTGCCATTTAGCTCCCACATTCTAGAAATATTCTTGGTTTTGACAGGAGAGATAGTACAATTGATGTATATGTTAGTCAGAAAAGGGCTTTGACCCTGACCAGGCTTGTAGAGTTTTGTGTGGATTTATCTTCTTCTGATAGGACCATAGATGAGATTCACCCTTTCTCCCTGACTGGCAATCAGATTCTCTACTTCTCTCTCTTTATACACAGAACTCTGTGAATTCCATTATATTAATTCCCAAACCTCGGATCCAAGATCCTACCTCACTTCTTCCACATCCATTTGACTTTATTTTAAAATTATGTATTCTCTAACTCATGAATGTATTTTTTCCTGATAAGATGAACTTGATATTTAAATTCTACTTTCTCAGAGTTCTGTCCTCTACACTGAGTTCTGTTTTTAGTTACTCTATTTATAGTTTAGAATCAAAAACAGGTTCTCTCTCTAATTTCACTGTTGTTTGAATTCAAATGCTTTTCATCTGATTCTACCATTCATTAGTTTCCTCAAGGACATAAGTAAATTAGTTATACAGCTAATCTATTAAAAAACAGCGATTACTAGCTCAAGTATTTAATTGTATTTACATCTACGAGCCCCTCAAACTTTGAACCATGTATTTTAGATTTCTAGAACTTCTTTCCTCTGATGGAGTGATTCAGGACTAAAGTAGAATTTTTAAAACAATGACTGTCATTCAGAAATTAAACACTCAACCTAGCAAATGAAAAGGGATAGCAAAAATGAAAAAGATAAAAATAGGAAGAAGAGATTGCAAAAGCAACTAAGAACACAGAAGAAAGTGATAGGTTTGGGGTAGAAAAATAGACTAAAAGAAAGCAGGATGAAGAAAAAGTTGATCATAAGTGCACAAAGTGCAAATGTAATGGCATCTAGAAATATACATTCAGTCAAATTTACACTGTGATCAGTCTCAAGATGTAGATCTGTGGCCCCAGGGAGACTTAGCCGTAGAGATTAACTATCCAGAGGCCAATTCTACATCTTTACGGGTTATTTTTGTCTTTTTCTTCTGTTCACCAGCCCTTACCAAAACACAAAGGCATCTCTCAGAGGTAGGCACTACCAGCAATGCAGCTTTCTACTTTCCAAAAGGAGAACATATAATATTCCCGTCTAGTGGTAATTTCTTGTTTTCCCTCAAGTTATTTTATTATAAGACTCTGAACATGATTCCTATCAAAATAGACAAGATATCACAAATAACGAATTTTTGGTTCTAATTAAAAAATTGGAATAGGAAATGATGAGATGTTAAGGAAAAAAAATACAGCTTTCCCCTCCTCTCCATGGCAAGTCAAATGCCCAGTTATCAAAAAACACAAGAAAATATTGCATACATGAGCAGAACTGTTGCTAAATAAAATGTCCAGAATGTAAATGCTGCATCAGTTCCCAATTAAGCATTCTGTAAATAAAGCCTTGCTCTTCATCTCTTGTTTTCATTGGAAACTTTCATCATCAGAGATAGTGAATGGAGTGAAATGGTGGAGCCACCCAGGGGCCAATGTGGTTAACTGCAGCGATAGTGCATTTCATGCTGCATTTCATGTTTCCTGTTTTACAAATGAGTATATTTCCTCTCGAAAATATGAAACTAAGTACGTCTCAGAAGAAACTTAACAGTTAATAGTAAAGATGAAGTTCATAACTTGAATATTACTCCTAAATTAGGCCTTTGTTTAAAAGATTGAAGAATCTGTGAGCAAGCAACTTTTAAAAATAGAAAAGTATCATCCAGTCCTGCCTGAATTAGTTTTTTTCATTGTAGTTTTTAAAAACATCGAAGTAGGTTTCTTTTTTTCAGTACCAACTTTGATTTCAGAAGAGATTCTTTATAGAGATTAAAACTTAAAACATGAAATTACCTTAAAACTTGAAAATGTCTGCCTCCAGCCTAATTGTCAATAAAGAAAATACATTAATATTTCAAAATATAAGGGCTTATGAAGGTAACTGGTTGTCCTTGTAAAATGTATATTTTATTTAAAAAATTAAAAAGGTCAAACTGAGAATAATGTCAAAAAGGCTTTCTGCTGATTCAAAGGATAAGTGAGGTTTTTTAAAAATTAAAAATAACCTTTTTTTTCTAATCAAAATAGTAAAACAAATTCATTTAGAAAATATAGATAAGCGAAAAGAAATAAAACCTTTACCACAATTCCACTATTAATATTTTGGTTTATATATGTCCAGAGATTGTTCTTTATATATGGATTATGTAATGTTTAAGTAAAAAGGGATTTTACTGAACATAGTTTTTACAATCTGCTTTTCACCTTGTGTCATAAACAACTACTATCTCAGTACATATTTATCTATATATCATTTTTAAAAAAGCTGTATATTATTCCAATGTATGGCTATGTTATGCATTATTTAACCAAATCCTTACTAACAGATTATTAGTTCTCATTTTTTACTATTACATACAATTATCTAGAATCATTCCTATATCCTTTTTAAATTTGAGAACTATCTAAAGCGAATAATCCAGTAGATATTTTTACAACAGCTTTACAATTGTGAAATATAGCATAACATAGAGAAAAGTATATTCAACTTACATATATACTTTAACAGTTATAAACAACAGTGTATCCACCACCATCCAAGTCCAGAAACAGAACATTACTGGCCCCCAGAATACATCCCTATTGCTTCCCAGTTACAGTCCTCTTTAAAGATTTTGACATGCATTATCAAATTGTCCACACCTTCTTTACCACCCTGCCCCCAGATGTCCATCTGAGAGAAGGATCATGAAGTAGCTGCAGTCTGTTGGTTCATGGACTCAATAATAAGATATCAAATTGCACTAAAATTGTACCTTTGATTTCTAGACAGTACTTGAAAATATAATTCAGTTCTGAATTTCGCTTGACAGTGATTAATATTTCACTCAGTAGTAGGCATTCTGGCCTACACTGACCTGTAAGGGAAGCCCCACTTGCCCAAGTAGGAGCCCAACACAAGTGAGACACCATTTAGGTCTCATTAATACAGGAATGGGCTGTTTTCTCATTTTTTTGCCCTTTTCTTTGGGTTGATCATCTCAGTGTCAGACTGACCCAGCACTGGCCTTTTATGTGGGTTTAAGAGTTAAGGGGCCCAAGAGCCAAAGGCAGTACAGCTTATGCTTATTGATACGGGACTTAGATCTACAAACTATCTATAGGAATACGCAACTGACCCTTGAACAAGGTGGGGGCCGGGGGCGCCACCCCTCACACGAGTGGAAAATCCAGGTATCACTTTACCGCTGGTCCTCAGCATCTGTAGTCCCTCATCCTTAGATTCAACCAACCAGGGATCAGGAATTGTTTATCACTGTAGGGCACATTTACTGAAAAAAATCATGTAGTGAGTGCACCTGTGTAGTCCAAACCCATGTGGTTCAGGGGTCAACTGTATATAGATAATGATGTATGTGTGTGTATATTTATGTCATACACTTAGAACTCATTTCTATTCATCAGCCTGTATATATCAATTAAAAAGAAAGTTAGTCTTTTTTTCTACAGAAAAAGAATCATCTGATTGTCTTGACAGTAAGGACTGGCTTTGGTAATTAAAGTAAATAACAGATATGTGCCATGAAGTAAGTGAGTGAAATCTGTAGCTCTGAGATTTTCATGAAAACATATTTTAAGCATATGGTAATGGCAAAGGTGAACTGAAATTAATAAATTTAAAATTTCCCTTTCTAAGTCTAGTGAATTAAATATGTTGTTTCCAAGTTAAAAAAAAAACAGGTATAATTAATAATCATTTGATATCTTGGTATTGGCTTGGGAACCCTGGACATTAAGAAAGTGAATGACACTAACAACTGGGCAGCTAAAAGTGATGTAAAAATTCTGTTTGAAAATGCAACTATTTGTAAAATGCCAGGAATAATATCCTTTTGTAACTATTTAAACTTAGGATGAAAAACTTTAGATGTCAACTTAAAAATGTAGGAGGGGGTTCACAGTTTAAAAACATTATTTTGGAAGTATAAGGACAAACATTTTTGAAGACTAGTTTAGTCCTAAGAGCAACCTGGAGCCAAGTGAAAAAGAAGTTTCTATGTGATTTGACCTTCCAGATCAGAAGGTGATACCTTCCTTCTTCCTTCTCCTCCTCCTCCCTCTTCCCTCTGTTCTCTTCCTCCTCCCTTTCCTCTCCTTTCCTCCTTCTCCATCATCATCATCATCATCATCATCATCATCATCATCATCATCATCATAATCATCATACAACTCTCACTCTATGCCAGGCACTGAACTAAGCAGTTTGCATGTTGTTAACTCTTTTAATCCTCACAGCACCCCGTGAGGCAGAAATTACTATCCCCATTTTATAGTCCAGGTACTAAGGCTCCCAGGCAATACATGATAGAGCCACATTTGAGCACAGGTTCACCTGACTCCACAGCCTCAACTCTTGACCACTTCTGTCTACTTTGACAATTAGCGAGGTCTAGACAAAGTCTTATGATGATAAAGAGCATGCATTGGCTAGCCTTGACTTCTGCATGTGTTTCCTCTGGGAATCTAGCTGAGTGGAAGGGATTCAAGTTCAAGATCTGGGGTCCCAATCATCTCTTATATCCTTGTCACTAAAGACATTACTAGCAATCTAAAGGGGGCAAAGTGAATTCCTAGTAGAAGGGGAGTATTTGAATATGCACAGATGTCCCCCTTCCTCTGCAAATTCTACCTTTCTTAGTCCAGTATAATTGTCCTCGATTAAAAACTAATCATCTCCAGGGAAGGTAATAATTTGAATCTGAGGGCTTAATTTGATTTTTTTGATCCTTTTCAACTCCTGTTAACTGAAAGTAGGTTTTGATAGGAAATAGATTAGAGAGAACATTAGGTCACTGGATTGTGGTGGTAGGCCTGGGGGAAAGGAGGAAAAGGATGTAGAAAAGGGGAGATAAGAGAGTAAGAAAGTAAAACTTCTTACTTCACAATCTTAAATAGGGTCAAGTCTACATTTACATTTATAAATGTGAAGAAGTTTACAAACAATATAGGAAATGCATATAATGGATATGCTGTTTTTGTCTGCCAACAGCCCCTCTAAGCCCCTCATCTCTTTCCAAGTCTGTGGTTCTAATAGGGTTGTCAATCATGGTGGCTTGCCCTCCAACCCCCTTACCCGTCAGGGTCAGCCAAGATGGGCAATCAGAGTACTGTGTCTTCATGGACAAAATGATTGATCCAGGGTAGGCATCAGAGCCAAGCGAAGGTAATCAGAATCCTTCACTGAGATCTGATACATGGAAGCCATAAGTCTTAAAGATGAGGGCTTGAGCTCTCTAGTGGCCATTTTTCCTACTATGGAGAAAGTCCACCAAAAAAAATGATACCAATGGTATCAGTGGGAAATAAATGAAGAATGGGAAAGAGAACCCTGAACCCAGCCATACCTTTTTATTGCAGGGGGGGAGTAATTAGGTTTGTTATTTTTTTTTTTTTTTGAGGTACTGGGGATTGAACCTGGGACCTCATGCATGCAAAGCATGCGTTCTACCACCTGAGCTATACCCTCCCCACCAGCCATGCCTTTTTGATAGCTTATTATCATTTTCAACAAAATGAACTAAATGATATATTTTCAGCATATTTTAAAATGTTGGATGACCACACATATTATATTAACAGCTGGACTAAAAGCAAGTTAAAATAAATAATGCCAAATTCTTATATATATTTACATTTATTTTCAATTGATTTAAAAATATAATGGCCAGTATATACCAAGAGTTCATTCACAGACATAGAAAAGAAACTTATGGTTACCAAAAGGGAAAGGTTGGGAAGGGTCAAATTAGGAATTTGGGATTAACATATATGAAATAGATAACCAACAAGGGTCAACTGTATAGCACAGGGAACTATATTCAATATCTTATAATAACCTATAATGGAAAAGAATCTGGAAAAGAATAGATTCATATACATATATGTATAACTGAATCACTTTGCTGTACATCTGAAACTAACACAACACTGTAAATCAACTACACTTCAATTAAAAAAAACAGGTTCTATTAAAAAAAAAGAGTTCATATCCTTTGACTTAGTAATCATTCTCCTGGGGATATATTTCAAGCATAAGGGCTAAGAATCCAAAGATATTTATAGAAGCATTACTTTAAAAAAAAAAAAAACTGTGTATTTGCTTATCTAACACCTGAGAAATGATTAAAGAAAAATTATGGCATGTTGATATAGTTGATTTTATTTTGAAACTTCAGCACTGATAAATATGACTATGTAGAAATAAAAATAATCAAATAGAAATAAAAAGAATTTATAAAAACTTTTAAGTGAAAAAAGGAATTTCTAAAACTGCATGTGCATACTAATTACAATTTTATAAAACTACACATATATGAATTTCATTATAAATGTGCATACATATATAATGAAAATCAGAAGACATTCTAAAAAATAATGACAGTTGCCTACTTAGGATGGTGAGGTTATACAAATTAGACCTAGAATTTCTAATAAAGTTAAAAATAAGTATTAAATAATAGATCATAGTGATAAAAAAAATCCTGAGAAATAGCAATAAAAAATTGTTGATAATTAAAATAAAAAAATTATTGATAATAAGTCAAAATAAGACCATGCATCCAAAATGCAGGTTTCTAAAGGAATTTTGAAAAAAACAAAAAACAAAAAACCTGGAGAATCAATACAATAATGATGGGGAGCAAAGAAGACCATCTCTCATGTGAATTTGAGAAAAAGTACCAATTTAGGTCTAGCTTTCTTTTCCTTAAGATTATTTACTGTCAGAGGCACCTTGGCATCCTCATAAATGCAGGTGGCTTACAGGAGAGTGCCTCAAATATTTCCCTTCCTCAAGTGTTACTAAGATGCAATTTGGGGTGAGAGTGAATAAAAATGGTTATGTTAACAAAGAATGACTTTCATAGACACAAAATAAAAAGCTACAAGTATATAATAATTACAGGAGATTCTAGTCATATGTGCAATTAAAAATTCTGAGTTTGGTAGACGAGTTAGCAGGGAAATGCCTATACTATGGCCAATCATTAAATGACAGAGGAAAGTATGTAAGAGATAAGAATCAGGTACAATGCTGAAATTCCTGTGGTTGTTTTTCTGGGTAGATAACAGGCAAGTTTAAAGTTAATCGGGGATGCTGCTTTTAGCTCCCTGAGATTCCTAGCAGATGTCTGAAGAGTGACCTGCCCCCATCACTTCTGAACTTTGTCCCTGATGATTCTGTGATCCTTTTGCTGACTTCATGGTATATCTCAACTTGGCCCAGATTCAATCCTGTAGTTCTCCCAGACACTCTACTGCCTACTACTGCAAACATGAAAGAAAGCATAGATGGTTACACAAAAATCCGACAGGTAAGAAAGCTAGAAGTGGTGTTAAATAGAAACAAATAGGAAATACCATAAAATTTATGGGCTTTTTTTTTAATCAACAGCTTTATCAATTATTAACTGAGTGATCTTGGACAAATTGTTTAACTTCTCTCATTTTCCTTCTCTGTAAAATGAGTATTATTGTTTAGTCAATAACATTCACTGTTATTATGAAAAAGGGATTGTGTTGGGCAATAGTGATTAACAATTTTGTTTAAGGCACAATGTCTTAAACAAAAGGGAGCTCACAGACTCATCAAGAGGTTATTATCACACAGTAAATGCGACAGACTTCACATGGAAGCACAGAGAAAACATCTAAGGATGAGGAAGGGTAAGTGAAAGTCAGAGTTCAGGTTTATCTTGAAGGGATTCAAAGAGATCACAGTAGAAAAGCAGATTAAAAAAAAAAAGCAAAAAAAAAAAAAAAAAAAAAAAGGAAAGGAAAAGCACCTAGCACACTCCACATTCGTAACAGGCATGCTACTAGTGTTAAATTGCTATGTCTTCATTCCAGACTGATCTTGGTTACAAATTCTCGCAACAGAACTAAGCATTTTGCACTGGGCAACATCAAAGTTGTGAGACATAAATTCCTTCAGGGAGATAAAACCCTGCATTCTTTAAGAGTAAGTGTCACAAAGACTATACTCAAGAATCTGTCCTGTTACTCTCTCAAGCCTGGAATTAAACAATTTTTTTTTAAATGGAGGTGCAAGAGAATTGAACCTAGGACCCTGTATACGCTAAGCATGCACTCTGCCACTAAGCTATACTACCCCCTAACAAATTTTCTTAGTCAAAGTTAGCTTGCTATTTCAGAGGCTCTACCTAGTTTACAAACCCTAGGGCAGCATGAGGAGTAATATACGAAGAAGAAACTAAGAAGGGAAAAATGTGAAAAGATTTTTCTCAAGAACTTTGGCCTTTTCTCTTGACCAGTTATGAAACTATTTAACCATTGTTATGCATGCTTTTGGAAATATTTTTCAAGATAAGATAAAAAGTACAAAATCTTTGGGGTGCAAAATGCTTAGAATGGAAGAAATGAGTTTCTAGTGTACAGTATTTGAAATAATTGACTTAGCTATCATTCTCTTTCCTTACCCATGTCAGTTAAATCAATGATCCTGCTGATACCAGATCTGACCTCAGAATCTTAACACAATTAAGAAGCCACTATCAACATAAAGAAATTGCTGTAATTACCGGAAGTGAAATGGGAGGGCTGGTGGAGAGTGTGATGAAAAAGAATGAGGTTGTCCTAAAGAATGGCACTGTGAAAAACAGGCCTTAATAGGGGGAGGTAGGCAAGCATGCCTGGTAGTGTGGGTCCCATCTTATCTCTGGTGGCCTAGCTGGGCCTCCCCCTAGTGGCTCAGTCTGAACTGGGTTTGAGGAAAGGTAGTGGATGGGGTTGTAACGAACATATAATTCAGGGGAAACGTGAGGAAAAGTAGGAAAAGGCTGAGGAAAGGAAGAATCACATCAAATTACCATTTGCCTTTTGCATATTGTCCCTGGTCCACTTCGAAACAGCAGATCCCATACTTTTTTTTCACTTTTCTGCTTTTGGCTGAGACATAAACTGGCTGGGCAGGAGGGCATGGGGCACTTCTTTTACTCTATTTTGTCTTTTTTTTTTAAATTGAGTATAGTCAATTTACAATGTTGTGTTAGTTTCTGGTGTACAGCATAGTGATTCAGTTATACATATATATACTCTTTTTCATTATAGGCTATTATAAGATATTGAATACAGTTCTCTGTGCTATACAGTAGGACCTTGTTGTTTATCTGTTTTATATATAGTAGTTAGACCTACAAATTCTGAACTCTCAATTTATCCCTTTCCACCCTCTCTCCCCCTTGGTAACCATAAGTTTGTTTTCTATATCTGTGAGTCTGTTTCTATTTTGTAGATAAGTTCATTTGCGTCATTTTTTTAAGATTCCACATATAAGTGATAGTATATGGTATTTTTCTTCCTCTTTCTTGCTTACTTAGTATAAGAATTTCCATGTTCATCCATGTTGCTGCAGATGGCATTATTTCATTCTTTTTTATGGCTGAGTAGTATTACACACACACACACACACACGCACACACACAATATACATATATACCACAACTTCTTTATCCAGTCATCTGTCAGTGGACATTTTTGTTGTTTCCACATCTTAGCTATTTTATACAGTGCTACTGTGAACACTGGGGTGCATGTATTTTTTTGAGTTAAGAGTTTCCTCTGGATATATGCCCAGGAGTAGGATTGCTGGATCATATGTTAAGTCTATTGTTCGTTTTTTAAGGAATCTCCATACTGTTTTCCATAATATTGGCTGCACCAAACTACATTCCCACCAACAGTGTACAAGGGTTCCCTTTTCTCCACACCCTCTCCAGCATTTATCGTTTGTGGACTTTTTAACGATGGCCATTCTGACTGGTGTGAGGTGATACCTCATTGTAGATTTGATTTGCATTTCTCTGATAATTAGCGATATTGAGCATTTTTTCATGTGTCTCTTGGCCATTTGTATGCCTTCACTGGAGAAATGTTTGTTTAGGTCCTTTGCCCATTTTTGGATTGGATTGTTTGTTTTTCTGTTGTTGAGTTATACGAGCTACTTGTATATTCTGGCTCTTGTCAGTCACATTGTTTGTAAATATTTTCTCCCATTCTGTAGGTTGTCTTTTTGTTTTGTTTATAGTTTCCTTTGCTGTGCAAAAGCTTGTAAGTTTATTTAGGTTCCATTTATTTATTTTTGTTTTTATTTCTATTGCCTTGGTAGACTGACCTAGAACATTGTTATGGTTTATATCAGAGAATGATCTTTCTATAGTATAGGAGGTTTATGGTGTCTTGCCTTATGTTTAAGTCTTTAAGCCACTTTGAGTTTATTTTTGTATATGGTGTGAGGGAGTATTCTAATTTCACTGATTTACATGCAACTGTCCAGCTTTCCCACCACCACTTGCCAAAGAGACTGTCTTCTCTCCTTTGTATAGTCTTGCCTCCTTCGTCAAAAATTAATTGACTATAGGTGTGTGGGTTTATTTTCTGGGCTCTCTAATCTGTTCCATTGATTCATATGGCTGCTATTGTGCCAATATGATGCTGTTTTGATTACTGTAGCTCTGTAGTATTGTCTGAAGTTGGAGAGGGTTATTCCTCCAGCTTCATTTTCTTCAGTATTGCTTTGGCAATTCTGGACCTTTTGTGATTTCATATATATTTTAGGATTATTTGTTCTAGTTCTGCGAAAAATGTCCTGTGTAATTTGATAGGGATTGCCTTAAATCTGATTGCTTTGGGTAGTTCTTCCAATTCAAGAGCAGAGGATTTTTCCATTTCCTTAATTCCTTTGATTTCCTTAATCAGTGTTTTATAGTTCTCTGTGTATAAGTCTTTCACCTCCTTGGTCAGATTTATTCCTAAGTATTTTATTTTAATCTGATGCAATTTTAAAAGGTTTTTTTTTTTTTTTTTTGTAACTCTCCTGTTCTGATATTTCATTGTTAGTGTAAAGAAATGCCACAGATTTCTGTATGTTAATCTTGTATCCTGCTACCTTACTGAATTCGTTTATCAGGTCTAGTAGTTTTTGTGTGGAGACTTTTGTCTTCTAGTCACTTGTGGGCTTGTTTTATTTTTTTCCTACTAAGTTGTAAACTCCTTAAAGGCAAGTACATCTTACTATTCTTTGTATCCTCTATGATAGTGAGCAGCAGACATATTATTATTGTAAATTTTGAACAATAAATATTTTTGCAGTTGAGCTAATAATTGACATGCCTCTTTGCATATAATGATGTCTGATTCAAAGCATATACTGCATCCTTATAAAACAGATTCCCATCCATTCAAGGTGCTGTCTCCCAACTGGCACTATAATTAGGGAGTTCATCTCAGTGGCAGCGTCCCCTTGAACTATACCTGGTCCACAAATGAGAGCAACACTGAGGGGTGCTCCCCTCACTAACATATTTCTCAATGCCTTAGTGAAGTGAGTGTCTTCTGGGCCTTCTCATGGAATGTTGGAGGGGACGGGTGGGCGTGAAGGTAACCTATGATACAGTTTAACATACCCACCTCCCTAGGCTCTTGGATTCCTTTATCTACATGATATAGAGAGCTCTGGTATGTCAGCTGCTATTAAATGCAGGCCACGGTTGAGTCCAGGTTTCAGTCAACCAATCAATAAATTTTGAGAGCCTCATGAACTAACATATTAACCTGGAATCTCTAGTAAGTGCACTTGTATCAATCGATTTGGTTCAATCTAGTGTTATATATTTCACTCTCTGCAGTCTAGCGCTCTTGGAATATACTCCCTATTTCTGCTGATATAGATTAGTAAAGTCTTGCAATTATTTTGGTGTGTAAACCGTTTCTTCCTGGGTCATTGTGTTTATCTGTCCTGTTGGAGCATGCTGAGATTTAACCCTAGTTATAGGCCTAGGGACAATAGGTGTTGGCTATGGTATGTCTTGAGGAGAATAAACATTTCTTTTTAAGGCATCTATCCCAGATGAGGTTAACAGTTTTTAAGCAAAGGAAGGGTAGTCTCCAGAGGGCAAACTACTTTCTTTAACAGAGGACGCTTAAGAGTGACTTGTAGTTTCAAGATGGTCAGCTCTATCTGTGTTCAAGCAGATGGCCTCATTCCAATTTTCAGGATCCCATTCTTTCCCATTCAATGCCTTAAATGTCATGTGAAAATTTTAATGGGACTGTGAATACAACTATTGTTATAATTCAGCAATCCTTAAAATAAAATTTTGTGCATGATTTTTGACAATATTACCCTTGTGTCCTTAAGAACTAAAAGATTCTTTTATAGTTATTATGGAAGTTTTCTGGTCTTAGACTGTAACATGAGCTGAGAGTTGAAAGACACAAGCCTGTCATTTTCCTTTTGTAAGTACTAAAGTATACTCAGAAGACTCTGTCCCATTACCATTGTCCTTACAGACATTTTAACTGCCAGTATGGTCAAGTGCAGCAACCAGTTGGGCAATCCCTTGCTTCAGTTGACATGTCATCAGTCAACCACAGTTTGACTACTTATAATGCCTTCATCTCATTTCTCAATGGGAAGGGGCTCAGCCAAAGGGAGTGACAAAGCAATTTTCAAATTCTTTGTGTGTTTATCTCCTGGAAGCCCTACTGATACCAATTCTGTATCAGTCAAGGTCCAGTGAAGAGATGGAAATCAAGCAGTATCTTGAACATGCAAGGTTAAACATGCAGAATTACTACTTAACAAAGAATAGGAGTGATAAGGAGATAGCTAGTAGGGAAACTAAGAGAATTCTAAGAAATATAGGAAAATTATATACAGGGATCATCTATGCCCTTAGGGCTGAGACATACCCTGCTTGAAGGAAGTCTGGTCACTGTTGCTCATTTGATGTCAGAGAAGTTCCCTGAGGGTGCAAAGCGGCCTAAGGGGTGTGTAGGAAGCTATTCATGAACAGTGTTGTACTGGTGGTACTCCACGTGAAGCCATCTGAGGGGGTTCCAAGGAAAGGTGCTCATAGCGTTGCCTGCAAAGTTGCCTGAGAGGGTTCTTGGAGGAGCTTTCATGGGAATTGCTACACACTGCTGGCCACCCAGCACTGCTGGAACTGGGAACTACAGAAGCCACATGAGCTGTAAGAGCCTGCCTAAAGAAGCACACTACACTACACAGGAGAGAAGTCTCTTCTTTCTTTGCCTTTTACTTTTACTTTTGTTTAATATCATGACAGCTGGAAAAGGAGAAATATTTACATGATTATTTTTTCTATCATCACAAAGCAGGCAATGAACAGTGTTTTTGGACTCTTGAGGCAGTAACTTGATAATTGGTTCAATAACCCACTTCCTCCAACTGGAAAAACCTTATGATGAAGACTGGATTTTATCGAAAGGCATTACAAATGGCCCTTTCAGGAAGCTGATAAAAACCCTGGACTCTCCCTCTAGATAAATGCACATGTGTATGTATGTACACAGTCCTATAGATAATTCAGGGTATATCTGTGGACCCAGATTAAGAACCCCTGGGTTAAGCCAGTGACTAATCTCCATGTTCAATTTAGTGATCATTCTTAACTTTATTTGAATGGAGAGTTAACAAATTTAGTATTCCCAAACTCAGCTAAACTATATTTGCTTTTAGCAAAAAATAAATATTTATTAACATTTGAGAAACATAGCTAATAGAATTAGATAGTTCTAATTTTGGAGGGAAGAAACTGGTGAGAGATCTCAGGGAAGAGAGAGGCTAAATAACAGAGAAGAGCAAGCAGTTGTGAAACAACTGTAAGACTATTCCTGGGATCTGGACTTGGAGAGTTGCATATAGAAGGAACGGGGTCTCTACTACGACCTGCTATGCTCTGATAAGGTACATGATCGTAACTGGACTCCAATACGACAGGAGGCCCTTACCTCCAGGTATTCACACTTGTACACACTCTCCTCCCACAGTGATTCAGGGCTGGTCTTTGTGATCAGATAGAGCATCGGACGTGACAGTGTATGATTTCAGAAACTAGCTCATGAAAGGCATTGCTGTTTCAGCCTTGGTCTCTTGGATCCCTCATTTTGGAGGAATCCAGCTGTCCAGCTTTGAGGACACTCAAAAGCAGTCCTGTGGAGAGACCCACATGAGGAGGAACTGAGACTTCACACCCACAACCAGTCCAAATTGCCAGCCTTATGAGTGAGCTACTCATGGAAACATTTCCTCCAGTCCCCATCAAGCCTTCAGATAACTGAATGTCAGCTGAAATCTTGACTGCAATTTCATGAGAGATCAAAATCAGAACCACCAATGAAGATGCTCCCAAAATTCTGATCCACAGTCTAGGGGGTAATTTGTTTTGCAGCATAAGATAACTTAATACATGCATTTAGGTCAAAATTCTCCAAAGGGTGAAAAATACAGGGGATGTGCCCCTTCCCCCATTCCTCTGATCACCTAAAGGAGGTCAGTGAGATGCTATTTGCTACAATTTTCTCCAAGTATTATCATAAATAAGTCAATGGATAGAATCATCAGAGAAATTACAGACTTCTGTCTTAGCCAAATGGTCACTCTAAGAACTGACTAGACATATAGTTTCTGAAAAGCAGGGAATCCAACTGCTAAACCAGCTTATGAAGCTTATGAAGATTTGTATTAATACAGAAATTAACAGAAATACAGATGTGGCCTTAGGAAGACTATTCTAGGGAAATCACGTATCTAAATGCTCAGTATGGTTACCATAATTGATGAGGGATATGTAAACTAGTGTGTCCAAAGGTGAGTCTGTATTTTGAGTGATCTGGAAACTACTTTTAAGGATGGTTGAAGGATCTGGGGCTGTTTAGTCTAGAGAAGTAGAGAGGATTTAATGGTTAACTATTTGAAGGGCTGGCATGTGGAGTAAGAGTAAACATATTTTGGATTAATCAGGATAAAAGTGGCCTAAAGACAAATTATAGCAATGCAGATTTTAATTTACTTGTAATAATAATAGGTCATGCTGTAGTGAGAACTATGGTGCCTCCTCTCTCCCTAGAAGGGTTTAAGCCAAAGTTGGCTGACTGCCCTTCAGAGATAGAATGAATGATTCTGGAAATACTTGGAAAGCTGATCTAGACGACCTCTAAGATGTTCCTGAAAGCCTTTTCATCCTGAATGTGTCTTGTTATGAATGAATATCTTTAAATAAGAAAGTTCAGTGTAGTGGAAAGAATGTGCATTACAGAGAAATCAGAATTTGATTTGGAAGCCACTAGTGGTGTGACTTTGGGCAAGATACTTAGTCTTTCTGAGTTTCATTGCCCTTATTATCTCTCAGGGCTGTTCTAAGAATTCATTAGATGGTACATCACTTAAATCACCCATTTGGCATCTAATGCATGTGTGATTTTCTTCCTTCTATTTTCCACAAAATGGTTTATAATCAAACATCTGGGACCAATTAAGATTTTGAAAGTCCAGTGTTGAAATGAGCTAATTTTCCTAGGCTTCAAGTGCAGGATTTCACTTGTTCTTAAAAAATAATCTTGATTGAGATTTGATTAGATGCCTTGTGACGCAGCATCTTAAAAAAAAAAAAAAAGACAAGTTTAATGTAAGCAGAAATAGAAGGAATCAGAAGCCAGATGGCCAATATCATCTCTGAAATTTGCAACTGCAAGATCATCGCTTGACTAAAGTCTTTCCTCCCAAGAGAGTTATCACAAAACAAAAACAAAAAACCGAAACACTGCAAACTGTATTATTCAAAACAATAAAGTGTTTTACATTCCTGGAAGGCATTTGAAATTTTAGTAAGGAAAGCTCAGTAATAAGCACTAAAGTATTTTCTTTAGAATTTTAGAAGAAACTGCAATCTTTCAGAATGAGTCAATATAAGCTTTTCTAGCTGTCCTCCTTCCCAAATGAAAGAACAGGAAGTAAATAAACATCCCACAAGTACTGGAAGTCAATTTTTATTATTTACAAATAATTTCCTTTAAATGTTTTACTTTGTTACCAAAGAAAGCTACTCCATGGGCAGAAATCACACTGAATTACTGAACTAGCTACTAAGATTATGTGTACTGAATAGTCAATACTGTTAAAGTAGATTTGGTCTTAACAATCACAAATCCTTCATTATCCATTAGCATCCTACTCTTAAGCATTCTCATTAGAGGCTGTCTTTAACTAGCAAATGGTAACAGATGTGTAGTTGTTCTCTCAGTTTTCTTATCTGCAACATGTACAAGGATTTAAATAGGCAGCTCAATGCTCATAGCAGCTTCTAAGTAAGTGCTATCTTGCATTCCCTCCATGCTATTTTTCCTACCCCCAATTCCAAGTTAAGCACTACCAATATTTTGGGGAACCACCCTGCCACACATTGCTCTATACACACATACACATAATTTAACAAAAATAGGATCATATTTACATACTGTTTCTATTGTGGCCAAGTTCAACAGCATCAAAATCATTTCTAGGTACTTAATTCAGGTGGCTATAAAGCAAAAAAAAAAAAAAAAAAAAAGAAAAGAAAAATCATGTCAGATGCTATATCATCTTTATACTGATACATTTCAATCTCTTGAATATTTGTTAAATTTTAAAATGTTTTTGGCCATGTTAGTGAACCTTTGATTAATTCTAAATAGTACCTATCACAGTGAAATGCATATTTTGTCTTAATAATTGTTAACGTATACCTCATTAATAATGTACATTTCAGAGTGCCAAGTAAGATGACCACATTTCGCTAAAGGATTCCTGGAAGTCTGAGTCACAAGCATAAGTGACAAAAGCTGCAGGGTTGGCTGGTGGTGGTTGCAGCGGTTGGGGAGACTTTCCGGCTTAAACAGGAAGAGGACATTAAAGAATTCTTAGAGCAGACAGCTTAGGTCTTATACGGTGGCATGATTATGCTATAAAGGATCCAGCCCCTTTCAACTGTTCTGCTCTGCCATCCTTGTAACACAGGCCTTTGTTCTCCTGTTTGTTGCTTCAGGACTGAGGTGTGGTTGCTGCATCTCTGGCATCACATTCCTTCAGGAAGAAAGACAGGTGGAGTACAAGGATGAGCTCTGATCTGCAGAACATGTCCATCTGAAGCTTTCCTAGAAGCCCCATAAAAACTTCAACTTTCGTCTTACAGGCTAGAACTGGGTCAAAAGGCTGCCGCTACATGTAAGGGAGTCAGAGAAAAGTATTTGCAGCTGGAATTACGGTTCCATTAGGATGACTAGACACTAGGTAGAAAAAGACCAAGGTCTGCTACAGAAACCTAAGTCATAGCAAGCTGTACTTACTCCATGACAAGAAATAAAGGGACTTTACTCTTATTTCAGAAGAGCACTGAGATGGTATGGCTAAGATATGACAAGTGCCCTACCACAAAGAGATGGAGGAAGGGTGGAAGGGATCTGGCTGCATTTGGTGTTGAGAGGAAGACTTTCCCCTTTGTCGCTAACCTTCACTAACCCTTCTGAAGCTGAAAAAGGAAGAGACCACTTGTCCAAAGCCCTCTACATTATCTGCTTCCATTCACCTATAAGTGGAAGCCTGGAACTGCGAAAATGCACATCTAACAGACTCTTCACTTACTGCACTGATTCTAAAACCCGTGCAGAAAATGGAGAGTAAGTCAGCTTTGGGCTGTAGACAGAACCTTTGCGTTCCCATATCTAAGACATAAAACAGAAAAATAATACTGCCATCCCTCTTCATCTCCCACTGTACTGAACACTCAGTAGGTGCTTAGTAAACACTTGTCAACTTTCGAGAATACGAAGAGGAAAGAGATGGAAATTAATACTTGAGAGACCGCCGTACACCAGAACTGGACCAGATGGCTTACCTACAGAGCTCATTTACTCATCAGCCCGCAGTTAGGTAGGCATTACCGCCCCCATTTAGAGAAGTACACTGAGGCTCAGGAAGGTTAGCCAGGGCCACATGGAAAGCAGAGGTAGACTTCAGGTTTAACTGAAAGCCTTCTCCTTAAGCAGTGTGCCCCACGGTCTTTCCTCCGCCAGAGCTTCTGATACCGTGCTTTGCAGTCGACACAAATTCTGAGCAGAAGTTTGATTCAGCATCAGGAAGAACACTAACTTTTGCAGGCACAACTCTTAGGATGGAGCAACACTTCGCGAGTCTTCAGGGTGTGGTCAAAGCAGGACAAGCTAGCGCCAGCTACGCTAGTGGTGAGGCCTGGGTGCCGCTGGGGAGGCGGGGCCGAGCGAAAGGTCAGGCCTGGCGGGCTCGGACGCACCAGTGTGGCTTCGGGGCGACCCGGAACTCGGCCCGGGGTGTCTTATGCCAGGCTGGGCGCGGCGGGCGGCGGCCGCGGCGGGACCGGGCGGGCCGCACTCCGAGGCCGGCCGCGCGTGACGCACTTCCGCCCTGCGTTTTCCGGCTTAAAGGGGACTTGGACCATCTTCACAACAACAACAAAACCAGCGCGCTCGCGGCCGGCGCCTCG
The DNA here is from genome assembly GCF_009834535.1 of Camelus ferus. Classification (NCBI taxonomy): domain Eukaryota; kingdom Metazoa; phylum Chordata; class Mammalia; order Artiodactyla; family Camelidae; genus Camelus; species Camelus ferus. The sequence continues at coordinate 37,218,508 of NC_045702.1, forward strand.
ACTCTAGTCCCCGCCCTCCGCCACCTGCCGCCGCCTCTGCCGCGCCCGGCCGTGCGCCGCGCTGCCCTGCCCTGCCCCAGGGGTCAGGCGGAGAGCGGACCGCGCCCTTCGGCCAACTTCTCTCGCTGCCACCGCGGCGCCTCGCGAGACCCGGGGCCGGGTCGTGGCCGCCGCTGAGCAGCAGGAAGGGAGCGGCCGCCGCGGAGGACGCCTGGCCGGACTTTGTGGTCGGCGGCCCTACCCGGGCGCGAAGGGCGGCGGTGGCGGGCCTCGCGGCCATCTCTCAGGTAGCCCTACCTGTCACGGCTGGCCTCCCTGATCGGCCCGTCCCTTTCTCCAGCTCGCGTGGCGGAGCCGTCGCGTAGGGCCCTTGTTGCGTTTCAGCTTGGGGGTCGCGACGGGAGAGGGGGCAGTGACTCGGACTGTCGCGCCCTCACCCCTCCCTCCCTTTTCACCGCTTTCTCTCTCTCCTCTCGCTTCCCTCTGCAGTCCGGAGCCCGGCGGAGCCCGGACCTGGCGGGGAAAACTGCACCCACGGCCGGGCCCCCAGACCCCGGCGCCGCCGCCGCCACTGTCCATCATCCTTGGTACCGACAATGGCCTTTGTATCGCCCGATGCGCTTGTGACTGACTTGAACACGGAATATTAAGAACCCAATCGCTTCCGTCCCCATCTCAGCCGTGCCGGCAATAACCACCTCGGCTCATTTGGGCTTAACTGCTGGTCCTCTTGACTCTGTTCGACTTTGGGGGCACCATGGACCAAAGTGGGATGGAGATTCCTGTGACCCTCATCATTAAAGCACCGAATCAGAAATACAGTGACCAGACTATTAGCTGCTTCTTGAACTGGACCGTGGGGAAACTAAAAACGCATCTGTCTAACGTGTACCCTAGCAAACCAGTAAGTGTCTGAAAGCTGGGCGCAGCTGCTCTGGCCAGCAGCTTTTCGTGCCATGTACTCCCTTAATCTCTGCTCACCCTCTCCCCTCTTCAATCAAATAGGTCTCTTTTTGACTGCAAAGTATTTTGATTGCAAAGTATTTTTCCTTCCGAGGTTATGTGTCTCTTGAGTGTCTGAACCATCATTAATATCTTCCTGATGAGCTTCAGTTAATTAGTAAGAGTATGTACAGAAGTATCAGGGGACATAGGAATTGGCAGGCGTACAATAGGACCATTTTCCTTGGACTCAAAGTCATCAACCGAAAATGAGAATGACAGATGCATCTTTAAAAAGAAGTCTTTAGAGAAGCACTGCAACCCATATTAAGGCTTTCATTGCTTATTAGTCTAAAATTCTTTTTTACTTTCAACACCCGGCCCAGAAATTTGCTCACCGTTAAAGAGCTAGTTTTTTCTTGGAAATAAATGTGACCCCTATAAAAGTTGTACTTTCCACACTAATAAGTATTTTAAGAAGCAAAACTTCACGTTTCAAATTCACTTTCTTCTGCTCCTCCCTCTTTTCATTTTCCTCCTGTAGAGGACACAAATTTTCTAAACTTAGAAGAGAACAGTCCTTTGACACCCGCTCTTCTCCCCCCGCCCCATTTGGTGCATCTTTTATTCCTTTCATATAGCCATTTGTAAATCAGTGTTGCAGTGTTTTCCATTCTGAATCATATCTGGAGATTGCGAAGATAATAAATAAAATACAGACAGACAGTAGCTCCATTTGTCCGCAAGGCTAGATTTGAAAGTTATCAACATAGTTGATAATTAAGAAGTCTTGGAGTAATTTAGAAAAGTATATTGCACTGTAGAGTGTATGAAAGTGAGGCTTTCACATTCTTGTGTAAAAATTTCATTCCCGAATAAGTAGTTTTCAGTGATTAATAAGCTTTTTTTTTTTTTTTAATTAATGAAGAGGCTCAGATTTTTAGGGTGGGAAATATTTTTGGCATCAGGCAAATTTAAGCCAGCAGCAAGGATGTGCTGGAAAGCAACTATGCTTTATAGGTTTTACTTAATACTTGTTTCATGCACATAAGTGAGGAAGGCACTTGATCTATGTTAAGATATTAATAAGTTAGGAATGTTTCAATGTTACAATATTAAGTTTAGTTAGGTGTTTAGGCTTCTAGAATAACTATAGAAATAGGGTGGTTATTGCAAAAACAGGAGGTTTAGAAAAACAATTGTTTGTGGGCATTAGCTGTGTTTGTCAGTACTTATTATACAAATATTTTTAGTAGGAGAAATAAAAACCCTGAAGTTTTTAAGTACTTGGAATAAAACAGTTGGAACTCTCATTTATTCAAATCTTTTCTTGAAGTTAATATTTACACAGCGGTAGTAACTTGTTTTTAAAAATTTCTGCTTTACAAAAGATTTCCTATTGCATGTGATTTGTTGTATATGTTTTTGAAGTGGAAAATAGCTTTTCAGGATAGTCAGCATTGAAACTCATAGATTTCCATAATACTGTTTGTAACATAGCCATAACTAAGTACATTATTCCTAAGTATACCACTCTTAAATACATTTATTATTGAGTATATATCTAAATATATATGCTTAAGTATATACTTATGTGAGGATCTTTATATTATACAATTAAACCAAAAGGAATTTGGTTTACACTATGATAGAACAAGAGTTATCATTTTTATGAAACTTTCTTTTTAAAAAAATATCTAAGAGAGGAGTGTGAAATTCACTTGTTTTATCTGCACCTGGGAGAAACCTGTTTTTGACGTGAGTTCTGCCCTCCTAGCACTAATCTCCAGTGGAGGGCTGGCTATCAGTGCGGACCACTGGAGATTAGTCAGCTGCTGGAGGACAGATCAGTTGCAAACTTCTCTATACCCCGCCCTCCTAACCCATCTGCTTCTAGTACACCCGAGGCACTTTTGGAAGCTGTAACCAAATAATAAGCAGCCTGTTAATTACATAACCTTGTGGCAAACCTGACTTACTTTCTCCTGAGCAAATTTACTCCAAGTGAATTGTAATAGTTGAAATTTATTTCTGTTAATGAGACTGGGGGTAATGTATTCATTTTCACAGAACTTTGCTGAAAACTTTGTAAGGTTTTTAGATTCAGCAGACTTACATTCTAACTTATTTATCACATAGAATTAATTTGAAGTATTCCAGTTGTTGAACAGACCAGTTGTTTAATGATATTCTGAAGCCATAGGTAGTTCTCAGCATAGGAATTGGTGTTCTTAAAGTTTACTTTGTAAGAGTGTTATTTGGAATAGAGAAGTTTTACATTATAAGCAATATTATAGTATTGGTTTAATATAAATGAAGTTTAGATTCTTATGACCATCTACAATGACTACTTAACATTGATTCTGTTTTTAAGTGTTTCAAGTGCTGTTTGGTGTTTAACAGAGATAATTTCTTATGCCTGATTACTTATGCATCTGCCTGGTAAAGGTGGGTGGACATGGAAGCAGAGAAGGGTTAGTGCCTTGTAGAAGCAGGTGTCCCCCAATAGGAAGCAGAAAAGTTGGTAGCTCTGGTCAGCACTGCTCTAATTGGGTCTGTTGGGTCAAGGGAGGTAGAGGGCCTTCGTCCCCGGGGGCACTGGCTTCTAGGAAGATAAATGAGAGCTGCTAGAGGGAGAAGAATGGAGATTTGAAGTTGTACTTTTAGGATCTCTACAAGGATAGGTCCCTACATGCTTTAACAGAATTCTGGTTAAACTCTGAAATAGTGTGTAAAATCTTAAGATTTTTAGTTTTATGGTCGGATACTGACTTTATTTAATCACAGGTAATCTCCATCCACATGGATATTTTCAGTTCAACTTCCCCTCCCTCAGTTACCCCACAACAAATATATCCATCTTTCCAAAACACATTTTCTTGGGCTTCATTTATATGTTTAATTAGGATTTTATTGACCTGACATTTTTGAAGGTCTATGTGTATACTAAGCAAAAAGGTGATGATAAGAGACCTTTGCTCTTATGAAGCTTAAGTCTAGTGAGGCATACAGACATGTAAGTAAATAACTACAATATTATGTGACTAATGTTATACAAGAGGGATGTACTGAGTGCTGCAGGAGCACAAGAAGGGAGCAGTCCTTTGGAGCTGGGGGTAAGGGAATGTGTACCTGTTTTAAGAAAAGATTCACAGGGGCTTTTTTTTTTTTAAATAATTGATAACAGTTTCAAGTAGATGGTAGTTTCTTTTCTTCTTTTTAACTGTTCTTTCAGAGCTAATGTTGCACTGATGATTCTAAATGCTTTATATTGTTAAAATGCTTAGTACTTTACATATAGTACTATGTAAAAAGAGTACAGATCTATAATGGGCTACAGAGGGGAAGGTGTTTTCCAGTTAGGAAACAAGGCAGTTGCGGTATTTATGCAGAAGTTTACAAAGTCATTATTAAAAACCTCAGATGTGAAATTGAGCTCTGGTGGACTTCTGTTTAACTTTGAATGGTATTGATAATTGGCTTAGTACTTGGTTTAAGAACTGGGAAGTGCACCAGTTCATGTTGATAGTGTATACAGATAACTGTGAATCATATTCTGATATGACATTTGTCATCACTTCATGACTTTAGGATTTCAGTTCCTAAAATTGGCCTGTAGTGTGAAATAATCATTCTGAAATTTAGATAATTGTTACTACTGGGTGAAGATACCTGTCAAGAAGGCCATTTGAGTAGTTTCAGACTTTGAGATAGTTTAACTTATTTACTAGATGTGTAAATATCAAAACGGTGAACTTAAAATGTTATCCAGTAGAATGGACTATCCTACAGAAAACTTAAAAATAAAAAATAAAATAAAAAATAAGAATGTCTAAATCCAGATAGGCACCTTTTTCGTTACCTTATTTCTTACTATTTGTTCTCATAAACAGTAACTAACATGGACCTGACTCACCTTGAATTCAGTTTTGAAGGCAAACCTTTCTGGGACTTACATGCCTTTGCTCCCCTTTTTTCAGTCTTGAGGTCAAAATGCCTGTCGAACATGTCCCTCATTTCTGGGTAGATTTCCTCTGTCTTGGCACGTTTTCAAATTGTGCCTTTGCTCTGAGGTTCTGATAAAATTAAAGAAACAAGAATAGAATCAGTTGTATAGATTCTATACTGAGAATATAACATTCCATAGCCAAATTGCCTGCAGTTCAGTTGGAAGTCTTACCTTCGTTGTCAGTGGAAGTAGCGTGTATAAAAATAATTTGAGGTTTATGTCTGTCTCATTTTTGTAATTACCTATTACCTTATATAGGCAAGTCATTTAAAAAAATTATAAAATATTGGCTATATTCCCCAGGCTGTACAATATATTCTTGTAGATTATTTTATACCTAATAGTTTGTACCTCTTAATCTCCTACCTCTATATTGCCCCTCCCCTATTTCCCTCTCCCCACTGGTTACCACTAGGTTGTTCTCTGTATCTGTGAGTCTGCTTCTTTTTTGTTACATTCACTACTTTGTTGTATTTTTTAGATTACACATATAAGTGATACCGCACAGTATTTATCTTTCTCTGCCTTACTTATTTTACTTAGTATAATTAGGCAGGTCATTTTAAAAACTTGCTTTCTTAACCACCTCATAATGTTGCTTTAAAGGGGCTATAATACACACACATAAATAATTTTTGTTTTATAAGACTTTTGTCTTACAAAATTTTAGTACATATACGTTTAAGAAGGTTTCATGTCACCAAGCAAAATATTCAAATTTTTAAAATTTTAGAGCTCCTTTTAAAACATTAAATTGAGTTCAAAGGTTGATAGAAAGTTGAAAGTCTTGAATAAGTGCTGACTAAAATTTGTTTTATTTAACTCCTTTGTGGCCTGTTTATAGTGTCTTTTTTCGGAAAATAACAGTACTATGAAGGTATTGTTTTGTTTAATCACGCATCATGCTTTTTTAAAAAAATTTTTTAAATGTTTAGTTTTTTTTTTAATTAGTAGGCTTTATTTTTCAGAGCAGTTTCAGGTTCACAGCAGAATTGAGCAGAAAATTCAGAGAGTTTGCACATAGCCCTCCCCACCCACACATATAGTCTCCTACCCTCAACATCCATCATGCTTTTTAAAATAGGGTTTTTCTAGAACTTCTAAGTTTAAGTTTCTGTCCTTTATGTAATAAATATTGATTTGATGGTCTCACATGCTTTTATTTAACTATCATATTTGGTGCTCTGATTTTAAATTGCCATTTACTAAGTGGTTGCTGTATATACTAGGCATTTTACTAAGCACTTTATATATTTATCACATTTGTTCCTCATAGACAGCTTATGCTGCAGGTTTTATTATTAACTCTATTTTCTAGATGAGGAGTCTAAGGATTGGTGATTTTTTTGCCCAAGATCAAAGAACTCTTAATAGAATTGGAATTTGAACCCAGATTGGTCTTAACCATGTGATGGTTATATATAAGATGAAGAAAGGCATTTAGGGACTTGGCCGTCTCAGTTATATACTTGCAAATTGAAAAGAAGTAAGTGAACTGTAAAAAGAAGATGTTGATGTTAGATGGTCATCTAAAGGCTACAGATGAATGAGTAGCATAGTCTTACTACTGTTCTAATGCATATCAGCTTAGCATGTGGTTATTTTTGTTTTGATAAATTATAGGGAAGGCATAGGAACATATCTCAAGACTTTAAATACATTGCATTCCCCTTTCTTTTCACAAGCCTGCTTATTTGCATGAACCATAGCAGTTATGTATTTTGGCATCTCTGTTGTGTGTATACCTGACTTGTGAATGGCTATGAGTAGAAATCTAAGCAGGGAATGTCCCTTTGCAGTTCTAGAGAAAATTATTCTTCAAGCTCTGTAAGCTGATTTTGTTTACTGTTGTTGCAAGAGGGTAAGAGGTAGAGGTAGTTTGGGTAAGCTATGCTTCCATTTACAGTGTTTCTGAATTTCCTGGGGCTTTAGATTGGGTGAGTTTAGTGGGAGTGGGAGGGAAATTTGTTCCAGTACAAATTCACAGAATTCATTTCCCACAGAAACGATATTTTGTGCACCTTCTGGGAGCCAGCTCTTTAAAGCTGTTTGACACTTGTGACTGAACTATATGTAAGTATTGAAATATTAATAGTTACTACTTTCAAAGAAATTGGGCTGTAGTTCTTTGAACTAACATGTAAGTTTGATGATTGCTTTTACTGAGCTATTTGATTATGTTGAAGTTGTATATACTAAGGACATGATTTTTTAAGCCATATGTAATTATGAGACCCATTTAGTCTTTTACATACAAAATTTAATCTTTTGATTTTCTAGAAATATAAAAGTGTTGGCTTTTTAAACTCATCTGTTCGACTCTTGTGAATATTTTAAGTGCATTAGGGATCCATAGTATTTTATCACTTTTTGATATCTAGTTAAACATTAAAAAATCAGACATTTTAGGTAATAATATATGTAAACTTTTTAGAAAAAAAATATCGTCCCCCAGTTTAGGATTTGTTTTGCATATTATACTAGCAGGGGAGCTTTCTGCATCTTGGTTTTTAGCAATCTCTGCTAAGTGGGTAGCAGAGTTTTGGGGCCAGCTGGTTAAGCAGCTGTTTATTGGGAATGGTACAGCTCTGTCTCTAGAATACTGAGAGTGCCAACAGGATGTTTCTTATTTGGTAATTTAGCTGCCTCTGCTCTGCCATGTGTCACCAGGCTTCCTCTAGGGTGGATCAGTGGATGCAGTGCAAGTAGTGTACCTAATAGGATTTGCTGATTATTGGATGTAGGGTGTGAGCAACAGGAAGAATGGTGGTAGTGTCAACAGAGATGGTCAAGTATATTTATGTGTTAATCTGTGTAGCCAATATCTTCACAGAAATTTTTAACTGACAATTTAATTAGTACTTTATTTTAGATGTACAATCCTGAGTCTTCTGAATTCTTATATTTAAAGGGTACCACATAATGTTTATTTATTTATTTATTTATTTGAGAGAAAAATGAACTTTTATTGTGTCAGGCCACTGAGATCTTGGGGTTTGTTATAGCTGCTAGCAATACTTACTCTAACTAATAAAGAAATGGATTTTTAATCAAATTAATAGATACTGTATATTAGAAGGTCTCAATAAGTAAAATTGCATCACTTTTACAAGTTTAACTGAATTTGAATTGAAATTTCAAAATCTGTTCTTTTCCTAACACTGTAGCTTATAATCCAAACTAATTGAAAATTAAGTCAGTTGGTTATTGTGTTGTTTGTTATCATGTCTAACTACTGGTTTTCCAGATATTTAAATTAAATTTATTGATATATAAATTGAAGAGGCAATTTTTTAGTGGCATAGAAAAATTTTCAAATCTTCTTACTTAACATATGTACATGAGAACTTCTTTTTCTCTGTTTTCAACCACAGTAAAATTAAAGAATTCTTTTTTCTTTTACTTCTGATTATCTGAAGGCATTTGAATATTCAATTTAAAGCAGCAATTTTTTTTATTGAGACATTCACATACTACAGAATTATTCACACACTAATAAAATTTGCCATTTAATGTGTGTAACTCAGTAGTTTTTAATAGTTCACAGAGTTGTGCAATCATCAGCACTGTAATTCCAGAACATTTTCATGACCCCAAAAAGAAACCCCATACTCACTAGCAGTCACTCCATTCTCTGTTCCCCCAATCCTTGGTAACCAACAGTCTACTTTCTGTCTCTATGGATTTGCCTATTCTAGAAATCCCACATAAATGGAACTGTAGTATATATGGCCTTTTGTGCCTGGCTCCTTTCACTTAGCATAATGTTTATAAGGTTCATTCATGTTATAACATGTATCAGTTCTCCATTACTTTTTATGGCTAAATAATATTCCATTGTATGTATATATCATATTTTGCTTATCTATTCATTAATTGATAGGCATTTGAGTTGTTTCAGCTTTTTGGCTATTATGAATAATGCTGCTATGAACAGTCCCTTACAGGTTTTTGTGTGGACATGTCATGTCTCTTTGGTACATACCTAGGAATGGAATTGGGTATACACTGAGTCATAGGGTAACTTTCTGAGGGACTGGCAAACTTTTCCAGAGGCTGTTCCATTTTACACTCCCACCAGCAATGTCTGAAGGTTCTACTTTCTTCACATCTCTATCCACACTTGTTTTTGCTTCATGTATTTTCACGGGGTACCATGTAATTTTGTTATATTCTGGTTTTTGGAAATTAATGTTCCCTTGCTGTAGAAAGATAAAAGTTTATTTTAAATTGATTATTAATTTTGAGAAAAGTTAATACTAATTCTAATACCTGATTCCTCCTTCATAGTAGTCTGCTAATATCAGTACCATTTGCAGAAATGAACCAGATGAACTTAGTACTAGCAAGTGCTTTAAATTAGTATTTTGATTCATAGACTAAATATTTCATTTCCATTCTTAATGATTACATGTAAAAACTGATATAACAAACTCCACATAAGTTCTGTCTTCCAAATCTGTGTAAACCCTTTTGGACTCATAGCACTTCATTTAACAAACTGGCATTTAGCATGTGCTCTGCAGGACACAGTGCTAGGCTCTGGGAATAAAGGGATGAGCTAAATGGACGTGGACCCTCCTTTGTTTTTGGCACTCATATTCCACTTAGGGAAATAAACGTGTGCACATAATTACAGATTGTGGTTTGTGTTATGAAAGAAAGAGGTTATGTGAAAGGGAATGCTCTACTAAATGTGTGAATCAGGTAAGACCTCTTTGAGGGGGTCATTTTAAAGCTAAGACCTAAAAGATGATTAAGAGCCAGCCCTGCAAGAGCTAGGAGAGAATGTTGCAGGTAGGGTGTCTGAATTGGGGAAGAGTTTGGCATATTTGGGGATCTAAGTGGATGCCAGTTTGGCTAGTGAATGAGGAAGAAATATGATCGGAGGAGGTTGGAGAGAGAGGCAGAAACCAGATCCGCTGGGACCATCTGGTTATGGTAAAGAATTAGAATTAAATACAGAGTGGTAGGAATCCATTAGAGAGTGACAGAATTGATTCACATTTTTAAAAGATCACTCTATTTTCTGACTGTAGAACAGAGTGTAAAGACCAGTTAAGAAGCTGTTGCAGAAGTTCAGGCAAGACATGATGGTTTAGGTTAAGGTAATGGCAATGGAAATGGAAAGAAATGGACTGATCTAAGAGAGACTTTTGGAGATAGGGTCCAGAGGATTTGCTGATGGTTAGAAATGTTAGACAAGGTGAGAGAAAGGAAAACTGAGGATAATGTCCAGATTTTTGACTTAAACAACTGGTGCCAAGTTGTTATGGATTAGGGAACAAGTAAAAGGAAAGATTTGGGGAATTGGGAATTGAGAACCATTGTAGATGTTTTGACTTTGAGTTGCCTATTGAGATATCTGAAGATATCAAATGTCTAAATGTTGGGTATATGGGTCTGGGCCTGAAAGGGAGAGAGAGGCCTTGGATAGAGAAGCAAATTTGCAACTCACCTGAAGAACTTTAACTTTTAGAATTGGATGGAAAATTTAGCAAAGGACCCTGGAGGGACAATGACCAGTGATATGAATGAAATGTATACATGCCTCTTAATGGGTTTTCTAAACCTTGATTGCTCTTTCACAGGTACAAATAGTGAAAGCTGTGGTCTTGTCTTCTTGGAAATGTCAGACTTTTAGCTGAGTGCTGTTGGTCATGCTGTTTCCTCATCCTGCTGAGGGACTTGCTTAGCTTTCGCCCAGCCTTTCTGTTCAGTGGGTATAGGCTTTAAAAAAGTAGGATGTGGGGATAAGGGATTACCAGTCTCTGGGCTTCAACTAATGCTAGTTTAGTCAGCTGTATTTTGGGTTAAATAGATTATGTGCCATTAGGTTTAAAAGTTTAATGATTATTTATGTTTCTCAAACTGGGTCTCACAGTTTAGGACTAGGAATTCTCAAAATCTTTAATTTTGGTTTGTATTTTGATATACAAATTATCATTATAGACAATCTGGATGATTACTTTATAGCTGACTCTCATGAGATTTCAGTACCTGTGTTTTTAACTAAGTGATCATCTTAAGTGTGTTTAATTTGTGTGGCGAAGTTTTTCAAGCATGGGCTTCCAGAGTTTGTGAAGTTTCTGACAGCAATCCGTATTATTTCTGTGAAAAAATTGCTTTAAACCTATCTACTAAATAATTAGGACAGTAAACTATCTAAATTGGATTGCCATTATACTTATTTTATATATACAGATATATATATTTATCTGTATATATGTTGATGGTCCAGAATACTGAGTATTCTAGCATATTTTTGCCTTATCTTGTTTAGAAGTGATACTTGTGATAAAGTACATGATTAATTCCATTACTGTTACAGTTTAATACTATAATGGAGATTACCCATGCAGAAAGAAGGTCATTATAGATTTCTTACATTTTGAAGCAGAGGTTGGTAAATACCTCTTTCACCCTGCCACTCAATACATCCTTTCATTAAAAATCTGAAGGAAAGTAACTTATGTTTTGGACATAGGCTTCTTTTTACCAATATCAAAATATTTTTTTCTCTGTGTAGAGAAGTAAAATTAATTAAAAGCTTCCCTTTTGTTATTTATAAATGTCATTTTAAACTCATTCTTGAAGGTTGTTCAAATATGGATTAGGGCTTGCTTTTTTAATCATTAAAAGTGATAGTTATTGCAGGTTTAACCAACCCAGGGTCCTAATCACGTTCTTATGCATAATGAACATACACAGCCTGCTCTTAGTCATACAAATTTTCAGTACTTTCATGTAATCTCTCATTAGATCCTCATGAAACTGCGTGATGTCAAAGGAGTAGGTATAGAAATTAATATCAGATGCTCATTGAATGTTTACTGTATGTTCTGCTCTGTTCTTAGAGGTTTGTGTGCACACTCATTGTTGTGAAAATTAAACCTTGTGAAATAGGTACTATTATTGCCCTCATTTTACAGATAGGAAAACTGAGCCACAGAATGGTGGTAGTGGGCTCGTGTACAAGTTTCTTTCTTTCTTTCTTTTTAACATTTTTTATTGATTTATAATCATTTTACAATGTTGTGTCAAATTTCAGTGTAGAGCACATTTTTTCAGTTATACATGAACATACATATATTCATTGTCACATTTTTTTTCGCTGTGAGCTACCATAAGATCTTGTATATATTTCCCTGTGCTATACAGTATATTGTGTACAAGTTTCTTAACATTTCTTCACCTACCTCTGTCATATTCTAATGTAAGTCCAACTTCTCCACACAAGATTCTACCCGTTATTAGCTAATCAAGGACATTGTTCTTGAAATTCTCTGCTTTTCTCTCCTGCATTCTCAGTTTTTTCCTTTCTACTAGATTATTCCTGTTGGCACACAAACATGTTATTTCTCTCTTCTTAAAAAAACAAAAACAAAAAACAGTAAAACAAGCAAGACCTTCTTTTGAGTCTACTCTTCTAGCTATTGCTCTGTTTCTTTCCTTGTCTTTATAAATCGTGGATATTCACTATCTCAAACTGTACTCCTCTCCTTTTCTCTTGAATCCATTCCAGTTAAGTTTCTGCCCTACTGCTTCACCAAGATTGCTTTTATCAAGATCACCAGGGATTTCCATATTGCAGGATATGTAGGAAAATGCAGAAATAAATAGTATGAATGAAGGACACTACGAGTAATAACAAAAGCCTGGAAACATTAAAATATCCATGTTATAAATTTTAATATTTCTGTGTTGATAATTGTTGGAGCCAGATAGTTGGGGATTCTTAAAAGATGGTACCTGAGAGTTCATTTTATTCTCTTCACTTTGTGTATGTTTGAAAAGTAAAAAAAAAAAAAAAAAAAGAGAAAAGACTGATGTTTTTATACAGAATGATATGACATAGAAGAATATATTAAAATTTTGCTCTGGTGAAAAAATGATAGTTTATGATGGCTGTAGTATTTACCAAGGAAACTTCTTTGGGTTCTAGCTGAAGTAGTAAATGCATTATGGAAACTTATAAAGCAGTACATAATTCATTTTGTCCAGGGGTTAAAGTAATCATCATCTACTTAGCATTTAACTTATGTTACGTAATTTACTACTTGTGCCCCACTCAGTACTTATCTGTATTGATTGACATTTCAAAACTTGTGATACGTATCTTTTTAAAAAACTCCTGCGTTGTATTTGGTTGTTTATATATAGGAATTTGTATATGCACATGTTGGGACTGGTACACTCAAAAATTCTTCCAGGAGAAGCTAGATTATGCCTAAAAGCTAAGTATCTTGGAAGGACAACCTATACCTTTCCCTTGATCTTTGATATCTAAGGATCCCTGAACCACAGATCTTATTCAGTATGACAGTTTCTATCATGATTATTTTTAATCTAAGACTCTTTTTTAGTAGTGATTTTGCATATATAGCCTGTTTGAAAATTGTTAAAGTTATTACTTGGATTTTAAAACTTAATAATTGTTGCTATAATTAATATTTAATTGTTCTAATAGAATTCAAGGAACATTTGCCTGTTTCTCAGTTAAATGAAATAGGAGGTCTTATGGGGACTTGACATAAATGCTTTAATTTTAAATACTTTAATGCTAGTAGTGTGAGTACTTAGCAGGTTTGTTAAAGGAACAAAATATGGAGATGGCAACTGAATCTCCATGCACTTCAGTTGATTTTTCTTTAGTCTTGCGTTCTTAAAAAATGTATGAAGGTATTCGTGAGAATGGCAAGAATAATAAAAACTAGAATAGTTACCTAAAGCTGTAACTAAATCCAAATGGCTCTTGAATTACAATCAATACATTGTCTTGCATGATGTTAATAAAGAAGAAAATCAGTATTATATATACTTTTATATTAAAAATACTGACAAAACAATGCAAAAAAAAAACCTCCACCAGTAACCTTGAAATTTTATCCCACTGTTGACTGTTAATAGAAAGCCAGCCACCTTCTCATTTATAATCTTGAAAGTTTTTAATGACAGTTACACACACATTGCATTAAGGCTGAAAAGACAAACTTCCAATTCACCTTTTCTTCCCTGTTTTAAAAATAATTTGATAATTATCTGTATTTTATTATATCTACAATATATATGCTACCATTTGCTGAACTCTTAGTGTCTTAAGTGGAATTTGGAAAAACAGAATTCTTAAATTGTCAATTTTCTGCTTATCTCTGACTAAAGGGAGTTCTGCTTTATCCATATTTAGGCATCTTATTCCCAACCTTCAATTTGTATAATTAGAAAAAGTTGAATTCTTTTCTTTGTCCCATTTCTTAGTTGACGAAGGATCAGAGATTGGTGTATTCGGGCAGACTGCTTCCCGATCATCTGCAGCTGAAAGACATTCTCAGAAAAGTAAGCTTTTCTACCACTATTTGATACCAAATACTTGGAATACGAGAGGAGCTATGGTCTGAAGTTTTACCGATATCCAACCAGTTTAGTTTTTAGATACTTAAAATCAGCCTTTTTGGGTAGCGTAATAGGTGATCCTGATTAGGTTATAGTTTTGTATATCCATCTGATAGCTAAATCTGAAATAGGATTATATGTTTGTGTTCAGGGACTTGTTGTGTAAGAAAGTATTACTGACTTACTAGTAGTGCCGAAGTACGGTGTTCAAGTGGTGGTGAAGGATTTTCACTGGTAACAGTCTCCTCTGTTAAATCCCCTTTTGACCAAATGGCATGACATTTTAATACAAGTTACTTGGGTTAGGAGTTTCAATTTCAGGACAAGAAATAGAAAGAAGCCCAATTGGTCCATCAGTTAGCAAACCTTGCATACTAGTACTCAGAGTTAAAATATATTTCAGTTTAGTTTTTTGACAGCTTGAATGCTAGTTATTTTAATGGCAGCTTTTAGCTGATATTTATTTGTGGAATTTATACTTTTAGAACTTTTCTGCATTTGAGATTCTTTTTGCTTGTGAATGTAGCAGAACTGAATATATGTCTTATGTTTTGCTTTAGATCTTTTACTTAATTCTTAATGCTTTCTGGATATCCCTAATCTGATTTAGAAGATCTGTATCTTCTCTTATATGTTTATGATCACTGTGGGAAACTTGAAAGAAATCTTACACTGATATATTATTTCTGTTTAGATAGTTGACATTTTACCTTTGCCAGTGTGACTTCTTGCTGTCATTTTCATTTTAATCATATGGTTTCAAGTTGCCAAAGTGGTTTAATAACATCTCTCTCTTTCCCTCTCTCAGAAGTAGTGGGATTTGCACCAGATTTCCACCCCCTCCCTGTTTCTTTTCTTAATTGACTTTATTTTTTAGAGTAGTTTCAGGTTCACAGCAAAATTGAGCAGAAAGTGTAAAGAGAAACCTCTTGCCTCTACATATGAACAACTAGCCCCACTAACAACATCCCACATCAGAGTGTTATTGTAGTTACAATTGATACCTACATTGACATCATTATTACCCCAAACTCATAGTTTACATTGGAGTTCACTCTTGGTGTTATGTATTCTGTGGGTTTTAACAAATGTATAATGACATGTATCCACCATTATAGTATCATACAGAGTATTTCACTACCCCCAAAACCCTCTGTGCTCCACCTGTTCATTTTTTCTATTTTTATGCTTAAAAACCTTTCTGCTATATGCTCTTTGAAATATAGATTTATTTATTATTTTAACCCAAGGATAGCTAGAGTCTGCATATACATACCTTTAAAAAGGCTTTTGTTGTTAGAAATGGTTTCCATCCAGAAGACTTAAAATAAGAGTGCTTCAGTCAAAGGACTGTTGTGCCCCTTGTGAAACATTCTGAACAGTATGTTTACATTTTGAACAGATCTTTGAACTGTATAACTCCTTACTTTTTCTTAGTTAAAAGCTGCCATTAGCTGTTAACTTACAAAATATTTTACAGAAATATTTCCCAAAGGTGAATATATACTATGAGCTAGTTGTGGTTAATGTGACCTTTGAAACTAGGTTTGTAAAGATAAACATCTTACACTTGGATGCTTTTTAATGTTCTGTGTTCCAAAGTCAAGGGGACATTGTAAATCAGGCCTGCTTTCTACCTACCTTGCTAGTCATGCCTCATGTCGTGCTATCTCTGGGTATGCCTTTCCCTGGCATCCTAATTTGTTCTTCTTAGTTTTATACAAAAGGCTGTTTTATGTATTTCTCTAATTGTGCTCTAATGTGCTAGTCTGTTCTTTTAACAATATCATGAGCCTCTTTAGGGGAGGGGCTTACTCCTACCTTTTCTTGGATTCACCTTAGAATTAAGCACAATCCTAGGTTTATGATAGATGATGAATTCTTAGTTTCTAGGAGCTTTGTTTCTCTTTCTCACAACGGGGCATCTTTCTTCCTGCCCCCTTTTCTTGATCATTTTCTGATTTTTTTTCTTTTCTGTATTTTTTAAAAGTTGTTGAGCTATCTTTTGTTCTTCTCTGCCCCTCTTTATTCTCTTTCCTTTCTCCATTTTGTTTACTTGCATTATGCCTGGCTATAAATATACTCATGAAATTGCTAAGCCAAAATTCCAATTCTAGTCATTACTAGAATATTTTCCTTCAGTTATAGATTTATAGAAGCACATTTGGAATATTTACAGAATATAGTTCAAATAGATACTTTATGTCTGTGTGTGTTAGAGATAAAACCAGTTTAAGCTTCAGTGTGACTATTGCAGTTCTTATATTAATGTGCTAGTGTTTTTTAATTGAAATAATAGATTTCATTGACCTAACTTTACAGCACTGTTTGCTTTAAGACTGCTTGGTATACAGAATAATCATTTTTTTATATAGCAATTCCTGAGTATTGAGACCATTTTCTAAGCATGGAGAAAATTACTGAATTCAAAAGCTCCCCAATTTACTTGCAAATGACAACATTATTATAAAATGGCTATGCTAGAAAGGAACTTAAGTTCTGAGTTCAGTATTTCCGCTTAGCTACTGACTTTTTTGAGCTGTGTTTTTTCCAGTATTACCCTTTAAATGTAATCTTCTTTAATTTTAGCAAGATGAGTATCATATGGTTCATCTAGTATGTACTTCTCGGACTCCTCCCAGTTCTCCAAAATCCAGCACCAGTAGAGAAAGTCATGAAGCATTGGCATCCAGCAGCAATTCTGTGAGTTGTTTTGGGAGGAGTAAATGTTGAAGTTTTCTGATTATCCTTTTTGCCTCTAAAAACTAAGTGGAAAATAGAACAATTAGAGATTGTGGATTGTGAGACTGTGTTTTGAACAGCTCAAGTTAAGCATTTAAACTTCATTTTTAAAGATCCAGTACCCAGTGTTATCCCTTGAAGCCTGTTCCCCAGGAGATATAATTTACCGTGTGGTAGGTCGGTATTAGATCCAGTCTTCAGGGATTTAATTACTGAAATACCCAGAAAACAGAATTATGATATGGTTATATAATATAAGCCCAAGGGCCGAAACTTCAGAAGTATTTAGGGTATTTGATGTAGTATATTTAGTCAATGTAGATTACATTATTTAAACTTTGCTAAATCATCTTGAAGGAAATTGCTTGTTCAAGAATTTTGTCTTTTAAAATGACTGGATTTGAGGATACATTCCAACTGCAGGAGGAAAAAGTACTTAATCTGCTCAGTTCTTTCAGACTTGAGTGTTCATTTCTCCCTCCTTATTTTTCCTCCTGCCTAAAATTGTTTTGGAAATTAAAAAAAATAGTTGAACTCTTCAACTTAGACATTTTCTACAAGTTTTAAAGACACTGTCCTAGATTCTTTTATATTAAATTATTTTTGGTTTCTCATAAAAGTTTTATGTGACACTTTTGGAGGTGAGAGAAAAGGATCGAATGAGAGGAAGCTTGCTTAAAACTTCTTGGGCAGGGAACGTTTGTACTGCTAAGTGTACTTTCCTTCTTGTCAAGAATCTAGCCAAACCTTTAAGGAGGGGGATGAGTGGCAGGGGTGATAATTAGTTGAAAGATCTTTCAGTAGACAGATACTAGTTGACTGCTTCTTTAAGAAACTAGATCCTCTAGTTGCTATATTTAATTAGTATGGTCTCAGTGGTAAGTATTTTCTCATAACAGCCATGGGACTTTAGCTTACATTAAACTGAAATATGTTTTGTCAATAAACGTGAGAGTCTTTCTGTGTTTCCTACCTTGCTTCAAGAAGGGCTAAAACACTGGCATTGGTATAGAGTTCCATATATAGTTGTTGGACACAGTTGTGTTGCTCCAATTTTTGTTGACAAAGAATCTTCTCACTTTTCTAGGTTCATCAGCCATGATTTCATGTCATTAGTTACATATTCAGTTTTTTCGAGGTGTGTAATAAAAATCTAAAAAGTATCAAAGGAAAATTAAGTTGAATTCCTCTTAATTTTTTATGGCTGAGAAATTTCAATGGGATTTGAAAATGTCTTAAAAATCTTTTCATGAAAGAATTATCTAATAAAGTCAGAAATAATTAGTTCTAGAGAAATTAGGCTGTCCTGCTAAATGAGCAGGCCTTTCTTCTATTGCTTTTTAAATGAACACCATATTTTGATGATCTATTTAATAAGAAATGCCAAAAAAGAGGCCTTTCCCGGTTCATGTGCCTAAGCAGCAGATTCCTGGGTAAGATAATGGTATCTATTTGGTGTAGAATAATATCTTAAAGCTTTCATTAGTTTTCCAAAAGACGAGTGTCCTTGGACCTTTTCACATGGGAAGACTAAGGAAGGTAGACATGCAAAAAGATATGCTGTCAATAGGAAGGCAGTGCAGGTAAATGCAACTTTAACAAACTTGAAAGAATGTTAAAATTATATCATACCTAGCTTTTTAAAGTGGGTAATTTATATAAAATGTAACTGTGTTTTACATTTACAGAAAACTCTTGACAGACTATTTTCAAACAGCAACAAATTGGGGTAGTCTTCAAGGGGTTATATTATGTGAGGTTATTGAATCTCTGAGTTACTGACATCATGGGAGCATGAGAATTTTTAAATCCTATTTGGTATCTTGTTCATTTTGTAAAAAAACTATTCATTGGGTTTTTTTAAATTTATAAACTAATAGAATTTTAGAACTGAAAGGAATCTTGAAAATCTAGTTCAATCTCATTTTTAGTAGGAAAGCTGAGACTTAATGGTTAAGTGAATTTTAAGGTTATGTTTCTTGTTAATGTCAGAGTTAACACCAAATTCTAGCATGTTCTTCAGTATTTTAAAGCAATATGTTACTAATAGCATATTATATAGTAGCTGGCATGTAGTAACTTTTTAAGTGACAGTAATTAGTACCATTTATTGAGTACTTCCTATGAGTTAAGCATCATGAAAAGAGCTTTGCATGCATTAATTTAATTTTCACAATTTTGTATTCTTTTTTGGTATATAATTACTACTCAGCCTTTTCTAGTTGAGAAATGGACTGTTACATAAGTAAGGGACTTTGATTTTCTAAACTCTTTAGTCTCATCAGAATTAAAATATCTATCTATTATGCTGGGCACAGAATTCAAATCAGTACATTTGTAAAATTCACTCTTTGCAGAGGGATTTCATAAATACATTTTTCGCAATGTATCTATAATCTAATGATTGTAATCAATTAAGTCTCCTTGAAAAAATAATTACATTTTTGTTTGTAGAATTCAGATCAGTCAGGATCATCCACTCCATCAGCCAGTCAAGAAACCTTGTCTTTAGCTGCCAGTTCTTCCTCAGAAGGATTGAGGCAACGTACCCTTCCACAAGCACAAACCGACCCAGCACAGAGTCAGCAGTTCCCATATGTAATGCAAGGGTGAGTGAAACCGCGGTAGCTGTGGGCCTTTTCAAAATCTGTGACTCCAGACTTCATGGTAGCCCCCTTCACTAATCAAAGTACATTTGAAATTTATTCATATATCTGATTTATATGTTAGGGGTACGAATTAGAGGATTAGGTAGAGCAGTGCTTTTGAAAACTGGTTATACATTAGAATTGTCTAGTGCATTGCTTTTCAGTCTTTAATGTTTGTGCTAATCACCTGGGGCTCTTGTTAGGATGTAAGTTCTGCCTATGTAGGTCTGAAGGGGCCTGAGATTCTGTATTTCCAGAGAGCTCCCCAGTGATGCTGATGCTTTTGATGCTTAGACCATGCTTTGAATAGCAAGGATCTAGGTAACTAACTTTTTTTTAACTCAGTCTCACTGTAGATCTACTCAAATTAGTCTTCTGGGGAGCAGATGGGTGAGTGAGGGTGTTGTTGGAAGAGCATAGGGCCCAGTAATCTGTTTTTCAAAAGTTCCACAGGTGTTTATGATCGGCCAGGCTTGGTAACAACTGAGGTAGAGTAAGACTGTGATATATTATGAAGATATGCTAACCACTGCATCTTATACAGAGTCCTTGTGAGAAGAGTTTACTCAAGCTTGCTATGGCTACCTTATATTTAGCAACTATAGCAGGCCTCGTGGGTTAGCCAGTTCCAGGGGAAGTGCAGCCGACAGCCACAGCACATCTTTCAGACAGCTCAGAGAGTAAGATCTTGGAGAATATAGTTTAGACCTGGGTTATGTCTGAAACCAGAGTACTTTGCTAGGGTACTGTCGTTACTTCTGAAGTAAAGGAAATGTGAATAATAGGTAGAGATAGTTGTTTTGTGTTGCGTAGCATGCTGTGGGACTGTAGTGTGTGGCAGGGCTCCAGGTCTGTGGTGAGGCTGGAAATAAGGAAACGGCTAGGGAGTAAGTAAGTGATATAACCATGGGATAGCCACCGACTGTTATGCCAAACAGGATATAATAAACATAGAGGCACTTCTTACTTAGAGTTTTGTTTGTTTGTTTTGGGAGGGTAATTAGGTTTGCTTATTTATTTTTAGAGGAGGTACTGGAGATTGAACCAGGACCTTGTGTATGCTAAGCATGTGCTCTACCACTTGAGCTATATCCTCCCTGCTAGAATTTTAAACTTAATTCAGTTCTTAATGTAAGAAATGAAGCTGAGTATGTAGCAAAATATTAAAAAAAATCTCATTTGTATTTCTTGAATGTGAAGCATTTCTTCAAAAATAAATGTTTAGATGAGGTTGATTGTAGACTTTGTAAAGCATCCTATGAAACTATTTTTGCTTTCAGAAAATGATTATTATAAACCAAAACTTAGTTATTTGTAAAAGGCAGTGTTCTAGGGTGTTTACATTATAGAATAGTAACTTAAAATACTTCCTATCTTATGACAGTGATTCATTTCCTATCTTTTTTGCAGAGTAAGACAGTTCAGTTCTTCTCAATTTATACAGTGATTTTACTTACGTGGTGGTAGTGGTGGAAAGTGAGAATGTTATGGATATAATAAACCCTGAAGAATATATAATAACATGTTAATAGTTGTTATCTCTGGACAATAAGATTTTTAACTCTTTCTCATACTTACAGTGAATATATTTTGTAATAGACAAAACAAAGTGATAAGGTTGCTGGTCTTCAGAATAAGATAATAGATATCTTGGGAAAAGATTAATAATTTCTCTAAACTAGGCTGTTGAAGAAATCAACAAACTTCAGAGACAAAGTCATTTAGCTCTTAGAAGTATATAAAACTGATTAGAAAAAACTGAACTAGTGTTTATTTTGCTAAAAGTAAGTATTAAAATGATGAGCAATAAAATCATTAGAGATTTGAGCTTCACTTAGGGAATCTATTATTAAATGTGTAGTGTTTAGTTTTAAATAAGGAGGGCAGTATAGCTTAGTGGATATACAGATTCGGGATCCAGCCTGACTTGGTTTGAATCCTGGTCCTATCCACTACTAGCTTTGGGCAAGTCTCTCCCCTACTTTGCTTCAGTTTGCTTATGATCTGGAGATAACAGTACTTATCATAGAGGATTTCTGTGTGGATTAAAAGTTCATGTATGTGAAGTATTGAGTGATGTGCTAGCAGTTATCTGTAAATTCATTCATACTTAGAAATGAATGTTGTACATTCATTCAGCAAACAGATGTATAGGCACCTGTGTGTCTGATACACTGAAACATTTGAATGAATGAATGCCAGTGCTCAATGCTGAAAAATAAATCTTTATATTTGGAAAGAGCACTTTGTGACTTACAAAGCAATTTAAGTGAAAGTTCAATAAATAGGTTATTCAGTTCAACAATGAACATAATTTAACTCAACCTCATAGTTGTAATTTTTTACTAAGGAAGACTTTACATCTATCTTTAAGTAAATTTTATTTAACATAGCCGTAGTCTTAAATGTGCAAGAGCAGTAATTTAGTGACCTTGAAGAATTCACCCACAAAATACAATCTCAGCACTGCTTTTTCAGACTTCAGTACAGCTTATGGTTAACTATTCATATGTGTTTTCCACCATGTAGGTTAGTACTCTCAATCTTTAGTTAGCTTGTTAAAATTGCTAAATTCTGCTCCCTACTCCCTGAGTTCTTGAGCCACTAGGTTTGGAGTAGTGCTCAGGAATCTGCCAACTTAATAATATTCTGGGAATCTCACTTTGAGTAACCATAATGCAAGGGATTATTTGCCTATCTAGCTCTTAAAGAAACATGAAAAGACCAAACAGTACACATACCTCACCACTTTGTCCATTTATAATGTCACATTTATAAATCCCGACTGACTGTCTTGGACTCAGTGTGCTGTGCTGTCACATTTACTTAACTCCAAAAATTGCTCACTGGTTTATAGAATACCCACTGTTTTGTACATTCAATTTTTTCTTTTGAAATAGTAACAGCCTTATTTTATAATTAATAAAACTGGAAACCTGCTCATTGTACCCTTCTATATTAATCTGATTTTTTAAAGTAAAAATTGCTTTTGACCCACCACTGAGAAACAACTTTTGTACTTATTTTATTAGTTTTATAGTTAAAATAATATTAATAATTTGTTATTTATTATTTTATTATTTAATAATATTACTCATTATATTATTTTTTATTTAATTATCATTAGTTTTATAGTTAAAATAGTAATTTTTATATTTTCCTTCCAAACCCTTTTTCTAAGTATACTTTATAAGTAGAAATATCATACAATTTTATTTTATAAGACTTTTAAAAAAACATACTGTAGCCTGGACATCTTTCCAGATCAAATATAAATCTACAACATTTAAAGTCTGTATTAGGAATAAGTTTAACCAAGGAGGTGAAAGACCCATGCACTGAAAACTGCAAGACAGTAATGAAAGAAACTGAAGACACAAATAAATGGAAAGATACTCCATGCTCATGAATTAGATTTAACATTGTTAAAATGTCCATACTACTCAAAACAATCTATAGATTCAGTCAGTTCCCATCCAATTCCAATGGTATTTCTCACAGAAATAAAACAATCCTAAAATAAGTGTGGAACCACAAAAGACCCCAAATAGCCAAAGCAATCCTGAGAAAGAAGAACAAAGCTAGAGGTATCATACTCTCTGATTTCAACCTATACTACAAAATAATAGTAATTAAAACAATATGGTACTGGCATAAAAACAGACACATAGATCAATGGAACAGAATAAAGAACCCAGAAATAAAGTTATGCATATATATGGGCAATTAATTTATGAAAAAGGAGGCAAGAATGTACAATGGGGAAAGGACAGTCTCCTCAATAAATGGTGTTGGGAAAACTGGACAGCCACATGCAAATGAATAAAGCTACACTACTATCTCACACCATATACAAAAATTGATTCAAAATGAATTAGACTTGAATGTAAGACTTGAAACCATAAAACTCCTAGAAGATAATAGGTGATAAGCCCCTTGACATTGGACTTGCTGATGATTTTTTAGATTTGACAACAAAAGCAGAGGCAACAAAAGCAAAAACAAACAAATGGAGTTACATCAAACTAAAAAGCTGCACAGCAAAGGAAATCATCAATAAAATGAAAAGGCAACCTACTGAATGGGAGAAAATATTTCCAAATCATGTATCTGATAAGGGGTTAATATCCAAAATATATAAAAAACTGATACAATAGCAAACAAACAAACAAACAAACAAAACCCCCAAAATAATTCAATTAAAAAATAAGCAGAGGATCTGAATATTTTTCCAAGAAGACATATGGATACCAGTAGGTACATGAAAAGATGCTCAGCATCACTTATTATCAGGGAAATGCAAGTCAAAATCACAATGAGATTATCACCTCACACCTGTCAGAATGGCTTTTATTAAAAAGACAACAAATAACAAGCATTGGTTGGGACTGTGAAGAAAAGGGAACCCTTGTGTACTGTTGTTGGGAATGTAAATTCCAGCCATGCTGGAAAACAGTATGGAGCTTCCTCAAAAAATTAAAAACAGAACTACGTATGATCCAGCAAATCAACTTCTGGGTATTCATCTGAAGAAAATGAAAACACTTAATTTGAAGAGATACATGTACCCGCATGTTCATTCCAGCATTATTTATAGTAGCCTTGATAAGGAAACAACCTAAGTGTCCATAGATGGATAAGTAGATAAAGAAATTGTCGTAGATATGTACAATGGAATACTATTCAGCCATAAAAAAGCTGTACCGGTTTATTCTCCCCATAACAGTTGTTGTTAAAGAGCCCTTTACAGATATGTATTTGCTGGTGTGGTAAGTTGGAATGTCCTTGTTTTAATTTGAGACACAATAGAGAGACATTTTTTTTATTTTGTTTTGTGAAATGCTTATTTGTTGGCATGTTGGTATTTTAAAAAATTCATTTGTGATAGTTCTTTATCTAAAAGGATATCAATAATTAGTACTTATTGAGCAATTAGCACAAGCTAGGCATTGTATTGAGCACTTGCACATGCTTTATTTCACTGAACTTTATACCACCTCTGTAGTCTAGGTACTATTCTCTCCCATCATATGACTGAGGAGAAGGAGGTGAAAAGGTTATGTAGCTTGCCTAAGTTCACAGAAGTAGTCAGTAGCAGAACTAGAATTCAAATTCTTACCTGACTTGAAAGTATGTTTTTAACAGTCTTGTTGAAGTGACTCTATTTTGTCTGTCATTTGTTTCAGTATATTTTCCTAGGTTACCATTTGTATTTTGACTTCATTTATAATGGTGGTTCTCTCCCCTCTACTCTCCTGTTTAAAATTTTTCTCTAGTCAAATCTGTTGGTCAGATTTTAAGTATTGGTGACTGGGTAAGCAAATTTGTCTGCATGAGGACCTTGTGGCTTTATTCAGGAAAAAGTTTACTTTAGAATTTACTGTAGCTGGGCACTGAAGACAGGAAAATGAATTATGTAGTTGCCCTGGATGGAAATAGGTCACATAGGCAAATAAATTGCCATCTGCTGATGTGCTGTCTTGGTCTTGAAAAAAGTTCTGTGGGAGCCTGGAGAAGGCAGTGACTGTCTCTGGAGGAGTAGGGAGGGCTTGATAGGTGGTAACATGGTCTTAAGGGCAGGTTCAGCAGGGAGAACAAAGCAAGTGTGCAGTCTTGAAAAGGCATACTCTGGAAGCAAAGTGGAGAATCCTTGCAGTTGCTGCATCATTGCACAGAGTGGTGGGGGAAAGAATTTTTTCCTAATTGTTGAAGTTTCCAATTCCTTTCATCTCCTCTCTTTTATAATTCTTATCTTTAAAAAGCATACTAATGAATGTTTTTGGTATAGTTTTCAAGTATAGATTTGTGAATAACAGTCTTTCAAGTTCTTGGTTTTTGCCATAATCTCTACTATACTGTACTGTTTCCCTGTGTTCCTATAACCTTCCCTTGCCCCTTTTCTCTGTGTTTAGTTTTTATCCTATAGCCACCCGAAAAGGAAAAAGAAGCTGTCAGAACTTGTGCCATCAGATGATTTTCTCCTGCTTGTATATATCAGCAATCTCCTCATTGTGACTTTCCTAATCTGGTTAGGTTATCCTCTTACTTTGTTTTCCTTGCATAAAGAATATGACATATTGTATGGAGACAGACATACTATATTCCAGATAGTTCTGTTTTCTGTTTCTGTTTTATTTGGTTCTTTGCAAAAAATGTTTAAAAATTATTTTGAATTATAAAAGCAATATATGCATATTACAGAGTTTGGGAAAAAACAGCAAAGGGAGGGAGAAAATTACCCATCCAATTATCTAAAGACAACTGTTTGTTAACATTTAGTATTTCCTTCCAGTATCCTTTTCTTTGCAAATGGTTTTCTTTAATTTAGTTGTAATTTTTACCATATCAACATTACATGTTTCCATTTAATGTTGAAAAATTAAGTGAAGTTTGCAAGTTACTAGATTAAATAGTTGCTTATAATGAGTACTTTATTTCAGTGTTTTGTTGGTTTTCATATGAAGTTGTTCAACACATACGTATTATGCTAAAAACTGGAATATCATAATGGATAAAGCCCATTTCCTGTTCTTAGGAGCAGAGTCTGGTCAGAGAGACAGGAGAGTAAATAAGCAATTTCTTTTCTTAGTTATTTTCTGAGAGGTAATATATGTGAATGGTACCATTTTTAAAATGAAGAAAGTATACAAGAGTTTCTTTCTTGTGTCTCCTGGCTACCCAGTTGCCTTCCTCAGAAGCAACTGTTATAGCTATTTGTGCTTACACAAGTGTGTGTGTGAATTGAACACAAATAGTGTACTTTGTATTCACACTAGCCTACATTTGCTTTTTCACTAGATATGTTAACATCGTCCCACAATAATACATAGGAGCCCTCCCATTCTTTTATCAAATGCACATATTCCATTGTATATAGACTACTAAAATTTAATGAATAAGCCCACTTTTTAACCTGTCTATCTATCTCAGTTTTTTTTTAATTTTTAAAAATTTTATTATTCTTTCAAAATATTCACAAAGTACAGGAAATATTATAAGGAACCCCCTTTTACCTAACACCCAGCTTCAGCAACTATTAATAGACTGTGATTCTTCAACCAGTCCCCCTTCCTTCTCCCTTTTTTCTTGGGCTGGAATATTTTTAAAGTAAAACCTAGATATCATATCAGTTCATCTGAATACTTCACTGTGTATCTGAAACAGATATGACAAATATGGACTATAATAATCACAAAACTATTGGAGCACTCAACAAAATTAAAAATTCTTTAATCATTTAATACCTAATTTGTGTTCCATTTTCCCTGATTGTCTCAAGTATCTTTTTCATGGTGGTTTTGATTGGATCAGTATTCAACGAGATTGACATACTGCATTTGGTTGATGTTTCTTAAAGCTCTTCTAATATAATCCCTATCCCTCCCATTTTTTACTTTATGCCTTTTCTGCTCTATGTAATTTCGCATAGTAGTCTAGATATGGCTTTCTATATCCTCATGGCATCAGTTAGTATTTTCCTTTATTTCCATAGATTGCCCGTAATCTGGTAGCTAAATCTAGGGCCTGATTAAATTCAGTTAAATTCAACCTTTAAAAATTTATTTTTATTTATTTTTTAACTTTAGCTTATGTAAAAAATATGAATTTTATTAAATCACTTTTATAAAACATTTTGACACTTGGCTGACAAATAACCATGTAACTCCCGAAGTTTAGAATCTTAACATCAGAGAAGTTTGTTTCTTACTTATGTAGTAGTCTGATTCTAGTGTTTATTATTCCTACGTAGATAATTTTTCTCCATCAGGTGATTCGTGGACCCAGGGTCTTTCCACTTTATGTCTTTTCACCTCATAAGGTCTTGGCGTTCATCTAAATATACTTGGCATATGGGGAGAAAAAAACATAGAGAAACACACCTACTTTGTAAATACCTTGGCCTAGAAGTGATATATTCCATTGTTAGTCACATTCCATGAGCAAGGAGTAGTCACATAGCTCAAGGAGTTACAAGAGGAGCTAGGAAATGTAGTCCCTAACTGGGCAGTCACTTCCTAGCAAATACTACAGAATACTACAGAAGGAAAGCACAAATTTTGGTAAACACATCATTATATATCCCTCCCTAGCAATGATAATAACAATAATTTTTTAATATTTGCTTACTTTGTGCCAGACATTGTTTGATGTGATATGAGATATATATATATATATAAATTTAACAACCATATGCGTTAGGAAATGTTCTCATACCTATATAAGGAAACAGGCACAGAGGATGCTCCAGAATATATTTTACATAAGATTTTCTTATGATAGAAACTGACCCTTACTCTGATTTTTAATGAGAAATAGGAAGTTGTATTTACATACAATACTAAAATATGTTTATATAAATATAAATCAAAGAATAAAAATTGTGCTAAAAATTTAAAAACATTGCATATATCGTGCAGTAACACCTCATGCTTCTTTTACAACCAATCCTATTAAAATATTTTCATACATGAAATTATTTCATGATTAGTAAACGTTTTCAAATGCTGTTTTTAACTGATAAATACTAGAAATTTGATTGCTATATCATTTTTTTCTTATCATGTAAAGAGATAAGGACCAAAGATAATGAAAAGTCAATTTTCTCTATGTGCTAGTACTCCTGATTTGGATAATTTTAACCTAAAGACTTTGTTAATTTCCATCACTCTGCTTTAGTTTTGAGCAAACCAGGAAAGGGTTTATCATCTACTTGACTGAGTAGTCTGCTTATGCCATTAAAAAAACCATTATTTTGGAATAACTGAAAATTTGCAAAAATGCTGAAGTTATTTTTTATAATATACTGGTTAGAGGACAGTTAAGAGAATACACACATACAATAAACATGAAATCATTATTTTTTCTTTTCCATTTCTGCACACAGTCTTTTTGAACAACCTATCTGATTAAGCCCTACAGCTATAGGTTGTGCTCTCTATAGAATGTGGCCAAATGCAAACCTGATTCCACACACTATAAAAGTACAAACACTGTAAATAGTAATTTTAATTTTTTTGACTGACAAGATCACTTACAGAATGATAGATGACAATGTTTGAAAATGGAAAAGAGAAATACTGATTCCATGTTTTTAGTATGTATGTGTTCTCATAAGTGTCCTTCTTCCTTCCTCCCCTCCCCTCCCCTTCCCTTTTCTTTTTTCTTTTAAGGAATTCTTTGTAGGTGGTGCTGTGTCCTTGCATCACTTCAGGAGGCACCTAAAGTTTGGCTGTCTTACCTCTAGTCATGTTAAAACTGATCAGTGGGTTTAGGTGTTACCAGCCTGATCCTCCATATTATAAAGTTCTTTGTCAGCCTTTTAGTAGTCATTGATAATCTTTGACCAGATCCATGATTTTATTAATTGTTACAAAAGGATAATTTCCTAGTTGTGTCATTCCTCTTCTTTCTCTCATCATTTTGTTATCCTAAAATACAAACCCATTCAAGAAAGGCCTGATAAATGCTGGGTTCTTTATCAGTTTTCAGGGTAGTAAGTTGTTTTGCTAGTAACCATGAAAGGTGATGAATGAGGTTTTTTTGTTTTTGTTTTTGTTTTAAAGTGTCAGTGTGAACTAAAAACTTTAATATGTTTGTGTTTGGTCTCCAGAATATCTGCTGAATGATGTACTGATTAGTCGTGAAACTCTTGGATACTCTTAATTCATCATTGGCCCGTGGGAGTCTGTTCCATTTTCTGCTGTGTCCTTTTGACATGGTTTTCATAATTTTGGATAATGTTCTAGATTCATGCTTGACAAGACGTCCCAGGCTCATCTTGAGGTTCCCAGGGAACCCTGATGAGAAATAGTATTTATAGTTTAAAATTGTTACGGTTCTTTTCTGTCTTTAGGATTTATCTTACTACAGTTAAAATACTGTTTTGAAGCCAGTAGAATAATTCTTCTCTGTGTGTTACACTACCAGACTTGATACATGAGTTCATTTGTTTCTGTTTCTTTGAATTTTTTTATCTTATTATTTTTTCTTTTTAATTTAGCTTTTTTCTTAATTGTGTAAATATTTTTAAGGTTCCGGTCTCAAATCTATAAAACAAGATACCTATTCAGAGCCCTGCTTTCATTTTATTCCCTTTTCCTGATCTCCTTCCCTGTAATAGGTAACTACTTTTATTATTTTTTAGTTTTGGTTTATCTTTCCACTAGTTCATTGTGAAAATTTAAGAAAGTGTGTATACACACGTGCATACACTATATATATGTATGTATGTACACACATACATATATGTATACATACACATACATATAAATATATCCTCTCATTCTAACATTAAAGATAGTATATTATAAATATTCTTCAATACCTTGCTTTTTAACAGAATATCGCTTAACAGAATATCCAGGAGATCACTCTGCAGGATGGTATGGAGATGATCTTTCCTTTTTATAGACACATACCAATTCACTGACTGCATAAACTATGACAGTCTCCTATTGATGAATATTTGAGTTATTTCCAGTCTTTACTGTTACAAGTAGTGTTATGATGAATAGATTTGTGAAGACATCATATCAAATTTTTGCCATTTATATTTAGGATAGATTCTAGTAGTAGAAGTAAGTCAAAGTAGATAGATCAGAGAAATGCCTTCATAGGAGTGGAATTAAAATCAGGCAATTTCAACATGGTGATAAGTGCTATGATAAGGTTTTCACCTTTTTTGAATCATGAGCTGTTGTCCCTGTTTTCATTTTCTCTCTTGTTATTGGGGGAAAGGAGGCAGGGAGTGGGAGTAGGTTGAGTATGCGATTCCTAAGCAGGATGAGTATGTACAAAGACTTAAAGGGCAGAGATCTGAAAATTTTTTTCTGTTTATTTCTTTAAGCTAATTTTCAGAAGTGGAACTGCTTGGGCAGTTGGGTATAAGTGAATTTTTTTTAAGTATTTAATTTTATGAAATTGTTTTTTAAAGCCTTATTCCAGTTTATCCTCTTAGCAGTGAAAGAGTTGGGTTTTAGTTGTACCCCTTGCCAACACTAGATATTGACAGATTAAAAGAATCCCTGTCTTTATCTTATTTGCATTTATTTGGTGTCCTAATGATTATTTCCATTTCTATGAGTTCTTTATGTAGAAAAACTACTATTTATTGCAAACATTTTTTTTAAAGCTCTGTCTCTAAATTTTATGTCATCAAATATGTTGCCTTTTTGTGCTTTCTTCTACTGCTTATAAATTAGGAAAGTCTTCCTCCCTCCAAAGGTTTGGTAAATAATCAATTCTAGTTGTTTCTGGATTTACTTTGGTTTACCTCTTAATACTTAATTTTAGTCTACTTGAAGCTCATTTGCATATGGAATAAGGTGAAGCTTTAAACTCCCTTCCTCCAGTCACCAATTTTGTCATCACTTTTACTAGCTCCAAATAATAATTCTCTATTGTGTTACTTAGTGATGCATCCTCTATATTTTGTTTTACTTGAGGAAGGTTGAAAATAAGTATTTTTCTTTTCAGTAAGATTTACTATATTTTGTTAATAGATGACTTACAGTTCAGAAATAAAAATTTAGAGAGATGCTTTCAACTTGTAGAGCATTAAAAGACACTTCTTTATCACTCTGTTGCAGTAATATAGACAACCAGCTTCCTGGACAAGCAGTTCCGGCTGGATTCCCAGTGTACCCCGCTTTCAGCCCACTGCAGATGCTGTGGTGGCAGCAGATGTATGCTCATCAGTATTATATGCAATAGTAAGTCAGTTTGAATTCTTTACTTACTGTGTTGTTTGCTTTATTTTCTTTTTCATCCTAAGAATGTTGATTTGGGATTTCATTTACTGATACATTTTATTGGTTTTTAAAAATTATTTTAAATGATTTGGCTAAAGGAAAAAGGGTTCGCAGCCAGTTCACATCAACTAAACCTACTCTCTGCTTCTCCCTCTCTCCCCTAATTATATTTAGTAGTATTCAGGTATTTTCTTTAATAGAACATTTTATCCATTTAAGAGGAGAAAACTTAGGATAAGTTTCACTGGAAGGCAGCAAATCTACATGAAAATAGGCCATTAAATGAAAAAGGGAACAGAGAGTTGTATGTCAGGAAGGTTCATGTTGAACCTCAATTGTAGCTAATATTTTTTCTGGACTGTCAGTATTTTAGTAAGTCTTGCTTCTGGTCAGCATGGAACAATCTTAGCACTGAATACAGTTTCTTAGCTTGCTTTCTTCTGGACTTCCAATGTATTCATTTAACATTTCTAGCTTCTCTTTAATGTTCTCTTCTCCTTGTTTCTGTGATTCTATTGTCCTCATCATTCCTTTTATCTTTCTGATCATTCATTTTGTGTCCTTTGATAGCCTGTTTTTTCCCTGTTTCTAAATGGTAACATTCCTTGCTCAGTTAGACAGGTATTTGTATACTTACCATGTGCCTTATGATACTCAGTCTGGCAGGGAAGACAAGATAGGGCCAGTCCTCTTGGATTTCCTTCTTCCATGGCCTTAGTTGTTAGTGCTCAGTCATTACTCCCAGTTCTTCATTTCCTGTGCTTCACCTCATATCTCCACTTAATTATTGGTGATTTCCAATGAGAAATTTGCCTCTCCCCAAAATTTGGTATGTCCAAAATTTGACTCCACCATCCTCTTAAATGCCTTCTCCTTGACTTCTTTGTCAGAGGTACTGTCTCTTCTTAGTTATCCTCCAAGCTCTTAACCTTAATCAGCTTTGATTCTGGCTTCTGTTATCCCTGAACCCAGCAACTTACCAAGATGAGTTAATATGTTGTTTCTAGCTTCTGTCCTTCTCTTCGTCTTACTTCCAATATTGTGCCCAGATCCTTTCTCATATTAGACCCACTTTACTGCAATTGCTTTCTCCTTTTAGGCTCTTTGCTATATTCCGTTGTACTAGTGCCATGTTAACTTGCTTAACACATAATTCAGCCCATCATCTCCAGCCCCCTAAATATCTGATGGCTGTCTTGCCTACAGTGTGAAGTCTATACCCTCATCGTTTTTCTAGACCTTACCCCATAAAGCTAACCTTTGTGAACTTCATATCCTAATGCTCTCCTGTATAACCCCTTGGCTCCAGGCAGGTTCTTTGTACCTTACCTGTTGCCATGAGTCATCTGAGTGACTGCTTTATGCTTAATACTCTACTAGATGCTTTATACCCCTTATCTTGTTTATAACCTTGCAAGAGCTGTATAAGTAGGTTGCTACTAAATCATATAATCTTATGTACATCATTTAACTTTAGAGCCTCAAGTTCTTACCTTTAATGAAATAACTCACTGATGAATTAGAATATCCATGAGATAGAAAGTGTTTTGGAAATAAAAGAGCCCTCTTCGGACACAAGGTTTTAGCATACTGGCCTAAATAGGCTTTTGTAGCCTGGGAAACTTCTATTTTATTTTTGCTATCTTGATTTTAAAACTTTTTATAGAAAAATTTCAGCACATAAAGAATAATAAAAAGAGTTCCTGTGTTCTCATTACCCAGCTTTTCAACATTTATCAATTCATGATAGTCTAGTTCTACAACTTCCCCCCTTTGCTGAATAATTTAAAGCAAATTTCAGACATATTATCATTTTGCTGGGAGTCTTTTACAGGACAATTTATTCTTTCAAGCAATTAAATTATAAGCAAACTTCAGGACCACAATTCTTCATAAGTTAACAAGGACCTATACCAGTGTTCCCCAGATGGAGTTCCCAAAGTCAAGATTGGGGTTGAGAGATTGTTATTTGGGATCTAGTTAATATTTTAACATACTAATACAAATCATTTATCACTGACAGTGGACACACATGGTAATGATTAATGTGTATTTTTAGACAAATCTTTCAAAACATGGGCCTGAGGGAGAGGTGGTGGGTATGGGGGTATTTATCCCTGTAGAATAGCAGAAGAGGCCATTAGTGAAAAGATTTGGGAAAAGAGCTGGTCATTACCTTATGATTTAGTGAGAGAGAAAAGAGTGATTAACATGGCTGTTCTTATCTCTTCCACCTCTCCCCACTGTCTTAGACTACCAGGCTAGAACATCCCTTCCTGAGCTACTCCAACCATCAATGTTGGTTCCACTTTTCCACTGGGATTTATGCTTACCTAGGAAATGCGGTGCAGGAGTTGTGATATTCCATATTAGGTTTATGAAAAATACATATGGCTCCCCAGGAAGTTTTGAAAAATATAATATGGTACAGTTTTTTTTTCTTTTTAATATTTATTTTGGTGAATATTTCAGTCAAGCTGCAGTTTCAGCTCAGGCCACATCAAATGCCAACCCAGCCCAGCCTGCTGCTTCACAGCCTCTAAATTTGGCACGTGTTCCTGGAGAAGAACCCCCACCAGCTCCAAACCTAGTGGCCCAACAAAATCGACCCATGAATGAGAATGTTCAAATGAATGCACAGGGAGGTCCAGTGCTAAATGAAGAAGACTTCAATCGAGACTGGCTAGACTGGATGTACACGTTCTCGCGAGCTGCAATTCTCCTTAGCATTGTATACTTCTATTCTTCTTTTAGTCGGTTTATCATGGTAATGGGAGCCATGCTACTGGTTTACTTGTGAGTGATGTTCATTAACTTTTTGTGGTTTAATTACTTTCTAAAACTGTTCTCAGAGTCTGGCATATGGTAGTCTGTTGTGAATGTTGAGTGAAGGAATATGAATGTTGGGCTCCAGATATCTGACATCAGAAGCAAAGCAGGTTATGTTTAATAAGAATGTTTATCAGAATTGTCTAGAAGCAGATTTTTTCCTTTACTGTCCTTTATAGAAATTGTTTGTTCAGTTAGGCATGCTCTATCTATTATTTAGAACTTGAATGTATGATGTAGTCTTGCAAATAGATATTCTTTTAAATTATAGTTATCAATAGTAAGTCCTATAGGTATAGGTCAGATTATTTTTCATAAGTAGACTAACTTTCCCTTGCCCCCCTTTTCCCCAAGAGGCAAACAAATATCTAGTTGAATTTCATTTTGAAAAATATCAAAAAATGATTTTATGACTCATGATAGGTCTTTTTTTTCTAAATTCTTTTTTTGGGGGTGGGAAGGAGAGGTAATTAGGTTTATTTATTTATTGATGGAGGTTCTGAGAATTAAACCCAAGACCTTGAGCATGCTAGGCACGGCACTCTACCACTGAGCTGTACCTTCTCCTCTCCTGATAGGTCTTGATATCTAGCACAGAGCCAGTTAAGCTCATGATAGACTTTTAGACTTAAATTGGTTCCTGTTTTGCTGTCACTGCTTTGAAAAGGGTAGTTCTTGGCCTGAAGTAGGAGATTTGATCTTTTCATTTATCATAGTTCTAATCATTTTTCTCTTGTAGGACACTAATGTTTTATAAAAATAAAAATAGTTGTGACTTATTTTCTTTTCTCTTTGTTTTACTGAACAGACACCAAGCTGGGTGGTTTCCTTTTAGACAAGAAGGAGGTCAGCAACAGGCTCCCAACAATAATGCTGAAGTTAACAATGATGTGCAAAACGCAAACAACCTCGAACTTGAAGAAATGGTATGCTGATGAGGTTTTTGTATACTTTAAATATAGATGTTTCCTCAGCACTGTATGAGGCCAACATAATAAAAGAATCTTGGGGTGTTCCACAGTATTTATGGAATGGCACATGAAGAAAAGTTAACATGTAAATGTGTGGTTTCATCCACAAGTACTAAGAAAATAATACTGAGTCAGTCATGTATCAGAATTAAGTGGGAAGAAGTAATATTATTCTTCCTAAAAGTGGCCTAGAAAGAAAATGATGCACACAGTGGAATTTATTATATTAAACTGGCATTTATCCCTTTGAACTTGATCAAGGAGGAATTTATCAGTTTTGGACTTAACAAAGACTTCTAATGACCAGATAGTACCACTTCCTTATTATATGCTTGTATTTCTTCTCTGGGAAGAACTTAACTCTTTCTGTCATGAGTTAACGTTAGCTGTTCGGATCACTTAAGAGTATGTTTCTTGTTTTGTTTGAAAGGAGCGTCTTATGGATGATGGGCTTGAAGATGAGAGTGGAGAAGATGCAGGAGAAGATGGCAGTGCAATTCAAAGGCCTGGATTAATGGCGTCAGCTTGGTCTTTTATCACGACCTTCTTTACTTCACTAATACCAGAGGGGCCTCCCCAGGTTGCCAATTAGACCTGAAAAACTGTGCCAGCTGCAAAGGAGGTTCTGAATTTAGGAAAGTGTTTTAAATAACAGTGCAATTGCAAAAAAATTTATTACTTTCTTTTCATCATCATGTACAGAGGTGTTTTTTTCTTTAAGCTTCTCATGCATATGAATATTTTAAGCACAAATGGACTACTAAATGTGTGATTTTTTTTTTTAGGATCCTAACAGAATATAACGTAACAATATTGGTCTTCCAAGTTTTATTAATTTCAATTATGTATATTATACCAAGACAGACCTATTTGTGTGTCTTACTTCTTTAAAGAGCTGCTTCACATGTAAATGTCTATAGCTAATAGCCCAGCCCTTCAGTGTATAATTTGAATAAATATATCTATTTTCTGTGAATTATCCTGAAAGTTTTAAACAGAATGACCTCATAGTTTTTAATAAGAAATATTATTTACCTAAAATGTGCTAGTAGCATCTTGCCCAGCCATAAAGCAATAAACTTCTCAATAATCTTAATTTTGACATTTGAATAAATAATGGAAACTTTCTATTTTAAGGGCATGTATCCCATCAATTGGAATTAGTACCTTAAAAAAAAAAGGCAGCTCTTCAATGGAATTAATAGTGATATAAAATGTTTGATATAGGCAGTACTTTTATAAAATGAGATATGCTGGAAATTGCTCCCTGTAATTTTTTAAAATAAAAGGTCAATTATGATAAACTGTCTTATGGGATATTTATTCAAACTCTTCAATAATGTACCCATTACATGGAAATATCTATATAAGTTTCAGTAGTTGTTGGGTTGCTGAAGTCTTTAAGGTCATTTTCACCTCTTTCTATTCCAGATGAATATCTTCTAGTTCTCAGGTAGTCTGAAACCTCATTAGTTTATTTAGAAATCCCTGTGAAAGTCAATTCAGTACTTCATAAGAAAGAGTAAGTATCTTATCAGGTAGTTAACTAAAATTGAATAAATGAGGATAGGAGAACTGACCATGGAAGAACTTTGTCTCACCTAGAATGTATTATAATGTTATATATGGTACTGGTACAGTAATATATGATTAGATAAGAGAATAAAACAGAAGGTTAAAAAGAAATCCATGAATTATTCTAAAATTGTTTATAATGATAAAGGTGACATTTCAAGGGGTAACTGGTTAACCCTTAGAAAAGTATACATTTCTGTTTATAGATATCAGCCAAGACATCATGATTGAATAACAGCAGTTCAACCATGAAAATACTGATAGAAAATATAGATAAATATTTACATAATACTGGGGTAAGGAAATACCTCTACGACAGAATCCCTAAAAGGAAAGGTTGCTTATGTACATAATGATTTGACATACATAATTAAAAGGTAAACAGTTAGGAAAAATATTTTAAAAGTGATAAGTAAGTCTTAAATTAGCAAAAAAACAAAAACAAAAACAAAAAAAAAAACAAACCAAAATCCCAATAGGAAATGGGCAAGGGTAGTCTCTTAGCTTGGACTTGCCATGACAAATTACCATAGTCTTGGTGGCTTAAACAACAAACATTTATTTCTCACAGTTCTTGAGGCTGCAAAGTGCAAGATCAAGGTGCTGGCAGATTCTGTGTCTGGTGAAGGCCTTCTTCCTGGCTTGTAGATGACTGTCTTCTTGTGTCCTCCATGTCAGAGTTCTCTCCTGTCTCTTTTTATAAGGGCATTAACTATTCATGAGGTGTCTGCCCGCATGCCCTAATTACCTCCCAAAGCCCCACCTCGTAATTGGGGGTTAAGATTTCAACATGAATATTGGGGGGACACAAGCAGTAAGTCCTGTAACATACACACATGGGCAATAAATGGGAAAAATGTAATATGTACAAGTTAAAACTATCAAATTGGTAAGATAAGAAGTGTTGGTGAAGCTGTAGAGGAATGTAAAATCCTTTCCAGCAAATATCAGATTTTCAGAATGTGCACAGAATCGTTCAGTGTCATCCCGTTGTTCCTAGAATAAAATCAGGTTCCTAAACATGGCTTTACAAAATCCTGAAAGGTTGAGTCCTTGCAGCCTCTCAATCTATGTTTCTCCTTGAATACCTCTGTTTCTGTTTCAGCTAGGCTGACTTTCCAGTTTCAGCTGGAATTCTAATTCCATTCTTTTTGTTTGGAACACAGCTCCTTCCTCCTTTGCCTTGTTACTTACTAATTATCAGACCTCGGCTCACGGCCTTTGCACTTAACACCATTGGCAGTTTACATTTATTTCCTTATTTGTCTCTTCCACAAAACATGAGGGCTATGAGGTTGGGAAGTGAATTTATGCTCATTAGTATATCCTCCATCCTAGAAGAGTGCCCAGTAGTTAGATCAGTATTGAATGAATGATTGAAAATGTGCACACCCTTTGAAGCAGAAAAAGTTTGGAAGGGTATCATGCATGTGACATTTAGCTAAGATATTCACTGCATTGTTTATAATAGGAAAGTAGGACTGACAGATGTTCGACAAGGTGAGCTATGGTACATCTGTACACTACTTGGGTCTGTGATTAGGAAAGGCTTGTTTCAGGGCTGATGCAATCATTGTATCCAGATGGAGGGTCTGGATTTTAACCTGGGAGCTAAGTAAATAAACCGTCAAAGCTAGAAAAAATGTTCCATACATCAGATCCTAAAAGAGAGTGGGTAGGTAGAGTAAGAATGCAGGAATAATTACGAGATTGATCAGTCTCTTTCTTTCTGTTGGGAGTTGGAGAGGGAAGAATTGAAGCCATAGAATTAATAGAGGGGAGCATCATTATGGGGGACACTCATCTGAAGGCAATGAGTAGGGCTCTGCCTCCTAACTGCAGTTTGTGGCCTAAGGAGAATGGTGCTGGTCAAAGACTCCCCTGTGAAGGACTGTGGCTAAGAGTTCTACGAATACTGGGATGTGTTACTCAATTTTACTTATTTTCCCTACATTGTTAATTCCCTCATGTTAGTCTTACTTTCTGTAAGCCTTTGTCAGAAACTACAGCCCAGGGTCAGCTGTGTTTTAGAAGATGAAAGGAGGAGCTGTGTCCACACTGGGGCCAGATGGTGCCTAGAGGGCAGTAGTAAGTTGGAGATGGTTTCCACATGGCAAAAGAGGCTCAGACATTGGTGTCTAGAGTAAATGGTGACTCGCAAAAACCAGGATGGGATATAAATACTTCCCAGGACCTCTCCCATGACTTACACACCACAATAAAAACTAGACTTTTCTACAGTCAAGCAGTATGGGTGAGAGCGTTGGATTTTGTTAGGTGGATAAAGGAAAGCATGATCCTGAGGGCTGAAGAACTGGGGATATTTTCACCATAGTTTGATGCTACCACCCATCATCAGTCTAACTAGTTTATCTGGCTCTGGCTCCATCATCACTATTGAAATAACGGCTTTTCAAAATAGGGGAGAAAAGGCTGTATCTGGAGCCTCATTAGTAGAGTCCTGGTGGCAATTTTGCTTCACTGAGAAAAGACCTAAAGTGTGCTCATTTGTATATCAGCTTTCTGTAAGTCTGGCATAAACCAGACCCTAAGGCCTGTTGCACCTGGAATTGTGTTGCCGTATCTCCAAAACCACACCAGGCTCTGGGATGTGATGTTCTCAACTACTGATCTTTCCCGGGAGTCCCCATGTGGCTGGCTGGCTCACCCCAGGGCATCACACACTCTCACTGCAGTCTGGGAAGGTGAAAGAAACTGGCTGCATGGTGTGTACAAAGCATGTTTTTTGTATTTTATATCTTACACATAAATAGTATTTTGGATGTTATTTAAATATTTTAAAATACTTGTTTTTGAATTTTTTAAATGGTAAAGATGTTTAACATGAAGTCCACCCTCAACATATTTTTAAGTGTATATAATATAGTAGCACTTAAAAACATTTAAACAAAACATTTAAAAACAGAGAGAAATAAATGATGATGCTCCATGAACATAAGTGTTGTGGAGCAATGCAAGCCTTTTATTAAAATACTATGGAATCTTTGAAATAAAGGTTTTTCTTACAAAGAGAGCCCAGAATAATGAGGGTTCCTGTTCTAATGGAGCTTTTCTACTGTCCAGGAGTCTTAGTAAGTGGAAGGCTCTTTCCAGCACGAGGCCTCGGCCCTAATAGGGGGAGGACAGCAAAAGAGCCAATTCCTTTTCCCAGAGCAAACTTTGGTGGTTACTGTCTTGCATTACACTTGGGGGATAAGCCCTGTAGGGCCCAATCTAGGGCGCCAGTTTCATGAGTATTCTTGCCAAAGCTTACTTCCTTGACTTTGCTACTAAATTCTGAGTCTCTTACTTCTATTGATATACTTTCCAAAATGAACATACTGATATCTGCATAAACTATTTCATGTGGTGCAGTAAGCCATTCCACCCAGGTATTCCAAAGCCATAGGGAAGTTGGAAAAACTAAGGTATGTATAGGGTCTTTAACAGTTACCACTCCTCACAGAGGGTGCATAGGAGAGAGGCTGCCATTCTGTGTTCATTTATATAATTAATAATAAAAACTACTGTCATGCTTTACAAATTGTTATTACTAACAGTCAAACATTTGCTATATTCCTGATTCTGTGCTGAGTACTACACCTGCATTTAATGATGTCTCAGTCTTTTTGGGGGGAGGAGGGTAGGTAATTACGTTTATTCATTTATTTTTAATGGAGGTACTGGGGACTGAACCCAGGACTTCATGCATGCTAAGCATTCACTCTACCGCTGAGCTATATCCTCCCCCTATACCTGTACTTAAAAACAACTCCTTATCCTATTCTGTTCCATGTGATGGTTGCCCCCCATTCCCTGTAGCGTGCTCTGCAGTTTACCTATTAAATAACCTGCTACCTGGAAAAAAAATCCTTAAAACAACTCAAGGTAGTTGCTATTGTTACTTCCATTTTCCAGATGAGAAAACTAAAGACTCAAAGAAGTTAAATAGCTCACTTAAAATCATATAGCTAGTAAATGACAGAATCAAGTCTATTTTACTTCAGAACTTGAATTCCTTAAAATTAACTATTCAAATAAAGTACATGGAGACTTAGTCTTCCAGCAATGGGTGCTTAGCTTGTTTTGCACCAACTCCCTCTGCTGAGAAAGCTAGAAAAGTCAGAATATAGATATCTATTAAGGCATCAGAGAGTTATCAAGAAAGCAAGGGCCAATATTCCACACAGGTGAGACCTACATTTGGTGCCACATTTTTAACCCTCAAAACACTTGCTAATTCAAGAGCAAGTGACTGAGGAGCAGAGCAAGGTTTCTGGTAGACTCACAGGAAACAAAAATTAGAGTTCTGGCTGTACCAAGAAGTGGTGTTCTTCAAACACCCCAGGCTTTCTACTGGAATCCAAAAGGGCTACCACCTTGAGTGAAGGTGAGTTGGAAATGGGTCTGTCCTCACAAGGACTGAAACCCAGCCCCAAATCACCTCAGTCCCTAACTGAATGAGGAAACTGGCCCCAAACCTAGTGGACAGACACAAGCAAAAATAAATCCTCTCTAAAGAAAGATAACATGCAATTTCTCAAATGTTCTCTATAATTTTTTCAAACTCTGTTAATCAATGAAAAATAACTAGAAATACAGAGACATAAGATTTGACCAAAAAGGAGAAAGTGAAAGATAGACCCTCAGAAAATTCAGATATTTTGCATTATCTGACAGAGAACTTCTGATAACTACGGTTAAAATGTTCAAGTATTTTAATGACAAGGTGGAAAAAGTTCAGCAAAGAACTAGGAATTATATAAAAGGAAAATTCTAGAACTGAAAAATAATATAGCAGAAATCAAGAAATCAGTAGA
This sequence comes from Camelus ferus, assembly GCF_009834535.1. Classification (NCBI taxonomy): domain Eukaryota; kingdom Metazoa; phylum Chordata; class Mammalia; order Artiodactyla; family Camelidae; genus Camelus; species Camelus ferus. The sequence goes on from NC_045702.1 coordinate 37,260,187, forward strand.
TAACTTTGTCAGAGTTTAAGAGAGAATTAGTGAACTGAAAGGTCAAAAAATACCCAGAATGATGCTGAGGGAGAATTGGGCAGACACAATATTTGAAGAGATAATGGCTAAGAATTTTCCAAAACTGATGAAAGATATTGAGCCATAGATGTAAGAAATACTATTTATTGGCTTCCAAGCAGGATAAATGGAAAGAAAATCACAACTAATTACTTTATAAGTAAGACTACTGAAAAACAAATTTTAAAAGTAGCCAGAGGAAAATATAGATGACTTTTAAAGGAGCAACAATAAGTAAACCTAATAGGCAGTATTTTCAAAGAGTTTACAGAAAACAACAGCCAACGTGGAAGACTACATGCAGCAAAAATATCCTTCAAAAGACATTCTCAGGCAAATAAAAATAGAATTTGTCACCACTGGAAAGTACCAGAAGTACTAAAGGAAAATACTAATGGGTGTTTGGGCAAAAGAGACATTATTACAAATCACAGCTTGGAGATGCAGAAAGGAATTGAAAAGCAATGGAAAGGTAAATATGTGCATAAATCTAAAAGAATAGTGCCATAAAACAATACATTTATGCTTTATGGGGTCTTACATGTATAAAGAATTAAAATACATGACAAAAATAGCATATAAGTCTGATGGGAGGTAAATTAGGAATCGAGTATTCTGAGGTCCTTGAACTGTCTTAGAAATGTTGAAGGCACTAATTTATATTAGAAATGAACAAAGCAGGGTGCATGTGTCAATTTCTATGATATTTTCTGAAAAATAATAAAAGAATATAAAACTAACAAGATAATATGAATATGAAATTTAAAAAAAAAAATCCAAAGGCGGCAAGAAAGGAGAAAAAAAGAATAGAATAGATGGGGACAAATAGGGAAAAAAATTAAGAAGGTAGATTTAAATCCAAATGCATCAATATTTACATGAAGCACAAATGGACTAAATATTACAACTTGCATACAATATTGTCAGCTTGGATAAGGTACAAAATCTAATTCTATGGGACTTAAAAACAGCATGCCTTAAATATAAAAATACAGAAAGGTTGAAAGAAAAAGATGGAAAAAGACTTCTCATGCAAGTATTAACCAACAGGAAACTGGTGTATTTAGCATCCAAAGCAGACTCTAAGGTAAAAAGCATTGCTAGACTAAGAGGGATCTTTCATAATGATAACTGTTCACTTTACCAGGATGTGCAGCTCACTGAGGCCTTTGAGCTGTTTATGAAGTTCAGAAAGGCTGCCCAGGCACTGCTTCAGCTTAAGTGATGGACCAGGAAAGTAACTCAGTCAAGAGGCACCAGATTCAAAGTAAGTATTTGAAGACAGAATGTGTGTGTGTGTGTGTGTGTGTGTGTGTGTGTGTGTGTGTGTGTGCGCGTGTGTATGAAAATGCGAGGGATGGAGTAGTAGGATTCAAAAGGACAAGAAATGCAACATGTAACATTTTCTTTTTGTAAGTCAAATACATGTTGGCTAGGCGCCTCCCCACCCCTGCTTTTTGGAAGATGCTGACATCATTAGGAAATGTTATTAATAATAGATCACGCTTATCAAATGCTTACTGTTCTAAATGCTTTGCAGGTATTAATCCTCACAACAACCCTAGGAGGTAGGTATCTTTATCACCATTTCTATTTTACAGATGGAAAAACCAGCAACTAGCAGAGCTGGAATTCAAAACAAGGCAGCTGCCTCCCAGAGTCCCTGCTCTAAACAGTATGCAACATCACCTCTGAATTTTACAGTCTGTTTGACTTTTTGGATATACATTATCGAACCTCATGACCCAGCCCTTCCATTTCGATGACTCTAGGTTGTCATGGAAATTGTGCACAGGGGGTTAGAGGGGATCATAAGAAGGAATACGTGTTTATTGACGGGTCTACTATGAACCCCGGTATTCATCTAGGTATGTTAAAAGAAACTTACTTGTAGATATTATTAGCCCCATTTTAAATATGAGGAAAATGATGTTTAGGGAAATTCAGAGACTTAACAAGTCACTCTGAGTAAAAACAGAGAGGAGATTCTCTCCTGGTCCATTTGACTCCATTGCCTCTTCCCAATACACAACATTGGCTTGTTACGCCACAAAATTAGAGTAAACTGATTAAATCTTGGTGTGTTGCTTCTTCAAGGTTGTCAGCCTCTGTTAAATTACTGATTGTATCTTCAAAGGCGTGACTGGCAAGGCAGGGATAATGCTGCACTTTAGTACTTTTAGCACTAGATGGTGGTATAACACCACACATCTCAAGTGCTATGGGCCTGAAGAAGGTTATTTCAGAGTTTGGGGACACTGGCAGGCAGGATGCTACCTCACAGCAGCATGAGAAACTGTGGACAGAGGAACCCTTCTCCTGGCCTTGACATCTAGTCCTCGGTGCTAAACTCTGGGAAGGTGGAGAGTGGGGCTGGGAAGGCAGCTGCAGGACGTGGAATACTGACAGCCTAGGCTTTTCTCAGTCTTGGGCTGAACTCCTGGCTGCACCAAGCCCTGATGAGTGGACTTGGGCACACACTTACCCACAATGGGCTCCCCTACCTCAGAAATTCCTGCTAGTGAGGTGAGGGGTCTGGGCATCTAGGAGCTTGGCACTGCAGTAATGTTCAGAAGACTGTAGATTTAAAAACTCAGTAATCCTGTTGGGAAACAGCCCGTCCGTGCTTAGCCACTTTCCTATCTGCCTCCTGCCCCTCCTGGGGACCTGCTTGACATTACAGAGTCAGCTGGGATTAGAACCCATATCAAGGCTCTTTCCTGACATGCTGGCAACTATCCGAAGAGCTTCCATTAGTAAAACTGTTTGAGGGTCATTTAAATTTTTGACAGCCTCTACTTTAGGACAAATTAGCAGAAAATTCACTGATGAGACCACAGTATTTGATAGTATGAGATAGTCATAAACTTGATGGGTTTGTTTTACTTTGACTCTTCAAAACTGTTCAGAGCATCAAAGACAAAGAAAGACTAAGGAACTGCTTCAGACTGAAGACATGGAAACTAAATGCAATGTGGGATCCTGGACCAGAAAAAGCACATCAGTGGGACAACTGGTGACATTTGAATATAGTCTGTAGATTAGTTAATAATGTTGCTTCAAGTTAATTTCTTGCTTTTGATCACTGGACTCTGTGGCTATGTAAAATGTAAACATTTTGGGAAGCAGGATGAAAGGTGTACAAGAATTCTTTGAATTATTTTTGCAACTGTTTGTCAAGTCAAATTATTTCAAAATTGAAAGCTGAATAGAGCAAAATTTATGAAAACATTTCCTTAACAGTTATTACGGAACATTTCTAATAGAAAAATATAGAGAATAAAAATAACCACTTGTATAGGTGACTCAAGGGTGCTGTGAGGGGCATCAGAGAAGCAGATGGTTTCTGAAAGAGTTAAGCATTGTTTAAAAAAAAAAAAAAAGCATTGTTGTCTCACTGTCTTTCTATGCCAAAAGTTGGCTCCTGATGCTTGAATAAGACCACTATTTTTCAGGTAAGGGTCCTTTAAGTTTTTGACAGCCTCTTCTTTAGGACAAATTAGCAGAAAATTCACTAATGAGACCACAGTGTTTGATAACAAGATGGCACCTTATGCCTTAAGCCTTACTTAGCAATTCTCTTGGGAGATATTTTTCTTCAATCCTTGTCTTTTATTACAGGGATTTAATCATTAGTGGCTAAAACTAAAACATATAGATTAAAATGGCCTCAACTGCTTAATGTTTCATTGACCTTTTTCTTTAACTTTAAAAAAAATAAACTTTTAGAAGTTCAGATTTACAGAAAAAATTACAAAGAAAGTATGCAGAGTTCCCACACACCTGCACCTAGTCTCCCTTATTATTAACATCATACATTAATATGGTACATCTGTTGTGATTAATGAACCAATATTGATATACTGTTATTAACTGAAGTTCATATTTTATTCAGACTTCCTTAGTCTTTACCTAATGTCCCTTTTCTGTTCTAGAATCCTCTCTAGGGTGTCACATGAAATTTGTCATGTCCACTTAAACCAGCTCTAGGCTGTGACCATTTCTCACTATTTTTGCAACTTTGTGGTGATCTTGACAGTTTTGAGGAGTACTGGTCAGGTATTTTATAGGATGTCTGTCATTTAGGATTTGTCTGACATTTTTCTCATGATTAGAATGGGATCCTGATTTTCTTTTAGGGAAGAGCACAGAGGTGAAAGTGACATTTTCTTCATGTCATCTCAAGAGCACACACCATCAGCATGAACTATCCATCACTCTTGGCGTTGACCCTGACCACCCAGCTGAGGCGGCGTCTGTTAGATTTCTCCACTGTAAAGTTACCCTTACTTCCTCCCTTTCTACCCGGCTCTCTTTGGAAGGAAATCACCGCATGTAGTCCACATTTAAGGAGTAGGGAGTTTTGCTCTACCACTTTGAGGGTGGAGTATCTACATATATTATTTAGAATTTTTCTACATGGGAGATTTGCCTCTTTCTCCCATTTATTTTTTCAATCATTTATGTCAGTATAAACTCACGAATATCTATTTATTTTATATTATGGGTTTTAATCCAAAACTTCTTTATTTTATTGCTCAAATTGTTCCAGCCTTGGCCATTGGGAGTGCTTTCAGTTGGCAAGACTGGAATTTGAAAGGTGGGTTGTGCAGGATGCGGATGCGGAGGTATTTACAGAGAAGTGGTAACCGAAATTGGTGCCACCTATGAGATACCTGGTAAGTAATTTAAGAGACTATTATTTAATGTCAAAACCATCATAGATAATTATGTATTAAAATACAAAGCTTGCATGTGTAATTAAGTTGGGATAAAGACCTTAGAGAAAGTTAGGTTTTGTAGCAGGCTGTTTTGCACCTCAGATACTTAGGGAAACAATCACTTTGCTTCCCTTTCCTGCCTCCTCCTTCTGTGTACCCAGCAAATTGACTCCTTTTCTACAGTGCCCACAGAGGGACGTAGTCCACAGTGGGCATCCAGATGCAGAAAGATGCTCATTGCAGCATTATTAATAGTAGGAAAAAATGGGAGACAATATAAATGTCTATAAAGAACATGGTTTGGTAAATGAGAGTGTATCCATTTGATGGGAGGTCATACTATCTTTTTAAATGACAGTTATAAAGACTATGTTGTAACCTCAAAAATGCATGTGGATTTTCTCAAAAAAACTGACCTCTCCTGCACATCCTTTCTTAAGAAGCTGCTGGAGGATGTGTTTCCAGCAGAAAAAACCCCAGAGAACTGTAAAGACATTCAGGACTCCAGATATTGGAGTTAAGAGTTACAGACTTTATACTTACTATGTTTGAGGAACAACAACAGAAGAAGAGTAAACAAACAAAAAGAAGCCATGGGATACTGGAGTCAGTAGCAGAGAGAGGAGATTCAATATCAGAGACAGGTGAAAAGAATCCACAGGGTGATGATGGAGGAAATTCCCGGGATGGCAGCCATTTGCAGATAGAGAAGGCAACCACCATATGTTGAGAACTGTGAATTCCAAGATCCCTGATGCCTCAGGACCATCCTTTTGTGACCTTAGGACTAAATGTCTGGGTGAGACCGGCCCTCATTCTTCTTTGCACTTAGCTTGTCCTGTCTACCTAGTATCAAAGTTCCTGTGCTCCCTCTTTGCCTTGATGCTTGGATTAGCTTTTAAATACTCCTGACAGCTGACAGAAGATCACTGTGAATGTAGGGGAAAAAACTAGAGAGCAGCCTCCTCCCTCTGAAATTTCTATTTATGATGGACATCCAGTACAAGGTCCCAAGTTACAGTTCTGTCAAATGCTTTAAACTTGTTGATCCTTATGATTTCCAAGACTCATTATGATCTTGCCCATTGACATCCCCAGAAAGAGCTCTTGCAAATTTTCAAGGAAGTCAAAGCCAGATTATGACTCAGATACTTTGTTATCTTATCTTCTTTCAGGAGCCTTTACAAAATAGTGTCAATATCATCTTTCTCTCAAACAGTTAGGTTTGTGCTTCCTTCTCAATTTTTTTTAAACTATAAAGAAAAGCAAGAGAGTGATGAATATAAAAGTCAGGAAGGGGTCATCCTCTTGGGGAAGGGCACTGTGGCAGAGACTATGTGCAATGGACAGCGCTGTCTGGGTATAAAGGAAGACCACATCGGCCAACCTCCTTTATAGCAGAGTTGAAGCCATGTGGTAGTTTTCACCAAAGAAAGCAGAGATGGGTCACTTCTTAAGAAAGGCAGTTAAAAGCAGATGCGAGTTCTTCATGCCCTCTCTCTTATTTGCCATACTTAACTGGAAACAGAAAACCTCCAGGATGGTAGAATTACAAGATGGAAGCAACCTAAAGTCTTAAATTACTGCTGGATGGTCAAGGAGAGCTCCTTAGCCTGCATGGATGGTGATGTGAACAAGATGTAAGTGCGTGTGTGTGTGTGTGTATGTGTGTGCGCATGTATTTTGAGCTAATGAAATTATGAGATCTGTCTGTAGCTGCTACAGTATACCACTGGGGCTTCTAAGTTATTCCTATCTATTTCTTGAACTGGGTGATGGATACATGGGTGTTAATTTATTATTATTCCTTAAACTGCATATATTTTATATACTTTTGTGTATGTTTGATATATTTCATGATAAACACTTAGAGATTCCCTCTTCTATACATTATGATCACCTTAAATTGAAGGTTAATCGATCTTGTTAATTGAATAGGATATGCAGGAATATAAATTAGAGCAGTGTTTTGGGAAAGTGTTTCACAATATATCTCAACAAACTAAATATTATCCTTTGATTCAGTAGTTCCACTTCTAAGAGTTGAACCTATGGAAATAACACTAAATATTAGAAAAGTTGTATGCAGAAAGATGCTCATTGCAATATTATTAACAGTCGTGAAAAGTGGACACAAAAGAGCATGGCTTATTAAAGTAGAATGTGTCCATGCAGTGGAGTGTCATGCAGCTTTTCAAAATGATGACTGAAAAGACTATGTTTAACTTCAAAATGCATATGATAGGCTAGATTTAAAAAAAGAGAACACAACATTATTTCAATGGGATGTGTATAGCTTGGTGAAAAACTTGTGAAACAAAAATCTCTGAGCAACACTTGCTAAGTTCATCCTATACCTAAGTGTTCTTTAGACCATTACTTTGAAAAAAGAACAATAATTTAGGCATAATCCAATGCATATAACTGAAGTTTAAGAGAAAAACAGAAAACATGTTTGAAGTTATAGATGAGATCTTTTTCTTCATCTAGATTAGTTTTAAAAATTCAAACACATATTTACTAAATCTGATTCACTTCAGAAATACAGTTGGAAGAATTGAACATACTTATGGGTGAGGATGGAGGAGAGAAGACTGAAAAGGCAGGGCTATGAGGGGAGAGGGACAAGGTTCATTTGGTCCACTGGCCGGAAATGTAACAGATAGTAGAATTCAATTATTTGTCAAATGAATGGGAGATGACCCCTAAAATTTCTCCCATTGTGTCCTTGTATGACCTTTCATTTTATCATCCAAAAAGAAATTAGAAGATGTTCTGTTGTTATAATGCTCCTTTTCCCCCAAGGCTTTCTAATCATCAGTGGCTTTCTCAGGAAGACAGAAGACTCATGGATAAAGAAGTCAGTTTCTAAGAAGGTGGCCAAACATACCCTCCTTACTCTCCTCTTCTCCTCTCTTCCCCCTGAAAGAACAAACCACCCTTCCTTATCACTGGAAGTTCAGTTCTTCACCGTTGTTTACTTTCTCAATTAGGCTGCCATGTTTTAAAGTAGTAAGACATTTTACCACTTCTCAAAGGTCTTTAATTGCCTTACAACTGTTTAGCTTTGGAGGGCTGCCAGGGTGATGGAATCTCAGATCACAGACACAGATAAGATGCACAAAGAAAGAAAGATACAAGAAGAAGGTAAAAATGTCCATAATGAACTCACGTATCTGGAGGAAACCTCTAATCTAATGAGAATGGATTTTGTTGAGAAGATTGTACATGAACAATTAATTATTCATGGCAGAGACATCATTAGGATTTCATTTTGCTTAAAGGCCTCTAAGTGACTTAGGCAATTGGGTTAAGCTGGAGAAGAATTTCAAGAGAGAGACAAGAGAAAGCTTTTCATTATATTGACTTTTTCTAATATTTTCATGATAGTTATTAGGACTTGGCACATTAATTACACTCCAACTAAAAACCTCCAATGGTTTGCCTCAGCAAGAGTTTCCACATGGGTGGATCATAGACCAGTATGGTCAGATGGAAGCTGATTGACAGAAATTTCTGAAAGGATTAAAAGATTTATTTCAGAATTCTATGATAATTCAATTTGGCTTTTTGGTTACTTTGGGAGTGTAAGGAGTCTCACTGAAATGACAACGGGATTTGTGCAACTTAAGACATTTGCACTCAACGATCCCTTTCCTAGGGCCCTAGGGAAGGGGAGCACCTGTTCATTTGCAGTAAGTGTAAAGTAAGATACTTTAACAAAAACCCTAGAGATCTGGAGTATTACAGGCCTAGTGCCTGCTTATCTCAAAGGCAAATGTCAAAAATTGGGGTCAGGCTGAGATTTCAATGTGAGATTCAATCTAAACACAGAGATACAGGATAGATTTATAGAACTGAATATGGAATCGATTTCAGTGGGCACTGAAAAAATGTCAGCTGAATTAATTCAGGAGTTTTTGTCTATGTTTGTATCTTAAGCACCCAGGACAGTGCCTGGCACAAAGCAGGTGCTCAATTAAGTATTAGTTATTGAGAAATTTTTAAGGTTTTAAATAAGAGCATATCTATGTAGGGAACATCACACCAACTAGGGATTGCAGTTGGGGGCTGGTGTTGTTAAAAGGGAGAAACTTTTCCCTGTTTGAGAACTGAAGAGCCCTATGACACCTTTAGGATAGCAAAGTGTTAGAGTTAGCACCTGAGCCTGGGGGTGGAGCAGTAGAGAGGAGAGAGCTGCAGGTGTGGTGTAAGAAGCCCTGGGGTAGAAGTTTTAGGTGAGTCCTGGTTCAGCGACCACAGCAGCAGTGGCCACCATATGCAAAGATCTGCACGTTGTAATAAACAAGAACTGCAACAAAAAAGTAAATTACAGACCATGGTAGAAGGTGATAAGTGCTACAGAAAACAAATTTTAAGATCAGGGTATGACTAATATAATTTCATTTACAAAAATCTCCTTCACACATTTTCAGAAACCTATCCTCATGGAAAAACAAGATATTCCCTTATCTTTACACATTCCCAGCAATGCATTTTTATAACCACTGCTTAATCGATCATGATATTAAGCCAACATTTAGACAGCTTTTATACAATGGTAGCTCTAATTTTTCAGCAGCGAAGAAGTTTTCCCAACAGCTTCCTTATTTTCATATCATAACTAACTCGATACGTATGTGTTTATCTCTCTTTAAGTCTGTGTTACGTGGTGTGGTGAGATGGCGTGTTGTTTTCTTAGCTTGACACATACCACAGCCAGGATTCCAGGATATAGTTTACACATTTTACAGCTAAATGTTTAGGCCTTGAGAACAGGCCTTCCTCTCTTAAAAGTCAATACTTCGCTTTCAACACTACTTCCTTCATGTAGGGTGAGGAGAAGTCTCGCCCCTGAATTTGGCCCTGAGTGAAACACAAGCACTGGGATGAAGCAGAGGGCTGCGGCAGAAGGAAATGTTTCTTATGTTAGCTTAGCTTGTGGCCAAATGGAAAGAATTTGTTTTCATACCAATCAAATATGTTCACGGGTGTGGAAAGGGAGACTCGTGTTTGTGATCGAGTCTCAAGATGGTTCCACCCTGCCCTGATTTGTTTTAGCTTATTAATAACTTGTGGTTCTTGCCTCATAAGTCTGAAGAATTTTAGGATTCTGGTACCCAGTAATAGTTTATAGTAAAAATGTGGGCTTTGTCTTCTTGATCTTTTTTTGGGAAAAATAGAATTTGCCAAGGTGCCTTTCTTTCTTCATCTCTATCCCATACAATCTTTCCCACATTTTATCCACATTTTAGTATAAAGTTAGCTGTTAGGATTACTGTTAGGCATGGGGCCAAAGTTTCATCTTCTAACCACTGAGATTCTTCAATTTGTGGGAGAAAATGAAAATAAAACAATGGCGTAGTTTAAATTTCTTCTCTGAGAAAAATGATGTCACCAAATCTGTACCTTTAAGCCAGGCTGACCTGTCAAAACACCACGGAGGCCATTGGCAAATAGGCACTGTGGACACTTTAGCTCAACTGGCTCAACTTTTTGATGCTAAATTCTAGTTCCATCCCTGTTATTCTTGGCTTCTGCCATTGGCCTGGTCTTACAGCATCAGCTCTACTTTTGCTGGATGGATTTTGCGTTTGAACTTTGTTTCCCCAGCTTTGACTCTTAGGTGGCCTAGGAACTCAAGTTCTGCCCTATCCTCCTCCTGATTTCTTCAAGTAAATACAGCCTAGGCTTTGAGGATCAAATACCCACTTGGGCTTAGGTCAGGCCACCACAGTTGTCCTGAATATTTTGAATAGTAAAAGCAATGCTGATTCCCCACCGTCATGACTGCATTCGTGATGAAGTTTCTCTGGAGCTGCTAGGAAGTCTTGTTCCTTATCTGCAGCCTGAGACCACAGTCTCAAGCCTTCTTTTGAAGTCTGAAGACTTACCAGTAGGTTGGAAGGCCCATCATTTGCTCAGGAGGGAGACCAAAATTTTCATATCCCCTGTGGTAGGCACAATAACAGCCCTACAAAAACGTTCACATTGGAATCCCCAGGACCTCTGACTATGCTATGTTACATGGCAAGAGGGAATTAAACTTACAGAAAGAATGAAGCTGCTAATAAGATGCTTAAAATCGGGACATTATTCTGGATTATAGAGGTGGTCTTAATGCAATTATAAAGGTCCTTTAAAGTGGAAGAGGGAGGCAGAAGAGTAGGTCAGAATCAGAGAGATTTGAATATGATACCTACTGGTTTGAAGAGGCCGTGAGCCAGGAAATGTAGAAATGTAGGTATCTGATGTGCAGGAGGCTCTAGGAACTAGAAAAGGCAGGAAATGGATTCTTTCCTAGGGTCTCCAAAAGAACACAGACAGCCCTGCCGACACCTTGATTTTAGCCTAGTAAGATGCATTTCTGACCTCTCTCCTTCAGAACTGTAAGATAATAAATTTGCATTGTTTTAAGCCACTAGTTTGTGCAAATTGTTACAGCAGCAATAGGGAACAAATATACCCCTCAACAACAGAAAAAGTCGCTTTCTATTCCATGATGAAGTTTTATAACCTAAAAAAGAAATCCATTCTTGAACATGTAAGATAAAACTCTACTTAAAATGCCTGGACTACTGGATATAAATACAGCTTTGGGCACACCCTTAATTAAATCCTCAACTAAGAAATTGAAATATGAAAGTGCTTGCTTAAAGTATATGGACATTTCAGAGACTTTGGAGACAAATTTCCTGATAAAACACAGTTTCTCCAGAAGTGTATTGAGGGTCATTTCCGTGAGTTCTTGCCAATACTGTGAATTTATCTTTTTAAATCTTTGCCAATTGTTAGATGAAAACTTGTTTTTCATGTATACAATAAATATTCATTGAGTAGTCATTTTCTGCCAAGCATTACATGGTGCAATGTGTTATTTTAATTTGAAAATATTTAGTTGTTTGCTGAGATAACATCTTTTCATAAACTCAGTATTACACATACATATATATTTCCTGTTTGTAAAGCTCACTCTGGCTGTTGTGAGACAAATGGAGAGTGGGAGGGGACTTGCAGCCTAGAACTGTGAGGTCAAGAGATCCCTCCAGAGGCTATGGCAATAGGGCGAGAGAAAGCTGAGAAAGGCTGGGCTGCGTGTGCACAGTGCAGGGGATGAGAAGTGGTCAGGTTTGGGTGTGCTGTTGGGGTAGAGCTCAGAGGACTTGCTGATGGACTGCAAAGGGTGCTGTGAGGAAAAGAGGGGAATCAGAGAGTTGTGTGAGATAAAAGCAACCATGTGAAAAAGTCTTCTGGCATATGTCTAGTGAGCAATAATTGTTATTTCTATTTGTAATGTCTTCTGTTTTCCCTGGGCATTTGATCATTTTTGAATCAAATGACTCAGTGTAGTGCTTAGTGTTGATTAACACTGCCTATGGCCAGAGCTCCCCAAGAACGCATCTGTAGTGGAAAAAAACTTGCCTGTGTAATTGCTACAACAAAGGAGATCACCCCAGGAAGCAGCTCAGGATTTAAACTTGTGTCAGGTGACTTTTGTGGAGTGTTTAAAGAAGCAGAGTACTTTTCTGGATTGGATACTGTCAGGAAGTAAAATTAAATCTATGGATAACTCAATAATTTCTATCTAGGAGATGAGAGAGAAATGCAGTGGAACTAAGGGTGTAATTGGCAAAAAGGCAGTGGTCACTCACGTTAGCTGAACAAAGGAGACTTCTGATTACTTTCATGTTTTTCCTAGTATTCTTGTTTTTGTCTGTACTCAGACATCATTTCAGGGGAGTCTCACTTTTATCTCACTCTGTCATGATCACAGAGTGAACCTCATCTGATGCTGGTGTTCTGTGAAATTGTAGAATATCGGGGTCTTGCTGTTAGTGCCAGCTGATGGCTTTTAGAGGTTTTTTTTTTTTTTTTTTTTTTTTTTTCCTAATTCTTTCTTTTGGTCAAGGTAAAGTCAGGCAACAGAACATTAATCTACGATGTTGAGATTTTCACCATCACTGAGATTGTGCTTGTCAGGAGATTGTCCAGAGAATATTATTTGTACTTGGACAAGTTAGTACTTCTTGCTCCTTTGATTGCAGGGTGCATTGTTGAATAATCTGACAGGACGATGGTTGTGCATTTTTGTCTCCGTACAGATGCCAGTCAAGTGGGATACAGGCAATTATGAAAGACAACATTAGTCTTTGTAATAAGCTGTAAAGTCAGGGGCCAGATGACTAAACGCATGCCAGGAAAACACATCCCCACACTCAGGTGGATCTCTCTAGAGATCCCAGTCATGCCCCTTTTTCAGTCTAACCACAGAACTCTTCCGTCTCTCTAATTGTACTTATGTTGGCAAAGTAAGGAGTACTTACTAGAATATAAGTTCCCCCTTATCTAGTGAGCTTACGTAGTTTCTGGGGGCCTTCCGAGTAGAAATAGTGTGTACCTAAAAGTAATACTGTAAGGAGTGCAGATTCTAGTGAATAAAAGTCATTTTTTACAGAAGAAAAACTCTACTTCCAGTTTTACTCAATTTATATATTATTCATATACCAATTTCACTGAATGATTTATTAATAACCCTTCATGACTGTATTTAAACATATACAGATGTAAAAATAATATAGATATTTAACTATAACTTTAAAATGTAATTAACCTACTGATATATCTTTAAAAATATTTTTTCCATCATTCACACATATTTAAGTCATTATTTCATCACTGAGTGAAACAGCATGAAAGAACTTGATCCTTAAGTGATAATATATCTATTTCTGACACATTATCAAATTAGAAAACGTATTTCTTTAATGGTTGGGAGTAAGCCAGAAGTCATTATAATTTTGCATTTATCATCAGAATACACTGATTTTGACAAGCAAACAATCAAGTCACATCCACCTAGGAAACTCACAGGCCCCAAGAGAGGTAGCCAAGGACCCTAAACGAGGCCCCGTATCTGGGTGACATGGCAACACAAAAAGGTGGGTGCAAAGCCTAATGCGAGTGTGGAAGCGGGCAGCACCATGGAGGGTCCAGGTGCACGCCACCTGAGAGAGTCTCTGGTTGGAAACGTGTAGAGCTGGAGTGGGGAATAAATAAAGGAAAGGATTGGGTTGGGTTAAAAAAAGGGCAAGTGTAATTATGGAGGGAACTTCTGGGGCCCACAGTGAGTTACATCTCCTGCAATTGCTGCTCAACTCATCATAGGCAGAAAATCATACCGAATTCCATCTTTCCTCCATTGCTCCATGGAGGAGATAGTGAATTAGCAGGAACGGGCTCACGCTCCAGCACCCTAGGTGAGCTGACCTTGGACAGCTGCCACACTGAGGTCATATTAATTCTCACAGCAACCTTGCTAGTAGATACTATTGTGATCTTGATGTTTTATATGAGAAACCTGAAGGTTAGAGCAGTTAGTATCTTGCCCACATGCACAAACCTCATGAGTGAGCTAGCCAGCCACGAACACAGGCAGTCTGACTCTAGAGTCCACACTCATAACCCCCACACTGCATGTCCCCTCTTGTTTCAGGTCTTCCCCCCCAAATCACGCCCTTTTGCAGGTGTCCCATGTTGGTGGGGAATCAAGGTTGACACTGAATCCAAGGTTTTGACGCTGAACAACTGAGTGGATGGTGGTGTTGTTTCCTAGGATGAGTAGGACGGGTGGTTCAGATCTAGGGAAGGGAGTGGTGAAGCAAGATTTCTGGGATGCTTATTAGACAGCCAAGTGGAGAGCTGAGTCAGGAGTTGGATTTATGAGACTAGAAAGACAGAGGATAGAGGCTTGCAAAATTTATTGTCCCCCTCTCAAAAGCTCTTTTCTACACTCCATCATGACTTTCCAGAGAGAGAGAGAGAGAGAGAAAATGGTAAAATGGTAAAACATTAACATTATTGAATATAAGAGATAGGGATGGGGGTGTTCATTGTATTCTTTTTACTTTTTGGTAATGTTTGCAATTTTTTGTAATAAAGCATTAGCTGTGAATTTTCTTTTGAATATGTCCTGCTTGCTGGTTTGGATTCCAGGCAGAACACTTGGGGAGGCTCTGTGTTGTGCTGTGAGGTGCTACCTGATGAAGCCATGGCTACAGGGGAGCTCTTGGGGCTGGGCTTCAGGGCTGTGTTGGGCTGTGGCCCTCTGGGAAACTCTCCTTGGAGGATGTCCTCGGGAAGGTGAGCAGGCAGGTAACTGTGATACCTGGTGGCCCGGGGCCAGGCTCTGACTTCCTTCAACTCTTTGGAGTCAGTGACATGTGCAGCCATGGCCAGATTTTTCATAGATCTCTTACTTTTGTATGGAAATCATTCAGAAAATTTTATTCAGTTAAAAGCTGGCTTTATGTTAAGCAGGAAAGACAATTTGTTGATACAAAACTTGCCCCATTGATTCGGGAAAAATGTAAATCCACTGACAACTTCAGCTCTGATAAAAAGGAGTTTGGGAAGCTGGAGTCCCCTGTAGGGTGCCCTGGCCTCTAGAATCAGCCATCAGAAGCCACATGTAGGGAAGTCATACAGAGTTGAAGAGGACCCACTGATCGGTGTAGGAAACCATATGCCACACCTGAGGCCACATAGGTGGGCTGAGAGAGAGAAGGCGGTGTGGTAGGAGTAGGGGACATACTTCCACATGGAACACACTAGTGCCTTCAGGACCTGCTGGAGCTTCATTCAAACAGACTGCATCCATTTAATGATGGAGTGATGCAGCGCATTCTCGACTTTGTGGCTCAAAGGGATGGCACCTAGTGCATAAGAGGCAGCTCAGGATACACTGTGACAGTGATCCATGATCAACTGTTGTCTCTACAAAGGCCCAGTAGAAATTGAAAAGTTGTTTCTCCATAGGAGAGTAGTTATCTGCAGAGAATCCGTGGCTTTGTTCCAAAATCCTTAGAGTCTGCACTACAATGTACCTATTGAGGTCTGCCAGACACTCCACATTGAATCCCTATTTGCCACCAACACTTAAGCACCATCCATGCCATGGGCACCATGCCTGCATGGCAGCCTGAACCTGTGGCAGCGCCTCCTTTTGTTCTGGACCCCTGGAAGCCTTTCAGATTGTTCGACAGGTTGTTGAAGTAACATCCTCAAATGAGGTATAAATTTGCCTCCCAAATCCAAGGAATCTCATAGGGATTGTGTTTTTCCTTAGTAGTAGAAGAGGCCAGCTGTAGCAACATGCCTTTCACTTTGGAGGGGATATGCCAATATACCCCAGACCATTGGACCCACTCAATTTTTCACTGAGGTAGAAAGGCCCAGATGTTTGGTGGGATTTATTTCCTACCTCTGGCATGCAAGTACGGTATCAATGGGTCTAGAGTAGTCATTACTTCCACTCATCAAATCCAGTCAACATAAATGTCATTAATGCAATGGACCAGAATGATACTCTGCAGAATGTAAATGGTGATCAAGATCTCTATGGACTAGGGCTGGACCATTAATGTATCTCTGAAACAGGACAGTGAAGGAAAACTACCAGCCTTTTCAGCTGAAAGCAAACTATATTTGATGGTCTTTAATAACAGGTAAAGAGGAAAAAGCATTTGCCAGACCAGTAACAGCTTATCAGGTAGGTGGGAAGGGATTTGTTGACTTGCTGCAGCAATGACACTACATTTGGAATAGCAGCTGTGACTGGAGCCTCTACCTGATTAAGTTTATGATAACCCACTGTCATCCTGTCTACTGCACAGGCCAAATCAGCGAACTGAACGGGGATGAACGGGGATGAACAGGGATGAATAGGTAGGAATCACCACCTCTGCATCTTTCAAGTGCACTGTGGTGGTACTGACCTCGGCAATCCCTCCAGGACTGAGATACATATATATTATTTATTTATTTAAATTTGTGGTAGAGGTTTGTAGTTCCTTTTAAAATAAATTTACTTAAGTAGAAAAGGAAAAAAGAAGAGTAAACTTCCAAAATAAAAATGACCAGTTCATTAATTTTGTGATAGCACAGGTGAAAACTATAGCCCAAATTTTGAATTTGGTATGCGAATTACTAAAGTTTCAGGATGCTCTTCTCAACTGCGTTGCTTTTCACTAGGCAAATCACTTCCCTTGAGAAAATGTGTTTTACCCATAGCCTCACTGAAGGAGGGCCAATAGAATATTAATTATCTGAGCATTCTTAAGCATAACTGAATCAGCTTCAATTTGCCTAGATAGATAGACATTTTAGTGGTTCCTGGCAAAATGTAATAAACTGAATAACTGTAGGCTTTAATGTAATCTCACACAGTCCTATTACATCCCAATTACTTTTTTGACCTTTTAAGGATAGCTCTTGACTTAAAAACACACACAATCTGCAGTTCTGAATGTCTTCTTTCTGTGCTATGCCAAGGAAATCAATAGATCAGAAATAATGAATATCTTGTATGTCTTCCATTTGTAATAATGCTGTCCCAGGAAAGGCATAATGTGTGCTTCCCCAGCATAATAAATGTTTACTGAGCATTGTTTGTGAAAAGCTCCCTGTTTTTCATTCCCATGAGTTTCAGGACCTTAACAACATATTTTATTCCCCTTAAATTAATAAACAAATCCAGGATCAATCCTATTGCTACATCAGAAAAGGTGAGAGAGTGGGTGGGTTAGCCATAGGTTTGACACTGGAAAGAAACTCCTCTTGAAAGTAGGTTTACAATGTATTTAGAGGTAAATGACAGTGTCAGATACACAGTCCAGATCAAACTACCCAGAATTACACAGTTTCCATATAGAACAATCGGCATGAAGTCCAGTTGCCAAATGATTATGATATTAATAAATTAATGCACTCATTCAAAATTAAATAACCAAATTACCATTTATTGAACATCTATTACGTACTGAGTTCAAAGCTATACTTGGGGTAAACAGAGCTGCATATGACATGCTGACTGCCCTCTGGAGATTCCTAGTTTAATAAGAATGAAGGCTAGACTAAGTCTCAGTAAAATGAGATGGGGCAAAAACAGAGGAGAGTGTCAGGTATGGTGGCACAGAGGAGGCTGTGGTCTGCTCTACTCAGAAGAGTCAGGGGTACTTCATAGAGGGGGAGGGAGATGAGTAGGGTCTTTACTGCTGAGGTGAAGGAAAGTCATCTCAAAGTGGAAACTAATTCCAAGGAGGAGGATTAATTCTACAGTTACTGAAGTGTGTTTAAAATCATTACTCTTCAGGACGATCATTTTTAAGTTTATTATGCTACATTCACTTGCAGCTCATAGAAAGCTCAATTAACAGTGCTCTGAAGAGGTAAAGGTTTATTTGTTTCAAGCAACAAGAAGTGTGATGTAGGCCAGCTAGGTCTGGTATGATAGTTCAGGGATACATTTGGAAATCAGGCTCTATTCATCTTTTTCATCCACTAGCACTAGTGATAGCTCTTGTCCTTCTATTTGTGCCTCATGGTCACATGCTGCAGCGTCCAGTTCATGTCCACATCACAAGCAGGAAGACAGAAGAGGGAATGAAAGGATGAAGGGATATTACAGCTGAATCCATTCTTTTAAAAAAGCTTTTCTGGAATTTCCTCCTAGAGACTTCAACTAACATCACAAGCTTGAACTTGCTTACATGACCATCCCATCTTAGTGCAAGGGAGTTTGAGAATCAAGAATGTTAGCTTTCCAGCCCGTGATTCAGGAAAATAAGAGAGAAGGGGGCTGTGGATAGTTTGTGAATAGCTAATGTGCAAAGTTTAGCACAAAGGTCTTGCAGGGAAGATAGTTCTAAACCAAAATCATGTGATTTTAGCCCTAACATGAGTTCTAAAGGAGGTCTAACTAAACATCCAAAGGAGGAGAAAACATCTACTCTAAGCTCTTCATTTTGTAGACGAGACAACTCCGTCCAGAGAGACTAAGGGACTTGCACAGGCTCACACAGGTAACTAGTGAAAGAGCTGAGTTAGAATTCAGGCCACCCGGTTTCCAGTCTTAGGACTTTTCTTATGTACACTGAAATGATGTGCTGAACTCTGAGTAGAGTTTACAAGTATCTTGATTCGAATTGTAATCACAAAATATTGAAAAATTCTCCAATTAGGATAATCAGAACAGGAAAACAATAGCTATAATAAATAAAAACTCTAGAAGGAACTGAAAACTTCAGACACATGAGCATATGTTAATAAAACAGTTCAATGTGTACTTAGTATCTTGGTATCTTACTTATCCCTAGAAAGGAGATGAAAGATGAAAGACAATGATTACACAGGGCAAGAATAAAGCCATCTATGTTTTGAGGAACAAAGATCTAAAACAAAGTTGGTTCTTCCAAGCAGAATTCAGTGAGCCTAGGAAGTGATTATCAAATCTTTCTCCTAATCTTTCTTCAGACTGTAGAAGCAAGATGATAGTCCTCCTCCAGAAAGCTATTTTTCAGTCCCGTGGAGCCTAATTCTGATGACAGCACTCCCGCTTATCACAGGATGTCTAAGGGTCTGTCAAATGGTAGTTCGCAGAGGGGAGGATAATGAATGAGAAAAACATTCCACAAAGACAATTTTTTTCCCTTTTGCAGTGAGAAAAGCCTGCTGTCAAATGATTGCCTCTTACCTAAAAGAAGGCCGCTGAACACCCACACTGCGATTTGAACCATGGAGAACACAGGTTGTTTTACTAAAATGCATGTAAAGAATGATTTGGAAGGAAAATTATATGAGCATGTTGTAATGACTTGATCAGGATGCAAGTATGCCAAATACTAACTTCTACTTCCAAACATTTTGAGAATGAAACATAACAGATACACATGATTATACATTTCTACAACTTCTCTCCATCAATACACACTCATGTAAGTGGCTGCCCTGATAACCTCTGTCTGACGTCTGCTGTCTTTATGTGGAAGTATGTTGGTGGCTTATTCTTAAATCTGTCCTCAGTGATTTTTCTCATTTTGTAATAGTGTTTTCAAGTAATATTTTAAATTTTTTTCAAATTATCTTAACGTCTGCTCTGAATCCTGCCATTTTAAACCCGTATGGCAGTTAGCGGCCTCCTTAGACATACCACTAATGTGGTCTTTAGCTGTGAAACATTTATGCTGTAGCTAGACAAGCCTACAGTAAAAGGAGAGAAAGGAACACACTGATAAACTGCACTTTTATTTAACCTCCAAATCCAATGGGTAATACTTTATTGAAATAATATGTTCTGCTTTAATTTTAGATCATGTTAAATGAAGAGACATTTGGATTTTTCAAGTTCTTTACTGTGTAACACAGTGTAGCCCAGTAAATGAACTTTGGTGTGCAAATATCTTCAATCTGAGTAGGTGTTTTTTTCTTAAAGTAGTTTAAAGATGTATAAAATTTATTTAGCTCCTAGATTCATAAAGATTTAGTAGTAAAGTGTTAAGACAGCAGTTCCCAAACTTTGCTGCACCTGGGAATTGTTTACAAATTGTACAAATGCCTGACTTCCACCCCCGTGATTCTGATTTAACTATATGGGGTGCAACCTGGCTGGGGTTTTTATATGAAATAAAGTGTGAGAACTGTATTAAAGGGATTGCAGCCATCCCTCTATCCCCAAAATCTTTCAATATCTTATGGTGATGGTCTGTTCTTGCCTAGGCTAAGGTGTACAGATGAGAATGTCTCAGTTAAAAATATCTCTAGATGTGATATTTGATAGAAAAGTGGTGTTCTGATTTTTAGATTATCTGGCTAATCCCTCTCTTTGTTAACCTACAAAGTAAGAGTTGACTATGTGAGTACAAGAAAAGTATTTACTAAAAGCTATCATAAAAGCCCAGATCAGCAGAATCTTACATATGCTCTATTATTTTTGCAATATTTAAAAAGAATTATGGAGAGCAGTGAACATTGAAATAAAAGGGGTTTTGGAGATGCTAGTGAAAAACATTTGTTAAAGTCACACAGAAGTGCAAAATAATTGCAGTTTTACTGAATCAGGTGGGTTGGTCCAGTTAATAGAGATGGGGAAAACTTCAAAAGGAAGGCAATCTAAAGTCAAAAATAGAAATTGATATTTTGAAAAAGAGTAGCAAATTTTGAATATTGCCTGGGAGTTAATCACTCCAAATTATTTTAGTATGTTCATTTAGCCATTACAAAGTGGCATGCCTTAATGCATACACAGCGGGATCACTTACTTGGCAATGAAAATGAAGTGCTAAGTCAGTTGTTCTCAGAACTGGCTGAACATTAGAATCACATGGGGAGTTCTGAAAAGTCCCTGGACCTCAGGCTGCACCCCAAATCAATCATGTCAGAATCTCTGGGATACAGGCCAGGCCCTGGCACTGGTGATTGCAATGTGCACCCATGGGTGAGAGCCCCTGTATTAAGTAAAGAGCACTGTAGATGTTGGATACAGTCCTCTCCTGTCATTAGAGAATAATAAATCACTGAGGTGTGTCTGCACAGTTACAGTGGAGTTCTGGAATTTGGAGGATTTCCCAAAAGTTAGAACAAATGAGACTTTCTAAAGCATTTTGCTTCCTAGAGCACTTTTGTGAGAGGGGTTAATTATTAGAAATCTTGTTTTACAGAGGGTTCAAGAATCCTCAAGATTAGGGACTCTAAGATAGCCAAAACCTCTGACACCTGTGAGGTTTTTCTATCTAAGTATGATATGAGCAGGGAGGGACAGGGATGGAGTACATTTCTGCTTGTGCACTAACTGGGAATGATTGGTGGTGATTTTCTGGAGCATGGTGTGAGAGAGATCCTGGAGCCAAGTCAAGCTTCAGCAGAACGAGTACCAGGATTGCTTATGGTGTCTGTTACAGATGCAGAGGTGGGCTGTGGAAACATTTACGCTGCATTTTTTCCTACCTTGGTATCAGAAAAAGAGCTGGAGTTGTAAAGTCAGAAAGGGATAAATGAGAATTCCAGTTCTGCCACTGTGGTGATTTCAGAATATGCTGTAAATTCTTTGACATGCTTCCCCTAAAAAAGTGGAGTCTCTTTCTTCCTCCATTGAACGTGGGCTGGACTTAGTGATTTGCTACTAACAAACAGAATGCGGTTGAAGTGATGCTATGGAGAACCAAATGGATAACTTTCACTTCACTCTCTATATTTTGGGTTGTTCCCACTGGGGGATGACAGCCACCATGTCATGAGGACCCTCAATCAGCCGGTGGAGAAGACCACAAGGGGAGGAACTAAGGCTTCCTACCAACAACCAGCACCAGCCTACCAGCCATGTATGTGAGCCGCCTTGGAAACAAATCCTCCAGTCTGTCAAGCCTTCCAGTGATGGCAGTCCCAGATGACGACTAAAACCTCATGAGAAATCCAGAGCCAGAAGTACCCATCCAAACCAGTTCCTAACTCTTGACCCACAAGGACTGTGGGAGACAAGAAATGTTTATCATTGTTTTAAGCTACTAAGTTTTAGGGGTAATTTATTATGCAACAACCAATATGACTATTTAGTAGCTTTATTCTCTAAGCCATGGTTTCCTCATCTGTGAAATGGAGATAACAAATATCTCATAATGTTGTTTTGAAGATAAAGTGAGTTAATAGTAAAATCTATCATTTACTGTGTACATTTGAGGCTCTTGCACTGTATTAGCCTGTGAATTATTTCAGGGTGCAAAAACCCAAAGCCTTTGGAATGCAGGCTAAGCCACACAAGCAATCCTTAAGCATTGTGAAAGGAAGGTATTTCCAGTGATATCTGTGTTCTTCTTGTAGTGTATAGTCTGTTTCTACCAATGTGGTATTTCTTAATATCTTAGAAGGAGAGAATTCAGACCCAGGCATTAGATTTAAAGGTTATATTCCACCTGTATAGAAATCCCTGAATTGTGAGAGTTCAGAGGCAGGAGTAGTTGAGCATTTGGAGAAGGCTGATCATCCATAATTATGAGAATAAGGAATCACTCCATGACTGGGGATGTAGGGAACTGCCTTGTCTATAGCTTTGAGGTTTTGCTGTCAGGAAGACCCGGATTCAAATACTAGCCTTCCCCTTACTGTCTATGTTGTTTTGATCGAATTACTCAACCTCTCTGAGCTTCGAGTATTTTATCTATGAAATGTGAATAATAATACCTACTTTGTAAGACTGTTGAGGGATGTATCAAATTTAAGTATGAGAAAGTACCTAGTACAATCTTGGAACT
The DNA here is from genome assembly GCF_009834535.1 of Camelus ferus. Classification (NCBI taxonomy): domain Eukaryota; kingdom Metazoa; phylum Chordata; class Mammalia; order Artiodactyla; family Camelidae; genus Camelus; species Camelus ferus. The sequence continues at coordinate 37,283,048 of NC_045702.1, forward strand.
TAATAGGTGGTCAATACAAGTAATTATTTTTTTCTCTTGTTCCTCAGGTAGAGGCCAGTCCATAGAACATTTCTACCAGCTAGGTATTATTATCATCCCTATTTTATAACTGATGAAACTGAGGCCAGAAGCATCAACCCAAGGTCACATGGCTGATTAATGGGGTGGTCAGAATATGAACTCAGGCAACACTGCCCTTAAATAAAACACGTATTATCTTTCCACCTCATTATTCCTTCCATGGAGAAAATATATGTGTATGTGACTTATGTTTTTCTATTGGAAGAAGATAAGATCTAAATAAATAGGCAAAGAGTAGTTTTAAAAATATATGAGAAATATTTTCTCACATTTGCAGTTTCTGGGTGGTTTTGGTTTCTCACCATGTTTTTGATTTACTCATGTAGAATTTTCTCTTTCCTCTTTAGATCTCTAGCTCTTTACTTTGTTTTGGCCATTAGGAATTTCTGAGGGAATCTGCTTTGAAATTAGACCAGTGCATGAAAACTTGGGAACCAGTTCACAGCAGTTAGAGGGAATTAGTATAAAAGGAAATGCGTATCTGGGCTGAATTCCATGCGTACCTCTCCATACTCTGAGCTAAGAGCTGCAGACAAAGGTCTAGGGTGAGCTGTCTGGTTGATGAGTTCAGTGAGGTTACAGCTTGGCCACATGCTTGTACTTCTGTGAAATAGATTTTTCTCCTAGACTTTTCTTTCTGCAGATAAGGGACAAAGTCACAAGTGACTTTTGTTCAGATTTCTAACTTCTCTAACAGATGAGCCCAGATTTCTTGTGCTGATGGCGTACTGGTTAGGGGAATTCTGTGTTCTTCAAACTGAGGGTCTTGGTGAACAGAGACAGAGGTATTATCTTGGCATGCCAGCTGGCCACTCAGGTGGGCCTCCTCTCAGATGGGGGTCATTTTTGAACTCTTTAACAATATTTAACATTTTCTTTCAGATCCTTTCCAACTCTCCCCTTCCATTCAAGCCTAAACTGGACCCTGCATCTCTAATGCTGGGTTGCAATACAAGTCCCAGCAATGAAAACTGGGAGAAGGGTCAGTGAACAGGAGTGTGACCATGAGTAGGAGGAACCCTGTCACTTTTTGAGTTATAGGATTGGAGGCCAGTGAGATGGTACTGTTGCTGAAGGGACCCAGCTTCCTCCCAGGGGCTCTAGTCTGTCACCAAGGCTGGACCCTGGCTCAAGTGCACCAGCTCTGGTACTTGGCTGATTTGCTCTAATATCTACATCCTCCACTTTTTGGCAGCATCACATGTGCAGATCGAATCTAGAAACTGAGTCCTAAATGAATCCAGGAGAGCAGGGACATTTATGTCAACCTCTAAAGTCATTGCTCATTATTATCCCAGGGTGAGATGGAAAAGTCAACAGCATTATTTTGTTGTCTTAAGGAACTAATCTTCTAATCAGCCAAGGGAAAAGTAGTTGTGTCCAAACAGATGAAGAGGCACTGGCATGACAGTATGTCTATTCTTTGGTCACTGGCAATGAAGGGGGATCTTAAATAAGTCAGCCAAGCACAGTGACTTGGAAAGAGCATCAGGGTTGGAAACGGGCAAGCTGGCTTTCGACCCCGGTTCTGTTACTTGCCATCCACGTGTCTACGACAGACCAGTTAACCTCTCCGAGCTTCTCCTCCCTCATCTATAATAAAAGAGGGTGATGGTCATTCCTTCACAGCTGCAGTGAGGAGTCAGGAGAGGATCATGCACATGCCCAGCTCTGTCTGATACACGGTTGGGGCTCAAATGTGAGTTCCTGTCCCTACACCTAATCTGAATTTGTATTTCTTCTTTCCAGACCCCATGTCAGCATGTATTTAGAAAACAAAATCATTTGCTTGACTCTCCAAAAAATATTTACTCTTTCTAAACTCAAGGAGGCTAGGCATGGAGAGTGTTTAGCTGAAGTCAGGGAATTAAGTGTGCAATCCTCATTCCTACTCAGAGGGGCTCTGGAATAGCTCTTCTCCTCGGATAACTTCTGGGTCAAATCAAAACACAGCAGCTCCACTGTGCTCCTGGGAACCTGCTATTTCTGGAATGAACGAAGTGGAAAGAAGGATGGGTTCTGTTTCCGCAGGGCCAAAGCTCTTTTCCCTTTGTCTCTCAGCCATGCCTTGGGGGTGTTGTCAGCCAAGGCCTGCACCCTCCCAAGACTGGGCCCTTGGGTGTCGCTGGGCCTCTCCAGGCTCCCACAGGAGGTAGTGGCAAGGCTAGAAGTCACTTTACTCTTTCCCCTTTTGTGTGTTTTAGGACCACAATGATGGCAGTAACATGAATTATAATCCCTTACGTTTAACGTTATCTTTTAATTTCCAAAATATCTCAGCCTGCACCATCTCATGATCATCTCACCAAATTCTTGAAATTTTCAGAGGCAGGAAAGTATTAGCTCCATTTTACAGGTAAGGGAACAGAGTCAGAGAAGTTAAGAGATTTGCCTTAAATAAGGTTCCATGGCAGATGATTCTCCTGGTACTCTTGGCATGTCCTGATCTGAGCACAGTGGGTAAGGGCAGAGCTGGGGATCTGGCAGAACCCTACAGAACCATGTTCCAGCCCAGCCTCACCATCTGTTGGTCGTGTGACTATCAGGTTGGCTGACTTTTCTGAGCCCAAGCTCTCAGGAATTGGAAGTAATGATGGCACCTGTTTCTTTTGGATGCCCCTGAGGAAGACATTACCTTTACTCCTTTGGGATGTCTCTGAGGAAGTTTTACCATCCTGAAATGTCTTTGGGGAGGGAGACATTCTCTACTCTTACGTGCACTCACTCTCTCCAGCTTCCAAGGCCTGTTTGCTGTTCAATCAGCTCTGAACAGAGCTTGTCAATGCTTTAGCTCAGAAGACCTGGACTGTGCAGAAATGCCAAGACATCTAGAGAAAATTGTCTCCCAACAGTGGCAAACCCTAATCCATGCTGACAAACGACTTCATAGTCATTGTTTATGCTGTTTGAGGATCAGTCACACATCTGGCTGTAGAAATGTTCGTATGTCTAATCAGCGGGTATTGCCCTGGCTTCTGTGGGGTGTGTTATGTCACACACTGTGTGCACCATTTTGCCTCTCCAGCATTCAAAGAAAAATTTAGAACACACCTGGCTGCAAAGATTTCAGATAAGAGATTGTTGCCCTATATAAGAGTTAATTTTACTATTTTCTTTCTGTGCCCGAATATGTCTTCTCGTGCGAACCCTGTTTTGTGGACTATTGCTCTAGAGGAGTACCATTCCTAGTATGCCTTACCTGCTGCTGGTGCATGAAGGGGTTAAATGTGAATCAATTTTTTCACTGTATCAGCTCACTTATTGCCTAACCAGACCTGATTTAATAAAGGAATCGGCAGGTTGCTTTTTGTTGTGGAGAATGTGCCTTATCTCACTGAGGATGCACTTTGAGAAGTATTGGTCTAGAGCATGGGCCCCTCTAGGATAGGAACCTTATTTTAACAATCGCTGCATCCTAGTCCTAACCCAGGGCCAGAAACATGATAAACACTGAACACTCTCTTCTCCACATGTGCTGTGTGGTTTCCTGCCCCATGACTGTCTCTCCCCAGCTTCTGCCTGCCTTCTGAGCCCTGCCCCCTCTCTCCCACTCCATCCCCCTTGCCCTCTCTTCACAGACAGTTCAAGCATCCCCTCTTCTGAGAGCCCCTCTAGAGTCTTCCCTGCCAGAGAAACTGCCCCTGTCCTGAACCTCTACAGCAGCATGTTCACAGTTGACTTCTTACAGGCACGCTGCTGCTTTTTCAGTTATTTTGCTTCGTGATTCCTGTCCTCTGCCAGCTGTAAATTCCTATGGCAGAGACCTGGTTCTACTCAGTGTGTTCAACCTGCCCCCTTTCTTAAGATGTGTGCTTAAGAAATATTTATTCCATGAACAAATTTAAGGCAATACAATCACTGCTAAATTCTCAGTGGTAATCTATTGCCAGGACACACATGTTTAATGTGAGATTTTTCAGAAATGACATTGTCTAAATTTACATCAATATGAAACTTCCATGTTCACAGAGACCATTTCCAAATGCTGCTCTAGTTGTCTTGACTTTGATGCACACTAAGCTGTACAAGTTATAACAAGTTAAGCACCGAATTCTATGCTTGGTACAGGGGAAGTACTTGATAAATATTGCTGTTATCATTTTTATTGATGTTAATATTACCAGAATATACTTTTGTGTGTCTTCCCTGGGACTGAGAAATGTCATTCTTTGTTGAGTGAGTCTATACTGGTGGTAAGCCCTAGAGTAGCCAGTCAGCTGGCAAGAATTTGCTCATCTGTCAGCCTGGCCATCTTCTAAAATACCCTCAGGCTGAGTCATGGTGTATGGTGCTAATCCTTTCCAAGATCTAACAGCTGGTGGTGGGCTGACACGGCTGGTGATACAGTGAGCATGAGGAGTGTATACTGTGTTGCTGGCCCCACACATGGCCACGGGGAAAACTTTCTGTAGCTCTGTGGGGCAAATGAAGAAGAGATGGAACTGAACTGCAGGTACAAGTGTCACAATCACTGACGATTTGCCTCTGGGTGTTTCACTGGGTGTTCGCTCCCGGAGCTGCTGAGCAGTTGGATCTTTGGCAGAGCCATAATCTCCTGGGCAAGCAGGAGTTTGTTCCCACCAGGTGCCCTTTCTTCAGGACTTCCTCTCTTTCTCTACAGAACCTACCCCCAGGCATTCAGTAAGCCTTTGGAACGTGCCCCCAGGGAAGTACACATCATCAGGAATTTATACTTCAGGGTGAAGATGATTCTGAGTGGTCCCTTCCTAAAGTGCAGTGATTCTCGTTATTCACAGTAGTTATATCCTGTAAAGTTGCCACAAATACTGAATTAGTGAATATGGAATCATTGCTCCTAGAGGAAATGAGGTGGGGGTAGGGCAGCTCCTGTAAGCCTCTCATCATAATATTTTCATCAACTGCTCAATACATAAAACTTTGTTTTATGAGTGTTTCTGTTTAAAAACATCCTTAATATATTTTTCTTACAAGTAATTAAATACAGAGTTTCTTTATAACAAAACAGTATTTCAATTGCAGTAATTCCTTTGGCTTTTAGCCTCACAGCAATGTTGCCCCTATGCTTCTTTAAAATTGGTTATCATCTCCTGGATCCACAAGTTTCGCTGCTTTTTCATCCTTTCCATAGCTCCATCATATACTGTAGGCATCACTTTAATCTCTGTTAACTAGACACAACTGTGTGAAACTCCAGTTCAGAAGTCATCCATGAGAGAAAGCTGAGCTGGCTAGACTCAATCTTTTGGTAAGGAAGGTGGCAAAGCACCTTCAGTGTGTATGTGGTGTCCTTGCTGCATTGTGGTTTTTGCACATTGTTCCAGCTGCCTAGCACCTAAAACTGACTCTCTGACCCCTCTGAAAATTCTGTGAACTGCTTGATAGCCTTGAATAAATTCATTTCCTGTTTAAACTAGATAAAGTTGATTCAGCGGTTGCAACTAAGAACCTGCATCATAGTGTTTAGCAGCATCCTTGGGCCTCTATATACTAGGTGCCAGTCACCCCACCTGCAAATTGTGATGATAAAAAAATGTCTCCAGACATTGCTAAATGTCCCCCAAGGGACAACTGTTGAGAACCAGTTCAGCCTAATCACACCTGGCAAAATTTCCTAGTGAGAAGGACTGGTAGATAATTCCAGAAGCATAATGTCATTAGACTTGTACAGTATTTGAATTTGCAAATGTATGTAGTTATGCTTAAGTTAACCTACAATAACATAGGTACATAGATGATAAGCACATGGATAGACAGTTCATAGGTAACAGATGAGTATAGAGTTAAATGTGTATATAATTCATTGCATAGTGTGTATTTGAGGTTTCTTAAGTTAAAAAACTTCTTTAGAGGAAAGATCTGAACTAGCAGGCAAATTGTACATCAGGTCTCATCATCTTTGGCCCTGTCTGGGCACTAAATAATGAGAATTTGCACCTTTAGTGCCTTCACATGGACTAGTTACATTTACTTGACTCATGATTTGTAAAATGGTACCCAAACAAGGATCAGCTCTTTGGTACCCAAACAGGGATCAGACATTTAGTGTCCAGTGGTTTCTGGGCATATTTCTTCAAGAAATACAGTTACCTGATTCTCATCAGGAACATTGTGATTTTTTAAATTTGAAATGGGTAGAAGAGGCCACAGTTTAAGTCTCCCTTTAAGCATGAACTCTCAATTAACTCATGCTGTATCTCTGGAAAACTCAGTTACAGCTAATAAATGTATCAGGCTGCTGCTTCAGGGTTACATATTTCCCCTCTAGATTTTTGTTTTGACATACTCAGATAAAGGGTTGCATGGAAGGAGAGATTTATTGGTTTGCATTGACTGTCCCTCCTTCCTTATCATCTCACTTTACTGAATTGGAGCTGGCCAACCACAGCAGCTTCCACTGTGGAAAGAGCTTGACCTTCCCAGCATTCTGCTACTGCTTCTTTTCATATTCAGGCTTGAACTGAACTCAACATTTTCCAGAAACCAAACCAGGATCTTTGGGCAACTTTATCCCATGATGGCAGGAATTCATTTCCTCATGGCTATTTAATTGCCATTGTGTTACCTCAGTTTCCCTAAGATCATTATGCTGAGGGAGGCCAAAGACACAACAATTTGGAGAAACCACAGACTGAAGTGAGCGCACAGCAGGTAGGTAAATTGTGACCATGAAAACCAAGCACATGGAATTAAGTGTATGGTAAGAGCTCAATAACTGCTAGTCTTCTTACTTCCCCTACCTGCCCTTTGACACCCCTCTCAAACTGAACTTCTGGTATGACCCCCAGTTTTTCCCTGAGTTCACAGACCCATGATGCTTTTGGTCACATATCATGTAATCAGTCCAATTCGGAAACAAGTTACCCAAAGCACCTGTGCTGAATTTTGTCAAATGCTTTTTCTGCATCAATTGAGAGGATCATAGAATTTTTACACTTCATCCTATTAATGTGGGTTTTCACATTTATTGATTTGCATATGTTGAGACATCCTTGCATTCTAGGGATGGATCCTACTTGATTACGATGTATGATTCTTTTAATGTGCTATTGAATTTGGTTTGCTAGAATTTTGTTTAGAATTTATATATATATAATCATCATGGATATTAGCCTATAGTTTTTTTTTTTTTTCTTGTAGTGTCCTTGTCTGGCTTTGGTGTCAGGGTAATGCTGGACTCTTCAAATGAGACCAGGGAAGGCAGCTGGCTTCTTCAGTTTCTTGCAGGAGCTAAACAGGGGCCAGTGCCTGCTGCTTTGCCTACCTTAGGAGCTGTTCTTTTGGAATGGACAGGATCTGATCTGAGCACTTTCAAGTAGAACCTTATATGATTTAGGAAGACCATCTAGGTCCCTCAGTAGCTTTCTGGTATAGTTAAATCCATGGAGGCAAAGCCCTTATCCTGCCCCTTTCAGCAAGAGGTCCATCCTTCAGCTGCCATATTTGGAGGTACTTTGCTATGTTCTATAGCCTCCTCTTGAAGTATGTGTGTGTATGAAGGGAGCTGGAAAATCAGTCCTATCATATTCTCTCCCCTCCTATATCCCTTTTAGGCCAATGGAAAAACTGGGGGCCCCAATTATCTACAACAATTTGGCTACACAGGAAGCCGGGGCATTGGGCAAAGATTGGTGACACGCTCACTAACCCATTTCTTCTTTCTAGAGACCTAGCCAAACAATATTGCCAGCTTCCTTGCATCTAGGTGGGGCTATGTGATTAGTTCTCACTAATGGAATGTGAACAAAGGTGTTCTATCAACTTGGGCAAAGTAGTTATTGGTGGGTGTGGCTTCCCCATGGTCTTTCTTACCTGCTATATAACTAAATGTGGAAGAGCCAATGAAGAAGCCTGAGTTGGCTGGAGGAGTCATTTTTGAGTAGAGTGACCAACTCATCCTGGTTTGCTTGGGGCTTTTCTGGTTCTAGTACATAGTGTTCCTGTCCTGTGAAATGCTTGAGTGCTAAGAAAACTAGAATGGCTAGCCACCCTGCTCTTGGATGATATTAACCACTGGACTTAGGAGGAGGAAAAACAGACTCTTATTGTGCTTATCCTCTGATAATTTGGGGTTATTTATTCCCAGATTAGCCTATCTTGACTAATACAGGCAATTTTTATGCTCCTCCCCTTTACAGTATCACTTTGCTCTCTCTGGGATTTTCCTCAATGCCCTGGTGGTCCTTTCTCTTGCCTTGACTTTCCTCACAAAATACCAATAAAGCTTGGGATTGATTTTAATTATTTGTTTTCTGGACTGGGTTTACTCATATGAAAAGTTGTGCAGAGCTTAAATCACTTGATGGATTAGCTATCAATTGCTTCATCACAAATTACTCCAAAACTTGGTCAGCTTAAAACAGCACATTTATCATCTTTTATCATCTCATGGTTTATGCAGATCAGGAATCTGGGCATGGCTTACCTGGGTCCTCCAGCTCCAAGTCTCTCACAAAGTTGCAAACAATGTGTCCCCAGGGCTGTAGTCCTCTCAAGGACATACTAGGGCAGGATTCTCTTCCCAGATCACTCACATGGTTGCTGGTGGGCTTTGATTCATTATGGGATGTCAGGACTGAGGACCTCAGTTTGTCCCTGGTTGTTGGCTGGAGGCCATGCTTAGCTCCTTCATCTATAAACCTGTTGAAAGAAGGAATGGGATGGTCAGCAAGGATGCAGTGGACTTGAGGAGGGGATGAACTTGACACTGGGGAAGAATAGCAAGAGGCCAGACTGGCTCTAGCACATGGGCAAGGTGGTTGCAGGTGCTATGGAATGAGGTCGGAGACAGAGGTAGAATACAGATCCAGACTTGTAGCAGCAAAGACTTTGACTTTAATTCATCTGAAGGATTTGAGCAGGGACATTTGACTGACTTGAAGAGATCAACCTGGTTTGTGGCAGTTATTAAGTGGAGTTAAGAAGTGGACTTTTCTGTTTTATACCTTGGTCTCTTGAGCTTAGTTTGTGTGTGTTGCTTGAGGGGATGAGCTTCCTAGTGCTCTGAAAAAGCAACTGATTTCTGAACCCATGTCAGGACTGGGACTGTGGTTCATCCCCTGAGTTAGTGGATGTCACCTGTGAGACCTCTTGAGATCATTTGGAACCTACTCCCACAGGTATATATGACCTGCCTTAGCATTTGAAAATTTTTCATGGGCGAACTCTAACTGCTTCTCCTTGGGTTTCCCTGCCACAGGTCCGTTGTCCAGTCTGGGTGTCCTGTATGATTCCTCAGAGCTTCCATCAGTTACTCTCAGTATCTTTCACCTAAAATATTGCTAATAAGAGTAGCTGGTACCTAAGCAGACCCTGCCAGTCAGAGAGTGTGGTATGTCCTCTGCTTGTCTCTCAAAGGTGGAGCTGTGAACCCACATGTGCATTTAAAAGTTTATTTGTCTTTGGGATTAGCAGATACAAACTACTTATATATAAAATAGATAAACAAAGCCCTACTGTATAGCACAGAGAACTATATTCAATTGCTTGTAATAACCCATAATGAAAAAGAATATGAAAAAGAGTATATATATATAACAGAATCACTACGCTGCACACCAGAAACTAACACAACATTGTGAATCAATTATACAGCAATAAAAATTAAAAATAACAAAAATAAACATTTATTTGTTTAACTTCTTATGATTGGTAATTTTATGTGTCCACTTGCCTGAGCCATTGTGTCCAGCTCTGTAGTCAAACATCATTCTGGACGTTTCTGTTAGGGTGTTTTGGGATGAAATTAACATTTAAATTTGCGGACTTTGAGAAGAGCAGATTGCCCTCCTTAATGTGGGTGAGCTGCATCCAATCAGGTGAAGCCATGAATAGAACAAAAGACTGGTCTCCTCCAAGCAAAAGGGAATTCTGCCAGTAGATGATCTTGGGACTGGAACTGAAGCACTGGCTCTTCCTGGGTCCCCAGCTTGTTGGCCCACCCTATAGATTTTCAACTTGCCTATCTCCATAATTGTGTGAGCCCATTTCTTAAAATAAATCTCTTTCCATATATACACACACATTCTATCAGTTCTGTTTCTCTGGAGAGCCCTAGTACACTTCTTGAATAGATACCATCTACCTTAAGTAAGAGGCTTGTAGAGCATTTCCCAACAGAGAGCACAGAATAGGTATGGCATTTGTCAAGCACTTGCTTGCTGACAGGCACTGTTCCAGTCCTGAGAGGGACATGAAGCTGAATGTGACCCATTCTGTTCCCTGAGGTTGACATCCTTGCAGGAAGCTCTTATCCTATGGCAGAAGGTGCACTTAGCTTTAATGGTCCAGTATTGGGCCGAAGCACATGGGCTCTGCCACCAGGACCACCTGGCTGTGAATCCCTGCTCTGCCACTTCCTGATCATCGACACTCAATTTCTCAGAGTCTGTTTCTTCCTCTGCTATATAGAGTTAATAGTGCCCACTTAATGATGAGGTTGCTGAAAATATTAAAAGACCTAACGTATGTAAAGTATTTGGCAAATAGTATGTACTCAATAGATACTCATGTAATTATAAAAACCTTATTATACACTTTGAATGGCTTCAGCAAATCTGAAATATTCAGTCTGCTCACCTGTAAAATGGACATAATGTTAATTTTTAAAAGCTATTTTCACTATATTAAATTTCATACTAGTAGAGCAGATGGTAAAAACACTGGTTTTTCTGCTATATATTTTGATGTTCTCTATCCACTGAAAATGGTGTCTGATATACACAACAATAAATGTATGTTTTTATGGTTAACTTTACCTCCATGATCACTTGTGCAATATTCTCTTCCCCGTTCATTAAGTACATGAATATCGAGTGGCTACTATATGCTAGGAACTGTAGGCATAGAGGTGCTCTAGGTGCATAATTTATAATGCTCTGCAACTTCTAGTGTGTGGGTATTATCACCCTCTTTTTTACTTTATTTTTTATGACAATAGAAAAGGAGTTTATTAGGGTTCACTGTTACAGACAACAGCTGGCCACACAGGCAACAGGTGCCTGTGTGCACATCATATCACACCCTATTTAGAGGCTAGAAAATTTTGGCTTAGCTGAACACAGAGCACCTCAGAGATAAAGGACACCATCCTTGTCCTCACAGTCACTCACTTGTTAAAAATCACCTGAGAGAATCTTTGTTTGTACCCAAAGTGGTGGCATTTAGGGGACCTAATGGCACTGTCCTCCCTGCAGACACTAATGAGACTGTGCCTTAATGCAGCGGGAGCCCCTCCTGTTCTCAGCAGTTAAGAGCTTCTTTGCCGCCCGACGGCTGTCCTTTAAGGCAAGATAAGCACTGCAATGAAAGTAATGGAGTTAGCTAATTTACGGCAGGCTTCTTGGCTAAAATAGCTATTTAATTTCCTGCTCTTGGAACTAGATCTACTTAGGGGAGATAATGGCTCCGCATAGCCTATCAGAGTATACTCAGAGTTATCTGAATGCCCCAAATGAGGCTGTAGCAAATTTTCAACCAGACACTGGCTTGCAAGGCCTTGAGAAATTCAGTCTTGGTAGAACTTGGCATTCTTCCTACCAGAGATATTTTTAATAATTTGGCTGTCGGATAAAACCCTTACTTATGAGTACATAAAAGATCTCTAGCTCAAAAGTATCTGTGTGTTCACCCTTCCCAAATATAATCACAAATGGAAAGAGAAACTGTAAAATGTTTTCAGTTGAAAATTTCACTCCAGAGGGCCTAATTCCTCTAGATGTGGTAGTTGACACCTCCAGATTGTCCACTGACAGCTGTTATTCTCTAAGGATCTGATGCTCTTTTAAGCTGAAGCCCACAAGCCATGGGGTTTGTGCTTGTTGGTGGAGTAGCCCAAGCCCATCACTGGGTTTACACAGTCAAACCTTCATCGTGAGTGAGTGCTCACCATCTCCCTTGCACTCCGCCCTCTAAAGCAAACACTGTCTTTGTCTGTCCTATCTGTGAGCTTTGTTAGGGCCAGGAGAGGCAAAACTGGAGAGATGCTGGTCACTTGTGTCTGACACGGCCAGAATATATTTGCCAAAGAGAAGAAGGAATAGACATTGAAGGTAAGGGAGAGTGAAAGGCAGGAGATGGAAGCTGCAGTTTTTTAACCTAATCTCAGACACGACATCCTATTACTTTTGCTGTATGCTGCTCATTAGAAGCGAGTACCAAAGTCCAGCCTATACTCGAGGGGACAGGATTACACAAGGGTATGAATACCTGCAGATGGAGATCAGTGTGGCCCAACTCAGAAGGCTGTCTGCCATGTTTGGTGCTCCTAGTGATGTCTGGGTTCTGCAGATTTTCCTGAGCACTTAATGAGGAACTGATTCTCACTGGGATGTGAGCTCCCATGAAAAGAAGCCTGGCTTTAGTTCCTCTGAACAGTTTTGAATTGTTAGTGTCATCTCTTCTGTTTTTGAGATGCAGTCTCTATCACTGGGATTGCTTCCTATAATTTTCACAAATTGAAGCAAGGACGAGAACCAACATTTAAGAAGGCAGACTAGAGTAATGTAGCACACAGGTCCACTACAGCCCCTGGGTGTACCACAGCACGTAGGTGTGCTACAGCAGACAGTTATACTACAGCGTGTAGACATTCTATACACTTTATCTCTTTTAATGCTTGTGACACCTCTATAAGGCAACTATCACCCAGCCCCATTTTCCAGATGAGGCTCTGAGGTAGAGCATCTTGCTTAACATCATTCAATTAAGAAGTGGCAGAGCTAGGATTCTATCTCAAGCCTGTCCTTCTCAAAACCTATCCTCCTGCCACCTCCCTAAGCAGCAACAGTTTTGATCTCAGGAAATTCTACCTGACATGGAGCAGTAGATAAAAGTCTCCTACCAGATCCTACACATTTTCTGAACTCCAAGCGAAAACGCAAACATTTCTGCTGTTCCTAGACAATGAACCGGCTTTCTGCTCCAACATAGGGCTGAAACTATAAACAAGTAGGAAATGCAGGAAACAATTACTTGCCACTTGGCAGTGCAGTTGACCGGCGTTGGGTGGCTGAGCTTTGGAATTCGACAGACCTGAGGCGTTCAAATGCCGACTCTGCCTCTTTTCATCTGGGCGATCACACAAGCTGCCTAATCTCTCTGACACTGTTTCCCTAACTGTCAAATGGAATCATTGTGAAGATGAGATGGTCTTAATGTATATAATACTCAGAGCTCAGCACACAGAAAGGCCTGAATACCTTCTGAATATCACCCCCCCCCCCGCCCCAGTGTTCTAAATCTCATTCAGTTAATGTGTTTATTTTTGTCAGGTTCTTCTGAGCAAAACCAATGTCCTAGGCACATCAGTGTACAAGCCAATGGAAGTTAATTCTTGGTGCATATCAAGACTCACACTGTAAATTTACTTTGTGCAAAGTGAAGCCCATCCAGCTGCCTCAAGGAAACTGTTGCCCAGTGCTGTTTCTCCACCTGTTTCTATAGGAAACCCCAAAGAGAGGCAGTGCCTTCTGCTGGAGAGACTTCCACAGGCCTCTTGGGAACATAGCTGCAGTCTCAGACAAATGATCGCTCCCAATTAAACAATCCAGTAGTTCACTCCTCTTCCCTAGGGTGGGAAGGAGTGGCCAACAGAGTCAGTTAGTTATGTCCCTCACATGGAAACCTAAAGCAGGAGGGAAGGAGGCTGCTTTCCCAGCTGAATACCACGTGTTTGCCATCCTTGCACTTGGCTGCGCTATAATGCATCATTCCCTCTCTTCTCTTACCATGCTCTACAGCAGCCAGATGTGGGAGCATTAATGACACTCCAGGAGGAAGGCAGAAGTGCTTATACACCTGGATTATGTGCAAGAACCCAGAGTCAAATCTCTGGTTAAAATGTCTTTCCCACTGTTCTACTGGCTTAAGTAAGGTCCTTGCCCTGCCCTGCCTGTATCATCTTGTCTTTTGGTTCACCACATGAAGACAATGTCTAACTCTTGTAGAATGTTCATATTTTATCCTCTTCCCAGCTGACATGGAGGATCAATGTGATTTCAAACTTCATCTGCTCTTTTGATGCTGGACCTAGAGACAGGGACCCAAGAGTCAAGATACTCAGCACGTGACAGGTAGACGCTCAGTGCTGACAAGAAGAAACAGACATAGCCAAGGTAACGTGAAGGTCACTGTGGCTGGCAAATGTCTCCCGTTTCTCTTCATAGTGTTTTCCCTATCCCTGTCATAGGATGTGGATTATTAAAGTGTTGGGAAGAAGCTAAAAATCAGAGTGGATCATGATATGTTGTGATGGAAGAAGAGCTTCCTCTTTTTTTAATTAAAAAAAAATTTAAAGCCTTGTTTAGAATGTCTGGGAGCTTGGGCTTCACATAGTTTGATTTAGTTTCCCTGGAGTCTAGCCAAAAATAAGGCATTAATAAAATTTCCTATGATTTGGTGAGTTTCCTATGATTTTGTGACTCTTGGTCTTATTTCACATTACTTGAGGAACCCCAAAGGACCATGCCTCCTTACTAGTGCTAACAGCATCTCTGTTTTTGATGGCTGGCTACTTGTGATCTGTGTGGTCTTCCATGCATGAAGTTCCATTTACCATCGTGAAATCTGATGCTTCTCGCATCACTCACACCCTATGTTGGACCAGAGACTTCGCTGGCTAAAGAAGCATGATTCACAAGCTCTTCTCCAGAAACTGCTCTGTTGGTCTATAACTTGATCACTGTCTTGTTCTCTGTTCTTTCTCTGTCATTTTCATTGGTTCTTCTTGTTCTGTCTAGGCCTTAACATTTTGTTCCTTAGTAGCTAATGGCAACTGCTTTCTCTTTTCATTCACTTTCTCCCTGGGCACAAAAGCTCATTCAATCTCAAGGTTTTAACCACTATAAGATGATGATGTTTACCAGTCTGTGTCTCCAGGTAGAACTTTCTCCACAAAAATTTTTCCTTGAATGTCCCAAAGACTCCTCAAATTCAACCTGGCTAAGGCTAAATTAACTCCTTACCCCAGCCCACCAAACCCCTCTCCTGATTTTCCCAAGTACTTGGAGACATTGCCACTCCCCCAGGTTCCAAAGTCAGGCTCCCCTCCACCACATTTGCCCTTGATTCTCCCCTCAGTCTCATCCCACATCCAATCACTCAAATATCCTAAAAGTTCTCCCTCCTAAGTATGTATTTCATGTGTCCCCTCCCATCTCACCTTTCAGTTACAGCCTGAGACTGGACCCTTATCTCTTCTAACCCAGGCCATTGTTTTCATTCACTTTCTGGTCTCTTGCCTCCACTGTGATGCCTTCCATTAGCCATAGAATGGTCTCTATAAAATGAAAACCTGACCATGGCACTTTTCTTTCTACATAGCTGTTGCAATATAATCCAACTCCTTGTCATGGTCAACGAAGCTTACCGTGCTCTGGCTCCTGACTCCCTGCCCCTCTCACCCCTCTCCCATGAGGTCCCTCACCCTCTTCACTAGCACATTTCATACATCATGTGATTTCACATGTAACAACCTTTATACCTGCTGCTTCTTTTCCCAGAAATGCCCTTTACTTCCTACTTCCATTTGGCAAATGCCTGATCATTATTAAAAACTCAGCTGGGATGTCACCAGGTGAAACCTTCCCTGAACTGTTCCCCAAAGTCAATCACTGACCCCTCAGTGCCATGCCACATCTGATAAGCACTTTTATACAAACTTGTATGGCTTTGTACTGTCCTACTGATGTATTTAGCTCCCTCCCAAAACTGTGAAAGCAATTATCACAGTGTCTTATAAGAGGTAAATGCCCAATAAAAGTTTGTTGATATTGACTTAAAGTGCATGTCTTCTTATGTTTCCCTACAGGGGCTTTCACATATAAAATAATAGACTTTAAAAGTTTTCCTCCTTTTTACGTTTATACAGGCTTTCTCATATGAAAAGGGCAAAGAATATTTGTAACAACGACTCATTACATTATTTGAAATAAAAACATCCAAGTAGATCTTTTGAAAGGTGAACGTCCAACAGAATTCACAAAAGGAAAGCATGGTAAAATTTGCTGTCATATGTCGGGTTACATGGAATCCAGTTATCAGTGATGTGTCTGCTCCAAAGTCTTCAGTCTGAGGCTTAGAATGAAGCCCTGGAGGGAAGCCCAGAGCTGCGAGTCCTGCCTAGTACATTTCAGACTCTTGGCAAATCTTTATTAAATGAATGAAACTCTCTGGGTTTTAGCTTCCTCCAGAGTGAAGGGAGGGATAAGACCATACTGCACCCAAGCCTTCTTTCTGCTCCAGTGTTTTATGATTCTGATTTAATTACAGACACAGAGCGACTCAGAAGGAATGATACAAACTGCTTGTCATCAGAGAGATGGCTCTATCCATGAATAGACATTCTCTAATGGGGTTTCTATCTTTAAAAGATCTTTATCGTTATTATTTTTGCTTACAAAAGTAATGCATGCTCATTAGATACCCTTAGTAGTTTGGCATATAATCTTTCAGATGATTTCCTATGCATATACAGGCATACTTCGTTTATTGTGTGTTATTGTGTCATTCAAAGATACTGAGTATTTTAAAATTGAAACTTTGTGGAAACCATGTGTTGTCAGATGACAGTGCCTTTTAGCAATATTTTAAAAAATTAAGGTATATACTCTAGACATAATGCTGTTGCACACTTAATAGACTACAGTATATTGTAAACATTACTTTTATATGCACACACAAAAATTCTGTGACTGGCTTTACTGCCATACTCACTTTATTGTGGTGCTCTGTAACTGAACCTGCAATATCTCCAAGGTATGTCTGTACTTGTACATAATTAATATCAAGTATTTTTTGACATCTGACTTTTTAAAGAAATATCAAAATATCATGAACATTTTTCAAAGATAATTTTTTTTATGGAAAAGGGCCGTGAAATTCTTTAGTGGTTGATGTCAGCGGTTTCTGTTAAAAATAGAAATAATACTCTCCTCTTTCTACCGCACAATTGATCAGAAAGCTGAGGGAGGTGGAGTCCTTAGCTAACCTGGAATTTTGTTTAAAACACAAACTCCCATCTCACACTCCATACAATTCCTAGAAATCTCCTGGCGGTTCTGTTCACTTTTAGGCTCTGGAATGCCTTCATTGGCACCTTCCGACCTCTGCCATTGAACAGACTGGGCTTTGGGCACTTATGGGAAATGACGTGAGTGGGTGCCAGGGAGCCCATGTCCCTAAGACTCAAGTGTCACCTTCATCGTCCTAGTCCTGCTGTTCCTCCCCACTATCCCACCTCCCTGGCTTTGAGACTGTAGCTCTTCCAGGGGCAGCCCAGCTAAGTAAGCCTGAATCCCTCCTCCTCTCTGCACCCCACCCAACCCCCCAGGTCTCACTTTGGAGGCTGCTTAATATGCAGCCAGCATCCACTCAACATAATGTGCCTTTACCTGCCAATGTGCTTTGAGGGATATTGTTAGCATTAAATTTGCCATTTACATTTTCATGTCTGACATAATTGAGGAATGAATGCTCTTATGAAAATTAAACTTGTGGTTCTCCCGGGCTGCTGTAACCCTGTTAAAATGTAATGTGATTTTTGATGCTTCTTCTTGAGGTTTTTATTAAATAGAATATCAGGATGACTAATTCCCCGGGCCTAAATGCAGGCTGGGAAGCAGCATTATTGATAGGGCCGCGTCCAAATGGTTCTCCGTGCTCAGCCTCTAATGGCCTAATAATGCATTAAACTTGAATCAGAAATACTTTGAGTTGTAGTGCTTATTGCCATTATTGAAAACACCTGGATGCTCCATTCATCAAGGTTGCATCCAAAGGGGCCCATTTGTTTATTGGGCTGTCAGTAAACATCTCTATTTGGTCTGGGTTCGGCCACACTTGGCCACACTGGAGAGAGAGCTCAGATCCAGCCTGCCTGGGAAATCTCTTGTGGTTTCTCCTGATTAGTTTTCTCGTTAAGAAAAAAGCAAGCTAATGAAAAGCTGGGAGTGGCTTGATAAAGAACACATTTTACCTCACATCGTCTGCCCGGTGGTAGCAGCGATCAGGAGGCGGGCTCCCGCGGAGGGTCCTGGCGGCTCCTTCTCTCAGCAGCTGCCAAGATGGCCGCCGCGCCGCCCCGTCCTCTCGCGGGTGTCAAGGCCCTCCGGCTTGGACGCCCTCTGGGCGTGCAGGCCTGGGCCCTCGCGCCCTGGCGGGGGCAAATCTCCTCCGTCTGCCGCCTCTTACCAGAGCGAAATCAAATTCCTCTCTTTTGGTGTACAGAGAGTGACATTTCCCTTTCACAGACCAAACGCACGCCTCCGTCTCTCTCAGCGGAACGTGGCAGCAATATTGTGATTAAACCGGAAGTGCTTCAGGATGCGGGTTTTTTTTTTTTTTTCAAAGCTCGTGTTTCCAAAAAAAATATATATATATATAAAATGCAACAAACATCCCCACTGCCAAGAACAAATATATTTATGACTTTTTGCTCATGACTTAATGACTTTTGGGGAAGTAAACGGATGTAACAGGGTGTAACCCTACTCTGGTCAAGGTCAAAACTCCACCGGCTCCCCAGAGTCCTCTCCCAGTGCCCCGCCCAGATCCCTTCTGCTGCTGAGGTAGCTGCCTCCCAGCCTCTTCTCCCAACTCAAAGAGTCGGCCTTGAGATTTGCATCTGTAGCCCCACCATCCTGCACTAGCCACCAGATCCATCCAACTTTCCCTTTCAGAAACGTGTTTGAACAGGCTCCCAGCCTTTGCTTTCCAGTCCTGACTAGAATGCATTGAGGGAAGGAGGGGACAGACAGTGCACATAACACAGTGGATGCAGAGAAAATCTACCCACTAAGAAAAGCCTGAGACTGAAACTGGAAAGCTTCCCCCAACCCCCGACCCCCACAGTCGCCCTGCTCTACTGTGGTGCTGGTGTTGGTATCCATTCAAGCACTTGGTTGGTTTGTGATTCTGATCATAGTGCAAATGTTTCCATACCCCTAAAACTGTATTTTCTGTCTCATGAAACAAAGCAGGGAAGGATGAATTTTCATGTTAAAAATTACAGATTCAGGGAGTATTCCATTATTGCTACCTCAACAGTGGAACAAAATCCGTCAAAGAAGGTTGTGTATTGGTCTTCAAAAAGCGTGCAGCCCTCAGCATTTACTGCCACTTTGGGGACTGCTCCATGTTCTTTTCCAGCTTCCCTCGCTGTGGGGGTCAAAGGTGGCCTGGGCTTTAAGCCTTGGAGGCTGTTGGGCAGTCCGGGGTGTGCCTCAGGTAGCCTGGGCTGTGGGCCCACTTGAGGGAAAGAATGTTCTGCTCAGAGAGACAATCTGGTGGCTTATGTCACAGGCGTGTGAGCTGATGGCAAGTGACCTCTGTTAGCAATGTTTGTTTTTGAAGTCCCTGGGCAAAGAGGGGAGTTGGATAGGAAAATTTATTCTCTCCTGCAAGTAGGAATTACCTAAGCACCATTCTTTTCCCTGAAGCCTTCAGAAGCTCCCCTGTGTTCCCAGTTCTGCCACTGGGGGAAGCATCTGGCTGGGGTGAGGCAAAGGCCTTCATACCTGATGCTTTGAACCTTCTTCGTGCTTTTGTAAAAAATTTATAAACAGAAATCTCAATTAAATAGAGTTTGGAGACCAGCAGGGGGAGCTCTGATACCCTGCCTCATCCCTGACCCTGATAGGAAGAAGAAAGATTCCTTTCCTGGCAAGGACTCAGCCAATAAAAAGTGATGGACTCTGTTTATTATAGCCCTCCCCACTTCTTTTCCCCCTGTAAGAGTTCTCCTTCCTTAGCTGGACAAGGTCTTGCACATGGCTCTCCATGGTTGTGGACCCCAAATTGTAATTCTCTGCTGATCTCAATAAACCCGTCTTTGGTGGGAAAATATCTGGGCCATAAAGTGCTCAACAAATGCAGACTCTTATTTAATCATCATCTTATTTAACTGCATCATCAGCCAGGGGCAGGGACCTTAGTCTAGTTCTCTGCTGTTATTCCTAGACTTGGTAGAGCATCTGGTGCTCAGGAAATATGTGTTGAATGAGCGAAAGTATTTTTGCTGGCTGGTAGAGAATGGGAGGAAGTTTATTGTAATATGTTTTCTCTGAAAGGAATGAACTGCCACTAACTTCCCCATCTATCCTCCATTCAGCCACTATCAATTATTTTAAAGAATCAGAGGATCTGCCAAGTATCTTCCTGTTCTCAGTCCTGCTCTAGGAGCTATGATGTTCTGGAGCTGGAGGCTGGGAGGGGCACAGAGGGGGTTGTAGCTTTGATGGCAGGTGAATTCAGCTTGAGACCCAGCTCTGCTCATTGTTACCTGAGGCTCTGGCAATGTAACTTGAAGATGGGAGCCTCAGTTTTCCATCTTAAAATGAAGTCAAGCCTTATCCAGGTCTTGTAAGACTTCAAAATCCATCCTGTGTGGATGCTCAACAGAGGCTGTTGCCTTCTCCTGCACAGATGATTAAACTGAAGCCTAGAAACCTAAGGGAGGTGACTAAAGACACAGTATTTCCTCCAAAGTGTGGGCTTTTAGGGTATTAAGCAAAATAATTGAAAACAGTCTTATTATGCATCTGAATGATATGGACACCTGTTAAAATACAGATGGCTGCCCAGCCCCAGAGTTTCTGATTCAGGAGGTCTGGGCTGAGTATCAAGAATTTGCATTTCTAACAAGCTTCCTGCTATTGGCTGCTGGTGCTGGTGCTGGTGGTCTTGGGACTACATTTTGAAAATCACTAATATAAAAACTGAGATACCAGGAACATGGGCACCCAGAAAGCCTGAAGGAGAACAACAAAATTTTAAAAATAGAGTATCTTACATTATAGAAAACAGTAAGGAGATTCCTTAAAAAACTAAAAATAGAGTTACTATATGATCCAGCAATCCCCCTCCTGGGCATATATCTGGAGAAAACTCTAATCTAAAAAGATAAGTGCACCTAATATTCATAGCAACACTATTTACAATAGCCAAGACATGGAAACAAACCAAATGTCCATCAACGATGACTGGATAAAGAAGATACAATATATGTATATATATAATAGAATACTACTCAGCAATAAAATAGAATGGAATAATGACATTTGCAGCAACATGGGTGGACCTAGAGATTATCATATTAAATTAAGTAATCCAGAAAGAGAAAGAAAAATATCATATGACTATCATTTATATGTGGAATCTAAAAAAAAAACAACACAAATGAACTTACTTACAAAACAGAAATAGACTCACAGACACAGAAAGCAAACTTACGGTTACCAGGGGGAAAAGTGGGTAGGGAGGGATAAATGGGGAGTTTGGGATTTACAGATACTAACGACTATATATAAAGTAAATAAACAACAAGGTCCTACTGTACAGCATAGGGAACTATATTCAATATCTTGTAATAGCCTATAGTGAAAAAGAATATGAAGAAGAATATATATGTATAAATGAATCACGATGCTGTACACCAGAAACTAACACAATGTTGTAAATTGACTGTACTTCAATTAAGAAGTTTTTAAAAATAGAGTATCTTAAGTCTTCAGGATGCACATTTCTAAAGCCACATCTAAGAGAACAGAATACAGCAAATGCTTTGTAAAAGAAAATACAAGTTTACGATATGGAGAGCTGACAAGATTGACTGGAAATAAATCCATCCTCAAACAAATCCACTTATTTAGGAAATAAATGAGGACGAGCCTATGAAATGGATTGACTGTAAGAAACTGTAATCATTCATCTGGTTTCTAGCTTTTGACGGCGAGCATTGGGATTCCGGGGGAGAGGAAGCCATCTGCTTAATGGTCCCAGCTCCAGTGAAGACAGAAAAGATGTGGCTTCCTCCTCCGTTTTCCCCTCATCCTGGCCTCATCAGAATCACAGCTTCTTGAGGTCAGAGCTGCCAAAGACAGTTTTTCTTCAAGATACTTGAAACTCATAGAAGGTGTGTCTTCTTGGGGAAATCTCTCTGACCATAATTGGTTGCTGTGTGTGAGACACCTAGTGTGACATTTGATTAACCCACCTGGGTAGATGTCACCCCGGCCACACTAGTCACATTGGGAGACTGATGAGGATATAGATGTCTGAGTTCTGTCTCTACTCAGAGCCTCTAAGGGAGATTTTTTCTTTGTTTTTGTTTTTAAGTTCTGCAGGGGATTTCGATGTGGGTTCAGGGCAGAGAATCCCTGCCAGCAGTCCTAGTTATGACAGCTCCTTTGATTCGTCCAGCTGTGCCCTTGCCTCCTATTCTGCATTTCCCCCTGATATTTTTTCAGAGTCTGGTACAGAGGTTCAGCTGATGGTTTTCTGACAGTCTCTCCTTGACCAAACTTCCATCAGGCTCCTCTGAGCCTTCTTCCCAAATAGGCCTTGAGTTTTGGGCTTCCATGTGTGTCTGCATTATCCAATTTTAGCAAGAATCCTACTAACTTGGTTGAGCCAGAACCTCCCCCTCAACTCAATATCTGACCTGGTCCTCATCCTCCACCATGCCCAGGTGATGACTGACCACCTGGTCTGCCTTCAGCAAGAATCCTGCTAGGTCAGTTTAGTCAGAATCCCTCTCATACCCCTGATATTTCCTCTTAGTAATTTTCCATCCACTGACCCCTCACCTGGCTCCTTAAATCCCCACCTTTTCTTTGGTGCAGCCACTGTGGAAAACAGTATGGAGATTCCTCAAAAGACGAGGAATAGACTTACCATATGATCCAGGAATCCTGCTCCTGGGCATATATCCAGAAGGAACCCTACTTCAAAAAGACACCTTCACCCCAATGTTCATAGCAGCACTATTTACAATAGCCAAGACATGGAAACAGCCTAAATGTCCATCAACAGATGACTGCATAAAGAAGATGTGGTGTATTTATACAATGGAATACTATTCAGCCATAAAAATGACAACATAATGCCATTTGCAGCAACATGGATGTTCCTGGAGAATGTCATTCTAAGTGAAGTAAGCCAGAAAGAGAAAGAAAAACAACATATGATGTTGCTCATATGTGGAATCTAAAAAAAAAAAGAACATAAATACAAAACAGAAACAGACTTATAGACATAAAATACAAACTTATGGTTGCCAAAGGGGGGTGGGGTGGGAAGGGATAGACTGGGAGTTCAAAATTTGTAGATACTGACAAGCATATGCAGAATAGATAAACAAGATTATGCTGTATAGCACAGGGAAATATATACAAGATCTTGTGGTAACTCACAGCAAAAAAAAAAATGTGACAATGAATATATGTATGTTCATGTATAACTGAAAAATTGTGCTCTACACTGGAATTTGACACAACATTGTAAAGTGACTATAACTCAATAAAAAAAGTTAAAAAAATCCCCACTTTTTCTTGTTATGTTCAGAGTTGAGCACAATCTCTCTCTCCTACTGCAAAACCCCACTGCAGTAGTTCCTATACCTATCTCGATGGTCTCAAAGTCTGCCTTACTGTTTTAACAAGTGTCATGAGTAGTGTTTCCTTTAACATTACTCAGCTGAGAGGCCTCTCTGGCATCTAGATTGTTTCTACCTTTTAACGATTGTGAATAGAGCTACTATGAACTTTTATGCACAAATTTTGGCTTGAACATGTGTTTTAAGTTCCTTTGGATGTATACCTAGGAGTGGAAATTGCAGAATCACATGGTAATTTTATGTTACCTTTTTGAGAAACGGCCAAACTGTTTCCCACAGTGGCTGCATCCTTCTTCATTCCCACCAACAGGGCATGAGGTCTCCCATTTCTCCACATCCTCACCAACCCTTCTTACTGTCTACATATTTGATCATGGCCACCCTAGTGGGTGCAGAGTGGTTTTTGTTTGCATTTCCCTAATGACAAATGACATTGAGCATATCCTTCAGTTCTTAATGTGTCAACTTTGTGGGTTTTCTTCCTTCCAGGACCTGCTTTGGGATCCACAGGGAAGGGAGGGCCTTGTACCACAAGGAAACAGACATTAAAGCATGAAAAGGAATTTAAACACACTTTTTAAAGAACACTGTGAGCCACAGAAAAGATGGCAAGATATCTAAACAGAGATTCAGACATCTATTCAAAAAGAGAGTCACAGTAGTGACTTAGAAGGACAAAGAGAATGATGAAATGGAGGATCTCTTTTGGGTTAAGATTGTAACTTTTAGGACATTGAACATAAGTTCCATTGGTCCTGGACTTGTTGACCCCATTTAGAATCTCTTGGAGACCTTGGGAATCCTTTAGAGGCGGGGAGCCACTCTGTAGGCTCAAGGTCAGATCCTGCTTTGGCAAGTGGGCAAGACTTTCAAGCTCCTCATGCTGGACCAGAGACCAGAATTTGCCTGGGGATTTCATAAGACTTCTAATCTCAGTGTATTTTCTTTTTAAGTCACTTCCCAGGACAGTATTACAAATGCTGTTAAAGTGGACGTGTGAGGCTTGCCTGTCGGTGAAGCAGATACTCCCAGGAGGGCTGGGATGGGATATGTTGTCCGAGGTGATATTTCTAATCCAGTGACCTGTGTGCTGTCTAGAAGGAGGTGGCAAAATCTTTGCCAAATACTCAGAGGTAAAAGTTCCCACAGATAGTGGAGGTGGGGGGTGGGGGTAAGTTTAGGGGGGAGCAAATTGGTGTCTCTCTGGATTGGAAGCAAGAGGCACCCACTGAAACTTTTCTACCCTGCTTTCCTCCCATTCTCCCTCCTTTTCTTTCCATTGCCACATTTAGATATGCTCTGAAGAATAGATTTTTGGAGGTTAAAAAAAAGCATTAGGAATGAAGCAGATCTAATTGGCTTTTTAAATGGATCTTGTAGACCAGCAGGGTAGACTCCAAGCGGAGGCTTTTTTTTTTTTTTTTTTTTTTTTTTTTTTGTAGAACATAGTTCAAAAGTGCTCGGAAAAGGTCCTGTGAAAAAGGTCATTAAAATATTATTTTTACTTTTTTGAGGAATAATACATTCACATGGTTCAAATTTCAAAAATTCTAAGTAGAACACTGAACTGTCTCCTTCCTTCTCTGTCAGTCTCCTTAGTTCTTGCTCTTCTAACCAAATTACCACTGCTGTTCATGTCTGGTGTATCCTTCCAACATTGTTTTTAAAATGCACAGACAAGCCAATACAGAGAGCGTTCCCCTTCTGTTTTATGAGTGGTTGAGTATTATTACTCTGTGTTCTGCGCTTTGCTTTTTCAAGCTCAACAGTATAATCTCTTTAGAGCTCAGGAGCAGTTTCTGTCTTACTTATCCTTGTTGTTAAAATATCACCAATACCTGATACTTTCTGGCTCTTTCTGGCTGCCTTCTTGTCAGATCTGATTAGATTGTCTTAACTTTAATCCAATAATGTGGCTGAGGACTCGCTCTCATGAGGAGCCGAAGTGTCACGGCCACTTGCCATTTGCTGTGCTTGCATTACTATTATTATCTGCAATCTGCCAACTCTTGGCAGAAGTCTTTTAAATGGTGGTTGTTGTCACCATTACTATAGCAACTGGAGGGTATAAGATAAAAATCCAACATGGAGCTTGCTGCCCTGTCGGGGAGACAGACACTGGTCAAATTAGAACATGTGCCATTAGGGTGCCCAAAGAACCTCTAATGGGGAGATTTGGCCAAACAAGGAGGTTGGCGAAGGCTTCCCCAAGGAGCAAGATGTGACTCAGTGGAGAGGAGGGAAAAGCATTCAGTGAGAGGGCACAGTGTGTATGATGACCCTGTGGAGGCAGAACCACAGGCTGAGAGAAGGCTGGTGAAGCTGGAGAGAGAAGCACAAGGGGGTGTGGTGTGAGGGAGGAGCTGGGAGGTGAGCAAGGCCAGACCAGGCAGGGTCTGTAGATGACTTTGGTTTTTATCCTAACAGTAATGGAAAGCCACCCAAAGGTTTAGATGGCAGGTTTTATTTTGTTTTAATATTATGACAAGGTGCTGTGGGAGAACAGGGGTAGGGATGGTGACTGTGCCTCGTGTGGGGTGAACAGGGAAAATGTCTTGGAGGAGCTGGCTTTGCAGACTAAGTGAATTGCTGAGCCCTGGGGAGAGAGCCCTCTGGCCTCTCCAGCATGAACACTGTATCAGCAGCAAAGCCTGGTTTTCCTGCCTGGGTTCAAGCTATCTGCTTCCATAGAAGGAGCGATGTGCTGACCCACTGGGAATCACAGTTTACTTTCCCAAGGAAAGGGTGACTGTCAGATGACCACTTCTAAGACAAGTCCTCCAAGTCTGTTCTCTGAGGTTCCTCACTATGGATGAGGGCCACAGGGCACACAGTAAGGACCTTCCTCCTCCCAGACCACCTGCTCAACTGTGAGCTGGGCCATTAGCAATTGTCCTCAGTGACAGCTAAAGTCCAAAGTCTGTGGATGATTCACTTGCTTAATAAATGGGCACACAGGCAAAGATATCTGTACAGTAACTGTTCCCTTACATGTTTCCCCTTCATCTTCCCAGAATAAGACACAAAGAGGGTAAAATTAGGATTTCCAGGGTCTGTGCATAATTGGCAGACTTTTAGATTTGCTGAGCCCACAGGGAGCAATCTTACTGCTGAAACGTTATTTGTGTCAATTGCAAATTATAGTTTGTGAGTTCTGATATTGTCAGAAGTTTTACTTTCTTTCAAATTCTATTTCTTTTAAAACACAACCTGTGGATAAATTTTTAGTAAGGGAGAAGGTAAGCACAGCTAGCGAGGGAGGGAGTGTGGTGTCAGTGCGACAGCACTTATCTTGCACGTGAAGGTGGCTGTCTTGTGTGTGGCAGCCCATGCAAGTTGAGAAACAAGTTTCTCCGGATGGACCCTAGGACTGGTGATTGGGAGAATGAGTTTTGAGTCCACTTCTGCCCTACCCTTGGACAAATCTCTGAGCTCTAGGATTCCAAGACTCATCAGTGAACGTTGGTGACTGTAGACACAAGCTTTGGTAAAATGGCTGGTAAAATGTTGCCAGCACTAGGTGGCGCCAGTGCCTAGCGGATCCACAGTTGGACACAGGCATCTCACAGGCAAGAAGTGCCAGGGCTGAATCTGTGTGGCAAAGCAGCAGCCCTTAGGGGGAGAATGATGAGGAGAGCAGCGGTGGACTCAGCCTACTGTCTGCTTTGACACCCCCATCCCCTCATCCCCCCTACGCGCTTCCCACACACTCCTCACACCCTCCACCTCCCATACTCCGGTATGCCCTGACGCTCCTCAACATGCCCCCACAAGCCTTCCTCCCTCCCAGGTTCCCACACCCACTACATGCCCCTCGCACACTTCTGACAACATTCTCCTCCACCCCCACCCCCTTCCTGCTGCCCTGTCACTGGCCCAGAGCCAGCTGGACAATCCTGAAAACAGCCCTCCCTCACCCCAGACCTCTTGTTTCTTCAGGTTTCGGGCTGTGTCTGTGGGCTTCTCCTGTTTTCCTATGTGGCTCAGCTCCAGAAGGTGGGTGGCCCTAGGCCATGACTCTGGGCTTCTGAGTATCCTCTTGACCCAGGGCCCTCAGCTCATCCTGTAGAGTCATGTGCCCTTTATCCCTGTGCCTGTGACCTTGCGCAGGCTGGCTGGTCTCCCAGGCCTCATCTGGCGTGTTAATACATGTACCTTGCTGTGAGGACTTACTGATGTGAAGTGTGGAAGAGCCCTTCTCAGTGCCTGGCTCAGAGATCAGTGAATATCACCCACCCACTCACTCATTCATTCAATTCATGCCAGAATAGGAGCTCTCTCCTCTCTCCCAGGGTGTGGGAAGGTGCCACCCCTTCAGACCACTTTTCGGGCCCTGGAAGGTTGATACCTCACTGGAGAGAGGGTCTCTACTTTTTCTCCATAACTTGGGTTTCACGGAGGATGTGGCTGTGGGCTTAGTTGCTGAGAGTTGTGTTTGGCTTGGCAATACGGGGGCTTTCTGGCCCTGGATGTGACTTTTCATCCATTTCAGTTGTGGGTTTGGGCCATGCAGCCTTTGAAGGGCAGTGTCTTCTTGGTGAGAAGGTTGTTCTGTTTTCCACCCCCCACCATAAGCATACAATCAGTACTGTGGCAGGTCGGGGGACAGGCCAGAGTTCCCAGTTGCTGCAACCTGACTACCAGAGTGTGTTCAATGGGACAAGGCTCATCCTCAGAGCTGCAAAGATTACCAGTAATTCATCTTGACCTTCTGGTTGAATTTGTTATCTGTAGCGGAACATGGATTTGGACAAATAAAACCAAGCTGCTGCTGGGTGTCTTGGGGCAGAGATGGGAGGACAGCCCCTGACTGGTGGGATCGTCATCTTTGGCTTGGCTGCCAGGGCTGTGGTCACAGTGGGTGTCGCTAGCAGAGATGGAATGCTCAGCTCCATATCTGGGGCTTTTTAACCTTTACACTGGAGCGCCCCTTGAGGTCCCAGAAGGGAGATCCACCATTCAAGACCTTGGCTGGTAGGGTCCTGTATAAAAGCTAATCAAGCTGACCTGCTCCCTTTCTTCTCTTCTCCTTGCTGTCCAATGACATCAGGCCCTGTAGAATAATTTTTTCCCCTGGAGAGCGCCTGGGAAGATCTGTATGTGAGGTCACAAGGGAACCCCCACAGGTCTGATGGAAAGCATCCTGGGTCTTCACCCCATTACCAAGATCCCTGGGTGGGTCTTATGCATACTAAATTCTGAGAGGCACAGATTTAAAAGAGCATTCTTCTCTCTAACCCTTTTGCTAAATAAGAAATTTCAAACATACGGTAGAGCTGAAAGCATTCCCAGTGGACACCCCAAAGCAGTTCTTTGGTCATAGCCCCCCCTCCACAGGGGACAGCGCTCTGAGGAGCCTCTCTGGAGGAGGTGCATGTGCTGCTTCTTCATGAGGCCTATTGTCTGTCCCACTTCAGGGGCTGTGGGCTCTGTGGACCGTGTGTGTATCAGGACAACTCCTGTATGTCCACGTTTTTATTTTCCATGCAACACAGTTCCATCACTGCAGGTGATGGGTGGCTCTCCTCTCTGCAATTTTAGTCCTCTGATGAGCCTGTTTTTCATCTTTGAATCTTCAGCTCTCTGACAATGTCTGGTACAGTGTAGGTACTCAAAATACATTTCTTGAACAGACTCTTCCCTCATCATGAAGAACATGGCAAGAGTAATTGATTCAAGGCACAGAGAGGTTAATCGGGTCACCCGATAGCAGTTAATATAAATTTGGTGAGCTGGAGGGAAACGAAAACTGACTAAGTCAATACAATTTTGTCTTCCTAGAAAAGCTGTCTGTGTCTTCATTTTCTAAGGGCAAGTGGCAGGCAGCTGACTCGCTGGCTGGGGCAATCTCCATCGTACATCTGAGTGGTCGCCTTGTGCGTTGAAATTAGGTTTGCAGAGGAAGACAATGCCTTCCTTTTTCAGAGCTGGTCTCACATCTGTATTTGATGGGGGCCATATTAGGGAAGAGTGGAGACTTAAGAATCTTGTGAAGGACACTTCTCCACAATCCACCTCTTTCTGTTCCTCATTCTGTCCCGCACAGGGGAGATGAAGGCACCACAGGTGTTCTGAGATCACAGTGGTTCCCCTCTGTCCTAGGCCATGAAGGCACCCTCCGCTTGGTGAAACCCTCTCATCCTCTAAAGCCCACTGCAGGTGTCACCTTCTCTGAAAATCATCCTCCAGTCCTCGCTCCCCTAAGCCCAGTCTGTCACTTTCTCCACTTTTCCTCCCAACCTTTCCAGCCTGTGGGGAAGCCCTTGCTGCCTATGCTCCATTTTCTAGGAGCTTCTGGAAGGCAGGGAGGATGGTTTTTCTCTCTCAGAGTTTGGAAAAAAGCAAATGTGTTCCTACCACCAGTCCAATTCCTTAAGTGTCCTGACTCTCCCTCCTGGCCTGAGTCCTGGGCCCCTGGGAACCCTCAAGAGGGTCCTTGCTGGGAGGCCTCCCGTCCCGCAGACAGCATCTCAGTGCTCATCTTCCCCTTCCTCAAGTCCATTGCCCAGGCTCAGCATTTCCTTGAGGTTTTGCTCATTTCATGCAAACTAGTTCACAAAAATGTAAGGATTCTGAGTCCAGATTCATTGCGAGCAATTTCTGACTGAGACAATAGCCTGTGGTACCCAGCTTACGGACAGACACTGCCCTCTCACCGCACGGAGCTCCCAGGCCAACCACCAACCCTGTCTTCACATCATAGCTTCGGTGTGGCTGAATCATGTGGACATATATTTTTTGACATGGGTATCAGGCTCCTCTGTTTACTAAATACATATCTTTCTATAAATTATAGGCATGCATTTTCTCTACATAATACGCTCTAGGGTAGATAAAGAGAATCATGAATCAGCCAAACAGACCTGCACAAGCCGAAAGTACACTGAGAACAGGAAGGTGTGACCAGCTTGCTCGGTGCTGTGGGTACAGCCACTTAATAGGCAGAAAGATGCTACACTACAGGGCTGCGAGTTGGGGAATTGGCCAGACACTCAGAGAGCTGACTTGGCATTCAAAAAAATTATTTTTCTTTCATTGAGATATAATTGACATATAACATTACATTAGTTTCAGGTGTACAACATAATTTCTCCCCATGTGGTTAACTTTTAAGATCTACTCTTTCCAACTTTCCAATATACAATATTATGAACTATTGTCATCATGCTGTAGGTTACATCCCCAGGACATACTTATAACTGGTAGTTTGTACCTTTTGACCAACTTTATTCAACTCCTCCATCCCAATTTCCTGCCTCTCTGGTAACCACAAATCTGATCTCTTTTTTCTATGAGGTTTTTTGTTTTTTTTTTTTAAGATCCTACAGATGAGTGAGATCATACAGTATTTGTCTTTCTCTGTCTGATGTATTTCACTTAGCATGATGCCTTCAAGGTCCATCCATGTTGCTGCGAATGGTAGGATTTCTTTCTTTCTTTTTTTTATGGCTGAATAACATTCCACTGTAGGTGTATGTATACGCCCATGAGGATCAGGAACAGGGTGTAGAGTAGAGGGGCTTGCGACACCCCTCTTGGCCTGCTGATTCTCCCCGCCGTGGGTGCTACAGTTGATGCTGCCACACACCACCCAGATCCCCCGTCAGATGGAGGAACCGATTCCCCAGCTGCCAGGGGCTGCCCTCAGCTGAAGAGAGCCACCCAGCCCAAAGCTGTGCTCCTTTCTGGGGGCAGCCACAGCCAGTGATTGGTCCATGAGGAGAATAAGGCCTGGCTGCCTTCATCACATCCAAAGGGCCCTGCAGCCTCTGAGCTCCTCCTCGGGTCGGCTGAGACCGCCGTTGAGCCTGCCTGGTAGCGCCGCTCTTCCCTCTGCCCAGTTCTGCACCCTTTTCTCTCCTTTCCAGGTACTGACCGCAAGAAAAAACATGTGAAATGTCCTGATTAAAAAAAAAAAAAAATCAGCATGTGGGCCAAAACCAAAAACAAAACCTCTGCAAGTCACTTTCGGTCTGTAGGGGTTTAGTTTGGAAATTCCACACCCCAACGCCACATGGACAGGGCCAACTGTGGGGCAGCATGAGCCCGGAGGACAGTGGGCAAGGAACACATGGCTGCCCTGTCCCACTGAGATTCCCATACAGGCCCAGGGGAGGGAGCGGGCAGGGGGTTAGAAACCCCTAGAGAGACTGATGCTCAGTGTTCAGCCAAGACAGTGGGAAAGGGGTGAGAGTCAGAAATCAAGGGAAGTGGTAGGATAATGAAAGCACTATTCTTCTTCACCTGAGTTTGTGGTTCAAAATTCCCACTATGTACATTCATGATACCAGGAGATATCCAAAGGCTGAAAGCTGTTTCAGTTATGGGGAGTTCCACTCCAATGGGGCTAAGTCACTATCTATAAAAGATCAGAGCTTATCAAATCTTCTTCCATTAGATTTAATTGCACTAATACCACTATTCAATTCTGCCAAAGGTATGTCTCAGATTTTTTTTTCTAATAACACAAAGAGCTCAAGTCTGGATGAGTTTAAAATAATAACCCTGGAAGAGAATCTGATTGAATGTGGCCCTGTGTGGCACCAAGATCTAGGAATGAGAACTTCAAGTTCATGTTGATGGCATTAAAAAAAATGGAAACAAATGGTTTCTTCCTCCACTGCAATTCATCACAGCATCTAGATATTTTTGTAAATAATTAAAAATCAACCTTAGTCCAACCTTCTAGCTTCAGACCCCCAAGAAAGGCTGCTTTTGAAAGTCTGTGGCATGTTCGTCTCAAATGACAGGCTTGTGTCAGGTTGATGTGTACACGTGGGTCTCATTGTTTCTGTCTTTTCCACCAAAGGGGATGTGGAGTAAGGGTGATGCCATGGGTCCATTCAAGAGTCCCAATTATGAACTAGGTAGGTCTTAATTCATCTTTGTGCTCTAGTATCCAGCACAGTGCTCAGCACAGGAAGGGTCCTCATGAACAGAACCCCCTTGGCCACTGAGACTTGGACTCCAGCTTAGAGTCCTCCTTGATTTCCTCTTTCTGACTTGTCCCCCACATCCTTCCACTCAGTGATTCCACCTGATGTGTTCCTTGGTTCTTCTTCCCCAAGCCTGCTGTTCTGGTTGAGGATCATCTCATTCCACACATGGATTTCCTTGTAACACTCATCTTGCTGCAGGTTATGCCCCAACATGCACATGGCTGCCAGCAGAATCTTCCCAGAACACAAAACAGATCTCATTACTTTCATTCTTAAGAATCGTAGAGGACACTTCATTATTTTCAGGCTGAAGTCCAAACTTCTCAGCAAAGCACTCAGTGTTTTCTGCACCCAGCTTCACTTCCTGCCACTCACCACCTGCTCCTCCCCACCCTCACATTCCGGATCACCCTGGACTCCTGGCTGGAGCTGGGAACAGGACCCATCCTCTGAGATTGTAAGGAGCCTGGGCTCTGCAGTCAGACAGACCAGGTGGTCAGTTCTGCTATTTACCAGCTGGGGCAACCCAAGCAAGTTAATTCTCTTCCTTGAACCTCCCCATCTCCTTGCCAGTAAACCAGAATTGACACTCATGCCAGTCCCCACATCAGTACCACTCTCTCCAGTTCTACCTGCTATCTAGGTTTGCTGTGTGGAAAAAATGAGACTGTGATGAAACTTTAGCAAAGTGCCAGCAAATGGGGTTGATGAACGTTGGCTGGACAGAGAGATCTGGAAGGGGGGATGGGCCATAAGAGGCTCACAGTGACTGCCCTGGGTAGCGGGACTCTGGGGGACATTTTTACTTTCTTCATCATATCTTATGTTAGAATATGTTAGGATTTCCTACAACACGAGGCCTTATCAAGACCCAGCTGGAAATGATTTCCTCTCTAGAGCCTCCCTAACTCGCCTGGACGGACTGAGCCTCCCGCACCTTATAGTTCTGTCAGCACTTTGCACCCACCTGTGATCTAGGCGGCACGGCTGGCAATGGTTCGTTTGCTGGCCTGCCTTCCACACCGAATCCGTGTTTCTGTGGGTCTCTGTTTCCCCAGGACTCTGCCCAACACGTGGCATCGAGTGTGTGGCGGGTTGTCAGTGCTGGCTCCTTTGACTTGAACGGAGGGCTCCCTCACTAAGAATCACCACGCACTGCACCCCCAGGCTTTGGTATTCTTCTGTTTAATGTTTATAACATTTTATATATGTATAACATATATACATATTTTCAAGACATGCATATTCCTCCACGAATCCGCTGAAAGTCAAGCAGTTGGTTGCTGCGATGACGTAGGAGGGTAGGTCAGCAGTAAAGAACGCACAGGCAGCTGTGCCTCTTGCGGGCCTGGGGAAGCGGCCTCTCTCTCCCTCGCAGCTCCCGGCTCCTGGGGCACTCTCGTGTCCAAGCAGCTGAGTAAGGCCTCTCTGTGTTCTTAAACAGGCAGGGCTGCTTGCTTGGACCTCGGCTTGTCAGGACACCTGCTTCTTCCATAGCTCCAGCTGTCTCCCTGCTTCCTGAGAAGAGCCCCCCAGAGCTCAACTCCCGGAGGGCTCATGACCAGCCTGGTGCACTCACTGGAGAGCAGAGTTCTGGCCTGTGTGTGAGGAGGCCAGGGAAACCCAGGGCCCCTTGTTTCAGGTCAAGATGTGCTGATTCTTTCCAAGCAGGACATGTTTTGGTTTTAATCCTTACTCTAGGTGGACATTTTAAAATTATATATATATATATATATATATATATATATATATATATATATATATATCCATTTCCTTTGGGAAAAAGGGTATATGTAGAGTATAGTGAATGAAGTTTAACCCTTTTAAAATTTCACTTTGGGTTATATTAAGATTCAGTGAAATTTCTGAAATAAAAATTCTATGCACATATGTATTGCTTGAATATGTATCAAGGTATAACATAGTAAAGCACATTTAACTCAATCAAGGTGTATCAGAATAATTTAATTACTATAAATTTGATCAAGGTCTACCATAGTAAAGTGTGTCAAACACACCAATCTTAGTGTACAGCTGGATAACTTTAACATAAATGATCACTTGTGTAACTACCACCCAGGTGGAGATACAGGACATCCCAGAATTCCAGAAGTTTTCCTCATGACCCTTCCCAGACTATGTTCCCAGCCTCGAGGTAACCACTAATGTGATTTCCACTTACAAAGGGTGTGAGATATTTAGACTTGAATATTCTTTTCTCCAGAAAGTCTCTTGTCTTCTGCAATTTTCTTGTGTTATAGCCAAAATCACATCTTGTGGGTTTTATGGCTTTTGTCATTAAGAACCACGTTACTTTTTCACTTGCAAGAGTAAGTGATATTTTGAGTTTAGGGATCTGAGTATTCTTTTCGGATTTCATTTGATTTTATCTGAGTTATTATTGATCCGGTCTCTTGGGGATGCTGGCATTCAAGACTATTTTGTAGATTATTTAGCTAGCTATTATAAAAATAATATAAGTAAGCTCCTCTTTTCCACAGAAGGTTTTATTATTAAAACTTATTTATTTATTCCTTAAAGGACTAAGAAACTTATAGAGAAAAATAAAAAACATAACAGCAGAAACAAAAAAAAAAGATGTAAAAGAAGAAAGAAAAACAAGGCAAAAAGTGATCCAAGAGCATTCAAAATGATAAGCATCTGCAGAGGGTGTGGAGAAAAAGGAACCCTCCTAACACTGTTGGTGGCAATGCAAATTGGTGCAGCCACTATGGAAAACAGAATCGAGGTTCCCATAAATAGAGTTGCCATATGATCCAGAAATCCCACTCCTGGGCATATACCTGGAGAAAACTATAATTCAAAAAGATACATGCACCCTAATGTTCATAGCAGCACTATTTACAGCAGCCAAGACATAGAAACAACCTAAATGTCCATTGACAGATGACTAGATATAGAAGTTGTGGTATATTTATATAATGGAATACTACTCAGCCATAAAAATGAAATAATGCCATTTGCAGCAACATGGATAGACCTAGAGATTATTGTATTAAGTGATGTAAGTCAGACAAAGACAAAACCAAATAATATCACTTACATGTGGAATCTAAAATACGACACAAAAGAACTTATTTACAAAATAGAAACAGACTCACAGACATAGAAAACAAACTTATGGTTACCAAAGGGGAAAGGGGGTAGGGGAGGGATAAATTAGGAGTTTGGGATTAGCAGATACAAACTACTATATATAAAATAGATAAAAACAAGGTCCTATTGTATAGCACAGAGAACTATAGTCAATATCTTGTAATAAATCATAATGGAAAAAATAAGAAGAATATATTTATCTATAACTGAATTGCTTTGCTATCCATCAGAAACTAACACAACATTGTAAATCAACTATACTTCAATAAAAAATACAAAATGATAAGCATCATTTTGGGGTTCTTAATATTTGAATTTTCAGATTATAAAGCTTTCATTAGCTTATCTAATTATGAACTATCAATCATCAAGATAATTGAAGCTTGTCTTAATGGACAGATTGCTTAGATAGTATGTTCCTGTAGAAATAGACCAAAGTTTCTCCATAAAGATTTTCAGATGGAAAGTGTTCATAAGGGCACTAACACCAATGAATGGTTGGAAAAGACAAATTAACATGTACTTTAGGCACAACTATCCTACCTAGCAAAATGCAAATGGCCTCTCTTTATTTCTTGTTGGAAAATTCCACTTTAAATGTGGAAACATCTCTTAATTAGAATCTCTCAGAGGATGATCTTTGAGATTGTTCCTACTTGGAAATGTTGCTCCCACTTCCGTGGGTTGGTGGGAGTACCACAATGACAAGGGGCCACATCTGTTGTCCTCACCAGGCTATCCACTGCACCTACCATAATGTCTGGGATATAACAGGCTTGTAGGAAACCGTGTTGGATGTTGGGTGAAGGAATGACTCTCACTCCTTGCACACAAGAGGAGCTGGGAATGATCTGTCCCAGCACATGACTCACCTCCCTCGCCTGCCCTGAGAGGTCTGATAAGAACTTTCCCATCAGCCTGAACACATTTGTGCCCATCTGTTACTAAGTGCATTAACATGTTTCTTTTGCTTTTATCACAAAATGTGGTCCATCAGGCTTTTTTTGGGAAAAGGGCTATTTTTCAAAATACTAAAGACAAATCTAGGAAATCACTTTGAAGCTTTAGTTGCTATAATGAGGAGCCCTCAAACGTTTTGTGTGGAAT
The DNA here is from genome assembly GCF_009834535.1 of Camelus ferus. Lineage (NCBI taxonomy): Eukaryota > Metazoa > Chordata > Mammalia > Artiodactyla > Camelidae > Camelus > Camelus ferus. The sequence continues at coordinate 37,319,663 of NC_045702.1, forward strand.
GTTCTGTAAACTGATTGGAACATCTCATTGTCAGGGTGAAAACAATCTCACAGTTACATTGCAGTTGATACGGAGTGACTGAAAATGGGTCCACTTTTGTGCATACTTTAATGAACATTCAACCCTGCAGAGGAAACATCTGCATGAAATCCCCTCTGTTCCAACACACATTTTGTCATAACATAAATTGTTGGCCAAGATCACATCTCTCTACTCACCCCCATCAAACAAAAATAAAAGGCCCACCTGTGAAAACCCTGCTCTCATTGTGAAAATTCCATATGAAGCAAAGAGGATAGAACCATTTCCACTAGGCACTGTGTTGCATCCTCCAGTCCCTATGTTCATGGGCTCCTAGCTGCTCTCCTAGTGCAGTAACACAAGTCTCCTCTAGGTGGCTCTGCCTCCCTATTATCTACTTCTACCCGGAAGTGGCCCCAAATCTCTAAGCGCTAGTCCTAGTTCTATTAGAGCTTGGGCCAGCGGCTCTGAAATGTATATTCAAACCTCACTAGCCTGAGTGTTAGTGGATGCTACACACACCGAAGAGAAAGCCATTATACATTTAAATGAGGGGACATTGGGAAAGTCCACTGGTGGGCAGCCCTGGTCTAGTCTTAGCAGAGCTGCAGGCATCACTTCAGGCTGGTGATGGGAATGAACTAGAGTCAGGTTAAGTGTCTGGCCAGGATTTCCCAGCATGTACTTTTTAAAAGACATTTATTTGGCAAGATTCTCAGTGGAAAAACAAGGCATTGTAGTTAAATAAATTTGGGTAAGGCTGTATACTGTTCTCTTTGGAGTATCATAAAGCGTATTAGTGTTTTAAAAGCTCTGAAACGATCTGCAGGAAAAAAAAAATCTGTTTAGCTTTGTTTAACTCAGGCTTATAAGAACTACTAGTATCAAGTAGAGCTGTGTTCTGTGGAAGGCATTCCTGGGGGTGACTGACATCTACAATATTTCTGAGGGTGAGGGCAAGAAGCTGGGGCCTCTGCACTTGGAGGGTGCAGCAGAGGCTCTCACCTTTGGCAACTCAACCAAATGACCAGTATCACGGGAGGGGATGTGTGTGTGGACTACCCAGTACATATTAAGGAAACTGCCCAATCTTCCAATTGGGAAAGGGAAAATCCCATTTATTGAGTGCTTTATCTGTGCCAGGTGCTGGGTTAGATTCTTTTTATGCAACGAATATATTCTTCATGGCACTTTCTGAGTAGATGGAATCGCCACTTCACAGGAGAGAAGACCCAAGAGCAGGGCGGCAGAGTCACCTGCGTGAGTTTGCATGTTAGTGAGTGGGAGAGCCGAGACTGAAACTGGCTAGCCTTGAATGCCCTTACTTTGTATTTTGTTTTGTTTTTAAGACACTATACCAGGGAGTTATTGAGAGTATTTTAGTAAGGAGGTAACTTGGGTTGATTTAACTTCAACAGCCCATTAGGATGTAGAAGAAAGAGTGGACGTAACATAGGAGACCCAAGTAAAAATCCCAGTGTTACTACTTCCTGGCTGGGTGGCCCTGGCCAAGTCATTTAACCTCTTTGAACTCCAATGACCTCTTCCCTAAAATAAGAACTATTTGTGGAGAATTAAATTAGAACTAGGAGTATGGACTAAGTACATGTGTACCTAGCTCCAAAATGTCTATGTAGTCCCGTGGGCCAGCCCTTGCCGTCCCCACCAGCTACAGGCAAGCGGTGGCTGATCACATTCTGTCTGGGGCTCTGAAGGGCCAGCTGTGGGGCAACACAACTCAGGTTGTCTCTTCTGCACCTCCCTAGGGTGTCGGAGTGTTGGATGTTAGCCAGGACCAGGTCAGAGAATAGACCCGAAGCAAAGTCCCAGTTATCAGAAGTCAGAGCTAAATTTAGGATGCAACTGTGAAAATGAATAGTTAACAGGCTCTCTGAAGTCGGGAGGTAATTATCTGGCAGTTTTGATTAATGCAGACAGGCCATGCCGATAATTTGTCCGGTTCTCAGCCAAATAGCCCCTCTCTCCCCCCCAGTATTTTTCTTCTCTGAACCATCTTGGTTCTTACCCCTGGGATCCTTTTCATATATGTTTACCCTTAGTTGTATGGGATTTTCTTTTGTGGGAATTACTGAATATTCGCTTTGACTTGCTCTTCCCTTAGACCAAAGATTGCAAACTGGTGAGCTTGGGCCGCTCTTCAGCCCTCAGAACATTCTACTTGGCCTACACAGGTTACAAAAAATTAAGCTTTCATTAGAAAATTTAGGGATTTCACACAAAGATTTAGATTTCTCTACTGTATGATCCAGCAATTATACCCCTGGGTATATCCAAAGGAAATGAAAACACTAACTCGAAAAGATACATTTACCCCAATGTTCATAGCAGCATTATTTACAATTGCCAAAATATGGAAGCAACCTAAATGTCCATCAATAGATGAATGGATAAAGAAGATGTGGTATGTATGTGTGTGTGTATGTATATCTGTGTGTGTATACACACACACACACACATATATATTATGAAATACTACTCAGACATAAAAAGAATGAAATTTTGCCATTTGCAACAACATGGATGGACCTGGAGGGCATTATACTTAGTGAAACAAGTCACAGAATGACAAATACTGTATATTATCACTTATATGTGGACTATAAAAAAATAAACAAATGAATAATAGCAAAACGGAAACAGACACGGATCCAGAAAACAAACTGGTAGAAGGAGGAGCAAGACAGGGGTAGGGGATTAAGAGGTACAAACTATTATGCATAAAATAATTAAGCTACAGGGATATATTGTATAGCACAGGGAATGTAGCCAATATTTTAAAATAATTTTAAATGGAGTATAATCTGTAAAAGTACTGAATCACTATGTTATACAACTGAAACTAATATAATATTGTAAATCAACTATACTTAAGTAAAAAATTTTAGATTTGTGATTCATCTTAAAAAAATAGGAAGACGGAGCCACACAGGGCCTGGGCTCCCCCAGGACCACATAGGTAGCTGCTGCCTCTTCTCAGGGTCTCTAGTTTCTTCCCGTCCCACCAAGCCCACCCCAAAGTTCCTGTGCCAGCTGGAACTTGTTAGTAATGCAAAACCTCAGGCCCCACCCAAGACCTACTAATACAGAATCTCCTAGAAATTTGTATTTTAACAAGCCCTCCATGTGACTCTGATCCAGGCCCAAGTTTGAGAACCACGTGTATAGAGAGATCCCTGAATGAAACTCAGCAGTCATGGCTTTTGCTTCAGCTTTGGCTTTAGACTCTAGTTAAAATTCGGTCTCATTCATTCGTTCATTCGGCCAGGCATCCAATGCACAGATGAACAGAGCACTTACATGTAACAAACACCGTGCTAGCTGCTGCTGAGACGGAGCCGCCCCAGACAGACGGTATCTGCTCTCACAGAGCATGCAGTCCCGTGTGGGACTGAGACAGAGACTGTAGTTTTGTCACCTGCTCCTATCACTGGGCTGGATCAGCGGTTTTCAAGCTGAGTTCTGGCCTCAAGCTCTACGGGGGAGGGGGTAGAGAAGGAGGCTAAGGGATGGGCTCACTCCTGCCTTTGGATTAATCTGAGAATCTTTACTTTGATCTCTTTTATATTTTAAAGTCCCAAAAAGACTGAACTGGGGGGAGGCGGGGAAGGTTCTGCTGTTTAAACAGTTTGAAAGCTACTAGACTTGGCAATCATTTAGGTACCTTCCGGTCTAACATGCTAAGAAACACATTGGAGCACTAGAAAACATTTTCTTTTAGGTGAAGTGTGGAGAGAAGCATCCTAAAAAAGTCCATCCTACATCACACCCATTAGGATGGCTAATATAAGAAAACAACACAAAAATGTAAGTGTTGGTGAGGATGCACAGAAATAGGAACTCTTGTGCATTGCTGGTGAGAATGCAAAATGGTGCAGCCACTGTAGAAAACAGTATAATAATTCCTCAAAAAATTAAACATAGAATTACTGTATGATCCAGCAATTCAACTTGTGGGTGACACTCGAAAAGAATTGAAAGCAGAGACTCAAACAGATATTTGTACACCAATGTTGTTAGCAGCATTACATTAACCAAAAGGTGGAAGCAACCCAAATGTTCATGGATGGAGGAATGGGTAAACGATATATACATACAATGGAATATTATTCAGCCTTAAAAGGGTAGGAAGCTCTGACACAAGCTGTAGTATATTTAAACCTTGAGGACAATATGTGAAATAAGCCAGTTACAAAAGGAAAGATATTGTATGATTCCACTCATGTGAGGTGCCCAGAGTACCTCAGATTCATAGAGACAGAAAACAGAAGAGAGGCTGCCAGGAACTGGGGGAAGGTAGAATGGGGAGTTAGTGTTTACGGGGCACAAAGTTTGGGAAGATGAGAAAGTTCTGGAGATGGATGGTGGTGATGATTGCACAACATTGTGAATGTTCTCAATGCCACTGACTTGTGCACTTAAAAATGGCTAAGATGGTACATTTACGTGATTTTTTCCATAATAAAAAGAAATCCATCTGACCAGTTGCCTATAAACATTCCCCCCTTCACTGTCTCCTCCTTTTACTGTCTCCATTCAAGCTATTTGTTGTTGTTGCTATTTTGAATAATTTACCACTGGGAAAGTCAATGCAAATGAAATAATCTCACTCACTGGGAGGATGCGACACAATACTCCAGGCAGTGGTTGAGAACTGTAGCTGGTGTGGGTCACTGGAAAAGGTCGATGTCAGTGCCCAAGTTGGTCCTGCTGAACTTGAGTGGAGAATGGATTCGATCTAGAAGACAAAACACCAAAGACAACAATTGTGAATACTCCCCAAAGATGGAGACAACTGTAATCTTCTAGAGCCTCAGGTATTTTCTCATACAAGGTGGGGAGAATTGATTGCTTCATGGCTCAGTAATCTCAGCTACACATTGGTTTGAATCCTTCAGCCCTGTGGTCCTCATGCTCTGGTGTGCACCAAGCTTATCTGGAGCACTTTGCTAAAGACCTCTGGGCCCTACCCCTAGTTTCTGATTTAGTAGGTCCTAAGTGGGGTCTAAGAATCTAATTCTGGGTGATGCTATTGTCAGTGTGGGACCACACTTTGAGAACCACTGTTATAGGAAGCTTAGTTTTCAGCTGAGGAGGAATGAAACATAGATGGGAGGGAAAAGCTGATAAGGAGGGTGATAGATGTGCACAGTGCAACGTAAGGGAGGGTGAGGAAGGATGGAGTATTAACTTGCATTCCAGTGTCATTTCCTGCACCATTGCTGTGGTTTGGGGGCAAGTAACTCAATTTTGTCATGTTAAAATGCAGAACTTATGTGAGGATTTTGTGTGTGGAACTCCCGGCATCATGCTCACTTAAAGGTGTCTACCATTCTGTTATGTTATCCGGTGGGGAGCTTTGGGGACAACATGAGCATATTAGGGCCCAAGAGCAGGGGCAACCCAGAAGGGGAAAGAAGCATTACGAGGGGCCAGGGAGAGGGGAACAAAAACCAAATTGACAGTTTTGTATGGGCCTGGCATTGTTCCAAGCTCAATAGGTTTTGAAGCCCCAGAAAAGCTGGCAATTGGACACTTAAAGATGTCCACGTAACCACAAACGAGTCCCACTTGCTCTAAATCATCTTTAACGCTTCCGCTGGCCAGAGCGCACCATGAGTCATTCACAAGTGTGCTGAAATCTGGAGACTTCCCTCAAGGCCCAGAGGTACAACCTCTCAGATCCAAGACACTCTCAGCTGATTGAACATGATGGGAGCTGAGTTACAGTACATCACCCGGCCCCCTATTGTTCACCCAGCCACCATCTCCTCAATCACCACTAGTCAGTGTCATTGTCATGAATTAGTACTTCTCACTGGCTTGGATATCAAGGGGCAAATCCAAGGTCCCTTCCCTGGTCTGGTTTCCAAAGGAAAGCTAAACCTTAGCCTCAGATCTGTGCTGACACAGAGTCCGGCGAAATACACTGTCATCAGGGCTACACAACAGGCTTCCGGGTGGATTTGAGAGCCACCTGGCTGACAGGGCTTTATTCTGCTCCACTGCCATGGCGGCGAGGGGATGTGCTGATGGATCACGATGACACTGGTGAGTGACCTGGCCGTGCACATGTCACCAGCAGGTTCTCAAAAGAAGAAACACTCACGTGTATTAGATCCCTGTCATTGTATAAAGACTCATTTATTTTTTAGCATTTTCTCTAAGGTAAAAATGTGGATGGTAACAGCAATAATACAACAGTATCCAGCCATTTAGATTGTGCAGTGATGAAGCCAAGGTCGACTTTACTGGGGAAAGGAGAATGAACAGCTCCGCTGCTGGGTGCAGCCCCAGCCCCTTCCTGTGCTTAACCTGCCTGCAGCACAGAACCCAGGGAAACTGGCCCTGGGGGAGGCAGTGCTGAGGAGGCTCACTTCGGAGTCTTTGGGGGAAACTTCTAGGTTCAGTATTTGTGATGGGGCCACTGCTGCAATGTGTGCTTGCAGAAAGCTGAGACGAAGAGGTTTGGGAAACACTTTTCTGCCGCCTGCCATGTCCCAGACTGTGTTGTACGAGAAAGCAGCTCCGTAAGATGTTTCCAGAAGCACCACACAAAAGTGATTTGAAAAGTGTGGGAAACATTTCCCTCTATACCTGCCCCATTTGTGGTCAGCAGACTTGCTGCACAAACTCAAGTCTGGAAAGAGAAACATTTCCAGGCTCCATTTTTAAAAAACGAAAAATATATTTTAAATCAGGAAGCGCAAAATTGGCCACTGTTTTTAGGTGCTCTTTCATTGTCCCTCCCCCCCCCCCAAGGTGGGGACAGGAGCCCTTCATTCTTCTTCATGGGGTCAGTGACTATCCTGCTCCTTCGGCCTGTGTGGCATCATATACCCAGCACTTGGAGTCCTGCAGAGGGCCTCCTCAGAGGCAGCCTCTGTTCAGGACTCGACCCAGGGACAGCTACCCAGCCTTGGCTGGAGGTGGCCCAGGGGAAGAGGAAGAGCTGGCCAGTACGTGGCCAGGGAGACCTTTCTAGGACATGATATAAGCAAGGGAATCAATCTCACTTAATTTAGTTTCTTGCTCTTGAAGTTTCACCTGGGAATAGATCACAAAGCTGGATGACCATCACGTGCTTATCTGCTACACAGCTGAACTCAACAGAGAGCCTCACTTTGGGTACTTCTCAAATTTCAGTCCAATTTTCTCCTGAGTGTCCCTCCCACAAACACCTCATACCTCCTTGGCTTCAATTCTAGACTGACACTTCTTATATCTGGGCCTTGAATCCTGCCCTCCCTCTGAGCACTACAGCACATCTCAGAAGCTCTGACAAACAATCTCACTGTCTGGTCAGCAATCAAACACACAGTCTCAAACCACACACATCCTCATCCCCCACCATTCTCTTTCTTCTCCTAGTGTCTTGATTTTTCCCCCCTGAGGCCCTCTGTGTTTGAAGACATTTATCCTCTGCTTTATTTTAGTAATCCCTTATTCTAACCTGTGCCCAACCATGTACTAAGCTCTGTTGATTTCCCCTTTTAACCCTTATTTTTGTCTGTCCCTACTTCTCAGCTCTTACAGCCACGACTCTGCTCCAGACAATCATCCTTCGTGCCTGGAATATGCACCACGCTGACCTGAACCCCTCTCTCCAGGCTGCTTTTATGGCCCTCTTTCCCAACTGCATCGCCTTCTCACTTCTCAGCCTCTTTTTTGCTTCTCCCCAGTGTTGCCTTTGGCCCAGTCAGACTGGTTTTCCTGCCAACCAGAACCCTCTTTCCCTCCTCTGGGTTTCTTTCCTCTACTTGGACTCCCTTGTCACCTCTCTGCATCATGGTGAATTAAACTGTTTGATGGGTGTGGGCACTGACCAATCATAATGGACACCAACCCGCCAGGATCGGGCATAGACCAATCAGAAGAGATGCCAGCCATGCACAGTGGACGCTGCTCAGTATCAGCTCTGCCGCCTCCTTGACCGATTAAGAGGGGCCCCGGCCAACCTTGTCAGTGACATGGATCCACCCTGGCTGCTTGGGCTTCACGTTCTCTCTCCTCGTCTGAGTCACACTCCTCACATATAACTGGAGAGAAGTCTATGCTGTTTGTTAGATTTTTGTGTGAGCTTTTCTTTATTTCTTCAAATAGACTAAGAGATCCTTGGGGGCAGAGACCTCACTCGACATCAGTGAGTCTCAGAGTGTGGTACCTGAAACAGCAGGATCACCTGGGAACTTAGAAATGCAAATTCTCAGGCCCTACCCCAGACATACTGGATCAGAAACTCTGGGAGTGGGGCCCAGTAATCTTGTTTTAACAATCACCCTCCAGGTGATTCTGAGGCACACTCAAGTGTAGGAATCACCTTGTTACACAATGTGGGGTGACTGAGTCAAAGTCTTGATGGTAGCTCTCAATAAAGACTCATCATGCTAGTTAAATGTTTGTACCGCCTTTGCATCCTGCATAGTGCATGGCGTTAATTATGTGTAGCACCGACACTTGGATTTGGGTTCAACAAACATTCAGTAATCACTTGGTATGTGACAGATTTGGGACTAGGAACATTTATGCTGCTGATGACTGAAAATAATATTTATGGGATGTGTAATTTGAGCTCTGTTCTAGAGAAGGATTTAAACAAAATACTATTATTCATTGAATGACATTTTAATATCTGAAATTAGGATGCATTTTATAACCGATAGCATGTCATAATTTAATGATGTGTCTTATAATTAATAATGTTTTAGATGCAATAAAATTCAGTAGAAAATGTATGGTCCTTTCCATTTTGGATAAAACTGTGTGTGTGCATGTGTGTCTGTGTATATGTGTGTGTTTATTCACTACCCTCTTGTATTTACTTGTAACAAACATAATTGTTTAACACTGAAATCTGGGTTCACAGGGGCAAAAATGTTGCAAAATATTCTGGGCCTTTACGATCCACCTTGGACATACAAGAGGCACTTTTAGAAGAGGACAAAGAGTAACTATTTACATTCTCCATTTCCCAAAAGGATAACACAGATCCTCCTTGACTTCATTGTCTACTCCTCAGGAATTTCAAAATATACAAGGAAAAATGTGAAGTTGGTTTCACCTTTCCAAACAGTGGCCTGAATCTCACCATGCTTAGTCAATACTTAGAAAAATAACAAGTTTATTTGGCTAGGATTTAAAATAACAGCTCTGATGATTTGTTATACATTTACCACTTTATTTCTCTTTTGAGGTGAGCACCTAATTCTGCGTAGTGTGTTTGTAAAAGCAGGAAGAAGAAAGGACCCATTTGAAGCTGGGCTACCCCCGCTGCACACCAGGCCCCCACAGAGAAAGAAGGGCATGACTTTCTGAGAGGTGGTCTTAGTGTTGGCAAACATGTTCTTAGACACAGAACATTTAAACCTTCCAGCGTTTTCTGACCAAGGCTAGAAAAGATGGTAAATAGGGTTTATTCTGAAATGGCTTTTTGGGTTGGAATGCATAACTCCAAACACATCAATCCCTGCTGTTAAGACCATCAATCAGTTGTTCCCTTGCCTGCTGATTTACATACAAACCCTAGCATTTGGGACTCTGCACAGTGAGACCCTCACCTTCTATTTCACTATTTTTATACCTCCCCTTCACTGACCCTATTTTTCAACCAAGCTTGGCAAGCCGGGACCTCTTGGCTATGCCCTACCCTTTCCTGCCTCTATGGTTTGCAAGAAAATTCCAAATCTCCTGCTTTTGAAAATTCTATCTATCCTTCAATGACCTTATCTCAAGTATCACTTTTCTCATGGAACCTTCCCTGTTTGCCAACTGACCTAATCTGTCTATCCTTTGATCCTCTCTAACATTTTTTTTGTCTGATATTTATATTTTACCACTTTCTTATTAAACTTCCCATATTAGTGCTGTGCATCTTAAAGTGTGGTCAGTGTTGCTCGTATTAGAACTGCCTGGAGCCCATTCCAAACCTATTGAACCAAGATCTGCAGGATGAGAGTCAGGAATATGTGTGTTTAATAAGCTTTTTAGTGTTTCCACTAATGCCCATTATGAGGATTGCTGCTGTGGTAAAAAGAGTTCCCCCACTTTTTTTTATAAGTTCTAGAACATTTCATACATATTCAAAAACAGAATGGATAAAAGCATGTATCTTCATGAGCCTACCACTCAAGCTTAACAATGATGAAAACAAGGCTAATCCTACCGCTTCACCTACACTTTCCCCCACTTCCTCTACTCCCCTTGGATTATTCTGAGAAAATATCAGTTATTATATCATTTCATCTATAAATGTTTCTTAATGCAATCTAAAAATAAGGACCATTTTATTTTAAATCATAATCACAATAGCATTACCATTCCTGAAAAATCCCTAATTCCTTGGTGTGGCAGGCAGAATAATGCCACCACCACCACCACCACCACCACCACTGCCCCCCACCCCCAGTACCCCCAAGATGTCCACAGCCTAATCCCGGGAAACTGAATACATAGCAAAAGGGATAAGGTCATTCTGAACTGAAGAACTCCTCATAGTTTGGACTTTCCCATTAACAAGCCCATGGCGTAGTTGAACACATTCCTCTATCCCCTGTATTTCCCCACAAGCTGATGGTGGAGTTAGTGGCTTAGTCAGGTTCAGGCCTGATTTTTTGACAACAGGTGGTGTGTACACCTTCCTGCTATATCACGTTGGGATCCAATGTATAATTCCCCCTCAGGTTTTTTACCTAATGAATTTCTCAGTTGTTGATAATTATTAGCTAGAACTATTTCTTCATAAGCGGTTGCAGAGTGGTGATACTCTAAATTTATCATTCCTCTTTTCGTTTATTAGCTGGAATCTTCTAAAACACACCAACTCTTTAGGGAATCCAAGGTATAGTTCATGCAAGAAGGTCAGGAGAGCTGCTTGATTGTGAAAAGGCTCTGAAGACCAGGATGGGTTCTAATCCTGCATCTGCTATGTAGTGGCAGTAGCTTGCCTTGAGCAAAGTACTGCCCCTCTCTGAGCCCCAGTTTCACTAATATAAAATGGAGACAGCATTGTAGGTTTATTACAAGAATTCAATAAATGAACTTATGTAAAAGCAACATGCCTGCTACAGAGGAGTACTCATCAAATATCTGCAATTACAGTCAAGTCCTCCAGCAACAGCCCCAGAATTGGGTGCTTGTGTGAATTTCTGAAAACACAGCTTCAGCTTGCTATCCGGAGCCTGCCCTGGGAAACTACATCTGCCTCCTTTAGGGACTGGGAGTGGGGATTGCTCCTGGTGTGTTTGCAACTCTAAGGCTGCCCTTCCTCCCTGGGCTCCTCAAGGCCCTTTCAGAGCCCCTCAGAGCTGCAGCCGTGACTACAGACTGGCTCAGAGGCAGCCCCAAGTCTTCCTGTCGATGTTTCCCCAGGGCTTGCAGTTCATGGCTGAATTTATGTTTTACTGCAAACATTTTCAGCAGGGAGCATGGGGAGCAGTACAGGTGGCAGGGTTAGGAGAGGGTGGCCTGATTATCCTCCCAACCCGGCCATTAGCTGTTTGTGTGGCAAGCCACTGGAGCATGGCCGGCCCCAAACCAAGGCGGGCGGGGGGAGTCTCTGAGGCCCCTTCCAGACTGAACCCGTCCTCATCGGAGTGCTACAAGCTCAGCAAGAAGGGCGGGGAGGGTTTCGCCCGCCTCGGTGATGTTCTCCAATCTCAGGCCTCCCCAAAAAGAGTCGTCCTCCCTCCAGCCTGCCTGGGCTGAGTGACCGTCTCTCTAACTGGCTGTGACCCCCTCAGGCCTGTTCTGCATAATCAGAATAAATTGGAGGCTAAAATATTTGTCTGGGCAATTCCGATCAAAAACGCCCCTTGCTTTGATCTTTCAGTCAAAACAAGGTATTCTCCCTGAATTCTGATGACATTAACCTTGAGCAGTTGTTCTGCTGGGAAGGCAGGCTTCTCAGGGCTCATTAAGGCCCTTTCTCAGCCGCTCAGCCCTGACCAGGCTCAGGGCTTTGTGTTTTGCCTTCGTTTAACGTAAATAGTTATTGGCAAGTGTGGAGTTCGACCTGGAAATCCAGTCTTCAGTGGTGCCAACTGCTACCTGCCCTTTGCCTGCACATTCAGGAACTGGGTTTAGCACCCTCACAAGGGACAGCAGAAGTGTGGGGTGCCAAAGGGATGGGTAGGCACCTGAGTGGTAACACTCTTTGGGAGAGATTATGGGGATCCAGCAATCCTTTCCATTTTGCTGCAAAGATAATTGGTTCAGGAGCTTCAGCAGTCAGTTCTGTTAGGTAAATGACTGGTCTCCACAGATTTGTGCTAACCTTGAGAAGCCTACTTTCCTTCCCACCCTTTCTCTCTGACTAAGTGGGAAATCCTTCAAAACTGTGATGGTAAAACTAGGGGCATGGGCATAGACTAAATAACCTTTCCTGCTTCTATCACAGGGCAGTGAAAGAGGATGGAAAACGAATAAACTGACTTTTATTATGAACGTTAGTTTTTAGACAACCTCATTAGTTGTCTCAGGATAGTTGGAGAGGATATCTATTGTATTTTGTCAACCAAGAATCCTTTCCTCTGTACTGGCTGCATGGTCCTGTAATGCATGGAGCTGCCATTGACTGCAACCACCTCCACCCACCCTTCTAGCCATGAGGGTAGGCACATGACTCAGCAGGCCAGCTGTAGCTATCCCACCCTGTGGGCCCGTGATTGGTCCTGAGATGGGTGCTGACCCCATCCAAGCCTATCAGAGCCCTCTGGTGGGTTTCTGAGGCTCTCAGTTTCCTTGGGCTGCTGAGATGATTTGATGTAAGCTAGAGTTATCTGCGGCCATGCTCTTTTCCCCATTGCTGTACGAGAGGTCAGTACTGAAAGAGAGGCTGAACCAAAATATGGAAATGTGTCACTGAGGCTAGCTTTATCAGTGAGCTCCCCAGTTATATTTGTTACATGAGCAGCATTTGCTGGGTTTATATCACTTGCAAATACATGAGTTTTGGCCCAGACAGGGATTACAAGTCCAGACCTGGATTCATATTCCAGTCTGCCACTCACTTACTAGCTGTGTGAACTTGGGCAACTTGCTTAACTTCTTTGAACCTGTTTCCTTATCTGTAAATGGGGAAAATGAGATCTACCTCACAGGGTTATTATACTGACTGAATGTGAGATAATATATATTTAGTGTTCAGTTCAGCAACTGGCAAACGGTAGGCACTCAAGAAATATTTACTTAGTACATAAAATAATATTTGTTGAATTAATTTAAGGAATGCTTTAATTCTTAGATTAACTTTTGTTCTCAAAGCAGGTCCAGGTACTATTGGAGTTATGAGTAGTGAGCCAGGGGCACCAGCAATCACAGAATAAACACACAGTTCTTAGATCATCAATCAATTAATTCAATATATTTGTACATTAAAAGAAAATGAATATATTATGGAATAAAATACAAACATCACACACCTGTTTTAGATAAAAGACAAGAATTCAGAAAAACTCCCTGCATGTTGAATGGACACTACCCTTTTCCATTAAGTGTGCTCTGATGATACGGTTTCCAACACAACACACTGAAGAGGAGCAGCATGGGCCTGGGTGCTGGAGGTGGTGGCCCTAGCACGCCTCTGTGGCTCACGGTGCCTCTGTGAGGCCTGGGCAAGCCATTTTAACCTCTCTGATGCTTTCTTTTTCTTCCAAAAATGAGTTTGCTTGTCCTTGGATTTTCTTTAAGAGTCTAACATCCCATTTTTGCCATGTGAGTTAATGAATTCCTTGTCAAATATAAACGTTAAAAGGGTGGACTGAATGGATTGATTTATTAGGTACAGGGTTTATCTAGTTTAATTTCAGTTCCAACTCTATGATTCTACTTTAAACCTTAACCACATATAGTGCAATAATTTATGATTGGCATAAACATTTTCTAGAAGTGTGATACACCTAGGTTTTTCTAGTAGTAGTTGACAAATATTCATTCAACATTGATTTTAGTACAAATAAAATATATCATAATACTATATCATAAAATCAATAATCAAATAGTGATTTTAATAAATACGGATCATATATGTGTATGGCAATATGTTTAAAGCCGAAAGAAAGCTGGCTGGGTATAAACCCAAGCAAGCAAGGCAGCACTCTGGGCATTTGTGGGGAAAAGATGAGGGTTTTCTTAAACACACAGGTCAACATAGAACTTTGCTTTGCCAGTCAGAAGGAGAGAAGAGGGCTGTGATAGAGACATTTAATATTTGCCAAATATCCCTGGTTCCTGGGCCTGGCTTCAGTAAGAGTCTCTGCATGGTCTTCCCTCCACACTCTCCAGCAGGAGGAGAGATCCTTTTGGGAGTGATGGAGAGAAGATGGGTACCAGGCTGAGGTGTGTTTGTAGAATGAACGGGAGGGCCAGCCTTATGGAAGTCCCAGAGCACCAGCACCGTGCGGGACACTCAGGGAGAGCAGCTTGGGAGGAGCGCAAGGCTTCACCCTGTCATCATTTAAGAGTGTGTGAGATGGACTTAGAACGCATCCAAGATGATTTTTCATTATGAAGACTGTCTTTGGTGTCTTAGAAAATGGTTTAGTCCAGTACTGAACATGATTTTTCTTTTCTCCTAATTAATTTATTTTCTGCCAAAGAAATTGACTGTGTCCCTTTAAGCAGCACCAACCTCAGAGTAAAATGCCCCTGGAGGGAAACATGGGATCAATTTTTTTAGCTGGGACAGTGCAGCCTGGCTGTAGGACTTAAGGCTTTTAATTTGCTTATACATAGAGTGGCTTGAGCTCTATACATCACCAAATCAATGCAAACCAGTTTACTTGAAGCTGGTTCAATTTTAAAAGAATTTCATTAACCAGCAATAAAAGGCCTGGTTTAATATAATTACTATAGGATCCCAAGCTCATCAGGAAGGATTCCTTTTCTATAATGATCTTAACATTTATATTATGGCATTTTCTAAGGAAAAAAAAGGAAACAGAAAGTATACTAGAAGAAGATACTGAAAATAATACTTTTATTCTCATGAAATTCAGTTTTGGAACTATCACTAAATCAGCCTTTTTCCCCTCAAATGGCGAGGACCTCAGGGGGGAAACATATTTATGTAAACATTCATGATTAGATGTCTATAGGCACATACCCCTAGACACATGTTCGATGCATTATCTAATCCACACAGAACTATAACCACTCAAAGGTGAAAGAGACCTTAGTGGCATTTAATACAATCGCTTGATTTTACAGAAGAAGAAACTGAAGCTCAGAGACCATAAAAGCTGATCAAAGGTCAGCCATCTGGTTAGCAGCGATGAGGGCCTGAAGTCAGGTCTTTGCTCTCCTCGCTGGGGTCCAAACCTGGAAGCCCTTGCCCACCTCACAGCAGGTGGGGAGAGGCATGGTGGAAAATCACCTGCCTGGAAGTACTTTCAATAAAAAAGAAGGAAATTCTGTAACTTGCAACATGGATGAACTGTGAAGACATTCTACTAAGTGAAATAAACCAATCACAGAAGGACAAATACTGCATGATTCTGTTTATAGGGAGGTATCTAAAGTGGTCAAATTCATAAAATCAAAGAGAGGACCAGTGGTTGCCAGGGGCTGGGAGGGAGGGGGAAACCTGGAGTTGCTTATCAACTGGCATAAAGTTTCACTTAAGCAACATGAATAAGCTCTAGACATTTGCTTGCAACACTGTACCTAGAGTGAACAATAATACTGTATTATACACTTAAAATTTTGTTAAGAGGACAAATCTCATGTTGTGTCCTTACTACAATAAAGGAACACTAATAATAAATTGTAAAGGACCACTTGGAAGTAAGGCATTTATATTTTTACAAAGAGAAGCTGGCCATCACCTTTGGTGACTTGGAAAAAAGTTTAGTCTAGCACAGAATGTGTTTTTTCCTTTCTCCTAATTAATTAATTTTCTGCCAAAGAAATTGAATGCATCCCTTTAAACAGCACAATTTCCAAAGCAAGGTGCCCTTGGAGGGAAGTGTTAAGGGGGGAAATTCTACTCCATCTCACTGAGATTTCATCCATGTGCCCACCCCCTGTACTAACTCTATCTTCTCCTGGAAGACTGTTAAATCTTATTTGTCTGAGACCTGAATTCCTTCTGGGCCCTGGGTGACTACCGGGTGGGGTTGGTGAGCTTTAAGATTGACACCCTGCACCATGCTCCGTGTCCCAGGTCTTTCTCTCACATGTTAAGCCCACCTGCATTCCCTGGGGTGGGCCCAGCCACTTCTAGTCTTCCTCCCCTGCTGACAATTTAACTTGCTGGGTAAGGCAGCCTGGGGTCCACTCTGCAGTTCATTTGCCTTAGGGTCAGAGAACAGAAAATGAGAACCTAAAGAAGGACCTTGAGCCTAAGCTCAAGTTTTAATTTGACTTTCACCAAAGAGCCTACATTAGGGGCTGTCAAGATGTGGCTCAGGTACTCACAGAGCAGTTCTTTCGTTTTCCATCTAGTTGGAAACTCAGAGAGGAGGAGGAGTAAGAGGCAGGGCAAGGTCTGACAATTCCTAGGCTTTCTGACCTTAATCTCAGTCCACAATCCCTTATCCAAATGCTGGGGGCCAGGAGTGTTAGAGAATTCAGAATTCTTCTCTGGTCACTAGGCTAGGAATTAGGTCCTAACATCCGGTCAGGGTTGAGAAATCAATTTTATTGGGATGACGTAGAGTTTACAAGGTTATAGACTTGCTCCTTTCAAATAATTCAGTACAGAATTAGATGCTGGAAACTTGGCCACCGATGGGCTGATGAGATTGGGTTGGGTGGCCTCCCAGGACAGCCTGCACCACCTGCTAACATCACCTTTGCCATGCTATAGAGTAATGGTTACAACCACTAGCTTGGAAATTCCAATAGTTTTAATTCCTGTTCACTGTTTAATGAAGTTGAGGCTTTTAGGAGAGTCATCCAATAGTCTAATGTTTGGTTCCTACCATAAAGATTGTGTTATCTAGTTGAGTATGAGCTCAGCCATTGTTACTGTTCAGTCACCCCACTAGGGTGTGAATTGGGTCCTTCTGAATTATCTCCAAATGTTAGTAGTTGTGTTTTACTGTTCCCAGAGGAAGAAAGGAAAGGAGGTCTGCAGTGTGCACAGCACAACAGGACTGAGGCAGCAACATGCCCATTTTACAAATGCGGAAAATGAAGCTTTAAAGAGCTACCTGTCCTGTCCCAGGCTGGCTCCCAGCCTCTGGCAGAGATCAAGGCAGCATTCCATCTGCTGCTTATAGTTTGTGAGCAGAAGAAAGACCTAATAGGACTTCTTTACCAGAAAGGCCAGTTAGGCCAGCAAAAGCAGATTTGGGGCTTCAGTGGTAGAACTCATTGTTCTTGAATTCTACCAGATACTTCTGGCCATGGTAACGTTCTGCTCTGGCAAGGGCTGCTTAAATTCTTCAGGTAAGAATGACTTTTCCTCAATGCCACCAAGAGCCATGGAAGGGACTGGCTTCTCTCTTCTGCATGAGACCATTGGAATGGTCTCAGGATGCCAGCAGCATTCCAAAATGCCGGGGGAAAGATGCCGATGGTGGGGAGGTCAGCCTTGAGTCGTGGTAGAAGGCTCAGAAAACAGGGTCTGATTTAGAGCAGATGTGAGAGGCTGCGAGGGGCCGTCTGTCCTCAGCTCATTCAGCCCTTTTGTTGTGTCTGCCTCTGTTTGCTGCCTCAGCCCCCAGTGGCCTAGGCTAGGACCACTCTATCTTTAGTTCACATTTCACCTTTCTGTCTGCGAGGTGCTTTTTCCAGCGAAGGAAAACACACTGCAGACACCAGCCTAAGTGCTGACCTCCCACCTCCGCAAGACCCTGTGACCTTGGCCAGGGGAGAGGCTTCCACTTGGGGCTAGTGGGGCTCCTTCTGGGGGTCTCAGAGGAAGGCTCTTATGGTCCGTGAATTTGTCAAGGCTGCTTAGTGGGACTGGTTGCCACGAGACCCCAGGACACTATCCTGGCTGCAAAGGAACATACAGGGTGAGGGAGGGACCCCTGGATTGGGTAAGTGACAGCCCAGACGTGGTGGAGGAAGGCAGCCCGACATTCTCCTGCCTCTTTTACAGGATCTGTATGGGGCCCTGAAAGTGTAGCTCCCTCTGCCATCTTCTTCATGCTTGATGTTCTCAGTCAGGAGAGGGGAAGGAAACATATGCACTAAATTTCTACTATTTACTGTTACTGTTGGCAACAATATTTATATGCTAATTAGGGAAACTGAAAATATAGAAATATAGAAGGAAGAAAAAGAATTCAACCCATTTGCTACCACACAGAGACAATCACTGTTAACATATTAGTGTACTTATTTCTAATCCTTTTGAGTCATATATACTTTTTACAGTTAGAATCAGGTGGTAAATACAAAACTGCACATAGTTGTTAAAAGCCTGTTTTTTTTTTTTTTCTGGTTATAAAGGTAAGGACATATTGTGTATACAGTTTAGAAAATGTATTAAAAGTAAAAAAAAAAAAAGGATTTCCAATATCTTACCACCCACAAATAATCACTGTTAATTTATTGGCATCTGTCCTGACAGCCTTTTTTCTATGCATTTTTAAATATAATCAAGATCATATTGCCTATTTGATTTTCAAGCTTACTCAATAAAGGAGATCCACAGATTCTAGAAGGAAGATGATATGAAGAGGAACTTGATGACAGATACCTGCTCTTGATCTTTACCCATTAGAAAGCCCAATAACTCAGTTAATTAAACAAACAACTTTTAAAGATTCAAAATGACTTCAGTTCTTGGGCTATAAGCATCGATCATCTATCATGCCACACAAAGCTGCTTTTAAGCATTTACTTTAACAGCTTTCCTGACAAAATGTTCCAACAGTGTAAAATGTTTCAGTGTTGTTAGCAAGTGATGGAACAGAATGGCACCCACAGTTATTGAAAACAGTAAGTTTCCTCTTGAATAAAGTGAAGGATGTGGTGTCAGAAACACAATTCCTGTTTAAGAAAAGAAGGTGGACCTTTAGCAGGGCCAAGTTCATGCTAGTTTTTAGAATCTACCTACAACACATAATCCAAATGGCTGCCCAAGTCTGGTGTCCAAACTGAGTAAAGGAAAATCATTAAGTTGTTAATTCAATTAGTCTCTTTGTTAGTGTATGATTTGATTCATTTTTCTCAGTAGGGATACATGGATGCTATATAACTGAAATGCCTGTGGGTTGCCTTCTTATATGAAAGACAGCTGGTCTGGGTTTTGCATTCTCGAGTCACTGCTTTTCCCGCCTCAGAATTTTGCAGGGAAATTTCATATTCTAGCCTTCAGGATTGCAGAGCTGCATGAGGCCAGGCTGATTTTTGTTCCTTTGCATGTAACAGATGTTTGTAGGACTTTTCCCTATTTTTCTTTATTATTAAAATTAATATACTTTTCCATAAATGCGTAGGTGTATTCCTATTTCGATTGATTTTTAGATTAGAATATGGCAACCCTTTCATTCTGATTAATCGAGCTCCCTATTCTTCCCAGGGAGTCTTTAAACTTTTTACTTTAATAAAAATGTTGTTGTAATCTTTGTCTACCTCAAAGACACCTAGGGTGTTGATTATCCATTTTCTGTCCTCCATATGTCTCATCCCTTTTTACAGTTTCATCTCTTTGCCGTGGTTCTCTACATTCTGAGGAAGTTTCTCAGGCTGGCCCTTCACATGTGGGTTCTCTTTTTCTGCAGTGTCAGTTCTGCTCTCTGCTGCCGACAATGAGGATTTTAATCTGTCATTGCATTGTTGGTTTCTACCCTTTTCTCTATTACCTTTCTCAGCTTCTTTTTAGTTCTCATCTTGTTGTCTTTTTATCTCAGCCTATCTTTTCCTAATTTATTTTTCTATTTCATACAGATGGATATTATTTTCCTAGGTCCAATTGTGGAGATCAAGTGCTCACTGACAAATTTCCTCTTGTTCATATAGTAGATTCTTTTTTGAGATACGGTATTCCTCTTAGTGTTCAATAGAATGTTTCCTTTTCCTTGGTTTCAAATATTTTTTCATGGTTTCCCATAGTGATCTATTTTTAAATGTACTCACCCTTAATCACAGGGAAATCTAGCCAAACTAACTGTTTCATATCAAACATGTGGCATGTAGTTTCCTTGAGTTGGGTATCTGTTCCTTTGGGTGACGGTGGCATCTCTTTACCTCATCTACATCCAGTGGGTAGCTGAATGTGCACATATACAGTTCAAATTTCAGCATCTTGATTCATGGGGTCTCAGCCACCATCAATCTTAGTTTTACCTTCTCCCATATCCCCAGATGATTCAGGAGAAATTGAGATTTGAGGTCAGTATGATTATCCCTCCTTAATAGATCATATATATATATATATATATATACACATACACATATACATATATATACATACCTTAAGAAAAGATAAGATGTCAGAAAGGAGTGCCTAGCTTTTGGACCTGTAGCAAAATTACAAATGAGATATCTCACAATCTAAACAATATATGCCCCAAAATATCCAAACCAATCTTTCAATAATTAGGCAGTTTTACAGAAAAATAAGATGTTTTCACTGTCTAGAAATACACAAAAAAGGAAGAAATTAACTGTGGGCTAAGTAACATAACTATTACAGATGGTGAGATAGGAATTCCTTTTAATCTAGATTTAACAGAGCCCTTTAGTCCTTTAAGGAAAATGAAATTAGTGTAATGGGAAAAAAAATTAGAGTTCAAAGTCAGATCTATTGTGCAGACGTCTGCCTTTCTAGTTCTCAGTCACATGACAAATACTTTTTAAAGATGGTGATGATGATGTTGATCAGAGTTTACAGCCAAAGATTTGAGGGCTATGTACATAGTTTATAGTAGAAACTCTGTATGTTTTCTCTTAGCCACACAGCTTAGCACCAAGGGATGGGCTGTGTTTCAAATGCTAGAAGATTCTGAGCTAAGCCCTATAAACTGTCCTGCGTGGGAAAATCTAGGGACAGCCAAGCAGGCAGGAAGACTCAGCTAATGTGAGTAATGCACACTGGGGCTTCTCCTCCCTGGGAGCAGGTCTCCTTGGAAGGCCCAGATCCCCTGCAGTCAGTAATAGCAACACACTTCGACCCCCAAAGCCTGCGGTGCAAGCAATCTGACATCTGTACCCAGACGCCAAGTGGGTAGGGGGCCGTGGTTTTCACACTAACCCTGCAGTACTGGGAGCCTGGACTCCCAACGTGAAGTGCTAATGCAGCGTGGCAGGGAGCCAGAGGTACCCACAGATGTGCTCATCTTTTATCCAGGGGTTGTACCCTGAAAGCTGCTGACTGCCCTGGGGGAGGATATATGAGATCAAGTTAAGAAAATGCTTATTTGGACTTCAGGGGGTGGGCAGAAAATTAGATCTAAACAGTTGAAGTGACTATAATATAAATTTAAATTTTCAAGGTTTTGTGTTCATTTTGCAGATTTTTCTCCCTTGTCTCCAGGAGGGAGAAAATTGCACAGGTCAGTCTGCCTAGCAATGAAAATCATCTGTTTGAATCCTATCTCACTTGGCCATCTTCCTATTTAATGGGAGAAACCCCTCATCAAAGCATGGATAGTTTTGGGTTTCTGGAAGGATGGTTTCCCCTCGTGGAAGAGTGTTGGCAGCGCTGTTCAGGGTCTAGTTACTGGGTTCTGACAGTTGATTTTACTACAGGGTTATTGGAGCTTGGGAAGTGATAGACTTTATTTGACTCTAAGTTATTTAGAACTCATCACACTATGATAAAAGCTGGTATTAATTTACTCCACCAGGTATATGCACTGATAATTTGTGATGCTACTTATAATGATTTAAAAAACAATGTCCTATTCAAAACTCATCACAAAATACTACATTCTAGACACTTATTGAAAATGATTCCATTAAGTGTGAGACACAAACGCTTAAGAAAACAGACTTGAAACAGATTGAAGCCAAAGCCAAACTAAAGCAACAAGACACCAGAATAAAGTCATCTTGCCCCCGCCCCAGTTTCCTGCCTGAGAGAAGATATTCATGTTGTCAGGTCTGTAGATTCCAAGTTGATCTACTGGTCCCCCTGCTGAGGTGAGCTATGACACCCTTCCAGGTGGTGACCTCCCTAGGCCTGGTTCAAGCCCAGGAACCAAATCCCAGAGGAAGCCAGGAGAGGAAGAAACATAGCCATCAAATGCGTAGAGACTTCAGTTCTAATTTCCATGGCTGTGTCTGTGATTTGCTGGGTGGACTTTATGAACCTCAGTTTGCTCTGTGGTATAGCAGAGGCATTAAATCAAAGGAAGGAGCCTCATGTGAGCTGGTATTTGGGCAAGTGGAAAGCAGCACAGGAAGCCCGGTCAGCTCCCTTATATCAGTCCCTGTTACTAAGCCAGAGCCAACACAGGATTTCCTCCAGTCTCCAGGTGGCTTCACCGGCCAGTTGCAGGGGCTCTACTAAGGGTAGCTTGGGCAGGCTTTGGCTTTTGCAAGGTCATTGCACAAGACTGGTTCTAAAATGCTGAAGACCCAGGCCTTTGGATTTCATTCTCCTTCCTTGCAGGGTGAGGGCACAAGCTTGTGGAGGGCCCACTGGAATGCAGCCAAAGCCAGGAGGATCTCACCAACAATATGGAGCATATATTGAGTGCAGAGTGAAAAGCTGGGGCAGGCGCCCCCAAATGTAGATCATTCATCCAGGGAGGGAGGATGAGGAGAAGAGCCAAGGACAGAATTAGATGGGACTAAGAGCTGAGGAGCACTGCATGGGAGAATGTCTAGAGGGAAATGCACTTAGGAGAAAGTACTCAGAGCACTTTTTTTAAACAGCACTTTTTAATGCATTCTTGTGTTGTATCTTGTAGACAATTATGGGGGTTGAAACTGTCCAGTGATGTAATCCAGAGACATGGACACTTTTGTCATCTGTGTTTTCAGCACCCACTTAATACCAGAGTCAGAATTCTCCAGTTTCAAAACACGCATGTCCTGACTACTCAGGCTACCACACAAGGCAGCCAGTACAGAGGTGGTTGCATTAAGCTGGCCCTTGAAGGCTACAAGCTCCAACCAACTTATCTGCCAGCATTCCAGTCTTCAGAAGAATTTCCTCCCTGGCCCCTGTTACTTCTTGGAAGTCTCAAGGGATGCTTGCATGTATCTGAGAATCAGTTCTGGTCACTGCTTGCTACCATGGCCAGAAAACAGTTGGCCCTGTAGGGATGGGTCTCAGAGGTAGCTGCTGAGCTGACCCTGAGCCTGCTGCCCAAGCTGCTGCCCAAGGATGGGTGGCTGGAGACCCTCTGCACCTTGGTGCTGGTGAGCTGGGCCTCTCCGAGTCTCAGTGTCAAGGAACCTGGCCACCTTCACAGCTGCTGCAGCTGGGAGCCCCCACTCCACTCTGACTCTGTGATGATGCACTTGGAATCCCAGCTGCTCTACTGGAAGTGAGAAAACTACCTGTTCCATCTCTTCTTCGTGTTAGAATTAGCCAGTGGCGGTGAAACAAGGCTGCACAAGCCTCAGGTGAGACAGCCTTTTCAATTCCCACACACGGCTCTTTGCTCCCAGGATGCACACTTGCCACACAAGTGACCTGGTCAGCATGGGGTCTGGTGTCCTTTTGTACCCGGAATCCCACTGATTCCTCCTGGGGGGAAGCCCCACAGCTCAGGCTGGGCCACAGTGTTGGACACCTATGTCCCTTGTGGTGGATTCTGCTTCAGGGTTTGTGGTGTCCCTACCACAATCTGTTTTACACTGGGGCCAACTCAGTCTATCAGATGTGTCCATAGGTATGAACAGTTACGCCACCTGACACTCCCGTGGGAACGTCTGGACCCCATGAGGACTGGGCGTTGGAACACTGATGGAACTAACATGGGGTCACCAGCACTGGAGGAGGAGACTGAACTGGGTTTGAGAAGAATCGTAACCCAGTGGAATGCCCATGTTCAACCCCAGCCTTCTCACTTACTGGCTGTGTGACCTTGGGCAAGTCACATTGCCTTTTTGTGCCTCAGTTTCTTCACCTACAAATGAAGGATGATACTAGTGTCTACTTTATGGGGTTACTGTGATGATTAAATGGCTCAATATCTGTAAAGCACTGGGCCTGGCATATTATACACATTCTCGTGATTATTCCTAAGTTTTGAGGTCGTCAGACATACCTAAGCTCACTAAATATGAAGTCACCCAGGCCAGGTAGAGCAAACATCTCATTGAGTATACCACAGAGGAAACCAGGGTTTCTGACCATTCAATGACATATAGCAGACAAGCAGCACTGAACCCACAGCAGTCCTTCTGGTATGGAATTAGGACCACGGATCCTGCCAGACCCGAAACATCATCCTTGGATCATTTTTTTCCCTACCTGAACAACTTGGACTCACAAAAACTGCTCCCATAAGGAGACTAAGGCGCCAAGTCCTGGTGGGAAAAAAGCAAATTGTCCAATGGGCATTAGGAGCATTTGCCCTCCTGACTCGTAATTATTTTTTCTGTTATTTGTACAGCTGAGTCAGAGGTTCCAGGAGAGTGAGGCAATTCCAGAGAGACTTGGGGAAAGGGAGTTAGGGAGTGAGAGAAAGAATCGGGAGAATGTTTTCTCTGAGTAATCAATTGATTCAGCTGTTTTGGCCCAGGAATTTCAATTTACTGGACATCTTGTATGGACTTTTCAGTACCTTTATAAAAGAATGTCTTGTCCATAGCGTTTTGGCATTTTTACTCCTGGATATAGCCAAA
Organism: Camelus ferus; assembly: GCF_009834535.1. Classification (NCBI taxonomy): domain Eukaryota; kingdom Metazoa; phylum Chordata; class Mammalia; order Artiodactyla; family Camelidae; genus Camelus; species Camelus ferus. The sequence continues at coordinate 37,344,401 of NC_045702.1, forward strand.
ACTTGAAAGTTTAAAGACCTAGGAAAGTCATTAGGGAGATCACAAAAGGTTGAGGCTGTGACTGTGAACTCTGGATTCAAATCTGCTCCAACTTTTTTACTAACAGCATCGTCAGATAGTCAGGAAAACTGCTGGAGGCCAGGTTTGCTAATATGGACTGATGTTGAGCTTAAAGGTTTCAGACTGGTCCTTTCTGTCTGAGAATGTGCAGCAGTCCTCCTAGAGATTAAAGAGGAACTTCACTCATTTTCTTCATTTTTTCCTTCACTAAGGTCTCCAGTGCTATTGCTCTAAGGGTTTTTTAATTATATATATATAAAAAAAAACTTGCATGGCAGTTTCAGATATCATTCCATATTTTAGTGCAATATTAGTGGACATTTCTCATCTTCTAGTGTTTTAAAGTAGCAGAATTTGTGTTTTAAGTGGTTATTAATATCACTAATTACTTCTAAGTGCTCTTCACCTTTAATGTTTATTAAGCATCTACTATGTTTCCAACTTTCTTTTCAGCGATTTGTGTGAGTCATGTTACTGAACAGAACATTGCATGGTTGGGGGAGGGTATAGCTCGGTGGTGGTGAGTGCATGCCTAGCATGCACGAGGTCTTAGGTTCAATCTCCAGTACAGCCATTAAAACAAACAAACAAACAAACCAACAAACAAACCTAATCCCCACCCCCAGAAAAAAGACGTTGCATGGTTAATTCTGTTCCTCTCATTTCATTCTTCAGGAAATGAGGGCTCAGAGAGATCAGGTGATTTGCTCAAGGCAAAAATGGAGGAGGCAGGGTTTCAACCTAGACGAGCCACATCCCTGCTCACAATCGATTGCACCCACTCTTTGATGTCTAACTATCCTCTAACTGCCCTTTCCAATAAACTTCTTGCCGCTCATTGATTTTGAGTGTTCTCTGGTCCAGGGCTCCACCACTAGCAACCAGGGTTCTCCCCTGACCTCATCTCCCAGCTTCCTTCTTTGCCTCCCTCTAGTATTTTCCCCATGCAGCAGCCAGAGTAAGTTTTTTTTTTAAACATTTTACTATGAAAAAAATTATATACAAAAAGAATAAATTTTACAATAAATATCTGTATACCAACACCTAGATTCAATGATGAACATTTTACTATACTTATTTTATCACAGATCTAAGCCTCTATCTATCCCTTAATCCATCTTATTTTTTGATGCATTTAAAGTAAGTTGTGGATGATAGTACTCTTCCTCTAAATATGTTAGTATGAATACAGAATAGATTTTTTATTTTTTTAATGAAGGGCAGACCATCTCATTCTTCTGCTCTTAACCCCCAGGGCTTTCGTAACCCTTGCAATAAAATCCCCACCCTTGCCATGGAGTACAAGGTCCTGGGGGATCCAGCTCCTCCTGCTGCTCCAGCCCAATTCCTTGTTCTCTTCCCCTGGCTCACATAGCTCCAGCCATCGTGGCCACGTTTCTGCTCCTCAAACATGGCAATAACTCCCTTGCCTTATATGCATTCTTTGCCCCTGCTGCGTCTTCTCCTTAGAGATGTAGGACACATAGGTGCATAATAAATGTTGGTTGAAAAAAATGGATGGATGATGGAAGGAAGAATGGAAGGAAGGAGGAAATGAACAGGGGAAGACAGAGAGGGCTGGGAAGAAGGAAAAGGAGGGAAGAGGAAAAAGGAAGGAAGGGTGGATTTTCTGCTGGGGAGCTGTGGGTCTCTTCCAGGCGTTGGACTGTATTACATCAATGAAGGGAACAGGGTCTTCGTGCGTGTGGCTCCTTGCAAGGCTTTCCCCTGAATCCAGACCTTAATGTAATGTGCAAGTGGTGCTGGGAGTGTTGGGAGCAGGGCAGGCTGGCACCACTGTGTGCGCCCATTTCCTGCTGCCCCTGTGCTACATACCTCCAAATCAAAGCCTCATCTTTTTACTTTATTTCTGAGGGATTTGCAGGGGCAGCTGGGGGAGCTCACATTAGAGGACATAAGTCCAGTTCAGAGTCTTGAATTTCTTCTCCTTTGATTCATGAGGTAGGAAAATAATGCCTTTGAAAAATTCTGGAACATCACGGGTAATATTTAAAATGTCATATAATCCATGGATTTTCAAGCCTTTCTCTTCTGTGGGTTTTTACGAATTTTCAGTAATTGTATTGAGCCCACCTCTCCCTGGTCCCTTGGCTCTTGCTGTACACAGGTCCTCCAGATCCTCTCAAAGTCTCACTCGGTTTGTTCTCCGAGTCTTAGGATAGCGCCCAGCTAGACAGCCAGGTTTGTTCTTAGGGTGTGCTCTTAATTGTTGCTGTTACTGTATTTTTATGGGGTGGGGAGGGTGGGGAGAGAATCTGCTATTGTAATAAAAGCATCCTATGGGTCATCAATGGAAAACAAACATGGCTGGACATGCTGACATGTATGTGTTGTTTCGTACTGCCTGTAGCTTGATTTACACAGAGGCAAATGCCACTGCTGTGTCAGAGCAGAGGCCTCCAAAAATCTTAATCTGGCCTTGACTCCGGGTGTGCTTGAGGGGAGACCACCCTCTTCTGTGTTCTTCCGTGTCGTGTGCCCTGGTAATGCCTGCTGTCCACAGAGTCACTGAGAGTGGAGCCATGTCTCTGCTGCTGCTGCTGCTGCAGGAGCCCAGATACACGCACTGGCATTTGTGCACAGGGCTGTTTCCTTGGGTTGGAAAAGCTGCTCCCTTCAAGGTGCCATATTTGAGCTACATGCCGAGAGTCCTGCCTGGGTTCTGTATTGTTGTGAGAGGAATACCCTGCTCCCTGACTTGGAGCCACACTCTGTCACTGACCAGGGTTGCCTGTGGCCCCTTAGCTCACTTGGTGCCTAACTAAAGGGCCTGCACCCACAGGACTCACCACAGTTCTGTGCGCCCTCACTGTCACCCCGCCCCATGCCCTGCCATTGTGAGATGCCCAGTCTCATCCTGGGCTGCCTGCCCTCATGTGGATGAACTCATGTGAAGAGAGGCCATGGGTTGGCCTGCAGCCTTGCAGCCAGTGGTGTGTTTGAACTTGATCGTTCTGGTGGTGAGGCTCCTGATTCCCCACGTTCTTGACTGCGTCATCAGGGGGCCAGTTCTGTGTGTCCTGGGAGTAACTCCTCCAGACCTGATGCTTTTGTCAGCACATAATTCCCTGCCTTCAATCTTTCTGGCCAGAGTGGTTTCTGCTTCCTGCTCTGAACCCTGCCTGATACGGCATGTCTGCTCCATTTCATTCCCCTATCTCTTTGAGGTCGGCATTTATATCCTGCTTCCAGACGAGGAATGTGAATCTCAAATAGGATACAGACATGGACCATATGTGACAGAATCTGGCTTTGAGCTGAGTTTCCAGAGGTTCAACTTTTAACCACTATATTGCTTAGCCTCACCTGAACAGAAAGGATGGGAGAGGAACAAAACAATGTCGGGGCAGAAGGAGAGAGGATCCCTGCAATGCCCTCCCCCTCCTTCTCTCTCCAACACCCGGCTTTCCTCCTTCCCAGACTCCAACATGACCACCCTTCCTGGAAGAACCTGCACCTCCTGGCCATTCCCTTCCTGCCCCTCTCTGGTGCTACAAGAGGGTAAATGGAGATTCTAACCTCCCATCAAATTCTAGAACACAGAAATGCTTGTGGAAATTTTGCTCCATCTCTACAGCTTCATTCTAGTGCATCCTTTGCTTGTCCCGGATTCGAATAATTCCCTCAACCCTCTGGAAACCTCTAGTTCTCGAAGTAGCTCATTTGTGTTTTCAGCAAATTTTGCCTATGGTATGGTGACTTGTGTGTATCTCATGCCTCTTCCACCAGACTAGAACTACATCTTATTATTATATTCCCCATTAAGTGGTCAATGCACATTGAATGAATACCCACAGCGCCAGGCCCCGTGTTCAGCTCTGAGAATCCAGAAATGAACAAGATTCAGTCCTCAGAGTCACGGAGCTCCTGGTCTGGTGGGGACAGGCAGACACTGTATAATACAGCATTAGTATAAAAATAGAAAGATGCAGAAGGGTTGGGGTAGGGGCTGGGCACAGAGGAAGCCTTTTGGCTAGGACTGGCTTTCCAGAGGAAAGGACTGTGAGCTGAGGTTTTGAAGTCTGGGTAGGAGTTTTCCAGACGAACAAGGTAGGGGAGGACATTGCAGGTAGAAAGGAACGCATGTGCCTGGAGGAATTTGGGATGGCCAGAGCTCAGGATGTGTAGGAGAAGCAGGGAGGGAGGAGGCAGGGTTAGCTTAGGAAGGGGTGGGCCTGAAAGGGCTCAGCAGATGCTTGGCACGAGCAGGTGCTGTAAATGCTTTCTGCATGAGAAAATACATTTGTACCTCTTGGGGAATGACGGAAATGTTAGGTATCTTGATTGTGGTGGTGGTTTCACTGTTGTATACATCTATCAAAATTCATCAAATAGTACATCTGAAATATGTGTAGTTTACTGTATAGGAATCATACCACAATAAAAGTGTTTTTTAAAAAGTTTCACAGATGATTCTAATGCTCAGTTAAAAAAAAAAAAGAAGAAAATACATTATTGCTATTCCTTTGCAAGGCAAATGGAGCTTTTGCTCTGCAGACTGCCTGAGCTCTGTTTTAGTGCAGAGCTCTCTTTCCAGGCCTGCCTGAGCCATCCATCATGGTGAGAGCGTGTCCATGAATGCCGGGGGAGGGGCTATGGGGGAGAGATGAGAGAGCCAGAGGGAGGGCTGGCCGCACACGAAGCCTCCAGCAGACAGCCAAGCTGCTCTTTAATTAGGGCTCCATCGATCACTCTGGCCCTGGATTCAATTTGTGGGTCTTGATTTGGCTATTGTGGAGCACTTCTCTTTCCTAATTTTAAAGCCCATGTTTTTATTAAAGCCTCTGAAATCATTTTCACCCTCCAACTTTGGTTTCTTCCACTATCCTTTATCATCCTCGTAAGAGGCTGAACTGGGCTCCCTACTCTGGGCTGAAAATGTGAGTGACAGGTTGCCCCCGGCCCCAGCCTCCTTGGATGAGCAGAAGAACCCATGGCCTTGGTGCTCGCCACCACCTGATTATCAGGGCCTCTGCAGGGCAGGCAGCCCATATGGAGAGCCCAGATGGCTTTTATAATTTGCAATGGCACAGTTTTTATTTTCTTCTGTGAGATATAAAAATTCCCATTACTTTCTGTCTGCCTGTCCAGATGTGGAAAGAACATGGGCTTGTATCTTACCACTAGTGCACACTCTGAGTCTGAACTTGAGCAAGTTATGTAGCTTATTCAGTTATTCAACCAAGTCTCAGCATTCCTGTTTGTAATAGGATGTACCTTGTAGTGTTGTTGGACGGGTTAGACGTGATGCTCTGAGTAATGAGGAGCATACGGAACAGTGCAACGTGCTGCCTCGTGCTTGCTGCATAATCTTGTGCAAGGTACTTGACCTCTTGTGTCTCAGTTTCCTTATCTATAACATGGAGATAAATAATCATTCATCTGCTTCATTGGGTTGTTGTGGAGATTAAAGAAGGTAAAATATGTAAAGTGCTTGGAGCAGTGCCTGGTACATTATAAGTACCACACAAAGCTCAGTGCAATTGTTCATTCCTTTATTCCTTTACTCTTACAATTCCCCTAAACTGAATCCCGCTACTACATACATTCTACAGAGAGGGCAACTAGGCACAAAGAAGCTAAGTAACTCATCAAAGATCCTTAACTCTAGATCAGTGCTGTCCAGTAGAACTTTCTAGTCTGGTGGAGATGTTCTATAATCTGCGCTGTCCATTATGTGTGGTTACTGAAAACTTGAGAGTGTGGTAGGTAGAATCTGCCACCCAAAGGTCCCTCAAGGATGTCCTAATCCCCAGAATTTGTGACCATGTTTCATTGCATGGCAAAAGGGATTTGTAGACACGATGAAGTTAAGGATCTTGTGATGAGAAGACTACTCAGGATTATCTGAGTGGACCCAATGTAGTCACAAGGGCCCTTATGAGAAGGAGGAAGAGGAGTCAGTGCCAGAGATAGAAAGGTGTGAAGGTGTTACATTGCTTGATTTGAAGATGGAGGAAGGGACCAGGAGCCAAGGAATATAGATGGCCTCTACAAGCTGGGAAAGGCAAGGAATCAGATTCTCCCTTAGAGCCTCCAGAAGGAATGCAGCCTGATAATACCTTGAGTTTAGCCCAGTGAGAACCATTTTGGGCTTCTGTCTCCAGAACCATACAATAATAAAGTTGTGTAGTTTTAAGCTACTAAGTTTGTGATAATTTGTGACGGTGGCAATAGGAAGCTAATACACTGATGAACTAAATTTTTAAATTTTATTTAAATTTAATTGATTTAAATTAAGATGTAAATAGCCACATTTGGCTAGTGGTTACCATGTTGGACAGTAGAGTTCTAGATAGTAAATGGTAATCAGTAGATATTCAAAATATGTTGCTAAATTGAAGAGGTAAAATAAAAAGCAGTTCAGTGTAAAAGATTCCATTTTTGCTCCCATCTATCCATTCATATCTGGTTGTGTAGACATCAGGATGACAATGAGTGGTGGGATTACTAATACTTTCCTTCATGATTCATTCTTGGTAGGTTGTGTGTTTCTAGGAGTTTGTCCATTTCATCTAGATTATCCAATTTGTTGTCATATAATTGTTCAGATTTTGCTTAAAATCATTTTTATTTCTGGAAAATTGGTAGTAATGTCGCCTCTTTCATTTCTGATTTTAGTAATTTGAGTCTTCTTTCTTTTTCTTAGTCAATGTAGCTAATGGTTAGCTAATTTTACTGATCTTTTTCAAAGAGCCAACTTTTGGTTTTGTTGATTTTCTCTACTGTTTTTCTATTCTCTCTTTTATTTACTGCTGTTTTAATCTTTGCCATTTCTTTTCTTCTGCTAGATTTTGATTTAGTTTGTTCTTGTTTTCCTAGTTCCTTATATCACAAAGTGAGTCTGTTGATTTGAGATCTTTCTTCTTTTTTGATTTAAGTGGTTACAAGTATAAATTTCCCTGTTAGCACTGCTTTCGCAGCATTCCATACATTTCAGTAGGTTGTGTTTTAATTTTCACTGTCTCAAGATATTTTCTAATTTCTTCTTTGTGATTTCTTTTTTGACCCATTGGTTGTTTAGAAGTATATTTTAAGTTCCATATATTTGTGAATTTTCCAGTTTCCCTTCTGCTGTTGATTTCATTGTTGAAATTCTCATTTTATTCATGTAACATTTTTATGAATTCCTTTGGTTCTTTTCTTTTAGCTTGCTCACTTAAAGACAAGTCTTAGAAAAGTCTTTGTCTAGTAAGTCTGATGGCTGTTTCTCCTCAGGAATGGTTTCTAGAGATATATTTTGTTCCTTTGAATGGGCCATGGTTTTCTGTTTCTTGGTATACTTTATTTTAACTTATTTTACTTTTTGTTGGGGATTGAATATTTGGGAAATAGTCACCTCTCCCAGTCTTTGCAGATTGGTTCTGTGCTGGGGTATTCCTCTACTTAATAGCTGTACATACTTTGAGCCCTGAAGTCAACCCAAGGTGGAGGCTTAAGATCTTTACAAATCTTTTCTAAACATGTATCTTGCCTGGACCTACATATGGCTTTTTCAATCCCCCTGTATATACAAGGGATTGAATATTTTTGAGTATCTTAATTTCCCAAAGAGTCTCACCCCAATTTCTCCTTGGAGATTTAGATATTTTATTGTATGCCTCCATTTGTAGTCTCTTGTCCCAGGTGCTTGCAGATTTTAAAAGCTGTACCTGCTACTTTTTGCCATTTTCCCCAGCCTGAGATGCAAGCTAGGTCACTTTCCCCACAAACTGCGAAGTTAGGCAGAACAAAGACTAATCCTTCAGGCAGCTGCCAGACAAGTTATAACATTTCAAATAAAGTCTTCTCTGCTCTGACCATCAGGCACATGAAAAGATGCTCAGTGTTGCTATCAGAGAAATGCAAATCAAAACTACAATGAGGTATCACATATCATTCACACCATTCAGAATGGCCATCATTAAAAAGTCTACAAATAATAAATGCTAGAGAGGGTGTGGAGAAAAAGGAGCCCTCCTACACTGTTAGTGGGAATGTAAATTGGTGCAGACACTATGGAAAAGAGAATGGAGGTTCCTTGAAAAACTAAAAATAGAGTTATTATATGATCCAGCAATCCCACTCCTGGGCATATATCCAGATAAAGCTCTAATTTGAAAAGATAAATGCACCCCAATGTTCATAGCAGCACTATTTACAAGAGCTAAGACATGGAAACAATCTAAATGTCCACCAGTAGATGAATGGATAAAGAAGATGTGGTATACACGTACGTACACACACACACACACACACACACACAATGTAATACTACTCATCCATAAAAAGAATAAAATAATAAAATAATGCTATTTGCAGCAACATGGATGGACCTAGAGATTATCATACTAAGTAAGTCAGAGAAAGACAAATATAAGATATCACTTATATATGGAATTTTAAAAAATGATACAAATGAAATTATTTACAAACTGGAAATAGACTCACAGACATATGATTACCAAAGGAGGAAGGGGTGGGGAGGGATAAATCAGGAGTTTGAGATTAATAGATACACACTACTATATATAAAATACATGAACAACAAGGACCTACTGTATAGAACAGGGAACTATATTCAGTATCTGGTAATAACCTATAATGGAAAAGAATCACTTTGCCGTACACCTGAAACTAACACAACATTATAAATAAATTATACTTCAAAAAAAAAAAAATTTAAGTCCACTCTGCTCTCTCTGATTCAAGGGAGGCATCTGGGAGCTGGGCTGCTACCTCCTCCACACCAAGACTGCTGTATACTGGGGAGGGGATTGAACAGGGTGAATAAAATTGTCACAGAGTGTTCTATCATTTTGAATATGGCTTTGCTTGATTGGAGATTTGTTTGGTTGCAGTCAACTTCTGACTATTTTCCAGAGCTCTTATGCAATTACTTTAGTCAGTAACTAGTTGTTTTTTAAAAAATATTTCTGTTGGGGAATGAGAGCCTGGAGCTTCCTAGTATGCCATTTTTTCTACTAATACTTTTCTTCTTATCGATATCTATATTTACAAATTTTATATAAAAATGGTTATTTCTTTTATAATAAGAAAAGGTGTCTATCTGGAGGGAACTCTAATTTGAAAAGATACATGCACCCCAATGTTCATAGCAGCACTATATATGATAGCCAAGACATGGAAGCAACTGAAATGTCCATCAACAGAGGACTGGATAAAGAAGTTGTGGTATATTTATACAATGGAATACTACTCAACCATAAAAAAGAATAAAACAATGCCATTTGCAGCAACATGTGAGGACCTAGAGATCATCATTCTAAGCGAAATAAGCCAGAAAGAGAAAGAAAAATACCATATGATATTATTCATATGTGGAATCTAAAAATAAAAAAAAAGGCCACTATGAACTCATCTACAAAACAGAAACAAACTCGCAGACATAGTAAACAATCTTATGGTTACTGGGGAAAGGATGTGGGAATGGATAAATCTGGGAGTTTGAGATTTGCAAATGTTAGCCACTATATATAAAAATAGATTTTAAAAAACCCAAGTTTCTTCTGTATAGCACAGGAATCTATAGAATAAAAAGAGAAAAAAGGTAAAAATTACTGAGAAAGAGACTGTTGTAAGAAAAAAATCTCACAATAGCAAAGGAAATATAAACTACATAATAAACAGAAGAGGAGGGTGTAGCTCAGTGGCAGAGCATATGCTTGGCATGCACAAGGTCCTGGGTTCAACCCCCAGTGCCTTGGTTAAGGGGAAAAAAATAAATAAATATACTCTAGGAGCTCAAAACACACACACACACACACACACACACACACACACACACACACACACATTATAATAAACAGAAGAAATATAAACTACCTAATAAACTTAACAGTCAGTGCTTGTGAACTTGGAAATCATAGACTGAGCTCTCAGCTAAAATCTGATATAGTTAACACAACCAGTATAACACCCAGCACCTTGAGATGCTGACACCATGAAAAGTGCCAGAAACTGAGGCTGATTCCCCATTTCTCTCCAGGATGTGCTCATCCAGGATGTGCTCAGTGAGTGGATGATGGGCAGAGTCACCTGCACTGGCTAAATTCCTTTTCCTTCAAATACGTATAGTTTTACTTACATCATTATTTAAACACATATCTGTTTAGACTTCAGTGTATATAAATAGAATTACAAAAGTATATAAAGGGATACAAAAGACGACTTAAATAAATGGAAAGACATACCACATTCTTAACTGACAAATCAAGTATCATGAATATTTCATCTTTCCCCAGTAATAGATTGGCAAGAAGCAACTCCAATAAAATATAAACAAGATGTTTTGCAGGAAACATGACAAAAGTAATTCAAAATCTCACATGACATAGAAACTAATACAACATTGTAAACCGACTCTACTTGTATTAAAAAAAAATCACATGACAAAGGAACTAAACCAAGAGTATGAAAGATGATTCTGAACGATACGTGTATAGGAGCAGGGAGTAATGCCACTTAGCTTTTCCTGGTATTCAATCACACTGTAAAGTTACAACAGTTTAAACTTTGTGGCCCTGGTTTAACAATAGCTACATCACAGAAATAGTCTTTCATATTTAAATAAATATTCGATAAAATTGACATTTTAAATTAATCTGGAAAAAGAACCAACATTACATATAAATGTGTAAAATAACGGATTAGCATTTTGTAATAAAGTACTATTTAGATCATTTTTTTTCATTAAACCAAAACAAATCCGGAATTAATTTATTTTCAAATATTAGAAAATGTTCAAAATTTGAGTTAAATATTTATCAGACCTTTGTGGAAGAAGAATTTTTAAGTTTGAAAATAATAGAAAAAGTTCATACGTTAAAAGTGCAACTGATTTAACTCAAACAATTTTAACTACCATTAAAATGATAAACAAAATAAAAAGACAAAAAACCCCACTGGAAAATATGTCCAGTCACTTTTGTAGACAAAGGCTTATATCGTTATCATACAAAGCACTCATCTAAAGTTTCAAAAATAATAAAAGCATCAAAAATCAACAGAATCAAGTGACATCAAGTGGTAATTAATAATTTGTAGAATAAGAGTTATAACAAATGAATAAACATGAAAAATATTCAACTTTACAAATGATCTCAGAAATGCAAAATTAAGCAAAAGTGAGAAACAATGCTTCATTCCTTAGATAAGCTAAAATAAATGTTTTTAACGATGGTGCCAAATGTTGCAGGTATAGTATAAATGATATTTACCTTTGTTACTGATGGCGTTATAAAGTGCTGCTCCTTGCTCAGAACACTTACACTACTTTCCCAACCCACACATTGGGTAGATTTGCTTTTTTTTTTACTTCAGTGACCTCTCCTTGCCCTAAGAGCAACTCTACTTTGATCAGCAACGACCCAAATGATCTTCAGACTGCCCTGCAAGGGCCAGTGGGATTGTCAAATCTCTGCGTCTCTGACTCCGGCAGAGCTAGCCCCTTCCTGGAGGTCAGTAGTTCTAACAGTTCTTCCTTGGCCCTGTCGACTGCTCACCCAATCTTCTGCCTCCTGGGTCACCCCTTCTATTTCCCCACCTCTTCATTTGTGCCCCAGGCAAATGGCAGCTGATTGGTCTTCTCTTGGCAGGTACAAGTGGGTGCTAATGAATGGAAGAATGTGCTATCCTTACACCTGATAAAGAGGTAATTGACCCCCCACCTCCTCTCTCCCCACCCTTAGTACTTCTTTTTATGTGCAATAATCTATATAGGCAAGACAGAGATCCCAGTTTAGACCCTAGTTTAGAAGTTACACTTGACCTGAGAGCTCACAAATGCTTAGATGTTATTCCCAGGTGCAAAGTTACCAGTGGTGTCCTGATTGAAAACATTATTTAAGTAATGTTTTGAGACTTTTGACACTTGTATGACACAAGCAGATTAAATCAAAGGGCTGAGATGTCCATCTATCTGTCTGTCCATATGTCCTTTCATTCATGCACACCTCCTCCCCTCGGTCAGCATTTACTTAATGCCTACCCTCTGCCAGGTCTCTTTACATACCGTGTCCTCAACAGTGCTAAAAGGTGAGCCCTATTTTATTGATAAGAAAATAGGTTCAAGGTGAGACAGGATGGAAGGGAGCAGGGCACAGCCACTCAAGGAACGACAGCAATTTAACACCAAAATGGTGGAAGATTCGCCTCCTAGATGGCCTTGAAGATTAAGAGGTTTGACTTCTAGTAGACCTTGAGCTTCATTATATGCTCATTGTAACAGCGTGATCAAATAACATGCCCGCAGGCGCCGTGACAGCCCCAAGGCTAACCTTTTTTGGCAAAAGGCCAAAGAATGGATGGTGGCCCAATTCCTGGAGATCTCAGCCCTTCCCCAGGGCAGTTGAAATGGTCCCACCCATAGGCCTGTGAAGCTACTGAGACCATAAAAACTGACAACACCATGCCTAGCGGCCCTTTTTCGCTCCCTCCTCTTTGGAGATGGTCCACACTCTGTCTATGGAGTGTGTACCTACTTTTACTTTAACCTGAGCACCCAATTCCCACACCTCTTTCCTTGCCTTTCTCTTGCCTTACACTATATGCAGTATGTATCTCTCTAAATAAATCTGCCTTTACTCAACGATGGCTCGCACTTGAACTCTTTCCTGCGTGAAACCAAGGACCCACACTTGGTGGGGCACGTTCCAGGGGTTCAACCAAGACCTAGTACACAGCCCTTCTCACACCCCATATCTGTTTTCCTGCATCAAAGGGATTAAAATAATTTGCTCAAGTTTACATAACTCAGAGATAAAAATCAAACGCTAAAGTTCAAGACCATTACAGTTAACAGTTCTGCCCTGAAGTTCACTGTCTAGTAGAGATGATTTTAGATGTGATTATTTTGAATTCATTCTAAATTTAAATTAAAATTTCCTGCTGTTGTTTCAGTTATCTGGTTGTTTTTCCCCATAGCACTTGGGATATCAAATTATTTGGATAATTCCTTCAGAATGTGTAGTAGTAATGAGTTACCAAAGGCATTCAAAGTGTGTGTGATGAGTGACTTCATGGACAAACTCATTTGTGTTTGCTCTCTCTGGATTTTCCCTTTCCCACATTTCAAGCAAGTTGTGAGGCCCTTAGCATTTCCTTGTCTTGGGGAATTTTTGCAGGACAGTTGTAAACACAAACTGCTGGAAGTCTAGGATTCTTCCTGTATTTTGTAAATGCTTCTGGCAGATTAGGCTGTGTGTTCAGGAAGAGGGTGATGGGGGAAAGGAAGAGGACTCTAAGAGTCAAAGAAGGACAAGAGAAAGCTGACGCCAGCCTGGGGAATGGTTTCTGGTCAGCGGGTTGCACAGATGATATGAAATCCACTCCCACTCTCTGGCAGTCACTAGGAGGGGTGGACTGGCCTCAAGGGGATGGCTTTGTGGGGCCCCCTGGAGGTCTGCCTTAGTGCAAGACTCTGGGAACAGGACATGTTCTGGGCAGCAGCCAGGAAAGGGGAGTTCTCAGCGGAGGCTGTGAGTCAATCACAATGATGGCTGTGAATCCATCTCCTGCCAGCCTTGTTGGACTAGGGCCTTACTGTCAGAATGCAGTTGATTACAAAAAACGCACATAGAGTACTTCCTAGTTTTCTTTTCAAACGCTTAGAATGATGAATTTTTGCTACTTCTCCTTTGCTTTCTAAATCAAAGCCAAATTTCTTTGGGTGGTTTTCAGGTCCTTACCACTCCTGAGCCAGTCTTCATTTCCCCGAATCTCCCTGCCCTCAGGACTTTGGACCCCACACTCCAGCCACTGTGGACTGTTGGCATATTTCCTCCCCCACCATAGTCTGCTGCCTCCAAGCCTTTGCACATGCTATTCCCTCTGTCTGTAGAGCCTTTCTCTGTTCTCTAGGGAGCTTACCTTTTAAGATCCTAGAGGCGCCTTTCTAGACCCTCCTCCCCTAACACACACACACATACACCACAGCAGAATTAACTATTGCTACCTTTCTGCTTGGTGGCATTTTATTATCCGATCAACATTAGGATTTAGGGCCTGTCTCCCCCATTGGTTGGAAGCATCTTGAGAACTGGTGCTGCAAGGTCTGGTGCTGATTCACCTCTGATTCCCTAGGACCTAGCACAGTGCCTGGCACATACAAGGTGATCCAGCAAATGTGTGTAGAGGGAATATGTGGGAGAGTGAGTGGAGGTACTGAAGGACATGGGAGCCAATAGGATGCAGAGTGCTCCACACCCACTGCCTGCCATTGATCCACCACTCGGAGCGGGGCTCTCCTTCGACCAAGACACAGGAATCCTACCTCAGAGAGCACTATCCCGCTGGAGTCACACAGCAGGAGAAGTATGACAATCTTGGGTTTGATAATGATTCAGATTCAAGTGTTCCTTGTTTTCTTTTATTTCATACTATTTTCTGATTTTTGTGATTCTACTAACCTCAACACTTTTGTAAGCAAATAAACAGGCATTCATGAAGCAACCACTAGGTGTTCGGTTCAGGGTATTTCACAGCATTGTGGGTTGGTATCATTGTCCTCAGTTTACAGATGAGTCAGCTCAGAATCAGAGAGGTTAAGCAACTTTCTCACATTCCTACTGTGAATAGAAGTCTGATGCAAGCTCAGCTTTGCCTTATCCATCAAGCACCAGTGTCAATATCCCAGCGGGAAAAGGGATCTTCAATTAGGGTAATTTGAGGGGAGCTTACTCACAAAGACAATAAGTACAAAGCTATGGGTGGGGAGAGGGGACCCAGAGGGGTGATGCAGGGACCTAGGCTGGGGGCAACACAGCTGTCACCTGGGGGAGGAAGGGTGCAGAAAGCTGGAAGGAGAGGTTGCTATGAGGTGCACGCCTCCTTGGGCAGGACCCAGCCAGCCTAAGGCAACCTCCTGCTGCTCCTCCCTCAGGTCCACGATCTATGGGGGTCCTGTTGACCAGACCCAGAGACCAGGGAGCCCATGGACAGGGTCTACAGGGGCCTGCCTCCACTGCAGAGAGCAGAGTGGAGCAGCAGGGAAAATGGATCTGGAAAAGCAACTGGAAGACATGCACAGCAGCAGCACTTCACACAGGCAGGCAAGAGCAACGGGACACAAAGGGTGGAGACACCTGATCAGGCCTCCTGGCATCCAGAGGATGTTCTCACACAATTCCAATGGCCAATGACCATGGTCCTTTTACTGCAGGTCACACTCTCACCCTGCACAGCTGTCCACTCTACTTGGGAGGACACACATCTCTGCAGCGCCTGATGGCTGGGGTCAGCCTAAGGCCAAGTGATGGAGACCAAGGGCCCTTCCTTCTGTGACCCGTGTTTAAAAGAGACAGTCACCACAGGAGAGTATCTGACGGCCCCTGTGTGTCCCCTCTCTTGGCAGCATCTGATTTCCCTTCGAGTGAGAAGAGCAGTGGGCAGCAGGCCAAGTTTTGCCTTTCCTCTCCCCCCACCCACTTCCTGGCTCCCCACATCCCATCTCATTTGAGAAGAAAAGGGCAGTGCTGTCTTTCCATCAATTTCTCTCGCGCTTGCTTCCCTCACCTCTTCTCCTTCTTAATCTACCCGTGGCTCCTAAAAGGATTAATTAGAAAGATGTGAGCAGGGGTTGGAACGTCAGAAAACAATCGTCACTTTCCTATCTGACCTCTCTCACCAGCTGCAGAATTAACAAATTGAATGTCCTCAGCAGACAGGAGTGGCACATGATACGAAGTTCATTACGAGCCTCGCCAAGGCCTGTATGCGAAGCCCCGTTTAAACAACTCTCACTGATTAAATTCCTCCCAGGCACTCCCGCCAGACACTGTTAGAAAATACTCATCCAATAGCTTTTTAATTTTTTTAAAAAAACATGTGCCAATTATTTGCCTGCTATCTGCAGGTGCTGGCAAGCATCACGGCCGGCCTCACTGTCTACACTCTTATCCACTCGGCGCCTGCCTGGGGGCTCACGTCGTCAGGAATAGGACCCCGGGCTCTGGTCTGGGCTGTCAAAAGCTCTCCAGCCACCCTCCAGGACAGGCCTGCCCCACCCCCAGCTCCCAGCCCCACATATCTCACCTTCTGAGGCTCACAGCTTTTCTCAAATGTTTCAAGGTGACAACACAGACCCGGTGACCTGCTAGGAGTGGGGCCCAGAGGGGTAGGCACACATTCGTGCCTGGGCCGGTGCCAGCTGCCTCCCAGCCAGGGTGTGCTTCAGACCCGAGCCAAACAGGGACATATAATCGCCACCTCTGGGAGCAGGGAGAGGGCGGGGGGAGGGCAGTGAGATCCTGCCTGGGAAAGGGCTTGGCACTTGCTCACAAACCCCTTTAAAACAAAATAAGAATGTTCTTCTCTTCCTGTCCTACTTAGCCACCCTGATCACTTGGTTCACTCCTCATTTGATGCTTAATTACAGCCAGTGAGTTCTTAGTAGTTGAACAGGTGTCAATTAATATCCAAAAGTGAGGATTCAAAAATACATTTTTTATACATGTTCATTTTTGTTTTTAAACAAAGGTAATAGAGAAGTTTTACCAGTAAGAGATTCTGTACTGTGTTCGACTGTGACCCGTCCCCCACCCTCACCCTTCAGGCCTAGGGACAGTGACCGTGTCCCACTGTTACCAGCTCCCAGGATGGCACCTTTCCTAAGGTTTCCCTTCACCCAGACTACACCTTTGGTATTAACTTCATTATTAGCCTCTCTAGTCTTCCTGCGTGAGAGGCCATCTCATCTCATCTCGTTGATGATAGTAGCTTCAGTCTGGAATGAGCACTTCCTGCCCTGCTTCTTTGGAAAGGCCTGTCTGGCCCTTGGATGACACCTCAGCCTAGCCAATGGGCATCCTCTCCCTGGCACTTTCACCTTCTGGCACTTAGGAGACCTTGGTATCCCTGCTTCCCATTAAATGAACTAAGAACTCCCATGAATCGAGTGACAGAGCTAAGTAGTTACAAGGAATTGCAGGAGTGATTGAAGGAACTGAACAAGCTTATCTCAGAGAAGAGAGAACTTGGGGTTGGGGAGCAGCATGAAATCTGCCTTTGGAGGCCTGACAGGTGCTCATGTGGAAGAGATGGCAGACTCAGGCTCCAGGTCTGTATGTGGGAAAAGCAGGATCAGTGGCAGGGAAGCAAAGGGGGAACACATTTTAGCTCAGCATAAGAAACAACTTTATAATGGTCAGAGCTGCCTGGAGATGGAGTTGATTGAACCAAGAATTAGTAAGTTCCCAAAGACTGGAGTTGTTCAAATAGAGGACGTAAGACCCTGGTGGCGAGTATGCAGGGAAAGGTGAGAGGTGGGGAGAAGGGTAGAGGAGACGCCAGAAGAGCGAGACGATCAGATTAGACCTTTTAAAAATCTTCTTCCAAATTAAGATTTTATGACTACCTCTTCAGAAATAAGCATACTCCTTTTCAGCCACAGTGTTTTAGAGGATTTGCATTAAGAAGATCAGGGTGGCCCAAGAGGGAACCCAGAAAGAAAGACAGCCTTACCCAAAAATCAGGGAGGAGAGAAAGAAAACAAAAGGTTTTTAAAAGTGCGACAGATTGGGGCCATTTAGTGTAGGGATACTATCTTACATACTTTAATAGCCTAAAAATGATCACTGTGTTAAAGCCCTGCACAATTTTGAATATTGATAATGACTAATTAGGAACAAAGTTAAGAATAAAATTCAGTGACATTTAGGATTCAGAAGTAAGGATTTCTGATTTAACGTGGTGTATGGTGCCGGTATTGTCCCTCCCCTTCCCCCCATGGCGGTATACATATCATGAAAACGCAATCAAACAAGTAGGTAATCATCCTTTAACAAGATATGAGAGAAGTTATAGTTAAATTAAATGTCTGGAGATAATTGTTATTGATGACCTCATCAATAGGCAAGGATCGAGAAATAGTTTTGGAGCACACATTCTCCAATTAAAACAGCCTCAGTGCAGAGAGAGGAGGTGAAATAACCTAAACATATTCCTACTGATGTTCCTATTTTCAAGCCACAGGGACAAGAATTAGAAAAACAAGCCGTCTCTCTTCCACTATCTTCAGACCCAGCTGAGCCGATGGAGACCTATCTTTCCTCATGATGCCACCCACCACTCTCTGCCCCTTACACCATTGCCTTCAGATCATCTTTCCCTATATCCGTCCAAGGGCCACATTTCTCACAAAGCAGAGGGGAACTTGAGTAAGCACACTGCATCTTGACTCACTTAGATGCCTAGAGATGCATCAGAAGCAGGGTAGAGTCTGCAAGAGCCCTGGACCCAGTTCTGGATGAGGGGTATCATCTTTCACATCCTAAACTGCATTCAAGAGGAATTAAACTTGTATCTTATGAGAGAGCCTGAGAGTTGGAGCAAGGAAAATCAACTTCAGCCCAGCAGCATTACCCAAAGCGAAGGGCCACAAATTGATCCAGTGGCTCGTTCTTAGCTCTGTACCTCAGAAGGGCAGTTACAGCACCAAAATATACAGTGAAGGGGACTGCCGGAAACTCCAGGCTTGGACAGCTATCTTTTCTCTCAAGGATTAATGGAAAGAAAAGATTAATAAGGGGCCTGTAGAAAGGTACTGCAAATTATGGGTAAAGTATGTAAATTATGGGAGACTCTACCTGATGATGCATGGCTCTAAAGTGCTATTCTGTTAGAAAAAGAAGAGACTTGTGGAATAAACCCTTTTGCTGTCTATGTTTATGAAACAGGAACAGGAAGCTGCAAAGTCAGAATGGGCTTAGATGAAGGCAGTGTGTAAGAGTAGTTTGCTGAAATAAGAAAAAGAATGTGGGTAGTTCCAAATGCAGTAGCAGGATTAAAATCCAATTGAAGATGGTAAGTGAAAGAGAAGATTTTTCAGAAAATTATACCAGAAATGAAGAGGAGAAACTTAAAAAACTCTTCCTGAACATAAAGGAAAATGATTAAAAGATTAAAATGGTGATGGATGGCAGATCTTGAGACTTAAGGATGTATAGCAAACCTGAGAATTGTACGTGCCCCAGAAGAAGAAAAACAAAGTCGAATATTCAAGCTCACTTTCAAATTAGGGCTCCCTTTCCAAGACAAGAGGCATAAACATCTCAAATAAAATACTAGCAAACTGGATTTGACAGATTATTAAGAATTATCTATTATAATAAACATAGGTTTAATTTCAGATACATAAAAATGGCTTAATATTATTACAAATCTCATAATCATTGGTTAATTTAGTAATCTATCAATGGATCAAAAATAAAAAACAATATGATCATTTCAATATATATACTTTAAAATGTTTGATTAAATCTAATATTCTTAGGCTCCAATCTCAGCCAGACTTTTTGGTTACATATACACAGATTTTCTCCTCCAGCAATTCTATTTTACCCTGGGTCCTATGATGGGATTTACCTTTTTCAGTATTCCTGACATTTTGTTAGTAGTATTATGACTTCAGGCCAACCACCTGAGTAAATATGAAAACTACTCCCTGCCCTTCTTTGTCCTCACCCACAGTGGCCCCTGCATTTCTCAAGTGCTCCACTGTCCCTCTGCAGGGCCCCTCCCAGCACCTCTGCACTCCAGAGTTTCCATCAGCATTGCCCTTCAGGCTCAGTCTGTCTGTAGCTCCTCCAGGGTTGCAGGTTGGGCACATGGGGTGGCATTCATATGGAATGTCCCTCACACTTGTGCCTTGATCCCTGAAACCCCTGTAGAAGGAGATGTGGACTTTCATTCCACAGAGCACAGCCCTAGTGGGGAACACAAAGGCTCAAATCAAACTGAACTGCCAACAGTTGACATCAGAGAAGAGGGCGGTAGGCGAGAAAAGGGGGTTCCAGGACACCTGGGGGCTGGGGGAGGGAGAAGAGACAGAACAAAGAAACAAAATCAGTCATTACCCATTTCCTAATCTGATCAGGGTTGACTGTCACTATCTTGTGCCCTCATGTGTTGGTGGTGGAGGGATGGACAGCAGGGATGGATGGACACAGCAAAATGCTGAAAACTTGGCTACATAAACACAGGACTTTAGAACCTCACTGTGGAGTCTGATGTCAGTCCTCACATCTTCCAGTGACTCCCTAGATTTGTGAGACATGGACTGAGTAGATGAAGAACTGGATCAGCCTAATCCAACAAACATCATTCCTGCATGCCTCTGAGTCTTTGCACATGCTGTTCCTGCTGCCTGGAATACCTGCCCCGCCCTGGTCCACCAGATAAACACCAGTACAAAATCTCTCAGACAGAGGAAGGGGCACCTTTCCCTGTGCACATGTGACAGCCACAGCTCTTACTCCATGGAACCCGAACAAGCTGTTCCTAAGCATGTTCTCCAAACTACAGAACGTGCTTCTCCAGAGAAAAGGTCATGGCTTAACCAGTTCTGTATCCACAGACTAACCTTGTACTTGCTACATACTAGGTCTCAGTGAATATCAGTTTGAGGAATGAATAAGGAAATATAGAATGCAGAGTCCAAAACTCTGGGTTAGAGAGGCCCAGCTTGAGGAGAAGATAGGTGTTCAAGTCCAGCCAAGGAACTCTATTTTGGACATTCTTAGTCCCATGTGGCTGACTGGGCTTGGTTTCTCTCTGAATAGGCCAAATCAAGGTTGGGACTCTGGTGAGCATGTTTGGGCCCTCTGGAATCATAAATATCATGAGCTTGTGGAAGCTCAGGCCACCTGCATGCCTCCTAAGGTCTTCAAATTTGGCTGCACCCCATACCATCAAATTCACACAAACCTTTCTTCCACTGGAACACATGGGAAGATCCCGATGCAAGAAACATATTAAAAAGGGCAACCTGCCTCTGATGGCAGACTACTAATGGCTCCCATTAGAAGGTCCGTGGCTTCTGGTCTAAGTAATAGCCAAATGCACCTGCAGATCTGGGAGTCCTTAGGTCCACAACAGAGATGACTGTGAGAAAGACTGGGGACAGGAAAGACCACAAGTCTGAGAGTCAGAAAACACAATCCTTCACTTTGAAAGGCTGATATCCTTGAGTCAGTCTTTTAATTTCTCGGGGTCTCAGTTTCTTCACATATTAAAAGAGAACCCTGGATTAAATAACTTCTTAAATCCAAAGTTCTGCATTA
This sequence comes from Camelus ferus, assembly GCF_009834535.1. Taxonomy (NCBI): domain Eukaryota; kingdom Metazoa; phylum Chordata; class Mammalia; order Artiodactyla; family Camelidae; genus Camelus; species Camelus ferus. The sequence continues at coordinate 37,365,541 of NC_045702.1, forward strand.
TTTTAATCAGGTAGATTCTAGTCAATTGTTTAAGCCAACCACTGGGATGGGACAGAATGCTCTACTTTCTCTCTACTTTCTATTTTAACATTTTCTTGGTTAATTGATCTCTTGAGTAGGGAAAAATTACAAAATGCAAGCTCTTCCTCTTGTACCTGCAGGTTTTCCAGTTGGATAGTCATTTCCGTCATAGAGGGGCATTAGGAAGCTCTAAACTTGCGTCTGACACATTGGTGAATATACAAGTTAAGACCAACCATTTGGACTCTATTTATAGAAGGCTGCCTGTTCCCTATGTTGATTCGAAGATTTGGAATATGAAGGACTGTTTGATGAGAGAGCCATCAACCAATTGACATTTATTAACATTTATTAACACCTACTGCAGGGCCAGCACTGTGCTAGGGTTCATTCTGCAAATCTCATCTCATGCAGCACTTTCAACACACTTGATCTCTTTCAGTCCTCACACCTGCCCTCCACCTTCCTATGAGCTGTGCTCCCACCAGAGAACAACACAGACCACTTAGAAGTGCTGTGTTTGGAAAATCATTAGCAGGGGCCTCCCCCACTGCAGCAGTGGAAGATGTCACTCTGCCCAGAGAAAGTGTGACTCTGCAGCAATCCCCTGACCCAGAGAGCCCTGAAGGACAGACACTTCTCCATAAACCTTGAGTTTTTCCAAGAAATACCTTAAGCTTTATAAGAACAACCTTGTGGGATTTCTTATCCTTCCAACTTTGAGTTGGCCAGAAATGCCCTGAGACCAGCCTTTTCAGCTATATTTTAGCACATCTGCCTCTGACTTCAGCAGCAGCAATAAAGGGTAGAGAGATGTGAGACACTAATAGTATTTCACCCGCACACCCTTAAAATAACCTAGGCTTCTTGGGAATGGTGGATGTTAGTTCCGTTTAAATTTCTCGTGATGGTGAAGTGGCGATGAGTCTCCTCAGCTTTCTCTTCTTCTGCACAGAGGCCATCAAGTCAACCTTTTGCTCTGACAAGAATGCTAAGCACCTGGGAAATCAGGTAAAGAATCAGGAGATATGGGCTTCTTCATTTATTCTTTGAAAACAGCTTTTAAACACCTTTATTGTAAGAGGCATGGATGACTCCAAGATGAAACAGATACAGTTTCTGTTTCTTTAAGGACCAACAAATTGATGAATCATAACACTGTGTCATGACAAACGTGGCTGCTTACATGCTTAATGAACAGCCTTTCTCCCTTCCTTCTTGCTAGTGGGACTCTGATTTTATCCCCGTTTAATCTGCTCTGCCATGATGGATCAACTCTGATGGGTCTGAATCAGTCACTGCAAGTCTGATGCCCTTTTCTAGTGACCAGCCCTATGGGTGGTTATGTGACTCAGTTCTGGTCAGTAAAATTTCAAGTGACATCCTCAGGACAACATTTGAGAAGGTATTTCTCCCTGGTAAAATGTATTACAAGGATAAAACCTTTTGTTTCTGCATCCATTCTTCCTTCTTGGAATGCTGTTGTGTACTTATGTGATGTTTAAAATTGGAGAAGCCATGTTGTGACTCAGAGAGGAGCTACAAGACAGTAATCGTGGATGACTAAGTACAGATATTGATGCTTCGGTCCTTGATGGCATCAGTGAGCCACCAAAGCCAATGGGGACCATCTATCACCTGGTGGAAATAAATATCCTTCAGTTTGTGCCATAGTTAGTTGAATTTTTTTGTTGTTGTTACTAGTAGCCAATAACATTCCAAATGTTAAAAATGAGAAAAGAGGGGGTAGTGGAAATAGCTCACTGGTAGAGAACATGCTTAGCATGCATGAGGTCCTGGGTTTAATCCCCAGTACCTCCATTAAGAAAAAAAAATGAGAAAAGGGCTTTAACAAGATATATGCTACCAAATTCCTGAGGGAGGAAGAGTTCACCAGGTGGTGAAAGCGGGGAAAAGCATTCCAGGCAGAGGTACTGGCTTGAACAATGGAATAGAGACGTAGAAAGGCATGCTGTATTTGGATATGGTGAGAAGTTCAGTGTGGTTGGGATATAGGTTTCAAGGGGGGCGTGATGAAAAATAGTGTATGCAGAGTCAAGGCTAAGGTTATTTAACAAAACACAATGGCTTAAAGAATGTAAAAACTTACTTCTCTCTCATGTAACAGTCCTAAGGGGAGCAGTCCAGGTGGTCGGGGTACTATGGCTCCTGTGTGGTTGTTCAGGGACCCAGGTTCCTTACTCTACTGCTCTGTCATCCCCTAGGGTGTTGCCCTCATCTGTATGATCCAGGGAATCTCCACTTCAGGGAAGGAGATGAGAAATTCAAGAAATGTTTGAGGCCCACACCTGGAAGTGGCACCAACACACTTCTTTTTGCTTACTATCAATTAGCAAGAACTTAGGGGCCACAGCTAGCTGCAGGGAAAGCTGGGAAGTGTAGTCACTGGCTGTGTAGGCCACCATCCAGCTAGTCTTTGTTGCTAGGGAGACTTGAGCTTAATTGCGAAAGGCCTTACATGCTAAGGTAAAGAGTTTGGAACTCCTGCAGGCAAAAAGAATCACTAAAGAGCTGAGCGGTGACATGACTAAGGCAGATTTTAGCTCTGTGTAAGGATGAAGCTTTCCATAATGAGAACTGACCAACAGTTAAATGATCTATTTGATGATGAATTCAGTTTCTCTTCATCAGAGATATTCAAGCAGATGTTGGACAGCTGCTATCCACATGCATTGTAAAGGGGACAGATGGCAAGAGAGGAGGCTAGACTAAAGGCTCACTAAAGGACCCTTGCAACGTCTCAGATCCTTGGCCTCTGCTCTTTCTAAATCTCAGTTTCATGACAGTGGCATGAGAGGGTGAATTGGGCAGCCTGAGCCTGAAGACGAGGAGACCAGTTACAAGGATGATCCAAACTGAGGTGGTACCAGCGGGGAAAAGAGGAAGGAATGGTTGTGAGGGACATGGTGGAGGATGAATCGCCAGGATTTAGTGTCTGATGGGCAGGTTTAGGAAACCAGAAAGGTTAATGATGACCCCAAGTTTTCCAGTCTGCATAATGACAAAGACGTCACCAAGCCACTAACAGAGATAGACTAGAGAAAAGCAGGATATGAGGGGAAGATGTGTTCGAGGTCCTTGTAGAGTGTTCCTCAGGCAGCTGAAAATGCAGATGTGGGATTGGTAAAGTGATCAAGGCTGAAGGTTAGATCTGGGAATTGTCCAAATACTTATGATTTTTAAAATAGGAATTGTCAAGATCACCAGGAAAGAAAGTAAGGAGTAGAGGTGATTAACCTGGCATTTACAGACTTTTACTGGGTTCATGAATGAACATGTATGTGTGTGTATTTATCAGATTCTCAGAAGAACCTGTGACTCTTTAAAAAGTTACGAGAATGATAGCTGTAGAATGAGAATGTTCTGTCAGAAAGAAGAATTTGAGAAAATATTATTCACACATTATTCACAGGTGCCAAAGTGAAAATTTACTCCAGAGAAAGGATACTTGGCAATTTCAGATGCTACAGAGATGTCCTGTGGAGGATAAGAACTGAGAAATGTCCTCTGGATTGGATAACTGTTGACTTTTAAGCAAGCCAGCTCAGTAGATGGGAGAGGCGCAATTCAGGTCTTAAATTGTTTAGGAGTGAGTAGGAAGTGATGACTGAGAGGCAAGAAGTGTGGGTGTCCCTTGTAAGAAATTTATCTGTGAGAAGGAGGGATGGGCCAGATACTTAAGGCGTAGTCAGCTATTTGACCTTACTGAATACAAGTCAGTCAGCATGTGGAAGAGAATAAAACCATGGAGGTGAGTGAGAGCAGAAGATTCTGGAACGGTTCTTCGAGGAAGGTGGCATGGCCCAGCCTGAAGGTACAGTGGGTGTGTGAGAGGTGGTTAGGAGGGGGCTCAGTGCAGGCAAGAAGAAGCAAGAAGGGAGCCAGAGTACACAGGCATAGTGATGGAAAAAAGCGGGAAGCCAAAGAAGTTAAGAAAAAAAGCCTTGACATCACCTGCTAAAAATGAGGGGTCAGAGGTGCTCTGCGGTTGACTCTGTGTTTGGAATTGCTGGTGTGAGGAGTTAGGTAGGGGAGAAATACCACTGTATGTGGAGATGCAGTGAGGGGCCTTGACCTGACTCCCTCCGTCCCCACCTGGGCCTCGCACAGGTGCCGCGCGCTGATTGGTCAGTGCAACGTACGCTGTCCATTTCCTGCCGCCTGACTGTTAAGGCGTCGTTTTGGTCCAAACATGCCTGTGGCCCCTACACCAGTTCTTTGCCTCTGCCTGTGATGTGATTAAAGGAGACCTGTGCCTTTAAGGAGTGCCCCTTCCTCGGCCCTTCCCCCTCCAATTACAGCACTAATTTCAGTAATGGAGCATTAATAGAGTAATGGGTGAGTGAGGCTGGCCTGAAGGAACTGTGGAGCTCAGCACAAATTGAGTAAATAAACCATATATTAGATTTCTAAACAATACTTTTAGTCTAGTCTCCAGGGAAAGAGAGTCGTCAAGACTTACTTAAGTCATCCCTGCAAAGTGTATGTAAAAGAAGTCTCCTTTCAGAGCTTGGTTGTTTGTAGAAGCCGGAAATCTCTCTCTCTCTTCTAAGGATTGGAGAGATAAGATAGATGCTGTTCCCACATGTTCCCTTTCCTCGTTATTTCCCAATTTCTCTTACTTCGACAGATGTTTCAGAGGTGAGAATCCTCAAGGTTGCCTCCCTCCTGGGGACCCTCACTGGAGTGAGGGGCACTGGACATCCCTCAGGGAAAAGTAGCCCAAGGCAGGTGGTGGTAATGGAGGGGAAGTGGGAAAGGGCCCAGGGCCAGGGAGCAGAGGAACGTGTGGGGAGTGAGGGGAAGTTATTAGCAGATGACCTTATTATGGGAGAATGACCCTGTTGCTGCCACTATTTGGCAATGTTTTAATAGAAGACTAAAGAATAATAACAACATGTTACAATAAGGACTTGCATCTGTACTGCTTTAATGGATAATGGGAAAGAACCAAGGTCTAAGTGTCAGAAGACCGAAGAGATAGTCTCAGCTCTGTTAATTACTTGCTGTAGGACTTTGGACAGATATCTTTTTGTGCCTCAGTTTCCTTGTCTATAAAATGAGAAGAGCAGTATCCTTCTGTTTGCTTTCCAGGGAATCATGAGGGACAAAGGAGACTGTGTCTTAACAGAGTGGGGGCCCTGCCTACTCTGCCTCAGCCTCTGGCCCTCTGCTGCTCTGCAGCCCAGCTCCAGCCTCTGAGGGTAAGAAGAGGGCAATTCTGGGCTGGGAGGCCTGGCAGAGGTAGGAAGCCCCTAGAACACTAGTTTAGGGCCATGAAATGTTCACACGTGGAACACCTGCTCCATGTCCATGATGGTGACACTCTGAAGCTGTAAAGTAAGATTACAGGACTTCAGTATTGGTGCTGAAATCTGTTTTGATTTGTTTGCTCCTGTTACCTAAGCAAGTTCTGAATGTGGGCAGAGAGCCAGGCTTGAGTGCCTGAGAAGAGCTCCCTCTGCTCCACAAAGGGCCTGCTGACTCCAGGAGGGGGCTGGTTCAGAGAGCGACTTTTGGTGGCTGTGAAGAGTCACTAGGGCATTGATAGCCAATGGCTGGTCAGCTAAGCCTTCCAAATGTCCTGCATGTTCTACTTGCTAAAGAGAAACTACTGAAAGTAAATTTCTCTAGTCTTTTGTCTATATAGGGTAGGGTAGAGGGGCAAAAGACAGTAGAGAAGAAGCAAGCGAGGGAGGGGTGGTTCTGGTACCTTCTCAGTCGTAGTGGTTAAGAGGTTAAGAGGTTGCGTTCTGCATTCAGAGTTGGGTTCAAATCTTTGTCCTACTGTTTATTGGCTATGTGACCTTGGGTGGGTTTCCTGTCTAAGCAGCAGTTTCCTAAATTTTAGTATGCGTGACACATCTCTCTTAAAGGCCTGCAGTAAAGATTCAGTGACAAATATAGGACTTGCTATCCTTTCACTTCTCTGTCTTTGAGATCTTTAAGGTCGGGTATGATGTTTTAAATTTTTTCCCTTAAACCTAGCACCTATGTGCATAGAGAAAGAAAGAAGGAAGGGAGGGAGAGAGGGAGAAGGATATCTGATTTGGGGGGAGGGGCCTGGATTTCTAGGACTCCCTCATGACCTTCAGTGGCGTCAGAGCTGGGTTTGTAGATGGCGAGGCTCAGAGTTCTTACATGGGTTCTTGAGAGTAGTATCTGCTATAGGGAGTATGGATAAAACAGGGTCCTCTCCTTCTCCCCACTCCACACCCTCTCCAATCATGCCTCTTTCTGAGATAGTCATTCAAACAGATGTACATCTTGTAAACAGTCAAGGGCATTGACCATCACTCCACTAGAATGACAGGCTGCTTTCTGCCCTGGGGCCCCAGGGGCCTAGGTTCCCTTAGGGAGCCCAGAGCAACACACAGGTTCCAAAAGCACCGCATCCTGGCAGCTGCTGGGTGGTGATCACCTCAGGGCATCAGCGAGAGCAGAGGACCTGACCTTGTCTGAGAGGCTACTCAGGTGAACTCTGCCTTGGGGACATCAAGTGCTTTAAATGTATAATCAAGGCACACAGGGGAAAGAAAAGTGGCTGGAAAAATAGAGTAAAAGTGAGCATAAAAAGTGGGAGAGGAGAAGCTGGATGCTAGGCTTTTAGCTGGCATCTTGACCTTGTTTCTAGTCTTGCTGTTCTTAAAAACCTGTGACCTTTGACAAGTCACCTCACCTTCCTGAGTCTCTTTCCTCATCAGCACAGGTAGACAGTTGGCTGTTTTGCATCTAACAGTTCATGCTTTTCATGCAGGAAAGACAGGATTTAGGCACAAAGAAGAAACAAACTTGATTCAGAGATTCTGCCTCTGACCTGGCCTTGGGGACCCCTGGTCACCAGCAGGTGTACACTCAAGTTTCTAGAGAGTAGATATCAAACTGTCTCCCTCTTAGTGGCTGGTTTAGATGGGACTTCCAGAAGATGGAGATTCTCAGGCAAAAAATAATAATGAGCCTGGAAGAAGATGCTTTGCTATGTACATACTTCCAAATAAAAAAAAAAATCCAAATCCGTATAGTATTTTCTCATCCTTAACGAAACAACTCAATCTGAAAGTATTTTCTCTAATTGGGTTCCCATTGAGTAACAAGCCCTATGAAATAGCAAATGTACACAATAAACCATCAACAATACATATCATACAGCAACTTTGGAGTTTTACTATTTCACTCAGATTTGCTCTAGTAGAATCAGAAGGACTGGTTCATCCAACCTGAAAAATGATATGCTCGAAAGTCACTGTGTAGAGCAATGGCTTTGACAATTTTCATTAATTATTTTGGAACTTTTGGGAGGGATACATAAGGCATTATTTAGAGACATCTTGTATGAAAATTCTGAAAAGTCTCTCCTTTAGGAGAGAAGGAAAACAAATTTCTAGCCATGTACTCGAGCTGTCAGTCTGAAATTCTAATCACATCTGGGCTCAGAAGTTTAAAACATAGGTAGACATTTAGTAATTGCTGACTTGATGGGACTGATAATATACCGCCACATTCAGGATGAGGGCTTCTAGCTAATGCTTACATTAACGGGGCAAAAAAGAGAAGGCTACCTTTTGGGCTCGTGACCCGTGGAATGATGTGAAGTGGCTGTCCCAGTGTCTCGGAACAATTTGAAAACCTCTGACCTAGACAATGTCTGAGGCTTTTCCCAACACTAAAATATATTCAGTTTTAAAGGAAAATGAAGCACCAAGTGGAGAGAGGTGTGTATTTCAGGAGAACTGTGACACAGCGGGCATTGTTAAAGGAAGGAAGATGGGTGGGTAACATCATGTAAAACAGGGCTTATCTGAACAGGCTTCCATAGCCCCCAAGTCAAGACCCTAGAGGCACCAGTGGTTCCATGACACTGACTCAGGCCATCAGCTCAGATTCCCTCATCAACTCTCCTGCATATAGACCTCTTCTCTGGATGATGTCCCCAGGTCCATCCTGTGGCCCCAGACATGGTCCTGCCTAGAGCTTCAGACAGGCCTTGTGTTTGGATGGATGTCTGGTGTGTGGCTTCCATCTGACCCCGGTCATTGACTCAGTTCTCCATGTACTCCTCAATCTGCTTCTCATGCCAATTCCAGCTCTTTACCCCCAGTATGATATGTCCATGTCCCTCTACTTAGCAACCCAGCCTCTGCCATACAACCATGGACAGAGCTCCAAAGAGAGAAAAGAAGAGAGAGAGGGAAAGGAGGAAGAGTTGGTTTGACACCTAAAATCAGAAAGGTTTGCCATATTCTTAAGTAATGGCTAAAACTCAATCTGGGTCAACTCCAGACTACGAGAATACAGAATGGAGATTTAAAATCTGTGCTCTGCACTCACGTGGCCAAGGTTCAAATCCAGGCTCAGCCATTCACTACATCAGAGAGTTGGCCATTTCACCTCTCTGAGCTTCAGTTTCTCCATCTCAAAATGGGAAATATTAATCCCTGCCTCACTGGGATCTTCTGAGTATTAAATGAGATGAAGAAAGCCTAGTGCCTGACATGTAGAAGAGACTCAGTAAATGTTCATCTTCCCCCTGTGTTAGACCAGTATCAAGGGATGGTCTCTGTGATGCTTAAATTTTAAATAGGCATTTCAGGGAAAAAAGTATATCAACTTCTTCCTTCCCATTAAACATGTCAACTGCAGAAGACCTGATGGGTACAGGAGTCAATGGTTTGAAATAATTAACTTTACTTTAACTTTTTAGAGTTTCCCAGATTGTACATGACTTAACTGGCTTAATATTTCAAGTGCTGGACATCCTCCTTGGTGATAAAAGTTCCAGAGCTTTGTTCATGGGGCCAAGTAATATCAGAGCAGATGTGTGGTCATGAGGCTGGACGTGGCACCCTTTCCCTTTAACTTATTATTATTGAAATTTTCAAGCATAAACAGTAATCAAAAAACATTATAATGAATCCTGTGCACGCATCACCCAGCCAATCTTGTTTTATGTATATTCTTACTTGCTCCCCTACTACCAGAATGTTTTTAAGGTAAATCTCAGACTTCACTTTATTATATACACATTTCAATATTCAGTATTCAGAGAACTATTTTTCAAATGTAACCATAGGACATTATCACTGCAACAATTATTACAAAAAATAAAAAATAAAATAATTATAATAATTCCTTAATATTCAATGTCTAGTCCTTTCTCTTTTCTTTCTCTCAGCCCACTCCCATATATAGTTCGTTCATATCCAAATCCAGATAAGGTCCATACATTGTAATTGGTTGATTTTTCACATGGGTTGTTCTTTTTTTTTTTTTAATACACTTTATTGTTCAGAGTAGCTTTAGGTTCGCAATAAAACTGAGTAGAAAGTACAAAGAGTTCGCATATGCCCCCTTCTAGCAACATCCTGCACCAGAGGGGTATATTTATAACAATGGATGAACCTACACTGCTGTTTAAACCAAAGTCCATAGTTTACATTAGGGTTCACCACTGGTACTGTGCCTTCTATGGGCTTTGACAAACATATAATGATACATATCTGCCATTATAATATCATACAATTATATGTATATGATAGTATCATACAGATAACAGATTTACTGCCCTAAAAATCCCATTCTCTGTCTATTCTCCTTCCCTCTCCACTAATCCCTGGCAAACACTGATCTTTTTGCTGTGTCTATAGTTTTGTTTCTTCCATGTTGTCATATAGTTGGAATCATACAGTATGTAGCCTTTTAAGACTGTCTTCTTTCATTTAGTAATATGCCTTTAAGTTTCCTTCATGTCTTTTCATGGCTTGATAGCTCATTTCTTTTCAGTACTGAATAATATTCCAGTGTCTGGATGTACCACAATTTATTTATTCATTCAGCTACTGAAGGACGTCTTGATTGCTTCCAAGTTCTGGCAATTATGAATCAAGCTGCAATAAACATATATGTGCACGTTTTTGTGCAGACATATGTGTTCAGTTCTTTTGGGTAAATACCAAGGAGTGCAATTGTTAGACTGTATGATAGGAGTTTTATAAGAAACTGCCAACCATCTTCCTTTTTGCATTCCCACCAGCAGTGAATGAGAGTTTCTGTTGCTCCACATCCTTACCAGCATTTGGTGTTTTCAGCACGTGTTGCTTTTTAATTTATAGGCTTCTCCTTTGTCTCTCTTTTCTCACCTTTCTCTTTATTTGTTGAAAAAGCCAGCCCTTTGTCCTGTAGAGTTTCTCACAGTCTAAAGTTTGCTTATTATATCCCTCTGTTGTCATTTTTGCATGTTTTCCTGTTTCCAAATTGCTTGCAAATTAGTATTTAGATCTAGAGTTTGATCATATTAAAATGTGATCTTTTTGACAAGATCACTTTATAAATAATGGTATGTTACTTTCATCAGAAGGCATAAAATATTTGATTCTCTTTTTATGACATTATGATCATCAGTGCCTAAATAAATTCTTTAGTATTGCAAAATGGCAATAGTCTATCATCCCCTTTGCATTTATTATTTGGAAACTCTATAGAGAAACCTCTCCTCAGCAACAACTTGTTTACTCTGGAGTACACTCACATTGGAAAGGTTATTTTGCTTACCATTATTTTTATTTAAAAATAATGAATTGTTTCCCTAGAATACATGTGATGTATTTCATTCCATTGTTAGTAGTTATCTTAATTGATACTCAGATTGACCCATCTTTGACTGGTGGAACCTCTTTTAGACAGCTTCTGATCCTTCTGCCTTGACCCCAGTGGACTGTGGTAGTTTCTGTGCTATCTGGTATAACATGGAGCTCCAGGCTTATCCCACACATTTTCGGCCCTAGACCTGGAATCAGTCAAGGAGCCCTGTTCCTTATAGTAAGTGACTGATGCTTTCTGCATTATGTTCTTCAATGTCAGCAAAAACGGAAGCTTAGACAATTAGCTAAGCATAGAATCTTATTGGCGTTGTGGGATGTTTTGCATCCAGGACAACCTAGGATACCTTGACGTAGGCATCTTCATATTCTGAGAGGCATTCTCTGTCTTGGCCATGAGAAGGGCCTCCTTAAAGACTTATTTGTCAGCGTTTCTTAGGTGCTCACAGTCATCCAGGTCTCTTTCTATCATATTAGAATGAGTGTAATAACAACCATTACACTCATCAAACTCTGACCATGTACCAGGCACTTGATATATATTTATTATCTTCCCAGCAACCCCATAAAGTAGGTGTTATTAATTCCCTCTCTTTATAGATGAAGAAACTAAGATAGAGAGATTGAGTATCTTACTCAAGTTTATAGAGAGCGAATTGGCAGTGCGGGGGTTGAAGCTTGGGTGGAAATAATTATGGTGCTATACTCTCAGCAGCAAGACTGGATTGCTTGGCAAGATGTGAGTTGGGGAAAGCTGTTTTCATTTGTGGTTAAGGAGATTTCAAATGGAAGATGCATATTGAAGACATGGTGATGGCAGAGGGAGGAGGACCATGATTCCAGAAGCTGAAGTAATTGTCTCAGCTTCTTTCTGAATCCTCAGTGGCAGGTTGCCCCAGGTAGTTCTTTGATCCAGGAGCTTTCTGAGCTTTAAGTCTGAGCTAGCATTGGGCATCAAAAGGGGCAAAAGGCTAGAAAAGGAGAAAATGGACATGGGGGACGATGTTACACTACGCTCACTCCAGCAGATGGGTCAATGTTTTAATTTAATTGATGGCTGCTGTCCCACTAGAGCCAGTGCAATGTCAGAATGGCAAAGAGACAAACCATGCCTATGTATACTCCTCAGCCTCTGAAGCCAGCACTTTTTTCTTTAATGGCTCTCTGATGTGTTACAAGATCCTAATTAGGGCAGTTCAATAAATCAGTCCCTTGAGCACAGACACTTCAACACAGGCCTAATTTGCTAAGCACTGGTAGACATTAACCAGTTGTTGGAATTTTCTGTGACATTCCTCCTAGACCCATATAAGGATCCTGGTCCCACCACAGGCATGATTCCAGATTCTGGCCCTGAGTGTATGTTCCCAAAGGTCGATCTCAGATAGTCCATGAGTAATAACACCTCCCCCAGGCCTTTACTGGATCAGGCTATTGTTTGCCAGCCCCTGCGGGGTAGACAGAGATATGTAAGTGTTAAGTGGTGGCCTCATGGCTCCAAGTTTCCTGTGGTTACTGCCCAGCCTTCAGGATTAATTTGGGGCCTATCTCTGTAGAGTCAACTGTCCTGTGCAATCCTCATTCATAACTTCCTGCTACATCTGGCGAGACGCCACGACACTCATTCTTTGTCTACTAGGCTGAAAGGGGAAAAAAGAGGGGGTGGAGAATTATGGAGGAAGGAAAGGCATTAGGGCTGCCTTATCTTCAGAGAGTTCATCCACTCCCCTGCACAGGATAAGAATGGCAAGTCAGCCCCCATGGCGTCTTGTGTATCCAGCGGGGACTGCACAGAAAGGGTGTGACACGTTTGGGGAAAGGATACTCCCACCTGATGTGAGCTTTGGAACCAGCACCTGGGAAAGTTGAATGATAACACCCACAGCTTTTCTTTTTTGAGCCTTTCCTAAATGCCAGGCCCTGTGCTCATGACTTTAAGGGCAATATTTTATTTAAACTTCCTTGCAGCCCTATGGCTTTCTTTGGGGTAGAAACTCTTACTATTTACACTTTAGAGAGGATGACTTAGAGGCCAGAGAGGTTAAGCTCCTTAGCCATTAGGCAGCTGGCAAAAGGCAGATGTAGTCCGACCTGAACCACCGTGCCACAGGGACAATGGAGTTTGGAGAAGCACTTTCTGACCTGTCCCAGGCAGCTGCAAGTGTGATGGTTCTCTTGTCAGATCCACTCCTGTGGTGGACACTGGGTCATACGCAAGCCCCAGAGGGCCAGTTATGAGACTGGCTCCATAAAGTCCTGTGAAATAAAGTATAAAGAATAAAGGGGGCAGTGGAGTTATTACAACAGAGGGCAAAGCCTGGAACTGCTCAAATGGATGTTTAAAAGGTAGATGATGTGCAAACTTGAGAACTCTTAACTTCTATTAGCCAGACATTCCTGCTTTCCATCCCACGGCTGATTGTGGCGTTTACCTGTGCATCTCTTCATCGGGCCTCAGGCATGCAGTGCTCAGTTTCCTTCTGTGATGTTAGGTGTTGCTTTGGCTTTGGTCCTTGCTGGTCTCTTCTGCATACAACTCTTAGGCACTTGCATTGATGCCAGGCTCCATGCTGGCTGATGAGGATACTGATGATGGGAAATAGGCAGCAATTCCTGCCTGATGTGAGCCCAGCCTGGGATGTAGTCAAGACAGACTGTGCCTAAGAGCAGGGGCCTGCATCAGATTGTCTACTTTCAACTCCCAGCTCTGCCATGTATCTTAATCTCACCGAGTCTTGGTTTCTTCATCTGTAAAATGTAGACAATCACATGACCTACTTCACACAGATGAGCCAAGATTAGATGAGATCGTTCACATAAAAACTTGACCCAGTCGCAGGCAGGTAGTATGCTCAAATAGGTGTTAGCTGGTATTATTTCCTCACTTTGTGTATTGACCCTTTTTTCATAACAGCCCCGGTTTTCTGGTTTAGTGGCTCTGGTTCTCGAATCTGTGTTTGGTTGTTGACTCCCTGACAACATGGTCTCAGTTTTAAACCAGCCCAGGGTTACAAGACTGCACGGTGGCTCTTGCCCCCAGCGAGTCCACAGCTGGGGCAGCTGGCTGGGCATGTGCTCTTGGGCCCTGTCCCCTGACCAGCCTTGTCAGGCACCGCAGTATCCCCACATCAAGGAATACATTTGCATTTTTTTCAGGACTGGTGACATATTTTGACATTGCCTAGAATATTTTTGTTATTTCTTTGATTTTCCCATTTCAAAACAGAAAGATCACTTTTAAAAAATCTGAGTGTTAGAAAACTGGACAAAATGTCTATTTTACATACGAATTTGGTCGCATCTGGCTTTCACAATACTTGGCTCTGTATGAAGAAGTCTCTAGTAAATTGGTCTCCCTTCCACCATCCTCACATGCTTTGCTTACTCTTGCCTCTGTGCCTCTGTTGGCTATTTCCATCTCTAGACTACCTTCCCATGTCCAGCAGTTTTCATTCTTCAGTGCGTAGCTCAAGGATCTACTCCCACTGTGGAGCTGTGGAGCCTGTAGCTCTTGCCTGACTTCTCTCCTTCCTGGACAAATGAAGCACTCGTTGTCTACCTGCAGTTTGGTATTTTCCCACACACTTTCTTATATTCAGATTATTTACTAAACATTCTGCAAGCCTCCTAATATTTCTTAACTCTGTGCTAGGTAGTTTCCACATGTATTACCTCTTTTAATCCTTTCAACAATCCTGAAAATAGATACTGTTAATTTTCCCACAGTGTATATGGAAAAATTGAAGTTAGACTCTAGTAGCTTAAATAATTTTACCTATTAAGAAAATGAAAAGACAAGCCACAGACTGAGAGAAAATATCTGCACATCATATATCTGGTACGGACTTTGTAACCAGAATATAGAAACAACTCTTACAACTTAACAATAAGAAGACAAATGACCCAATGAAAAATAGCCCAGATTTGAATGATATTTTGCCCAAGAAGGTAGATGAATGGCTAATCAGCACATAAAATATGTTTAACATCATTAACCTTTAGGAAAATGCAAATCAAACCCACAATGAAATGCCTTTCATGCCCACTAGAATGGCTGTAGTTGAAAGGACAGATAGTAACAGGTATTGATGAGGATGTGGAGAAACTAGAACCCTCACCATTGCTGATGGAAATGTAAAATGGTACAACCACTTTGGAAAACAGTTTGACAGTTTCTTGAAAAGTTAAACAGATACTTATCATACAGTCCAACAAATCCACTCCTAGATTTTTACCCAAGAAAAATGAAAACACATTTACATAAAGATTAACCACTGTTCATAGAAGGATTATTCATAGTAGGCCAGAACTGAGACAGTTCAAATATCCATCAGCTGGTGAATGGATAAACAAAATGTGGTATATCCATAAAATGGAATGCAATTCAGCAAGCAAAAGGAATTGATATATGCTAATCATGCTACAACATGGCTGAAGTTCAGAAATGTTATGCTGAGTAAAAGCAGCCATACGCAGATGAGTATATACTGTATGATTCCATTTACATGACATTTCTAGAAAAGACAAATCTATAGAATCAGAAAGCAGGTCATTCTGGAACAGGATAGAATAAGGATTTACTACAATCAATCCTTATGACTGATCATAAGGGAACTTTTTGGGGTGATGGAAATGTTCTAAAATTGGAGTGAAGTGATATTTGCACAGCTGTATACATTTTCTAAAAATAACTGCATTGAACTGTATACTCACAATAGATAGATTTTATGGTACATAAATATAAACTATACCTCAGTAATGATGTTAAAAAAAATAAATAATTGTCCAAGATCACAGAAATAGTGAAATACGGTTTTGGACCTATCTTTCTTCTGTGCTGTTCTTTCTAGCCTTTGCCATTTCCCCCCTGTGTATGGCTTGTCTCCCTAGCAGATGGACAACTCTTTGAGAATGAGGAGCCTGCTGTTACATTTTTGGGATCCCCTCACGGTGTTGTCAACAAATATGTGGCACTGAGTTGATAGCACATCATATTCTAATGGGACTATTTGGTACCAGAAGAAACAGTTTAGGGCTGCTGTTTCTCCAAAAGCTGCCCCGAGTGTTGAGACAAGAGGGGTAGATAGTCCATCAAAGGCATGCCGCCTGAAGAACAATGTAGTGACAGGGCCGGCTGACAACGAGAGACAAAGAGCTGCGCTGTTGAACACTGCCCAGAGCAACCCGTCTCTTCCTGCTCAGCCCAGCAGACTGTTAAAAGGACCACAAAAGGCCACGGGGGAGATGACAAGAGCTTAAGAATTTGCTGAATGTGTTACCCCTGATAGCAAGAGTAAACCCGAATGACCTTCCCAGGACACACAGTAGAGATGATTAGAATATAGGCCAGAACCTGAATCCAGGCGGGGAGACAGAGATACACGTTTGAAGACTTTGCAGGGGGCTCATATCTGACCCACTCAATACAGTTAATGACTTTTTTGGAAACCAATATTGGTTTGTTTTTTTTCATAGCTTTAAAAGGGCTTCTCAGGAAAAATTGTCCAAAACTTGAAAATGGGCAAAAAAGTCCACTGAATGTTCTTTCAGTGGCTTGCTGGGCATTGTCTAGCATACCCTATAAAGGGTGCATTTTTGACTGGCTTTCTATTGATTAGGTTCTTTTCCAACCATAGGGGTAGCAGTTAACTTGTAGAAAACTTGATAGTAATGCAAATTCTTATTGTCCACAGCAAAGCAAATGAATTTCATCCAGTAGATATAGAAAAGATAACCCCAAACATTACATTTTATTGCTCTTTCAGATATTAATCAGTTTCATATCTATTAGCAATTTTTTTCAGGATTCCTGACTGCCTATGGATAGCTCTGCTCTTCAAATTCTCCATTTAAGCAGCCTTAACATCTTATAGGTTCTCCTAGTAATTAATGTGTCACATAAAATCTTTGACACATATTCCTTTTATATTTGCACAGAGTCATGTTGTTAACTTTTTGAAGATTATACCTAGCAGTGTGCAGACAGCTCAAGGCCACAGCTGCGGACACCAAAAATTGTAATATGCCATTTGACCAGACAGTTGAAGGAGTTCCTCGCTCCCCTCTCTCTCCATTCTGAAACTCACCTTTTCTTTCTGTATCAGTCCATCAGGCACCACTTTCTCCACCGGGAAGCTCTCTCTAGCCTTTAGACTGGGCTAGATGTCTTTATTCTGTGCTCTCACAAAAAGCACTCTCTGGACTGGCTTTTCTCATAACACCATAGGCACATCCACCTGCAAATGTTAAAAATCCCCCCAAAAAGAGCAAGAGTCAGAACAGTCCCGTGTCTTATTGCTGAAGAAGCAGTCGGCAGAGTAGACTCTGCTACCAGTTCAGACCATGGTTAAGTACCAGGCATTAGGAAGTTTATCTCACTGGGTTACAAGGCAAGTTTGAGGAGCAGTGAGCAAGCATGGGTTGGGGACCATCTTGGAGCCCCCCTACACATTTTGTAACTTTTCTGGGCAGGCTTTTTCCTCCTGCAGTCAAACTTCCCAGTCAAAGTTCAGTTGCTCATAGTTGGTCCAAGGAATACAGAAACCAATGGTGGTAACTTACTACATTAAGATTAACAACACTGTATTGTATGCTTAATAATCCTGAAATTAGTATCATGAGATAAAAACCCCCAATATATGAAATATTTCTCTTTAAGTCAAAAAACAAGACAAAGATACCTACTGTAACCACTATTATTAGGTATTTTTCTGGAATTTAAAGAATGGCATTAAGAAAATGAAATGAGAGGTATAAATATTGAAAAAGAAAAAACATTATCTTACAGAACAAATAGGCCTATTTGAAAAAATTAAGAAAATCAAATACACTATAGAGCAAAATAAGGTACACATGATTTAAAATGTAAAAAAAAGTTAGAAAAAAGGTGTATATATATACACACACACAAATCACACACACACTCTTGGTGTATGTAATATCCTGACACAAAGAGAGAAAACTTGAAGGAAAATATTTATTAGTTTGATTAAAAAAAAATTGTATGTAGCAGAGAATACAATAAAGAAAGTTGACAGGTACATGATAAACTGTGAAAAATATTTAGAATGAAACCCATCCTAAATATTAATTGCTTTGATAGATAAAGAACTCTTAGAAATTGTTGGACATTTTTATTCTTTCATTCAACAAATATTTATTGAGCACTTATTCTTTGCCAGACACTGTTGTAGGTGCTTGGGAGACATAAATGAATAAAAAGGTATAAATCTATGCCATTATAGATCTTACCTCTTCATGCAATTTATTTTTAAAAATGCAAATACTGATAAAAGTTAAAAAAAAAAAGCTTGACTTCCATTAGCAATTAAAGAAATGTGGATAAAAACATTTTACCTTAACTTTTCACTATATAAATCAATAAGAGTTTTTAAAAATTGATTATACTCAGTGTTGTCAAGGGTATGGGAAACTGTACTCTCAGACACTTCTGGAAGGAGTATAAATTGGTAGAAACTTTCTGGTAGGCTTTTTGGCAATCTTCAGGAGGTTGACTAGCAATTCCTCTTTTGGGAATTTATAGAAGGAAGTTAACAGATAATTGCAAAAACAATTTAACTACAAGGATATTTGTTACAGAGACATTTATAAGAGCAAAAATGTTGGAAACAACCTAAATTTGGTATACACACACCACACAAGAAATTATGTTGTAGAAGAATATGTAATATATAGAAATATCATTAAATGAAAATTCAGGTTATGCCATATACTGAATGATTCCATTTTAAATGAAAACTATATGTATCTACTGCTTTAAAAAGTTGGAGAGATAGACATTAAAATATTAATTAAGATTCTGTCTTAATGATGCAATTTTAAAATGCTTTTACTTTTCTTTCTTGTGATGTAGGTGGTATGGATTTTTTAATTTTAAAATGGGTATTGTTTTTCTTTAAAGCTAACCTAACCTATGGATTAAAGGTATCCATATACCTTAAAGAGTTTCGTATTTTGTTGGATCCCATTTAATTATTGCAGATACATCCCCCAGGTTTTAAACTAATCCTCCTAACACTGCATTAATTCTTTCAGACCTGAGAAAAGACTGCCAGGAAAAATAGGATCTGACAGGGCTGGGGTTAGGGTAAAGCAGGTGAAGTGAGTTGCTGAAGTGCAGAGTTGGAACCCATTTTTATTTTTGTTCACTGTGGATTTTTTGCATTAATTTTGGTTTTAAAAAGTATTGCATTAAAGTATTTCTATTCTTGAGTACTGAGATTTTTGGCAACCTCCCCCTAAATTCTGCACCCGAGGTGAGCGCCTCACTTGCTTCACCCTGTTCCCAGCCCTGCTTCCTGAGCCCTCTGCACCCTCCATGCTCCACAAACAGCATCTCTACAAGTTCTGCTCTGCCTCCTGTCTAGCATCTGCAGGGCCCTCCTGGAAACTTAGAAGCAAACATCGTTGCTCTGGGTGGAATGAGGGAAGGCAGCAACTCCAGAGGATGTGCAAAGCATTTCACCAGCATTATCTGAATCCTCACAAAACCTGGTAGGTTGGGTAGAAGAGAATCCTTTGCATCCCCCGGTATCATCCTTTCCTCTTAGTAGCAGACTTTCCTAATTACAGCTGTGCACATGGCCATCCAGAATAAAGAGCACATTTCTCAGGCTCTCTTGCAGCCAGGTATGGCCATGTGATTAAGTTCAGGACAAAAAAAAAGTAGGTAGGAGTGCTGTGTAATTTGTGGGACATGTCTATAAAGGGGAAAGCTATTCCCTCTTCTCACTTTGCCTGCTTCCTCTGTGGAATATGAGTGTGAGGTTTAGAGCTGTGTCATCTATCTTGGCCCAGAAATTAAAGCCACCATTAAAGATGGTGGAACAACTGGGTAGAAGATTGACTCCGAGGTCGTGGAATCTCCAAACTAGGCCTGGACTGCTATGTTACATGAAAGAGAAATAGATTGCTATCTTGTTAAAATCACTGCTAACTTAAGTTTCCTGGTACTTGCAGGTCAACCTAATCCTAGCTCATTCGGATAGATAATATGATTAAGTCCCCTTTATAGGTGAAGAAATGATTCAGAGAAGTTTAGCATCTTTTCCAGGTTTGCACAGCTATTTAGTGACAGATGAAAACCTGAAACCAAGATGTCTGATTCCCATGCCCTAGCTCTCAATCCTTCCCTGCTCCAGGAAGATTTCCAAAGCTGAAAAGATTCCAAAGGGCTCGGAATCCTAAATTTTAGTGATAATTCCTATGGTTTTCTTCAGCCAAAGTCCTAAACCCTTCTAGAGTTTCAGCAGTGGAAAATGGCTCAGCAGGAGAACAAGAATTCCTTGTAAATGCCTTAGTTATTGCCCATACCTTGCTCTGTTCTCAGACCACCAAGTAACACCAGCACTGTTTATTTGCATGGGTCCTTGAGGATCGTCCATTGTTTTTTCCCAGGACAAAGGTTACCCTGCTCTTCCTACAATGAGTGGTGGGGGTGGGGGTGGGGGACAGCTACATCTCTGCTGACACTTCAGAAATCCCATCACCTTAAGACAGACTCACGAAAACCCGGTCCCAGCCTTGGAACAACATGTAACCCTGTGGCATTTTGACACTGGGGCGTCTCTGCATTGTTGAAGTAACTCAGTGTGTTGCCATGAGTTTATCCCCTTGAGTCAGGTCAATGCTAAGGGAAGTTCACCACCTCTGCTTCTTCAATAACTGATGTCTGATTCATCAGCTGAATGCATTTCAGGCTTATAAGTAGTTTCGCGGATCTACAGGCAAAAAAGCTTTCACCATCTCCCCCTCCCCCATTAGTGACCAGTGTCTCAATATTAATGCATCTGATGGCACCGAGCCTTTGTGGCTTGAGTGAGGACCAAGCAGGGATTGAAATCACATTTTTCTTTACATTATTACTTTTCTACAGCTTGGTTTCTTGCAGGCTTTTGATCTAGTAGGCCACACAATTTAGTCTGGGCTGAATCCTTGAATTACTTCACTTTTTCTTCCAAGTCTCTCAAAGAACTTGATAAACTAGCACTCATTAACCAAAATATTCATCTACAGTGTCAATGCATCAAATCTAAAAGTGAAACTTTGCTTAAAGTGCATAGAGTGGAAGACAACATACATTTTCAAGTGTAGATTTTGTGATTCTTTTGTGAATAATAATCATTGTTATTTTAGGAAAACCCTGAGTTTATCCAATTCTTGTTAGAACTGGATGAGTCTAGATCCCTACCATAAAATGAGAGTATGAAATCCAAGCCTTTTTGGAAAGTAATCATATTATCATTTACACATGTCCAGTCATGACACTAATAAGAGCAGATTGTCTTGGATTAAATACACAGTTAGCCTTTAAAATAGATGTGAAAATAAGATTATAAATAATTGCTCTTCTTTATTGTGACTATTGGGTTGTGTTTATTGCCAAACTTTTTTTTGACCATTTCTAAATTGTAAGTGTATTGTAATTGTTCTCCAAGTACAAGCTGCCACTTCTGTTTCATGGCATTCCTCCTCCACACATTGATGAAAGAAACGGAGGAGGAGGAGTCAAAGTAGAACTAGAGGGATTTGTTAGAACAGAAATTCTAATTCTTTCACTCTTATTTTCACTTATTTCAGACACTAAAAAAATTAAAAGATCCATTCATCTTTGTCTAAATAAAATGTGCGATTTTCTCAGCACAATAGCTTAGTTTTAGAAGAGCCGCCCTAAGTGTTCTACTAACTGGTAAACTCTAAATTACCTTCTGTGTATTTTAAGAGTGAGAGGCAGGGAGAGGACAAAGAGAGTGAGGCCAAGCAGCATCCATTTTAACTGAGGAGTGACCCAAGGAGGGCAGGAGGAAAAGCTGATATCATCTCTTCCTGGGCCAGCTGGGGTGCCTGTGTGTTGTACAGAGTTTCCCTGAATTCCTTTCCCTGTGTGGTTCTGGCTTAGAATGGGCCACAAGAGACGTTTGTGGCAGTGACACTGCAGCCACTTCACTCCAAAGGCAGCTTGTGTCCCTTGTTGATGATCTGCTGGTTCACCTTGTCAGTTCAGTCTCCAAGACAGAGCCTCCAGCTCCCAGGGGATCTCCCCCTTCAGCTTCTCCAGGCTCTGGGCTGTGGGCTATGGGCATGTGCAGTTCTGAGGGGAACGGCACTGTCTTCTGCAGATCACCCAGGTCCACCGAGATCACAGGTACCGAGAGACAGACATGGGGCCCCATTTCTCCTTGTAGGTTCCAGCTTGTCCTCCCTTTCCTGCACTTTGCAATCAGCTTTTCTCTTCTACTGCTGGCCCTGTGGCTCAATAGCAACTTCAGGCCCACCCACTCCAGACACGAAGGCAAGCTCCATCTGGAGGTTTCTTTACGAACCCCCACAAAAGGGTAAGATCTGATGTATGCTGTCCAATATAGCAGCCACTAGTCATGTGTGATTATTAACTTTAAAGTTGATTAAAAGTAAATAAGATGAAAACTTCAGTTCCTCAGTTGTGCTTACCATATTCCACATGCATTCTTGCGCCTATGTTATTGCATGGTGCAGATACAGAACATTTCCATCATCACAGAAAGCTCTATTGAACAGTACTGTTATAATTCATTTTATAAATTCCTTATTTTATATCACTCATTGGGATTCTTTTTCTCTTATCAAACATTACCAGATACACTAGCACTGGTAAAGACTAGTCTAGGTCAATGATTTTCAGTTTTTTGTTCTCTTGAACACCTTATGATTGATAATGTTCACATGTGTGACACAATTCTATGGCTTGATTTAGATTTTGACAAAATCTCTAAATAAGTTTCCAAGAAAGAAAAACAAATAGGTGAAACAGATACAGCATTAATTAAAATTCCCTTAAGACACTGATGAAAGACACTGAAGACCACCCAAACAGATGGAAAGATATATTGTGTTTGTGGAATGGAAGAATTAATATCATTAAAATGACCGTACTATTCAAGGCAATTTACAGATTCAATGCAATCCCTATCAAAATACCAATAGCATTTTCCACAGAACTAGAACACATAATTTTAAAATTTGTATGGAAACACAGAAGACCTCAAATAGCCAAAACAATCTTGAGAAAGAAGAGCAGAGCTTAAGGTATCACAGTTCCTGACTTCAGACTATTTTATAAAGCTACAATAATCAAAATAATATGGTACTGGCACAAAAACAGATACATAGATCCACGGAACAGAATAGAGAGTCCAAAAGTGAACCCACACACTTATGGTCAATTAATCTACAACAAAGGAGGCAAGAATGGAGGAAAAACAAAACAAGAGTCCCTTGAATATGCTGAAGTTTTTCAGATCTCCGATAGCCATCTGATTTCCCAGATTTTCTTTTGAAGTTTTTCAATAGTTGATTGTTTGCCCCAACTATTTCCCCCTGCCTCAGGCAACAATGAATGAATCATTCTTGTAATTTCTTACAATTATCCACTGAGGAAAAACCTTCTGGTCAAAGAGAAGAGAAGGGCTTTTTTTTTTTTTTTTTTTTTTAAATGCTAGGTGAGCTCCAAGTCAGATCAAATCAGTACAGTCTAGCATGGGTAGGAGTTGGGGGAATCTTTCAGGAAATTACCAGACTGGTCAAAGAATGACAATTCTTTGGAAATTATGCTTTGAATGAGCTCCAGCCTCCTTCTGGTGGCTGCCAGGCTGCTGGTTTTCACTGTGATTGTGGATTATTATTTTTCAAGGATACTGCCAAGCACTGAGAGATAGGAACAGAACATGCTAAAATGCCATGAAACTTGCCTATTCAGCTGTTTTTCTTGAATAAATACTCCCCTGGTTGCTGCAAACCTTTGGTAAATTTTCAGAGGTCTGAAAAAGTTGGTTCTGACAATTCTTTTTTTTTTTAACCAGTTTTTCATTGTTTATTTATGGAAGAGAGAATTTTTGGAGGTCCTTACTCTGACATTTTCACTGACATCACTGAGAAAGAAGCTTTGCAGGAGCTCTGTCCCTTTTCTGCCCTCTGTGGTTACTGCTAGGGGGAAGAAAAGGGACAGAGTTGCTGGTTTTCAAGGCTACTGTAGATTTTGAATGAAAACTCCCTGAATTGTTACAAGTTTTTGGTTCATTTTCAGGGTTCTGAAAAAGTTGATTCTGACCATTTTTGCTAGTTTTCTCATTGCTTTGATAGAGAAAAGAATTTTCAGAGGTTCTAAGTCCATCATTTTCCCAGACATCACCCAAGAATTAAATTTTATACAGGTAAGTACAAATTATAATTTCCCCCAAAAAGAAAATAAAATTTAAAAAAAGGAAAAATCACTCCATTTAGATATTGCAACCTTAGTTACCTTAGCTAAATAAAAGATATTAATTATGGCACACAACTGTGTTACTGCATGAACATTGAGGAATGCCAGTTTAGATGTTTCCTTAATAATTTCAACTTCACGGAGGCTACTTCTTAGGATCAATGTAGATGGCTCTTGAAAAAATATTAAAGATACTGAGACAAACAAAAACAGTCAGTCCTCTCTTTGGACAGAGATGGGCACCCCACACAAACTCTCATTAGGACCGCTCCAGGATTCCTTCTTCCTATCAGGCATTGGGACAAGTCAAAACTTTGTTGAGGAAAAAAAAGTAGAGAAGATGCTGCTCTTCAGCCTTCAGTCTTTCTCCTACTGTGTATCAGCTCCTCCATGCCAGCTGGCCTAGCCCACAGAGAGCAGTGCAGTGCCCACAAACAGAGGCCTGAATTGACCCCTACCGTGTTCTGAGTAACAGCACAAGCGCTTCTGTATATCAGCTCATGTACAGAACAGAATTCCAATGAAAATCAGTCCTTTTCCCATTCAACTAATAATTTTCAAGGACTTTTTTCAAAACAAAACAACTTACACACTAAAATTTTCTCTGAAATCTTTAAGCAAGATCCTTCTCTAGAGTTCCTCCTGAATTTCATTCATCTCTCTTTGGGAGCAGACATCACCTTATTTGATGGTGTAGTATTTATTTATTTTTGTCTGTCTCCCACCCTGCACTGTGCATTCTTTTCTATCCTTGGCATCTAGGGCCTAGAAGATGAGCAATTACCTCGGAATGAATGTACAGATGATGGAATAGATGAATGTACCCCCTTATCAACCAGCAAAGTGTGAAGAGCAGTTTTCTAGTTGGGATTACACGTTTGGGAGTTAGACAGGCAGCCTTGGGTTGGAACCTATCTCCGCTACTTATTGGTTCTAGGAACTTGAGCAAATCATATAATCTTCTCTGGCCTCAGTAGTTTCACCTATTAGATGGGAATAATTAATAGACCACGACTCACAGGCTTGCTGAGAGGATGAAGTGGGAGAGTGTTGTAGAAGATTTAGCACACACTCTGCAAAACAGTGCCAAACCCATGGCCCATGCTCAGTAAGTGGTGGAAAGAGTCATCATGATTGATATTCTAATAGATAATGGTGTGCTTCGTTGCAGCTGGCACCTCGCATTTAGGAATGTTAAACTTTCCAGGTAGAACAAATTGTACATTTGGCCCTTGGATGCTCTTTGCTTTTGTCTCATATCCTTTTATTACATAGAATCAGTACCTCTGCCTGTCCCAGACTTCAGTGTATTTTTGACCCTCTGAGGAGATAGCTTTTTATTTATTTATTTATTTCTATATAGCTCAAATTTTTCTTTCTCTGCCTCTCACTGCCCTGGAAGGGTGTTTGATAAGAAAATGCTCCAATCGTAATTTGAAAGCCTGGCTTCCTAATTCATCATGAAATAATAGAAATCTGATAAGCTGGCCTCATTAAATTAAGAGCCCAGTATCACTGCACAGCTAAGTTTGGGGAGCAGAGGAAGGATGGGCAGACCAGGTGGCTGGTGGGAAAAGGCAGAATATGCCCCCACCCCCACCCCAAACACAAACACATATGCAGTCTTAAAATAGCCAGAAATGTTTTTTCTTTTTCTCCTCAGCTGGATGCTCATTCTGAAATTGGACCAAGTGGAAAAACACAAAGCCCTTAAAATTTGTCCAGCTTTGTAACATTAAGTTGGGATGAAGCATGCAATGGGGGCGGGGGTGGTTTCATAATACAGTAAGTGGAACCTTTTAGCTTCAGTAAGTGAGTCTGACTCAGGAATGCAAGCGATTGTATCACCAAAAAAATCAATATTAAGATGCACAATTGCTCCCCTGGTATCGAAAGAATTAGTTGATCTACATGCTAAATGACAAGCCTCTTGATAACAGGGATTATGCGACCTGCCTCTCCAGCCAGGGCTGCTGGGGACTGTCCCTTAGGTCCCTAAGGCAGAGATAATCTAATTAGAACAACAAAGACCAGGTCCATTTGAGGAGAAGGCGACATGAGGTTGGGTGGGGGGGGTCGGGAGGTGATGAGGGTGTGCGGGGGGTCGTGTTGAGTCTTGTGTTGGCAGGGAAGGGCTCACTCAGAACAAAAGCATCTAGGTGGTGAGTAGCTGGGGAGTGAGGCCCACAGGGGAGAGGATGCCTGCAGAAAGGGTGGACAGAGGTCACTTCTAAAACATGACTTAATCTCCACTTCGGCTCCACAAACACTGCCACGCTGGCTCCCAGACTCCGGCCAGACTTGACGGAACTAGCAAGTGAGTCTCCAGACATTCAGACACTCAGAGGCCCTCCAGTCAGTCACAAGAGAGAAGGAAGGGCCTGGGAAACACACACAGGCCTGTCTGACCCAGGTCCTCTGCCTCCTCTGTGAATCCCCACCATCCCCAAGGATGGAAGGTTACAAGGAACAGGCCCTGGTGGAATTACCTGTCCATAGCAAAAGAGAAAAGTAAGGCCATGCGTCGCATTTTTCAGGAAACTAAACTTACATCATTTAAATGATTGTCTCCTCTTCTGGTATTATGTCCTTCTCATGTTTTTGGTGGTAAAGTTTCTCTTTTTAAAAGTGAGATGATAGTGTTAGTAGCTGGGACGGTTTTTGCTTCTGGTGATTTTCTTTTAGTTTGTTTTCAGTGCTCTTCCCTGATATAGTAAGTTTCCATTGATTCCAAAAATATTTGGTTCTGAAATTTTATCAGGCTTTGAAAGTAAAAAAATCTATGAAACTGTCTTTTTAAAGAGATTTCTCAGTAAATGTTTTAAAAAATTTTACCCTCATGAGTTCCTTTTTTTCCTTGTGGAAAAAAAAGTCAGCCCAAATCAGCTTTGTTCCTAGTTCCTATATCTGCCACATCTTTTCACCCCCAAGGTAAAAGGTGTTTTATTGAATAGTTCTCCCATTTTTAAAAGAAGAAGGGCCTTTAGCATAATTAGGTCACTCAGAACCTCAGTATGTACCCTAGAGTGGACTGAAGCAGAGGACCTCTGACTCTGCAGCAAGGGGAGCTCAGAGCCCTGCCTTCCAGGCTCTTCTTCAAATACCCTGCCCCCATCACCTCAGGGAGCCTGGGCCCTTCCTGCTGGGCTGTGGGTGGTGGATGTGCTCAGTGCTGGCCCAGTCAGAGAGGCTCTGCTTTCCTCCCCCTGGCTGTTCATGGTGTGGAGAGGCTGCACTGGCCCATCTCTGCAAAAAAGGTTTCAAACCCTGAAAAACTGAGTGTCCATGAGGCAAACCTTCCCAAACCCAGGACAGTGGAGATGCTGGGTGAGTCACCATGATTTATTTGAGAGGACCTTCCTACTTGTCTAGGAGAGCATAGGTGGTATCCATGGAAGCATCTCAAAGGTTGTCGACATTGTCACTCAAACTGGGAAATGAAGGAATGTCGTTGGGGAACGGGGTGGATAATGGAAAGGAAAGGGTTTCCATTATCTACTAGCCAGTTCTATTGCCAAACATTCATAGTCCTACCTCAAAAGAAAGTAGAAAAAGACATGAGGCTTAATAATGGTAAAAGATCCTGAACTTTTATTCTTCCTGCCCTCACCCTCTAACAAAAATTCCTGAGTTTTTAGAGATGGCCACTGTATAAATAATACATGAATTTACTATTATTTTTACGCAAAGTAATAGTAGTGACAATTGCTGTGTTTTATTTTTTGGTAAGAAAAAACATGCAGATTTTTGCTAACGGGAAGACATTACAAACATTTTTGGACGAAGAGCTATAGTAAAAACATTTGGGGATATTATCTAAATCTGACCTCCTTGCTAAGTTCTGAGGATCAAATCCTAGAATAAGCGACAGTTAACATCTGCTTAGCTCAAGTTAAGACGGTACTTAGAAGGCCTAACAATCTCTCTCCTTGACTTATTGAAGTGCCAAGGATTTATATCCAATTAATTTGCTTAGGTGTACATTTGCAACTAACTAACTATGACTGAGTTTAGAAGGAGGTCGTGGCTGAATGAACTAGAAAGGAGAAAGCAAAGGAGAGCGGATCCCTGAGTCTCACTTCTCTTCTAACTATCATGTAAGACACATGTATATTTTTTAAATTAAAATTACATTTTCTATTCACATTGAATTCTAATGTCAATTATTGAAACTTATCGTATCTCCACTGCTCTTGGGGGTAACAAGAGAACTTTCCTAGTTGAAGAGAAAAGACTAGCACAAAGGAACTAACCCAGGCCCAGAGCAAGACAGAAATTAAATGCTAAGTTGCATGGTCCCCTACAACTCAGTTGGTATTTGTGTGGGCTGTTGTGGTCAGGAAGGCTCTGTAGAGAAATAGGCCTTGGGTTATGATTTGATGGGTGGAGAGGACCATGGAGAGTATCCTGGGTGGGAAAATGCAAAAGAATAAAGTTCTGAAGCAGAAGTAAGAAAGACAGACAGGTGGTTCAGTAGGAAGGCTGAATCAGATTCTAACCCCAGCAGAGGGCTCCAGTTTTAGAGATAGGAAAAATGAGGTTAAATGAGTAAGATGAGGCCAGATCATGGTGAGCCTTCACGTCCAAGCTAGGGGCTATTGGCACTTCTCCACTCCTCTGTCCAAGAAAGTCATCACTAATCACTCATGGCACTCTGTCTTCTGTCCAGCTCCCCAGGCAGCCACCAACAATTGATAAGCTTTGGCCTACAAGATGAAATCTATTTTCTATTTCGATCCCAGGCCATCATCTTTAGACTTGATATCTAGGAAATGAGGAGCTGTTGAGTAAAGAACAAATGAATAAAGAAGACATGAGCCCCTAAACTTCCTAGTTACTGTGGATTTCAGCCTTTCCTCACCCAATTATGTTTTGAACTGGGGTCTAGGCATGGTGGGAAGAACACTGGACTAGAAACCCTCAGATTTATATTTGAGGTCCAGTTCAGCCACTCAGTTCCCCAATCTGTGCCTCATTTTCCTCATCTGTAAAATGAAAAGATTGAAATGGGTTGACGAGTAAGGTCTGTTTTGACAGGGACTTTTTAGAATGTTTTAGAATGCTACAAATGCTAACAGGAAAGCAGTCAGGCCAAGCCTTGCTCAGGCCTCCTCTGGGGAGGTGCGGGAGGGTAGCACAATCCAGGCCAGCCCTGGAAAGGAAGAGGAAGCTGAGGTTCTGGCTAACCTACGCCCTAATGAACAGCTCCTGGATAACTGCGAGTCAGTGTCCCTAGCTGCTGTTTGTGTTAGATGATCCATATGGTACAGAACGTGGTTTAGGCGCCTTAAGGTCTCTTGGTAGGAAGTTGATGAAAGGCCTCATCTGGAAACAGCTTTCTCTAAGGATCAAGGCTAGTGGAAAAAGTTTGTATATCATTGTTTGCTTCCCTCTGGATCACCACAGCCATGTCCTCAGCTTCACGTGGCCAGCTTGGCAGATGTCCCTGCTCAAGGGGACTTCATAACAAAGCAGCCTTTCTGGCTGATATGATGTCTCCTGCTTCCCTGTTTGCCAGCTTCTTTGGCCTCTGAGGGACACATTTTGGAGACATGAGACGTGGCAGGGTGAGGTCATGGTTCCATGCACAAGGGCAGGGAAACTGTGCCTTCCTTCAAGCGAGGAGCTGCACGCCCTTTACCCTTGGAGCAGACCTGAGCTTCTTACCGACTTGGCCATCTCAATGTCGAGAGATCAGCTCTTTGAAGCCAGCCTGTCAGTGGCTCTGGTTAAACTTCAAAAATGTCGAGAGGCTTGGAGCCATGGTATTTGGATGTCTGGCTTGGTTTAATTTTACTATTTTGTTAGTATTCAGGTAAGGACATGACAAGACTCTGTGTTTCCTTCTTGAAATGTGCCTTTTTTCAAGCTCCCCACATGCCCATCCAGGGGCTAAGTACATGAGGCCCCATCTGAAGAATTCAATATGGCAGGAGTGATGTCTGTCTTTCAAGTTGCTGATTTTTAGAAAGCTCTTTGATGCTTAATAAAATAAGTATCCTTTGTCTACTGTTACTTTTAAAATAAATCTTGAAAACATGTGGCTGAGGCAATAGAGGGAAAATTCTGTATTCCATACTGATATTTCCCATTTCATAGTTCCAGGATGCCCAGAAGTCCACGGCCAGAAATGAGGAGTTTGATTTAAAAGGAGTTGAATTGTTTCTCTCCCTTTCTTGGGCTGGGCTTTGTCACATCCATCCAACCATCCATCAATCTATTTGTCTTTCCTTCTGTCCACATGTCTGTTCATCCATCCATCCATCTATCCATCCATTTACTCATTCAGTTGTTTAACAAATATTGCCAGAGGGTCTCCTATGTGCCCAGCACTGAGTTTGCCGCTGTGAACAAGACTGACCCATCCCCTACCTCCACAAGCCCACAGCTGGAGCGGGCCAATGTCTGGAGGCAGCTGTTTCGATGGAGGCTCTCTTGAAGGTGTTGGGCTGTAGGTGCAGTTGCTTTTCGTAGGCAAGATAGACTCTGCCTGGGTGTGCACTACTTGCTGACGAGTTTTAGATCTTTTAAAAACCAAGGAAAATTTTATAGTGGCCATAGAGCTTTTGACTCTGCCTTCAAGATTTGTACATCTAAGTTGGGGAAAAGAATAATGAACCTAGGTGGAGTCTTGTTGACCCTTCTCTCTGTCTATGTGGTGAACAGAGGCATTGGTTTGGAGCTGTCTAGTTGGGCACTCACTCTGACCTCCTCAAGCGTAAGTTTCTCCTTCCCTAAATTGCAGATAATGACATTCACTCTTCCATGTCATTATTCTGAGGACTGCATGAGATAAAGTGCACTGAGTGCTTAGCACAGACCTGCCATGTTATAAGACCCCAGCAAACAGGAATTTTTTATTCTTATTCAACTTGATTGAGTTGGAATGGACCTCTCTTGTTTTCATGAAGGTTCTTAGTAGCTGTCAGTAACTAAGATTTGGACTTTATCCATTTTACATTTCTTAGCAGAAATGAAGTTCCTTACCATGCTTTCACATAATAACAAGCAATCAAGGCAGGGTTTTAAGCAAAATAATGATTATCTTTCACATAGCTTACAGATAGGATGCAATTACTTTTTAATAGACATTAGCATTCTCTGTCCTTGTGCTTGCATGTATGTGTGTGTGTGTGTATGTGTGTGTGTATTTCTGGGATATAAATACAGCTAAGTTCCCCTTAACATTTTACCTAAAATAGCACTGAATCATACCTGGTTCTGAGTCCAAGGGAGGGAAAAAAAGAAGGGAAAATAGAAGGGTTTTGTTTCCTACTAGACAAATGAACTGCCCAGCTTTGACCAGAGGAGATCAACAACTTGTATCCCCTAAGCAGAAAAGGCACAAGTGTGGGCCTGCTATGGGCAGAGCAGAGTTTGCTGCCCCAGCGCCTAATTTTCCTCTCTGTATGGAGGTAGCATTTCCACCTGAGAGGCAGGCACTTCACCCTACAAGGCAGATGTCAGCATGTGGAGCCCCCTCTCCACCTACGTGATTTTCAGGGAGAATATGAGATAATCTTTCATTTGTGAGAAGCCCCAAAGCACCCCCAGGGAGCGAGCGGCTAGAAAGTGTGTGTGGTTCCCTGCAGACCCAGAACTGGGCAGGGATCAGAGCCAGCCTTCCTCCACCACGACAGCAGTAGCCTCTTGGACAAGATTTCTTTCTTAACTTGCTTTCTTCCTAGTCCCCAAAACCCCTGAGGGTAGTTGTACTTTTACCTTGGGGACGTCCTATAGTGTGATTGTATTAGTTTCCTATTGCTATTGTAACAAATTACCACAAACTCAGTGGCTTAAAACACGTATGTTATTTCACAGTTTCCATTGGTCAGGAGTCTAGGGGCGGAGGTCTTGGGGCCATCTTAAAGTCTGTCTGACACTGTGGCCTCCATATTTTTCATTTCATTTTTCAACAGCTGTTCTAGTGGCAAAGAACAGCTGTAAGCTCTCACTCCAGGGTCTCTGCCTCAAACCTAGCCCCTTCTGGATGGAGTCCTCACCTACTCCCAGCCTCTCTCCTGCAGGACTTGGTCCTCGCCTCCCCTCTCACATCTTGTCCTCCACAGACAGTCTCAGCCACTCTTCCGGCATCATCTTCTTTCTAATCACCGTGTCCACAAGACCTCCTGACATCACCCTCAAGTCTCTCCCTTTCTCCTTCAGTCATGCGATTTACTTCCCAGTCCTGTTGATTTTAGCTCCTGTTTCTTCAATAAATCTGTTCTCCCTTTTCATTGTCACTGAGACCAGCTTAGTCTAATTTTTCCTTCTCTTTTGTTAGAACTATTTTAGTGGCCCTCAACCAAATTCTCTGCCTTCATTTTCACCCCCTCAAAGCCATGAGAACACTCCATCTTTCCCATCACTGTCTCCCTTTCACACCCTTCCTTCCAACAAATATAAAATATAGTTTTCCTTCTATACCATGCTATTCCATACTGCCACAGCTTTGCACACCCCATTTTATTTTACCATAATGCTCTTCACTCACCCAACCCCTCCCATTTTCCCTGTCTAGAAAAATACCGACTCATCCTTTAACATCTAGCCAGACTCCTGGAAAGCTTTTCCTGACCACAGACAGTTTTTACTCCCTTCATTCCCTCTTTTGATTTATTTCTGCTTATTTTTTGTTTATGTTTTTATTTTGCTCTTGTTTTTCCTACATATAACTAAATGTACCCTGCGTTGCATTTCTGGTATGTTGACTAATCCCTGCCCTACTATGCTTTAGGAAAGAAATTGTCACTTACTCATTTTCATAGCATCAAGCACAACAACTTAATGCATAGTAACCAATAAATGTTGTTGAACTGAAGTAGTATTTTCAAAATTGTTTAGCCAGCTTTGGGAAATGTATTAAACCCTACATAATATTGTGACTGTTCTAAATTTGCTTTTAGACTCTTACCTTTAGCATTTTAGAAATCAGTTGTCTATTTGATGTAGTTTTTTTTTTAACTTCCTTGCACCCAGTCTTTCCTCAGCTAGTTTTCAATTATTATTAGTTCTCTTGAGTAGTGCTCAATAGGGATGAGAAAAAACAGCTACATGTTTTTCAATCAGGAGCTTTTATTGTTTTTCTTTCCAAGTGTCATCTCAATCCTTTGACCATAGAGAACATTCCACAACAAACAAACAAAACACTTTTCAAACAAGAATTCATCCTAAAGAGCAAAGATTCAAAGATCTTCAAAACCAATATTTTTCTTCCCTTCTCCAAACAACTAGGTCCCAGCAGAAAGAAGAATGTCTCCACCTCATTCACTTCTGGGATGCCATCAACTCTATTTTTTGCAGCAGCGTGGCTGTGAGGCCCAGAGGCGCTGTCTTTGTTGGGGTTGCCTCGCTCTGCAGAAACGGCTGGGCACCAGGCATCCAGAGTATGGAGGACACACCTTGAGTCACTGTGTGTGGCAGCCTGGCTGAGTGTGTGCGTTCTGGAACCCAATCCTCACTTCAAATCCCAGCTCCATTATTTACAACTCATGCTACCTTGAACAAGTTATTCAGCCTCTCTGTGCCTCAGCTTCCTTTTCTGTAAGACTGGATTAATACTAACCATCCTCAGAGGGTTATTATGAGAGCGAATTAAAATGATGCATATAAAACATGGAACAAAGTAGTTCATTATAATATTATAAACATTCACCAAACATTAGTTAGTATCTTAACCCCAGAACTTAATTTTCACTTCTTTGAGAGGACATCAACTGAGGTTATTATATTTTCTGGAATTGGTCCTCCTCAGTTTTAAGATATGAATTTTCAGAAAGGATATCAAGATGGAAAAAACAAAAAACTTGCTAATCAACTTCATTTTTCTTAATTTTTATCTAATCTGCTTCATTTTTTCATGGATGAGTCAAACAGGATGAGTAGTATCTCCTCTTTCTAGTATTACTTTTTAAAAAATCACTCTCCCAGAATTCTAAAAGTTTATCTGAACTGAGAGATCCTTTCGACCTTCTTATGCTAGGTTGCTTCTTGACGGAGATTAGTAGCTTCGAGCACAGACCGAATTCTTCCCTCTGCTGTAGAGGCTTGGCATTTGTTTTTACTTCGTTCTTCACTAGACAGTGTGAGGGAGGTTTTGATCTGTCCATTCGGGTTTCTCCTTTCATAGGGTCCCTTGGAGGGACATCCATGGGAAGAGCTCTGAGCTGAGGGGTAGGGGTGGAGACGCACTGACACAATGCTGTGTGACAGGAGGAGGAATGAAGATGGAAGGAAAGCATTGGAGAAAGTGTCCCTTAGAGTCACTGGGCAGCACTGCCAGGTGTGTGATTGAGGGTGCCAGGCCATTTCCAACCTTCCCCATTCCCCTCCCATCCCAGCAGAAGGGAGCTGGGGGAAGGGACTCGATTCTCCTGGAGGACCCGTTCAAGCAACTGCATGCCAGGGGCTGGGGAAAGCACGTGCTCCTGGACATTCTCTGCCTCCTCAACCCTATGAGGCTTATGGTATTATCCCCATTTCACAGATGAGAAAGCTATGACTTTTAAAAATTGCCCCTATTATTAAGGGTCAGAAACGGGTTCAAACACAATTCTCTCAGACAGAATCTGTATTCCTGTACAGTGGATTCCTTGTAGCTGAAATAAAAAAGGTTTAAAGATCACCTACTGATCAATGCAGGAGACAGGCAAGCGTGGGAACATGCATACATAGCCATCCTCTTTCTGGAAGTCTTGGGACTGTCACTCTCACAGGCCACCAAGATAATTTCCCAAGTACTTGGTAGTTGTTAGAGGAGTTTTAAAAAAATCTGTTAGACAACTTTTCCAAGGAAAGGCCTCTCAGCTGAAACGATTTGAGATAAGGGTAAGCAGATGTCAAAATAGACCACCAGGGAGCTGAGAACCCTGCAGAAATCTGGAAGGATTCCGACAGGCAGTAGAAGGGGAAGACAGACAGACTCAGACTTGGGGAGCCATGGGCAGTACCAACACCTGTCAGAGAGGCATAACTGCTCAGGCTTCTAATCCATTTGTTTGAAGTCAGAGATTCTCAAGAAGTTGTGTGGAAAACAACTTCTCTGTCCAAAAGGAGAGGCAGTATTCTTCTTCACTAGGTTTTTATTACTCTCCACTTACAAACAATGAAAGGAAGAAACAGAGAGAGTCTCACTTCGCTCCTTGTGGTGTGTGCCACTTGGCCAAGAAGCTTGGGGCTGCGTGATGACATGGAAGACGGTGTGTGGAAGCAGTCCCCTGAAAATGGATCACACAGTAGTTTTGGAGGTGAAGGGGGCTTCAAGCTCCCCTCAGTTGTCAGCATAGAACAGAAAGTCTTGAAGTCCAGAATTTCCAGGCACATCATTCTTATATTTAAAAAAGCCTACTACATTGGTTTTAGCAACCAGCTGTTTAGATGATCCCTATTTTATGTGGCAACTTTGAATCATGTATATGTTTCTATTTACAAAGGAGTCTATTTATAGAATGACCAAAATGACCAAGACACTGTGTGTCTGTCATGACCAAGAAGCTAATAGCGTA
Organism: Camelus ferus; assembly: GCF_009834535.1. Lineage (NCBI taxonomy): Eukaryota > Metazoa > Chordata > Mammalia > Artiodactyla > Camelidae > Camelus > Camelus ferus. Next base: position 37,400,940 of record NC_045702.1, read on the forward strand.
TAGAAGTGTTGATATTTCTGCTCTCAAACTCACGATTGTGTTACTCAGCTGCTTTATTTAGGGCTCTTAGCAAAATGAAAGGGTGTTAAAAAGAATCCATCAGTGAGTCCCAGGCAAAAGTTTTATCAGCAAACACAATTTTGAAGTACCAACTAACCAGAAATCAGATGATAATCGTAAGTTAAACTTCAGTGGGATTGTTTAAGGATGTGTCAACAGAGGCACAACTCTAGTCAATTCATGAACATGAGCTGCAACATTCACTTATTCATTTAACATGTATTTACTGAAATATTTAAAAATATTTTAAAATTTAGAAGTCCTCATAACACCTTCTCCCAAATTACTTAAGTATTAAGACCTAGCATAAATTGTTGCTTTGAATTTTAAACAGATTTTCAGTTTAATTTATTGGAAAACTGGGATAACTTTATGGGCAATGTTGTGTCACTGGGACAGCACCTATTGCCAGCATCTAGCACATACTGGGTATCCAATAAATGTGTGAAATTAAATTGAGTCTACTTCAATTTAAGCAATATTCATTGTGTGTATTAATTTATGTGAAAATACAGCCAAGATTTAATCACTTCTAAACTTTGTGTAAATGTCTTTAAAAGCCACATTTAATTTCCAATTAAGAGTATGGGAGACGGGAAGCAATTTGACTAAGGAGACCGAGAATCACGGCTTGTCTTTGGTCCACCACTGGGTTGTGACTTGGACCACATTGTCTCTGCTCTATTATTCTGTGACTTGTGCAGACTAGAGTTTTACTGTGCTAGAGGGATGGATGGTGTGGAAAGAACCAATAAGAAGAACATAAAATATCTGACCTCAAATACATTTCTAAAATGTGATGGTGTTGATAGTCATAGTTCTTTTTGTTAAGTTTTGGCCCTCCCTGCATCTTCCCTTTATACTTTTCTTTCTTTCTTTCTTTCTTTCTTTCTTTCTTTCTTTCTTTCTTTCTTTCTTTTTTTTTGAAGACAAGAATGGCCAAGTGATGATGACTCTTCATCAAAAACTCAGTTTTTTCTGGCATTACACACGTAGATTGCATTGGGAGCACTTTCATCTGATTCCAAATGACATACATTAAGAGGTTTGCTGTCAAGTTTCCAAAAGGAGGTTGGAGACAGCAGGAAGCTCATCTGTTTCAATTTGACTGATTAGTGACCTACATTCTAAACAGTGCACCCCTAAAAACACAGAGGTTCTCAGGTTAGAGATTACCAAGGAAACAACTATGCTGCAAAGGCATGAATAGTTACTGATTAACCATATTAATTGATCTGTTACTAGGGTCAGCCTTTTACACATAAATCTCTTGAGATCCTCACAACCACCTTCTGAGGTGGGCGCTGCTTTGGTTATCTGTTGTGAAACAAGTTACTGCAAACTCAGTGGCTTAAAAGAACATGTCTCCTCATTTTTTGTTCATTTTGCTTGAGGCCAGTTCAAATGAGCTGTCATTGACCCAAAACTGAAAAAGCCTTATGTGCAGATATAAACATGCTGTGGAGGAGAAGATAAAGCAAAAATCAGTACAGTCAAGGTCTTAGAAGCCAGTGGAGAAATAAATGGCTGGGAGGATGAGGGATGGAGCTGGGGAGAAGGGGTCCAGGAAGTCTCTATAGAACATGGAGAACCAAATGTTGAAAGAATGATGTTTGCCTGACAAGGGAGAGTGGGACTCCAGACAGAAGAAAGAGAATGTACAAGGAAAAAGGAAAGGAAGGGACGGAGAAAGTTGGGAACTACACACTAAGAGCTGGTAGAGGCAGAGTGGATTCTCCGAAGGGACGAGGGTGGAGGCATGGGCATCATTCTCCTCCATCTCCGTGTCTGTGAAGTGGTGATAATATTGCTTCTTTGGCTTGTTTTAAAATGAGGATGAGAGACAATGTCTGTGAGGCCCCTGGCATCTAATAAATACAGGAAAAAAATGACAGCTTTTGTTCTCCTGTAATAGTGACAGGAGATGAATACAGCAAGAATTAAGGGGTCAAATGGAGGAAGTCTTCCCTCTGGACTCATTCCTGTAGTCCTGGATCCCATACTTGTGGATCCTATTCCTGTAACAATTCCTGAGAGTAATAACGGGGCTCCATTATGGAAGCCCATTACAGAAATCATGCATTTGCTCGTGATGTTCATGCAGGCTCACCTAGTCATTTCAAGTGGGAAGTTTTCTGCATTTAAAAAGGAGGCAGCTTAGGGAACACTGCTGGGGACAACATAAGAGGTATCAGGCAAGTCTTGCACTGTGGGAATATCACTCTGGTTCTTTCCTCCTTCACTGAACAGCCAAGGCTGCTGTATCTGTGGAAATACAGTGGGAAGGAAGGCAGGACTGAGAGGAAAATGGGACCCTGTGGCCTCCCAGATCCACAGAAGAAGGGTAAAAGATGGTGGTGGAACTTTCTCTTTGGTTTAGACCTGGCTTTTTCTGAGTTTAGGAAGAGACATCAGGAGAAGACATGATGTGTCTTTTTTATTTTAATTTTTTTTAAAAGCTTCTATTTCATTAAGTTAAATCTGGGTGAGTTTTTCTTCATTCAGCAGAAACATTCTGAAACAAATGCCCTATCTCTCTTGGTTGTTGGTGTTGAAGAATGTTGAAGATTTTCTATCTTCTCCAGTTTCTGTGGGTATTTTCCTGGGAAAGCTGGGAGAGACTGTATCAGACTGTGCTAACAGATGCCATGTCACTCCCCAGACTCTTTCTAGCCCTCTTCACTCTACCTGAATCCCTTCATTGAGAGGGATTTCCAAATAGATGTGCACAGAATCAACCTCAGAGGATGATCACAAAGCTCTGAGCTCAAACCAGAGCTGACAGAGTCAACTTCTGATTGGAAACTTATCCATGTCTTCCTTGGGAAGCTCAAAGCTTTGTCCCGAAGAGTGAATCAGACCTGTGGGCTGCAGCCATTTCCTGGGCAAGCCTGATTCGTCCCTGGCCCTCCAAGACCTCCAGATGCTCTCGGCCTGCTCATGTGAGGATGAATCATGGACAGGAAGAAGGGTGGGCTGTGAAGGATAGGACTGGTGGCTAAGGGTCACTGGGGTTTTCCATTCCAGACATACCTTTGTTATCCCTGAGACTAAAGGGATAAACACCCTTCAGGTAAACACCAAAATATGTATTATCCAATTCATGTTCTTTTGTCTTCCTTCATGCACAGGAAAAGAAATGTCTTCTTTCCTTTCTTTCTTGCTTCCTTATCCCAAGCCCAACATTCTCTCTCTCTCTTCTCTGTCTCTGTCTCTCTGTCTCATTCTCTCCTATTTTGTTATCTGATGTCTCCTTGCAAGGAAAAAAACAACTTTGGTGGAAGGCAGAAGAATGTGGCCCTGTCCCTGAGCATCTCCCACCACACCCTCCGTGCTCCTTGACTGCCCTCCATTCATTTTGGCATCATTTGCAGCTAAGAGAAAACACAGAGTAATCCTCAGGTGCTTACCCTTGATTCACCTGTATCAAGTGGCCCTACCTGCGAGGAGGCCTGAAAAGATTTGGCAAACAGATAGGGCCTCCTCTGGGTTTCAAGTCTGCACAAGCGCACCAAGCTCCCAGTGACTTCTCCCTGAGAGTGAAGAGGGCCGGAGAATGGAAGCAAATCCCCGTCATGGTCTGCTCCCTTTTACCGGGTAGATTCAGTTCCAAGCTATGCACCTTTGGCTGTGGCCCTCCACCTTCACTCATTGCTTTAACACAGAATCGATGCTTTTCCCACTCAGGGAAAGGCCCTACTGTTTTAAGCCTCATGTCAATTTTGTTCTGACATTGACTCTGCTCTCCGTGTGTGTGTGTGTGTGTGTGTGTGTGTGTGTGTGTGTGTGTGTGTGTGTAGCAAACAATGCTGTTAAAATCCTGAGCTCACTTCCTGGGGCCCAGCCCAGAGCCAGCCCTTCCTTGCTTCCCTGCCTGGTTCTCTAGTGTGTAAAAGTACTTCCGGCTTTAGATTGGGAGGGAGGCCGGAGGGCCCCAGCTCACAAAGTGGCCCTGTCATTTCTTACCATGTGATCCCTGGCAAAGGCATTTTAACCTCTCTGGGGCTGAGCTGTCTTATCTGTAAAATGGGGTCATTGGACTAAATCAGCAATTTTCAAATTCTCTTCTGTTGACCCTGTAAGTCTCTACCTCAAGGAGAGAGAAAAAAGAACCTGAGAGGGTGGGGCTATGGGCCCCTCCCCTGCTTCACCTGGGGCATCCCTGGCTTCTGCAAACATTTCACTTGCAGAAGAGTTTTGCTGCTAAAAGGAATTCTGCAAATCATTGGCCTGGGTCAGGATTTGCCAAGCTTGCTTGGCCATACAATCTTCCTGGGGAGGCTGGTTAAAATAGATTCTCAGGTTATTCTCCTGGAGATTCTTTGTCAGTGGGTATAGGGTGGAACCCCCTGCCCAGGCCCTTATAAGTTCTCACCCAGCCTGAAAGCCCACCACAGCCCCAGGGCCCTGCTGAGAGAGGCTGAGGATGGGCAGGCCCCGAAGCCAAAGACCAGAGGACACTGCAGCCACCCAGTGACATGCTGCCTCGTGATGTGGTTCCCCAGTCTTGACCTCTGGGCTTGCCGGCCCTTCTCCCTCAGCCTGGCAGGCCAGTCCTGGCACAGGTTCCCACCTCCCCTACTTGGAGTATGACTCAGCCTATGTCACAGGGTCCTTGTCTGAGTGACTCTGGGTCAGTCTGCAGGGGACTCCCTGCTTGCAACTGTCCAGGATCTCAGTCCAGGCTCTCCTACCCTCTCCTCCTCTTCTTCCTCCTCTCTCTCATCATGCTGGAGTCTCCAGGTCCAACACTCAATACTATAGAACCAGCATATTCATAACCAGCTCAGCCCAAGGTAAAGTCAGGTAGCTAGGTAAGCTTGGCCAGGCTGTGTCCTCTGCACAAGGGCACCTCACCCAGGGGCCACCTGGGGGAGGCTGAGATACATCCACAGTGCACCGTGCCCTAAGAATGTGCCCACCCAGAGTACCTTTTTTTAAGTAGGCTGTGGAGGGTAACTATTGAACAGAAACTGCCAACTTCCAGATTATATGTAATTTGTCTTATACTTTTCAAGTCCATAGCTAGTTCTTCCTGGCAGAAGCTGTGGCCAGATGGCAAAAACAAACCATGGATGTGAATAAAAGCAGGGTTGGGCTAGAGAAAATGAAGCAGAGAGTGTAATGGGGAAGTGAAGCAGTGAGTCTCAAAGAGGTAGACTGTGAGCAAACTCTCCTTTCTCTTGCCCTTTGGAAGGACACTGAGGCAAAGTCAAAAGTCCTGGTGAAATAAGAAAAACATTTCTAAAAACAGGATGCTTCCTATTTTTAAAAGATATTTCCAAATTTTATTCCAGGATACTGTAGACTTTACAGGGGAAATGTCATTGTATAAAAAGACCCGGGCCAGCACCTGGGTCACAGCCTGTTTGAGTCTGAGTGGTATAGTCAGTTTTGCTATAGCACTTGTTGAGAATGCAAATATATTCTAATGCAGCTGAAATACTAGGGAACAGTTTGAGCGGAGCCTGCGTGATTTTGGCCATGAGAAAACACAAGGCAAAGCAGAAAACTGAAATGAGCTGTGTAGGAATACACAATCACACACTTGCACACACCTACACCAACCACCTGGGCTTACTCTGTGTGTTACGAAACACACACACCCACATCTGATATTACAGCTTTCCACTTGGTTTTAGATAAACTTCCTTTCACCACTTCACATTAACCTCACACGTTGCAACCCTTCTGAGGCCCACTCCCACAAGCAAATTTCAAGTCCCTTTCAAGGTAAAGCTCCATATTTATTGAGCTCCATGATTCTGCATGGTGTGATGAATTTTAGAAACACAAGTGTCATGAAGCAGCAGAACTGAAGTTACCTCAAATTGTTAAATCCGATGACAGTGATTTAAATGTTCTCAACAGCATTAGATAAACACACATAAATGAGGTCCCAACCCAAGGTACAGAGCACGAGCACTATTCCATCCCAGCACTGCCTCTGACTTGGGGGTGTGCTTTCCTTTGGAGGGAAGACTGGGCTGCCAGTCTGAAAGCGGATGCTGGAAGTGCTTGTGTTTGCAATAACAAACACCTGTATAGTGCTCATTGTGGCGGGGGTCCCAGCTAGAGGCCGGCAGTGCTTGCCCTGCCGTTTGGACATATTGAGGCATTTGTCAGGGCGGGTGGAGAGATCTGATGGGACTGGTTGCAGGAGGAACTGAGAAGCCTTGTGAGAAAGAAGCTATCAAAGTACAGAGAACACATGAACTTGGTCCAGGGTCAAGAAGTCAGCATCAAGCTGGAGTAAAGATGTTAGTAGGGAAAGATGGATGTATTGGGGATTTTTTTTCTTAATCAGTTTTTCTCCAAAGGGGAAACTGGGAAAGGAAATATGAAAACGTGTTTCCTTCCCATCTCTTTTCCTTTTTTTCCCCTTAATTCAATACATATTTATCAAGTGCCTATGGCCCATGGTATAGAATGTCACAGAAGGTGGGGTGTGGCAGCAAGGAGGGGGTCAGGCCACCTCACCTGACTAGAGAGCCTGACCAGACTACACCTGAAGAGGAAACAGAGTCACGGCACCCACACTCCCATTTTCAAGGTGATTTCTCCAAACAGTGAGACGGAGGGCTAGGTGAGGGGAGGAAGGAGCCCAAGTGGGAGGCGTGCTGTCTGAGGAAGGTGAATTGGGCACTAGCCGGGAGGACTCCCTGGGAAGGTGGGAGGAGTGTCTGCACGGGTGGGAGGAGCCTCTGTGAAGGTAGGAGGCAACTGTAACAGACCCAGTGAGAAGTTCAGCCACACTGCATGCTAAACTCTAATGCAAAGACAAATATGGCAGGACCCTGCAAGGGGCATTCACAAAGTAGTGGATTTCTCTTCAAGTCTTAGAATCTAGTAATATTACAATTATGAATTTAAAATTCTTCTTATCTGAAAACTCACTCACCAAGATGTTACCTGGCTTTAGGTAAGTTAGTTAGCAACAGATTCTGACTTTTTACTGAGCATCAAGTGAGGCTCCTGACACCTGTTAATTCTGATCTTCACAACCACCCCCGGAAGAGAGCTATTACAAACCTCGTTTACAGTCAGTAGACTGAGGCCCACAGAGACAAAGCAACAAGCCCAGGGCACAGAGCAATTTAGCTGTGGAGCTGAGAGTTCCACTCCCCCTCAGTTTTCCTTTTTTGGAGGCACCGAGAAGGGGTAGGTTGGGCCAGCTGCCTTGTCTTCACTGATTTGCTATCAGCTTATGAATACACACCTTCCTTACAGTAGAGCTGACCCCCAAGGTCTGACACACCTGGGTGCTTACCTTGGGCCCCTTCCCTCATCTTTACTAACCTCAAAACATTTCACAACTCCCCCAGTCTATCCAAACTCAGTAGCCTCATCTTTAAAACAGATAATATTGGCCTACAAGTGGAAAGCGTTGTCAAGTTCAAAGGAAAGCAGAGTTGCTTTGTACATTGTGAACTGCTCTATTTGAGTTAAAGAAAACAAAGACACCTTCCTGTGTCATTCCATAAACCAGCACTAACACCAATGGCAAATGGAGAAGATGTGGTCTTTCTCCTTATACACTCATACACCACACATGCACACACCCCAAGCTAAATGTTTCCCTTTGCATGGAAAGTTTTTCCTCTCAAAGTCATCCTTTATACTATTTAAGTCTGATCTTGCCCACGTGGAATGTCGGGCAAACAAAGACATATATGAAATAAGAACTATGAAGGGAAATAAAGCAGAGTAAGGGGGCAGAGGGCGATGGGGGTGTTCATCTATGGGGGCCCAGGAAGGAAGAGATGCTGTTTGGGCTGAGACCTGCATGAAGTGAAGGAATCAGCCCTGTCACTTTCTGGGGCAAAGTGCCAGGCAGAGGGAAGAGAAAATTCTGGGTGCCGTGAGGATTAAACAAGATTGTGCAAAAAAGAAAAACCTCAATACATATTAGCAAGCTCTCATATCAGATTTACTGAACTGGAAGCCTAGCCCAACAAAGATTGATGATACATTTTTGAATAAAAATTTAAGTGTAGGGTCCATTAAAGTATGTTTTCTCAAGGCTATTTCCTCTTCAGATGACACATCCCCATACTCATATAGCTGGCCTAGTATCACCATTTCATTCTGCCCCTGGGCTGCTGCTGAATTTTTACTTAGTACTCTCAGAATGTACCTCCTGTTTTCAGGTGTGAGCAGAACATCTTTGAAACATTTGGGGCAACCTTTAGTCCTGGCCTTCAACCCTTGGCAAAGAGAATAATGTTGTCAACCAAAGTTCCCCTCCTGAAGATCATCCATGTATTTAATTTTTAACCCGGCCTATCTGTTGGTTCTATGTGGTCGTTCTATTGTGAGTCCCAAATTGAATTTGTATGGATCGCTCATGCAAAAAGCCTTTTAGAGAGAGTGGTGGGCAGACTGGTGGGGGGTGGAAGGGAGGTTTGGCCTGTGATGAGTCTGACTTTGAACATACTCTCATTCTTTCACTCTCTCTCCCTTCTCTTCACCCCATGCCGTGAATGCTAGAGGTGAAATGAAAGTGGATTCTCTCTGTAGTGGGCATTTCAAGAAGCAGGATGGATAGCCAAGGACTTAAGTATTAAGTCAGAGAATCAAAAGGACATAATCTTTTGCTTTTGGTTATTAAAGGCAGTAGATAATGGAAAAGCACCAGGAGCCTCTACACCTCTTCCTTCTCTCCCCATCAACATCACACCCAAGAAAATCATGTCTGTTTTCTCCCTCACCAAACATCCACAGTACAGGCAAACCATTTCTTTGTGACTTCTGGGGGCTCTGGTGGGAACTGGGGAAAAGGCAGCTGGGCAAAGGAGAGAGGCCCTGAGTTGAGGACCCATAGGGAGGGTAGGCCCCAAGGGATCGTGGGAGAATGGATGTCTGTGGGGAGATGTTACCAGCCAAGATCCAGCCCAGGAACGTGGAAGTTTTATGTCATTCAATTGCTCCCTAAAGGGAGATTCTGGTGCCTGAAGCAAGACAGCATTTGTCATTTTGACACCTTTCCATTGCTTATCAAGTCTTAACAGCCCTCCTGGGCCTCTTCTTGTGTGCTCCTGCTTCGAGGTGTCTTTGCCTACGGAGGAAGTCTCATCGCTGAAAGTTGTTAGGAAATATTGTAGAAGCAGTTCAGGTCCAATTTCTGGGAAGTGCAAATTCTTTCATCAGGGAGCATAATGGGAAAAGCACAGAAGTGTCATCTGTTTGAGTTTAAATCCCAGATCCTCACACTTCATTGGTCTGGGCCTCAGTTTACAGACTCAGTAATGGGCTATAAAGTGGAGAAAATTAAAGCTGCCCCTTACCATTATCTCGAGGCTTGAAGCAAAAGTCACAGAGTTCTGCACATGGCAGCTATCAGTCTTATTGATATTCCAGTTTCTCTGCTTGTTGGAGAAACAGTCATGTCTGTTCATCTGATCAAAATGCTCTTTTAAAGAATGCAGCAAACCCAGGGTTATGTGCAAGGAAACAGCTCCTACAACCACCTTCTTTTTCAGGAGAGACTGGTATTGGACTCCAAAGGAGTATGTGACAAGGGCCCTTGGATCACAATTTTTAAATTCCCAGGGGATCCCAGGGAGGGTTGCCAAATTAGCCACAAAACACAAAGCAAAACAAAACAGGGCAATATTAGGGACATATCTGAAATGCAAATTTAACTGGGCATCCTGTGCTTGATTTTGTGGCCCTAACCCCAAGGGCCCTGATATCCTCACATTTGGCCTTCTGTGGTCTGTACATTAGCATGTTGTCTTCTGCTCCATCCTCTGCAATAGCAATAAAATCCATTCTGGAAGAACTTCATAAGGCGGCATGACTTGGTACTCAGTCTGGCTTCATCTCTCCCCAGCTGCAAGCCCATGGGCACAGTACCTAACCTCTCTGAATCTCTGTCTCCTCATCCCATCCTTCCCTGCCTATTTAACAGAGTTGTCAGAGGAGCAAACGAGACATAAGATGTGACCCTTTTCATCATGTGGGTTGATGCATTCATTACACACGGATGTTCTCTGGGCTTCAGGATGCATGGTCTTGCTCTGTTCATGGAGGGCAGTGATCTGTGAGGAACAACTGGACAGCTTGTAAAGTCAAGACAGACTGCAGAGATTAATTCTATCCAGATATCAAGCCCATCACATGCAGGCTAATTAGATTGGTCTGACAGGAAGCTCACTTTTATGACCCGAGTTTGGTTGTCATTGAATCTGGGACAGCATCTCACAAATAGTAGGGTTCTTAACAAATATTTGTTGAATGTAACAAATGTAACTCCATTCCCTGTTTATTTTTATGTGCCTGCAAAGTAATTTAGCATTGTTTTTGCCTTGCCTGGGGTTTTCTGGCATAGGGAGTGAGTTGAAAGAAAGTTACGTTGGATTTCTCCACGATCCTGCGTGGTTTATTGAGCTTCCCACCTGGCTTGTGCAGGGCGGTTCTCTTGGCGGCCTGGGTCACAAGTCCTCCCACTGTGTAAGTCAGACTGCATTCATGACCAGACGCAGGTGTCAGAGCCTGGCCTGCTCGTGCCTTTCTCCCTTTGGGTTACACCACCCAAGTCTTTCTGTTGACTTGTGAGGAGGCTCAAATAAGATGACATGAAAGCATGTTGAAAAGTGTAGAACACTGTCTGCTCTTAAAGAGCATTCACCCTTGTCCTCATCTTCAGGCTACATTCACAGGCTAAATGAGCCGCCCAGACTCCAGTATTTGGGGGAAGGGTCACGGTCATCTCTTCCTTTTCTTTCTCTTTACTCTCCTCCTGTGCCCCCTGAAAGGTCACATCTCAAATCCTGCTTCCAATTTCCTGACTTCCTTGAACAAGTTTTTCTGATTTCTTTGTCGCCCTCCCTGGAAATGAGTCCGTTTTAAATTTCTCGGCCACTTTGGTGTGTGTCTCTGTTTCTGCCAAGCCCAGCAATTGCTCACTGGACTGCCTTTCACCTACCACATCATTTTTCGTTGAACGGTAACAATGCAGGAGCTTTGTAGAATTTTTTTCCTGCAAGAACACCTGGCCGTCTCGGGGCCCCTGTTTGACCCTTGATCTTCTTTCTATAGAGGCTTTCCAATGAATCCCTTAAGCCTGTCAAAATCCCCTCTCTTGAAATCCATTTACTTGATTTGAACACCTTCCTGTTGTTGCTGATAGATCTAGCCTGTTCATCTGGGCAGCCTGGTCCCAAGGCACCCTTTCATTTTTATATTCTTGTTGCCCAAACTTCTTCTTCCTGCACAAAAAGCCTCAAATTAGAAGAAACATCAGCTTTTTCTTTCCACAGACTTGGGAATGGTCTCTCTTTCACTACCTTTTAAGGAACTAGCAGTGGAAAGTCTGTTCACTTTCTGGTGGCATCAAACCTCTCACATGTAGGGGTCAGACATTTGAGTTCAAGGAAATCCACAGCATCATTTCGCAAATGATTTAATTTTATTCCTAAAAGTCACAAGTAGCCCAAAGCATGATGCCTCGGCATTTTAGATTTTTGGATTTTAACATGGAGGACGTGCTTTAAACAGACTGCCTTCCTCCTTAAAGAAAAGCAGGCATGAGTACTAACCCAAGTGGCTCCAATTTGGTGTAAAACTGCAATTTCATAATTCATCATCAGTTACCGTTCTTGACAACAGAATGAGCTGCCCCCTGTGACTACCCTCATTTTTCCTGTAATCTTCTCACGCACACTCACCATCATATGTTCAGATGAGATGCCCCATAAAATGGTGCTGACACTGGGCAGCTGAAACTCACACACCAATCTGCTCTTCAAGTATCCAATACTTGGTTTTCTTGGGATATGTCACTTTTCTTAAATTCCCTGACTCTGGAATGCCAGGAGCCAGGAGACTCTCCAGATGAAAGTCTTATTTTGAGAGCTGTGCACACTTCACACACAGAAATGCAAAGTTCACAGAGGACTCATCCTCCCTGGAAGCAATCAGTTTGTAAAGCACAGAGTAATGCTACACTTGGAGAAGCAAATCCAATCTGCACGTGAATGAGGTCCCATCACTTCCAAGACATGGCGGCCAATCAAAAGCCAGGTTGGCACGTGAAGGACATTGAGTTAAGCTAAGGTGACTGCCCAGTATTTTTCATCAGTACCTACAGCATCTCAGGGATTTTAGTTCCTTGAGCTTTTCCCCATTTGGGTAAAATAACTACACTGGAATTTGAGGGGATAGTAAGACTATGTTCAATTTTTCTGCAAATTTCTCAAAATGAACAATGTTGTCTATTTCTTGAGCAATTTTCTCTTGTTCAGTTAGGGAAATCAAGACCATGTTGAATAAGTCTTTCCACTACTTCGTATTTGTCTCTCTCTAGTCTCCCTTTATATACTTCCCTCCAAGAAATCACTCTTGCTTCACAAGTTAGGTATTTGGAATCACTTTATCACTTGCAGGACACAAGGGCATGATTAAGCAGCTGGCCCATGAGTATGCTGGGTATAACTGTGCAGTGTGAGATTACCTACCATTCCTCATGGATGTGTATATTCCCCCTCCCCTCACAGATACAACATGCTTCTATATATTTATATCTAATTCCTCCCAACTACACTCCAGGGTGGCAGGTAGCAACCAATTATTTCTCCTGATTTTTCAAGTCAGAAAACAGGATACAGAAAGATTAGGTGTTTTATCTAGCATCATTCAGAAAGTCAATGGAACACACTTTTATGAGTGTTCATTTTCTGCTGGGTGGGACACAAAGTAAGAACTTTGGTGATAGCGCCCTTTCCTTTGCTGCACCTGCCTTAGTAGGTACACTGCACTGCACAGAAGGATGGGTGTCCTGGACTGGGAATGGACAGACCTGGCTTCTCGCCTGACTCAGCACTACTACAGCTTTGGGCAAAGTCTTTAAAGCTCTCTGGCCCAACTCTACACTTCTATAAAGTAAGAGGTCATTGAAGACAATGACCTCTAAGGTTGTTTTCAGCTTGGATCATTTATTTTCCCATGACTGATGCGTAACAGTCACAGGGTAAGTGGGTTCTGAGAATGATGACTGAATATCCACTTTGCCTGGAACATCTTAGGGTCATTGTTAATAGCATCTCCTTTAACTTTCAAAGATGCTGCAGTTTGGACAATAGTTACAAGTAAACCAAAATATAGTTGATGGATCCAAACTTTGAGTATTGTATCAGCAGAACTGCCTAAGCTGTCACCTAGGCTGGTGTACATTCCATAGCTGCCTGCTTCAGAGGCCCAGTCTTCTGAAAAATTAAAAAGCCTCTGATCACTTCTACTCCACGCTCTGAAATCTGGTGTGTCAACTCTATAGCTGAAAGAGAAACCTATGCCCATTTACCCAATAGTGTTTACTGAGTATCTGTTAAACACTTATCTATGTTGAAATCCACCTCAGTAGAAATGCCTGTTTTGCATTCCCTGCTGCTGGCAAGCAGGGCTTCATGGACTGACTCTTAATTTTTGCCATCCAAAGTGAAAATATAACTTGATCCCTTTACAAATGGAAGTTGGTGCTATGAACAGGGAATTTGTTTTGATAAAAATCCAACTGGATAGGAGTTTCTTTAATCTCCAAAGAGAGGATGAGGGGTCACTGGGTACAGTATCTGATCGTTCATCCATCTTTGGACAGACTCTTTCCTTTCTGACTGAAGGTTCCTTTCTGCAGGGCTATGTTATTTTGATTTTTCCCAAATGACTACTTGGGTACGTGTGAGTGAGGCAATAATCTCACCGTAGCATTATCTGAGGACTGCAGTGCCTGGAAATGACATCCAGTTCGGTCTGAGACGGTGGGTTTATGTCTTTCTTTAACTGTGGCACATTTGCACACGCCAGTCAAGTGACCTCGAGCAAGTGGCCTGCAGCAGCCCGCCCTCCCTCCCATTCCCCTCAGTGGATCCTCAGTAAACATCTGTGGAACTGGGTTGCTCACTCAGTACAGAAATGCCTTCTTTCAAAACCCTGACAGGAAGTCACGCTTTCTGTCTTCACCACACCCTCCCAATGATGAGAAGCTCAACTGTTCTTCTACAAGGCAGCCCAGTCCAGTTCTGAACGTCTCTCATTGTCAGGCTAGATAATGCTAGGGCCTGGGTATTGGGAAAGTCTCCTTGCAAAAACTAATGCCGGTGCCCAACTAGTCTGCATTTTCCAGATGGCCTGAGGAGTTCCCCCAGGTCCCTCCACAGAGTGAGGAAGTGTGAAAGTCTCCCATTCTGTGATGACACAGCAATCCATATTCTCAAAAAAAAAATGTTCAAAACTAGAACAAAAGGATTTCCAAACAAACCGATATTTGAGGCTTCACAGTAAAAGAGTGGGTACTCAGCCAGGACTCCTGAGGGAAATTCCAGCAGCAGTAGTTTCTTTATTTTTGCTGTTTTCTTCTGGATGAATATGCCCTCTCTGGTGCTCCAAGTGCTGAGGGACGTCACCTTGCAGAATGGCATCCTCAAATGTTGCCCTGGGGTGAGACTCAACTCTGGCCCACAATCTGGTTTCTCCTTGAAGCATCCTACCTCCATCCCATGTTGTAACTCATGCTCCCAGGTTGTTGGGAAAGTTCTTCAGTAAACATCTGACTGTGACTAATATGCTGATTTACAAGTTGTAAGCAATCCCTGACCAAGGAGAAAGTCTGGCAGGAGTCTCTGTGGAACTGCATCTCAACGCGCTGTGCCACAGGATGCCCAAAGCCATTAACAAACTGAGGTGACAGACACATGGTTAAAGGTGAAAAAAGAACCTTGGGGAAATCAGCCATTAACATCAGAGAGACAGAGAGAAGGCAAGTGTGAAGTGTAATAGCCGAGCAGGGTTCAGCGGTTCAGCCTCTCTCAGAGTTCTCCCCAGTAGCCTCTAGACAAGTTGAGTCCAGTGTGACTGCTCACTGAACATTCTGGGGCATTTTTGCTTGGATATTATGGCTAATGAGATAGAAAAGCCAAGAATTCTTAATCTGGTCATAACTTGCCCAATGGGTTCAGAAGTTTAAGGATTTTAAAATATTGACTCCAAGAAAGCATTGTTCATACAACTCAATATCAAAAAAAAAAAAAAAAAAAAAAGCAACCCAATCAAATTGGATCCACCTCCTAAAGCAAAAGAAATAAAAGCAAAAATAAACAAATGGACCTAATTAAACTTAAAAACTTTTGCACAACAAAGGAAATCATCAACAAAATGAAAAGACAGCCTACTGAATGGGAGAAAGTATTTGCAAATGATATGGCCTATAAGGGGTTAGTATCCAAAATATATAAACAGCTCATACAACTCAACATCACAAAAACAGACAACCCAATTTAAAAAAAGTGAGCAGAAGAAGCGAATAGACATTTTTCCAAAGAAGAAATGCAGACAGCCAACAGGCACATAAAAAGATGCTCAATATCACTAATCATCAGGGAAATGCAAATCAAAACCACAAGATATCACCTCACACCTGTCAGAATAACTGTCATCAAAAAGAATGCAAACAACAAATGTTGGTGAGGATGTGGGGAAAAGGGAACTCTTGTACACTGTTGGTAAGAATATAAATTGGTGCAGACACTATGGAAAACAGTATGGGTGTTCCTCAGAAAACTAAAAATAGAACTACCATATGACCCAGCATTTCCACTCCTGGGTCTATATCTGAAAAAAACAAAAAGATTAATTAAAAAAGATACATCTACCCCAATGTTCATAGCAGCATTATTTACAATACTCAAGATATGGAAGCAACCTAAGTGTCCATCAGCAGATAAATGGATAAAAAAGATGTTGTGTAAATACACACACACACACACACACACATATACACAATGGAATACTACTCATCCATAAAAAAGAATGAAATTTTGCCATTTGCAGCAACATGAATGGACTTAGAGGGCATTATGTTAAGTGAAGTAAGTCAGACAAAGAAAAGGCAAATACTATATGATATCACTTATATGGGGAATCTAAGAACACAACAAACTAGTGAATATAACAAAAAAAATAAGCAGACTCACAGATATAGAGCACAAACTAGTCATTACCAGTGGAGAGAGGGAGAGAAGGAGGGACAAATTAAGAATACGGGATTAACAGATACAAATTACTACACATAAAATAGACGAGCAACAAGGATTTACTGTATAGCACAGGGAATTATACTCAATATTTTGTAATAACCTATAATGGAATACAATCTGAAAAATATGTGTAACTGAGTCACTTTGCTGTATACTTGAAACTAGCACAATATGGTAAATCAACTAGACTTCAATTAAAAAAGAGAAAGCATATTCAACTCAAAAGTTGTCCACTATGGAAAAGCAGGATAGATCATTTCAGAGTCTGTCTGAAGTGACTCCACAGGGCGCTTCCTATGTTCTAACATTTAACATCATTGGCTCTTGGGAATATCTTCTTTATGTCAAACCCAAATTACTCCAAAGGCGGTTTCAGCCTGATTCGTTTTATTAGAGAACCAATAGTGAGGGGATTGGTCGGGGGGATGGCAAGACATCCTAGAATTTACAGCTGTGCAATTTGGGACAACATAATTAACCTCTGTGGGTCTTGGTTTCCTCTGTAAAATGTGGACAACAATGAGCATAACTAAGGGCCGTTGTGAGAATTAAGTGAGATAAAGTCCAAGCGAGTTGCTCATGCAGTATCTGACACAGAGAAGTCACTCAAAAATGGCAGTTAACTTGGAAACTCTTTCTGAGTCTTCAACATGAATGTACATTAAATGAGATATGAGGTGCACTGGATGATGGGGGATGGAGGTGAATTTCTTGAGGTAGGAGGCTAAGACATGGTAAGGAGACTCAGGCATTCTGCTCTCAGTACCTGGGAGGTGGGCCTCCATTTGCCCCCTCAATTCCCTGTAACTCACAGAGATCCAGATCTCTGGGTCCCATGTCCCCATTTTCTGTGGTTGCTCTGCCATCACCCAGGGTTTTGTTGCTCAAAGTTAGTCAGAAGGGAAGGCACCTGTGTGCCTCTGACTGGCCCCTGTGTCTTTCACTTCCATTTTCTTCAGGCTGATTCTGAGCTGGGAAAAGACTCTTGGGGTCAATATCAAGGTATTGTCTGTGGAAACAGCACATGTAATTTAGGTCTGGGACAACCTTCACTTATGAACTGTAATAGAATTTATACATTTCATCCCAAGAAGGGACAAACAATTTCTCCCCTGCCTTTTTCTTAGGCCACCTAGACTCTGGTGTGGAGGATATGGCTGTCCATTATTTTCTCTGAAACTTCCTACAGCACTTAAATGAATTAGATGATTTCATAATCCTACAGTGTTTTTATTAAAAATGGATTTAAGGAAAAAAAAAAAAAAGAACTTCTGGGAATTCTCAACCTGGTGTCATTTTAATGGTATGTAAGCAGTTGAATCAGAAAGTGACCTTCCTGAGAAGTATCATTGAGTGAAAGCAAAAGCCTAAAAATAAAATAACCATGGGAAACAGTTCTTATGAGGTGCTGCCAATAAAAGAACAAAGGAGGAAAGCCAGCAGTCACGGAGCATCTAACACAAAATGTGGTGTTCACTGTAAAGAGAAGAGTTCTCAATGCTGAATATGTCTTCCACAGATATCATAGTTTCACAAATTATGATTTTATTTTCACAGCTATATCTTTCCTCCTGAAGCCACTGGGGCTCTGACAATGCAATTTATTTTTGTACAGGACATTATATCATGTCCTGTCATGATATCGTGTATCTTCAAGGACATGATGTCACACTTCAGAATCAATTTTTCTTAATGGGCATTTCAACAGCCTTTCCGTGGGGGGATATCGTCTCAAAGCCAGTGCATGGTCGAGGGTTAGAAGGAAACCCTACTTCGTCAGGGCGAGAAATCTGCTTCTCTTTGGGCTCAATCATATTGAGAACATCCATTAAAGTCTTGTTCCTGCTCAGATTCCCAGCTCATCTGTCTGTGAAAGAGTATGAAAAAATATACTTGTAGAAAAAAAAAACTTCTAAAAACCCTCTAGCTCAAGGGTCAACAAACATATTCTGTAAAAGTTCAGACAGTAAGTATTTTTGTTTTTCAGGTTCAAGGCTGCCCAAAAGCACCCACAGGGATGGTACATAAATGAAGAGATGAGGCTGTATATTTATGGACACTGAAATTTGAATTTCACATAATTTTTATGTGTCATGAAATATTACTCTTCTTTTGAGTTTTTCAACCACTCAAAAATGTAAATTCACAGCCATACAAAAATTGGCTGTGGTCCAGATCTGGCCTGAAGTCTGTACTTAGCTGTTGCCTGCTCTAAGAAAAGAAAACCTCAAACTCCATTAACGACTCTTTTTTCAGCATAATTCTTGTGCAGGATGAATCATTCGGACTGTGGCTTCTCTTTCTTGATGTCACTAATAACCCACTGAGTGATCACAGAATTGGGGTGGGATTTTCCCTCTCTCTAGAGGCACAGACACCCTCCCCAAGGAAATAAGAAGTCAGGGGTGCATGTATGCACATGCCTTGGTAGACTTTTGAGGTCCACATACGTATAGGCCATGTGTATACATGGTAGAGAGTAAGATTCAAGTAAGAGACAGGGTTCTTTTTAAAATTATCAGAAGCAGCTGAGTTATACTCCCTCTGTTTAATAATCACAAAGTCGGACTTACAGCTCTTATCAAACCATTTCGGCAGGGTCTGCATCATTTCACCAATTTCAACAAACTGTCCCAGCGAGGAGAAAGATTAGACTGTGTATGTTTACTCTCTGTGGAGTTATGGCTGTGTTCTCTTCAAGAGAATGAGATATGGAAATAGAAGTTTACTTAGTCTGGTCTCTGATGGGTTCCCGCGACAGGAAAAAGTTGGCCATCTGTGCTCAGGTGAACAAAAGTGAATTCTGCGTGGTACCCTTCCCTCTGGAGATGCAGATTCTTCAAAGGACTGGGGGGAGGGGTAAGGAGGGGCCCTGCACTCTCTGATCCAGTTTTAGTTGGGGCTGCAGAGGCCTACAAAGCAGGGAGGGAAGAGGGGCCAGCATGGTAAGCGTCCCACGGTGTTAGAGCTGAAAGAGGTCCTCACATTCCTCTCCACATTGAAGGGGAGACAGAGACCCAGAGGAAAGTGTATGATTGCCCAAAGCCTCTCAGGTTTAGGGTACCAGGGACAGACCAAAAGGCTAAAAGGAGGTGGACCAGCCCAGGGGCCCTTCCATCATTCTTCACCGTACTGGGAGGTTGGAGACTGGCTTGGTCTTCCTTGGCCACACATGGAGGTGACTCATGACCCTTCAACTTCCCCACTAGTGACCACGGTCCACCAGGCTCACCCTAGGCACCCTCATGGGGTGAGGGAGGAGGTATGACTGTTGAGTCTGTTCGTGGACCTGGGGCTGGAGTTTCATTCACTCTGCGGACCAACAGGGAGCCAGGATTCAGCCACCTCACTACATGTCAAAGGGTGTGTGTGTGTGTTTTGGGATGGGGGTTAATTCTAGATTTATGCCAACTTTCTACAGAGGGATATTTTAGCAAAAAAATCTTAGGCTGAACACTCCAGTGGAGACCCAATCTTGATGAGAACAGGAGACTGGGGAGACATAAAGAAATTTTTTCTGAAGCCTCAAAAGGTACCTTGTGACTATTCTGGGGCCCAGGGTGGCCGGCAGCCTGGGTTCGCCCTGCTGCATCCCCTTTGAGGGAGTTGGGCCTGGGCCTGTGCCCACTACTCCCCTCCCCAGATGCTGCCAGGGACAAATGACACACGGCTAGGCTTGGGTTAAGTCCCCTAGCATCAATTATGTTCTCACTTCCCCTCCTAGGCCTCGGGCTCCTTATCTGTAAAGGGCCCAGGGCTGAGTGAGATGGTTTTGAGAACTCTACTGTGCTAGCATTCTCTTTTAAATGCTGGGCACCATTTTTACTTCTGATTATAGACAATTACGCTAATTATGTTACGACTTACTGTGAAATAGGAAGATAATGCCAACCTGACAAAAGGAAGAACTGGCCATCTCATGCATATATCAAGGCACTGACTTCAAAACTCTTCATATGCATTGATTAAAAAAAATTGCACTTACTTCTACTCCAGGCCAGGGATTTATATACATTTTCTCACTGAATCATTACAAAAATCATGTGAGAAAAAGCTGAGAGATAAATTTACCCCAAGTTATAAAGCCAGTAAGTGGCAGAGCCACTGTTTGAACTTGCATCTACTTGGCTCCAAATTTGCCATTATGCTATAATACAAAGATAAGATAAACTAACCTCTCATTTATTTAAACCTCCCATGCCCCTACCAAAAGAAAGCCCCCCCACCCGCACTCGCCAACTGTACTTCTGTTATTCTTTCTCCTACTGATTATGCCTTTCCTTTAATTTCAGGGGCCCAGGACTAACTTTGTATTAAAGATTTCCTTTGCAACCCAGCTAGGGATCATAGTACTTGAGAGATGTAGGTTGGTAGGCTAGCTAAGGAGTCTCAGCACCTCCAGGGTCGTCCACTAGCATGAGAAATGGCAGAAGGGGGCTGGTCTAGGACTGCATTTCAGAGGATTTCCCTGTAATTTGGACTCTGCTTTGTGCTTCTCTCTGCGCCTTGGCCTGAGCTGGCCATAGGTGGCCAGGGCCTATTGCTTCTTGGGTTCACAGGCCATCCCCAAGTGCTATTAAGGAAATACGTTATCACCAGGAACCTATTGCCAGGAAAGACCAGATGGACATTGTCAATGTTGATGCACAACATTGTGTGGAGTGGGGGTAAGGAAGGAGAGGGAGAGAGGGTCCCAACCCCAGAGGTTCATGTGTGTACGTCCACTGACACTGATCGCCTGGTGCCTCCAATCTGTTTCCCGCTGTCACAGGGAGCTGGTGAAGAGCTACAGCTGCACTGGGGTCAATGTCAGTGAGGCCTGAAGAGCAGCTCATGGCTAGAATCAGAGCACTGCATGGACCGGGAAGATGGGAGTGGGTGGGAGAATGTGGCTATGGGGATCCTCAGGGAATGGTTCTGTCCCAAGATTTCAGTTTATCTTGGGTGGAAAAGGAGTTCCCCTCCAATAGGCCTAGCCAAGAATGTTGATGTCACAGGGAAAGGGAACAGAGTTTGATTGTGTGTCACATAAAACTGGGAACGGGCTGCTGCGCTCAGAGGGACGCCCTTATCAATTAGGTAATGTCTGCTAATGATTGAGGAACTGTGTTAGGCAGTGCTCCAGCTGTTGATATGTTAGCAAACATCTGCAAAAAGCACTCGTACCTTGTGGGAAAAAGTTTTCTTAGACTGGCTCCCACTGGTCTGAGCCCAACATTATCACAGGGCATCTGAAACAGAGCAGCATGGCAGGATGTGGACTGGGCATAGAAGGCAGCCTGGCTGGGATTCTTGTCCTATCTCTAGGAGGTAAAAGTATGTTTGCACAGAAATGATGCCTATAACCAAATTTTCTTCCCCTCTTTCCCTCAGCCTTCCTTCCTTTCCTTCTTCCTTCCTCCCATTTTCCCTTCCACCCTCCCTCCTCCTTTCCTTCTTCCCTCCTTCCTTCTTCTCTTCCTTCCTTGTTCCCCTCCCTTCCTCACTTTTCCCCTCCACCTTCCCCCACCCTTCCCTCCCTGCCCTCCTTTCTTCTTTCCTTGAAATACTAATATTTAACAATGTCCACAATATATAAAGTGCTGGGCATACAAAGTAACAGTTCCTTGCCCTCAAGGGAATAATGGCTGGAGGCACAAAAATGAATGTGGAAACTGACCGATGTAAAAAATATGTAGAAGAATACAACAGTAGAATTACATAATAGCCAATGCCTCTGTTTTATTTTTTTTAAGTAATCACTTTTATTTAATGTTCTCTTTCTTTTCTCTCTCTTTTTAAATACAACACATTATTATAGGGTGTAAATATAAAAGATTGACAAAGTAATCCCCAATCTCACCAATCAATAATGGAAATGTCTGAAGAATATGTGTATGTAACATGTACATGTCTATATACACATACTTTTTTTAAACAAGAATGGGATATTACTACTTATACTGTAATCTGCTCCTTATGCTGAATATATTATTAGCATCTTTCAGGATTAATAAATATAGGTGGGCCACATTATTTTTCATTGGTTATACAGTAGTCCATCAAACAGAGGTTCCATAATTAACTCTACCAATCCCCTGTTGCTAAGAATCAATACTGTTCTCAGCTTGGCAATATGATTTTTTAAAAACTTAGCAATGGTTGTTACAACTAAATTGTTACACATTAGTCAGGTTATTTCCTTAGGATAACTTCCTAGAAGATTTTTTGATACATACCCCAACTGTACCCCCAGAAGTTTATTTTTTAAGGTTTTCCAATTCAATAGTCAAAAATATATCTCATTTTTAAATGGAAATATCTGTTACAACTTAAAAACACCAAAAGTATTTCAACTTTATGCATCTGACTTTTGAGATTGCTATATTAATTTTGTTTCTATTTATTGTTATATTCATATATTTTATGTATTAGAGTCACCAATATTTTGTCACATTTAGTAGAAATATTCTCTCAATTTGTCATTGACCTTTTAGTGTTTTTTCCTGTACAGAAGTTTTGGTTTTTTAACATAATACAATTGATCAATTATTTCCTTTATGGTTGCTGCTTTTGATGTCATATTTATAAAATACTTCTCTTCTCTGAATGAATATAAATATTTACATATACTTTATTTTTGCACTTTAATTCATCCGAAATTGATTTAGGGTTTGATATGGCTAAGAATTTAACTTTGTTTTTTCCAAATCATTAACCAGTTATACAGTATTATGATCAAGTCTATTCTTAAAATTTGAAAATCTATAATTGTATTATATTTGCTATTTCAAATATTGTGTATTTGTTACTTTTCTTAAATTATAGTTATTAGATATTTGCCCATATTTGTTGGTCTTTTCAAAGAATCAGCTCATTTCTCAATTTATTATTTTAAAATCACTTCCTGCTCCTACATATTTGTAAAATGTTTCCTCTCTTTTGTTATAATTTAAAATCTCTTCTCTATAGTTTCTTGATTTTAATTCATTATTATTTTATTTTCATTTTTTCTGTTTAATAATTTTAAAAATTGTGGCTATGAATATTCTTCTCATTATAGTTTTGGCCAAATTCTGTACATTTCATATGACATTTTCTTAAAGACACTTCTTTCCAAAGAATTTATTTGCTGTCTGACAAAAAAAATTTTAGAAAAAAAGTTCACAGTTTATAAGTAGTTAGGGATTTAATTTAAATAAATGTCTTTAATTTCTGGTTTATTACATTGTGACCAAGAATATGGCCTGTCGATTTTTTTGTTGTTGTTAACTTCTGAAAATTTTTGAGATTCTTTGAGAAAGCCTGGTCTCTAACTGGTGTTTCATTTTTTAAAAAGCCAGGGAAGGGGGAAGGTCAAGTTTGGAATTCTAATTTTATTTGTGTCTGTCTCCAGAACTTAAAGGAGCCTTTTTGTAATCTCCTATTTTAGAGAACACTCCCTCTCCTGCTCTAACAGAAATCTCTCGGCCACACTGTCCTGTGCCTTTATCTTGGTGCTTCTCTCCTTCTTGCCTCATGTAATGTCCACATGTTCCTGACACGTCAGGTCTTACCATGTCCCGTCCCATGTGGAAGACAGTTCTTTGATTTTCTCCCTCAGGTCTGTCCTTGAAGCTGTTATCCATCTCCAGAAAGTGGTAGAGAAGAGAGAAACTAAGTGGACAGAAGAGGAGGGGAAAAACTGTCACCTCTTCCACTGGTCATTTTGACTCTTCATAAGGAAACCTGTGACTGCTACTTTCTGTTGGTAATCGTATGCTATACCTTGAATTAAAGCTTTACCTTAATGCATTTATATGTTTGTCTCCAAAGTTACATGGATTTTTTCCACTCCGTGTGAAACTATTGACCTATCATTAGGCAAGCTTAACCTACTTTACCTTTACTGTTAAAATTTACTTATTTCATCTTAAATTTGCCTTATCTCTTTTGATTTCTGGGTTTTCATACTTCCTTGACTTTTCCCTTCATTTTCAGGTTTTTTTTAAATAAAGAATATATTCCATTTTCTCTTATCATCCTTCGTAAGCATTGTATTTTAAATTCTAATAGTGATTACCATGAAGTTGTTCAAAAGCATTACTCATTTTCAAAAAGGTGAGGGCAGTTTAAGCTCAGTGTTGTCAACAGATAACCTATGTGGATTGCCCTTGGCTCTGTGCTTTATCCACTAGTGATGGTTTGTTCTTGTTCTTCATTCTATGGTTGAAAGGTGGATTGATGTTTACAGCTTTCAATCTAGTTTCCCTGTATTTTGCAAGCTTTTACTAATGTATCATTGCCCTGCTCAGGAGGCATTCCTTTCTATCTGGCTCTATAATCCTTGAACCCCCTGGAACGTGAAAAAGTCACAACTCCATGAATGCACTGCTTCCAAGGTTCTTGCCACCATCACCCCAGCTATTCCTATTTCTGGAGACTGTCACCCAGACACCCCCAGAATGTCATAGGCCATCACCAGTCCTCAGGTTTTGCTTTCTGATGTCTCATTTTTCTAACAGTTGATGGAGGGAGGCACATTGGTTGCTAACACAATTTTGCCTGCTTCACAAGTCAGCAGCCCTATGGGAAGAGGAAGGTGCTGCATTTTTAAATCTGGAGAGCTCAGGAGCTGGATGGCCCTCGTAGTTGTCCAGAGTAGCTGATGGGTCAGATAGCATTAGATGTGGACTGCACTGGGAACAGGGTATGATCTTGGGTGAGGCAGTTCTTTTCAGTTACAGAAATCCCTAAAAGGCTTGGGCTGAGGGCTGTGTTCTGGCAGAACTCTCAGCAGCTGGAAAATGATTTCTCCTGTCCTGAAGAGGGATCTGGGCTGCACTTCACAGCATCTACCTCATAATCATACCATTATTCATGTAATTTGTGTGTATTTTCTGTCTCTGCATGAGACTGTGGGCTTCATGAGAACAGAAATTGTCTGTCTTGTTCAGTGTACATCTCTGGTTCTTAGTACATACTAGTTGAACAGGTGATCAGTGAATGAATATGCACATCTTTAGGTGTGTGGGCAGGAAAGGCCAGGGATGAGAGGGGAGAAAGAACTGCAGGGAAGAGAGCAATCCCCCATCTCACATATGAAAGATGTCATGAGATACAAGAAAACTATTAAAAGATCTTCAAATCCACCAAAAATAAAGAGGACGAATTAGAGACTGTAGGGTTATTCCCCACATCCCACTTGAGAAATACAGCTGGAAATTATAGGAAGAATATTTATGACCTTCAAGTCCAAAGAGAGACATAAAATAGTTATCTGGTGCAGTGATTCCCACCTTCCTGGGGCTTATAGCACACTCTCATGATTTCCTGATCTATCCTGCATCCAAATACACCACACTACATGGCGTGCATCTGTGCTTATTACAGTGAATTAAAATGAATTTGTGATAGATAGATGATAGGTAAATAGACCTCAGTATGTCTCAATATTTTATGCTTTTGAGATACTTGGAAAAGCTTTGGGGTACCCAGAAAATCAGACTGAGGGAGAGTCTCCTAGAATTTTAGACAGACAAGCCTGTGGAGGGCCCCTGTCTGGCTTCAGTGTCTCTTAGTCCATAAACAGAGCTGCTCCCTCTGTGTGTGAGAGGCTCTGGTATGTCCAGTTGGTGTTGGGATCTGTCTCTGGACACATTTGGTCTTACTTTCTCTGCTCCCTGGCCTAGCCCTTTCTCCCTGAAGATGAACTCATTGAGCAAAGCAAAAAAAGGCCATAAAACTGGTAAGACAGCAAAAGCCTAGGGAGATTTCCATTTCTCAGAGGGTGCCCGGGGTAGACTGCACCTGCCTCACCAGCTGAGAGGCCTGAGCTGAGAAGCGTGGAATCCCTACTGAGCGTCCTGTGGTGGGAGAACTGCACAGTGTCCTCCCCAGGAAATAAAATGCACACCATGGCTTTTCTTAACTAGAAATGTCCTCATCATAAACTTCTTCTTAAGCACCACTGTTCCTGGTTCCATGTTAAAGTACAAAGTCCACAGATGTCCATCCCAAAGTGCTCCTTGCTTGCACTGCCCTGGGGCCCCTGACTTTCTGAGAGGAAAGAGACCATCAAATATTGAGTCTCTAATTTGGCTTAATATTAAATCTTCACACAGTCCCATGGGCCAGTATGTTTATCTCCATTTTATGTCTGAGGAGGCTAACATAAAGAAAGAGTATGTGACTTACCCGAGGCTCTCAGCCAAAATGGCTGAGCTAGGTTTTATTATTCTTTTTTCGGGGGGGTCATTTATTCAGCAGCTCCTTACTAGGCATCCACTCTGTAATACTGTAATGTCAGGGTGCTCTGGCATTGCTACGATCGCGCTAGGGAACAGGTCATCAGCAACGACTTCACCACCTGCCTCCATCTGTAGGTACTGGCAGTTGGGCCCCTCTAGCCCAAGACCTTTAACAAATGGCCCATAACATCCCCTAAAACTCCTGAAGAGACAGGGGAAGGGTGAAGGTGGGGAAAGGATGGAGTTCTCAGAGGTCTCTGTGCATCGCAACCCTCTGTGTACTGTCCTTTTGCAGGCCCAGTGGAGACTTGACACAGCACAGCCCATGCCATCCTGGCATCTAGGTCAGGCATCAGTTGTAAGTAACAGCCAAGTCTGCCACCATCCGTGGAACTCTGATTGGATATCCTGCCCAGGCTATTTCTGGAGTTACGCACATGTGGGCTTGTCTGCGCATATGGCAGGACAGATGAATCTGTGTGTGCACATGTGTGTATACTTGTGTGTGCTTGGTCCTTTTCTTTGTGTGCTGTGTATGCCCACTGTGCCTTAGGAGCTCCCTAGCATGGAAACTGAGCATCCCAGTGGCCAAATTTGGAAACCAATTAACTTCTAGCCTTCTTCTAAGCAATAAAAGCATCTCAGAGCTCTACCACCCCATGGCTCTCTAAGCAATTTTGAAATAATAATCATAGTACTAACCAATACAGATCGACCACTTAGCCTTTCAAGTATTGCTCTGGGCAACTTTACAAGAACAGTAACTCTTAACTCTTAGGACAACCCAATGAGACTTGAGCTTCCATTACTCTGTCTTTAGAGATGAGGAGACTGAAGCACCAGAGCCGGGGCTCAGGGTCCCCCTGTGTGGAAGCTGTGGAGCTGGGCTGGAATTCAGAGACTCAGAGCCTGCTCTCCTAAGCACGGCTGCAGCCTGCCTTTCCCATCTCACCTGCTTTACAGTTACCCAAAGTTTTTTCCTCTATTGCTTACAACTCAAAGACTCAACACAAGTTGAATGTTTGGGTCTTATGGGTATTTCCCAGGTTTCTTCTTCACAAGGTCAAGTTGGGAGGTCAGAGTAACTGTGGAGGGCTATTCCTGACAATGACTCCAGTTAGAATCTCTAGGGCTTTCTCTGCCTGCTTTTCTGCCTTCACCTAGAAAGCAGGTGATGTTGGCTGCAATAGTGAGCCAAAGCTCCATAGTCCCTGGAGTGAGGGAACCACAGAAGCAAGATCAGAATCGAGCAAGAATGAAATAATGGGAAGGCTGGAGGAACCAAAGGCGGTGGAGACCTGGTCACCTTCTGGGGCAAACCATGTCAAGTGTCAGGGGTGGGCTAGCACATTGGATAAAGTTCTCCACAGAACCAGGGCTTCTGAAGCCACCTCCTCTCCTCATTGCCTCACCTTCCTTCCCCTTCTAGTAAGATGATTACTTCCGGAAATCTCTTTTGGTCAGTTTGCAAGGAAAATCAAGTTCTAAGACAGTGCTTAGGCTGCTAAGGGAGTAAAAAAGTAAATGGAATGAAAATTCCTATACTTTTATTTTAAAGAAAATCATACTGAGAGTTAAAAGTTTCCTAGATTTTTTTTTTCAGTAAACAGGAGTACTTTTCTCATCAGATCTGCTCAATCTCCTTCACACTAGTAAACTGCAAATGGTAAAAAAAAGAAAGTACGCTTCAGTCACAGTTAATTGCACAAAGGGGCCGTTAGCTCAGAACTGACCCAGTGACACCTGAGCTGGGTTAGTGGGGCTTGTTTCTCACCCCCTCCACCAGGCAGGCACCCTTGAACAGGGTGCAGTATGCACAACCATCAACAGCAGCCCCTCATGGGGTGCTCTCTTCAGGCAGTCTGCACACCCAGTGAAAACACACATCCTGTGCGTATGGATTTATTCATCTTTCCTGTATCAGTAAGGAGATGGAGCTATAGCGCATTAAATATTTACAATTATCAGAGACAAGACAGCACACAGCACTGAACCAAGATAAGAATACAGTTTTAAAATATTTACAGTGAACACATCTTGCTCCTTCTGGTTCTTCTCTTTGGCCTGGCATTTTAGGTCACTGATCTCTTTATTGTATTTTCTTTCCAGGACCTTTGTAGTTTGAAACTGTCTGGCAGAGCCTAATGACTAAATCTTAAGAGGACTAGCCTATATATAAGAGACATTTGGGGAATTTTATCCCTGTGCTTCCAAGCAAAGAGGGCCTCTTTCACAGTCTTTTACGCATGTGTCTCCTACCTATGCCTGAATCAAGTTTGTGGGTGGTTTCGTTTGTGGTCTTACTTAGAACAGGGCCGGTGGAGGGAAATGACACGCTACTGAACCTGCATGACCCATGCGAATCTGTATGCGCTGGTCTCCTAAATATCTGAAGTCATTTTAGATACCAGAGTTAACAATATGCTAGGAATGGACTGGTTTATAATTCCTGTCAGTTCAATCCTAAAACGTTAAACATTATTACACATAAAAGCACAATTTCATTGTTTTTAACTTTGATTCTTTTTAGATCTTGATACAACCAATGATCAAAAGCAATAGAATTTGCTGAATAGGCTCCATTAGCAACACCAGGGAGAAAAAAAGTGTTAGGAAAACAAAGACAGGAAAGGTGATTGGGCCCTTTGTTCAAAGAATGCAAAAGAAGCTTCAGCTGTGAAATCTATGGCTGTCCAGAGAGATGAAAGATCTCCAGCATTTGGGGTGGGGGTGCCAGAGAATTATCAGAGATCACAGGCGTTTTATTTGATGAGTGCCATGTTTGACCTTGGAGTGGGGAGGCTGGCACCTCTTTGCGTCCTGAGGATCTCCTGACGTCCTTGCTCTCTGGCAGTATCTCCCCCCGGGCCTCTGAACGCCCCGGCTGTGAGTATGAGGCTGTGCACATTTCTAGTGTGTATTTATATCGAGGTGGCCGTGTTGCCAAGGAACTCTGAGAGAAAGCAGAGCGGAGATAACTTCTAATCCACCTTTCTGTGATAATGTGGCGCAAAGTGAAGAGACCCAGGGCTCCATCCCCTGGTCTGGCATTACCCTGGGAGGGGAGGGCCCGAGGGGTGTTTAGCAAACCCAATAGGCACTGGGGGTGGGTGAGCTTTTGCATTGGAAATACTCGTGATCACGCCAGAGTGTGAGTGAACCCTGCACAGCAAATAGAGAAGACCATGAAGAGAGCAGCAGAAGCAAAATGTAATTTGTAGGCCTCAGGAAATGGATTTGAGTGACCACTCAGGAGATTTGGGCAGCTGGAGAACGTGAATCTGGGAATGCCAGAACTGGCAAGGAGCCAAGAGGGCACTGGGACAAGAGAAAGGAAGTCCCTTGCCCAAGATCATAGTGGGAGATGGTGACAGCAGGGTTGGGAAGCCCAGCCCAGGGCTCCTGGCCCCACAGCCCAGCCTACGTATTCAGTGTGCTCCTAAACAGCAGTGAGGTGCTTTCTGCATTGACACAAAACTGGCACAAGGGAGCTGTGCCCTGACGATGCTCTCCAATTGGGCCATCAGTTCCACCCTCAGAGGACGGCAGAAGAGTCTGGAACTCTGCATAGGAATGCAGTCTGCAGAGGTGGGGAGGGGAGGTCCATCCTAGGCACGTGGGTTGTATATTAAGATAAAATGTGGTGGAGTGGACACCAGCATACCTGGCATCAGACAGACCTGGCCTTGCACCCTAAGCTCACCGCTGCATGAACTTGGGTGACATTTAAGTTCAGGGTGCCTCGATTCCTCATCTCTAAAATGGGGATCAGCATACCTTCTTCACAGACTCACTGTAAGGCTCATATAAAAAAACAGACATGAAAATCCTTTGTGATTGAAAATGTGCTTTACGATGGAGAGTTCTAGTTCCTGAGGAATTGGCCTTTAGTGACTCCTTCTTATTAATAAGCATTGGCATTGATAGCTGGCTATCTTTAATCCTTGCCATCCTTATCTTTTCTACTTCCCTCAGATTATTTTTCTACCACAGTCACAGTCTGAGGTGGGAAAGAGGGACATGGACTGGCTCACCAGCCCATGCAAAGTGCCCCCAGACAGGACCTTCCAGGACAGGCCTTCCTTATTAGGACCTAAGCAGCCCCCACTCCCCACTCCAAGGTGGAGTGGAGAAGAACTGGGAGGTCCCTGGCCTCAGCCTTGAATTTCTGATTTCTCTATCACTTCATGGCACAACCCCCTCCTTAGGATTAAATGGTCTTTTCTGTCTAAATAAGGAATTTTAACACAAGTCAGTGGAATAAGAAAAAAATTCAGAGGCAATTCTCAACATAAAAGAAGCCACATTAACAAAGCAGCTATGATTAGCCCTAAAACACAGCTCTTTTGGGCTCAGAATCTCAGCATCTTGGCATTGTCTTTCTCAGCAGCATTGGACTTGTAAGGTACCGAGTTGGATTAGAAACTCGATTTATCCCAGACCCAACAATCCAACATAATCCTTCACAGGCCCTCAAGTGGTTTTGTGGTTTGTTTTGTATGAGAGAGAGTCTCTGAGCGTTCTGGCCACAACATGTCCCTGAGGTGTTCTGGGTTCTGGAATTTGTAGGATTCCTCTAGTCCATCTGGCTGATGGCCAAGGTCAGGCTGTGGTACCAGCCAGATAGCCCTGCTGCTCTATGGACATCAGGAGCACCTTCTTGTGAGGGGGGAAGATTTAGGAGTCCATCACTGGTGCTTTCGGGTGGCCAGAGACTCTGAAGAGCTGGCCGTGGACCTAGTGGGCAATGGAGGTCAAAACTCAGCCACCAGAGATGTGTCAGAGGAGAGAGACTACTGTTCTCTGAACACAATATGATCCTGGCTCTGAGCTTTCCTCCTCACTGAGGACACCTTCCTACTTCTAGCCACTTGTCTAGCTGCTCCCAGATTCAAGCCTGATAAAGTTTCACCTTCCCCATGAGCACATATCAGCTGATAGATATATAATGAGTGTCTACTGTGTGCCCACAAGGTGTTTTAACTCATGTCGACCTGTTCCAAAGCTGAGTAAGGGCCTTGGTCTGGGTTGGTTTCCATATTCAAGGGAAGTAGGAAAAAGGCAGTTATGCCATGGTCCCTGGTTATCAGTCTACTAGGAACAGGACTTCAAGAAGTGGTGAGGGGACAAGAGACAAAGAATGTGAATTCCAACTCCCACCATCCAGAGAAGACCTGGTAAGACCAGGCAATTTGAAGCATCAAGGCCACAGCCAGGGTCTGGCGCAGGATTACCACATGGACAGAGGGTTCAAGTGTCGGGGCAGGAAGCTGGGCAGGAGCTCTGCTGTATGTACGGACCATCTCTGAGGAGCTCTAAGAAGGTGCTCAGAGCCTGAGATCCAGTCCTAGGGTGGCAGGACTATTGCAATTCCCCCTAGGAGTGACCCTGGAACAGGGCACAGCTGGGCCTGCAAGTAGAAGCATGGAAACCTTTAGCCACAAGGATCTGATCTGAGTTCTTTCTCTTGGCCTTTCTGGATTCCATCCTCCTTTAAGGAAAAACTCAAGGTTACTTCCTAAAAACAAAGTTTCCTTGGTCTCTCCCAACCACAGACACCTCTTCTTTTTTGGATTCCCTAAAGAGCTTTCCCTCCATCTGTCTCACTTGGACCTAGAAAAATACCCTGCTCTGTTTCTTCTACCCCCTCATTTGAGCTGGAGCTACTCAGAGGCTGACTAAAACAGTCATGAGATGGGTTTTTGCACATCACACCTCACCCCGACATTACTCTGCACCAGTTAAAGTACTTTCCAGCTCCTTACCACACCAGCCACAACACAATGTGGGCACCTGAGGTCCTAGCAGACACCAGCTCAATGAGAGCTCTCTCACGGGAGGCCCATGGTTCCACCCAGTCAAGAGCAGCACAAGACTGGGCTGTTCCAGGCAGCAGACCAGTGGGGGCCTTGCTCCTTTATCTGAGAAAATACTTCCGAGTTGACTCATTTTAAGAAACACAGTTTGTTTTCATGACTCTTAGTTAAGAAGGCTGAGAAAGAATTCAGAAGCAAGAAAAGAAAGATTCTACTTGGGAATACTGCTTATGATTGACATTTGCCTTTCCTCCAGATTCATTCTTGATGGCATCCTGTCTGCAGAGTGATACTCTGCCAGCCAGACATTGTCACCTGCTGGGCGACTCACTCAGGGCTCCTTGGCTCTGTCTGGAAAATCTCTCCCTCTCTCTCCCATCCTTGTCTCCCATCCCCCTTCTCCCAGCTCGGAGCCTTTGTTGACGTTGACAGCTCATCCCTGGGCCATCATTCATCCTGCCCATGGCAAACTTTGGAGAAAATAAAAAACCCTGCTCCCTTAATCTCATTAGAAGGACTGCAAATTGAATTTAGCCCCTCTCAGTGTCCCCTCAGCTGGCTGTCATTAGGAGCAGAGGCTGGGCCTTGGCTGAGACCCAAAGACCAGCTAACTGAATTTGAGATGCTGTGGTCTTGACAGGCCAAGGGAGGTAATTGAAGAGCTGTGGGGCTCCCAGTAACATTTCAGGCTGGGATTACACAGGGGATCCAAAGCCCCCATCTGCATTGGTGTCAGGGGCACTAAAGAGTTGCCCACTGGGCTTCTAGGGGTCGGATTATTGATAAAGAGATCATTCCCAATGGAAGGTGGGGAAGCAATGGGGAGGCTGCATTTGGTTACAATGCATAGTGGGTGTTATAGGTGGGGAGGAAAGGGAGACCCTAGTCAGTGAGGGTCAGCAAATCATCTGAAGTTAGAAATAATTTGCAAGGAGTGCTGTCTAATGAAACAGAAAGGCAATTTGGGGAGACTAACTGATGAACACACTGAATGTGAAGAAAAGAATTATAGGCACTATTTTTATGTTTGTATAAATCATATTTTTCATTTTTTTAAATTTCCTGGATCATTTCAGCTTTATTTTTTTCACCTCAACATTAAACCCCAAGCATAGGAGGGCTTGTCTGTGATCAAAAAATCATACTTTTGTGAAAAAGATATGTACACACGACAAAAAAAAAAAAAAAACACACAAAACAAAACAAAACAAAAAACCCTGCTTCTATGTAATTAAGCATTTAATAGACACTGATTTAGATTTCTGAGGCCTTCTTAGTTCCCAGGTCCATTGTAATGATTTCAATGCACCTGAAAATTCAGTGAAATCCTATTTTAAAGAGGAGGAATGTGACAATAATCAACCATCTACTATGTGCCAGGCACCGTGTTCATTTTTTGTACATCCGCTAATCCAGTCTTCAAGGCAGGAGAACAGCAGGGACATTACTACAATTAGTGTCCCTACATTATTGATGAGGAGACTGAGTCTCGAGAAGATTAGTCAGTCTCTTGCCCAAGGTCATGGGGATAATAAGCGCTGGATCTGAACATAGGATTGCTTGGCTTCACCACCATAGAGGCCTCCCTGGCTTAGGATGGTGGTAGTTTTCCCACCCTGTGTCATTTCTCTAAAAAGCCACAGTGGCTGGATCTGTCACTCAGAGATAGGGTGACTGGGAACACAGGCTTGGAGCCAGACAGGCTCAATTCCATCGAGCACTAGCTGTGTGAACTGGGGCATTTCCAAATCTCTTTGTGCCCTCCTGGGAAATGGGGATTGTAACAGAACTTGCCTCATCGGTTTACTATAGGGAATAAATGAGCCAATGCACAACCAGTGTGCACTGCACAGTACCTGGGACATTGTGAGCACTCTTTACATGATACCAAATTATAATTCTCATTATAGTGGCACCATGAAGAATGTCCATTCATTTGCATATCTAACAGACTGAATTTGAAAGGCTGTCACTCAAATATTAGACTACAACATCATCAGAGCCCTGCTTTCCTTGTCTGACATTTCCAGGTTCAGAGTCAGGACACCTCTCATTTACATCTACAGAACTTATTCATAGGTGCAATTTCTGGTGAGGAGTAAAGGCTTTTCCTATGTTGATTATATTCATGTTTTTTTTCTCCATTCTCTGTTCTCTAATGTAGGGTGAAGTAAGAGTTCTATAGCCCTCCCATGCCCACTATTATCACGTATTTGCTCTGCACTATCATTTTACAAATTTTATCTTATTTAATGCTCACTTTTACTCATTTTATGGATAGAGATCGTTTTCAAATTTTAGATGAGATAAGTGCATTTACTTTATGTTTTCTACATTCCATCACACCTATAGCATAGATCACAGCATTAAGGTTGACCCAACATGACACAGATTATTAAAATAGGTGTTATGCTACATGTGACAAGAACTTACTTAGGTAACTAAAGGCCCCTCTGCCTGTCACTATATATCCCCGTGATGTGCAGGTTCCAGATTCAATCAGTCTTTATCAAACATATATGAAAGGCTCTGGGGTGAAAGGTTTTTCCAGGTTTTCTCATTAAAATCACTATCAATTCTATGAAGAAAAGCATTATGACTCCTATTGAGCAGATAGAAAGGTGGGTTCAAAAAATTTAGGAGGTTTTTCAAGGACCACACATTTACTAAGTGGAGGATCTGGGATTTGAACCCGGCGTCCTTGGCTCACTCCGTCTCCAGAGAGCTTCCCATCATAGGACACTGTCTCAGCATAGGGGGTGAGGACCCTCCACACAGGCCCCTCTGGGAAGCCATTTCTGGTCAGTTAAGTTGGCACCAATGATGAAACCTATTTGTCCTCCTGGGCTTAATCAAATTCCTTTCTTTGTGGAGGAAGAAACTGGGCTACAGAGAAGTTAAATGGCTCGCCCAAGGTCACACAGGTAGTTTGTCCTGTATGAGCCAAGACAATGTTCAAATTCTTGGTCTAGTTCCATTGCATGACACCGCTCCCACCTCCCCACCTACTATCCAGCCTTTGTAACCTCATTCCTCAGGGGCCTGATCAGTTGGGATTTTTAGCAGCCTAAAGCTGTCAGGACAATTTCTTTTCTGCAGAAAAGGGAATTTAGTCCCTTTAGTGCTGGTTCCTTCTCTTAAGCAGATTCTGGAAAGTCCATGGGTCAAGTCACAACTCAGGAATGGTTTCAAGGTTATAAATCACAGCCTGATAGAGGTTGGGAAGAGCCCACTTCCTGGGGCTGAAATGTCTGTGAGAGGAGTTAGTAAGACTAATATTACCCCTAGGACCCTTGAATTTCTTCTAAAGACCCAGATGCCACATTCCCTGTAATTCAAATACTTATAAATTGGCTTCCCTTTGATTTGGCTTTTGACTCCAAGGATCTCTGGAGACTTAACTCATGTTTTAAAATTCTTGAGAATTTTCAGAGACGATCCAACCACTTGTGCCCCAAACCAATATAAGCACATACACAGGGTGAGATTATTTTCTTTATAGTTGAGAATTAGAAACTGCTCAAGTGAGAGGTGACTTTGGAAAGAATGTGGCCCAATTCCTTTACTTCATAGGAAACCAGGACCCAAGGAGGGTTGTGAGTTACTTAAGATTACAGAGAAGTCTGTGGCAATTAAGAGCTCAAGAGTTGAACTGCCTGGGCCAACTCCGAGGGCCTCCACATACTGGCTATGTGACATGGGACCGGGAGTTACTCTCTCCCTAGCCCTTTGTATCCCCATTTATATCTGGAAATAATCATAGTCTCTATGGTAGATTGGAGATGGCTGCAAATTCTTTAATACGCTTCTACTCAAGAAATGCCACCTATGTCTCCTCTCCTTACATCTGGGCTGGCATGTGACTGTTTTGACCAAGAAAGTCTAGTGAAATGTCATATACTAGTTTCAAGCCTAGTCTTTAAGAGAACTGTCTGGTTCTGGTCTTGGTCTCATGGAGCCTGAACTGCCACAGAAGAGGCAGCCATGCTGTGAGGAAGCCCAAGCTAGAAAATCTGAAGAAGCAGTATGCTGGAGGGAGAGAGAAAGAGGCCCAGGCAGCCTCCAGCTGTACTGTCCCCAGCCCTTGGACTTATCCTGACTGAGGCCCAGATATTATGGTGCAGAGGTAAACTATCACTTCTGTACCTTGACCAAATTCCAGATCCATGGAATCATGAGATATAATAACAAGAAGTTGTTTTCAGCCACTAAGGGATGTTAGTTACACAGTGATAAATAACCAGAACAGTGCTTCTCAGAGGGTTATTATGAGGAATTATAAGTTGATTCTCCTGCAAAATCTTAGGGCAGTACCTGGCACAGTCAATATTCAATAGAAGCAAGTTATTACTCATTCCACAAACACTTACTTAACATCAGGTTGTTCTACGCCCTGTACTAGCTGGGAGGGATGCAGAGATGAATGTGACCCAGTCAGACCCTTGTGGAAATATGAGGATTAACGGGAACCTGGTCATATACTTCTGTTAAGCAAGGAATGTATTTCTCTCACTCTGGCCCCATACATCTCTTCTGTCTCTGGGAGAAGAAGTCTCCAGCCTCTCACGGCTGTGGGATGCCTTCCTGGTCTCTGGATGGGCCTGGAGGGGTTAAGTCCGTGGATATTGTCCCATCGCTGTGGATGAAAATTCAGCTGCTATTGACTCCCAGTAAGCCCTTCCCAGGTCAGAAGAGAAACCCAAACCATTGTTGAGTAAATACAGTATTCTGTTCACTACATCAATTAGGCCGACCCTAGGGCCTCTAGGAACCTCCTCCTCTCCCATTTGCCATGACAGCTGCCATGCTAATGAATCCACATTGACATGATAATTAAACAATTACACAAAGTGGGGCTTTCCCAGTGCCCCAGCCTTAGCTGGAGAGCTGGAGTGGCCTTGGGCTGAATGAAGCCTGGGGGGTTTTTTTCCAGGGCCATGAGGTGACATGCAGTGCCTGGGTCATTCCCAGACTTGTCCCCAGGGGCAGCTGGGCTGGGACACTGCAGCTGCTGCCTCTGGTGCTGGTGGCTGGGGTGGGGCAGACAGGGGCCGGGGTGAGGATGCGGCCCAAACGCTGCTCTTGCTCTCTCTTTATCCTTGGGAAATCCTTAATGGAGGGAAACCTGAAAGGAATCCCCTGCTTTTTTATGGAGGGGATGGGGTATCCTATCAGCTCCTGACTGGCCTAGCCCTTTCCCTCTGGAAGACTTAAAGATACCCAGGGAATCGATGGGCGAACAGGAACAGCAAAGGCGAGGGAGCCTTGACGTCTTGGTGTCAGAGGGAAGAGCCAGGTGATGACCCTCTTCACTAGTCCTGGAGAAAATTACTTTTTCTGTGAGCAGATGATCACAGAGGCAGAAATCTTTGAATTTTCCACGTATGTTTACCATGACTCCCATGACTCCAACCAGCCACAGTCCCCTTTGCAAAAGCACAGACTTGTAGGTCAGGCAGACTGGGCTCACATTCCCACTCTGCAACTTAACTATGTAGTCCTGGCCAAACCAAATGACCTTTCTGAGCCTCCATTTCCTCCACTATAAAGTGGACTCCTAATAATTGCTGTATCCAACTGTGCTTGAGGTTAAAACAAGATGGTTTATGTAAAAGGTCTAAGATAGCATTTTATATAAATAGTAAAAGACAGAACCTTACTGACAATAATAAGTTTCTCTATAAAGACGAGTTCCATCTACAGAAACAATCAAGTCGACTGAATGGAGTCTAGAAGGCACAGATTATGCTGTACACCAGAAATTGACACAACATTGTAAACTGACTATACTTCAATAAAAACAAAAAGACAAATAAATAAATAAATAAAAATATTTGGTAGATTTCACCAGTGGGGAAAAAAAGAAAAGAAGGCACAGGTTAAAACACATCTAGAAGTGCCTTGCAGCCAAGTGAGTGCTGCCCTTGGGACCTCTTGCAGGTGAAGCTCTGTGTAGAGTGTTCTCAGTATAAACAAGGAAAGGAGGAAGAACAGAAAATGACCTATTTGGGACTTAGAAAGAGGAATGTCCTTGCTAAGGACTACCAGGCATCACCCTATAAGAGGAGACTAATCAAACATTTAACCACCCATCCATCCATCATTCATACAAGAATAAACACATATATGAGGGACTTATGATACAGAAGTGAACACAGGCCAAATCAGTATCTTGTCATATAAATATCTGGTCAATAAATGAATGAATGAACAAGATGCAATCCCTGTCTTTGTGATATTCTGCACAATGGAGTGTGAACCTCTGTCATGCATGTGTGTGCTGCCTCTCTCACCTAAACTCAAGACAGCTCAGGCTGAGCTGTGATTTGTAGGAGGCAAAGGGACATCGGACGTGCAGTTTTATAAGAGAACTACAGAGCAGAGGATAACCTGGCAAGTATGTACTCAGATGGACATGCTCAGAAGCACAAGAGTGCACCAGCAGGCAGGTGAAGAAACCCAATGTTGGATTCAAAACCTAGGCTTCTGAAGTCACATCTACATTTAGCAGGAAAAGTGCCATGGTTGATTAGTAATGTCTGCCATGGACATAGGAATGGAGAGAGATGACTCCTCTCATGCCAGGTGCTTGTCACCTCAGGACTAGACAAGTCTTTCATCTCAGGACTAGGCAAGGTCTAAGATAGCTTCTAATTTTAGAATTTTGTGATTTAAAAAAAATAGGACAATCCAGTCCTGTTCACCTCACATTGTGAGCAACTAGTATTAAAGTTTGTTCCAGGAACCACAGTTTTGGTTCTTTTCTTCTCCCTGCCATTTATCTCTAGTAAAACCACTCGAGTTCTTAAAACCTGTGCTGTCATGCAAGAGAAATTTGACTGTCTTAAGAAAATCTAATTTGATTAGTCTAAGTACTAAAAAAAAAAAAAAAAAAAAGCTTTTTGTTAATTAGTTCAATGAACATTTACCAAGCACCTACTATGTTAAAAGCTTTGGGAATAAAGAAATAACCCAGCTTCCTCAGATGGTCAGTGTCTTGTGGTTGTGTCTGTTGGGGGTTAAGGTAAGTAGAAAGATGCAGAAATACCTACAGACATGCTCTTACATCACCTGTCAAGAAGGGAGAATAGCCAGCAAAATTAAATTTCATCTGTCTTAAGCGTTCTTTGAAGGAAGCCCAAGCATGATGTTTTATGGCTGCCCTCATGTACGCGGTGGGAGCTGATGTGGTTCTGGGGATCGAGCTTGAGTTTTAGAATTGAGCTCTTGGAATTTCTAACCCTCCTTCAGCCTAGGCTGCCTGGAGGAGCCAGAGAGTGTCAAGGCAGAGGCTGTAAGATGAGAGGAGGGGAGGGGAGACCAGAGGATCCCTTTGGACACCAGGACACTTCAGTTCCTGTTGGAGTGGCCTGTTTACATCTTTAAAAACATGAGATGAAACATGCAGGGAAGACTTTCCAGTGCTTTTTGCACTAAACTCTTGGTACTCAAAACGTAGTTACTGGAATAGCAGCGCCAGTATCACCTGGGAGCTTGTTAGAAGAGCAGCATCTCAGACCCAGCCCCAGACCTACCAGGGCAGAATCTGAATTTTGACAAAATCCCCAGATAACTCCTGTGCACACTGCACTGAGAAGCACTGGTTTATTTGACAGAAATGTTGTTCATGCTCTCTGTCTCCCTGGGTGGTCACAGTGGGCTCTCGACAGTAATACCTCTTCTCTCTCTCTTTAAACTTTCCTCAGTGCCCCCTGTAAGTGGCTCTACCCTCCACTTCTAGGCTTGCATCTAGGTGCATGCTCTTTTGTCCCACTCTGCTACTCTTTGGCATCAGGAAGAGCCATTCATTCCATAGTCAAATGGATCCCATCAGCCATAGCTCAGTGATAGGAGGACACAGCATTCACCCTGCTGTGTCCTGCATTCACGTCCAGTGGATCCCAATCCCTTTACAATCTCTCTGTAGGTTTCCTAAGAGAAAAGAGACAAACAAATATCCATTCTATCATGGGAAAGAGAGATGGGAGGCGGGGAGAGGAGAGGACATGCCCTTCATGTCCCTCTCCTCTGGTGAGAGGGGAGGGACAAGGTGTGGAGGCCAGAAAAACTAAAAAAAGGTGTCGTTGATCTATATCTTGAAGAAAAAGCAGCAATTACAGTTGAACAGTGGGATTACATTTTCCTCCCCTGATTGTTTTTCTGTTTTCTATCACTCATTCTTTGAACCACTCATTCAGCAGACATCCACTGAGGTGCCAGCTTAATGTCAGGTACTGTTTTTGGGTGTTGACAATACCCAATGAAGTGAGCCACACCTGAAGCTTAAGTGAGTGGGGAAGACATTCAGGGATAAGCAGGCTGCAGAGGCCCTGGCCACACGCGGGCATGGCAGGCCTGCCATATGCCACAACTGGACTGGTCCTACCTCCCCTCGTCACTGTGGTGTCTGAATTCTAAGGCGACTTAATGCGTAAAACCACTCTATCTAAAGCAAATAAAGTGGCGGAAAGGTCCTCTGCTTTACCAGCTTTTTTCTTTAGGATTAATTTAATGAGGCACATGCATTCCTGGATGCTTTAAGCACTATTTCATTTAACCATCCCAATCCTGTGAAATTGGTAGCAGAATGAGAAGAAAACGGGCTCAGAGCTGCTGAGTCAACCTCTGAACCCAATCTCTGCTGGCCAAGCCTGTATTCCCAACCGCTTAATGAACAGATGATTAAAGGGCAGCAAGGGGCTAGAGGGATACCGAGCGAGCATTTCTGCTTTGAGTTAAATTTCTGGGTCTGGATTGAATTCATTTGAAGTAAAATATTTTGCTGGCCTCTAAAACTGAAAACCACCTGGACCCCTTCTCTCATGCATGGTAGGCACTCAACAAACACTGGCTGAAATGAATGGTGAGCCTGGAGGCAGCCAGGATGCTGAGGGTTTAGGGGCCCCAGAAACAGCCAAGTCCACATTTGAGGCTATCAGGAACACTTGCTAGGGGCTCAGCTTTATTTGTCCCTCCTTCTGTGTGAAATCCTGGGGACTGTCAAATAAATGACAAGACTCATTTTACAAGAAGACCAGAAGTCTGCAGTGGCGAGTCTGAGCTGATTGCCTATCTTATCTTGAGTCATCAGTCTCTCATTCAGGCTTCCACAAACAACTCTCAGTCCTGTGCTTGGGAGCAAAGGCCTGATGGAGTGGGCATTTCCCAGGGCCCTGGTTGGTCGTGAGCCACTGCTGAGTGGAACTTGGCTAAATTGAGGCTGTGTGGCCCAAACAGCAGGAAGGCTTGGGAGTTGAGGTTCTGGGGGTGGCCTCTAGGTTCTGAGACT
This sequence comes from Camelus ferus, assembly GCF_009834535.1. NCBI lineage: Eukaryota > Metazoa > Chordata > Mammalia > Artiodactyla > Camelidae > Camelus > Camelus ferus. The sequence goes on from NC_045702.1 coordinate 37,442,344, forward strand.
GATGGTGAGGTGACCATGATGACAATGATGATGATGGGTAAGATGTAATTTGTTTGCAACATGCAAAATTCTGTGTCATGCACTAGTCATGCATTACCTCATTTAATTCTAACAACCTTTTTTTAGGGGGGGGGCAGTGATAAAGAAACTGAGGTCCAGAGAGGTTGAATAACCTTCCCGAGTTCATACATCTACCAAGTGTAAGAGATGAGACTTGAACCTCAGGGTGTTGGATTCTAGAGTTTCTTACCCTCTTGTTTGGGGCAGGAAATCACCTACAAAACCAAATCATAAAGCCTTCAAGGATTAGCTGCAGAAGCATTCCCTGTAGGAAAATAGAATACCCACCCCCCACCCCAGTCTCATGTTCCCCTGGAGACCCTTTCACCTGATGCTTTCTGCCGCCTCTGCGCTGCTTAGCACCAAAGTCACTGGTTGGAACTTAAAAAAGATGACAGAACAGAATATAAGAAATATTGAATCAGCCTGGTTTTTACAGTGCTGTACAGTTTTCCCATCCTAGAAAACCTAGTTTTTCATTCTAAGGAGCAAGGGGTTATCAAGAGGCAGAGCTCCAGGACCCTGCCCCACCTAAATGAGAGAATTTCATAAATTCTGCAGTCAGGCTTCCTGGGCTACAAAGCTGACTTCACGACTTGCTGGTTCTCTGATCCTGAACAGAGAATCTCAACCTTTCGTGGTGTACTCATATGTAAAACAGGAATTATGGTAATCTCTGCTTTTCTGGGTTATTGGAGGATTAACTGGGACAATGTGCATGAAGGGCTTCCAGGGGTGTCTGGCATAAATACGTGCTTGATAAATGGAGTCTGTTATCTGTTTGCGCAACAAATATTAGTATCTATTTTATATGTCGGGCTTCAGCCTGAGATCTCATTTTGACCATCTTCTTTTAAGCTTCTCAGTAGGTGTTCTGGTTTTCTTCATAGAGATCTTACACATTACTTATAAAGTTTATTACTAGGCTTTTGAAGTTTTGAGTTGTTATTTTAAATGGGAGCTTTTCTGTTATAACTCCTTTAAAGCTTTTTCAATTATGCAATGTTTCAAATATATTGAAAAAAAAAACTTTAAAAATCAGCATTTTAGCCCCAACTAAATTGGTTCACTCCAGCCCCTTCTCCATGCAGAGCACATCTACTAGGCAAAAGGACCCCTCTCTCAAACCAAGAGAGTCGTTCTCTCTCTGCAGTTGATTGAGGGGCCGCCCCCCACTTCCTTGTCTGGGAGACATGGTGCCCTCTTCACAATGTCGAGCTGGGTTACTGTGTTTGTCACTCTAATGTTCCTCCAATGAAGACCTTATCCTACACACATACACAAACACAGGCACCCACCACAAGTATACAAAACGGTAATGTACTGATTACTGCCTTGTATGCTTCCTTTTAAAAAATAGAAATAAATGTATTGAGAGCAATAAATATCAGTACTGAATAGTTTTCATTTTAGGATTCACCAATATTTATTTAGATAAAAATATACTAACCCTTTTAAGCTGTTTCTGATTTGTTTGTATTGACATCTTTATGGTAATTATGAACATGGGTGATTGTATCTTTGAGTTATTTTCTTACTATTTTAAGATATATTCACACTATAGGACAAAAAGGTTTGCACGTTTTAACAGTTTTTAATACTGAAAAATTGTCCTTCAAATAAGTTGATCTCACATCTCCACCAGCACTGATTAATATCTAATCTTTGTGAAGTAAAGATTTTAAATCTTTTTGGCTTCTCATGATATAAGTTTGCATTTCTTTGTTCCTAGTGATAATGAACATTTTTTCCTACATTTATTTGTTATTTACATTTTTCTTGAAAAGCTCTGCTGTGTCTTGTCCCTTTTGTATGGAAGCATTTATCTTTTTCTTACTGTTTATAAGGCCTAATTATAATAAAAAGAATAAAAACCCCTTTGTTGTCGCATTTCACAAATACTTTCTTTCAGTTTGTTGTTTATTTTGTTTTAAAATGTTTTCTGAAAATAGACTTACCCGATGATCCAGCAAACCCACACCCAAGCATATATCTGGAGGAAACTCTAATTCAAAAAGATACATGTACCCCAATGTTCATAGCAGCATTATTTACAATAGCCAAGACATGGAAGCAACCTAAATGTCCATTGACAGATGACTGGATAAAGACGTGGTGGTATATATATACAATGGAATACTATTCAGCCATAAAAAGAATGAAATAATGCCATTTGCAGCAACATGGATGGACATGGAGATTGTTATACTAAGTAAGCCAGAAAGAGAAAGAAAAATACCATATGATGTCACTTATATGTGGGATGTAAAAGAAATGACACAAATGAACTTATTTACAAAACAGGAGCAGACTCACAGACATAAAACACAAACTTATGGTTACCAGGGGGAATAGGGGATGAGAAGGGATAAACTGGGAGTTCAAGATTTGAAAATATTAACTACTATATATAAAATAGATAAACAATAAGGTCCTACTACATAGCACAGGAAACTATATTTAATACCTTATAATAGCTTATAATGAAAAAGAATATGAAAAGGAACATATATGTATATATAACTGAATCACTATGCTGTACACTAGAAATTAATACTACCTTGTAAATGGACTATACTTAAATTAAAAATGTTTTAAAATTTTATTTAAAAACGTTTTTGGATATGAACTTTAAAATTTTTACTTATTTCAATCCCTATTGAGATGCTACCAGCCCATCATTTTTCTTCGGTAGAGTTTTCTGTTGTTAATACACTTCAATTTATGTATTTATTTTCTCATTGATAAATATCCACTGTTTCATCCTTCTGTGTAACTTCTGGCACACTCCCGTGAAGAGTTTCTGCAGATATACACCTGTATATGCAATTGCTGAGTCATAGGTGGATTAGTTTGTTAGGGCTGCCGTAATTGAGTACTATAAACTGAGTGGCTTACATAACAGAAATTTATTGTCTCACAGTTCTGGAAGCTGGAATTCCAAAACCATAGTATTGGCAGAGTTGGTTTTTCCTGAGGGCTGTGAGGGAAGCATCTGTTCCAGGTTTTTCTCCTTGGCTTATAGATGGCTGTCTTCTCATCATGTCTCTTCATGTCATTGTTGCTCTGTTCATGTCTATACCTATGTCTAAATTTCCCCATTAGACACTAGCCAAGTGACTAATGGGGAAATCATACACCAGTCATACTGGATTAAGGTCCACCCTAAAGACCTCATTTTAATTTAACTAGTCACTTTTGCCATGACTTTATTTCCAAACAAAGTCACATTCTGAGTTCCTGGGGCTTAGGTCTTCAACATATGAATTTGGGGAGGGGATTTAACAACATAAGATATATATATATCAAGATGTAGCCAAATGGCCCTCCAAAGTGGTACACCAGCCTATAATACACCTGCAGTACATAAAACTTCAGCTATTTTTTTTACTTTTTCTCCAAAAATACTATCCTATTTTAGGATGCTTTAGTAAACAAATAATATTTATTTAAATAATAATACACAAATAGACTTTTACATTGTTTCTGACTTTGTGTTTTGTTTTCCTTCTGTTATTGTTGCTATGAAAAACTGCACTGTGACTATGAATATGCCCATATATGAAATTGGTATTGTCAAGCTTTATATTACCAATCTGATGAGAACAAAATGGTACCCCATTTCTATTTCAATTTGCATTTTCCTGACTAATAAAACTGAGCATTTTATTTGCCATTCAAGGTTCATTTCTGTGAATCTCCTATTCCTGTATACATTATTAGGAATGTATAGTAAAACTGGTATAACAAAGACCTCCAAATTTAGGGGCTCAAAAAGCAAAGAAATTCATTGCTCTCTTACATAATAGTGCAGACATAGGTGGGCAGACCAGGATGGGTAGGCAGTTCTGCTCCAAGAAGTAATCCAAATTCTTTCTATTTTGTTATTATGCCATCCTTTAGTGCATTGTCTTAGTCTACTAGCTGACTCATAGACTTCAGCTCAGTCTGCATTCTAGCCCATAAGAAATAGAGATAGGGCAGAAGTGGAGTGCAAACAATGGCCTTCTTAAAATACATGACTAGAATGGACACATTGCTTCCATTAACACCTGACTAGTCCAGATTTAGTCACCTGGACTTACCTAGCTATAAGGAAGCTGGAAAATGTAGCCCTTAGCAGCACAGCCAATTATACAGCTAAACTCCAGAAGTATTATTAGTATGTGGAATAGGGAAAAAGGACACTAGGGGAAAACTTAACATTCTTCAACTATTTTTCTATTGAGTTGTTTGTCTTACTAATTTTAGGAGTTCCTTATACAATTTATATACTAATCTTTTGAAGGTTGTTTACCTAGAAGTATCATTTCTCATTTCTATCTTCCTATATAAATATAATATCTTTATATTAATGGTATATTTCTCCATACAGAAATATTTTAATTTAATGCAGTGAAATTTATCAAACTTTTTTTTAATGGTTTCTGCTTACTGCATTTTAAGAAATTCTTTCTATAACTATGTCAAAATTTTTTCATTGTTTTCTAAATGTTTCACTGTTTGCATTTAGTTATTTGATTCACCTAGAATTATTTTTGTGTATTATTTAAGGTAAGGATCCAATTTCTTTTCATATGGATAACTAACTGGCCCGGCAATATTCATGGAATAGAATTTCTTTTCTCCAGTGATTCATAATGCTACATCTTTCATAGACAATGTTTCTAGGAATTTGTGGCTGGCTGTTTATGGTTTGCTAGTATAATCTATATAAACACCATAATGTCTTAATCATGATAGTTTTATAATAAGCCTTGATATCTCTTTCAGGAAAATTCCCACACTTTCTTCTTCTTCAATAATGCCTGAAACTGACTATATTTCAATTTAAAAAAAAAAAGAAAAAATGCTTGGATACTCTTTTATTACTTTTAGGCCCTACTGGCATGTTATGGGAAAATATATATACTGGGTGTTTTGCTTGGAATTTCATTGAATTAATGCATTAACTTGAGGGGAAATTACATTTTTATAATATTGATTCTTCTTGCCCATAATAATGGCATACCTCTCCATTTATTTGAGTTATTTTTCATGCTACCTAATACTGTTTAAATTTTCTTTATAGAAGATTTTCATATCTTTTGTTAGATACACTTCTAGCCAATTTATAATTTTGTTGCTACAATATATTTTTCTACTATATTTTATATTTTCTAATTTGTTGCCTCAAGTATATAGGATTTATTGTTTCAAGTATATGTATTGACTGTTGTATGTTGATCTTGTATCAAGTGATTTTGTTGAAAGCTTAGTTCTAATAGTTTATTTGTTATCCTCCTCTGTTCTCTATTTAATCTACAAATAATGGTAATTTGTCTCCTTCTTTCATTTTTTATATCTTTAGTTTTCCCCCCTTGTCCTATTGCTTTGGCTACAACACCCAGTGCAATGTGGACTAGGAGAGGCAATAATAGGCCTCCTTGTTTGTGCTTGAGTTTACATGAATATATGTCTAGTATCTCACCATCAAGTATGGTGAAAACCTCCTTGGTTTTTTAACAGGTTAAGGAAGTTCTCTTTAATTTATGGTTGCTAAGGGTTTCATAGCATTAATGGCTGTTGAATTTTACCTTATGTTTTTCCTGAAATTAGGGAGGAAATTATACGGCTTGTCTCTACTAATTGGAAGATTATCAGCTGGTCTAAAATAAGATTTATTGGTTCCTTTGTAAGTTTCATAAAACCTTTCAGCCACACCATCTGATGTCCTCTTGGCCAAGGAGGTTTTTGTCTATTGACTTATTTTTTTTTAAGAGTTCATGGTGTATTCAGATATTCTATTTCTTTGTCCATTTTTAAAATTTTTATTTTCTAGAAATGTGAATACTTCATTTAAGTTCCTCTTAAGATTTTCAAAGATTTTTAAAGTCTCTATTCTTTCTGTAGTTATTGCCCCCTTTTCATTCCTACAACTGTTTAGCTGTCCATTTATTGTTTAAGCCTGTTCAAGTTGGGTTTTCTACAACTTGAAACTAAAGGAATTCTAACTGACAGAAGGAAAGAAATAGGAAAACTTAACATACATTGGTACAGCAGCAGTTGGCTCAGAACAATTTTCCACCCACCATGACTTTGTTCATGCTGCCCTTTGATCTTCATCTACTGCCCTTCAAGACTCAACTAATCTGTTAAATCCTCCAAGGAGCTCTTCCTTGACTGTTTCCACTCCTGGTGAGCCTAGATGTTTTCTTATGCTTTTTCCTCTAAAAGAGCATTAATCAGTCTGAATAGAAATTATCTATTTCTCCCATTAACACACTCCAGAGAGATTATCCAGAACAAGGGAATCATATTCATCATTACGTGCTTTGCACATAACAAGCAATCAACAAACTTTTTCTGAACCAAGCTGTAAACAGAACAGTGTGGCATACATCAGGAAGAGTCAACTGAGACCAGAGGTGCTCCAGACACAGCACTTTGCCCAGAAGGCATCAGTCTCAAGCTATGAAAATACAGCAGCTACTCACCCACTTGGCCAGGCAGCTTTCCCTCTGCCTGTCCCTTGGCTCTTACTCTGTGAATATAAGGCTCATGCTGGGGACATGGCAGAGTGCCTCACGGCAACAAGTCCTTGGCTGGCACAGCTAGGATGACCTCTTTTTACTCCAGTTTCTATCCCCACACACTCCCCACCCCCTTCTCCTCCCTACTCCTATCCCTGCCAAGAGGTGGAGAAATAAGGGAAACAGTGGAGAAGGCTGGGCATTGGAGCTGAACAATCTTCAGTTTAAGTCTTGTTTTTATTACTTCCAGGCCATGCAATCTGGGCAATTTGCTTTTCCTCTCTGCACCTTGGTTTCTTTCTTTATAATAATTCTACTCAGCTCCCAGATTTGTGAAATTCTTGCCTCACTATAAACATTCGACGATTTAACTAAGCAGCATTTTGAGCCCTTCTAATGTTCTAAACTACGAGTATTTCCCACTTGGTTCTTTTAGTCCTAAGATACGGGTGTTCAGGAAGCTGCATGCACTCAATCCTGAGTCTCCTGTAGGCAACTCTGGATCCAGCAGTGAGATGTGGGTCTCTGTCACTCAGGGCCAATTATCCTTTCTGCTCCTTGCATCTCCCTCCACAATCTTACCTGCCATTCTCATTCTCTCTCCCTCTTCATTTTTGTTTTACTAAGTAGAGGAGGCCCCTGGATAGGAACATCCCAGAAGCAATTTCATGGTACACTTAATCCTTCCGTTGTATTCCAGCCTTTAGAGGGCAAAAAAGCCAGGTGTTCCCCTTGCTCCTCATGAGTAACTTGATTATAAGAATTAAAAGGCTTTGGTTACATTATTTATGTTGAAGCTGCGTGCCCTTCACCCACTAAGGATCCAAAGTAGCCTCAGATGCAGATGGTCTGCAGACACTGCAAAGTCACACATGAGATAAACCTTAGAACTCCTTGCCCGTTTGCCTGGCACGTCCAGGACCCTCACAGGACTCTCATGTGACTTTCACAACCACCTTGTGAAGCGGGAAGGGCAGGTTCCTTTTATGCTTCAAGTGCTCTCCCAGCGTGCTGGGAACTCAGGGGCTCAGTTAGGTAAGTGACTCGCCTAAGGCCACAGCCAGATAGGTGAGCGGTACAGCGGAGACTAGAACACAGCCCTGTAGACATTTAGGCTGGGTTCTTTTCCCTGCCCTATGTAGCATCAACAGAGCGTTTGGGTTGGCACTACATTCCATGGTGTGCTTTCCAAAGACGACCTTGGCAGTATTCCACCCTGCATGCTCTCCTCCAGTGTGACCCTGCCACTCCCCCACATCAAGTGGTTAATCACCCTCCCCTTGCTCTGGGCCGCCCTCAGTGACTTGCTTGTAACCAAGAGAAGGGGGCAGAATAACGCTGCATGACTCTTGAGGCTAGTCAGGAAAGGCCATGCAGCTTCCCCTTGGGTTCTCTTTGTTCAGTTGTTCTCCACATGCCCCTCTTGGAATGTTCCTTCTCCGTATCCAGCTGCCAGGATGTGGGAATCCTAACCCATGTGGAATGTGGTGCCTGTTGACAGTCCCGGCTAAGTCTGCCCAGCCCCCACCATGAGGAAGCCTCAGATGACCCCAGCCCCCAGCCATGTGAGTCCCCAGCAGAGGCCCTGGATACTTTGGTGCAGGAAAAAGGCCACTGCTGCATTGAGAGACAACTCTCCATGGGTCTCTCGCATTTCTGCATGTCTTGTATGGAGAAGCGGACTGCCTTTGTTCCAGACCATCTTTTACAAGATGTTTATATAGTGAGCAACCACAGAAGAAGCAGATTGTACCTCCCTCTGAAGCAAAGGGCAGATTTGCTTACAGCCTTGGAAAACAGAGTGGCCAATATTACACAAATAACACAGATCCTTTGGACTTTATGGCAGGCATGCTTACTTCCCATTATGAAGATTCAGCTTCTTTAAGCCTAGGGATCCTCTTCTATAACGTTACCCACTATGTGTGCAGGTGTCACCTGCTGTCTTCCCATCACCCTATGGGAACTGGGTTTCAGGGAACTGACACAAGAAAATACTGATACTCAAATCACTGTTATTGCTGTAAGTAGTGAAGTCCTTTGTCTCTGACCCAAGGAGTCTCATATATTTTGTACCTGCATCCACAAAACTGTGGCAGGCTAGCTTGTTAGCTTGCAAGTAGGGAAAAAAGTCTCAGACCCTTTACAGTTCTTAATACACTAGTGTGCCCTGTTTGAATTCATGATCTCCAGAATCCACGAGCATAATAAAATGGCTTTTGTTTCAAAAAGACAACCTACAGAATGGGGGAAAATATTTACAATGACACGACTGACAAGGGACTAATTTCCAAATTATACAAACAGCTCATACAGCTTAATATCCAAAAAATAAACAACCCAATCAAAAAATGGGCAGAAGACCTAAACAGACATTTCTCCAAAGAAGACATCCAGGTGGCCAACAGGCACATGAAAAGACGCTCAACATCGCTAATTGTTAGAGAAATGCAAACCAAAAACTGCAGTGAGGTATCACCTCACACCATTCAGAATGGCCATCATTAAAATGTCTACAAATAATAAATTCTGGAGAGGGTGTGGAGAAAAGGGAACCCTCCTGCACTGTTGGTGGGAATGTAAATTGAAGCAGCCACTATGAGGGACAGTATAGATCTTCCTTAAAAAACTAAAAATAAACTTACCATATGGTCTAGCAATCACACTTTAAGGCATATAACCAGAGAAAACTATAATTTGAAAAGACACATGCACCCCAATGTTCACAGCAGCACTATTTACCATAGCCAAGACATGGAAACAACCTAAATGTTCATTAATAGATGAATGGATAAAGAAGATGTGGTATATAGATAGATACACAATGGAATACTCCTCAGCCATTAAAAAAAAAGAAATAATGCCATTTGCAGCAACATGGATGGACCTAGAGATTATCATATTAAATGAAGTAAGTCAGAGAAAGACAAATATCATATGCTATCACCTATATGTGGAATCTTAAAAAAATGATATAAATTTTATTTACAAACCAAAAATAGACTCAGACATAGAAAACAAACTATGGTTACCAAAGTGGAAAGGGTAGGGGAAGGATAAATTAGGAGTTTGGAATTAACAAATACACATTACTATATATAAAATAGATAAAAAACAAGGACCTACTATATAGCACAAGGAACTATATTCAATTTCTTGTAATAACATATAATGGAAAATAATCTGAAAAGAAAAATATATATGTATGCATATGCATAACTGAATCGCTTTGCTGTACACCTGAAACTAACATTTTAAATCAACTACACTTCAATAAAAAATAAAATTTAAAATAAACAAATAAATAAAATAGTTTTTGTTTTACACCACTAAGTTTGAAGTGCCTTGTCATGCAGTAATAGATATAACCAGACAGATGCAAACACAGTTGAGACCTATTTCTTTCCTTTGGGGAGTCTACAGTCTATAAGGAAGACCTGATGTACACAGAAACTATATGCAGGGCCACCACACACCGGGTGCCCTGGATAGGCCAGGACAGGCACTCAGATGCTCCCTCATGTCCATTTATGTCCACTGATTCTTCATAGCAGCTGAGGAGACTTCAAGGAAAAAGATCATTGTGATTTGACACATGTAAACATGTCTGATGAATGGGGATGGTCCAGATGGAGGCTGAGGACATGGAAGATGTGACCCAGCCAGCCTGGTGTGTTTACATCTGGAGGAAGGGGTTGCATGTGTGACTACAAATGGCTTTATCTCTAAATGATGTGATCCTTTGGTGCCCAAGAACGTTTTCTTCCAGGGCACACTTAACTGAGGGTAACACTGAGACAGGGAACAACGGTCTCGCTTTACAGTAACACTGCTGACTAAGGTGAAAGGTCAAGAATGAGTACCCAGGGACTGTGGCACTGGGGGCTCAGAATACCAGGGCTCAGTTAGAGCATGAGCTACAGAGTTGCCAAGACTGTGGCTACAGATGATACCAGAAGAACCAGCAGATTTCCAACTCCACTAATGATGAACAGGCAGCAACAATGGCCAAGGAGGGGACTTCCAGCCTGGAGGAACAGCTTGACAGACAGTCAGGTCTTAGATCTGTAGCCTTGGTGGCCAGTGTAAGAGCTTTGTCCCTTAATCAGTCAGAGTAGACTGGCTTATGTTTTAATCTCAAAGCAAAGTCATAGTGGCTTAAAACAACTCAAATGCTCTTGTGAGTCAGTAGAGAGCTAGGATGAAGGGGAAGGCTTTGCCATAGACAGCGGACACTCAGATACCCAGGCTGATGGAGGCTCTACCACCTTAGCTCTCTGCTGTTTCCACAGGAGTTTCCAGGATTCACTATAGCAGGGCAAGAGAGAGTGTGCACCAGCTCTTAAATGGCTCCACTGGGAAGTGGCACACATCATCTCCTATCACATTTCATCAGCCAAAGCAAGTCAAATGGCCATGGCTTATGTAAAAGTGTGAGGGGTGGAGTGTGGTCCTCCCATGTGCCTGAAAGGAGAGGCGAGCTGGATATATGGTCACAACTGCTTCCACAAGACTATGTGGATGCTTTGGAGCTTGGACCCCTTTGCTGGGGGATCCCTCTAGCCTGGATAAAGATGGTGCCCTTGCCATCTCCCTTTGCAAGATCAGCACGCAGATCACCTGAGCAGGGGCTCACCAGAGCCAAAGAAGCCTCACCGTCCACCTAGGGCTCTTTAAGCATCTGAGTGCCAGCATTCCGCCGTGCTATTTCAGTTTTGTGACATAGGAGAAAGACCAGAGAAAGAGGTGATGCAGTGCTTCCTGAAGTGCAGTCGTGAGCAAGGCATTTCTTGCTCTGTTCTCTTTCAATACTTCTGATTATACCTGGGAGGAAAATTACGGACAGTCTAATAAGTATCTAACATATCTATAACACTTGTTAACCTCTCTTTTTAATAAGGAGGAATCAGGTTTGTGCCTCAAACTCAGGTAATAGTCTTTCACTCACGATATTTTTTTTTTTATCATTACCTTCTAGTTAAGAGATACTGGCTTCAGAACTACCTTTTGAGCTGTTTCCTTTTTAGACATACTTATTTAAACGTCCAAAAAAACAGCTGGTTCACAAAAAGTTCAAAGAAAATAATAGTACTAATTGTATGAGAATTAGCCAAAAAGTTCAAAGGTGTTAAAGTGACTGAGGCTTGACAAAGAGGAATCGTATAACACCCTCTAATTTTCCCAGTAAGAAAACCATGCTAGGGCAGGATTTGAACTGAAGCAGTTTGGGTCCAGAATCTGTCTTCTAGGAATTTAACCTGCTAGCTTTGCAACTTGAAGCACAAATCATGCGAAGTTTCTGGGCCTCGGGTTTATCATCTATAAAATGGGGGTAATAATGGTGTTTATCTCCATAGAGTTTATGTGAAGATTAAATGGGTTAAAACATGCACAATAACTTGACCAATAACAGCACCAATAATTCAATATTCATTACTCTTATCACTCTTGCTGTCACCCATGTTCGCCCAAGTCCAGCTTTCCCCAGCGGTCTCCCTTTTGCAGATCTAACCTGTGACTGAAGTTCCCTGAAAGGAGGCATTTAGATCTCATGGTTTATTCTGTTTTTATTTATGGGAGATAAATATTTTCCTAGAAAATTAAGTAATTGAGTTAGTGATCGCCAAACTAGGTCAAACTGAGTCTGGTCTTCCCTGAAGTCAATTATTCCAACAGCAGTTGCTGTTTAAAAACAGACAGCTTAGCTAGTGCCCCTCCCCCTCCTCAGCCCCCAGTTCTCTCTATTCATTTCTTTGTTCAATAATCTATTTCACTTGGTCACGTTCAGGTGGGAGTGGCTGGCTGCCTGGCTGTGGCAGCTCCTTTCTATTAATCTGAGGGGCGGGGGTGGGAGGTGCTCAAAGTGGAGGATGAAGTATGGGAGATGGGTTGCTGGGTGTGATGTCCCAGATCCCTGAGCAGCCCCTCCAAGAGCAGAGCTGGTACTGAGTGTGTCAATCATGAAGGACTGACAACTCAGAACAACAACTCCCAGTTGGCTCGTGGCCCCTGTACCCTTTCCTCAGGACTCCAGGCTGAGATCAGACACAGTCCCCCAGATGCCCAGGCTTCCCACTGCGTTTTCTGTGCCAAACTATGTAAAGGTTAAAGAGCCTGGGCTTCTGAGTCACCAAATGTGATGTTGAGATCCTGCTCACTAGCTGTGTGACCAGGCAAATGATCAAACCTCTCTGAACCTCAGTTTCTTCATTTGTAAAATGGGATACCAATACCTACTGCACAGGGCTGCTGTAAAGATTAAATGAGATCACATATGTAATACAAAAGAGACCCTGATCTCATTTCACGATTCTCCACATTGTAGGAAGGCTATGAGGTAGAAAACTGCAATAATTTAATGAAACACATATCCATGCTTTCATCTACTTTTTTCTTGATCAAACATACCTGCGCACATCAAATAGCTACCCATTTTTTCTCATGGATTGCTTTTGTTTTCCCTTCTTTGACTACAGGTTTTTTTTTTTCATTTTCCCATATGGCTGCCCTTAAAATGGCACTGCTATCATCACTTGCATATAATGTAGATAGGTGGTTACCAGATCAATCTTTAACTGATGTATTTCTTTTTTAAAAAATGCTTTTATTATTTATTTATATTATTATTTTTTAATGGAGGTACTAGGGATTGAACCCAGGACCTTGTGCATGCTAAGCATGAGCTCTAGCACTGAGCTATTACCTTCCTTCCTCAACTGGTGTATTCCTTTAAACAATTTTTCACTACACACACACAAGCAGTTACAGCTTTATCCAGCCTTATTCTGTGACAGCATGTCTCAATTTGTTTTGTTAAACACTAAATCCTTGGGATATTAATAAATGTTACTCATACAAAGAGTCCAAAACTAAACAAATTTGGAAAACACCAGGCCAAGCAAAATTAAATAAATTTTCTTTGCTTTAGAACTTTCCCAAGCCTTTACTAAGCTAATACATAAAAAGAAGAGGATAGAATAACAGTGTTTCCCAAATTTCTTTGCCTGTAGAATCCCTTTTACCATGGTGGAGCATTTGAAAGGACTAGTGTCTTGCAGAACAGTGCTTCTTAAATTTTACATGAATCAGCCGGGGATCTTGTTAAAAAGCAGATTCTGATTCAGGAGATCTTGGGTGGGCCAGAAATTCTGCATTTGTGATGAGTTCCCAGTCTGCAGACCAGACTCGGAAAATCAAGATTCTAGAGGGCTATTATTGGGCATATGACTTGGGGAAAATTCTCTTTACTCGGGAACTCAGAAGAAGAATGTGGTCTCAAATCAAACTATACTTTGGAGCAGTGAAAAACACACTGACCAGCAGTCAGAATGTCCAGTTCTGGGTGAAATAAGAGAGCTGGTCCCAGATGGTTGAACTTGAAGATGACATTGCACTATTTCAGGTCTCAGCTCTCTCATCTATAAAATTCACCGAGCTCGCACTAGCCCCATGGAGTTGCTATGAGGATGAAATTAAATTCTGTGAAAGAGCCCTGTGTAAAATCACCATCACTCTACCAACACTGGTTAGAAGGCTAAGGCACCATCGCACTGAAGCTAGAACCCTGCATTGGAGTCATGCTTATTGTTGCCGCAGCCCTTTTAGTTTTCCACAAAATGGGTGCATCAGCCATGTTGGGCCCAGACGCACCTGCTTCCCCCCGCCAGCCATTGCCTACATCAGGGAGATAAACACCACTCATCATATGTACTAATGGATTCATAGAGGTTGTCCGGAGCCCTCCACTGACAAGGGCTCTCTCCTGGCTCTATGAAAAATAGCTCCTTGGTCAATTAGCAATTTCTGCTATGAGTGTTAGAGGAATAGCACATGAAACCCACTCTTGCCCTCTCCTGCCCTCCAACCTGCCTCCTCCTGCTTTCCCCTCAGCCTTTATAAACTGATGGCAGCCCAGGCATGGCTAACAGCTCCTTGTTCTCCAAAGCACAAAGCCAACAGATAGCCACTGAAGTAGTCAGAATAGCCACAGACCCTGCCCTGTCCTCCCCACACTTGAGTCTGGTCTGGGGGATAAGGCCTATGTTCTGGGGCCAAAGGGTCACTCTACTCTGGGAAGGTGCTAGGAGGTCCCCTAAGCCTCAGATTTTCCTTAATCTCACAGATGATTGATTACTCCCAAACTGGCCTTGTCTCTGTTCAAACCTATACTTCACTGGGACCGAAAGGATCTCCAGATCACTTCAAACATGAGTAAAGTCATAGATGCCATGGTCAATGAGAGCAACCCTTGGCTGCTTCTTCCCAGCCCATATTGCTCTATATTAAAAATATTCATAGTTCAGTAAGTTGTAGGAGCCTTAACCTCCCATCTAGAGAACTGGTGCTACATTCTCTCAGTCACTCTGATCAGGAGCCTCATTGTCATCATTGACTGTCCCTCTCCCTTGCTAACTTACCCTTAGTGTAAGGGTACATCCACTGGCACCAAGTTTGGAGAGGATGGACACCCATGAGGCTGATGCACATCACAATTCCCCTTCCCAGATCCAGAGGGGAACCTGGCACATGTGGACTGCCCCCCATTTCCCCACTCCTGGGGCCATGATTGACTGGCTCAGGGGTGAGCATCCACCCCAGCTGGGCCAAGCAGAGTCCCGTCCCCCCCCCCCCCCATTTAAAGGAATTTAAAATGGGAGAGAAAGAGCCACTTAAACTAAAAAGTTGTCAGTGATCTTGTTTTCCTCCCTGGGACACAGGGATGCAGAGGAAGCCAATATTTAGATACTAAAAGAGGATGAAGAAGATGAGGGGAAAGAAGGAAAGAGGAGAGACAAAAAGCACTGGCTCTAATCTCTTCTGAGCTCCACTTCCCCTGCCCTGGGCTCTGTCAGATACCACTGTACCTGTATAATAAAGCCCCATTTTGCTTAAATGAGCACCTGGGTATTTCCAATATAAGTACAAGAATTCTAATCATAGCAGTCCACCAATTCTTCCCTAGCAACATGTCTCAGATCTGAGAGTTTATTTCCATCTTAATTCATCCCCTTCCAGAACACCATCCAATAACACTTAGACAGTTGCAATAATTTTCTAGCTGGATATTCACCTAGTTTGTCACTTTTATAAGATGATAGTTTCTCTAAAATAAATACAAAGAAAACTAACATAAGATATTTGTAAATCATCTTCCTACTCAAAGAGAGTCCTAATTCCCCATAGTTAAACTCTGAACACCTTTACCTCATATACAGGCCCTTCAAGATTTCCAAAAAGTGATCAATATTCACTACTTGATGCGTAAGTTCCAAGTAACATAAATCTCAACAAAAACTGGATTAAAAGTAGCACAGGTAATACAGTAGATGCTACAAACTGGCTTACTCAATACTCATTCCAAGCCTCCTCTTGGCTCTTCCAACACTGGAAATGTTGGAAAGTCAAAGGCTGCATTTCCCAGTGTTCCAAGTGCTGGAAAGGAAAAGCATGGCATTTCTGGAAGCCCCTTACGCCTCAGCCTGTCCCTTTGTACCTCACCATTCACTTCCTTGGCCTCGCCTCCCCCTTACACATATCTACCTCGGGCATCATTTCTTAGGCCGCATGGTCCAGGCCATAAATCTGTGCCCTTGTTTAGTGTGGCATGTCCTCTACCTCTAATCCAATCTCCCCTCTGTGTGTTCTCGGTGCTCGCTCATTCAGCTTGACAGCTATTTAATAAACCTATTTGCTTTCCTTTGACATGAGGCAGAAGTGGTGGGTGTTGAAGAGCTGTGAGGCTCTCGTGGACAATGAAACCCTTTCCCACTCAACACTCTTCCAGCTCAGTACAGATAAATTGTGGAGAACTTGAAATTAACCCAAGCTATCTTCTTTTCTTAAGGAAAAAAAAAATCACTGGAGACCCAAGAAGCAGAGCAAGTGCAGTAAGTGAAAGGAATGGCAGAAGAAATCACATTTCCTGGCTCCAAGGGCAGGGGGTGAGCCCAGATCAGGGGCCTGTGAGCTTTCCCTCAATCTAGCTTTTATCACTTCAAAGCAGAAGGTCTTAAAGAATGCCCTTTATGACTGATTCTGTCTCCAAAAACATGAAAGGAAAAGCATATTTTCTTAAATCCACTTGCTGGGAGCCAAGTGATTTCTCTAAGGCTCTTGAGCCACAAATCTCTACCAGGATACAATTTGGTGTGACAGAAACAGTACTGACTGTCTCCACAGCCAGCAGACTAGGTTGGAATTCTGACTCCACCTCTCACAAGATTCATGATGTTGGGCCATTTATCTCCACTTTCTGAGCCTCAGTTTCTTCCTCTATGAAATGGGCATGCCATTCACCTCACAGGGCTGTTATTAGGATTAAATGAGAGAGCAAACGTAAACATTCTTGGTACAAAGGAGTTGCTCAACGAATTGTAGCTAGTATTACTATTAATTGCTAGTAGTAATAACAAGCAAATCCAGTATCTATTTCATTTCTAAATAACTGTGTATCCCTGCTTTTTATTGGTGTTTTACATAGAATGTGTTTATTTCGCTTTTCACTTGCATTGGCGGGTCCTAGGAACTGTTTCCTCTATGTTTTCAGCCTTGACCATTGGTTGCAGTATCATTGCTTATATTCTAATAGCCCTTTAAGCAAAGATGAAAGATATGCATGCCAGGTGTGGGTGGCCTTTGAATAGGAAAGTTGCACTATTGGGCTGAAAAATATACAATCTCCCCTAGGAGCAAGGAGTCCAGCTGAGTGGGCTAGGGTCAGGGTTAGGGTCTCAGGTCCACAGTCAGATGGGTTGAGAAATTACTCAAAACAGCAAAGCCTGGGAAGAGTCCTAGGGTTTGAGTCCAAGCTGGTCTTCATGGAGAAACAAAGATCTAAGCTAGGAAGTGAAGTTTGGGTGGCCACACCCAGGAACAAAGGTTATGTCAACTACCAAGTATGATAATTCCAATGATACATTCAGGGATCAGGAAAATAATAATGGGTGGTTTTGTAGGCCCAGTGAGCCCACTGTTAAGCTGGACTAGGTTCAGGGCTCTAATTATTACCTGACCCCTATCTACCCCAATTCTAACAGGTAAGCTATGGTTGCTTTTAAGCCCCTGGGCATCAATGTCAACTCCTGAGTCAAGACCCTAGGGTGTCCAACAATTACTGAAAAGTCGATGAATATCCCCCTTTGCTCAATGCATGGTTATCTGAATAAGAGGCTATATGGAAGGACTGGGGAAATTTCTACTGAGTACACATGCTGTGGACTTGCAAAAATGTTCCTTCTGGGGAACCTGACTTGTCCTTTGGTCAATGGATTATAAGTCTGAGAACAGTCAGGAATCCTGAATTTTTCTGTGGCTTCTGTCTATAGGCTCCTGACCATTCATCCTTGATTTCTCTTGACTGCACATATTAAGCAATGCTTTTGTTGGCTACACAACCATCTTGGCCTGGGGAATAATGTAATCTATCAACCATCTCCATCTCTTTGCTGGTCCATCCTCCTTGGTCAGCTTTCTGCTCTGATCTTGCTGCTTGTTGCAATAATGGTACCCACCCAGCATCTGTTATTTCAGGTTTCTATCATTCCCATTGCTACCAGGAGTCCAGTTCTATAGTAGTATCTCCTGCTGGCAGCCCTAGTCTGTGAAGACAGCCACCACTGAGCTGCTAAAAAATTCTAGTGCACACTCACTAGCATATTCTTTCGTCCCTCCTGCAAAACTTGGCCAGTTGATGGGTTTTTCTGGCCTTATGAAATATCTGCTCTAGTATGTCCACTTCTCAAGAGTCTTTTCATTCCTTCCTACTTGTCTGCCATGGCAGTTTTGCCATTTCTGCTTCACTTGGTGGGGGCCATCACTTTTCTCAAGTTTCTAATAGCCATTCTAGCAGCATATTAGCCCCATATCCAGGAACCTTGCCATGGTGTTAGATCCTGGATCACTAGAGTTTCTTGTATCAATACACTCTCCTTTATCCAGTTTTAAGTTCCTCTCTCGATCCTGCATGCTCAGGGCCCAGACTCCGCAGGCACTCTGGCATCTGCTGGTACTTATTAGCTAGGTCCTACGGCTCCTTGATGCAGTAGATACTTAGCAAATAGCCCCTCTCAGACCTCGGCAGGCCCGGGATCTTTGCAGTCAGGCTGTGCTGGGCTTTCACCCTTGTTATTGGTTTTACTGTCAGTAAGGGGGATGGTATAGAGGGAGGAGATCCTGAGTGGAGACACTGTCTTGTTAGGTAGTTATTTCATTTGTGATTTCTGCATAAGTTCCAAGCAAGGGAGAGGGCACTATTTTTTAATAAGCAGGAATGGACCATTTATGGCCCAACAGGTTTAGGGTGATTTAGGAGTTTAAGGTTCTCAGTTGCACCTACTCAGATATCTCAGACCCAATTCTCAGGGTCCCCTTCCTTCTGAACTAGAGTTCCAGACTCTGTGAAAGCAACTTCTCTGAAGCTCTACTACTCTCCAGTTAAGTTCTATACCTGATCCTTCACACTGTTTTTGTTTTGACTATAAATTAGAGTTTCCTTAAATGTTGCCTAGGATGTCCTCTGAACTTTATAGTTGGCCTTGAACTGGTGGTTAATCACCATGAGACCAGGCATTATTTTTGTTTAATGAATCTATATAATGTGTTCAGTAACAGCCACTCAATCCCACAATCCTTGCGGTTACTACTTCCTTCATTCCACTCAAGTGCATCAATTAGCACACCCCCTTCCAAAGGATAGCCCAACCATGTCCACCACCAGTACAAGTTTTAACAATTACACCATACGGCATGCTAAGGACTCTTCATGTACTGCCTACCACTGGTAATGAGTTCTCATTGCCAGCCAGTGGGCCATTTAGCCAGTTCCAAAATCCCATTTTAAAGTCCTTTCCTAGGACCATTTTTGTTTCCATCTTCTGGAAACAGACACTGAAGTGGAAAATTTTTGCCAGTACACTCTCAAATGATAAAGTGAAAAAGGCAGGGATAGGAAGAGAGAGAAGTTGACCCAAAATGTTGTTGCAACTGAAGCCTTAGCTAATGTTATGAGGATGGTCCCTTAGAGTGTTCCAAAATGATGCAAGGGGTCAGGACTTTGAATACCTGCATTGGACAATCATTAATCATGGCCACTTCCTGTAAGGAAGATAACCGGGCAGGTCAGGTCTCTGCAGCCTAGGGCAATGCAGGTGTGGGTAATCCTGGCTGATATTCCTAAAACTGGGACATGGGTTTCCCAGTCCTAACGAGGGCATCTGGGCATAGTACCACAGCAGCCACTACATCATGTAACCGATATCTTGCTTAAGACACAAAACATTTCCATCACCCAGAAAGTTCCCATTACTTTTTGCAGTCAAACTCTGCCCCTTGTCCTACCCTCCAAAGAAAACCATTGCTCTGGTTTCTATCACTATAGGTTATTTTTGTGAGTTTTACAAATTCATATAAAGGGAATCACAAAGAAAGTAGCCTGTTGTGTCTGGCATCCGTAATAGTTTTTAGATTTAATCCCATTTTTGTGTATATCAATGTTTTTTTATTGTTAGTAACATTCTGTTTTATGAGTATACCACAGATTGCTTATACATTAACCTACTGATGAGCATTTTTGCTATTTTCAGTTTTCTGCTATTAAGAACAAAACCATTATGAACATTCTTGAACAAGTCTTTATGTTGGCATATGCTTTCATTTCTTTCAGATAAATACTTAGAAATGGAATGGTGGGTCGTGGGATAGGTTTATTCTTAACAGTTAAAGAATAACTGCTAAACAGTTGCCCAAAGTAGTTATAGCCTTTGTCCTTCTATTAGCAATACATGCGAGTTCCATTTTTCCACATTCAGTTGATATACTGTTGATGCTGTCAGTCTTTTTAATTACAACTATATGAGTGGCTATGAAGTGCTAACACCTTGTGGTTTCTAATTTGCATTTTCCTGATAAGTAATAATGTTGAGTGTTCTGCATGCGTTGACAGACCATTTGTATATTCGGAAAGTGTCTTTTGAAGTCTAGCTTATTTTTTATTGGGTTATCTTTTATTACTGATTTGTAGGTGTGCTTTATATATTCTAGATGCAAGTTAGATATACAAACTGTAAATATTTCTGTGAGTATTTGGCTTTCTTTTCATTTTCTTGGTGTCTTTCGATGAACAGAAATTTTTAATTTTGATGAAGTCCAATTTACTTATTTTTTATGGTTAATGCTTTTTGTATCCTAAGAAATCTCTTACTTGTCCTCAGGTGTGAAGGTGTGAAGGTATTCTTAATTTTCTTCCAGAAGCTTTATTGCATTATTTTAAAAGTCAAGTCACTTTTGAGGCCACACTGTGCTATTCAAACAAATCTTTAGTGAAAGTGAACAGTACGGAAAGTGGGAAGGAGACGGCAATGGAGCAGGGAGCTGAAGCCAGCAGAAGCAAAGTGGATGCCCCACCCAGACAGTCAAAGTCTCCTGAGTGCTGGGGAAACCTCTTCCTCTCTGGTTGTCATCTCGAGGTTGCTCCTCTCCATTAGAGCTGGGGAGGTCAGCTCTGCCTTTTAAACAGGGGACCTGCAAATGGAATTCACACAGTGCTGTGACACTTGATGTGCAGTGTGTGGGCTGGGCCCGATTCGCGTTCCAAGTGCACACCACACATTCACAGCTGACAGCTTGCCTCTCCTGCCCTCTCACACTCACCACTTCCCAACAATTCCACAGCCAGTTCTCCCTGACAATGTTTTGATATGTTGGGCTGAACCTCTACAAGGGCACTTGCTCACTTTGATTCCTGAACACACTTATTTCAAGAAGGTCAGTTTCAATTCTCTCTGACTTTGACTTCACTCCTTCTCGACTTTGAAGACTGAAACCAGGAGGTGCTGGTACTTACTGTTCAGCTATGACCCCTAGTCCCCTGAGTCTCCACACTGGCCTTTTATATCTAAAGCCCTTTCCAAGGAAGATGAGGGAAGCATGTGCACTGGAAACCGGGTCATTGCCACCAGCCCTGCCCAAAGCCTCTTCACAGCAAATCTGTCTGGCCCCTAGCCCTCTGCTGCCTGGGCCACGGTTTGTGTCCTGTGATACTGAGCTACAACTGACTGGGTCAGTTTGAGTCACATGACCCAGGGCCACATGATCTGGGAGTACCGACCAGAGGCTGGCCAACAATCTTGCAGTGGTCCCATGAAAAGATAAGGTGTTCCTGCAATCAGATTCTTTCTCTTGAAAATTTGAACTCCAACACATGCGAAGAATTTTCCAATATGCAGTTAGAGGTGTAGCAAGAAAAAGGTCACAGGGAGCAATACGCAGACAGAGCCAGAGGCACCAGGAAAGCACACTGGTCCTAGACATGCATCTGCTCCAGATTCTACAAACAGATTCCTGCTCAGGAATCTGTCAACCTACCATCAACCCCTACAGTCATGAGGTATCCTATGAGGGTCTCTACTTTCATCATCAAACAAGTCTAACCAAAACAGTGAGGGGAAGAGAGGAGCGGTGAGGGAGTGAGGTCAAGCAAAATAAATCAAAGGAAAGTAAGGAAGGTGGTTACCGTTCACTCTTCACTATAAATATTTCCTGTATAAATTGTGTGGGGGCATATTTAACAGTTCCCTTACTCCATTTGCAGTGACTTCCTCCCATTCCAACTTTCCCAGAAGGTTAGAAAGGAGATATCTGCTAGATCTATGAAGAAGGTAAACGCATTTTCAATAAGCTAGAGAATTTGTCAGTAAACAGCAGCTCCCACTTTATCAGTTTTTTGTTTGTTTGTTTGTTTGTTCAAACCATATCTTTTAAGCGCTTACTTCTAGAAGTGTGCTCTGGCAATAAGAACTCAGAGGAACAGAAATGTGACTTTCGAAAATGGCTATCTTGCTGGGATCATGGGACACTCGTATAGCATCTTTGCAAAGTTCTACAGTGTCAATCTTGAGAGTAAAGTGCTTTCTGTAAAAACCACCTATTAATGAAGTGATAAAGGTAGTGGCCATTTTATGCCCACAGAGCAACACCCATGGAGAACGGGTATTTTCCAGATTGTGCTAAGGGAACACAGATCACAGCTATAGGCTCTGGATAGTCAGACTTCACACTCAGTTATGTGTGCGAGCTGACCACAGGGATGTGGCCAGTGAGGTTTACTCACTCACACACACACCCTCCCCTGAAAATGGAGGCTACGTCAGCAATAACTCATTCATGGGAATGAGGTCTTCAGAAGAAAGCTCACACAACTCACTGGAGGTGGGGGTGGGGTGAGGGATGCCTCAGCTGATCAGTGAGCAGACCACAGCAGCAAGGCGCAAAGAAGTGTTCTGTCACTTTCCTTTACCTTGCGGAGGACTGGGACATTCTGAGCCCTAGGATAAGGCAAAATGAGGAGAAAGGCCTCACACTGAAAGTAAAGGTTGGTGTTTGAAGGCCAAGGTAGACACTGGGACCCCACAGAGTTTTCTGTCTGCGTGTATGGAAAGCATCCTTTGCACAGAAAAAGCTCAAGCTGGAAAAGACTTGAGCAGCACTGGCCCAAGTCCCTTGTTTAACAGGTGAGGAAGATGAGGCACAGAGACCTTCATGCAAAATGATTGGTTCTAAGTTCACTGGGCAGAGATCATGAATAATGACATTCTATACACAGCACTGGACCCATTAGGACAATTACAAATGGTTTTTGTGGGTTCAGAGTGTGGTATGCAGATGCAGGAAGCATCCCAGAAATGTAGAAAAGGGTCCCCAGGTGGTATGTGTGCACATAATGCGAGAGGTGAGAAGCGCTGCCACTGACGAGGCTCATTCTCAAGAAAAAAAGTGCAAGTTTCATTCAGCAGCAAAGGAGACCGCCACGCTGGTTTTAAGTGTTGGCATTTGTATTCCTTTCTTAGAGCTGCTGTAACAAATTACCACAAATTTAATGGCTTAAAACTCTCTCATAGTTCTGGAGACCAGTAGTCCAAAATCAAGGTGCCAGTAGAACTACAGTCCCTCCAAAGGCTCTAGAAAGAGAATCCTTCCTATCCTCTTCCAGCTTCTGGTGGTTCCAGCAATTCCTTGGTTTGTGGCTGCATCCCTCCAGTCTCTGTCTCTGTCTTCACATGGCCTTCTCCTCTGTCTCAAATCTCTTTCTGTAATGTGGACGCTTGTCATTGGATTTAGGGCCCACAGGGATAATCCAGAGTGATCTTACCTCCAAATCCTTAATTACATTGGTGAAGACCCTTTTTCCAAATATGTTGAAATTCACAGGTTCTGAGTGGACATATATTCTGGGGGCCACCATTCAGCTCACTATTGCATTACCAGGGCCAATGAGGGAGATGGTCTCCAGGAGGTGAGGGCCTGTCCCAAGGGAAGAGGAAGAGCAGGATGCCACATTGTTGGAAGTGATCTTCAGCTCTTAGGGTCCCCTGATTTGTTTTAAATCATTCATCAAGGGTCCTTATGGCCTTTAATTATCAGAGAGAAGCATACAGAGAGAAGAGAGAGACACTCTTTTGCAGTCTCCCTGGGTCCTTGTTGGAGGAAGAATACAGAAGACACTAACTCAGCTTATCCTGAGAGCACTGTGCTCTGGCAATGAGATTAAGGAATCACTGGCATTAGAAGTCAGTCTGAAATATCTCTGTTCTGTCAGCAAAACATTCCCCTCCTGCCCTCTCTATCTATGGGCCTCCTCTTCCTTCCAGTCCCTGTCTCTTGTCTGCTCCATTCTCATTCACTCCCAAGTGGGTCGGCTCCAGCCCCTGAGCTGGCCCTGCAGACAGCCCTCCTCAGGCCTCCCTCCCAGCCCAGCGGCCAGAGGCCCGGCCTGTCAGGCTGTCCGGACGCATGTCTCCTTGCTAATTAGGAGCATTATCACTTTGCCAAGAAAAAACATGAACCCAGGAAAAAGCCTCTGTTAAGTGTCCTAGACATCAGGGATCCTGACTGCAGGCAGCTGAACTCTGGCATCTGCTTGACAGAACTGAAGGCTTCAGAGCTGTCCCCGGTGCTGTGGAGAGAGAGCTGCATCTCCATTCTCCATTCAACGCCGGCTCCTCCCCTGCCCCAGCCCTCGCCCAAAACTATGGCCAAGGGATAGCAATACCCACAGGATATGGATTTTTTTTTTCCTAATTGTGGCAACATATACAAAACATAAAATTTAATATTTTAACCATTTTTTAGGGGACAGTTCAGTGGCATTAAGTATTTTCACATTATTGTGCAACCCTCAGCCCCATCCATCTCCAGAAAAAGTTCCATCTTGTTAAACTGAAATTCAACACCTATGAAACAATAAATCCTTATCCCCCTCTCCCCTCAGCCCCTGGAAACCAGCATTCTGCTGCCTGTCTCTATGGATTTGACTGCTCTAGGTAACTCACAGAAGTGGAATCATACAATACTTGCTTTTTCTGTTCAGCTGATTTCACTAGTGTAATGTGCTCAAGGTTCATACATGTAGTATGTGTCAGAATCTCCTTTTAAAAGTCAAATGAAATTTCATTGTGTGTAAATACCATACTTTATTTATTCATTCATCTATCAATGGACATTTGGCTTGCTTAGGACACAGATTTTTAAAGTAAATATTTAAATTCTGAGGTCACTTCTGTAGGAGGAAGGATGACTCTAAATAGCCTAAAACTGAGTAATGAACAAAATTAAGGCCATGAGGTTTGAAACCCACTGAAAGCAACTCAGCAAATTTGGAAAAGAGAAAAAAAAATCACCTTCCTTTTTACACATGAAAAATCTCCCAACTTTTCCAGATTGAGAGAAAATAGGAGAGCTCTGGGAACCCAACAGTTATGCCAATAATTGGCTGAGTTATGTCATTTGCACCATACAGTCAGTTAATTCCCAAAGAACTTAAGAGCAATAAAACTACATTTGCCTTTCAAATGAGAGTAAATTATTTGGAAGGAGTTTGAGAATTATGAATTATGCCTCAAGATCTTGGTACAGGTCTGCAGATGTGGGAGGGACAGGCAGTGGTTTTCCAGAGTTTCCAAGGTTTAGGGAAGTGGGGGTCCTCCTTGCAGGGGCCTCTGATACCTGGTTGTTCCAATGCACATGCTTTAAGAAACAGATTTGGGTACTTAGTGGAAAGCAGACTGGCCCCACTATTGTATTCTCTGAAAATTGCTTTAATATTTTTTCCTAATGAAGAAGTATTTATTATTTGTCTTCCTTTTGTTAAGACAACTGATTTTTTTTAATAACTTGGGTTACTGAATTTCTAGTTGATTAGATGATGGATATAAGAGACTTTAGTATGGAAAGGGAACAAGTGATATCTTTCATTGAAAGAAAAATAAAATTATATATTGTATTTATTTTTTCAATGGACAATTTCTTCTTCTTCTTTTTCTTTTTTTTTTTTAATTTACCAGTAAAAATATGTGAGAAGGAAGACTCATAAATGCTGGGACATGTAGTAACTCAAGTAATGGGGATTCCGCAGGGCGCAATTTACTGCATTCCTTCTTGGTGAGACAGAAACCTATGGAGTAATGTTGCCCCATAAGCAAGAAAGGTGTGACATCCACGTGGCCAGTGTTAGTGGTCAAGAGAGGGTACTGAGTCACAGACTTTGGGCCCTGGGAATACTAAAACCAGCTCCTTAGTGTCCCCATGAGGCATACTTCCCAGACTAGAGCATGAAGCTGGAAAATACGGCCCCTCCTGCTAGTCTATCATGCTGTGTTAAATGAACAACCAGACAAACCCAGGCTCTTTGCTCTCTGGGACCCAGAACCTTCCAGGATTTAGATTCCCAGAGTCAGTGTAATCTACTCTCTTCTTCTACTTCCTCACCTATAAAATAGACAGATATGTGTTTACCACCCACCCTGTCCTGGCCTTATTATTTCAAATGAATCCAAGCTTGCCGAAGTCTTGGCATTTCCCACAAACACCAGACTTTCTAATCATTCTCCCAGCACTGTATTGAAAAGTAAAACCACTGATGTTATGAAATGATCTTGAATCACTTTTCAGTGGCAGAATCTATCCCTAGAGTTCAAAGGGAACAGAGCCACATGGGGTCTCTAAGCAATATGGTGACCATTTCAGGCTGGGTCCAAACGATGTCTTTAGAAGAGACCTGCCTAGGACTGGCCAGCACCCGGTGGCCAACAGTGCTAATACAGTGCACTGTGGCTGCTGGCACTCACTTCATTCTTTTAAAGTAAACTCCAAATCCAAGTTCCTGTGTGGACTTCAACCTAGAGGGTGAGCAATTGGTGGTCTTCACTGGCAGTTGCCTTGAATTATCAAGTTCCCAAGTAAAGGAAGCTGGGCAGGAAGGTCAATATCAGGCCTGGGAATCTCCTCTGCAGACCACTAATTAGTTCTTTCTTCCAGGGGGACCAGAAATGCATTTCCACCTGTCTGTGTCCCCAAGGATCAGGTTTCTCAGGATAAACAGAAACCAGAAAAAAGTGCCCAAGCTTTAGTCATGGAGGAATCGGACACTGCTCTGCAACTGCATTTACAAAGTGGTCCCACAGGCTACAAGCTCTGTTTCTCTCTGTGACTGTTTGGGAGCCTTAAATGAAGTACCATCATTTGTATTTTCCATTTGTACTGTGCTTATGCATTTCTCTTTGTCGTAAAGAACCCAGTCTGTTCTCACAACACTGCTGCTTGCAGGAAACAATAATGATCACAATGACAGTTATGCCTACCACATACTGTCCATTTCCTATATGCCCATCACTGAATAGCAGGCAGTACAGGCATCATCTCACTGAAGAACATGAGTCTAGACCCAAACTGCCTGCCTCACATCGCAGTATCTGAGACAAGATTGAGAGATTATGGTGTGAGTGGACAGTGGAAAAAAACTTAACAGTGTGTTTGAAAGCACTGATAATGGTCTGCGTGTTATCACTTAGAAAACTTGTGGAGTCAAGAAAGGGAGCGGTCTTTGGGTGGCATGCTGTAAAATAACTCTACTCCAGAGTAGCCAACCTTCCATTACAGCCATTCCCCTGCCAACTCCCACCTGAGCTGATACACACATTGCTGTATGCTTTATTCCCCAGTTGACCCTAGAAGGCTACATTCTGTCTTGGTCTGCTCTTTGGAGAATGACCAAAGCAAAACCAACGAACAGTTAAAAAACAGGAAGCAGCATGAAATGGAAGAAAGGGATAACTCACTGAAATCCCTCCCTGCTCCTGCTAGTTGTGTGACACTGGGCTTGTGGCTCAACTCCCTGAACCTCAGTTCTTCATTGGAAAATAGTGATAAGAATGATTAAATGAGACAGTGCAATGGATAGGCCCTTAACACATAACTTACAACACTCCATGGAGTGTACTTCCATTCTCACATATTTTCTTGTCCAAACAAGAAAACAAGATGATGCATTTTCTAAACCCGATCTGAAGCCCTCGTCTAACTATTCATAAAGGTGCTACATCAGCAGTAAACCCTTGGCATCACTCATTTCTAACTTTTAAAAAGTCTCCAAAGAGAAGACAGGTTTTCTGGATCCCAGGAGAATGAACCTGTCCTGCTTCTCAGTCGAGCATCGGCTAATCTCTTTGTGCTTTCCTCTGGCTTTGCCTGAACACCGGGCAGGGAGACTGTCAAAGGGTTGGTCTGTGTAGATTCCATAATTGTATCTCCTTTAAAGTGACTGGTCTGAACACTGAGCTTCACACCAGGCTTTTCTGTGGCAGCCCCGCCACCCCTGTGGCCACAGCCTTCCTGTCTGGCAGCTGCAAACAGAACATTCCCTGTAGTTAAGTTTAAGGCCCAGCAAGATTCAGCTTTTACCGTCAGGCTCTGGGCCTACCCTGTCTGCTTTAGAGCTAGCCTCAAAGGTCTGCTTGGCTGGCAAGGGAGGAAATTTTACAATTAAAACAGAAAAAAAAAAAAAGTTGTTGAAGACAAATACTCTAGGGTTCTGAGGGAGTCCCCAGAGTAGCTAATTGGAAAAACCATTTGCCCCCTTCATTGTCCCTCCCCAGACTGCCGCCCCAGCCTTATCCAGAGCAGCCACCCTATCTGTAAATGGCGACCGTGGAAAATGTACCCTGGCGACTTGGTGTGAAAGATAGGCAAGTCTCCTAAAAAATCTCCTCGGAGGCTTATCACCTTCTTCTGGCTCCACAGCAGGCTCAGGCTCTGGGGCTGGAGGAAACTGCCTGTCTGTGAGCCTAGACAGGGTCTCATCAACAACTGATAAGGCCCTCTGTGAACAAGCAGGCACTGCGGGGCTCCCTCGCCTCTCAAATGCCAGAGACATGTGTAGGAATAATACACAGGGCCCAAGGGCCTCCGTGAAGGAGGCCGGGCAAGCCTGCCATGCTAGTTGTGAGGCAGTGAGGCCCTACCCCCACCCGGGAAAGGAGAAAACCTAGAGGTCACTCCACAAGCCAGGGGACAAATGTCTGGTGGTCAGCTGGGACATCCATGTACTGGCAACCTTGGTACGCCTGTGAATTAATCACCAAGTAAGCTCCAATCTATTCAGGTTCTAAACAACCAAAGAGCTCCTGTAATCAGAATTTCTGCAATCCTGGATGAAGACATTAGATATTAAAATGATGCCCTTTCCTATTGTAAGGTCTTGAGGTCCCTTCCAAACGGCACCACTGAGTTCAACAAGGCACAGCATTGGAAAGGAAGAAATCAGATTTTATACCTCAACTCTGCCCTCTAACTATCCATGTAACATTAGATAAATCATTTTTCCCCGGAAAATGCAAATATTTGCTCAGACTGTTCTCATTATGTGAAAGAGATTTATAAATAAATGGTAGGACATTGCATAAGATATTGCTGCATTAAAAATACAACACTTAGACTATCTTAAGTGGTGAGTACACTTGTACACTAAAATCCTTTGCAAATGGCCAATTCCTATCTAGCACAGTGAATTCAGTTAATCAAATGCATACTGAGTTCCTTCCACAGTGAAAGGTAACACTGGAAGAAAAGACACACCTCTCACACAAAGAACTGTACTATCATGCATGTGCTATAATAAAAGAGGAACATACTGTAATGGGGAAACCTGGAAGGAAGATTAGTGAAAAAGTCTCGTGGAGAAAGTGTAATCTAAGCAGAACCAAATGATGGGATGGCTTTGACCAGGCAGAGCAGTCGAGGAGAAAGCAACAACGTGAGCAAAACCACAGCAGGGCAGAGCTTCCAGGACAGGGTGACAGCAGCAGGACGTAGGCTGGAGGGGCTGCACTGAAAGAGGTAATGAAGAGAATTGGAGGTGGGTGGGGAGGGGCCGGGGTGGGGGGAGCTTGAACGCCAGGCTGAGGAGCTGGGATTTTTATCACGTAGGCCTGAGAGCAGCTGAAGGTGTGCAAGGAGGAGAGCCATGCTAAGGAAGTGAGCTGTGGCAGGAGACCCAGCAGAGACTGGAGGTGGGAAGAACACAGGAGCTAGATGGAGAGGGGCAGTGGGGGTGGAAAGGCAAGGGCTGCTCCGAAGAGGCTTACTGCTGTGTGTTGAGTCTCTGATACTCCCAATATGTGCCATTCTCCTTTCTTTCTGGATAAATAGGGGGTCACTCTACTCAATGGGTATTTTTTGCCTGTGTACCTCCTCGGTTCAGCTGCAGTGTTAAGTCTCTGTACTGTTCCAGGTGAAATTCATTATCTAACTTCTGATTCCACACCAAGGCCTCACACTAGGCATAGAGGGAAGTAGGTCAAAGAATATAAAAGGAAAAGAAGAATAAAACATAGAGAATGATAAACAACTTTTTATGATTTTTATTATCACAAAAGTGAATAATTTATTCACTGTACCAAGTTTAGAAAACAGAATTAAGTAAAGTAGAAAAATGAAAATCACATGTATCTAGAGATATCAACTTTGGTAGATATCCTTCCAGTACATTCTGTGTGTGTGTGTGCTGGGGGGCAGTTACAGTACTATTTATGTATGATTTAGTACTATTACTAGTACAATTACTAATAAAATTACTGTACTATTATTAGTACTACTTAGTATTGTCTAGTGCATGGTGCATATTGACACTTAATCAATTTTTAAAGTAATGAATGACTGAAGACATTGTTTTTTAAACTGATTTTTCATTAATTACATTGCATATTGTGGATCCCTGTCTGTGTATTAATACAGTCTTTTAATAGCTACATGCTATTTTGTCAATATATGTATTATACATTCCTTCACCAAACCTCACGAGTAGGTACTTATTTTAAACACAGCTGTGATGAACATCTTATAGTTAAAGATGGACATTCATGATAATATCCTTAGAAAAAAAAATACCAGAAGGAGTTTTGCTGGATTAAAGGGTGTGCACATTTTCAAGACTTGATATCCACTGTTGGCTTTTGATATCACCCACTGAATAACCCTTTAAACACCTTCTATCAGTTCATGGCCCCCATCTGCAGTAGATGCAGACTCACTTCTCCAGCAGGACAGTCTGACGGTCGCTGTTATCTTTCCCTTCATCTTTGCCCACTGGGGGAAAAGTTATCCCATTCTAATTTTCATTTCTTTGATTAATTAATGACCATGAATTTATTTTACTTTTTTGGCCTCTACTTATACTTTGGGGGAAGGAATTCTTTATTCATATGTTTTAACTCTTTTTCTAAGTTCTTGTTTAAGAATAAGATACATGAAGAATATTGATTTTTTGTAGAAAATATTGCAAATACTTTCTTTCAGTTTGTCATTTGTGTGTGTGTGTGTGTGTGTGTGTGTGTGTGTGTGTTTTGGCTGTACAGTTTAAAATATTTATGAAATGAATTCATTATCTTTCCTTTATGATTTCTGCCCATGGCATCATGTTTTAAAAGACCTTCACCACTCCAAGATTATATATACTTGTATTCATGATATTTATATTTTCTGGTATTTGACATTGCAAAGCCATCTAAAAATTAGTTTGATTAGATTTTCTGAGCTCCAGCTTCATTTTTTCAAACTAGTTGGCTATTGCCCCAATATCATTTATTAAATAATATATTCTTTATCTAGTGATTTGAAATGCCATCTTTATAAAATCTCTGTATTTCATTCCAGCGATTGGCATGTCTGTCTCTTTAGGTGCCAGTATTGCATTGTTTTATTTGTTGTAACTATACAATATGTCTTCACCTCTGGTAAGGCAAGTCCTTCACTATTCTTCCTTTTCTAAATTTTCTTTGTTATTCTCCCTTGTTTAGTCCTCCAGATCAATTTTAAAATGATTTTAATGTGTTCTTAGATAATACTATTGGAATTTTTATTGGAATTGTACCATATTTACAAATTAAAGAATTGACATCTCTATAATACCAAGTTTCCATAGGAGAATATGGCTTACATTTCCATTTACCCAAATTTGCCTTTATGTTCCTGAGTAATGCTGTGAAGCACGTTACCATAGACACCACCCAGTTCTTGTTCATGTTACTTCTAACTGTTTTTGGTGGCCAAATGGGATTTTTCCTACTATATTTTCTAAGTTATTATCACTGTTATGTAGGAAAACTATTACTTTATCTCCCTGTTTTCTGCTAGATTCTATTACTAATTCAAATAACTTTTCAATAGTTTCCTCTGAATTTCCTGAGAATGGTAGTCTATACTGGGTTAAGTTGGTTAAGCAGGAACTGCATTGTCCACAATCCTCTTCTGTGCATTGTTCTGTGTTAGAATTACCCAAAAGAGAAATATGGACAATATCTGAATGTGGATGTGAAGCAGTAGCCATTATTCTCTGAAGTTCACCATAGTGAGTATCAGGCAGATATAGGATCACCATGAGCCCCAAAGCCCTGTAGATGCTTAGCAGCAAGTTCCAAGAGGTGACAGCTACACAGACACAACTTTCCATGGACCTCCCTGTGCTTTACTTTGCTGCCTGGAAGTGCCTGGCCTCTTAGCATGACTGGTTTGTTGACTCTACTCCTTCAACCTCCCTCCTGAGCTTTCGCTTCGACAATTCTTTCCACAATTGTGTAGGGTGTAATTCTTGTAAATCTTCTCTATAACTCAGTGGTTCTGCTTTCCTGATTGAACTGTGACTGATATACCACTAAAATAATCTTAGGATGTTAGTGCTAAGAAGGATCTTACAGTAGGGTTGCCAGACAGACTACAAGACACCCAGTTACATTTGAATTTCAGAGGAAAAAAATGAATAATTTTTCAGCATAAGTTATGTTCAAAATATTGAATGGGATATACTTACACTAAAAAATTACTTATTGTTTCTCTGAAATTCAAATTTAACTGGAATTTAACACATAGACACGTTTTTCCTTCTTAAATTTGTCAATCCTACCTTAAAGTTCTCCTGGTTCAGTCTTTTCAATTTATAAAGAACAAAACTTCCACTCAAGGTTGGTGATGGAACTTGGCTAAGGTCACTCACCCTGGTAGTGGCAGAACCTCGGGAAGAGTCCAAGAGGCTAATTTTCCTAGACTGTCTCTCCAGTCTCTTGTCATCATACCTGAGCCCCTCCCCTATTCTGGGACCTGCTAACCTCCTCCTGGAAATTGCCTGGGAAACCCAAGTCTGGACTTGAGAGGCAGTGCAGGTTGTTTCTCTCTGCCTAACTTGGACCTCAGGCCATGCTCTATGGGATCTTTTTACAACAAGATGGTCCATTAAGGCATTGCACAGAATAGAAACAGATTTTCCTCTGACCAATTCTTCGGCCAGTTTTGAAATTAACCCTTTCCCTGCCACACACACACACATGCTGGTGTATATTTTCTGATGCTTATTTGATGAACAAATTGATGGTACTCTAGGCACAACTGCACCTGGGGTTTAACTTGGAAATAAACTTTCAAGAACTCCATTTGGTCAACTTTGTGCTTCTTCTAATGAGGAGAGTAAAGGCAGTGCTGGTGGTAAGAACCAGAGAGTCCTAATTTTCACATCAACACCTATTTTTAAAGGAGGCAGATGGAGGTGATTTAGACAAGCCTCAATTCCCTTTTGCCCTGGGCAAGCCAGGGAGGAGCTGACTGGATAATTTTTTTATTTTTCCAAACTAGTCTTGTCACCTAAGAAAAAGTTGACAGTCTTCTATCAGGGCCCCTTTATGTCATCACCAAATCACTCCTGCCTCCATAAGAAAAACTGAAGCAGGAGTCCAATCTGCTGTACAGACATGACCTCACAGGGTCTCAGATATAGGACCTCATTTTATGTTAAATGATATTTTTTTTCCTTTTTTGTCCTGCCACATGAGAAATCTGCTTTTAGAATGCATGGGAGAGGACTGCCTGCTACTTCTTATTAGTGTAACTTCTAAGAGACCTGAGAAAACATGATTACAGCCATTGTTCAAAAAAAGAAAAACATCAGATCTAATGCAATGATTTAGACCCTGTTAACTGCTTTTAAAAAAGGTCAAAAGAGGGTGAGGAGAACTGATCAGTAAGCTGGTTGCCTAAACATTTTAAATGAAAAAATGTGTATATATATATATATATATATATATATATATATATAGCCTATGGCTTCCTGACTTATTTTTCAATTGAGCATTTCTCTGCCTTTGGTTCTGTAGCTGATGGGGTTCCTCCAACTATTTTTTTCTCAGCTCTAAAAGAAAAAAGTTTGGGATTGGTTAAGGTCAATGTGTAAAACAGGATTATTGTAGATGATAAATCAGAAGTCTGAGTTTTTCAGACATTTTGTAATAATCTTTCTTGGGAAGAAAACACACATTTTCCTGCAACTTCTTTATCGGTTTTTATTTTGAAAATAAATTCTTTGACATTTAAGAATTGCAAAAAATTCCTACAAGAAGAACCACAGACTAGAAATAGATTGTGTGGACTTGGAACTCACAAGCACTGTGAAAGATAGTGTAATAGGATACATAAGGGTTTGCTAATTGGACTGGAAATTCATGAGGGAGAGCAGTTGATAACTCTGAAGTGATCTAGGAGAGAATAACATGTCAGCATTAGAATAAAATGAAAAAATGAGTCAGCATAAAGTGATTTTGGAGATCAACAGTTGTGAATATACTTAGATGGGACACTATTTTTGGAACAGTTGCTATTATTTTACTTTAATAAATATTTATAAATTGTTTCAAAAACCCCTTATCAACTGTATGTAGTGAGTGCACAGTGTGAGTATTTAGTTTTGGCATATTTATGTACAAAAGTGTGTAGGAGGAGGTGACTGTGATAAGGAAAAACAGCAGTATGTCTTCATTCAAAATAAATGCCCTAGATTCTGGCTAGATTTTAGAATAAATTATAATACTTTAAAAATACACTAGAAATGGAGTTCTAGCTCAAAAGGGTGTTGGCTGATAGCTCTGTGTTTAACAGTGTCCAACTTCTCAATAAATTAACTAGGAATACCAAAAAAGTGATGAAATGTAAAATGATATTGCATTTTATACCACCACTGATTCAGAGACTCCAGTCTGTACCACCCAGAAAACTGGGCATAAATCTTTCCTTCAATGACTGAACACAGCTGCCTACAAACCTCTCTGCTCTGTTTCACATCTTCAAACAGCCAAAGAGCAAATGCCAGATATCAGTTGGTGGAAAGTACAGGTAGGAAACTTTCACTTGAGTATTGAACATGGGATAAGTAACCATCATGAGAAACCATTATAGATGTGGACAGATATAGGACGAACGCTGGTAGGCATGGTAATGATGCTTGTTCATGCATTCTATCAGTACCAGACAGGTGAGCATCAGACATAGGGAAAGATGTCTTAATCTTAATAGAAAAGAGACACATTAGTTGTAAGCTAGGAATTAGATTGGAAACTATGCACACCAAGACTGCAGTTATAGATCTGAAAAGAGAATTATATCATTACATAAACAGTGTAAGAGCAAGGCCAAGGTTAATTCACATACCCAATGTCCAGAAGGATTGCAACTTCCTTACAAGTAACTCATTAAACAAATGTCCATTGAACCCTTATATGTTCTAGGCAGTGACTGAGTAAGAGAAGAAAACCAACATATGTTTATTTTTTTTAAACTGCTGCAAAACAGAGGAAAAAGAATAATGTAACAAAGAGTTGGAAGAAAAGCATAAACTTAGGAAATATCTACTGTAAGATTCAGAGTAAAATTTCAGAAAACAAGTTGGCATATACAGAAGAGTACAAGAGGAAATAACTAATAAATATGAGTGAATCTATTTCAAAAAATCTAAAATCAAGAGAAAAAGAGATAGCAAAATAAGAAGGTATTACAGATCATAGAGAAATAATGAAAAAACAATGAAAACCATTAAAAGTCAACAGAAATACAGAATATGGAATGGCAAATAACCATTTGAATAATAAATAGTACTTACAAAAGAGAGACCAGAATTGTTACTTAACAAAAAAGTTACATAAAGCAATAACCAAATATATTATCTAATACAACTTTTCTGAGCTAAAAGATCTGGAGATTAAATGAAGTGAGTACGTTCCAGGTAAAAATTATTTGGAAATTGGCCTATTTCTTGGAAAAACATTTGAACTACAAAAATAAAGAAAAGATGTCATTAGCAAGAGGGAAAAACTATTACCTATGACAGAATACAAACCAGGATAGCCTCAGACACCTCTATATGTCAAATTCTAGGTCATAGTGAAGCTACATCTATAGATTTTTGAAGGGAAAATGTTATAACCTAAAAATTGCATACCTAGGTTAAGTTGGCTTTCATGTATGAACAATACAGAGAATTTTTCAAGGAGGCAGGGCTTCAAAAATTGTATAACCTATGTATTATTTTTATTGAAAATAATGGAAGACATCTACAATCGTTTAAGAGTTGAAACAAAATTAAGTGATTAAGTATTGAGATATGATAGTGTAATAATTAAAATAGAGAGATTCAAGTAAAGGAAAGGAACAATAAACACAAGAGCAGAAATTAACAAAATTAAAAAGAAAAAAGCAAAAGAAAACATCAATAAAACCAAAAGCTGATTCTTTGAAACAGTAATTATATTGGTAAAACAATGGACAGACTGACAAAAAGGGAAAAAATTAAAAAGACAATAATTACTAACATCAGAAACGAAAGACAGATTGTCACTACAGACCACATAGACATTAAAAGAATAATATGGGAATATTACAACAACCCTATGAATAAAAATTCAACAGCCTACATGAAATGGTCCAATTCCTTGAAAGCCACAAACTACCAAAATTGATTCACAAAGAAACAGATAATCTGACTAGATTTATCTCTTGAAGAAATTGAAAGTTTAGCTTAAACCCTTCTCCCAAAGAAAGCTACCAGTCCACATGGTTTCACTGATATATTCTAACAAGCTTTAAAGAAGTAATAGCAGAAATTCTACACAATATTTTCCAGAGGATAAAACACTTTCCAAGTCATCTCATGCAGCCAGCATTAACCTGATTCCAACAAGACAAAGCACAAGGAAATAAAACAAAGGACATACATTCCTTATGAATACAGTATAAAAATCCTTAAGAAACATCAAATCAATTCCAGCCATCTATAAAAGGACTAATACATCACAAAAAAATGGGTTTTATTACAGAAACACTAGGCTAGTTCAACATTTAAAAATCAATCAATATAATCTACCATATTAACTGACTAAAGAATAAAAACCACATGATCATATATCAACTACTGCAGAAAGAACATCTGACAAAATTCAACACACAAAAATATCCTAGGACTAATAAATGAGTTTAGCAAGATCACAGGATACAAGGTCAACATACAAAAATCAACTATATTTCTACACATTAGAGTCAACAATTGGAAACACCCCCCCCAAATTAAACACCATTTAAATAGCTTGAAAAAAGAGAAAACTTAGGTATAAAACAAAACAAAGTAAAATGTATAAGATTTATATCTTGAAAACGACATAATCCTTATGAAAGATCAAGAAAGGTCTAAATAAATGAAGATACTGCCTATTTTCACAAATTGGAACACTCAACGTACTTAAGATGTAAATTTTCCTCAAATTGATCTATAGATTTAACTCAATTGCAATCAAAATTTCAGCAGGACTTTAAATATACACAGGCTGGCTCTAAAATTTATGTGGAAAATCAAATGCACTAGAATAGCCAAAGCAATTTTGAAAAAGAAGAGTAAAGTTGGAGGACTCAAACACAAAGAAACCCACATAACTATGGTCGATTCATTTTTGAGAACAAATAGTCTTTTAAACAGTGCTGTTGAAAAAATTGAACACTCATGTGCAAAAGAAAAAAAAGAAAGAAACTCAAACTTTACCTTACATCTTATACAAACACTAACTCAGCCAATCATGGCTCTAAATGTAAAATTTTGTAAAGCCATAAAACTTGTAGAAAACACAGCAGAAAATCTTTGTGACTTTGGGTTAATCAAAAAGTTCTTGCATATAACTACAACATGATATGGAAAAATTTTAATGATAAACTGGACTTTATTAAAAGTAAAAGCTTTCTTCTGCATAAAACACTCAATAGAATTAAAATAGATATTTTCAAACCATTATTTTCTGATGAAAGACTTGTATCCAGAATATATAAAGAACTCTCAAAACTCAACAATAAGAAAACAATTAATTCAATTTTTTAAATTGCCTAAAGATTTGAACAAACATTTCACCAAAGAAGATACTTGGATGGCAAATAAACAAATTAAGATATTTAATATCACTAGCCATTAGAAACATGCTAATTAAAACCACAATGAGCTATTTCTATACACCTATTAGAATGGCTAAAAAATCTGGACAATACCAAATGTTAGCAGGCTGGGATATGAAGCAAGAGGAACTCTCATTCTTTACTGGCAGGACTCAAAAAGGGTACAGCCTCTTTGGAAGGCAATTAAGCAGTTTTGTTTTTTTTTAATGAAGTTAAACACACACTTATTATGTGGTCAGCAATTAAATTTCTATTTATCCTAGAGAAATGAAATCTCTGCACAAAAACCTAATTATGAATGTTGATAACAGCTTTATGCATAATAGACAAAAACTGGAAACAATCCAAATACCCTTCGAATAAACTGGTACATCCATAAATTTGAACACTACTCAGCAATAAAAAGGAATGAAGTACTGGTACGTTCAACAACTTGGAGAAATCTCAAAGGAATAATGCTGAATTAATGTAACTCAAAAAGTTACATGCTGTATGATTCCATACAAAAGAATAGAAAAGCATAACTATAGGGATGGAGAAAAACAAGAGATTGCTAGGGAATGGGGTGGGAATAGTTTGACTACAAAGGGGCAACATGAATAAATTTTTTTAGATGATGTAACTATTCTGTATCCTGATTGTGGTGATGGCTACACAAATCTTACAGGTGTTAAAATTCACTGAACTGTGAAAAGAAAAAGTTAATTTTACAGTATTGTTAACTTTTTATGTTGAAAATTAGAATACCAGCAAGCACTCAACAGATGTATTAATAAATAAAATGTATACACTACTCAAATTTATTAGTCTAGAATGCAGGGTATTTCAATGTTAGGACACCTCTAATCCACTACATTAACAGAAAAAAGTGGAAAATGCTCAAAATAAATGATAGAAGTTTAAAGTAATTCCTAATAACATTCTTAATAGAATTCTTAAAAAGAATAGACTTCCTTAAAGAGATAAAGACTATCTACTTTAAATCTGTAGCAAACAATTTATATAACAGTGAACAAGAGACATTCCTCTCAAAGCTAGAAATAAGACAATAATGCTCATTATTACCAGTATTATTAACGTACTCAAAATTACTATCTGTCAAAGGTTGGGTTCTCTGGAAGCAGATACCAAGGTAGGATGTTTACCACTATATCTGTGAAAGGACACTTGTGGGGAGGAAGCAGGACGGTGCAGAGGAAGATGTGCAATGGCCACGCAGCCCAAAAAAGCTCAGGCTGGCCTGCAGGTGGCTCTGGAACAGGTAGTGCTCGCTGAGTGTCCTTTATGGGTGCTGTTATACCCTACCTCTCTTGGTTACCCATTATGGGTTGCCCCAGGAGAGTTTTCTTCTGGTGAGCTGTTTCCCTGCAGCTGGGACCCACCATGCTAGAGGCTTTTTGCTACCCACACTGTGCCGGGCAGCTTACGCTACCCTGCAAGGGGCTCTGGATGGTGCATTTCCAAGTCTACAGCAGGGGTCATCACAATTTTTCAGTAAAGAGTCAGAGAGTTAATATTTCAGACGTTGCCTGCCAAGAGGCAACATGAAGAATATTACGTAGGTGCTTATATATCAACCATTTTGAAATGTAAAAACCAGTTTTAGTTCACAGGTCATACAAAAATAATTGGCAGCCGGATAAGGACTGTGGGCCACAGTTTGCCAGCCCCTGTTCTACAACATAACCAGTGCAAGAAGAGAAAAAAAGTCACAAAAATTGAAAGAAGGAAGACAAATTATTTCTGATGATATAATTGTCTTTCAGGAAAACTCAAAGTGTTAACTATTCAACTTTGAGAATTCAGGAATATGGGTAATTATAAAACACCCACAAATTATAAAATACCACTAAAGTCAGTGGTTCTCTAATTTTAAAGTACATCTTCCAGGAGGATTTTAAAATGCAAATTATGGGGCTTCCCACCCCAGATTTTCTAATTCAAGAGTTCTGAGTTGAGGTCCAAGGATCTGTATTAAAAACAAGCTCAGACACGATCGGGCGTGTTCAGGGTGGTATGGCTGTATTTTGGCATTAACAGACACACATTACTATATATAAATTAGAGAAACAAGGACCTTTGTATAACACAGGAAACTATTGAGTTTCTTGTAATAAGCCATAATGGAAAAGACTCTGAAAATATATGTGTATATATTTATATATTTATGTATATGTATAACTGAATCACGTAGCTATACATCTGAAACTAACATTGTAAATCAACTACACTTCAATTAAAGAAAAAAACCCTCTCCAACTAGTCCTAACATAAGTGATCCACAGACCACGCTTTAAGAGTTTGTTTTAGTCCTTCATATTAATAGCTTCTAAATTGATGTTTCTTAACCTTTCGGTAGTTTAAAATACCTGGGTGAATTATACAAAGTTTATGGACACTGTCCTTTCCCCACCCTCCACCCTCAAAGTTCACCTATATATTAAGGAGTAAAAGAAAAGTCTCCTGTTGCAATAGGATCGAGGATAGACAGGTTTTCCCATGGCTTCACTTGAATAAGGGACTTGGGCCAAAATACTGGGTTGTACTTCCTTGAATTTTGGAAAAAAAAAAAAATTAGGAGAAATGTTGGAGGGCAATGAAGTGTAAACACAGAGAACTGGTCCACACTAGTAGATGTGAAGTCTTTTTGTGCAGACCATTTTGGGTCTTCAAGAGGCAGCTTTCTCCACCTTCTCTCCTCAACACTCACCCCCTCCTACCCCACCAACACCATTTACAACCAGCGTATCTCTGTCCACCTTGTGTATTGCAGTTATCTTTCCCAGCACTATGTACCTAAGGGCATGTTCAGCCTTGAGCAGAAGGCTCAAGAACAGGAGGAGGAAGTGACAAATACAACAAAAAATCTTACTTGGGGGCAGAAAGTCAGGTAAAAGGCTTTGGACTTCATGCTAAAAATAATGGGTAACAGTTAAATGATGGGGAAATTGGGGAAACTAAAATGACAAAAGGAGAGTTTTCATGTCAATATAATGTCTTTTTAAATGAGTAAAGGGACATTTGCATGTTTTTTATGATTATCACTTAAGACTTTGTTCACATAATCTCACAGTTGACTGAACACTCCCCTCTGACCTCTTCCTCCTCAGGGACCAACTCAGGTTTAATAGAAGCTTTTGTCTCTATCTCTGCCTTTGACAGCTGGGAGATTAGCAGGGACTTGGCTAATTAGTATTTAACTGTTTGCTAATGTTCCAGTGGATTTGTCGATCACAATCCAGTTTAAAATGGATTCAGAGTTTTCAAAATCTTGACAAAGGATGCTGTGTCAGAACTGATTCAATTTCTTGAAAGGATTAAAGCAAGAATCAGATCTACCTTTATGATCTTTTCAGTCACATTCCCTAACAAAACCATGTTTTGAATTGGAAATATTCCACAGTCCTCTTTAGATGCAGGGGCTACGGAATAAGAGTAAAGAGTGAACTGAAGGGTCTCCATGGAGACATGAGCTCTCACGGGTCTCTGTTGAAAGCAGCCCTCCAATGACAAGCTCCCATATACTTCCCAGGTGGCTTAGGAGACACAGGAGGAGATAAGCCTCATTATGTGACATTTAGCCCCTGACGTTTCCTAAAAGGTACCATTCAACTTGATTGCCTACTTTTATTAATTTGAGCAGTCAGTCATTCAAGAAAATTTCCTTCTTATTTGTCAGATAGTGAACTAGTGCTGAGGATACAGAGATAGAAAGATCTAGCCTCTAAAGAAGCTTACATTTTAGCAGGGAGGCAGGCATGTGGATAACTACCACACTATATGTGACACAGTGTCTTAATAAGGCACAGCATGGAGCAATAGGAACACAGAAGAAGGAAGACCCATGTCATGAGACAGCTGTTTAGAAAAGACTTCAGAGGAGGTAGCACTTTTACTGGGTCTTAAAGGATGAGTAGGAGTTTCCCAGAAGAAAAGGAGGGGCAGAGAATTCGAGGTGGAGGGAACAGCATTTTCAAAAACATAAACCAAAATGTAAGACAAGAGAAAAGGCACTAGTTAGATCATGGGTGTTTTATATGCCATGTTAAGGAGTTTAGACTTCTATTCTATTAGAACAATATTCTCTAAAGCCAAGACATGCTGCTTAACTTGCTGTATGAGCTTAAGTTAATTATTTAAGCTTCCTGAAACCTACGGTCTTCATCTGAAATGGGAGTAAACAAATGTCCAAGTGCCAGCACACTGTCTCACATATAGGAGGTGCTTGCATATAAAAGTAGCTCAGATGAAATAGGCATCTATGTCTCTTCCACATGAGAGTCCAGAGACAGGCATTCCAGAACTGATATGGCTCCTTGAAGGAGCCAGTCTCCTCTATCCTAGAATGTGGATTCTCTCTTTAGGATCTCCTCATGTCAGAGCTTCATTCTGAGCATCAAGAAGAGCAAAGGGGAGAACCTCCCAGCTGGATCAACTAGAAGCTTTAAGCAGCCTTTTTAGAAGACCCACACAACCTGTGACTTTCATCATATCGGCTCTCACATGCCCATAACTTGCTACAGGAAGCCCAGAATATGGAGT
Source organism: Camelus ferus (assembly GCF_009834535.1). Lineage (NCBI taxonomy): Eukaryota > Metazoa > Chordata > Mammalia > Artiodactyla > Camelidae > Camelus > Camelus ferus. Next base: position 37,485,027 of record NC_045702.1, read on the forward strand.
CGACTAGGGGAGCACATTTTCATACCAAATAATCTCATACGGTTTTGCTACGAAGAAAGAAGGAGAGAATGGACATTGAGTGGTCATTAAAGACCACTGTCATGGTGCTCAACAAAGATTGGTTTTATTCCATCTTTGGCAAATCAGCACAGTTGAAAAGGAAAATGTGTTTTGAAGTCAAACACACTTGGATTCACCTCCCAGATCTGCCACTCATTCACTATATAAACTTGGATAAGTTACTTTAAAGGCTCTAAACTTCAGGTTTATCATCTATAAGATGAAGGCAGTAATGCTGACCTCCCAGGCTGTAGAATACCTGACACATGTACTCAAGAGATGAAGATTCTACCCCCCCCCCTCTGCATTCCCTTCTTACAAACCTGGCAGAAATGCAGAGCATCGGGTCTAAGTCTGGCTTGTCCATCAGCTGTACTCATCTGTCTTTGGGATCTTCTGAGTGAGCCAAATCCAAAGTCAGACAGAGAGTCCAGGTTCGGCATCTGAAGGAGGAAGGAAGAGAAGGAAGGTCAAGGTGTAAGTCAAGAGAATGTAAACCAGAGATACAAGAATATATAGCAAGAGGCTGGGGGAGATAGATTCTAGAGCCATCTCTGCCACTGGAGAAACAGGGTTTGATGGCCTGGGTGAGGGAACTCTAATTTTGAAATATTAAGGGGCACTATTAAGTAATAGATTATGTTAAATAAAGCCTGGATCTCGTGTGAAATGAACCTGATGTTAAACACAATTCTTTGGTGCATGATCTCTCCAATGTAAGCTCCCTGAGAGAGGGCTGAGTTGTCCAAACACAAAGCATTGAACAGTGGTATCTAAGGCTGGTAATGTTGAAGTCTGCAAACAGCATGAAAAATAAGCAATTTATGTCATGAACATCTTAGTCCCTGATATTGAGTTGCAAGGAACAGAAACTGGCACAAAGTAATTCAAATAAAAGGGAAGTTATGGGAAGGATACAACTGGCAATTACACAGCCACTTGAGATCAGAATGGACTTGGAAGGTCTCTCTGGGAGCCCGTGAGGACTGGACCTTGTCAGCTGGCAAGGAGGCTGCTGCCTTGTCTGTCATTTCTGCTTCTCTCTGCCCGCTACTGCTTCCTTTCCTAACTCCATCAGCACATCGCCCTTTTCTGCTTACTCATAATTTGTGAACTCTTTCTTAACCTTAACTCTACACAGTATTTCATTGCCATGGTGATGACTCAGGCCCTGACTCAACAGGACTTTTCCATTCAACTGCCCACATCCTATAGCTACAATTTCCTAGTCTCTTAGTTAAATTCTAGAGGTTGAAAATCTTCTTAGCTAACCAGCCTAAAGACTATTTCCCTGAGGCAAGGAAACTCCCCTTGTAGTGAAACACCACTTGTAGTCTCATCAGCTGGGGCTAAAGGGTAGGGCGGGTCATACAGCTCTATGGACAACCAATCCTTTCCCTGTTCTCCTATATTCATGATATGAGTAAACAAGAGTAAATTTAAGACTTAAACTATAGTTGCATAGCTAAGATGTGTCATGTACTACTACACCCTACCACAATCACCAGGACTATTACCAACACCATCATGTTACTCCCACTGCTATGACTCCCTCCATCACTACAAGCACCCATACCACAATCACCACCACAGCCACTGCTACTATCATTAATACCTCCATCCTTATCACCACCATAATCACTTGCCACTACTACCATCACAACAACAATTACAACTACTAGCACTCCCTGCATCATTAAACCTACATTTTCACCACCCTCATTATACAATCACTCCCATTACCACCATCACCACCACTACTACCTCCATCACCACCATCACCATCCTTCTCTAAAATTACCACCACCACCATTCCATAACCACTGCTGCCAATAACACCACCTCCATCACTACCACCACTACCATCTCCACGATTTCACCCAACCCCTACCACCGTTATCACCGCCGTCACCATTATTACCACCACTACCATCACCTTTAACATATCATCACCACCAAAATCACTATTTCTGCCACTACCTCCATCACCACTGCCACTATCACCACCACTATCTGTACCATCATCACTACCACTACTGCTATCATCACCTGTAAAAAACTTTGGCTGGGAAGCAAGGATTATACTGTAGGTGACCTACTGTCAGCAGAGAGAGAGGAGGTAGAAGTAGGACAGGTGCCTATGAATCTTCCAACTACATCAATGCTAATAATTCTCCATAGTTATCTAGTCTGGAAAACTTAAGTCATGCTGTCCTCCATGTCCAATCTGTCACTTAAGTACTATAAATTCTTATTTCTAATTTGCCATCTCTTCCTACTTTTCCAATCCTGCTGCCATCATCCCTCATTTCACAAATGGATGATTACAGCTGTTTCCTAATTGACTCTCTGCCTCCAGTCTACCTCCCTCCAAAGCATATATCATGTCCTGCCAAATGAATCTTTCTAAAATATTGATTTCACTGCTTTTCTACTCTGCTCAAAACAGCCAAATTTTCATGTCTAGAAATAAAAACTCTAAATCCAGATTACTTTTCAAGTCTTATTTCCTATGACTCTCCTCCTGGAACTGTGGGATCCTGCTAGGCTGACGCACTCATTATCCTTCAGACCTGACATGGTCAAACTCATCTCCACACTACCACTCAAATGTGTGCTTTGTGTTTGATCTGTCTTCTACAGCCCTGTTTCTATGCAAATTCTACTTAATTTTCAAAACTGGACTTAAGTCAAACATTTTCCATGAAATTTAAGGGATTCCTTTTAAGTACATTCAGGGATCCTGCTTCAGGATAACAGACTAAATCCTCTCCATTTCCTGAGTCCTCAGAAAAATGATGGTAAAGCAATAGCAAGGTATAAAACTGTAAAAGCAAGTGAATAGAAGGATACTCATCAAGACAAAAGATTTTAAGAAATTTCCAGATGACACAAAGTCAGTGTGACTTGAGGAAGCCGCACACAGAGAATCCCAGAATCTCTGGACTCAGAATGAATACATATGAGTGTGGAAATAAGCAGAGCTGTGGTGGGTGAGGATAATAGCTCAGCAGTAGAGCGCATGCTTAGCATGCACAATGTCCTGGGTTCAATCCCCAGTACCTCCATTAAAAAATAAATTAAAAAAAAGAAAAGAAAAGGAAGCAGAGCCAAAAGCCAGGGGCTATAAACAAAATAGTAAATACCTCCCTCCTTGCACAAAGCTCAAGCAGGCAGGCATTTGTCCCCGGCCCTAAAAAAGGGGGCATTTTCCTAACAAACAAACAACAAATAAACAAACAAAACAAAACAAAAAAACAGTTACAATATACCTGGAGTGAACTAAGGCAGTTACTGGAGGTGATAGCGCCTAAAAGTAAAGCAGTTGTCATCTTGGCTTTTGGAAGCAGAATAGTTAGCTCCCCACTTGATCACCTTAAAGAGATGCCTGCCAGTAATAAGCCCATGTACAGAGAATTTCTGACTTGCCTTCCTGGTCCACAGTCTTAAATATCAATGAACACACAAAGGAATCCAGACATCCTAGGGGAAAAAAGCAGTCTGAAAGAGAAGGAGCAAGAGAAACTGAACGTGAACATAATTCAAGTTCAGTGATTTAAAGAAAACAAATTTCATCAGTAGGCTCAGTGAAGAGCTATTTAATCCACAAATCAAGAATAGGAAACTATGTGAAAGGATGATCAGAGTATAAGAAACTAGGTTTGGAAATTAAAAATATGATTATGAAATAAAAATTCAATAGAAACACTAGGGAAAATGTCTAGAAAACCTCTTAGAGCATAAAAGTGAAAAGGAAAGGGATGAAAAATATGAGCAATAAAGATTAGAGACAGAGCATCAAACCAGGAGGTCCAACATCCAACTAAGAGAAGTGTGAAATGAGGACAACAAAGAGTGCAGAGACAATTATCTAAGAAATAACTAACGAAATTTTCCAAAGCTAAAGAGAAAAGTGCATTTCAAATTGAAATGGTCTATAAAATACAAATTAGAATGAATGAGAAAAAACTCACATCTAACATATCATTGTCAAAAATACTTTTTTTAATGTATAAAGCCAGATAGGACCATGTAACATTTGAAATACACACACACACACACACACACACATATACATATATAAAATATTTAATATTACAGGCAAATATATCTTTAATAAAATATAAATATATGTAATAGATGCCTTTAATAAAAATAAATACAAAGGTGATGGGGAAAGAAATGGAGGCTTAACATAATTTAATAGTAATAAATTATGCCTACAAATAACTCCACATTGGCTGTTTTATAGCTGTTGGAGTAAGTCCTCCAGCTTTGTTCTTCAGCATTGTTTTGGTTATCTTTAGTTTTTTTTCAATTCTTCATAAACTTTAAAATTAGCTTATAATTTACGCAAAGAAAAAATAAAAACACTGAGATTTTGTTTGGGATTGCATTAAGTCTATAGATCAGTTTGGTGGGGAAAGAACTTATGTCTTCTAAGAATATTTAGTTTTCCAATCCATGAAGATAGTACAATTCCATTTATTTAGGTCTCCTCTAATTTCTTTCAGTAATTTTTTTTATAGTTTTCTGGGTAATAGCCTTGAATATCTCACATTACACATCCTTCTAGGTATTTAATGTTATTTTTTTATTCTATTGTAAATGATATATTTTTAAAATTTCATTTTCTAACAATCTATACAATTGATTTCATAATATTTTGTAATATTGACATATACACCCGGCCACCTTACTATACTCACTGATTAATCCAAATATATAGATACTTTTGCTTTTTCTATTCATAGTAGTACAGCATCTGCTAATAATGGCAATTTTAAATCATTCCACCTTTTATTTTATTATCTTGCTTATTACACTAGCTTGAACTCCAAGAATAATGCTGAATAAAGAGTAACATTTTTTTGTCTCAAGGGAAAAATTCTCAAGGGATTTTTCCAATCTTCTTTCCAATCTCAAAGGGAAAATGTTCTACATTTCACCATTAGGTATGATTTTGCTGCAATTTTTTGTAGATACAATTTATCAAATTAAGGAAATTTCTTTCTATTCTTAGGTTGCTAAGAGGTCTTGTTGATGTTTGTCATGAAATGGTGGTGAACCTATAAAATGCTTTTTTTCTGTACTTGTTGAAATAATCATATAGTTTTCCACTTTTGTTCTATTAATTGATTTTAGAATGATAAACTAATTTGCATTTTTGGAACAAATCCAATTTAGCTGGAATGTATTATCCTTGTATTTATTGCTGGATTCAATTAAAGTTTAGTTATCATTTTTTTTCTAATTTTTGCATTTATTTTCTAGAGTGAGATTGACCTATAATTTTCCTTTTGTACTGTTTTTGTTACTGAAGTAATGCTAACCTCAAAAAATGACTTGAGAAGTGTTGTCTTTTTTTCTTTTCGCTGAAAGTGTCTAGGTGAGTTGATCTTATTCCTTAAATGTGTGGTAGAATTCTTCAGTTTTATTTATGGAATATTTTAAATTATGGGTCCAATTTCTTAAATAGTTAGACCACTCAGCAACCATGCACTGCCATTATTGCAAGTAGAGCTCCTCCATATTAACTGATTTTTAAACTATACACAGGAATTAGTTTGATTTAAATCAACAACAAACAAAATGAGGAATAAATTTACAGAATTAGAATTTCTGTAGAAAAAGGCTTAGGAATTTGCCATTTAAAAACAAATATTCTAAGTGATCTTTGCATACAATAAAATTTAAGAAGCACTATCTTAAACCATCATTATCCACTAATAGCTAAACACTGTGTTTGTTTATCAGATAAATGAGCTGGGAGGAGAGTTTTGTAAATGCCTCAAGTCACAAATGACCATTAGTTTGGGGGTAGTGGTGAGGGGCCTGGACTCTTCTCAGGAAAAATGGGGTAGGGTGGAGGTGAAGGTCACAATGAAAACTCCTAGTCAGGAGGAAAGACCTGGGTGTCCAGTAAGTGTGTGGATGTGTGTAGGAAGAAGGAAAAGAGCTGCATTTGGGTGGAAATGCCTCGAAAGATCCAAATTGTGGAATTAGGTCCTGTCCCTAGTGAAATGAAATCTGCTCTCTGCTACACTTAATATAAAGGACTGTAGGGTGGTAGTTTGCATAGCAATCTACATGGAAAAGACAGATTAGTCCTCTTCAGTTAGCCATAATCCCATATGTGTATTTATTTAGTGGCTCCAATAAAATGTCCATGACAATGAACACAAAATAGGTCCCAGTTAATGACAGTAACTCATACTGATGGGACGTTATAATAGTGACATCTGGCAAAGAGTGGCAGCTTCCCCTAAACAAGACAAAACAACAAGCCCAAACCCAAAATAAGTGTTGGACAGCTTAACAAACAGAATGAAGGAGATTTTTCCTGACAGCCCTCAGTTCAGAGCCCAAGACTGCTGAGATGGAAATGACCATTTATTTACTGCTTCTTGGGCCATGTGCCATATTTGGAGCCAGCCCATCAGTTCTCCTGCCCTTTCTTTAAAAAAATCAAAACCATAAACAAAGAGTCCTGCTCTCTCCTGCATGTTGGTTTTTGCTATGTCTCTGTTTGGCTGGAAGAAGCAGAACATCTCTGGGCTGTCCCTCACAAGCACACTACTGCTCTGACTGGGGTCATTCCTGACTGCTTGGGATCTGCAAGAAGAAGAAAGAACTGGTTTGATGTAGCCTTGAGTAGGAACTGGGTGCAGCCACACTTGGCTTTCTTTTTCCCTTCCTCTCCCTTCCTCCCCTTTTCTCTCCTCTCCTCTTCTTTTTTTCCACCAGGATTACATAGGGAAGATGTATGGGGATAGGATAAATATCTATCCTAAACAAATCCTATTGCATTTTTTAACTAGTATTTTTCATCTATTTGCAAGTTACATTTTCACTCCCAGTGAGTTAGAGCAAAGGAATTTGCTCTGCCTGCCCCACAGGAGACGGCTGCTCCAGCAGCTCATCTGAGAGCTCACAGACTTACAGAGGCCTTACAGGATGTCTGAGGTGAATGGACACAAAATCATACTGATTTCACTAATGCTTGATGGTGCACAATCCTGGACTAAGAGGGTAGAACAATTGGGCTGCAGTTTGAGCAAGTCCCTTTACCTCTCTTCTTTAATTAGCTAATATACCTATTTTGTCTACCTACAAAGGATTGTGAGAATAAATAGGGTTACTATACTAATGCAGCATCTTAAGCTCTATGCAAAGCCTGACTGAGAAGACAGTATTTACGAAGTACTGCATGAAGAATATGCACCCCTATTTATTCTTCCAGATATTCCTTAATTTATCTTTTAATTAAGTCATCTCACTAAAAATAAAGCATCTGAGCATTACTATAGCTCCCTCACCATCACCTACGCACCACAGAATTGTTCTTGCTGAAGTATCCTTTGGTGTGCAGTGACCACTGGCTCAACCTGTAATGAGGAGAGAGTGACATAGAAAGTGTGGTGTGGTCTTGCCTTCAAGGATGAGTTCATTACATAACACCATATTCTATTTATGTGGTGTTCTTTCTGGTTTTAGTATTGGAAATATCTTATACTAAATTGTTTTATTTTCATGTTACTAACATTGAATAGAGTGACTGATCTGGTTTCCATTTTCCTGTTGGTTACTTAGGGCTAAGTCTGAAGAAGCACAGCATGGAAGATAAAAACAAAGTCTTCTGGAACTAGACTGCTGAATGAGTCTAGTAGCTCCACCACTCAACAGCAGTGTGATATGGGGCCAGTCCATCAACCATAAATGCAAATGACTATAGAACCAACCTCAAGAGTTGTCATGAAGATTAAGTGGCTTAATAGTCATAAAGAACTTACAAGAGTGACTGGTATATATTGGAATTTGTTAACAAAATAAATTCTTTCATGTGTATTTTTGTATTAACCTCACTCATAGCTCCACTGTATGTCCTTACGTTTGTTTTCTCTTTTTTTTCTCACTTATTTCACTATTACAATGACTAATATGCTATTACAAATACACAGTGGTTTTTAAAAATAATTTCTCCATTGTTGGATCTATAAGTTGTTAGTAATGCTTTCCTATTATATATTTCATTGTAATTGAATCTTTATGTATGATATCTTTATATTTCTGGTAATTTATTTGTAACAGAATGCTCAGATTTGGAATTACTGTGTCAAAAGGTATGAATACATATAAGGCTTTTTATTAATGTTACCAAAACAATTTCCAAAAAAGTTGTTTATTATTCTTCAATCAGCAATAAATAAAAGTGCTGATTTCATCACATTCCCATTAGTATTGAGAATTATCTTTAAAAAACAATATAAAATCAGAGGGTTTTTTTAAAATGAGACTTTCTTCTAGTGTGGTCAGTGTTGGTCCTCAACTTTGGAAATTCCAAAGATCCAAAGGACTCAGAACTTTTTTTTGCTCACCTCAGAAGATACATGTAGTGCAAGATACTTCCAAAGAACTAGAAATGCAAAGACAATGTTATCAATTAGCTGCTTATATAAACCCTTTATATAACTTTTGTGTGCTGTTATTTTCTGATCATATTAATATATTAGCATTTTCCCAGATTATTATATATTATTTTTTATAAAGAAAAAAATTATTGGCACTAATGGTATAATATTCACCAGGAGAGTATATCACATTTCACTTGGTCATTCCCATGTTGTTAGTCCTTAAAGTTAGTCCATTTTTTTGGCTATTATAAATAATGCTGCAATAGATATCTTTGTGCATAAAGGTGTTCTAGTTAGTTTTCTTAGACCAGATTGCCAAAAGGAGAATTACTGAGATAAATAAAACATGAATATTTTCAGGCTCTTGATATGTTATGAAATTGTGCAAAGATCATTTGAAAAGCATTTTTAGAAACATAAATGTGGTCTGGGGGACAGGAAGGGTGTGTTTTCATTTTTTAAGAGGGAAACATTCCTACATGGGCAACTTTACAATGAAGCTAATGAAGCAGAAACTGCAGGGCTCCTCATTTGCACAGTCTCCTTCCAAGGCCTTGGATGACCACTAGTAACATGTTCACATGGTCCTATATTGTTGGTTTTTTAAGCTGCTAAAGAAAGACATTTTAACCCAATTCATAGGACTACTGTCTCTTTCCCGTCTACTACTTCATCACACCTCCTATCAGGTTAGTGGTTTCAAAATGTCACAAGCAAGGTTTCAAGCCTCACAAAACCTGCATCTGCCCCTAAATTTTTACTTAATAGAGTCAAGTTGAAAAAATGCCAGTATCTATCTACTAAATCCTGTGGAGTTCATATTCCCAGTCAAACAGAGCTATGCTCTGGGCCAGCTCTTGGAGGCAAGAGCAGGATTAAAGCTTAAAACTCTATTTGTTGAAAGCTGGCTTTCCTGGACAGATGGAAAAGAAGTCTGCCAGAGGCTCAGCCTGTGAAAGAGGAAGAAAAAGTCTCCATCAGGATCCTTGCTCTGGATTCCAGGAACAGGATCCGGTTCCTTTCATCTGCGTGATTGTGCTCACAGCCCACGGCACCATTCCAATACCAGTCTGAAGGCAGGGCTCACCAATGCACGGGCTAGGGAAGGATTCAGTGGCAGCAAGGGTGCCAAACAGAGATCACAAATTGCCTAAGGGGTGGCTGAGATGCTCGAGACCAGGATATGGTCTCTTGGTGCCCACCAACATCATCCTTAAGGCCTTGACTAGATAGAGAAAAGGAGTGAAGGAGAGACAAAAAATTTTATTCTCACACACAAAACTCTATTCCCCCATCCAAAATCTTTTTTTTTCCCTTTGCTCTTATAAGAAAGTAGGTATAAGGATAAAGACAGATTGAGGAAGGAAAATATATGATGGTAGGGATATCTAAGACCCTTAGAAGAAGGCAGGGGAGAGTCACTTAAAGATGGCAAAGGACAAGCATATGTCCTTGATTGGAGTGGAACAGTCTCAAATCTTAATATTTCCTTGTATTGTTTTGGTTTGAGATTCCTAACTGATGGGACAGGTCTCTCTCCTTCACAGAGCCCCATGCTTGGGAAGACAGGCCAACAGGCCATCAAAGCAAGAAGATAGGGGAGAGTATAGCTCAGTGGTAGAGCACATGCTTAGCATGCATGAGGTCCTGGGTTCGATCCCCAGTACCTCCATTAAAAAAAGTGCCCTAAAGAAAGGAGATAGGCTCTGAGTCTGAGAGGAAAGAGACTTGAGGGGAATAAGAGGAGGCTGAGGGCTTGGGAAAGAGCTTACAGTCTTCTCAGGGTGCAGTGAGAAAGCCACAATTTCTAATTCTTGAATTTTGATTCATATATTAAAACAAAAAGAGACTTCAAGTCTTTTAAGTCAGAACTTTGCATATACAATAATAGTCAATAAACAAACTAAAGCTTTCCAGGGAGTGACTTCAAAACCATGGGAGAGCAGCCTCTGTTGTTTCCTACAGCCCACTCTGCCCAAGCCCCCAAGAACTGGACTACAACACTCCAAATGCCGTATCAAAGGGAGAATCTAACCCCAGACTTGAAGGACGCTAAATTTCTCCTAGGCTTTGGAATGTAATTACCATTAAGGTTGAAAAACGAAGGCAATGAACAGTAGTGGCAGGGTTTTTTTTCAAGTTTACGTAAATACCGGCTGCAGGGAGAAGGCTGGAACATTGGAATCAAAGAATCTTTGTCACATCAGTACTTTAAATCTCTCAGCAACTCCTTGAAGATCATCTGGCCTCTGTGAACACAGCAGCTGATAAAAATCCCCTCTAAGCTCACTTCTTATCTGCTCCCACAAGCATAGACTGCCCTAAAGCAGTATCCTGGGGAACCCAGCCACCCAGTGGGGCCTGGGAGGTGCGTTGGTGCCACAAGCAGGCACAGGCTTCTGGGATGGTTCCTGCAGGTGTACTGGGCTCAGAAAGGACTCCAGACTGTGGCACTCTCCCAGGGAAAATTACACTTTAATCCCCTCCTAGGCCACATTTGATACATCTGGTCAAATGAACTCCCTGGGCTACCAAAGGGCTGCAGGCTGCTGGGGGAGAGCAAAGAGGATGAGGGGGAACAGGTCTGTGTCCTTTGTCTAAAAGATCAGGAATCTATGATTTGAACAAAAGCAAAAACTGGACCCAAGAGGTCTTCCCTAGGTCTTGCCCACCAGTGCACTCTCCAAAGTACTTTCATTTTTTAAAAGTATATATTGATGTGAGCCCAGTATCCCCTGTGGGCCTTGCTTGGTGATTTAACCCTCTAGTATGATGTGAAATCATGAAGACAAACACAAAAGAGAAGAAAAAGTTCCTTAGTCTCAAATCAGCAAGCAACCAATGACCAGTAGCCATGTAGACAGCTCAACTGAGTTATTTCAACCAGCTAATTCAATTTTCCCTCAACTGGGGGCCACTTTAGACAAAAACAACCAAGGTAAATTGCCTAATACAGTGCCAAGCACATCATATTTCATCAAAAAATGTTGGTTCCCATTTAACACCTGCCCTGTATTTCTTGAGCGTGGCTGGCTCTTGACTCACTTGGTCTCAGAGGAAACTATGACATACAGAGAAGCTGGGTCAAATGTAAGGTTTTATTTCAACTACTGAGATGGGTACTGTTAGATCAGTTACTAACATTAACCTTGGGAAAATTTCCAAAAATAAGAAAAATTTAAAACAGAAGCAATTTCTTTACAATCATTTGGTATATATTACTCCTAATGAAAAAGTATGACTAGTTTCTGATGACATTAGCAAAGCAGAATAGACATGACATTGGGTTTTTACAGGAATCTGAGATTACAACTTGATAGATTCCATTTTTGCATAGTGATATCTATTCTTGGCTTTGAGTCTGGAATCAGGTAAGAAGCTTCACTTCCGACCATCTTTCCACCTACTTTAAGAACTACACCAAAACCATACCTATCTTGTGGACTGCAAATACTTTTAAGTAAATCAATCCTTCTAATTTAACCTGATAAGGTACTAAAAAAGCAGTGATTATAAAGATAATTTTGAACTGATTTGTCCAGTAAAAGTAGGCAAGCATTGATTCATTTATTCACCAACTGATTTGTTCATTTAATATATTCTAAGAATTCTTTTAGCTCTTGGACACAGAGATAAATAAGACCCAGTCTCTAGTGCACTGTCCCCCACAACCACAAACACAAACACACATACATATATAGACTCTTATTGTCAAAAGGAGGAGACATTCATATAAAGGAAGACTCACAGTATCAATCTGATAAATAGCAGAGATCTGCCCAAAGCGCTTCAAGATTACAGGAGAAAGGTCTGTCAACCCATTGGATCAAAAAAGGCTTTACAGAAGAGCTGAGCTTTCCCAGGTCCTTAAAACAGCCAATCTGGTTTGTGTGTCTAAACATCCACCCAATTAGCCAACCAAGCAGACAAAAGCCTGATGTCCAAATGGAAGCCCACTTATTAGTGTCATGAGAATATGATGATAAAAAGAAAAAAGGAAATGAGAGGAAGGAAAAGCAGAGAAAATATATTGTCTAGTACCTTCTAAAGTGCACTAATGACTGCAACTTCCTTAGAGATACGTCAAAAAGGAAAGAAAAATGTATTGATTAATAGAGGAAGGGTTAGATCTGAGATAAAGCAAACAGAGTTAAGTGTAATTGTCCAAACTAAGTGAGTATATGAGTGTTTGCTGTACAATTCTTTCAACTTTTCTGTATGTTAAAATCTCTTATAATGCTGGGGAGAAGTTACTTTGCATAAAGTTTTCCTGAATATGTGCAGTGTTAGATTTTATTTATCTTTAATTTGTTGTCCATTGCCATTTTAAGCAATGAAAAAGTTATTTTTAAAGGGCTTTATTATAATTTTTTCCCTAAAATTCCCTAGAGATTATTTAGGAGCACAGGGGTTAATTGATCTCTAGAGATTCATGGACCCCAGGATAAGAATTTATGCTTGAGGAATTTCATTTAGAAACTAAAAGATAGTTTAAACTAGAATCTACCTACTGGTAACAAATTACATTTGATTATCCTGTAGAACCTTATTTGTGGATCAAAAATAGGTGAGGACTTCCATTTCAATACAGCAGGCTAAGTACACACATTTACCTCCTTTCTCTGCCCAAATCTATTTGAAATGACACAAAATATATCATTGAAAAATAAATTTATAACAACCTAAGGAACAGTAAAGCATACCACCAGTAGGCCACCTATTTGGGGGAATTTCTAGAAGTTAGAAAACTAATAAGATCAGATAGAGCAACCAGAGTAGAATAAACTATACACAAAACAGGAGGGGGTAAAAGGCAGCTGAGGAGAAGAAAGCTGTTCACCCCAAGAGTTCTAGAATCTTCAAATGCAGAGAATACAAATCAGAAATGGAGGAGACCCTGGCCATGGGGCAGTCCTCAGAACAATTAAGGGACTGCCTCTGAGCAGCTTGGTCTGTAGTCCCTGTCCACTCCTGCTCATGGACAGGGAGGCTAGCTATGATGTTTGCTTCCAGAACCAAGCCTTGAGAACATTTTCCATGGTGGCAAGTCCCCCTTTAGTAGCTGCAGTGAGAGGGTGTCCTAACATTTTTTGAGTTTGGAAAGAGAGAAAAGTAGAACAGAGCTTCAGGAAATTCTAGTCCTACATAACACTCATGCAGAAAAGGTGAGTAGGGAAAAAAGCTGGCTTTTCCAGGAATTAAAACACTAAAAAGAATTCTAGTATTAAGGCTAAATCTTCCTTACTTTGACCAGTGTATGGGACCCCAACTTGCCTCCCTCATCCACTTTAAAGAGAAACATGCCCATCAGCAGGCCCATCAGCACTCATTCCTTTCAGTAAGGGGGGAACCTCTAATGGAAACAGATAAGCACAAAAAAGGAAATCCACATCAATTTCAAATACTCATCATCCCAGCCTATCATTTATAAATATAAATGAGCAATGAAAGATTACCAGACATTTGAGAAAAACCAAGGGTGACAAAGAAAGAGCTATTAAGATGGTTAAGCAGAAAAATCGATATTGAAGAAAACTAAAGATTAAAAAAATGGAAGAGAAATTTAAAAATTCTAATTAGCAACCTCCAAAACTTTCAGGAGGATGTTTTGTTCATGAAACAAGAACAAGATAAGGTACTATTTCTAAAGTAAAAATCAAAGAATAAGGAAACAACTGCTCAAAAGAAATGCTTAAAATTGAAGTAACTAAAATCCAACCAAAGGCCAAATTAGAGATCTGGAATATAAAGCAAAGAAATTTTCCATAAAATAGAAGACTAAACAAAGAAAAATATATGACAAAAAAGACTTAGAGGATATATTTAGAAGATCAATTTCATGCAAAAGGAAGAAAGAGAAAACAGACTGGAGAAGGGGTAAAACAACAGGACAATAGAGGATGACTGAGACGAACAAACACTTGGGACTTCACGATTGACCACTGAGCAAAAATAATGAATGAATATGTTTATCTAGACATATCCTAGAAAATTTCTCAACTTATCCGGAAAATAATGGAATGAATTATTACAAAGGAATTTGCATTTGACCACTGTCCAACTTCATTTTTGCAACACAAAATGCTAGATGATAATAACAGTATCACTTAATGTGTATAGCAAAATAAATGTATCTAATTTTCAAAAAAAATGCAAGGAAATTCTTCAGCAAAATAAACAAAATGAACAAAGAGGAATACTTAAAATAGAAGGGTTGGTGATAAGCAAGGATAACAGAAAAACAAATAAAGACTAAAGGATTCTGATTTGGTTGTGATCTTGATGCAGTTTTTAAGAAATACTGAACCAAAATATGAAATGAAAGTGAACAGTCAAACTAAAATGAAATATGATTTTGACTGAACCAAATCTTGTGATGGTAGAGAGGGAAATCAAAATAAACTTAAATTTATTACAGTATAATCATATTTGTATAGAAAATCATACTTATTTATGCATCAATAAACCTGAAAGTGTAACATTCAGTAATAACTTTTCCAGGGGTTTCAATGGGCTTTCACTTTTACTGTTTAGACTTCCATGCTAATGGAATTTTTATAGCAAGCTTGTGTTGCTTTTATAATGTAAGAAATTAATATATTTCCAAAGATGTTCATAAAACTTTAAGAATAGTCATTTGAGCAATAAAATAGTGTTCATGAAAGATTTACAGATGACAAAAAAAGCATATGAATGGACAGCTGCATATAAATTACTGAAGTAAGAATACTCCCTCACACCATACACAAAAATAAACTCAAAATGGCTTAAAGACTTAAACATAAGACATGACACTGTAAACCTCTTAGAAGAAAACATAGACAAAACATTATCTGACATAAATCTCAGCAATGTTCTCCTAGGGCAGTCTACCCAAGCAATAGAAATAAAGGCAAAAATAAATAAATGGGACCTAAACTTACAAGCTTTTGCACAGCAAAAGAAACCATAAGCAAAACAAAACAACCACCTACAGAATGGGAGAAAATATTTGCAAAAGATGAGACTGACAAGAACTTAATCTCCAGAACATATAAACAGCTCATACAACTTAATAAGAAAAAACAAACAACCCAATCCAAAAATGGGCAGAAGACCTAAACAAGCAATTTCTCCAATGAAGACATACGAATGGCCAATAGGCACATGAAAAAATGCTCAATATTGGTAATTACCAGAGAAATGCAAATCAAAACTATATTGAGGTATCACCTCATACCAGTCAGAATGGCCATCATTAAAAAGTCCATAAATGATGAATGCTGGAGAGGGTGTGGAGAAAAGGGAACCCTCCTACACTGTTGGTGGGAATGTTGATTGGTGCAGATGTTATGGAAATCAGTATGGAGATTCCTCAAAAACAGTAAAAATAGACTACCATATGATCCAGCAATTCTACTCCTGGGTATATAGGGAGTATATATATATATATTAAGGAGGGAACCTTAATTCAAAATTACACATGCACCACAATATTCATAGTAGCACTATTTACAATAGCCAAGACATGGAAACAACCTAAATGTCCATCAAAGATGACTGGATAAAGAAGTTGTGTTATATTTATACAATGGAATACTACTCAGCCATAAAAAAGAATAAAATAATGCCATTTGTAGCAACATGAATGAACCTGTGAAGTAAAGTAAGCCAGAAACAGAAAGAAAAATACCACGTGATATCACTTATATGTGGAATCTAAAAAAAAAAAAAAGGATGAACTTATTTACAAAACAGAAACAGACTCAGACATAGAAAACAAACTTATGGTTACCAGGGTGGGTAGGGGTGGGAAGGGATAAATTGGGAGTTTGAGATTTATGGATAATAATATATATGAAATAGATAAACAATAAGTTTATACTGTATAGCACAGGGAACCATATTCAATATCTTGTAGTAACATGGTGAAAAAGAATATGAAAATGAATATATGTATGTTCCTATATGACTGAAGTATTATATTGTACACCAGAAATTGAGACAACATTGTAAGCTATACTTCAATAAAAAATATATATGTTAAAAAAAGATCATATCATATGTAGGCAGAAAAAGAAGCATATGAAAAAATGATCCATATCATACGTCACTAGGGAAATGCAAATTAAAACAACAAGAAGATACCAATTCACCCCTATTAAGTGGCCAAAATCCAAAACACTGACAACACCAAATGTTGACAAAGATGTGGAGCATCAGGAAGTTGCTTCACTGCTGATAGGAATGCAAAATTGTACAGTAACTTTGGAAGACCGTTTGTCAGTTTCTTACAAAACTAAGCATACTCCTATATGATCCAGCAGTTGTGCTCATTGGTATCTACCCAAATGATGAAACTGTTCACACAAAAACCCACACGTGGATATTTATAGCAGCTTTATTCATAATTGAACAAACATGGAAGCAACCAAGATGTCCTTCAGCAGATGAATGAATAAATTAACTGTGGTACATCCAGACAATGGAATATTATTCAATGCTAAAAGAAATGAACTATCAAACCATCTGAAAAGACATGTAGGAAGCTTAAATGCATACCACTGAGTGAAAGAAACCGATCCGAAAAGGCTACATACTGAATTATTCCAACTATATAATGTTCTGGAAAAGGCAAAACTATGGAAACACTACAAAGATCAGTGGCTGGCAGGGGTTAGAAGAAAGAAAAAGCAAAATTGAAATGATAAAGTATTTAGCAATAAATGATAATGAAAACACTAGATTTTAATATCTATGAAATGCGACCAAAGAGTACTTGAGAAAAATTAATAGCCTGAAAGTATTTAAACCAAGTATTCAATGAATGAAGCTAAAAAACTAAATAAGGAAGAGATTAATTAATAATAAGAACATAAATTAATAACATAGAAAACAAAATACCAAAAAAGTAGATAATTATAAAATCAAAGTCTGATTATTTTAAAGGGCAATTAAAAAGGTAAAGTTCTCAGAGAAAGATAAATACTAAATGATCCAGCTTAATGTGAAATCTAATCTAAAAAACTCTTAACATACAGATGCTGAGAACAGGTTGGTGGTTGCTAGAAGTGGCAATTAGGGGGTATGCAAAATGGTTAAAGGTGGTCAGAAGGTACAAACTTCCATTTATAAGATAAATAAGTCCTGGATATGTAATGTACAGCATAGTGACTATAGTTAATAATACTGTATTGTACGTTTGCTAAGAGAATAAAATTTAAAAGTTCTTATCACAAGAAAAAAATAACTATGTGTGATGACAGCTGTTAATTAAATTTATTTTGGTAATCATTTCACAATATAGACATATATCAAATCATTAAGTTGTATACCTAAAACTAACATGATGCTATTTGTCAATTATATCTCAATTAAAAAAAAGAATAAATGGAAAAAAGTTGAAGTTCTGATATATCTGATTAGTATGGAGAGAGAAAAAAAGAGAGAGGGAGAAAATGTAAAAAATTAGGAATTAAAAACAAAATATCACTACAGATAGGAGGTTAAATTTATTAGTAAATACCATGTACAAATATCATGTGAAATTTATATTTATAAAAATATAAATTACTAAAATTGTTGCAGGGATTGGAGAGGCACTAGAAAATGTACAAATATAAGAACAACCAAAAAAGTGTATACATTTGGAAGAGGGGGAGAGATCAAAAGTGGCTTTAATGAGGTTAAAATTATTTACCTAGAATATAAAAGAAACCCATTCAAAAGTCATTAGAACTGAAATAAAATTTCAAGTGAGTGATTGGATAAAACAATAAAGTGGAAAAATTAATAATTTTCCTATATAACAACTCAAAAGTGTAACATTAAATTTTTATTTCAATAACCAAACCAGACAAAAACATGACCAATATGTCCCATGAACATAGATGCAAAAATTCTCCATAACATATTAACAAATCAAATCCAGTAATATATAAATAGGACAATACAGCATGACCAAGTGGTGTTCTTCCCAGGAATGCAAGGCCAATTCAACATTTAGAAATCCGTCAGTGTGATTCATTATAATAACAGACTAAATAAGAAAAAACATAATTATATCAATAAGGCCAAAAAAAGCACTGAACAAAATTCAACATCCATTTATAATAAAAATTCTCAGTAAATTAGAAATAGAGAATTTCCTAACTTGATAAGGAGAGTCTACAAAAATCCTTATGACTAACAGTATACTTAATAATGAAAAACTGAATTCTTTCTCCCAAAAATTTGAAACCAAGCATGATGTTGGATTTCACCACTCTCATTCAATTTAATACTGAAAGTCCTAGCCAGCAAAATAAGGCAAGGAAAGGAAATAAAAGGCATACAGGTTGGAAAGGGAAAAAATAAAACATTTCTGATTAACAGATAACATTGCCTACATAGAAAATCCCAAGAATTTTCTGGGAAAAAAAAACATACTAGAACTAATTCAGGTCAGCAAGGTTGCAGAATACAAATAAAAAACCAAAAATCAACCATATTTCAATAGCAGTGAACATGTGAGAACTGAAATTAAAAACAGAGTACCATATACAATATATACAATTACTCCCCCAAATGAAATACTTATACATAAATCTTACAAAACATGTACATGCTCTGTATGTGAAAATTTCAAAAAGCTGATGAAATAAATCAAAGATCTAAATAAACAGATGTACCATTTGCATGGATTAGAAGACTTAGTATAGTAAAGATGTCATTTCTCCCCAAACTGATTCATAGGTTTAATGCAATTCCTGCCAAAATCCCAGCAAGTTTTTATAAGTATAGACAAGTTTATTCTAAAATTTATATGAAAAGACAAAGGAATTAAAAGAGCTAAACTAATTTTGAAAAAGAAGAAAAAAGTAGAAGAAATTCCACATTATAGACTTACTATACAGCTACATTAATCAATAGTATCTCCCTATTAAGGTTATTTTGAGGATTATAAAAGATAATACATGTTAAGAATTTAGACAAGTATCTTGCACTTAGGAAGTGCTTAACACATGTGAGCTATTAAACATTCTACGGCTCAGGAAGTGATATTTGAGACATAAAGTAAAATGCCCACATTCATACAGATAATAAATTTAGGAGCCAGAATTTGAGCAGAGTCCTGCTAATTCCAAGTCCCAGGCAACTGACCACCATACTATAAACATAACCAAAAAGAAATGTCCTTTCCAAAAGCCACTCCAACTTTCTCATTCACTGAGTTTTCTTTTTCTGTGGATGATAAAACTCTTGAGATCTCTTCAGAATATCTCAATTCACAACTGTTAGGATCATTTGTGGCCCCAATTGGTCTGCCTATTCAAGTCATTTTGTTTGTATTAGTATTTTCCCTTGCCAGGAGGTCAATCCAATGGTTATCCCTGACTTCTTCAGTAATGGGACTCTGATAGATATTTAAGGATCCAAAAGTCCCATTCTGTAAAACATAAGATGCCTTGTTCCCTTCCTATAAATGATTCATCACAAATATTATCCCAACAAGCCTATGATCGATAGGAACATCTTCATTTGTGTGTAAATGACACCCATCTTCTCGGGCCAGTGCTTTCTCTCACTCCTACACCTGCAGAGACTAAAAGAGATTAAGTGGGACTTCTCAATACATCCCATGAAATATTGATTAAAGGTCTAGTTGAAGTAAGTGTATTAATGTAGACTTAAAGCACTCAAGTGAGTAAGAACACCCCAAGGGGGAACATTTTTACAGAGCAAGTGAGACAAAAATTGAATACTTTGGAAATGGTGAGAATGTTCCTGGGTACACAGATCCTTTTTGCAATATCACACGGCAAAGTAGGACTTTTTATCAAATGATCCCAGTGATAAAAGCCTAGCCCTTGGAGGGAGGAAAAAGGTGGGAGAGGGGAGGGGAAGTTAAAAATGAAATAAACAGGAATCAAGCAATGTCTTTAAAATTAGTATTTCTCATCATATTCATTTAAAATTATGAAGCTTTTCACTCTCTTTTTTTATTTGATCTTCCCATTTCCACCCAACGCAAGTAGAAATGAGCCACAGTTTTCTGGGGAAAATGAGTAAGAAGGAAAAACATTCTCATCAGTCCTAGAAGAGTTGCAATGCCTGCAATTCACTGCCTGTGTTTAGTTCCTTTGGGGAAAATCATCTGACTTAGCTTTTTTCCTGTGGTTTTGGTGGGTACACTTAGTCTCTTTTGTAGAATCCAAAGAGAGCATTTATTCATATTTATCTTATTTAGAAATTATAGATGCAGTGGATATAAGAACTGAAAGAGATCTAAGGGAACTGTCACTCCTTTAAAATTTCCAAATGAGGAAACTAAGGTCTATATAGGTAAAAGGCTCCAGAAACTCACAGCGTGGTAGTAGCAAAGCCTAGTCTAGATCCTGGACTTCTGAACAACTACTAGTAACCCTTGATGGAGGACAGTATCATCCCCAGGGAGGATTTAGAAGTAAGTAGGGGCATATTTGATTGTTACCCAATGACTAGGGGCTGCTATTGTCCTGAAGACTGGGCCTGCTAAATGTCCCACATTGCTCAGGGCACTCCTCCAAGGAGGGTTGTCCTTCCAAAGAAGCCAACAGGACTCCCATGGAGAAATACTGACATTAGCAACCCTCCCTTCAGCAAGCCATGTCAGTTTTGTATGACCTTTTCCCCCAAGTTCATCCATGGGTATTACTGTTTATCAATCTTTATCACCCTTCTGCTTCTCTGCAATGCTCTCCTAATACTTCATTGCCCAAAATCAATTCCCCTTTCTCCTTCATCCCAAGAATGAAGTCCCTTCCTCTAAGTGCCAAAAGAGGATCAATTCCAAAATAGCTCCTATGATTCAAATTTATACCAGGTGGGAAGGCCTTGAGAGTATTTCCAAACTTTATCGAACATATGGTAGGTTTTTGTCCTTGCCTTAGAGTGTACAAGGATATTCCAGGTTTATTTTTTTACTTAAAACCATGAAAATATGACATCAGCATATACTATATCAGAACTGAGGCCTCAACATCTACCAGCCTCCCGTGAACTCAAAACTTGGAATGAGTCACTTTATATACCCAAAGCCAAATCTCATGATTCCCTTTAAGCCATTAGTTAGAAAGAGTCACCTGTGTCTGTCCATTTGGTTCCTAATAGCCCTTCCTTCTTTGCCAAGTAGCTGTCTTCATCCAGGCAGAGGCCTCAAAGATTCTGTGATTATTTGGGTTGAGGGCATACATCCCACCTTAGAATTTAAATGGTTGGAGGGGATTTTGAATTTCTTTCATGTTCAAAGCAATACCAGCCAATTGTTGGATAGCTTTCAGTGTTCCCAAAAATGATATAGTCTTGCTTTAAAGTAGCTTGTATCTTAAAAGACATTTAGCTCCTCCCTGGCAGGAAGATCCAGGTCCCAAGGGCTCAGGGTCCTTGGTTGCACATTCTTTTCCTAAAACCTGAACATCACAGAGAGGCTAAATTCTAACAGATACAAAGCAGGCAGCAGCCACACTGTGATTATCACTGCCCCACCAACTCCTCTCAGAAGGAACAAAAACACTAAGAATTCCTGGAAATATTTTCATGATAAATAAGAATTTACATTATAAACTAGGGACAAAAAGGTGACACCACTTTGGACTTGAAGTTATATATAATTAAGCATGTCTTACTTCTTAACAGCAATAAATTCCCAAAGAAAAGACGTAAATAAATGTGAAAGAACCTATTCTCTCATATCACTGAGTTTCTCTAACTCCTCCACACTCCCTGGTAAAACAGCCACTATACAGATTATTTATTCCCTTTTCACTTCCCCATCATTTTACCAAATACATGCCAGAATATAAGGGAGAGCAAGTATGAACAAGAGGTAAACTTATTCATGGTGCTCATGTTGCATGAGTAAGAGACAGAGTCAGAGGTACAACTGGATATGAACAGTAGAGTCAGGACTACATACGGAGCTCTATCAGCCCCAAGTATCAGCTCTATCAGGCTATAGAATGAAAACTGAAATCATGCCATGATGATTTGCACCTGGGATAGAGTGGGGAAAACACTGTCATCCTTCAGAAGGAAATTCTCCTTAAACAAACAACAAAGGTAGAAATATTCCTTTCCCACACCACAGCCCCAACTCTGCACAGAAGGTTGAGAATCTGCACATGGCCACTTTGCTCCCAGGCACTGGGGATCAGAGAAGGAACGGAACACCCCTCAGGGCATCCTGGATGTCAGGCCAATCTGGCCCTGGCATTTGTCGTGTGTAGGGTGCCAGGGTGGATGGACCTAAGCTGGCTGGCCAAGCAGGCCACCCCTGCCTCCCATCTCATATGCTCTGTCCAATAACATGACTTAAAAAAAAAAAAAAAAAAAAAGGAATGCCTCAGAGGACCCTGTCTGTCTTTTGACTTGTTTGCGTACCATCCAGAGATGGGAAGAATTTTTTCAGTCAGTAGCTACAAACAAGTCTACAATCCCTAAACCAAGCTGCTAAATTTGGTCTACATTTTTTTCACAAATGTATTCATATGACTCTATTACAATACTTCTCACTGCATAAATGAATGAAATAAATATTAATTATAGACAAAGATTATCAGACTGAGTTGCAGAAAAAAATCTATATATGGCTTATAAGATACACACCTAAAACAAGAGGAACAAGAGTTCCTTGTCATCAAAAGGAATCAGCTGCTCCATGCAGTGAAAATACTCTCTGAAATGAGAAAGAAGTCAGTGTTTCAGCCTGTCCACCTGATCCAGCCCATCCAAATGCTGACTTTCTCTGTATAGAGAAACTGTTACCTGAGGCCCACGGGAGTATTTACAGGCCTTTTAAGCTATATCACACAGCAAAGTGAATAAAAGACAAATGGTGAAGGTCGCTAGTTTTGAAGACACAATTTTCAAACAATTCTAACTCCTTATTTTTTTCTGGAAGCTTATTTAAAATTAAGGATTCACAAACCAATTTTCATTGTTTTCTTTTCATCTTTGCTAGACTATTAATTTGGAGCCAGTATGTGATATGTGTGTCGTATGCAATTAAAACATGGTCTTATCAGAACAACAACAGCAAAAACTCATAAAAAATAATTACATATATGTTATATATATAATATTTATACATAGCCAATGAAAACAATAAGCAAAGGAAAGCTGGTATGGCTCTATTAATATAAAACTAGTAGACTTTAGGTAAAAGAATTTATTACAGATTAAAATATACTATATAACAATGTAAGATTCATTCACCAATGTATATACCTAAAAATATGGCCTCAAAATATATAAAGAGAAATTTTGACAGAGCTAAAAGGAGAAAAAGACAAATCTAGAATTGTCTCTCTCAGAAACTGGCAGTTACTTATAATAATGTTGAAATCTTCATCCTTAGTGACAGACTAAGGTCAGGAAGAACACAGAAGATATTAACAACATGATTATGTACTTTAACCAACTGACATATGTAGAGTACAGTCAAACACATCTCCTTCAAGTGCAAATAGAATTTTTTTTAAAAAAAAAAGGATTCATCAAATTTGAAGTGATGGAAATCATGTGGAGAATGATCTCTGTCCACAATGAAATAAGCCTCAAGACTAGAAAATACCCACGTTTGGAAATTTAAAAATACACTCCTCAGTAATCTGTGGGTCAAAGAAGAAATCATAATGAAATTAGAAATCATCTGAAAATAACACAACAAAAATACCTACATTTAAAAACTTGTGGACTGTAGCCAAAAGAATTTTTAAGAAAGAAAATTATAGCCCTAAAATGAATATGTTAGAAAATAAGAGAGACTTCTCTTGCTTTTCTTGGTCAGTTTTGCCAGTTGATTTCTTGATCAACTTTAATAGTCTTCAAAGGACAAACTTTTCATTTTGTTGAACCTCTCTACTATATCTATGTTTTCTATTCTATTAATTTCTGTCCTCATCTTTCTTTCTTTCCTTCTACTTTATTTGAGTTTATTTTGCTGTTCTTTTCTAAAGGATGATATGTAATTGAGAGCAAGGACAGGATATTAGAAATCCTGTTTATAACTGTGTCACCACCAAATTACACCATCAGTGTACTAGTCAGGATAATTTCACTAGCTGCTGTAACAACTCCCAAAATTTTATTAGCCTAACACTATAGTTCTCACGTATGTCACAGTCCAGTCGGGTGTCCAGCCTTCAGTATGATATTTTAGGGATATCAGTTCTTTTCACTTTGTTGTGCTTCCACCTTCTAGGGTTTCTTGAATCAAGCACCACATCCCTTGCATTCACTAATGAGTGAGAGAAGAGGATGGTGCTAGACTTAAAATGGCACACATCACTTGTGCCCACATCCCATGAGTAGTCATATAACTCTAATCTAACCACAAGTTTGGTAAATGCAGTTCAAAAAATGAGACAGATGAGCACACAGGCAGTCTGCCCAGTGAGGAAGCACATCACTCAAGCACTCTGGCACTCACTTTATAATGATATATAAAAGGAGCTAATGGAACAAAAGGATCTCTAAGTTCACACCGCGTTCTGGCATTCTGTGATTCTCAAATAAGAGAATATCCCTAGCTTGGGTCCACAGACATGGTCTCACATAAGAAAATACCACTCTGCTATTATTTGACACTTTTCTTCAACTTCTTGATGTGGCACCTGTCTTCAGCACTTTCAATGATGTTCAAAAAAATAAGGGAAGGCACGTGATAAAGCCGACTGAGCTATCAACGGCAAATCAGGGGCCCTTCTAACCCTAATATTCTATGATCCACTGTGTCATGTTCCCCATTTAGCAAAGAAGTTGTCCAAGAATTCCTGGGATTGGGAAAACCATGTAGGTGTTTTTCCATGGCTTCTGCGGCAATGCTTTTGCACAGGCTAAGCTCCATGGTTATTGCTATGCTTGTAAGAGAAATTAAGAAGCTAATGATCTTAGGGGACTTAATGTGTGTGTTTCTATGAAGATCTCCAAAGCCTGATTATCTCCATGGATATGAAACATTGACATGAGCATAAATTAATAATCTGTCATTGATGTGTATCTGAGTATTACTATCGAGATTTGAATAAGCATTTAAATCAATAATAAATTTGAAATAAACTAGTTAACTACCAAATAAATCAGGCTAATGATATTTCCCTTGGTGTCTTATTTTCTTTGTTTTTTTTAACATTATTATTAAGATAAGAGATATAGAATATTGGTTCTGGTGATTTTTTTCCACTTCATCACAATAATTAATCCAGCTCTATTGTTTACATACTCTAAAAGTCAATCTGAGGAAAAGTTTAGATAAGATACTACATTTTTTATCTAGGAATTTGTGACAAGAAACAGGTACATGTATTTGTTAATTGATGTCAGATGTGGTGTTTCCACAGCTAGAATTGTAACTATCAGAAAAAGCATTTTTACATATCAGTATTTTATTAAGTGTGGTTAATAAAGGAGAATTTTCAAAAGATCATTGCTAATATATCTTTTAAAAATCCCTTTTCATTGCCTCACTTTATAATTTGACCCTAAGAAACAACTGTTGCTATAATATTTGTTGTTCCTACAACTAATGTATAGAAACTGAGATTTGCATGGCAGAATTTTCTTTAGAAGACCCTCTCTGGAGATAGTCCATCTTTTGTCAAATTCTATGCATGCATTACTGACTAGTCCAATAGATAAACAGTTGACTACTACTATCACCTTGAACCAGAGCTGGGCAGTTTGATTATCTAAGGTAAACTAACGAACCTTGGTATAATTTAGTAAGATCCTCAATAGTATAAATCTGTTTTGTTTTAAACATTTATGTAATGTATATATCTGATTATAGTCAGCTGGAAGTCAGTAATTATACTCAGCTGAAATTCTGAAATAAGTTAACACACCATACTATATCATGACCAAGTTACCATTATCCTAAGAATGTAAGTGTAATTCAATCACATTAATAATTAATTATTACATTAGTAATTCAAAGCTAAAAGATCATATGATTATCCCTATAAAAGCCAAAAAGGATTCTGTTAAAAGATAACAATCCTGACTGTTAAAAACTCCTTAAAAACTATAAATAAAAAGGTATTTCCTTAACAAACTAAAGGAAAGCTTTTTTTTGATGAACAGCCAACATCAAATTAATAGTATTTGCATTAAGTCAAAAGCAAGCCAAGGATTTCCACTATCATTACTATTATTCAACACTGTCCAATGACTTTTTGCTAAAGAAATAAGACAATAAAAAAGAGCTAGGTTTAAATATTAGAAATGAAGAGAAAAATATCAAGCAGGAGAAAAACTCAATAAACGCTGTCTCCTTTCCATTTGTTCTGGTGTTAGAACAACTTCTTTGGATCAGTGGTTTGTCACAGGTCTCACCCCTAGTCTCTAAAGATTTTGTATTTGGAATTTTTTAATGTTTTATTTTAAATGTTTAAAGTCACTAAGTATTGGAATTGATAAATAAAGAGATAAGGAACTTGGGCCTGAGTCACTCAAGGTGGGTTCTTTGGAACACTAGTATTAATGAGCGTGCTGTGGAATTGGAGTTTTGTGGCTAAATAAGTTAGGTGAATTTTACATAAAACAGGATGCCTCAGAAACCTACAATGTGCAGCTCCATGTTATGAATACCCAAGAGGGAGTACAGTGCACAGTGTTCCCAAATGTATCTCACCACAGACCCTCCCATCTCCCTTTTTCTGCAAAGTGTCTCAAGGGATCAGTGTTCCATGAGCCATGATTTGAGCAACACTCTTCTAGGCCTAGCCTCTCATTTCACAGACTAGAAAGCTGATTCCTAGAAAAAGGAAGTGACTTGCTGAAAGTTGTTCAAGGACTCAACACCCCGGTAGGGACTAAAAGCCATGCTCCCTCCTCTCAGTTCCATAGTCACTCCACTGCATCCTGTGGCCTCTCTGTTTGAGATTCTCTAGTAACTGCTTTCTCCCCCTGCCCCGCTCAGTAGAATTAGGTGCTTGTATTAGTGTGCTCAGTCTGCCATAACAAAGTATCACAGACTGGGTGGCTTAAACAACAGAGATTTGTGTTCTCATAGTTCTGGAGGCTAGAAGTCAAAGATCAAGGTGTCAGCAGGTCTGGTTTCCTCCAAGGCCTCTCTCCTTGCCTTGTAGATGGCTGTCATCTCTTTGTGTCTCACATGGTCTCTCCTCTTTGTGTGCACGTGTCCTCTTCTTATAAGGACGCCAGTCCTATTGGATTAGGGCCCAGCCCTATGACCTTATTTTACCTTAATTACCTCTTTAAAGGTCCTCTCTCCAAATACAGCCACATCTGAGTACTGAGTTAAGACTTCAACATACAAATTTTTGGAGAACACTATTCAGCCCAAAACAGGTTCCATTTTTCGGTCTCTAAAGTGCCCTGTGCTTCTCTCAGTCACAGCATGCCCCTCATTGAGGTATAGAAGAACAATGATACGTGCTCACTTATTAATCTGTGGATAATTTGAGAACAGGAACTATATTTGTATTACTATCAAATAGTACAGCTCCTAGAATACTCTGAATGTTCAAGGAATAATGTTGAATGCATGAATTACTAAGTCAGAGGACCTGACTCCAAGCCTGTGCTCTTCCAATTAGCAGCAGGGTGATCACTGAGACACATGGAGATAATAAGCACCTCCCATGGTTTTGGTGAGAATTCAATAAAATGTCCCTGGCAAAGTGCCCAGCAATAAAAGGAGCTCCATAAATGTTAATTGAATTTGAGGCTGTATCTTCTTCCCAGATATCTATAAAAACTAATTAATAATAGTGATTACAAATGCTGAATAATTAAATTGCTTTTATAAAAACAATAATAATGAGGCATGCTAATCTAGGCCACATAGATATGTAAAGGATTTGTCATCAACAACAATATTCCATAAATTTTATCTCACAGTTTGAAGCCAACTTCAAATCTAGGTAATTAAAAGCCTTTTAGCCAAGGACTCTGTTTCCTCCTGGCATGCCATGGAGGACACTGTGTGACACCTTCCTGGGCAAAATAACAAACAAAATAATGCCCTCTAGGGGAACAGAATATTGAGGCTATTGCATTTTTGTCAGGACAGTCTTGGTCTAGGTTGGCCAAAACCCTTAAAAACTTTGATGTTATTCAATGAAAAGATTCTGCTCTAGTTTTAGTCAAAGAGACATATTTAGGGTGAAGACAGGTTAAGCTCAGGATACAACAAAAATCTCTGGTGGAACAGAAACCTATTTGCCCCATGTATGAATGATCTGTTGCCTCAATAATGCTGTGTAACAAACCAACCTAAGCTGCTCAGATCTACTACTGTGGGGAGTATAACTGATTAATGGCCCTGGTTGCTGCCCCTCTGGACCCATCCCCAAGTCAACGAGGGAATGACTCACACTTCCAATGACTGAGCACAGTGAGCATGGTAATGCAGGCCCACTCCTGTGAAACACGAGGTTCCTTTCACAGTGACTTTGGCTCAAAAACTCCCCAGCCAGAACTTTCTTAGCCCTGTGCTGCAGCCTGACACTCTAACTGCTCAATCCTTCCTTCCTTCCTTCTGTCTTCCACAGAGGACAGACCTGAGTCTAAGTCTGAAGGCTCCCAACTTCTGTCTCCCTTCTCTTTATCCTTCAGCAGCATTTCATCCAGTAAATCTCTTGTACATCTAATTCCATCTTGGTATCTGCTTCTCAGATAACTTGAACTAACACACACCTCAAAGCTAAATCACTTAAAAACTAAGCTTTTTTTTTTCACTCGTAAGTCTACAGTTTGGCCAGATGGTACTTGTGGTCTGAGTCAAGCTGAGTTGATCTCAGCTGGGCTTGCTCATGCATCACAGTCAGGTGGTGGGTCAGCTGGGCACAGAATGACCTACTATGGCCTCAGTGGGGATGCTTCAGCCTTGCTTCAGATGATCTCTCATCCTTCTTCTTGTGTACATAGCACTGTCTCAAGAGATAGGGCATAAGTGCTCAGGCCTCTCAAGATCTGGGCTTGGAGATGACAAAAACTTACCTCTACCACATTCAATTGGCCAATGAAAGTCAAAAGGCCGGCTCAGATTTAAGGGTGGGGAAATAGACCCCACTCTTGACAGGAGAACTGCAAAGGGCATAGCTATAGGGCCTGGTGGAGAATCAGTCATTCTTGCAGTCAGTCTCTCACACTCCATTTCCCAAGATTATCCCCAAACACATTGCTGTGTCTGTGCCAGTAACTGCCTTGGCCTTTGGAGAACTGTCCAAGCAGACGTGGCAATAGGCATCTCTGGTCTGTTCACTTGGGCTTAGCTGCCCATCACAGAGGTTTGCCTGCGCCTGGGCAGAACTCCCAGCTGGTATGAGCCATGTTAATTGATAAATGCAGCGGGTAGAAGCTGCTGCTAGTGGTCCAGTCTTCCTAGTGGGGAACTTGAAAAGGTTTACTCTGAGTGCAACAAGGAGTCTCTTTCCCGTCTGTTCCCTGTCACCCCGCATCAGTTTCAGGTCAGGAATGCTAAAAGAAAACAGGGCACATAAGCATTTGAACTCAACCTGACTTTCTGAGGAACAAACTGACAATTAGGACCAGGACCTGCATCAAAAAAGAGCAACCCAGCATGAAGTCCGTCTAATTAGTCATATGAACGGAGAGCTTCCCCTCCGTTTCCTCTAGAACATACGCTTGTCAGATCTTATAAGGAAGGCTGTGTGCCCTGACAGGCTACTGAAAGGGGACTAGGTACAGGTAGCTTCACATTAATACATGAGCCCCCCTCTCCAGCCCATAAAATGTTCCTCTGAACATCACTTTTAAATTTCCTTTTTGGCCTCTTGAGCTGCAAATGAACTTGTAGAGTGAAGCTTTTAATTACTGCAAAGATAGACCCAAAAAAAGAACCAAGCACTCTGGTCTGGCTCAAAACCCCGACCTTTTTAATACCTTGTCTCATGTTAATGGGAAACTGAGCAAGATGAAGAATTCAAGGTGAAGGCTGGACATGGTCTGCTAATCCTGGGAACAGGATTGTTTAGGCTTCTGCACTTTATAATTTTTTTTTCCCTTAAAAAGTCTGTGTGCCACCAGAGGTCACCAGGCCTGTCATCAGAAAAGATTAGAGAAGACGTCCACACAGCACCTTGCTCCAGGCACGGCAGAAATGACTCGCCTACTTTTGAGGCATCATCTAGACCCAGACCTTGAGGAAGACAAGCCCCGACTGAGTATGATATCTTGTTACTGCCTGGATTCTCACAGTGGGATGGCCTGACTTTCCACAGTGCATCTGCGTTTTATTCAAATGTAAGCCTTTTGGGCAAGTCATATCTCTTTCTTCAGGTAGCTCCAGGCCCAAGCGCGTTGTGACCACATGACTATTAATGTGATTTGAGTCATTTATTTCCTGTTTGGAGTTCATGCCCATATGTGTAAAATGACTGTCTACTGTAGCCACATGCACACTGGCATGCTTTTACTTCTCATTAAATTGTTAAACAAAGATGTGGATGGCATGCCTGATAGTATATGAGGTGGAACATAAGCACTACTTCCTCCAGCCTCCCTTCAATTTCCCAACTCTCCCTTTCCAGTCTGAGAAAGACACTCTTGCTTCATCAATTCTAGCTGGCTTTGTTAGTTAGCTGGATTGTCAACTCCTACTCATCCCTCAAAATCTTCTCCAGGAAACCTTCCCAGGCAACATTCCCACACCACCTCCTCCACGACTCTTGTACATACAACCTTGTTGTAACCATTTCCCCTCATGCACAACTGTGTGCCCAAGAAGACAGAGCCTCTGTTGAGCCAGCTATGCAGCCCCAACACCTGGAGGCGCTCACTCTATCTATGCACAAGGAAGGGAGGGAGGGAAATTGCTACACCTCAATGAGACTTCATTATACTCCCAAGGAACAGACATAATACACACTGAAGTTTTTCCATTGCACTGCCCAATATTTAGCCACAAGGACCTGTCCAAGCCTGATAGGTTCTCATCATAAAGTAGCCTGGCTGCAGGGGCTCCTCGGGACAGCGTTAAAAAGGAGATCCATCAGAACATTTATGGCCTTATAATTTTATGGTACAAGAAAAGGGGCACAGATAAGGACTATAAATAAACTATAATCTAAAGCATTACATACATTTCCTTTGATTATTTATTAAAACCCACCAGAAATGTGAAAGGAATGCTGTAAAGCCTTTATGAACAGTTATAAACATGGTCTGACAGTGTTTTCTTCAATTTCCCGCTCACATCCCCTCAAAACACCAGAAAGAGAAAAAAGCCAGTAATACCAACACTTCAGGACTTATTAGGCACTGGCTTTGAGTTTACATTTTACTGTGATCCACTGGATACAGTGGGAGGTTTATGGAAGTCTGAGGTGGTAAATGAAGTTTAGGTCCCAGTGAGTCTTAGAACAGGCCTAGAGGGCCTGCTTCCCCATCTATGTGGCTATTTTCTCAGAGACTGCATAGCAGGAAATGACATAATACTAGAGAACTGGAAGAATATCTTCACTGGCTTCCTGACTTAATGTAGGAACAGCCAAGTTGAAGTCCCTGGAATTATCCCTTTCAACCAAAATAATAAACCAAAAATAATACCACATATCTGGAGGAATTGCAGAGGTCAATGCTAGCATCAAAGACCTAAAAGGTTCAGGGGTGGTGTTGCCTGTACTTTCCATTTTAACCCATCTCTTTTTGACCAGTGCAAATGCCAGATAGAGAATGACTCCATTTGGAGAATGAAAGAAATTACTGTTAAATTAAGAAAATGGTGTACCAATTGCAATTGGTCTTTCAGATGTGTATTTATTTACTGGAAAAATTTAACAGAGCTTCTGGCACTTATGCAACTCATGATTTGACAAATGCTTTTTCTTCTATATTAATTAGTAGATTCAATCAGAAGCAGTAGCTTATAGGAACAGTAGTACACCTTCAGTGTTTTGCCTCAGGACTATGTCAACTCTCCTGCTCTTTATCATAGGATTGTCCACTAGGTCCCTGCTCATTTTGACATTCCAGAGAACATCATGCTGACTGGACCTGGTAAGCAATAAGAGCAAGTGTCTTAGATGCCTTTGTAAGACACATGCACTTCAGCAAGTAGAAGCTATATTCCATAAAAGTTCATGGGATTGCCCCTTGATAATATTTTTAGATGTTCAGGAACATGTTAGTAAAAGACAAATGGAACATTTCGGTGAAAATGAAAACCAAGTTGATTCTCTGCTGGTGACACAATGCTTAGTGGGCCTCTTTACATTTTAGAAGCAATATGCTCCTCACTGGAATTTGCTGCTCCAAGTCTTTTACTGAGTTACCCCTTAGATTGCTAGTTTTCAGAGGCTCTTCAGTTTCTCCAAGGTATGGTACAAGCTGCTCTGAAACTCAGATCTTCTGACCTCTCAGATCTGTTTGTGCTGAATGTACCTGCTGCAAGTCAGGATGCTGTATGGCTCAACAGTAAGACACAATAGAAAGATCCTATACAGACCTCTGAATTTTGGAATATTGCCATGTTTCACTCTATTCATATTTTCCTTTTGAGAACAGCTTCTGATTTACTACTGGGCCCTGGAAGAGACTTTACACCTAAGTAGAGGACACCGTCAAACCACAAATTAGGGTGGACTTGAAAATAATCCATCATCAAGTGGGAGTGATATGTTATAAGTTTGGGCTTGTGCAGGTCTGGAACGCTCAAGTTAAATGCTGGAACAGGTAGTTGGCCTACACTATCTAGGCGCTTTGCTCAATGCATCACCACTTCTCCCCCAGTCCAATTCTATGGAACTCATGAGGAGTCCCCTATGATTCCTTGCTGAAGGAAGTTGTTGTTGGCAATTGTCGAAAGAAGAAAACACTTGGGCCTGGTTTACATATAAAACTGCATGACAAGCTGGTTTCAACTGAGAATTCTAACTGCCACCTTGAAAGTTACACTCTAGGGTGGGCTTATAGGCAGTGGAGAAGGGAACTTTCAGTGACAAAAACCTTAGTGTTACATCTGGTTGTCCACTTTGCCTGGAAGAAGAGAGGTCCTGAGTATGGATCTACTCTTACTCATAGATAGCAATTAAGTTGCCCAGCTGATCAAAGACTTGGAAAGAATGAGGTTGACTACAAGAAGGTATATAGAGTAGACAGGTGAATTGCCTAGAATGGCTATAGAGTGTGAAGATATTTGAGTCCCGGGTGAATGCTCTTCAAAGGGCATCTCCTACAGAGAAGATTCTTAACATTCAGGTGGACAAGATGGGCTGTTCAGTGGATGAAATTTGCTTGCTTGCTCAGTGGGCCCATATGCAAAACCGTCAGAGGACCTATGTACCAAATAGTCATGGTGATATAGGGAGAGACTAATCATGGGCCTAACCTCATCCAGTTTGCTCTGGATACTCCATGGATTTACATTCTCTGTCTACAGTGCCTCTGCCAACACCACAATCTGTGGAATTAATTGACCATTACATTTCTAAGCAAGGAACTCATTTTATAGCGAGAAAAATTCAGCAGTGAAATCATTCTCATGGAACTTACTGATCTTATAATATAGCCCATCACTCAGAAGCATCTGGCCAGATGGTAGAATGGCTTACTGCAGATTCAGCCACAGCACTAGCTGGGAGAAAAACACTCTGCAAGACTAAGGTACTGTATTAGTATTTTTGTTGCTGCTATAAAAAATTACCACAAACTTAGTGGCTTAAACAATGCAAATATATCACCTTACAGTTTGTAGCCCAGAAGTCTGACACAGGTTTCACCCAAGTCTTTGGTAGGGTTGTGTTTCTTTCTGTAGGCTCTGAGTAGGCTCAATTCCCTTGCCTTTTCCCAGCTTCTAGAGGCTGTCTGCATTCCCTGGCTCATGGTTCCCTTCCTCCTTCTTCAAAGCAATAAAAGGCGAGTTGAGTCTCATTATTAGTGTCAGATCTCATTATTATAACATTGCTTGTATCATCACATCTACTCTTCTGATTTTCTTCCACCTCTCTCTTCTACTTTTAAGGATGCTTTTTATTACATTGGGCCCATCTGGATAATTCAAGCTAATCTTCCTATGTTAAGAACAGCTTATTAGCAACTTTAATTCCATTTGTAATGTTAATTCTCCTTTGCTATGCAGGCTGACACATTCATAGATTTCTAGGGATTAGGATGTGGGCATCTTGGGGTGGGTTGGAGGTGGGAAATTATTCTATCTACTGCAGATATTGTCCTACACAATAGAATACCTACTCTGAACCACAACCAATATATGGTGCTGTTTCTCTAATAGCCATAATACAGAGATCCAGACATCAAGGGATGGAAGTAGGAGATATAGAGGAATGGCCCCTCTACCCTTAATGATCCCCTTGAAGAATGTTAGGGTTCCATTCCCAAGACCTTGGGCTATGATTATTTAGAGGCCTTGGTTCCAAGGGGAGAAATGCTTCCTCTAGGAGACAGAGCAATGATTCTATTGACTATGGCTCTGAATCTGTGTTCCTCATGGCCCTTAACCACCAGGAAGAAAAGGGGTTACAATGCTGGTTGAGGCATCAGATTCCAATTACCAAAGAGAAATTGGGTTGCTGCTACATAATGGGACATGGAGAACTCTCCAGAACCGATATTCCCTGGGATAACTCTTATTTTTTCTATTTGAGTTTAATGGAAGACTACAGCAATTCAATAAAGGCAATAGCACTAAGACTCCAGAAAATTCAAGAATGAAACTTTGGATCTTCCCACCAATAAAAAATCCCTGACTAGTTGAGATGCAGGCTGAAGGCAAAGGGAACATGAGGAGGTAGCAGGTGGTAGAAGAAAGTGACAGATATTAACATGGTCTGATAACTAGTTATATAAATGAGGACTATAGTAATAATGCATATTTTATTATTATATATACACAACATATAACAGTATAATATAGTATAATATAAATACACACAAGTAATAATTTCTATTCCTTCTCCTCCTCTATTCCTCTATTATTTATGTAGGGAATTTTGATGACTCCTTATTTATAAATTACCAGACTATAGGAGTCACATCTGATCCTAAAAGGGAGAACTGTATCACCTGGTGATTCTAGACCTTGAAATGGGTAGAAATGGACTACTCTGAAATGACTAATGTGACTTTGTGTCTCCCCTTCCGAGAAAAGTGAGAGTTTTTATTTGTATGAATGATAGAAGCATGAGATCGATGTTTGGGAAATAAAAATCAGTAGGAATGTGAAAGAGCTGTTGAGTAGCAAAAGAGGTGGACTGTGCCAGCCTGCATTCCCGTTGCTCTCAGATTCATTTCTCACACTTCCCTGCTCTGTTTCACAAGGGGACGACTCTGGCAAATGGTATTTCCAAGGTTCTGTTTCTAAGTAGATTCTGGTTAGGCCAGCCAGTGGTGGGACTGGTGGACGATGAAGGGGGCAGAGCCACAGCACTTCTCCCCCATCTCTCTGTACTCAGGGCAGCATCTCCATTGGTGGAGCTTCTTCTCTGTGGTGTCAGCTTGCATTGTCATCCCAGTCCCTGGCACATGACAGCTCCCAGTTTCTCCAGTCACAGGAGTGAAAGCAACTTCTTATTACTGCTAATCTGAGTTATTTCCCCATTTACTCTTTGGCTTTTTAGCCTTCTCAATCTCTGTGACTGGAACACCATCTCAAATTCCCTCTACTGAGCTACCTGGCTGGGCTGTTTTCCTGACTAGAGCCTGACAAAACCATGTTGCTTCTCAGTGAACTTCTCTTCACATCATGCTGCAGTTGCCTCAACTGTGTGCTATGATTTGTCAAGGGCAACATTAATGTCAAAAACATACTTCATTAGATTAAATTACTATTTAATATATTGAAATTTTGCCTCTTACACCTTATCAAAGCTAAACTGATGAGTAAAGAAATGTGTGCCCAGTAAGCTTTCTTGGTCAAATTCTAGTTAAAAAGAATTCATCACCTGCATCTCTGACATTTTCTCTTCCTGTTAAAACCTATATCAGTTATCTGTTGCTGCATAACAAATTACCCCAAAATTTAACATCTTAACAATAACAAACATTTATTATTTCACAGTGTGTCCAAGGGTGGGGAATTTGGGAGGAGCTTGCCTGGGTGGTTCTAGCTAAGAATTTCTTATGGGGTTGCACTCAAGCTG
This sequence comes from Camelus ferus, assembly GCF_009834535.1. Taxonomy (NCBI): domain Eukaryota; kingdom Metazoa; phylum Chordata; class Mammalia; order Artiodactyla; family Camelidae; genus Camelus; species Camelus ferus. Next base: position 37,521,586 of record NC_045702.1, read on the forward strand.
TTAGGTAAGATTGAAATCATCTAGAAGCTTGACTTGGGTTGGAGAATCTGCTTCTAAGCTTGGTTGTTGACAGGAGACTTCAGTTACCAAGAATATGGGTTTCTATATAGGGCTGCTCATAACATGGCAGAGAGAGAGATCAAAGACAGAGACAGAGAGAAACATGAAAGTTTCAGTGTTTTATAACCTCATCTTGGAAATGATACACCATCACCTCTGTTGTATCCTGCTGGTCACAAAAGCCAACCTCAGAACAATATAGGAGGGGACCCAAGGATGTAATACCAGGACAGAAGGTGTGTTCACTGGGGGCCATCTTGGAGGCTGCTTACCACAGAAACTATCATCAAAAAGATCAGTTTTCTTCCCTTTCTAATACTTTATATATAATTTTTACTTCAAAAAACTGACACTGGAGGAGGAAAAAGGAAAGTGGAACATAATTTGATATTAAATAGTCATGTAAATGTTTTCATAGTTTCAATAAACCTATTTCAACCTTCCAAAATATCTTTGTTAGAATTTATACTTTTAAAAGGGAAATTACACATTTTTTAATTTCGCTTGTGCCTCATAAAAGTGCGGTGAATTTGACCATAATTAACTAATAGGAAAAAAATACCATGAATAATGCGGGGTAGACATTTTTCTCTACCTTTCATAGATGAAAAAGTCTGAGGCTCATAGCCTGCTGAGTTTACTCAGAAGTAAGGAGAATTTGGTTTTTCTGACTCCTGGTCTGGCAGGCTCTTTACTGCATTTTGCTGCTTTATCTTTGAAATGTAAACAGATTCCAAATTCATTTGGTTTTTATTTTAAAACAACACCTTGTGAAGGACCCAAGGTAGTTATTTTTACTGGTGTAAAGTCACTAATGTAAAATAAGACTTGTAATTGGGTTCATGGATTCTCTTTCCAAAGCAATAGTGGTTATCTCCCTTTTAAAAGGGCCAGTCTGTGTACTTAGCAAATCCACATAATTTATTCTAAGAAGTCTAAGGGGATTTTCATTTTCAGATTTCTTTTTTCTGTGGCCTTTTAAGCTAGAAGGCTAATCATTCTGCCTTATGGGAAGCATCAAGTTGAGAATGGAAGGCCCTCTGTACCCAACCCTGGCAAGTTAGTTTTTTGAGTTGGTTTTTTGTTTTTGATTCTTATTTTAGCAGGAGAAAATTGATTTCACCTATCACTATGGCTTTGTTAAGTAAGAGTTTAAATGAGAACATCCAAGATAGCCCTTCTAAAAATTATCATTATTCACTTTCATCTACTTGATTTTCTCTTTTCCTAAGAAATTCTGCTAATTTAAATAAAAATAAAAATGCCCATTAGGGTCCAATATGAAGCAATTAAAACTTAAATTAATAATAGATCGGTAGTTCCCTAACATGCCCTACACTCCTCTGCAGACTGTAAATGGAATGTTCACTTCCACCCACCTTTCCTTTCCCCAGTGTCCTGCCACTCTCCCACAAGAAGCAGAAAGTACTGACAGGCCTGGCTTATATGACCAAGTGCAAAGATTGAATTAGAAAGCTGGCTTTGAAAGAAGAAAACAAGTAGTGCTTTTCTACTCGTGTGATCCACAGCATCATGAATGCTGTTTGAACAGTGTGTCTGACACATTATACATCACACTGCAGATTCCCCACTCAGTTAAGGGTGAGAGTGTTCTACTTCCACAGCTGCTCAGTCTCCACTCTTCAGGGCTCTCAGGTTGGCTGCTCTTTGCTGTCCTCATGTTTTGTAAGCCCCAAATCCCATGTCTGGTAAAGGTTCTCCATTCCCCCTTTTTTTTCTTAGCTCTAATATAAAAGTTGCATGGTCTTGGAAGGTTAATGCTTGAGAAGTTTACTAAAGTTGGAAATAAAGATAAAAACCTGAAGACAGGTGGCAGGAAGAGAAGGAAAGAATAAGGGGAGGAAAGAAAGAGGAGGTCAACAAAGAAAGGGTTCAATGGAGTTTTATAGAAAATTTACCTCACTACTACATGGAGAACAGATAAAATCCTAGTCCTTGCACTTTAAATCTATCTCTACATCAACATATCTGGCAGTTCATAACTGCATAACTGAAATGGGGAAAATGGAGGGGGAGGGTGCCAGTAAGCCAGCAATCAATATGCTTAAATCACTGTTTCATGTGGAATCAAGATCCTATAACCAGTGGTCATTCCTTGAAGATTAATCAACAAATAAGTAATCTATAGGTAATAATCCTTTATTGAGCAAAAAGCCAGCAAACTCTCACCAGCTCTGAGGTCAACTGTTTGGCTAATCCCTAGTCCTCAATAAATTTATCATTGAATTTCTGTTAAAGCATCTACACCAATGATTCTCAAAAAGAACCACTATTTTCTCAAAAAGAATCTATTTGTGTAATATGCAAGAACCCCATCCCCCTGAGAAAATTATTATAATTCTACAAGTGGGAGTGGGGCAAGAAGAGTTCATCTCTGCTTTCTGATATAGAGTCCCCCAAAAAGGACTGAAAAATCCTCCAAATGTGGTCCACCTCAGAATTTGAAGAAATGCAGACTGATCCAAACTTACAGAATCAGAATCTGCATTTTAACAAGATCCCCAAGGGCTCTATATGCAAATTAAAGCATGAGAAGTACCATTCCAGAGTAAGTGTCAGCAAACTTTTTTTAAATAAAGGACCAACTAGTAAATATTTTAGGCTTTGTAGGCCATGTGGTCTCTGTCACAGCTACTCAGCCCTGCCTCTGTCCTGCAAAGGCAGACAATAAAGCAGGTCTGCAACTTATGGCCCGTGGGCCAAATATGGCTAGTCACCTGTTTTCACACAGCCTGCTAGCCAAGAATGGTCCTTACATTTTAAAATGGTTGAAAAAATATCAATAGAAAACTAATATTTTGTGACACATGAACATTATGTGACATTCACATTTCAGTGTCTATAAATAAAATTTTATCAGAACACAGCCACGTTTATTTGTTTACATATTGCCTATGGCTGCTATTATTTTACAGGTGGATTTGAATAATTGTGACAGAGACCATATGGCCTGCAAGCCTAAATATTTACTATCTGGCCCTTTACAGAAAAAGTTTGCTAACTTCTGCAATAAAACTCTACTTGTGGACACCGAAATTTGAATTTTGTATAATTTTCACATGTCACAAAATACTATTCCTCTTTTGATTTTTTTTAAAACAATTTAAGAATGTTAAAAAAATATTGTGAGTGGAAGGATGTACAAAAGCAGGCAATATCTAAGGCAACCTGTGTTCTCAAAGCTTCTTTTGAGAAACACAACCCAGTTTTCCTGAAAAGAAAAAAATCTTCTTGAGCAAGGTTTCCCAAGCTCCAGTGTGGCCAACAGTAATCTCATTTCTCCTTAATGAAGTCACTCCTTTCCTGGTTTCAGTCACATGGGTTGAGAGGACTTCCACTACCCCCAAACTCCAGGGGTTTCAAACTCCCAAACAAGCCACTCAGTGTACCCCAGTCCTTTGGATCATAGGTTGGGTTCAAGCCACATGATCTAAACCAGGGCCAATGAGATGTTAAAGACATTTTTGGACTCCTTTCTCTGCAGGTGCTACTGAAGACCATTTCCTAATAGGTGCAAACAAGGAGGAATGTAGCCATGGGACCAGCTGACAGTCATCTTGTGACCCCAGGAAAAAGCCTGTCAAAAATTAGCACTAACACCAAGAAGCCAGAGGTGAGAAAAAGAGATTTCCTTCATGCCTTGGATCACACTTCATCTGAAACCATACCTAAACTATTTAAGTTGGTGGGCCAACAAATTCCTTTTATTGTTAAACTAGGTTGAAAAGAATTTCCCATTATTTGCAACATAGAATTCTAACTGATGCACACATTATCTCAACCCCCTTTCCTTAAAATTTTGTTTCAAACACTTGCATTTTATCTGGTTATATGTAAATCCCCTCCCCTCCCCTCACACCTCCCCTGCCCCCCTAAAATTAAAATCAATCCTACAGGCCTGTCAACCTTAAAATCCAAAGATGACTATTGTCCAACCCAGATGACAAGGAACCCTAATGGAAGTCAAATCCTTGACACCGAGAGCAGGACTCCAAGTTTTCTTCCATGTGCATGGCCCAATGAGGCCATGCTGCAGAATTCAGGTTCAATTCTTAGAGGAGTTGTGTGGGCTTCACAAGCATTGCCAAAAAGCCATGACTCAAAGAGTGTAATTTCATAAGTTAGGAAACCAATGATAATGAGAAAGCTTTCCTACTTCTAACCAGAGCTCCTGTCAGAGGGTCAGCATTCATTTGAAGTCAGGCAGCTTGGTTCAAGGACATGGCCAGCAGCATGCTGACCCTACTTTTTAGCAGCCACCTGAAAATAATGGTGACTGATTTTGCTGTCGGGACTTCTATCTTTAAATGCACCGTGTTGAAAGGGCATTGCGATGGGAGTGCAAAGAGGAAATTCTGGAGGTAGGAAGACACTATGGTCTGATTCCCTTTCCCAGCGTTTCTGGCCCTGACATTCAGCCCTAAGCCTAACACCCCCACCCAGATATAAATATTCCTTCACATTGGGAGACAGTTGCTTGCTTGTAGGGAGATTTTAACAAATAACCTAAAGTACATTGTTTGTAAAAAACATTTTGCTAATAATGAATAAATAACCTGTGCTTAAGGAAGCTCAGCATTCTACATACATCATCTCATTTAATGTGCCCAACGGCCCAATAATGCAGGTGTTAGTATTCCATCCATTTTACAGCTAAGGCAAAGAGGCACAAGGAGATGGCGTGAAGTGCTCAAAGTCACACAGACAGCAAATGGCAAAGGTGAAACTTGAACCAGGCAGTCATGAATAAAACCAGTAAGTCTGTAAGTAATCTTTGGACTTCTATGAAATGTTCAACTTAGGTCTCCTTACTCCTTTTAAAAATTAAAGTGTGAGGAGGCTTTAAAACAAAAGGCAGATACAGGGGGAAGGGTATAGCTCAGTGACAGAATACATGCCTAACATGCAGGAGGTCCTGGGTTCAATACCCAGTACCTCCATCAAAATAACTAAATAAGCCTAATTATCCCCCCAAATAAACAGTACCCCCCTACAGAAAAACTCACAAACTAAATGAATAAAATATTTTAAAAAGTAAATTTAAAAGGCAGAAACAATTCTAGTGTAATAATAGTATTAACATCATTTTTGTGCACCAGGTTGTCCGCATAACACTTCACACGCATCATCTTAGTTTATTTTCACACGGACCTTAAGTATCTACCCAGACCCATTTTACAGATGAGAAAGTGACTCAGAAGCTGTGATTTGCCCCAATGCCAAAGAGCTAGTAAGGGTCGAGTTGGGAGATAGGAAATAGAAATCTAATAAACTGTCGGCCTGAGAAGGGCTGGGTCGACCCAAGCCGCCGCCAGACACCGCGCCTCGGCCTTTCTCAAAGCCCCCAGAAGTGCAGCAGCTGCGCCCAGACAGGCGGCGGTCTGGGGGCCCAGCCCCCACCTTGCCCTGCGCTAATGGGGGTAAAGCTCGGCCGGCGCCATCCTGCAAGCCGAGTCTGATAATAGCCCTGATTAAATGGTGGGGCAGCCAAGGGAAGGCCCCCGCCGCCGCCGCCAGCGCCACGGTCACCGCGCCGACTAAGCAGGGACCTGCAGTGGCGGGGGCTCTAACTTGGGCGTCTGCGTCCCAGCCCCAGGGACTGAGGCGGTCGGAGCTGAGGGCATGGTCTCTGGCCTCGGGTCCTGGTTTGGAGCCGGGTGCGTGGGAGGGTGGCCGAGTTCCGGCCAGCAAAGAAGCGGGTCTGGGTCTGATTCTCCACCATTCAGTCGTTCGCAGAGACTTCTACAAAAAGTCTCCTTAGGAGGCGTCTTTAGGAATCTGAGTCCACCTCTAAAGTCATTAAGCAGTGGAATTTAGTGGAGCCGGGGGTACTGCGCTGTCGTCTGCTTTACTCTGGGTTGTCATGGCCTCTCCAAGGTGGAGGTCTGGGACCGATGACAGCCGCTAAGGATGGAGTGGGTTGATGGGAGAGAACCAGCGGAGCCCAAACCCGAGAGACTAGAGTGAATCTTGCAAGCTGCTAGGCTCGGTGAGTCCGCGACTCTCCGCTGCTGAAAGTAACTGCTTCCTGCCATCGCATCGTCCAAACCGGGGCCGCCGCTCCCAATGAGCTGAGGCGGCGCCGGACACTGTGCGAATCTCCTCGTTCACATTAGGGAAACTAAGGCTCAGAGCAGTCCAGTTAGCCCAGGATCATACGGCCAGCAAAGGACAAACTTCGAATACCCAAAACTTGGAAGTCTGCCTTCTATACCTGGGGGTACGCAGACACTAGTCAAGCTGTGCATGATCTCCAGGGTCCGCCCCACCTCCACTCCCCTCGCCGACCCCGCTGCTTCCGCGGAACTTGCACATTACTCGGTAATTATCCCCAGAAAAGAAAAAAAAAAAAAACAAAAAAACAAAAAAAAAACAAAAACAAAAAAACGACAAAGACCGCTTAGGCCCAGAGTCCGTGTGCGACATCGAAATACCTTTACTTGGCCTGCCTTCTGCTTTGCGCGCCGACATTTGGAGGAAAAATGTTCTGGGTCCCGGTGGGCTGACAACAAAGACAGGCATGTGTTTACGGGTTTCTGGGGCTGCTATTTACAAACAGACTAAGAAAAAGCAGCCCTTTCCTCTGAAATCCCTGTTTCCAGTACCAGAAACTAACCAAGTTACTGAAAGAATTGGATATGGATTGGAGGTTGAGACTGCGGATCGAAAAGACTTGGTTCAGACAGCCCAGAATTGCCTCCTGCTCCACCATGAAACTATCCGTGTGCCCGAGATCAAGTGAGTTACTTTGCCTTCCCAGCCTCATTTTCTACGACTTTAAAATGCACATGATAATGCTACCCGATTGATATTATTATCAACCTTATATAGTTCTTGGAAAGCCTAGTACAGCACCTGGCACATACTAAGTGCTCAGTAGAGCTCTTTGTAATGTATTGAAAAACTAGTATCCAGGACTTGAAATGTACACAAAATGCCCTCAAACTACACGAGTTAATGGAAGGAATGCAGCCCACAGGCTGAAAGGTGGAGTTTCAGCTTTTCTAGGAAGGGCATTCTTAGCAGAGAGGCCATGTGTCTGAGCATCCCCAGGGACCTGGCCCCTTCTTTGTGGCAGCTTATGGGTTTCTCTTACACCACAGAACACAAGTGAGAACCAGAGCTTCTCACAGACCCCAGAGAGAAAGCTGTTTCTTACATTCCTAACAATTCTAGGATGAAAATTGGGGCTCTTGAACATACTTCTCCATCAGATCTAATTTGTATCAATTACAAACTTGTAATTTGTATTAAATTTTAAAAAAAGGCTTTCCCAGGTTCCAGAGTTGGCCAGTAGTAATGCCTATGAAGTATTTTGCCTTCACACGGACATTAATCTTCACAATAAGCTCTTGATGTAGGTACTATCATCAGTAAAACCATATTTTACAGATGTAGAAACAGAGGCAGTTTGCTCCAAACAGGTAATTCTAATGCCAGGCCCTAACACGTTCCTTTGTAAGCTTTTTTATTAAAGTTGTTTAGTCTGCCTTTCTGCCCCTTACAGCCTAAGTTCTTTTAGCTCAGTGTTGAGGAAAATGTAATATATACTTTTCATATGGATGCTCTTTTATACATCTCCAACTAGATTTTAAATCCTTGATGGGCAGGGATCATATGCAAATTGTCCCACACCATCCCTATCCCAATAAGCCAGTGCCTTGCCCAGAATGAATGAATGCCCATAAATAGGTTGAACTGGCTATCTCTGCTCCTTGTTCCTGCAAGTCTTTATCACAATTTCTGTTTGTGTGTGTGTGTGTGTGGTTTTACATGCTTATTATTGGTGTCTCCCAACAGACTGAGTTGCATGAGGCAGGAATTTTAGGATTCTGATCACTGGCCTATTCTTGGAACATAACACAGTACCCAGCCCAGAATAAGTACTAGGTAATACTGAATGAATGAACAAATAGTCTGCATTCCTTATCTTTCATTAGATGCATACATCTTTGTTCCCTTATATAACACATGCTTCAAGTTGTCTGAAGCATGCTGACATTTGGGAATAGGCACCCAAGCCCTTACTGAGTGTATTTTGCCCTCCTCAGGAAAGAGAATAAGATGAATTTCAACTGATGGCTTCTGGGGAGACTTGCAGTGGGGGTTGCGGTGGAGACCTTGAAGGAATACTTCCTGTCTTGTCTTCCCCATCTAGATCTCCCAAACCTCTTGATAAGGACACGGACAAGTTGTCACCAAACAGCTCACCCTGGCTTCTGAAAATCAAAGGCAGGACATGCTCCAGCAATCACCTAGGATGTAGGGCACAGCTGGTTGTTGGAGGGCTGGATTACCTTCTGAAATCCAGCAATCGATATAAGTTTAATTAGGCGACATCTCCAAAACTGACACTACTTTGCAAGAGGAAGGGTTCTGGCAAGACATCTATGGTTACTCTTCTATGGAAGTTGTCTCATTTAGTTTTGAGTTTGTTTTAAACACCCAAGAAACCACAGCTCAAGAAGTGCGCTCAGGCCACCTGTCTGGCTGTGGCGTCCCCTATCCACACAGGGCCCAAACCTTCACACCGGTGGGCCAGGGCACCTGGCCAAGAGGACCTCATCCTGAAGCAGGGGCTGTCCTCTGTTCCTGTTCCTCCTTCTAGTGGGATTTCCCACTTAAGCTTAATCAATCCAGCGTGAGAGGTAATGGCAGGAGTGATATTTTCGAAGCTAGAGATTTGCGTGGGAATCTCTACTGCTTATTATCAGTATAATTTCCATCAAATTCTTAACCTTCCTAACCCTGCTAAGACTAGGATAAGATCCTAAAATTTTAGAGGGTGCCAACAAAAAAAAACCCTAAGTAATCAAGAAGTAATATCTTACTGCAGTAATTTAAACGATCGAAATTCATGCAAAAATTACGATGTAGGAAACGTCTAAGTATTAAAGACAGGCTCCGTCAGCAGCACGGCATTTGAGAGAGGGAAGGCTGCTGGGATGTCCCAGAAGGAGGGTTGGAGAAGGGGGCCAGAGCACGTGTGGCGGAGAAGGGAGGGCGGTGGAGGAAGAGGGGTAGTATAGGAGGAGCCGGAGACAGTGATCTAGACTTGCTACAGGGTCAGATAAGATCTTTCTTTGCTGTTCTTGGGATCACGCTGCCCCCAACCCTAGCGCACGAGTTCTTCCCTGGTCAGGAGGAGGCCTGGGGCCTCGAGGGCAGGTCCTTGCAATCGCCAGCTCCTGGGAGATGTACAGGGAAGCCAGTGGTGGAGGGAAGGAGAGGGAGAGTCACAGCACTGAGGGATTAGCCCGTGAGGAGGCTCCCAGGCTCTGCTGCTGACCTCTGTGGTAGGCGCAGGGGAGCCACGCGTTGGGAACCGGAGGAGGCCCGGAGCGGGCAAGCTAGGCGGCCTCTGGGGTCGCGCGCTGTGGAGCGCACCCACAGCTGCAGGCCTCCGCGAGCCTGAGGCCTGGCCGGGAATGTAAGACTGCTGGGGACTCTGGCCCTGAAGGATTTTTGCCTTCACTACCTGAGGACGTGGGCCCTAGAGATGGGTGTGATCTGCCTTAAGGCCTCACTGCAATCCTTTCCTGGCTTCTCCAGCTGAGCGCGAGCGTCAAGTCCCGGGCTCTACAGGCGCGCGGGCGCGGGGACACACACACACACACCCACACCCCCCACACCCCACACACCACACACACACACTGGGACCGTCAGACGACGTGTTCTGGCCGTGCCCCTCGAGGAGCTCATCTCAGCTTTGCCCTTAGAACCGGAATTGGGTGAGGCTACCTTGAAAGACCCGGCCCTCGGGACGCCAGGGTGGGCTCAAACACTGGACGTTCTGGGCCCGCTCTTGAGGCCTGGGCCGGAGCGGGCACTTCTCGGGGGCCGCTTGGGTTCAAGAAAACAACCCCATCATGGAGTGCATTTGAACCTTGGCCCGGTTGCTGCGAGGAATGGCTCAGACCCGCCCTCTCGCCCCGCGGTGAAATCCGAGGTCGCGCTGCGCGCTCCCTACTCGGTGAGGGGACGCGCTCTGCTCTTGGCGCGCCCCCGGGACTTGTAGCCGTGGCCTCCAAGGGGCTGAGGCCCGCCTCCCCCACGCTGCTTCGTATCTTTCCTGTTTGGTAAATCGAATTCAGGAATCCAAAGCACCGAAGTCGATTACTTTTGCTTTTAAGGCGTTTATCAGAAAGAGCGGAAGACAGGATGGGGACGGGATCTCGGGGCACATTTAGGAGTAGAGCTGCCATGCATCGAAAAGTGGATCTCCTTTCTCGCCCTCGGGTACCCGGAGGCGCTCTAGGTCTGGCACGGGATCCCGCGGCTTCCTGCGCCGCTCTCGTCCCCAGCGCGGGCGGCGGGTCTCTACTGCTGTCAGTGGAGAGTTCCGCGTTAGCTGTAACGTTCATTAAGCCAGGAACTGTTGGCCAAAATCGGGAAATCGTTTCTTCCAGAACAGTTCTGGGATCGACCAACTTTTGAGTTCAGGGGCTACAAATTAGAATTTGAAAGGGTGGCATGTATAAGGAGACATCTTCGAGTCCTCCATATAATCAAACTCCGTACAAGCAAATTCAGACATACAACCCCAAACTTTACTTCCTAGGCGCTGAAGTTTAGCAAGATGTAAATAATGGTCCATTACGACGATGTAATGTAACAGAGGACCCCAATCCTCTGCGTACATTCCAAAATTGTCTACGCAGCTAACTCTACATGAGCATGCGAGATACGCCTCTGCAATAGCGAAACTGCAATAAAAAATTAAATTTAATAAAATTATGTGTTTATGCTTTACTTATATTGCTATAACTGTTTAGGCGTTTTATGCACGTTATTTTATTTAATCCACAAAACCATTCTCTAGATAGGAATAAAGTATTGGCCGCAATTTAACGTAGATAGTGAAATTGAATTTTTGAGAAATTTAGGTAACTTACACTGAGTTTCGGGGCTAAAGCGGACTAAAGTCAAGATTCAAAGCCTTCTCCAAGTCCAATGCACTTTCTGGTATCCGTGAGTAGCGTCCGCCCGCCTGTCGGCAGCCTAAGAAGAGCCTGCAGGGAAGTGTTAATGTGATTGCTTTGTTCCAACCCCTTGGCTTCACCTGTTAACCCGCTCTAACATTGGGGTTTTGAAGCGACCTCAGAACTGGGCGATCTCCTTTTCGGGTGGTCTTTCAATCACCCTATGACGGAACCTCTCTGCCCGGCACCGGCTCCCCGTTCTATTGATTTGCAAAGACAATAAATCGAAGAGAAGGGACAGTGTGCCCCGATAATTATGTTGTAGTATACATTTTATTGCCGCGGTTTCATCACCAACAAGATGCATCACTTTTTAGGGATTCCCAAACGGCTCACCTCTTCTGCCCGGATTTGTTTAAAGTAGCCTTTTCAGTTCCTCTGATTTGCCGCCTGCCTCTGTGCCCTAGCTTAGCTTCCTGTTTTGCCTTTAGCAGGCTGAACAGTCGAAGTTCGCTGCCAACTAGAAACCCAGAACCTAAGGTCGTGTAGGCAACTGGAAAAAGAAATGGAAACTGATTGGGGGCAAATCATATTTCCCCTTGCTCTGCCACTTTTTCTAAAAACGTCCCTGTCATAAAATTATTCGAATTCCACTCAGAATCATTAAGACAATTTTAAGAAAAATACGATGTTACCTCTGGGTAGAAATGCAATGTTAAGGTTTTGTTTTGTTTTTTAATTTAAGTGTAATTCCACAATACATTTTTGAAAACTAAAACCAGCAAACATGACCTTCGACGCCCAGTTGAAGCATAAAGTTCTGGACTAACCATAACATTACCCAACAAAAACAAACACCCTTCCACAACCACCCCCCACCCCCCACCCCAACACAAAGAAACAACTTCTTGACAGAAATCCTCCTTCCTGGCCAAACTCTAAGCATTTGACACAGGAAAGGAATCAACTTGAGCCTTACATTCAAATGAGAGAAATATCACACTTGCATTTATTGAAATGGGGTGCGGTGTGTGTTGGGGGTAAGCTTTATAAACCCAAGGGTCTAGATCGGGTCTAGGTTGGGTCTGAGTTATCCCAAAACAGCAAAGGACCAAGGAATGGAAACGGATCCTCAGGCGCATGCGGTGTTTTAGCCTCTATTCTTACCGCGGTTTAATCTGAAAGCATGCAGCGTTCAGCCGGCGTTAACTCTACTGTCGATCTCCCGTGAATAGCCCAGGCACAGCTGCAGAGTTCGGGGTGTGATCAAGGTCTCGGCCTGGAGTGCGGGTCCTGCGCCTAGAGCAGGCTGTGCCCACTGTAGGGGAGATGTGCCACTCCGGCACGCTGGTCCGGGTTTCTCTCTCTCACAAGCAAATAGACATGGGCTAGACGAAGGTGTAAATCTCTTCTAGCATAAAAATCTATGGTTTTACGAATTTCCTCGAATTTACACATACACATTCTGTACATCGAGACTGATACCAGAATGTTTCTTAGTCACCTTCATGTTGTACATTTTTAGAAACTATTGATACACGATGACAAGACATTAAGTCACGAGTCTCCCAGGTGTCATCATTTTTTCCACTTTTGACTTTCAGGATTTTTTTCCTCATAAGTTTATTTCAGGGGATGAGGAATGTGTGTGCAGTGGAGAGAGAAAAAGGCTGGTGGGAAACCAGGGCTGTTCTCCTTCCTTCCTTTTTCCTTTCTTTTTCTTTTTCTTCTTTCCTTCTCCTCCTTCTCCTCCTTTTTTTCCTTTTGAGACCCACCAAGAGGCTTGTAATAGCCAGACCGACTGGCTGGAAAGGAGCGCAAATATTTACATATACAGCTTGAGTGTATGTGTCAGCCTGAGTTTACACGGCTCCGAGTGAAGCGGATTACCCTGCGAATTCGGAGAATTTGAGTTATTCAAGCTGAACAAGGACAACAGGACGACCCCCATCAGGCCGTGGGAAGTCCTGGTCGAAGCTGAGTTTGTGAAGGCTAAGGTTCCGTGTCCATCAAGCCCGGGCGCCTTAAGGCTCGCACTCTCCCACTGCGCGTCGCGTGGTCCCAGCAGGGTGCCTCACCCCCGGAACCGCGTTCGCTCCTTGCCTTCCCTTCGGTCGAGGCCCTACTTCCAGAGTTCCTCTCAAGAGTAGGAACCCCGAGTGAGAGGCGCCCCGGTGTGCGGAAGCAGCCGTAGTTCTGAGAGCATCATTTGCAAAATACTCACAGCCCTCCCTTAGCGTATCTTTTGCAGAGCTGCGTCTCTCAAGCCCCACTGCCTAGCAGTCAGATTTTGGAGCCCAACGAGTGAGGGGACCAAGTCCTGGGTGCTGCAGCGCGAATAGGATCTGGTCCGTTGGCGCCGGCTCTGCAGCGCCGGTTTCTGCCCTATTTAGCGCTTTCCAACTTTCTTTTGGAACTTTGAGCACCAGTAACAAAAAGAATAGAAGCAGCAAGAACTCCTGAGGTTTCCTTTCCTGCACTGTGCCACTGTGGGATTCCAGGTCTCAGCCACAAAAATGTTCCCTCCCGACAGCGCGCACCTTCCTCCCACCCCGGGACTGCGAGACCAGGCAGGGAGCATCCGCAGCCTCTGCGCCAGCCTGGTGGTGGCACCCCATTCCCCGAACGGGCGCCAGGCCACGCGAACGCCGCGGCCAGGGTGCACCCTCCCCGCTCGGCCCGCTGCCCCGCCCCCGGCGGTGGAATCAGGAAGCGGTGACGTGTGGCGGCGCTGACTGGCTACGGGCCGCCGGGATCGCCGCTGCCAGCAAATTAAGGCGCAGGGCTGCGAACGCCCGGGCGCAGTGTCCTCCGTGCCCCGCCGCGCTCGCACGGCCAAGCTCGGGCTCCCAGGCATCCGCCCGTCTCAGCGGCACTCGGCCGCTCCGACAGTCCCTAGCGTGCGGAGGGAGGGAGCACGCGGAGGGGGTGCTGCTGGACCCCTGGGCTTTGCGCAGTTGATGTTCGTGTTCAGCTTACGGCGGCGTAGCCTGTGGTCCAGCGGAGCGCCTCGGTGCTTGCGCACCTGGTTGAGCCCGTGGTTGGTCCTCTCTCGTCTTCTCCGGCTAGTTCAAATTCTCTGCGGCTCCAGGGCTCTTGCAGTGGGGGAGAAGAGAAGCCAGTGTGGAGCTCTTGGAAGGTTGGGGCTGACTCATCTGGAGTCCCGGGCTCCCCTGTGACTGCATTCGGAAACTTTGCGCTGTTTTGGTCTTTGTCTCCCTTGGGGAAGCTGGACGGCAGTTCGGCAGGCCCGGTCCCTGGCCGGGACCGCACACAGGGGGCCATGGAGTTCACGGCATCGCCCAAGCCCCAGCTTTCCTCCAGGGCCAACGCCTTCTCCATCGCCGCGCTGATGTCGAGCGGCGGCTCCAAAGAGAAGGAAGCTACGGAGAACACAATCAAACCCCTGGGTAAGTCGGGCTGCCTGAAAGTCCGTGGTGGGCAGGGGTGGGAGTGCTGCACAGTTGTCTGTCGCTCCGTCAAAAGTGGCCACCTTTCCCGGCTGGCTTTTGGCAGCTCTGATCCTCAAGCTATTGGCCATGCATTGCAGGTGAGACATTTTTCTTTTCAGCCCAAATTCTTTGGGGGCTACATAGTCTGTTAAATGCAACTGGTTTTGCATCTCGCAAATTGCTAGCTGCTTTCCCTACCTATTTGTCTAGGATCCCTATGTCAAGTTGGACATATGCGTGTGTGAGTGTGTGTAACTTTGGGGGTATAAAAACACTTACGGATAAATAATATCCCCCCCTTTAGGACTCAACAGGATTTATGATGCTTGTAACACCTGCTTGTGCATTTGAAACCAAGGAGACTCTGACTTCACAAGAAACTAGCTTGATTTTGTTTTTCCCCCCGACTTGAATAGCTAGACCACACAGAGTTAGCTCCTTAAAACCACTGTCAAGTACCGTAGAATAAGCCAGTTCTCCCTGCGTTAACCATTTTCTTCACAGAAGCTCTAGACTTATCAGTAAGACATCATTTTATAACTGCCGTCACTTCAGTGGAGGTTGGCAAAAACATTAGCCAGTAACCATTTCCCAAATTCCTCAACTTTTAGCTATACTGTTTACTTAACAACTTTACCATTTATAGAAGACACTATGCTCGGAGTAAAGGGAGAAAAGGGACTATATTCCCCTTAGCACTAGTGATTTGTGTGAAAAAGAAACTGCTGGAGATAAGTGTTTCAAAGTCCCTTCACAACTGAGAGAGAAAGAAGTGTTCTCGTCATCACCTCTTGAGTCCCTGGGTAATAATTATTATACATCCTGATCATCTGGTAGCCCTAAAACAGTGGAAAACATAAAATAGCAAACTAAGGGTAATAATTTTTAAAACTTTTTAACTGTTCCCAATTTTTTTCTTTCTTTTCCCTGTCCTTCCCAACATTTTAATATCTCACATCTGAAACAACAATAATATGAAAGATGAAATGTTAGAAATGAAAAATATGGGGCCTGGGTAGAGAGAGGAGAGAGAACTAAAGTCACTGTAGCAACTCAGAACCAAGGAAAAGGAAACAAGAAGATCTCTAGGAAACATGTCAGAAAGTCTCTCCTCCAAGGTTTTCACTCCCCTTCCCTGACTCCTCACCTACCCTCCCATCTAAACCTAAACCTGCCAAAGAAATAAAAACAACCAGTCTGACAAACCACAACTGTTTAGAAAAAAACTAGCTACCAATTTCAAAGTTACGTTTGTGGGGCTTCCCAACACCATCCAATTTTATTTAGGGGGCCTCCAAATTCTTTATAAATGCCCCCATTATAGTTTAGTAGCTAGCATGAAAAGAGGATTTCAGGTTTAAATTTCTGACAGAAGTACGGACAGCAGACTGGGAAACATGCCAGCTTCAGCTCCACCGTCATTTCAACGTCGCTTTCTTCTCTACTTTACTGAGGAAAAACCACCTTCCTCTGAATTCTAAACTATAAAGCCATTCCCAGCCCACAGCGCCCACACCCCCACCCCAGTCTCTAAAAAGAGCATCCCTCCTCGAGCTTTTGAGACAGGCTTTGAAAGAACCAGAAAGCATTCTATTCCCTTTCACGGGCCAGTTCAACAGAGCACAAATTAGTGACTATAAGCCAAGGATTCCAGCAAGTGAAATACCTGTTAAGAGAGAATGTGGTACCTTGAAACACTAATGAGATGCTGAAGAAACTGTAGGGAGAGGCTCACAAGTGTCTCATGATTGCTTATTTAAACACATTAAGTCTATTTAGAAGAGCCACCTCAGACCACTAGAACATTTCTTTAAAAATTTTTGTTAATTGAGGTATACTGACATATAACATTGTGTTGGGGAATTTCTGTATCATTTTCTTTTTCAACCACTTCCCAACCTGACACACTGGTTACTCTGCCCTTTTCAATTGTCAGAAAATATTTCAGGCTACTTGTTAATTCCCTATAAAGATGTTACGTGAATATGTTTCTGAAAGCATTAGGAGAAAACATGATTTTACCATGACATGGTTCTCTTTCTTTGAATTTGGAAACAGAAGAGTAAGATAATTAATTTGACTATTCTTAATTTAAAATGTTTCCATGAGTTGGATTATTATTGTAAGAGAAGAAAAGATAAAAATTCTCTATTTCCTGCTTGCCTGCCCCAAGTCAAAGACAAATAAAACACCATATATATATATGTATGCACACACACACATATATACACACACACAATATATATATGTATACACACACACACATGAAACTTGTTTCAGTTCCTTGAGGGCACTTACAACAGAGTTGTTTGGAGATCAGTTTCACATTGTGGATTCAAGTAGTTTCTTTTTTAAGGGATGCAAGATAATTGGGACAATTACAAAACTCCCCCTGTATTCCATCAAAGTGACTGTTGTAGTCCCAAGCCCTTATCAGCTGTGGAAGAAAATGTTTGGTTCGTAGGCAGTGGTATTACAGCCTGATGGTGGATGGCAAAGTGTTATTCCTACTTTAAATACTCCACTAGTCTGAATTTGTGGTTGTTTTCCTCATTTCCAGAATGTTTTTGAGAGAGACAGAGGAGAGAGAGAGAGAAGAGAAATACACACATCACCCCTTAAGTAATTGTTTCCAGACTGTCCAAAAAGTTGGCCGAGGGAGTACTCCTGTGATTTAACAAGCAATATACTAGTCTCATAAGATCTTAATTAAGCTGGAGGGGTATTATAAAAATGCTCTAGTCTAACATCTGAAAGCCTAGGAAACTGAGAGCCAGGCATAGAAGTGAGTGACTTAGTTTTTTAAAAATCACATTCTCTCCCGCAACACACACTAAACCCCCTTTTCATTTTCTTTTATGGAGAGAGGGCTCCAGGAGGGAAAGTTAAGTTCTCAAAGTGAGGAAGGTGATGATCTCTTCACTCCCTTGGTCTCCCTGGAGAAAAGTATCTCCTTTTGGTCAAAGAAGGAGGACTGGCACTAGATCTGACAAGCGGTGAAGTCTAGGATGTGGGAGAGATAGCCAGAGGAATGCTTGCTTTTAATCCTTCATGATCATTGCCTTTCCCTTTATCCACTTCTCACATTTTTATTCTCCAAACTGAGTTTCTGTAATAGTAACAAACCATAGTTCTAGAACTTTCTCATTTGGTTCAGTAAGCAAGCAGGAACCATGTCCACAGGAATCTCACGCTTGATTTATATAGTGATGGGTTATCACCGCCCTCTTAGAGATCAAGTGTAACTTTTTCGAAGTCAAATCCAGGTACCTATTTTAGTTGTTTTCCTTCCTGTATCTTTGCTTGACAGCATTAGCGGCCATTCTCAATTCTCTTTGCCTGCAGAACAATTTGTTGAGAAGTCATCCTGCGCTCAGCCCCTCAGCGAGCTGACCAGCCTAGATGCTCATGGGGAGTTTGGTGGCAGCGGCGCTGGCAGCAGCAGCCCATCCTCCTCTCTGTGCACCGAAGCCACTGATCCCCACTACCCCGATCATCCCCAGTGAAGAAATGGCCAAAATTGCCTGCAGCCTGGAGACCAAGGAGCTCTGGGACAAATTCCATGAGCTGGGCACAGAGATGATCATCACCAAGTCTGGCAGGTAGCAGGGGGCCTTGTGGGGTGAGGAGTGGGGAGAAGGGAATGGTGCCCTAGGTGTCATAGGGAGTATCCAGGAACAGTGTGAAACTATGCTGGTCCTGAGCTTGAGAGAGGAAGCTTCAATCAAAGAGGGCTTCTTTCCATTGACTTGCTTTTGGAAAAAGCTGCTGAGACAGATGTCAAAGCATTTGCTTTCTTGAGGTTTGGCTGTGGGAAGCCCCGCCCCAGCCTTTGGAGAATGGCGCCGATGGGGGAATCTCTGCCCTCCCCTGCAGCCTGGGACGGCTTTTGGGTGCAGGGTCGGCATCTGGCAGAAAGCCGGAATTCAACTCCTGCCTGGGTATAGCGCGTGCAGCTGGGTGCCATGAGAGAGGCAGGTGGCTTCTCTTTTACTGGCCTCAATTTGCAGAAGCTCCCTTTAAAAATGAAAATTAAAATCTGGGAGAAGCAATGAAATTTGAAACGATCACACTCCCGGTAGGAAGGAGCACTGGTACAGTGGAGCCCTTGGCACTGCAGCCGGGCGGGGCCAGCAGAAGTCTCAGGTGCGGGCGGGCGGCTCCCCAGGATTGGGGCAAAGGCTTGGGGGTTGGTGGCCCTTGGCACCTGATCGCTGCAGCCCTTAGCACCCCAGAGAGTCTCCCAAAACCCAGCCTGAGAACCCCTCTCTTGCTTTCTGTGGCAGTAGAATTTTCTCCCTACAACGCAAGGTTTCCAGACTCTGTCTGCTCTGCAGACTTCAGGTCCGGGATTTGTAATGGGCTTGATGATGTAGTACAGGATTTTCCCTAATCACAGACCTTTGGGTATTAATGAGGACTCCTGTAGAGGTGACACTTAAGATTATCTAGGCTTGGGAGAAGGTCAGTCTCCTTATTCACGTCTCTGTTGCTTTACAGGAAACAAAAAGGGTTTGGGGCTGGGTAGGAAGGGAAGGCAGAAAATTTTTCTCCCTTTCTATCTAATTCAGGCTAATTCTCTTTGTCTGATTGTGTCAGGAGGATGTTTCCTACCATCCGGGTGTCCTTTTCCGGTGTGGATTCTGAGGCCAAGTACATAGTCCTGATGGACATCGTCCCAGTGGACAACAAGAGGTACCGCTATGCCTACCACCGGTCCTCCTGGCTGGTGGCTGGCAAAGCAGACCCGCCACTGCCAGCCAGGTTTGTGCCTCCAGATTTTCCGTCTGCCTGAGCAAAATGTGTATTAGCCTTGCTGGCTGAATGTCTCTGGCCCTGGTTGTTTGAATGTTAAGCAGGTCTGTTTTTAAAGCCATGAGTTCTGGTAAGAGAGCATTCCAAGCCCAGGCGCTCCAGGATTAACTATACAAAATATGGGTTAGGCTCTGAGAAAAGCAGAGTTTGCACACAGAATATTGTCTTTAATTTTATCTTTCCTCATAATTCATTTCAAAGTTTTCCTTAAATTTCAATTGGAATATTGGAAATCTGGACCCATTTCATATGGCACCTATCATTTCTGTTTGGCTAACATGAAACCTACTGATGAAGTAGTTACCCTAAAATCCTTTTCAGACATGTGCATTTTAGTAAAGTATTTGCTTATAGTAAACATTTGTTATAATGTGGTTATAACTGCACACAATAAACATTTTGGTAAAATGTGGTTGTTTTTGACTAGTAAAAGGCTCAGAGGTTTTAAGTAAGATAAACTCTTTTCTTTTTCCCCTCTCCATAATAAGTTTAGTGGATGAAGGTAATTCAACATCAGTTTAATATTCTCTTACTGAAAAATTACTCAATACATCCAAACAAAAAGTGTTTTTTCTTTTTGTGCTATTTATTGGTGATCTTTTTCCAGGAAAGCCCTGTTTAAAAAACGACATGCAAACCTTTTGCTGCTGCTTTGCCCAAATGAATTTTCTGGAGGGAAAAAAAAATAGCTTGTTTTTACTCACATGAATACTAATGGCTGAAGTACAAGAATCTAGCTGCATACTTTAATATTAACTGACTTTACATAAATGTTCTAAAACCAGGCCTTAAAGCTTTAAAATTGTTTTATGACTATGTAATTTTTAGTAATTGATTGAAAGTTCATATCAGAACTAAGAATTTATTTAAATGTATAGGTTTAAGAACTTGGGAAGTTATGGCTGTCTCTTCCTAAGTAGTGTAGTTTGGAGTCTAAGTCAAGGCACCGAATCAACACAATTTACACATACAGTTCAGATGGAATATTAAGCTTACTTAGTAGTTGATCACATCACTGAGCCTATAGTATGTTAAATACAGTAGAGAAGAGATTAAAAGAAGCCTCCCAGAGTTTTCCATTCCCACAAGAGACTAGGAAGGACATCTTCCCAGACCTTCCAAATCAGTATACTAACAGTCAGGACTAAGAAATTTTTTTTTAAATGTCACTCATTAAAAAAAAAACTAAGCAAGATTTACAATTTCCAGTAGATATTAAAATGAATTTGATTAGTGTTCTCTACTGTTTATTATTAACTAGCCAATTCACATTACCCTAGAGCTTCCTTCCAAAATTTAAAAAAATTTTAAAGGGGAGAGAGAGGAAGAAAGAAGAAAGAGAGAGAAGTATTTTAGCAGATTCCTAACCATTTTTATAAGCAAGCCCCCTTCTCTCTCTTTTTTTTTTCTAAGTCTTTCCTTTAAGAAGTTAATCACTCTTATTTAGCATACATTTCCCTTCTATCTGAAGGTATGGGGAACTGGTGCAGGCCAGTTGGAAATATGACATGCCTTGTTTATGTTACTAATCTGCTCTGGTTGGAGAAGGAAAGCATGTACCAAGACACTATCTTAACTGAAGCATGTTTAAGCTATTGCTGGAATTTTAAGTCTCAGGGGACTTGAGAGAGGAGGGGCTTCCTGTATGCTTTTTCATTCATCCTAGTTCAACTTATTTATATTGATAATAGATAAAAATAATTTGTTCATTACAGGATAGAAATATTCTAGATCATATAAGCAACTATTCTGTTATTAGAAGACATAGTGCTGTATTTTCTAGCTCCATATGGGAAAGGTGAACAAGTTGGGAGGTGATAATTTTTGTCTGATAGTAGAAATTCGTTGTGGTTCTAGTTCTTTAAAGCATTTTATTTCAGACTGAAGTTCATCAGTCAGTTATTCCTAATCAGAAGGAATAAGGCTTGGCAATATCATTTGATCATAATAATGGACAAGACATTATACACGATCTAAATAATGTTATATTTTCATGTAGAACATTTCCTTTTTTAAAAGTAGTCAATATTTAAATAAACTTATCTTTATCAATGTTATCATATATAGTGAACTGATACTTAAAGAGGGAACATCTCATTAGCTTCTAGGACTTTAAATATTTTTAACCTTTTCTGGAGGAATGGGTAGGATGTGGTGCTGATTAGTAGAACAACTGCACCTATAAAGTTATAGCCTTGGAGGGGTGACATTTGAAAAGCTATTATGGTTATGTCATCAAAGAAAGCTTCAATTGAAAGGC
Organism: Camelus ferus; assembly: GCF_009834535.1. NCBI lineage: Eukaryota > Metazoa > Chordata > Mammalia > Artiodactyla > Camelidae > Camelus > Camelus ferus. The sequence continues at coordinate 37,543,116 of NC_045702.1, forward strand.
AATTTTGAAAACTCCTAAAAAAAAAAAAAATCACAGGCAGACAAACACATAAAGCCTTTAAAGTTCTTGTATGGGTCTGGTAAGACTCTTTAGCGCTGTCAGCCTGTTTTGTGCTTTGCTTCTGGCGGACCTTGTGAGTTTCAGCATGTGTACTCAATTCTTCTATTCTTGGTCCTCTGTGTAACAAACCACAACATACACATCTTGTTCTTTACATGAATATTGCAAAAAAAGGTTTTCTGACTTTTTTCCTTGCCTTTGCCCCAACCATAATATTTATTAATTATAGTTACAAGGATCCTATAAAAATATAGATATAAATAAACTGTTGCATGGATAAGGGAATTTATTTCATTAAATCAAGGATATTTCTTTCTCTTATCATTAGCTCTACAATCTCCCCTAATTTCAGAAAAACTTATGCTGAGTGGACACAAGGATTGGGATTTATAAAGAGCTGTATTTAGTGCGACATTTGCAGGTAGAACAAATTCCAGCATTTAACTGTGAGTGAGTAAAAGACTGCCTTAAGTAGCTGATCAATAAATGATAAATACTTGACAAGTACATTTTTTCCCAGCAAAGCCTTTTTTTTTTCCTTAGGCTGTTTACAAACAAATACATTGAATAATCTGAAGCTTACTCAGCTTGTTTTCACTTTCATTTAGTAAGCGCTTAACTGGGTGATGATGAAAGCGATAATATTTAAGGTACCAAGAGAAACAACAGATTATGTGATCTGTGGAATATTAAAAAGTTCCCCAGATCACTGTATTAAGATAACCCTGTCTTGTGTTTATAAAGAACACAAACTTTAAACTGAGTCACCTTCAAGTATAAATGAATAGAGTATCTAGAATTATTTCCTCTCTAAATTCTTTTGTCTTCATTGCTTTTTAGCAATGATTATACTAGGAACTCACTGGGCATTTAGTATAACCTAGTCTTTCTTTTGAAAATATCTACAACAATAGGATTTCATATTTGACAGAAGCAGAACAGTAGTCAATTAGATAAATGGAAAAACCTCACCTTTAAAAAAAAATGGCTTGCTCAGTAAATAATCAAAAATATATTAAGTATTACCCCTTTTAAATCACTGATGCACAAAGAAACACATTTAGATGTTTTAGAGTTATTTTGGTATTGCTGTATTACTAAATTTGAGATTATATGAGGCAAATAAAATTCACCATTTATATGAGTTTTTTGTTTGTTTGTTTCTTTAGAATCAGAATATTTTATAACCCACAGAGAATAGATTTAAAAAAAAAAGTCTCAGTAAAATTCTCTCATAATTTTCTTAGGCTGTATGTACACCCAGATTCTCCTTTTACTGGTGAGCAACTACTCAAACAGATGGTGTCTTTTGAAAAGGTGAAACTCACCAACAATGAACTGGATCAACATGGCCATGTAAGTACCATGCCTTGGACTATGCAGATTCCCTGGAATGGAATGGAGAAATCACATAAAACTTCCTCCCTCAAAGATTCTTCCTCTTCTGCCTCTCCCCCTCCCATCCTCCAAGTCTAAGTCACTCTAAGAGAACATTCATGTGTTTCTCAGGGAATGCTGACTGCTATTGTCAAGAGGTCATTTACAAGGATGCTGTATTCCATTTCTATGCAGAGAGGTCAGGGACCATGGCACCATGGATTCCTAACATTTCTGCAACTGCTTTAATACTTGTACCAACTGAACAAAGGGAACGTGCATTTTGAAAGCAACTACAGCCCATTTTGGGTTAAACATCTAATTTCTATCAGTGGTCTATACGATAACACAGCATAAAGGGAATGGAGCTGAGATCTACTATAGGGGTTTCCCAAAGTGTGTTCTATAAAACACATTCTTGTGAGGAGCATTAGAAAAAAAGGGTTTTATGTCTAAATAAATTTGGAAAAATGCTGTTAACTCATGTATCTCCTCTGTAGAGAGTTTTATGAATATTAAAGCAGAGAGAAGCCCTGCTATTAAAAACAAAGCAATTTGATTTTGCATCAATTAGTAGTTCATCAAAACGTGGAAATAAGAGAAATTGGAATTCTGAGCTCTTAACAGTTAACAGAACAAATATCCACCGACATAGGCTTTTATACATTTGATAAGGAACTATCTGTGATGTTACTTAGTGCTCTTAAATAAAGATTTACTTTTAGAAAATTGTTTCAGATTTTATGCAAAGAAAACTTTAGAGAGACACGCGTACTTCTTTTTGATGAGAATATTGTTTCTTTCTTTCTTTCTTTTTTTTTTTTTTTGCCTTGATTGCCAGAAAGCACGTTAGTATATTCACAGTTTCTTTCCTTGGCTTAGATTATAATCTGATATAATTATTCTCTCTTTTATCCCATTTGTTAAGGCTCTTGTTTGGTTTTGGTTTTTATTGGATTTATGCAATTCAGAAGAAGAGTTTCAAAACTTTTATTATCTACATGTAACCATGTTTTTAAAAATAAATTAGAGAGTTCTAGACATGGTTTCAAGTGGTTGGACTGAACCTGGAACCAAATGAATCCCCTCAGGCTTTGCTACCATCTGTATGCCCACAGGAGACCTTGCTAGTCTCAACCAACTCAGAGTAACCGGGTTTCCTCATGACTGCTGGTTGTACTGTTGGGATGTTGGAAGTAGGGTAACAGGTTTCTGTTATTTGATGCACTGGAAAAGATAACTTTACCTTCAAGGATGTTGGCATAATTGTCCCTTTTTAAAAAGGTGTTTCCATTCATAGATTTTTTTCTCAGGTTAAAATTTATGAAGTATCTGAGAGACATTTTCTGTAGGCCCATGATCATTCTTAATATCATTCATATTAAAATTTCTTGGACTCCACTGAAATCTTTGCAGGGAGAAATGAAATTTTTTTTATGGTTCTATTATTTTCCATATGTGAAGCTTTCAGAATAACTGTTTAGATCTTTCCATAAAGACTTGAGAATTCATTTTGAGATCAGTTGTCCAGAATTGATGTTTTCCTTTTGGCATCAGCTTCATGGGTGGGAACAGCACTAAGCTGTATTTCAGGAGCTCTGGATTCTTAGTCTGATTATGCCAAGATTAGACCTTGACGAATTGTTTAAGTCTTAGATGGCTGCTAATATCCATTTTAATATTAAAATTTTTTTAAACTTTTTTTTATTGAAATATAGTCAGTTTACAATGTTATGTTAACTTCTGGTGTACAGCACAATGCTTCAGTCATACATGAATATACATATATTTGTTTTCATATTCTTTTTCACCATAAGCTACTACAAGGTATTGAATATAGTTCCCTGTGCTATACAGTATAAACTTGTTTATCTAATTTATATATACCAGTCAGTATCTGCAAATCTTGAATTTCCAATTAATCCCTTCCCTCCCACTTCCCCCCTGGTAACCATAAGATTGTTTTCTATGTCTGTGAGTCTGTTTCTATTTTATAAATAAGTTCATTTGTCTTTCTTTTTTTCCAGATTCTACATATAAGTGGTATCCTACGTTATTTTTCTTTCTCTTTCTGGCTTACTTCACTTAGAATAATATTCTCCAGGGCCATCCATGTTGCTGTAAAATGGCATTATTTTATTACTTTTTATGGTTGAGTAGTATTCCATTGTATAAATATACCACAACTTCTTTATCCAGTCATCTGTTGATGGACATTTAGGTTGTTTCCATGTCTTTGCTATTGTAAATAGTAGCGTTAAAATTTTACTATTTAATATAGGCCTTTGTCACTAAAAGTAGTATGTTCTGAAAAATACAAGGAAATATTTTTAGATCCTGTGTTGTTAAGCTAAGTTTTTGAATCAGTCCTGAAGAAGCCTCTCTTAGAGATGCATTTTTAGTTTTATAACAGGAAGATTTCTATTTCCAGGAATTTATTTCTTCAATGAAACAGAGTCCACACTTCTATTTGTGTTCCTTAGCCTCATGAAAGCCTGAGCAGAGGTTCAAGGAGTACTGGGGTCTGAGACTCAATTTGGGATCTGAGTCTGTCCAGCACCCTTTTCCAAAGGAAATTAACCTGGGGGTGGTATATGTAAGAAAGAAGGGAACTTATTTAAAGCTTAGGGCTTTTTCATGGTGCATGCATGTTTGTGTGTGTGTGTGTGTGTGTGTGTGTGTGTGTGTGTGTGTTATTTGAAGATTCTATCTTCTTAGTAGAACATATAACAAATGCTCAGGGTTTTTTTTTATATCAGTATTAGGAGACAAATGTTTGCTTTTGTCACTTCAATTTATTCCACTTTTATGACTGAGCATAGATATCTTGAACTCCTTTGAATAAATGCATTATACAGAGTTGACTTTTTTAAAAATTTATTTTGATTCATTTGAAGCTCTTATTTGTTTTAATAATCCTTATTCAGGTTTTGGATCATAAAAAGATGGCATGTTCAAAATTCAATCCCAGTTAATGCCCTGTAACTTTAGGTTGGCTTATATCTCAGCATAGAAAGAGACTGCTCTGTATCAGTTATCCCATAATGACTAGTATTTAACTCTGCTAAAGTCAACCAGTGGGAACATTCACCCACCACATCCAAGTTAGCCAAGAAAACAAGGGAGCAACATCGCTGCATGCCTTTGACCCTGGCCCTGCCATAGCATTTCTCAAACACCTCCCCTGAGAGCCAGCTCTCTGCTGGGCCCTTGGGGTGAAGGGTGTGCAATGTGAGCTCTGTTATGCCAATAAAGACATACTCGATTTTGCATATTAGGTAGCTGTCTGGGTGGCAGGGGGGGAGATGTGGGAAATCTTTTATATCTGAAAGTAAACTTTTTTGCTCAAATTTCATAATGATAAATTATTATATTTTATTTAAATTACACATGAAAAATACTGCCTTGTTAACAAAGGTATATTAATGATTTATAAGTATTGGGCAACATTTGTTAGCTATGGAAGGGAAGACAGCCATCACTATCATTCCTATGTAGTTTGTAACCAGAAGTCAGGAATCAGTGAGGCTGTCGGAAATGATGATGATGACGATGATAATGACAATACAGTTCATATTTACTGAGCACTTCCTATTTGCTATGTGATTTACATGGATTACACTGTCTGATACTCACTACAACCTTACAAGGTTAATACTGTTTTTGCATTTAAGAAAATGAGGTTAGATAGATGAGATCATTTGGCCAAAGATTAAAGAGCCAGAAAGTAGCAGATTCAGTATCCAACAAAGGTCTATCTAATACCACACTGCCTTTAAAATTATTTTATCCCCCTCCCCTCCCATCCCCACTGCCCCAAATAACAGTCTGGTCTCCCAGAATATGTAATTTCTTACGTTAGGAAATTTAAAGACATACAGCCTTTTGTCTAACCAGATTAACAAATAAAAAATGTTTTTTTTAAAAATAAACATCCTCCAGATGACTTTTTCCTCCATAATTTTAGAAAGGACATTTGAAACACCTGAAGCACTGTATTACTTGTAGTTGTTCTGGTAAGATGTGATTCACAACAATGACTCTGCAGTATCTTGTGGAAATTATCTGCCTGAAGAATGGAAAGGGTAGATCCTAATCCTAAAAGTGAATTTGAAACTGTAGATTTTATGGTTTGTTCTTTGCCTTATTGTAATTTGGCCTGTTTAGCAATATAAGTAGTTAAAATTCAGTACTGTACTTCCCACTTCCTGTTGTAGATAATTTTGAACTCAATGCATAAGTACCAGCCACGGGTGCACATTATTAAGAAGAAAGACCACACAGCCTCATTGCTCAATCTGAAATCTGAAGAATTCAGAACATTCATCTTTCCAGAAACAGTTTTTACGGCAGTCACTGCCTACCAGAATCAACTGGTGAGTGTACCAATCACAATTTATTTCCTGAATAAGATAATGATTTAGGAGATTCTTTTATTTTCTTGGAGAAAAGGACCATCCCAGTACCCAAATATAAGTTCATTTTGGGGAAGGCTATTGAGACTCAGCCCCAGGACCTCCAAGTGTGTTGAGTGACCAAGGCTCAAGGTTATGAAAGTCTGTATTACAACATCTTTTCTAGACTCTTCATACTCCTGGTCAGGTTGTTCACTGCCTACTCTCCCACCCAAACCTGCCCTAGTCTGCCTTCTCAAATTTTCTTCCTGAGAAAATTACCAGCTTCCTTTTCCTCTTCCTGGTAGAGCCTCATGACTTACATAACCATACACTCAATGCTTCATAAAATTTAGAAGTTCAGTTTTTCTCCTAAATTAGCACATAGTCTAACCAACTGCCCAAACTACTAATATATTTGCTATTTTGTGAGGCTTATTCAGCTGTAATTTAGGATGAGATAATTCTAGTAGAATAATTTTAAATGCCTCTTTAGATTATAAACTGTACTATGTAAGCAGTTGTGTATTTAATTAACATCAAGGCATCTAATTTATAATATTGAGTTATATATTTTTCTACTGTCTGTTGTACATTGTATTTAAAATTTATGCATTTCTTCATCCATAAGGTTTTGTCCAAGTCAATAAATATTTATCAAAGTCTTGCTAAGAACTGGGTACTGTTAGATACTTCCCCATGTATCCTTCTTTCATGATCAGTGTAATCTTGAAGGCTGGGGGTAATAGTAACATTCTTTAGTGAAGATGTTGAAGCTGAGAGATAAGTACCTTTTCTACAGTGTGAAAGGACCTGAAGTAGAATTCATTTTGATATACTGTACTTTGGTAAAAGGAACTCACATTGTCCGTTTACTTGACAGATTCAGTTGTTTGTAGCCTCTCTGGGTTTTGTATCTTGCTTTTATTTGATTAGTTATAGGCAGCCAGGACTCTTGCTCTCCTCATGTCTTGATGTTGTTATATTTTGGATTCTGAGTGAATAGCTGTTAGGTGCTGCCTGATAGATGGCTCAGAGTGCAGAGTGGGATTGTCAACCAAGGGGGGATGGTGTTGAGTCTCTCAGGAAAAGCAAGAAAATGAAGCTGAACGCCTAGGTAGCCCCACACAATGAGGAAATGGGAGCCAAGGGAAGGGATGTGGAAACACGGCCAGAGTGGGTATGTGTCTGTAAGGCATAATCACCTATAATCTCCTTACGACTTTGAGTGGATTTCACTTTACCACTGTGGCTGCCTGTAAACTGGGGCTAAGGACAGCCTGGACCATCTTAGAGAACTGCTGTGACAGTCAAATGAGATCCTGTGCATAATCATGCCTTCGGAAACTGTAAGGTACTCTATCAATAAGGCAAGTGCTTACTATTGGACTGTCTCTGCAATGTCCAAAGAGGACTTGTCACCATTTGGATTTTTAAATGTTAGTGGCATATTTTTAAATGAGATAAAGGAATGCATAAATGTTAAAATGCTAATCATCTCTAAGTAAAAGCTAAGTACTATGACTTTTTAATTATCCCTGAGATAACAACACAGGAGTGGCAACTTTCAGAAAATGCCCAAGCTAAAAATTTGGGTACAGACTGGAGCCCACAAAGGCCAAAAACACTAGTGCTATTTCTCTTAGAATCTGGGACACTGACATCAACAATCCCATTTTTTTAGTTTATCTAAGGACACGTGTAATATAGATATCACAGGTTCAGAAAAGATTCTTGAAACATTTAATTTTCACCAACTGAATTTGTAGCTTTTATACTATAAAAGCTATACTATAAAACATTAGATTTATACTAATGCAAGAAACCCTGATGTTTGAGAATGAAATAAAAACTTGTCATGTGGAAACTTCATTGCTTTTATCAGAATTCTCTGTAAAGAGAACCAAAGCAAGAATAGGTAAATTGGGTTTTTTAGTGAAAATTACAGACAGAATGAAATTAAGGGAAGTTCTAAGTATAATACCTCAGATTTGGTTTAACTGGTGAAGGAGCAGTCCTCAATAAACATTGGCAGGACCTCTCATATCATGGTGCACTGAAATAGGAGGTTATTACCTACATGTTTATAATAATAGCTGATATTTGGGTACTTACTACGTGCAAGACACCATTTAAAGTGCACTGTCTTATTTAATATTTACAATGATATTATGAGATAGAAACAAGTTTTTTTAAATTGCATTTTACTGCTGAAATAATTGAGGCATGGAGTTAAATAACTCATCCAATGTGATCTTGCTGCTCCCATCACAGATCTGAATCCAGCTGGTTAGTTTTAAAAGTCAGTGTTCTTAACCTCTAAGCTTTAGGTGCCTGGTGTCCCCAAGAAAGCAGAACTTCATCTCCTCTCAGCTCATGACCTTGATGGACTCAAGAAAGCCTTTTTAGAGGGTTTCATCTCTTTATGTTCATTTCTTTTCCTATTCAAGTCCTCACTGCTTACCTGCTGTGTGCAGGGAGCTGTTCACACTGATAGCAGCCAGTGTGGCAAGATGGTAAGCATCCTAAACTGGCAGTCAGAATAACTACTGGCATTAGCTGTATCTAATAGGAGCCATATGCTTTAGTGACATTATCTCACTGAATTCTTTTGTTCCCACTCAACTTTTTATTTAGAAGATTTTCAAATATCCAAAAGTTAAACAAATGGTAAAATGAACTACATGTATGCTCCACACAGATTCAACACATAACATTTTTCCATATTTGCTTTACCTCCCTTGCCCCCATTTCTCAATCTCTATTTGTATACTTTCCCCCTTCCCACAATCACTTGAAACTAAGTTGCATGCATCGTGATAGTACTTGTAAGTACTTGTACAAGTCTAGACCAACATTAAGATTATTTTGTAAGCACAAATCTTGATCACATCTAAAACTGAGCTCATATGAAAAATTCCAGGATGGACCAACAAATATCTTTTTAACTTTTTTTCCCACTCTGAACTAGTATCTACCTAAGGTTTGTGGTTTGGATTTACTACTTTTAATTTAGAAAAATTTCTCTACATTTTAAATCAGTATCTCATTTAATTCTGACACTAATCCCCTGAAGAAGGCCCTATGAGCCCCATTTGTGGATGAAGAAACTGAGGTTCAGAGTGATTAATATGCTTGCCAAAGGTCACAAATCTGGTAGGTGACAAAACCATAATCTGAATCTTAATTCCTCCTTTTTGGTGGCATCGTGCTAGACTGCAGGGCCAAGAAAGTGACCACTGACAGTGTCAAGTTTGGGAAACTGAATTTGAAAATGTTGCAAGATTAAAATAGGTTAAGATACTAATAAATACACATCTCAAACTAGTTGCTCCTCTTAAAAAAGTTTATTTCAAATTAAGGTTATAAACGGGCTCAAAATCCATCTATCAGTAGTGTCAAGCTAGCTTTCACTGAATCATTAAGTGTAATGATAAATATAATTCGTATACCATTTCATTGCTAAATAACCCTCAATAGAAGTGATTAAATTCAGAAGGAATTTTGTCAATAGATCCTGCACTGAGTTTGAGTGTATGTATTTCAAATTCAAGTAATAGTCAAAAATTTGATTTGGTATACTAACAAGCCAGTCTTGCAAATGGTTTATAAACCTCATAAAATCAATTGAAATTCATGTTCAATAAACATATGTGGCATGAATAAATCAACTTGGGGGTTAGTATTTTCATTAGTCTTATACAATTTTCTAAAGTTATCCTTTATTCTTTCTAGGCCTCCCCACATTTATTGCTTTCTCACTGCTGTACCATGCTTGCCAACTGATTTACCTATAACAAGCATATAATAAAATAAATATATAGGAAATAAACAAATTAAATATGTACCTAATCTTTCCATGCTCAACAAAGAGCAAAGAGAGAAAGAAGATTTAAAAGTTCACATTAGGATCAACTTTATCACTCTTAAACTTCGGATAGGATGTTATTTTCATGTCTATTAAAAGTAAAATCAAAGTTTCTAATAGATTTGTGAAAAAGCTTCTCATTTATTATGTTTGGTAGTTTTATTTATAAGTAATGAAAATGGGACATTTTCCCCCCTAGTTTTTGCTATTTTTTCCCTCTGGTTTTTGTGAGGAAATGAGCATTTCTTTACATTATTAGATTAAAGCTAAATACATTACACTTTCAACAAACTATTTTATAATTTAAGATTTAAAGGTCATACATTGTTTTTGAGCAGGCAGGCCATTGCTGTAGAGTTGAAGTGTAGGTCAGGTTTCATTTTTAAATGCCTTTGGACAGATCTTTTCCTGATAATTGGAGAAATGGTCTCTGAGGGCCAATTTCACCTTGTAGCTGGGAACCCTAGCTGGATTCAGAGTCCAGTGATATCACATAGAATGATAACTACTAGAAAAAGTCCCTTTCTCTTTGGTGTAGCTGGCAGTGTCAAAATCTGCTCTCCAGTTATGCACACATTTATCTACAGATAAAGGAGATGCTGAAAGAGTGAACTTTTTGGTTAGGAAATGCATTATATTCTATGTCATTAAGATAATACATGAAGAAAACAGGGTGTATTTTGACCGGAATTAGTCAGTGATTTGCATAAATGTAGATATACATGAAACTGCCGGATTTGTTAAGCACATACTGCCATCCTTGTTAATGCTTTTCCCTCATGAAATGAAAAACACTGTTGGTTTTAAAATTTATTATTGAATTATAATACCATACTTGTGATTTCACATGGGTTCTCTATGTATTATTTTTGGTAGTTGACTATTTTTGGATTCTTCTTTCAGTTTTACCTTTGAAATGGGTGATTTTGTTCAACAGTGTTACAAGCTGCAGGTATTCTATATTAGGGCACAAATAAAATGATGTTCAGCTGAAATCACTGTGTACAACTCAGCTCTTTTCTCTCATCAGTTCTCAAATATGTAACTTTTTCAGTTCTCCCAAATTTCATAAAGGGATGTAAAACTATGTCTGCAAAAATGAATTTCTTTCTGTGTTACTGCTGACTTTTATTTAAATATCCATGGAATAAAATCTATGCCTAACCTTTTAAAAATACACAATTACCTAGAATGTTAAAACTTTGCTATTTAAAAATTACTTTGCCTTAAAATTAGGAAACAAAATGAAACACTTTTTATGTAAACTCAAGAAGAATTTCACCTAGTCTATAACTGGTAAAAATATGAAATCATATCTCAGACTGCTTGTTCCTGAAGCAAAGTTCAACAAACATTTCCAGGGTGCTTACTGTTGACACCCCAATAGATTCAGAGTCTAGTGGTATCACAGTGAGCGCAGTGGGCTCATTAACAAGTTTAACCCATGGTCCCTGTGTTGCTAATCAATACTCCACAAAGTCTGTTCAAGACTGCAGTGTTAGTTCAGGGCCCCTATACAATTTTAGTAATAAGACATCCATTCAGCTTTTTTTCCTCTGATTTCCAAAAGTAATTATTTTCCCTGGAATTAGATTAAATGGTCCATGGAGAAAGTAAATGCCTGGTTATTATCTTGAGCTCCTTTTCTAATTAGCACACTAAAGGTAAATCATTGCTGTGACCAATTGGTAAGTCTAGATGTATGAATGCATCATGTACTATTCTTGAAAGTTTCCTAAAGTTTGAAATGATATCAAAATGTAAAGAAAAAAGTAACCATTGATACTCCTAGGGATTATGAAAGAGGGATTTAAAAGATAGTGGAAAGAGAAAATTCTAATAAATTAAAGAAAAGTCCAAAGAAATCTGAAAACTTGCATTGAATTTGATTCACTTCATCAGAGTTAATGGCAGCAATATTAGATATGGTAGGTGACACATCAATTGAACACCACACACACACACCTTAAGAGTATTTAGTCTCTACGACGACTCCACAATCATATTCTGAGCCAATTAATCTTTGCCTTTTAGAAATACGAAGAACAACAAATATGATTTTCAAAATCCTTTTCAAGGACAAAGCAGATCAAAGATTTTTCTTTAATTATTGTAACATAATACTTTCTATTCTTCTAGTTTATAAAGAATCAGACAAAGCTTGTTGTGGTTCACATTTTAGAGGGATGGCTGTAAAAGGAGTAAACATTCAAAATTAGTTTCTCCAAACATGTCTGCAGAAAATTTTATCCATTGGCAAATCCATTCACTTTCTAATTTTATAAATGAACTTACAGGAATTAAGCTTGAAAGAAGCCTTAACTCCACAGTTTCAGTTTGAAACTTTCATCTGGGTTTGGTTCACTCTTAAAGTCACTAATTTTGCAGTGGATGTGACGCCATCCTCTTTTGTAGCACTTAAATCATTTCCAGTTCTGGTAAGCTGTGTATCCCTCTGCCTGCTCCTTGGAATTTTAAGCTCCATTAGGGCAGGGACCACATGTTCTCATTTTTGTTGATGAATTATTGTGAAAGTGTTTTCATGAACTATAAAGCACTTTTGAAATCTGAAGTATTTTCATTTATAATTATTCAATAGAGACAATCAAAGAAATCCTGTCTTTGAGGATTTAAAAATCTTGTCGTTTTATAATCTTATAATATATTGATTGCATGAGCCTTAGGAGATGTTTATAATTTATTTCAAACAAATAAAAATTTTTGCCTTTGCCCTGAAAACTGACCTTCAATAACAAATCCTAGTCTGAAAGAATGGCTGAAACAGGCTTTGCCCTTTAGAAATCCATGTCCGTTAAAGGGATGGCTGAGTGTGAGAGAAGTTTCCCTACAAACTGTTGTTAGCCACACATTAGGGTTCAGCGGTTTCTGTATATTTCTTTCCATGCATACCCAAAGTCCTGTTGCTGTCCATTAAGAGAAAGTTTCTTACTTATCTAACTTATTTCCTTTGCTGTTTACCATTCTCCATTAACTAAGCTGAAAAGGAAATTGGCAACTTTATTTTTTGGCTGCTCTAGAGGGAATGTTCATGGGCTAAAAAATGAGTATTTCTGAGGTACTGTTAAGTGCCCTTAGAAACTAGTACTATCAAAGAATCAGTCTTACAACTTGCCAGTGTTAACAACAAGTGCAGTCTCTCTGGTCAGGACAGTGCGGGAAGTTCTATTTAAGTGAGGTAAATAGCTTCCTTGCAGACTGCATATTGGTTAACTCATATTAAGAAGACTTGAAAAAATGAATTTCTTTTATATTGACAAAAGCAATTCTTTAGGTGTTAATGGTTTAAAATTAATAGCTACACTGATCAAAGGAAAAGTTGCTTATCTATTTTTGATTCTGTTTACTCCTTACTCTGAAAAAGGAGGGCATACCTCTCTCAACCTACAACTTCTTTTTCAAGTTAAGACTATTCTCTCTCTCTCCCTCTAAAGATTAATGTAGGTTCTTGTTTTGATACAAATGAGATACGACTCTCTTTAAAGGTGTCTGTGGTTCTAATTCTAACTAGCTGTGTCCTAATTCTCTTCTGTTCCTTTCGGCTCTAACACTCAGGAATTTTTCAAGTCAATATCTTTTAATTAGTGTTTAAAAAATCAATCAATCTATCTATCTATCTATTCACTTTGTAACCTAATGTATTTTTATTTGAAGATGCAGTGCATATATTTTGATGGATCTTTCTACATTAATAATACATTTGGGATTATGACTAGTACAACATAGATACTTAATACTTCAGACTATGATTCTTATTAAGAAATCTTTTTTTCCACATAAGCATAGAGTCTATAAATAACATTGTATAGGAGGATAACAAAGAGCCACTAATATGATTCTAATTTAGATAGATGAGAAGGGGAACAGGAGTAAATTTATATTCTGAAAGCTTTATATCATGAATTTAGGTCATGTATTTCAATATAGTATTGAACATGAAGTATTATTGTGATATCCATTATGGTATATATAGGTGCCCATGGTATTAACAAATGAGGCTGCCTAGTTAGCATGAGGCAACGTTCTTTTTTTATTACCCATACCCACCAATGCTGACCTTCCAGGCAGCTTCCCTATTCCCCAGTGGAGCCCTAGCCTTTCTCTTCTTTCTTAAATACTTCACACAGCAGCCACTCTATTCATGAAAGGCCCCCGTTTCCAACTGCCTCTATCAATTGGCCTCCAGCATGTCCTTAAATACTTCCTTTTCTCTAAGGCCTTCCCCGACCATCCCACCCAGTTTAGCCCTCTTGTGAACTTCTCTACCAATTTCAACCTTTCTCACAGCACTGAGAGATATTAAGATACACCTGTGATGCCATGGTGGCAAGTGAACAAACTTTTTATCCCTGATTTATTTCCTTGACCTCAGAAATGATACTGTTTTGTTGCCCATTCTTCCCTTTCCAGATAACCAAGCTGAAAATAGACAGTAACCCTTTTGCCAAAGGATTCCGGGACTCCTCCAGGCTCACTGACATTGAGAGGTAATGAGAATTTTCTGTTTACTTTTTTGACCAGATAAGATAAAGAGAAGCACGAGTTTGTAAGAACACACTCCTTCCAGTGCCAAAGAACACCCTTGCTGTCAGGTCCGCACTGTTAGTAAATACTCTGTATGGTCTCTAGTTCTCTGCCCCACCTTCCCTTCCAGTTGTAAACTCCGTAGACAGATAAGCAACTGCTCAAGCTTTGACAGCTGCTGCAACTGGGTCTATTCTACACTTGAATTCTGAGTGAAGCGGTTTCTTTGGTCAGGACATTTATTCAACTGTAAAATATAGGCCTTCTTTGTTATCAAAGACTCAGTCCTCTTGATGACATTAAGCTTCAGGACTTGAGTGGCAATCTGCAGAGAAACAGAATCTTAATAGCTTTTGCCTTCTGAAGTAGATATATCTGCTAACAGACTATAAAGGTAGTTTGGAATTTTGAAACAAGGAGAGGTAATATAATTCAAGGCAGATATTTTAACCTATAGAGTGGACTGCTTATATTTAATAGGAGAGCTGTCAGACTTAAAGGTCTCAGGACCTTTAAGAAGGCAAGTGACAATCAGGTGCGTATAACTTACCCCACTTTTTACTTGATTAAAATGGTTCACACAGTGTGAAACCATCTATGTGATGAGTAATGGCTATACTGAGATCCACAGTTTGCCCAATATGAATGTCAAAAATGCTTTTTTCAAAGAGAAGATTTTTCAACTAAAAATCTAACTGATTACTTGTATCCCTTAAACATACGTAAAATTCTGTCTTGGGTTTTTTTGGGTTTTTTTTGGTCAGCACATCTAAGTTCTACTCTCTTTGCAAATCTGAATTATACAATACAGTGTTATCAACTATAGTCACCATTTTATATGTTAGATCCTCAGACCTATTCATCTTCTGTATTTATTTATTCTTTTATGTGGCCTGAAATCTTTACTAACAAGTGGGGTACCCTAGCCATCAGCCCTCTGGCGTATTTTATCTCCAAATCTTTGTGTGATTTGCCTACCAACTACCTCATCTAAGACTACTTTTAATAGTCTTAATAAACTACTCCTAGAGTAAAAATAGCTCCTTAAGTAGCTCATGTGCTCGTGAGATACAAGTACCCAGACTGACTGCCCTTTAGAACGATGGATTTGACAATGCATGCAGCCACATTTTCCTCTTATTGAATAAACATCCTGATGTGGGGAACATTCACATGTACATGAAGCTAAGAAGCTTTCAATGGTCTGAGGGCCAAGAGAGCATCTTATGTGACTAGCTGGAAGTTTGCAAGATGACCTAAGTAGTGTGAAACTGGCCAAGGGTTTTGGATTTCATTTCCAGATATTTAAGTCTGAATTTTTCCTAAACAGCCTTTGGGGATAGGACAAATCAGATCAATTGATCTTTGGAGACCTAAAGAAATTAAATTAGTCTGGAGTCAGTTACTGCACTAAACCATCTAGTAATTGAATTGCTCCTTGTAACTGATTGAAAACAGCCCTATCTGTAACAATATAGAGAGCTTTTTAAAAATAAGAGATCTGAGAGAAAAACACATCTTTTTATGACATGATGACAGAAATTGCACTTTTCTAACCTAATTGAATACGATGTTATAAATATGTGACCTTAATGATTTCAAGTTTCCTGTTCCAGATTTACAACTACTGTGTTGGACACCCAAACAAAAATGCCTTTAGGACTATATCTGTTTGCCTTACACCTGTAAACTCACACTGTTATTCTTTCTACAATTGCACAAGCTTTGGAGATACTCTAAAGACATTCTGGTTTTCCTGCTTTCATTTTATGAGGTTCCATTCAGCTGAGTGTCTCACATATTCATGTATAGCCTTACTCTCAGGGACAGCATCTCCCTCATTCGTAAAAGGAAACTCATTAGCAAAAGTAGAAGGTACTTTCATTAGATGCTTTGCACATATACCTACAATGGACAGCTAAAAAGCAAACCAAAATCCCATAGGGATTTCTTAATATAATCTAATTTATAGTTATTTAGTTCAGGGAAAGAATTATCTGCTGGTGCCATATAATAAATAACCTACAGACAGTCTGTCAGTTGGCATTTTTCTTTTTTTACTTGGTTGGGGGAGGGGCACTTTGTATAGTAAGCGAAGTCACGGTGTTACCTCTGAGAAAGGAAAAATGACTAGGAGGGTTTTTAAATGTTGAAAATTAAGTTTCTTCTGTTAGGCTGTTTTGTTTGTTTTGTTTTTTACAAATAGAGTTC
This sequence comes from Camelus ferus, assembly GCF_009834535.1. Lineage (NCBI taxonomy): Eukaryota > Metazoa > Chordata > Mammalia > Artiodactyla > Camelidae > Camelus > Camelus ferus. The sequence continues at coordinate 37,559,568 of NC_045702.1, forward strand.
ATGCTCACTGCAGAAAAATACTGAAAAGAAAGAAAAAGAGCATAAGAAAAGTAACAAAATCCCATTCACTCAGCGATAACCACTGGCAAAAACTTACTATATATTCTTCCAGATACTTTCCTATGCACATACAAACATTTATTTCCTTTAAAGATTACCACACATACTATTTTTAGTCATTTTCCTGTTAATATCAGTATGTCTGTAGTATAACTTTCTAATGGCTGCCTAATTTTCCATTGTGTACAATAATTTACTTGTCCAATCTTATATATTAGTTATTTAGGTTTCCCACCTTTTGTTATTACAAACAGTGCCAGGAGGAAAAATGTGTATCTTTACATGTATTACTTACTATTACCATAGATAAATACTAACAAAAATGCTAGGTAAAAGGGTATACATTATTTTAACCGTAATGTTATTTTTAATTATTAAAAATTGGGGAAAACCTAAATGTTCAACAGTGGTAAAATGGCTTAATAAATGTTTATAGTCATGTGATGGGGTTTTTAAAAATTGTGGTAAAATACACATTTTGACCATTTTTAAGTGTATTCATTCGGTGGCATTAAGTACATTCACAATGTTATGCAACCATCACCATATCCATTTCCAGGTTGTTTCCTTTCGTTCCAAACAGAAAATCTGTACCCATTTAACAACAACTCTCCACTCCTCCCCTCCCCAGCCCCTGGTAATGTCTATTTAACTCTGTGTTTAGGTACTGCATTTAATGGAAATATATACATGTTTTAAAGGCTCTTCATACACACTGCCAAGTTTCCTTCAAGAAAGGTTGTCCATGTCATGGTCAAAAGTGTCCACTGCTTTGCACCCTTGGCAAACAGGATGATCATCTTTTCATCTTTGCCAATTTGATAGGTGAAAATTTGTATTTTTCTTTTTGTATGACCTGTTTTTCTTTTTGACCTGTTTATGTCCTTAGCCCATTTTTTTTTCTTTTGGATTGTTTATCTTCTCTCTTACTGACCTATAAAATCGACTTATGTATTAATATTTTTATTGTTCATATATGTGGAATCATTTTACCCGTCTGAAATTAGCTTTTTACTTGTATTTTTGATAAAAAGAATATTTCATCACCAAATCTATTTGTTCTCTTTATGATTTTGATCTTAAAAAGATATTCCCTAAAGTTACATAAATATGTAAATATTAGACTACAGATTTTTTATCACTTTACTGCTTTCTAGGTTTCTAGGTTTTTGTTTAAATATTTAACTCATGCAGTATTGGTTTTGTATGAGATATAAAATAGACACATCATTGTGTATTTTTTGTAAGTGGCCCTAGCACCATGTATTTATTAATATATTCCTTTCCCACTTATTTATAATTACCTCTTTATCATATACTTAACTAATAGTATATGATAAACTATTACCTATAGTAGTTTTTACAGACTTGTTATCAATCTGCCAATATTGTACTGTTACAATTTTTGTAAACTGATACAATACATACATATGTGATGATAGTTAGATTTCTGATATGACAAACTCCAAACATTTTTACATGTCATTTTCAAATTTTCTTGCCATTCTTTGACATATATATGCTTCCAGTCTTTGCAATCATTTTGTCATTAGAATTCTGATTGGGCTTGTATTAAATTTATATAATAATTTGGGGGAGAAAATTAATATCTGTAAGTATTGAGACTTCCTTCTAGGAATATGTCATATGTTTACCTTTTTTTTCACTATGTTTATCTTTTTACTGAAACCTCTTCTTATATTCTTTAGAAGTTTTGGTATTTTTAAATATTTAAGTCCTGCACATATTTTCTTAGGCACATAGCTAGATTTACTAGAGCTACATTGTCCAGTTCAATAGCCACTGGACACAGATGGCTAGTGAGGATTTGAAATGTGGCTATTCCACGTTGAGATGCACTGTAAGTACCAAAACAAAGACAAAAACAAAAACAAAAAACAAACAGTGATTTTGAGTGTTTAATATGAAAAAAGACTGAAAATATCTCAATAATAGTTTTAAAATATCGATTACATGTTGAAATAATCTTCTGCACACATAAAGGGTTAAATAAAATATTAAAATTAATTTCACCAGCTTTTTTTAAATGTGGCAACTAGATGATTTAAAATTACATATGTGGCTCACATTACATTTCGTTTATCTAGCCTGTACTAGAGGGTTTTTTTGTGGGGAGAGGGTTTTTGAAAACAGAATTTTTAATTAGAACTCTGTCTAGTTTAGTCTGTAAAAGGCTATTGATTCTTGTATGTCTTTGGCATTCTGCCATTTTACTGAACTTAAAAAAATCAGCTTTAAAAATTTTTCCTTTTAGTCTTGAGTTTTCCACTTAGATTGCTATATCATTTGCAAAATGATAATTTTATCTTTTTCCTTCTCGCATTTATGCTTTTAACAATGTCGTTTTCTTGTTTTATTACACTGACTAAAATTTTCAGGACTCCATTAAAAAGTTAATGATAATAGTTAGCATTTTTCTCTTGTTCTTGACTTATTTAGTAATGCCTCTAGTGCTTTATCATTATATATGGTTTCTGTTGGCTGTTGGTTTCAGATTGATATTCTTTATCATACTGAGGAATACCCTTCATGCCTAAATTAAGAATCTTTTTGTTCTGAATATTAATTGACTTTATATTAAATGCTCTTTTAACACCCACTAAGACAATTTTAATTATTTTTCTACTTTTAAATAACAATATGATTAATTCTAGTCATACTGTCTATGTTGTGCCTTCCTTGTATTCCTGGATTACATCCTATCTGGATTTTATCTCTTGTTCTTGTAATACATTGCTGGATCTAACTTACCAGTATTTTACTTAAGACTTTTTGTATCAGTCTTCATAACAGAGACTTCCTTTGTTTCTTCTTTCCTTCTCTGTCAGTTTTTGGTATCAGGTTTCTGCTAGTTTGTTTGAATGAACTGACACTTTTTTCCTTCTTTTTAATTATTTGATCAGTTTAAACAGCAAAGAAGTGATAATTTATAATCTTGTACATAAATTCATCTGGATGCAGTACTCTTTTGAGGAATAATTTAACTACTTTCTTAGTTTGTTCTGTAGTTTATCAGTCAAGTATTTACATTTACTTCTGTCCCATTTAATGCCTGACTTGAGTTCTACTGTTTAATCTTATATAACTATACCTTAATAGTTTTTGCTTTTTTTTAATTTGCCTCTTAATTTGTAACAGTCTTTATCACTGCAGCCAACAGACCCTGCTTACTCTTGCATTATCAAATAAATATCCTGACATTTCTTTCATTAAGTAAAACATCTTTCTCATGATGCCATGTGTCTCCTGAGTTACTGATTCTCCCAGTTTTCTACTCCTTCTTATAGTAAAGTGCCTTCAAAGGATTTGTGTGTGTTCTCTTCTCAATTCCTCTCTTCTCTTTGAGTCTTCTACCCTGCCTTTTAGACCTTCTCCCCTACTACTCCACCAGTGACCTCCCTATTGCTAAGCCCAATGGTCAATTCTCAGTACTATCTTCCTTCACCTATCAGCAGGGTTTGACACTATTGTTTATTCTCTCTCTCTTTCCTCTTGGCTTCCAAGACCTCTCACAATATCTGGTTTTTATTCTACTCCATTGGTCATTCCTTCTCCATCCCCTTGTTGGTTCTTTCTCTTGTCCTCCATCTATAAACAGTTATGTGCTCCAGGCCTTAGTCCTTGGACCTTCTCTCAGTCCATATCTCCTCCCTCAGTAATATAACCCAGTTTTATGCCTTTAAATGCCATTAAGTGCTGAGTACTATCCAATTTATGTCTCTGGTTCTGGCTTCTCTAGAGTCAAAGACCTGGCTGGCTGTTTCTTTTACTTCTCCCTCTCCACTAGGGGTACCACAAGTTTAACACATCCACAAGAGGATGTTCAACCACACTTTTCTACACCTGTTCTGCTTAATTCCCTTTTCAACTGCATCCTTCCCACTGCTCCAGCCAAAAGCCTGGGAGTCACCCTTGGCTCCTCTTTCTCTCTCACTTCCCTTATCCAGTCAACTAATTCTTCAAACTATATCCACAGGAGTCCAACTACTTCTTACCATCTCCACTGCTACTACTATCATCTCTTTCCTAGATTATTACATTAATTTTCTAATTGATCTTTTTACCTCCACTCTTACTGCTGTTAAGTCCATTTTCAGTTCACCAATCAGAATGATCTTGTCAAAGAAAGAAGTCAGACCACATCCATCTTGCTCAGAGATCTCCAATGACTCACCTTCCCATTCACAGTAAAATCCAAAGTCCAGACAATGCCTGTAAGATCCTATATAATCTGATCCCAGCCCTCCCAGTTATCTCCCTGAACTCAGCCGTTGTCTTGCTCACTTTTCTTTGAACATGCCCAGGCCCATCTCAGCATTAGGGCCTCTGTACTCACTTACCCTCTGCCTGGAACATGCGGCCCCCAATATCTTACTGGTCCAAGGCTTTGTCTTTTGTTTCCTCTATATCCCCAGAATCTAGTGCCTGGTACACAGTAAACATTCACCTATTTGTTGAGTAAATAATGACGTGTCTTTTTAAAAATAGCATGCAGAATATATGTATTTTTAAAAATTTGTCTGAAGGTCTTTTAATAGAAAGGTCTTTTGTTTTATTAGAAAAATTGAATCCATCTCCAAGTATTACAACAACTGATATGTTTGGTATTGTTTCTTTTTAACTGTTTCTGCTTTCCATTTAGTTCAGCTATTTGTTTTACCTTTTATTTTCTCTTCTTATCTTTTGTTATACTTATCAAGTACCCCCTTTTATTATGGTTAACATTCCACAGTTACCATGTGTCAGGCAGTGACATACAGTTTACACATTTTATTTCAGCTATTCTTCAAAATACTTCTATGATAAAGAATGATTATCATCCCTATTTTGTAGATGTAATATAGCTGAAGCTTAAAGAGATTAATATTTAATGCAAATTCACATGATTTGTGACAGCTGAACTTCACACCCAGGTTAGTCTGTTTGAAACCAAAGTCCTTTCTCTAATGTTCATTATATTTCTTTTTAATATAATTATGCTTTTAAATTCTGAAAGACATAATTGTAAATTGATATTTCTCTGTTATTGTCAGGAATGAAATTACACATAGAAATTCTTTTTTTGTTAAATAGGAGATACTTAGTATATGATTCTTCCTTGTACTGCCCTTCCTTCAATCCATACATTTGGGATTTCAAATCCAGATTTTTATTCATGAACCTTCTTTATCTTCTTTTTCAATTATTCTTCTTAACTGTTAATGTAAGGATCATAATACATCAACCACAATCATTTAAACTTAATTCTAATCACACTCATTTCATTCTTTAATGCTTATTTCTTCTATTATACTCTAAATACTGGAACTGTATTCTGATTTTATTCTCAGTTGTTGAATAACTGGCTGAGAAAGAATATGTGGGTCATCTTCTATATCAGTTCTTGTATATCTGAGAGGATCTGTTGCCATTATATATAAACTTGACCAGGGACATAGTCTTTCTCCTCAGACCCCTTTCAACCTTCCTTTGTCATCTAGCATTTAAATAGTGTGGAGTAAAAGCTGACGCCAAACTCACTGTCTTTACTTTGTTGGAAATTTACCTTTTTTTCCTGCCTGATAAAATGCTTTCAGAAAATTTTGTTTGAAATTCAGAATACTGTTCTAGTATTCCTTCAGTTGTAAATTTTTAAAATTCATATTTACAATATAATTGATAACTTCAAATTGAAAACTCAAATCGTATTCATCTCAGGAAATTTTTCTTCCTGTTCTTTTTTCCCTCCTTTTCCATGTTCTTTTTGCTTCTAATTGGTCTGCTCTATTCAGATTGTCCAAAACTCCTATTTTATATATATATATATATATTTTTTTTTTTTACATCTCCTGAATCTATTCCCTATTTCTCTTACCTATTGTTTAATAATTTTCATCTCTTTAACATTTTACTCTGATATTGGGAGAACTTCTCATATGAATCTTCTAATTTGCTGATTCTGTTTTCTGCAGCATCCAGTATTCTGTTTGCTCTCCTTATTGAGTTCTTTTAAAGTGTGGTGATTATTGTTTTGTCATTCCCAGGTATAATTCTACATTTCAAGATTGTTTCCTTTTCATGGCTGCTAGTCCCTGCTTTATTAATACAAGGTCTTAAATCTCATTTTGAAAATTTGAAACTACAAATTAGAGACTTGAAATATTTCTTCCTGTTTCTTGGAATAAGTCAATTCCAAAATCGATCACTTACTCCGTTTTTTAAAATTAGTTTTCTTCTTCTGAATTGCTGAATATTTTTTAATGTCCAGTTCTCTTTCTCTAGTTCATGTATAGAATGGGATGTGTTTGTTTAGAGTTAGGAGCTGAGATTAATTTTGAATAAAACCATGTGGATTTTTGTTTAATCTTTCAGGTACAGACTGAAGAAAGGGTGATAATTTAAATTTATTGTAATTGTGCCAATGTCAAATATAATTGTTCTGTTTGGGTTAGGATGTTGTTGTAGGTAGGTGGAGATAGCTTTGGAAGAGGGACTTTTAACTCTGCATTGATTAAATTACCCCGTCTGCCTCAGCAGCTAGAAATCAGCTGTTCCCTCTCCACACACAGCAGTGCAACCTCATGGCCCTCCTTCAGAGTCTGTCGTGGTCATTGGCCCCACACCCTTCAGTGTACCAAAAATACAGTGTGCTAGCCCAGCACATGCTGCTATGGGATTCCTTCCTCACAGCCTCCAACAGTGTGAGAATCTGCTCCCATCAAATGTTGAAAGATCTGCCTTTATCGTTAATGTCTGCTGCTCAGAGATGGGGTTAGCTGAAGTTATGACAGAGTTCTTTTCATTTATTGCCTCCCCAGGTAGCTTTCCTCCCTGTACAGCGATAAACTGCACGCTGGTTGATGCTTCCCTCACTCATTTCCTGTTAGTGGCTAAAATGTTGAAGTATGCGCTTGGCACTTCCCTAATTTCCTAAGTTCCCCTTGTTTTCTCAGTCATGTCAGTGGGATAGAGAATTAAACACACAGGCTTATCTCACCTTATTTGTTCAGAATTCATACTGAGTCTCTATAAAATATGTTTAAAGCTCCCTGGCGTTAAATAAAACTTTCAAACACATGAAAACAAGTCCAGTGGGAATCAGGCCTTGCTCAGAGCTCAAAGACTATTAGTTTAGTTAGATGAAGAAGGAAACTTCAGGAAAGAAAGTTACAAATCTGATATTCTGGAAACTTTTAGTTTTATCTACATTAAGCCTTGGAGGAGCAAGCATTCTGGCAGATTTGCTAAAGAGGTTCACAATTTATGGATAAGTCCTAGGTCTTTCATAATGACTTCTGGTGTTAGAAATAAAGTAGTATTTGGTTCTAACATAGCTCTACGCTGGCTTGTAGAGCTTCTCAGGCAGTAAATTTTTCATGAAGAGCAGCGCAGGGTGGAAGGGGCCCATCTGTAGTCAGATAAATAGCTTAGAGCAGGGGTTGGCAAACTACTGTCTGTTACCTGTTTGGTACAGCCCACAAGCTAACCACATTTTATAGTGGTTGAAAAAATTATAAAAATAACATTTTGTGATATGCAAAAATAATATAAAATTAAAATGTATTGTCTCTAAAGTTTCATTGGAGGACAGTCATGTTTTTCAGTTTATGTACTGTGTGTGGCTGCCTGCATGCTACGATGACAAAGCTGAGTATATCTGACAGAGATCCTAAGGCCTACAGGGCCTAAAATATTTCCTAACTGGCCTTTATAGAGAAAGTTTGCTGATCCCAGGCTTAGAGCTTTAAGGGGCTGTGGCAATATTGGCAGCAAGGAAAATTCCTACCTAGAAATTTCATCTCCTTAGGATGTTATTTAAAATGAAGAAACTCAGAATTTCATTTTGAGGCCCACACGGTGATGCTAATTGACAAAGCTGGAGAGATCTGATCTCTGTCAATGCCTTATCCTTCTTATGTTTACAGTGGTGGTTTGAGACATGACCCTAGCGTCATTTTAGCACCTGTAGTTCAAAAGCCAGAGGAAAGATGACAGAGTAGGATGACAAAGTAACAACTTGGAGATGCATACTTTTTAATATTCTGTAGATTTCAATTATCTATGTTATTTTTAGCCATTTTCTAATCTTGTACCTCAACTATTATGAATGGTTGAAAAACAGGTTATGATTTATTTTTCTCTTTCAGAGTATTAGAAACTTTCAAGTCCTTTAGGGAACAATATAAAAGGGACTTGGGAGAGTAGGTGTTGGAAAGACCCCAAAAGCATAATCCAGTTTATTATTAAAGGATTAGAAAATACTTTTAAAAATATTTCCCAAATTTGCACTTTAAAATAGAAAAATAATATGATATTTAAAATGTATAAGAATCCAGTCTTAAACTTTAAATAAGTCAAATGTGAGCCTCTCAGAATCCTCGCAGAAGCCCCCTCTCAAGAGGTAGTCTTGTTCTCAGTTTGAAGGGTATGTTTGTGCACACCCATGTGCACTTTAAAGATAAAATCCTACGTGAGCTCATACTCACACTCTCCATTTCAATTCAGGACGATAAGGTTTTCACATGGGCTCTCTTGCCTTACGCCTGTATCTCTTTTCCCTCATACTGAGCCTCTAGTTCTCAATAAAACCATAATTGATAGAATATCTTATCATTGCTCATTTGCTTTATCTCACAGTATACAAAAGCACAGCAATCTCAGAATATGCATATCAATATACCTCCAACAATGTGACAACTAAAAATAGTTTAAAATCTTTTTGTGGTTCTTTTTGTCCCTAGTGTAGATTCTACTAGAGTGTTTTCTTAAATTTTTAAATTTTTTGTAGTCATACCATTAACCCAGTGATATACGTTTAGGTTTCTTTGTTTTATTTGTATTTTTTATTTTTTGGAATTTTAAAAAAGTATAATTTTCTTATATGACTATTTAATAAATAATTTACATGGTTTCAAGACAAATCTATAGAACACAGCCTATTCAGAGGTGTCAAAATTCTATAGTGATCCTCCACCCTATTTCTTTCCTCTAAGTAACCATTAAAAAAAAGCATTGTTCTCCCATTATCTATTTTTATATAGACATGTATCTGCTTATATTTTCTTCTTTCTCTTTTTCTAAAATTTTAACATACTCTATACATTTTCACCTTGTTTTTTTGCATAACAATGTATGTTAACGTTATATTACATATATGTACATCTGTACTACATAAGTACATAATATATATGTAATGTATCTATTAATGCATTTGGGTTCAGTTGTGTCATATTGTTTTACTTAAATAGATATACAGGTATTTTATATAACTAATTGTTTATTGTGTAGTCTATTTTATTAGCAACCTTTTTCTTTGTATCTTTTTTTTTTTGGTAACTAGCAAGAATTCATATTCTTGCTCTGTTTTCCTTTATGCTAATATCTGTTAAAAACTCCTACTTCCCCTGTTTCTAATATTTAGGTCCCCTACTCTGAACAATATTTAACTAGTAACTTATTTTTTTCCTCCCCCTACTTCTTTTTTCAGCATTTGAAGTAATATCCCTTTAATCCCAGTTAATAAACATAGATTATCAGCAACTTTATTCTACTTATCATCTTTCTCCATTCTCCCTCCATTTTTGAGAATTGTATCTCATCTGCCTTGTCAGGTAATATAGTCATTACATACTGTATTTTCTTCTTATAACTATGGTTTAGTCTTAGTTCTACAAATAAATATATTTTTAATGCCCACTGATGCTTCTTATATCAGTGTCTCTCCAGTGTTTTGGTTGTCTGAAGATCATTCTCTACCTGGTTCCTCAAGAAAGGCTAGTGGGACCAATATTCCTCGTCTTTTGCATGAACATGACAGTTTATGGCCTTCATTAACGAAAGTCAGTTTGACTTGATATACAGTCCCTGCCTTACATTTTCTTTCCTGCCTTATCTTAAATATGTGGTTATTTTACTGTCTCCTGGAATAAAGTGTAGCTGTCAAACTCTCATGACAATCTAATATTCTTTCCCATGTAAGTGACTTAGTCTTTTTTCTGGAATGATCAAAAGATCTCCTTCTTTTTCCTTTGTTCTTATTGTCCCTGATCAAAGGGCAGAAGGGGATCCCCAGTTCCCAGAGGAGGATTATCTGGATGTGTTGCCTTCTTGTTTCTTTCACTTACAGATGATATGAAGGGACAGAAACAAAGTGGCATCAGTCCTTTGAAACATTACTCATTTGCTCCTCTTGTACCTCATGCTTCCTTATAATGAGGAGTCCTTGGAGTCCAAGACTCTCCCTGCACTAAATTCTAGTGAGCTTGTCAGTGGAATAATTTTTGAATTGTCAAAAGCTCTGCTGATAACCTTAGGAGCAGAAAGGAGTAAGTTCATGGTGTAATGAAATATGAGGACTATGTGGGTTTCCCTTCACTATCTCAACAGTCCCATCCAGACAGCTGGCACTTGCACTATTTTGATACACTCAATGCTACAACTGAATGAATGTCACACTTAGTACTCTCTGTAGATGTCCTACAAGATGCATTTCTTTAAAAAATCTTCTACCTTTGCATCTTGGACATATTAGTCACTTTTTTATCTAGGTTTGGTACAGAATGAGACTTTCTGAAGTATACTTTTGTGTACTTAGTTCATCTCTCTTCTCCATCTTCACCTTCCCCTACTATCTGGGCTTTCTTCTAAGCAATCTGACTAGCTTTGGGAAAAAGAATATTATGACATTCAGGGCTCCTTAAGAAGTCAAACATATCATGAACTGATTAGTTCATCTTAGTAGTTGTTACCCAAATAACCAACAACTTAAGTTCTCATATCAGTCTTTTAGTCTATCTTAAGGAAAACAAAAAGATTTATGCAAAGGATATATATATATCTATATATATATCTCATATATATATGAGAGAAATATATATACATATATGTATACCTATACATATATATGTGTGTTATACACACACACACACACACACACACACACACACAGGGGCTTGTATTGGCTGAGAAAACAGGTGCATATTGAAATGGCTATGGCTCATAACTTAGTTTGCTAATTCCCTTAATCTTTCATAAATACAACTATATTTGTTATGGAGATTCTTACAAAGTAGATTATGCAGTTTCTGTAATAAAGTAAAAGTGAAACATAATTTCAATAAGGTTTGCTAAAAAAACAAACCAAAAATCACCTGGAAGTTAAGGGTAGCCACCAGATGAGAGGCAGGCTACTTGAAAGTAAAAATACTATGGAAAGCAAATGGCAAAAGCTAGTAATGATAGTCTCTGCTTTACTTATTTTGAGGCTGGAATGATTTGGGGAGCCATCCAGTTTATATCTGTCATTATACCAATGAGGCAACCAGGGTCTAGGGAGTGATTTGCCTAGATCACACAATTAGTAGATTTGGGTTTAGAACTCAGGGTTCTTTGCAACTAGTACAGGACTTCTTCAAAATAGCTATTTTTAATTTTTAATTTTGTTTATGTATTTATATATTCATAAATTGTTAGAGCCATAATGAGTCTTAGAAACCATCTAATTCCAGCCTACCATTTCCCTACCAAACCCTCATCTTACAGGAGAAAGTAAAGCCCAGATACAGAGAAGGAATATGATAGCACAGCTTCTTAGTAAAGAAACATCTTTTTTATCATCTCCAATGAAGATAGAGTTAGTATAAGGGATTGCATAGATGAAATGAAAGTAAACTTTTTGGTAACCAAATTAAAGTCTGCTTTTAAATAAAATCTATTGATTTAATAAAATAATCTGTTGACAACAACCACGAAAAGGGGTGATTTTTAACAACTAATTTTTTCAAATTATAGAAGTAGTCATCACAAAATTCTTTTCACTAGGAAGCTGTGTTCCTGCTTTTAAAATGTTATTCATTTATCCACTGCTTCTAAGAGGAAACATTTATACTACAAAACAATGTCAAACAAACCAGTGAGTTTGAGTAGCAGTTACTCACAACTGACTTATACTTGTAATTTGTCCTCCTTTTTTTCTTGCTTGTTCTTGTTTCTATCTGTGTATGAAGAATACTTGTTCCCTGCCTCACAATTTACTAAAGTTTATTCAGAGGCTGAATGATGCGTACTTTGCATGAGACCTTTGCTCTAGTCACAATGGTTAGACTTAAGAAACTAAACACAATAGTTTTTCCCCCCAGTGGTACAGTTTACTTAAGTTGCTAATAGCAATATAAAACCTGAAATGTATATTACTATTGAAAAGAAAAATTAGGAGGATTAAGTCAAATAAATAAAAATAAACTAAAATCTAAAAGCTTTCAAAAAGATTAGAGTTATTTTGTTTTTCCAAAATGGATTGCATAATATATTTTTGTTCTCAAGTTAAAATTAATGATTTATAATTCATCTGCAATTATATTATCTAAAGTTTTCATTTATTAAGTACTTTGTGGAAGCTACAAATATTGATACGTTGTCTTTCAGTAATTTATAATATTATCTGCATAAATCTTTAGAAAAATATTGTGACAAGGAGTTACAAAGGTGCAGTAAGACATGATGTATACATGAGCAAACTGATGAGCAAGGACAACTTTAAATATTTTGTTTCCTATAAATTAGATTTGATTTTAATGGAGTTGACATTTTCTCCCTAAACACAGGTTTTTTCCTAGGTCTATATTTAGAAAGAGAGAAAAAATGTAAATTTAAATAACAATTTTTATTTAATTTTCTCTCTGACGTGTATATTATAGGACGGTTTAAATGAAACATGGCAAGTTACAGTGACTGGAAGTCTTGACTCAATAAATTAAGTAAGACTAATAAATTAAATGCCACGTACCAATATAAACTCTCTATGTGTATTAACTCACCAAATCTTAATAATAAACCTAAGGTCTAGGTCATATTAATAACCTCATTTTGCAGAAGAGAAAACTGAGGCATGGAGAATTGAACTGATTTACCCACAAGCACACAACTGGCAAGTGGCAGGGCTAGGATTCGAGCTAAGCAGCTTCCAGCAAACACACTGTAACCATTACATTATGACAGTGGTTCTCCAAGTGTGGCCTCCATGTCAGCAGCATAAACGTCACATGGAAAAACACTGGAAATCATATTCCCAGGCTGTACTTCAGACTTACTGAATCAAAGTGTTTTGACCAGCCCTCCAGATAATTTTGATACACACTGTCTTAGTCTGTTTGGGCTGCTATAACAAAAATGCCATAGACTGTGAGTGGCTTAAACAAGAGATGTTTACTTCTCACAGTTCAGGAAGCTGGGAAGCTCAAGATCAAGGTGCCTGCAGATTCAGTTTTTAGTGAAGACCTGCTTCCTGGTAAACAGAAAGCTATCTTCCCGCTGTGTCCTCACATGGCCAAAGAGCAGAAAGCTAAAGCAGGCTCTCTTGTTTCTTCTTCCAAGGGTACTAATTACATTCATGAGGGCCCCACCCTCAAGACCTAACTGTCTACAAAGGTCCCACATCCTAAAACCATCACACTGCCGGTTAAGATTTCAACATATGAATTTTGGGGGACACAAACACTCACTCCATAACAGATTAACATTTGAGAACCACTGCCTAGATAAAGCATTCTTCTCTCCCTTGTTCAGAGGCCAACAGTATGGTGGTAGAGACAGTCATGCAAACACGTAACTGCCATCCACCCAGGTAAGTGCGTTAAAAGAGGAATATATTAGGTATAGTAATGATGCAAAGGAGAATGTGAAGCAAAAGAGAAAGCTTTACTTTTTTGAGCACTGAGAAATTTGCACTCTAGTTTCAGAGACAGAGGAAGGGAACTCAGTTCAGCACTGATAGAGCAGGTTGTTTTGCTTATCTAGAGTTTGGACAAATTCCTCAAATGACTTTCAGTAGTTCTGAACATTTTGGCAGAAGTAACATAATCATTGAAGCTACCCTCTATCTTGCCCATCTTCTGGCTATGACTATGTCTCTCACACGTATATTATTCTTGGAAATGATGGTTACTAACAGTCAGAAGAGATCTCTTATAGATACCAAGGTAATGATGTACTCTGTCTAGAAATGGTACTCATTTTATTTATCTATTAAAATCTAAAGTAATGCTACTAAAACTACTATCTCTTGCTTTAGGATGTAACAAAACTGAGCATTACAAGACACTGTCCTAGTTTGTAATGCTTAAGTCACTTAATTCATTTGGTGAGTCATCCCTTATTTTTCAGGGCACAGTATTTTAGAAATCCTCACAATAAGCTTCCAGGCTAAACAAATTCTTTGCACTTTTCATTCTGCTGGAAACAGGGATTAGGCATAAAGTAAACAACATGAGCTGTCTACTCTTTGTAACATCTTTGAAGCGATGGCCCTGATTTGCACCACTGTTTTCAATCACTTAAAAGGCAATAACTTAATTATGCCATCCTTTATATAAGAACTGCCATTGCTTTCAGTTCACTTCCAGGCCTGACACAAGTAAATCACTTCAATAAAATCCCTTTTTTCTCCCTCTTAGAGACGAGAATAAGTAATGATGGCAGTGATCTTCCAAGGACAAAATGAATATAATGTACTTTTCATAGAAAAGCGAAATATTTCACAAGGCAGTGATTCATTGTGTTATTTAAACAATGATTTTTCTTGTGTGTATGTGAAAAATGTTTAAATGATTTTATATAAGGATATTTTTAGGGAGGCAGATACTGCACTCTGCTTTTGAAATTAAATGCTTGGATCAAGTAGTTTATGTGCCTAGGATGGGCAGAGGAATATACCTTAGAAATAAACCATCCATAACTTCAGCCCACTCATTCTTTTATCAAAGTGAAAATATTTCTAGGATATTTGAAGCAAATTCTTTCCTCATGTGAGAATAACCAGCCAATTCTTTTCTAAGTTCATTTTAAATATTAACAGTATGACACATGGCTCAGACTAAAAGGATATCAGCTTAAATGTATGTTATACTCATCATTTTATTAAGGGTTGCTCATCTCAATTGACTTTTTTCTTAATGATTCAACTTATCCAAAAAAGACAGTCACTTTCTAATATTGTAATGAATTAAGTCCTTGAGTAAGTGACTCAGCTGTTAAGACTGCAGGGGTCCAACATTACCAGAGTGTGGGCATATAAAGATTAAAATACATGGCAGTTGGCAAATAGATTAATTAGGACCCATGTCATGACAAATTATCCTTTCCATTAACTTTTGTATTTAATATATTTACTTGTACCTCTTAGCAAATGATAAAATATTTTCATTTCAACAAGTCCAACTCAAGGGATTCAACAAGTTTGTTCAGGGATTTTTTAAAATAGGTTATACTTTTAAACAGGTGAAATGGACTCACTAACACTTAACATTTTATCTTTTATGGTAGATATAATTTTATAACAGAACTGCAAATAACATCCTAGTCAGGTTTTCTGCTGACTTTAACAGTCAATCACTGAGAAAAATGCCCCTGTTTGGATCACACTATTCTGAATTAGGATTATTCAGATGGGTAAAATAAATTGGAGAAAAGTGTCATCTAAGAGAATAATTTTTTTACCTGCTTTAGATATACTTTTATACGGCATTTATATTTACTGAGTACCTCCTATATGCCAGACACTGTTTTGAGCAGTTCAAATGCCTTATCTTGTTTAATCCTCGTAGTTACAGTTCTTATCACCATCTGCTGCTTTATTTTTATTTTTCCATAGCACTATCATCATCATCTAATATGCTACATATTTTTCTCATTGTCTCTCTCATTCTCATTCTCATTCTCTTTCTCTCTCTCTCTTTCCCTCTCTCCCTCCCAGCTCTAGCCTCTTCTTTTATTAGGTAGGGATTTTTATGTTTTGTTTGCTATTGTTTCCACAATTCCTAGAATATTGCCTTGTTCATAAAAGGTGCAGAATAGGTTTTTTTTTTTTTTTTTTGATGAATGAATGACTTCCCAATTTACAGATGAAAAGTTAAGGAAGTAACACAACTAGAATGTGAAAATGGTTTTATGTGGTCCACACACTCATCTATCCATTCAGCCATTCAGTGAATGACTTTTAAAGCCAATGATATTTCCAACTGACCACATTGCTTCCAATGCATTTTACTACACTGATATAAAAATTAGCATGATAATGACACGCTTTTATCAATTCATTATAAGTTCCCTAAGTATCAATGTTAGACTATCAGTTCTTCTCTTTTTACTCATTGGTAGGTTACCATTTCTCATGGTATTTTATAATTCGTAATTAATTTTGAATAAATATGCCCAAAGTTCAAACAGTGTAGAGGTGTATATGAGAAAGGTAGCCACCACACACCTCCACTCCTAAACTTGCCTGCCCAGGAGAACCACATAGGGAGCTTTGACAGTTACTGAAGCCTATGTCTTACCCCCATATATTGTGGTTTACCTGGTCTGTGGGTATGGCTTGGTTTTGGAATTTTTAGAAGATCCTCAGGAGGGACTTTGCTTCAGATAAAGGTAAAGCAACAAGGACCAAGTATAATCTCTTGCTTTAAATAACTAAGAAACATATAAAATACATGAAATAATTTTTTTAATGATACTGAGCACAAGGCGACAAAAGAAAATAATCCTCCAGGGATGGGAAACAAATGAGATGAGCCCTATGATCACCCCAGCCTATAGTCTGAGAGAGTATCTAGAACTTGGCACAGGGAGAACAGAGGCAAAGCCTGGCAAACTCCTTGAGCTGAGCAATCAGAGCTGAGAGTTCAATGAGACCAAACAGTGAGAATCCACAGGATAGACCACAGGAGAGGAGAACTCTAAAGATCTACAGGGGGTCCCTCTTGAGTGTTCAGCTGAGACCTGACCAGCACATACATGTGAGGAAACTACCAGAGATGGGGTGGGGGGAGGCACCTGAAAAGACTGGAGGAAACAGTTCACACAGGGATAAAAATAATACCTGTTCTAACAAAATGGACTGGAAAATCTTGTGATTTGCAGGGCATCTGATAGAATACTCAGAAAGGTTTTGCTTCAGTAATGAGAAAAAAATTAGACCTAGACTGAACAGTGTTCCAGTCCTACCTAATATATCTTGAAAGCAGGACCCCAAAAGATCATTTATTTCCAAGTAATTTAAATGTATCCCAGAACAGAGCTCAATAATATTTATAAAAGTATACAAATATCCAGCAACCAACAAGATAAAATTCACAACTGGCATCCAGTTAAAAATTACCAGAAATGCAAGCAAGTAGAAAAATATAACCCATGATGAGGTGATAAATTAGCCAATTGAAAATAACCCAGGATTGACACAAATATTACAATTAGAAGACAAGGACATTCAGTTATTATAACTGCATTCCATATAGTCAAAAATAACATTGGGACATGGAAGATTTCCAAATGATCCAAATCAAAATTCTAAAGATGAAAACTACAATGTATAAAATGAAGGCTTCACTGGATGGGACTAATGGAAGATTAGATACTGTAGATGAAATGATTAGAGAACTTGAAGGCATAGCAATAGAAACTATCCAAAATGAAATACAGAGAGCAACGAGAAATTTTTAAACATGAAGAATATCAGTAAGTTGTAGGTAAACTTTAAGCAGTCTAATATATGTGTAATTGGAGCCCCCAAAAGGTAGATGGGGAAGTAGGAGAAGAATTATATTTGAAGAAATAATGTTCAATTTTTTCCCCAAATTTAATGACAACTAAAAACACACAATTCAAGGAGGGCCAACAAACCCAAGCTCAAAAAGCATGAAGAAGATAGCACCAAGGTGTATCATAATCAAATTGTTCAAAACCAGTGCTGAAGAGAAAATATTGAAAGCAACCAAGGAATCAAAGACATATTACACAAGATAAGGATGACAGCAGATCTCCTATCAGAAACAAAGTGAATGAGGAGACAGTGGAGCAACATTTCTATAAGTACAGGAAGAAAAAAAAGAGTCTATCAACCTAGAA
The DNA here is from genome assembly GCF_009834535.1 of Camelus ferus. Classification (NCBI taxonomy): domain Eukaryota; kingdom Metazoa; phylum Chordata; class Mammalia; order Artiodactyla; family Camelidae; genus Camelus; species Camelus ferus. The sequence goes on from NC_045702.1 coordinate 37,577,526, forward strand.
TTCTATACGCAGCAAAAATGTTTAAGTAAATTGAAGACTTTTTTTTTCAGACACACAAAATTGTACCACAGATATGTTAAAAGAAGTCCTTCAGATAGAAGGAGAAGTATATCAGATGCCAATCTAGATTTATACAAAGGAAGGAAAAATAGTGGGAATGGTAACTACAAGAATAAGTAGATTGAATTTTTTTCATAATAGTCAAATCTTTTAAAAATGTAATTAACTGCTTAAACAAAAATAACAATAACAATATAGTGAGGGGGTTTATGTAAAAGTAAAATGTTTGACAAGAATGGTGCAAAGGTTAGAAGACAGAAAAAGGAACATTATTGTGAGTCTTACATTATACTTAAAGTGATATATCACTTGCCAAGTGCATTGTGATAAGTTAAAGATATTTACTATAAACACTAAGTCAACCACTAAAAATCAAAAGAAAGTTGTATCTAACAAACAAATCAACAAAGAGGTCAAGTGAAATCATAAAATATAACCTAAAAGAAAGCAAAAAATAGGGAAAATATTTTTTGGACAAAGATGCAGTATTAATAGTGGTTATTCAATTAAATAGTGGAAATGGGGTAGTCTTCAAAAAATTGTGCTGGAGTAGTTGAATATCAAGAGCAAAAAAATAAACACACATCCATACCTCATGCTATATGCAAAGCTAAGACAAATTTTAGATCATGTGAAACCTAAAACTATAAAAACTTCTAAAAAATTAAGAGAAACTTTCATGGTCTTGGTTTAGACAACAATTTTTGGGTAGTACCACAAAAGCATCCATAAAATTACAATGAGTTGGACTTTATGAAAATTAAAAACTTCTGCTGTTTAAAAGACACCATTAAAAGATGAAAGACAAGGCACAGCCTGGGAGAAAATAGTTGCCCGTCATATATCCTATAAGGAATAATGTCTACAATATATGAAAAAATCTTGAAACTCAAAAGCAAACAACAATAATTTTTAAATGAACAAAATATTTGAAGAGTTTATGAAAGCTGATATATAGAAGCAAATAAGCACAAAAAAAAGATGAGAAACATTTCAGTAATTAGGGAAATGCAAATTAAAACTATGATGAGATACTAGTATACGTGTATTAGAATAGCTGAAATTAAAAAGATTGACCATACTAAGTGTTGGTGAGAATGTGGAGGAATGGAACTCTCATATACTGTTGATGGGAGTGCTAAATGATACAACTGATTGAAAAATAGTTTGTCATTTTCTTAAAAAATTACACATATACCTACCATACAATCCAGTCATTCTATTCTTAGGCATTTTCCCAAAAGAATGGACTCATATGTCCATTTAAAAATATACATGAGTATGTATGGCAGCTGCATGTGTAACAGTTGAAAACTAGAAACAAGGCAAATGTCCATCAACATGTGAACAGGTAAGTTATAGCATATCCATACAACAGAATGCTACTCAGAGTAAGAGAGGATGAACTATTGATATATGTGTCCAACACAATGAATCTCAAAATAATTATGCTGAATGAAAGAAGCCTTTATAGATAAAAAGGTACATATAAGGTATGATTTCATTTTTACAAAATTTTAGAAGATGCAAACTAATCTGTAGGAACAGAAATCATACAAGTGGTTTCCTTGGAAAAGTTTGTTGGGGTGGGAACCAGGGACCATGAGGGGCATGAAGAAACTTCTGGAAGTGTTAGATACATGTGTTATCTCACTTGTGGTGGTGATGGTGTCACTGGTCATCACATAAGCCCAAACTGATCAAATCGTATGCTTTAAATATATGCCACTTACTATATGTTAATTTTACCTCAAAATACATATATTTAAAAGAGCCCTAGGTGACCCAAGTGTATTTGGGACAAATTTGGGAATCAAGACAAATCTGGGAATCATCACTCCATTTTCTCAGGTACCTGGTTCCACCCTACAGAAACAACCTCTTCTACGCAGCTTCTTTTTCTAGAAACTGGAACATTCTGGAAATATGCATATACAGGCATATATGAACATACATATTCCTTTTATATTTTAAATTCACAAATGGTGGCATACTTTATACACTGTTCTTAACTTTTTTCATTTACTGTATCTTGGAGATCATTCCATATCAATAAATATGGAATGGCCTCATGTTTAAAACAGCTGTATGTTAATCTATTGGATCTAGATTCTGTCTCATCCCAGTCATTTTGACTACATGAGATGATACTGTATGCTATTTTAAAACCTTTTGGGAACAAAGATATAACTTGGATAGTTGCTAGAATTATCTTTTTCTTTTAGGCATACCCTTAAGTCTTCATTCACATGCTACATGACAAAATGCTTTAATCTGTATGAGTATACAAGCTTTCTCGAACACCAAATTCACTATAAGTATTTTTTCACAAAGTCTGTACATCTATGTGAACTGTTGACAAGTATTATACTTTGAAAAGTTATTATGACATATTATTTGTTTGCCTTATCCCTCAATATGAAATTTGGTATTTGGTTTGTCTTTCATTTAACACAATTGTTAAAAATCCCTTTTTTGTCCTTTGGTGGTTAATTCAATGTTAGTCTTTAGCCCACAGCTTTTCTTGGAGATGTGTACTATATGAGCTTACCTGTTACCAACTTGCACTTTTGGTTAAACTCTTTATTTCCCCCCCTTAATGGCAGCAGGTCAAACTGGCCAATACCAAAATTTTTGTTTTTAGAGTTAACTGCACTCTTTAGTTTTTAGACTATGCTGCAAGAGAAAAACCATCTACAAAGACAATGCACCAATTTATTTTGGGGCCTAAATTCCTTAGTGGCCATTTATGTGTCCTTCACAGGTTTTGTAAATTTTCAGTCTAAAAGCAACAAGAATCTCAAAATGTCCATTATCGAGTCTATCCATATTTTGTCATATACTCTAGGTATTTACTATGTTTATTAGTAAACAGTGAGTCTTTGTATGACTAATTACTGAATGTGGGGCCAACATTTCATCAAATGTTCAGTCAGTGCAGTTTGTATCAGGTGAGTTTGTTCTGTATGCATTAGCTGATGCAGTCACAAGATTGCAGCTCCTGATAGTAAATGTACTCCATCATTTTTTTCACATCATTAAATTCCATGTTTCTATGGTCAGGTTTTATAGCTTCTTGTTTACCTCATTTTGTAGGATTTCATGGGATTGTCTCTGTCCTATCCAGTTAGGTTTCTTGTATTTGTATGCCTGAGATCATGTTTCTGAGGAGTCTACAATGAAATAAATGTATGTTTTGAACGTTGTCTTTCCCTGAAGTCGTTGCCTTTTGGTTGAGAAAATGACTTTAATGACTAGTAAATTATCTTTAATACTCCTCTCCTTTTTGGAGTACTTTTTAGTTTACTCAGGATGTATCACTCTCTAACCTAGGGAAAGTGTGGAGAGCCTGATTCAAAAGCATTCCTATGCCCGCTCACCCATCCGTACCTATGGAGGAGAAGAGGATGTGCTGGGGGATGAGGTTCAGACAACACAGAATCGAGGTAAGACAGCTTCTGGGCTGCTGTGCAACTGCTGGGAGCAAGAGCACCCAAAGGAGAATAAAGGCAGGAAGGTGAGGAGACCACTACTCCTCTGGGGAGAGACTGTATTTCAGAAGCCTCTTCAGGAAGGGACAGCCTGAGGCTGATCATTATTTTGCCTTTATGTCTTAACTGATTATGCTGCCAGAAGTTTTCCTGTGGTTTGTTTTCCAGTAAAAGGACATTGAGCCTCTGAGTCAGGGCCCAGGAGTTACTTGTCTGTGATCTACTATCAAAGAGCTATTGGACTTCAGGGGGCGGTCCCTTAGGCTTTCTGAATCTCAGTTTTACAATCTGGAAATCAGGGAATGTATCTGTTTTACTTACATCAGGAATATTTAGGATCAATGACTAGAATGAAAAACACTTTTAAAAAGGAGATTCTCCTAGTGAAGTGCATTGTGTAGAGGTGGTGGCCCTGGTGGTGAGAGTAGGGGAGTTCTAAAACGCTCATCTTTTTGCAAGGAGACAGGAGCCCTCTGCATCTGGGAGGCCAGAGAAAAGAGACCAGAGGCACGTGCCTGGGCACAGGAATGTTCGTATGGGGAGGGTCTCTGTCATATTTTTATGTCCATTGTATGGAATAGCATAAACAGTCAAAACACAGGACATCTCTTATAACTAAATCCAAATGAGCTACTAGTAATCATACAATTGGGAAATTCAGTGTCAACTCTTGTTTAAACTTCTAGATGTTGTGAGGTAAGAAAGACTCTTGCAACTTGTCAAATGTTTAATAAAAAATTATGGAAGCTAACCTATCATTCCTGATAGTTCTTAATGATGTGTTTATTATACACTAAGTATTAGATAAATATAATTACATATATATTTTATTTTGTTTTATGACAATTTATTATTTTCTACTGATCTGGCTTCTAAACTTTGCTCAGGACTATGCTATTTTCATAAATGCATTATTTATTTTTTATAACTTGGTAATGTTTTTATATCTGGTAGGGAAAATCTATCCTTGTTACAATTTTAAAAATCTTAATATTCTGTTATAATTTGTCCTGTTAATTTTGAGAATCAAGTTGAAGGGGGAAAAACATTAGCATTTCATTGGCTTTACACTAAATCAATAAAATAATTTGGAAATAACTGCCTTTTAAAAAACATTCTATTTTTCATTCAAGATATGGCATATGTCTTCAATTATTAAAATCTTTCCTTACATCTCTCAATAGAGTTGTGTGAAAAACTTCAAGTAAGTATCATGCATTTCTTTTTAGAGTAATTTCTAAGGATTTATTATTTATTTTTGGCAGTGCTTTTTATTGTTTCCACATTTCAACTTCCGAGTATAGTTGACATATTAAAATGCGTTTGGATTTTGTTTGTCTTAAACATAATGAACAGAGTGAATGTTCTCATTCTACTCCCCTCACCCCAAAAAGAGAGAGAGAGAAAGAGAGAAAAGAGTTATAGAAGTTAAAAAAAGAAAAAAAAAAAAAAAAGAAAAACACTCTTGTGGTGTCTCACAGCAGCTCTGGAAACCAGGTAGCTTTGTTGACGCCTGTCTGTCCAGCCTTACTTATGGCGATGCTAGAGACGTTAGAAGAGATATCAGCTATTTGGAACTCCTTTAAAGGGAATCAGGTCATTACCTTCAGGAAGGGTGCAGGTGTTCTGGCCACTTTCGGGGAGTATGCAAGTCATCTAATGAACTAAGACTTTTTCTATTTAAATTCCCTCTTCTATATATGGTATAAATGGTATCTGGAAAGGTAGATATGCTTATGGTTGACCTGTTTCTCTTTCTAAACTGAAGATTATATTTTTTTAAAAAATAAATCGACCCTTATAGACAATGTAATTCTTGATTTGCATATTGAAAGTTTCCAGTCTAATGAGTTGCTTTTCCTTTCAGGATCAGCTTTTACAACATCTGATAATCTGTCTCTCAGCTCCTGGGTATCATCTTCATCCAGTTTTCCTGGATTTCAGCACCCACAGTCCCTGACTGCTCTTGGCACCAGCACAGCATCCATAGCGACACCCATTCCTCACCCCATACAGGGCTCTCTGCCACCATATAGCCGACTTGGGATGCCTCTGACCCCATCGGCCATTGCCAGCTCCATGCAGGGGAGTGGCCCGACATTCCCCTCATTCCACATGCCCCGCTACCATCACTACTTTCAGCAGGGGCCCTATGCTGCTATCCAAGGACTGCGCCATTCCTCTGCTGTGATGACGCCATTTGTATGACTCTTCTAAAGATAGGAGAATCCAGATCCAGAATGTGCAAAAATGGGTATGGAAATATAGGACAGGGTTGGGTGGGTGGGATGTGGGGTGTTGGAGCAGGGGCTCTCCAGGAGACATGGGACCTATTCAAGAGGAGAGCTGGACTCACAATAAAACCTACCACTGAGGGAAAGCACCATGGACCAGGATTCATCTGCAGATGGGGGACAGCTCTTGGGTTCGAGAGAAAATCAGTGTAAAGTTCTTAGCTAGCCTAAGTCCTGCAACTAATAGGATATCAATTTAACCAGAAAGTTTAATAATACAAGGCAGATGAATCTTAAGGTGCATTATTCCTAGTGGTTAAAAATGCTGTGTTGATGCAGTAATGTATAAAAAAAATCAATGTGTATAGGTTTTCTTCCTACTTCCCACAGATTACAAGAACCTTCAAAGAGGCAATACTATATAACATAGCTACCATAATGCATAATGACTAACTTAAGTCCATTTCTCCCTGTAGAAATGAGAGCCAATAGAGAAATATTTGTAGTGCTGTAGTTTAAGCATGTTTAGTTTTCCTTTGTGTTAGTTTGCTGGAGAAGGAGCTGAGATAATGCTAAAGCACCCTATTTTGTGGATGAATAGGTGATAATGACTTCATAAAGTTCTTTTTGTAATATTGAAGGGCCAGTACCTGACAAGTTCATTTTCACAGTCTTATCTTCTTTCTTCCTAATTCTCTTCCTTGCAATTACTTGACACTTATGTAGGAAAAATCTTCCATATACAATTATGAAGCAAGAAGCTCTATATGTTATATTGTAAAACTGAGGTTTTATTTTTCTGGGCTGCATTCTAAATATACCACTGACCTTATTCACTGAGGAACACTTTAAAGTCTCTACACAATGACATGTGAGACTCACAGCTACAATAAAATATGGTTGCCCTATTCTGAAAGGAATTTTTCTGCCATGGGTACCAAAAGCTCCTTCATTTTTACTTCAGCTTTGGGAGACCTTACGGATGTTAAAATGCACCAGGCCAAATTCTCATTCTCAATAAATCTGCTTTGTTGTTTGATTATCTGCTGCCACTGACTGACAAGGATTTATGAATGACCATTCTAAATGCCCATACAGCCACCACTTGACCTATGGTTATGAAAAGTTGTATGTCCACATATCTGATTTGTCCTTTTTTTCTTACTGTGTTATATTCAGTGACTCTACCATTTTTATAGATCCATAATATGAAACTGCATCTTCACTCAGTGACACCCTGACTAAACATTGGCAGTGCTTATAAGTAAATCTAAAGCATTTATCGACTTTATTTTCAACTCATGCTATCTTCTTAAGCCTTCTTTTAATATTTATAATAGTAATTAACTATATTGTAATTATATATAATATCTGTATTATTTTTGAGCCATATATATCTAATAAGCATTTACAATCAGAGAAGTACATTTGGAATTTTGCAACAGTGCATTTCCTTAATAACAGAGATTTAATGAAGCTTATAGTCCTTCAACTCTAGACATAATACATTCTAGCTACAAGATTTAACCTGTCTTCTTCACAAAGTTCCCCAAAACTCTTAATTTAATTTTTATGTAATATTCATTCTACTCTGTTCTGACTACAAAATATTGATTCTATTCAAAAAGATGGGAAATCTTGCTGCTGAGAGTAGAGGTGTATTTGGAAGTAAATGTAATGTATTTATCACATCAGACTCAAGTGGGATTTTATTCGGCTGTTTTAATGTTAGGCTTTTCCATATCAAATGCTTTTCTTGGGCATTTCCAGCCTATGAAACAAGGCAAATGGCATAGCCTGCCTACGTGATGTCATTGTTGGACTTTGCAATTGTCTTTCTCCACTGCATCCCAAAGTTCAGTTACGGAGAGGCTCCAGCTGTGTTAACAGAACATCTCAAAGTCCTGTGGTAGACACTATAGGCTTATTTCTAACTTCTTGCATGTTATACTATAGTAGCCACAGGTAGTTCGTTTTCAAACACAGCACAGATGTGCATTTCTTTAAAAAAGCAGTTATGTATAATGTTTAAAGTAGATATCCGTAGAGCATGGACTAGGGATTTAATATTTAATAGTTGACCTGTTGTCAGTGCTCCTTTTAATACAGAGTACTGCTGCTTAAAGCAGGAATAACAAAAGTAAATACTATTTTACATGATGCTACTTAATACCCTGATAAACTACTGGCCTACTAAAGTGAATCCATATCTGGATTTTCTTTTCAATAAGAATGAAAGGATCATTTTAATGCTATTTTTACATTTGCCCAATTGGTGTGTCTCAAAGTAGGTTTATATATTTTTGTTAAATATGGTTTTATATCAGTATTTCCTGACTTCATAACTTTATTTTGAATTCATCAATATAAGACTAAAAATAAGTAGCACGCTTAGAGAAAAGCAAAGACTAAAACATCTTGGAAAAAATCATACCTGAAATTCTAAATTGGATACATTTTTAAAGTATTTGGTATTATTTGAACAAGAAAGAAGAAGCACAAGTGAAATGGAGCTTAACCTAATCAGTTACTCTAGTCATGGGAACCAGGGGTAGATATATGCACCACCAGGGTATTTCTGAGCTATTCTGCTTGTTGATAACTCCTTGGGTATTTAAGATTTAAACTCTAAAATCTCTTCTACCAAAAGCAATTGCAAAAACTAGATATTTAGTGGGAAAGCCAACTGAATAATAAAAGAGCATGAGTTATAGTATATTTGGAATAAAGTAAAGGTTCCTGCAGGCATATCACAGTATCAAAAAGCATGGCTAATGTGTAGTGCTGCTAAAAAGTGGCCCTGCCAGAATGGCTTTATCTAACCCAAAAGAATTAATTCATAACTTAGTAGGTTCTACATGTGTGATTTGTTTTTAAAATACGTATCAACAATACTAAGTTCAATTATTTCTTTTACTTAGTAACTCATCCCCCCTTCCTCTATCCAAACTTGGCAGTATAAAGGTAAACATATCCAGCTTGCATCTAACACATCACAAATTATTAGGTAACAAGCTCTATGTTAATTAATTTATATTGCATTGCTGGTCCTTTTGAGTTTATAACAATGGCATGTTGTCTGAAAGGCCTACCACCATTTCTAGTAGTTGGACACACAGAGGAGATATTAAGAAGCTTCCTGATGATGCTTCATCATCTAGCATCTGTGTAGGAGTCATACTCACTTCTGGGGTATTCCAAAACCTCCTCTCCCCACCCTTACCCACATCTCTGTCCTTGCACTTCTCCAGCCACAATATCCCCACCCTGGGGGTAAAAAAAGGAAATCCTCCAAAAGCCCAAGAAATAAGTATTCTTAGAAGCAAAGCATACTTATCTCATACTGCCTATGAATTTTTCATAGTGGTATTAGGATATTTATCCCAATTCTGACTTTCACGTTAGCTTTTCAGGCTGTCCTGCTTATGTTTAAGCTGAATTATATTGAGAAAAATGAGCTTCAAATAAAGTAAATGGAGTGACTTTACCATTCCACTGAAAATGAATTCAAACTCAAGCCATGACTCAGTAAAGTTAAAGATTCAGTTATGTAATTTGCAAGATCAAATATGGCACGAAAGACAATATTTTTACTCACTCTTACATTGACTAAGTAAGGAAAACTATTTTCATTATTAAGTGTGTATGGAATTAATTATTACAAACAAAACAATATTATATTCTAAATCTAGACTGGACAGAAATAAATAAAGCACTGAACAGAAAAGATTTTCAGCTGGCTCCTTTAGAGAGCTGGACTTAGGTGGAGGACGGATTTTATAAATTTTTATATTATTTCAGAATGTAAGGATTTTATGTAAACAAGGAAAGGGAAGGTTAAAAACTCTTAAAATTTTATAAAATCGTAACATTATTTCTTCACTACTATTCGATGCCAGTAATAAAATATTCCAATGCTTAGCTTTCTGCAGCATGCTTAACTATGCAGAGGTTCATTTATAAATATTTGATAGGCAAATAGTCCGTAAGTATTTTCTGGCCCTTGTTTCTCTGTCCCTCTATTAGATAAGTTCCAATCCCTCCCCTGATTATAAGAACATTTTGGTGAAATAGTACATCTGGACAAAAAATACAATTTGTTGTATTTTACTTCTGGTACATTAAAATCCTGTATTCAGTTGTTGTTTTTCTTAGTTTCAGAAACCTAAAAGAAGGTCTTCTATTTCCTAAAGGATAAAATTGGATATAGCCTCTTTAGTAGCCTTTATCACAGTTCTGCTGTTTGCTGTGTTCATTTGCTTAATGAATTGTGTGAGAACAGTCACTGTAATGAAGTGTGTGTGTGTATGTGTGTGTGTGTGTGTTGCGGGTGGGGGGAAGGGCATGGGAAATGTTTTATGAAAAAGAAGTTATAAGCCTAATACTATGAAGTAACATCTAATGAAGTTCTTTTTAAGTGCAATATATTTATTTCTGCTAGAAATGTATTATCAACATTATGTAATATTTGAAGCATTACATGTTATTTGTAAACAGCTTAAAATTATATATTACCCCAAATTGTACAGAAGTACAAATGTGTGGATAATAATTTCTTTCATTAAATATGGTGTGTTTTGATATATATGCACACATTTACACCTTTCATTATCTCACACACTTCGTGACTTTTGGTACCTGTTTCCTTACCTGAATAAAAAAAAAAAAAGAGGATTAGGTAAGATCAGGGGTCACAATTGGCCACGCCCAGGCCAGACACAGCCCTGAGTGCTACACAAGGTTTTGGTTTTGTCTTTAATTGCATATGAAAGTCTGTAGAGAAGACATTGCTCTCAAGTTGGCACCAGTTCCCATTTTCCTATACCCAGTACCTTTCACTCATTCACTCTACCTCATGAACCCCTAGAATCGTGGGTCTTTTTGCACCTCTCTGTACTGAATGATACTGAAGACTCCATAAAGCTTAAAGAACTCCTGCCTCTCATTCCAGTCATGAGCTCTTAGATGTGCTGTAATGATATTACACAAAGCAGGCTGACACAAAATAAGATTAGCCAAATTCAAAGTTTTAATCCTTCTTCCACATAATAGTCCTTCAAAACACTTGACATTATCAAACCTGCTTTCAGAAGTCTGCTCTATTACCCTTAATATTTTGTGCATGCCAAACACCAATCTTTTAAAAATCTTTTATTTGGAATAATTCCAAGCTTAGAGAAAAGTTGCAAGAATAGTATAAAGAAACTCCACATACTCTTTACTCAGATTCACCAATTGTTAACTTTCTGCCCCATTTATCATTTGCATTCATACTGAGGAGTGCAAGCATACATACACATACAAATTGTTCTTCTGAACATCTGAGAGTAAGCTTCACATATCATGCCCCATTATCCCTGAGTAATTCAAAGTATATTTCCTAAAACCAAGAAGATTCCACTAAAGAGCTACAGTACAGTTAGCAAGTTCAGGAAATTTAACAATCGTACAATATTGTATCGACCATCTGTACTTCAATTTTGTCAAATGACCCAGTGATGTCCTTTCTAGCATATTTTTTTTCCTTCAGTACGAAGGTTAGATCCAGTTCAGAATCACACATTTAGTTGTCATGTTTCTTTAGTATCCTTTAATCTGGTACTGATAGTTCCTCAGCCTTTGCCTTTTAAGACAAAAGAACTCCTATTTTTCAGTGGCTTATAATTTATTACTATCTTTAGTTATCTTGATGTTCAAATCATCCCAGATTTGGTCATTGGGAATCCCTTAAGTTGGATCCTGTGTCCTCTTGACATGCCCAAATTTACTTTTATTTCCCTTAGCACTTCTTAACTTTCTGGCTTAGTACATTGTTCCAGGCTCAACTTGTACCTTTCTTGCCCTAGCCCTGGAATCAATTTCTACCAGGACCCCAGATTCCTTTTAGCTGGGGAACTGCATTAGTAACCAATATCTGGGTGCCAGATGTGTTCATTGGGGATGTTTCTATACCTTTTCAGCTAACAGAGTTAGGAGTACATATACGTATATAAACCCACACATTCAAATATACGTATGTGTGTGAGTTTGTGTATAAAACGTATTAGAAATCATGAGTTTATGCGGATATCTCCAATTTCAATGTACTCCAATAGGGTCCTTTTCCCCATGCTTTGCCCCAGTTCATATCTGTATTTGCTTTCTTCCTCAGTGAGAATCCTGGCTACCAAGAGCATCAACATACTTATTTACTCAATTCTACCATACACCCCAAATAATTTCATATTACTTCTTTCATACAACTACAATAAACCTTCTACAAAGAGTTCAGGATTTGTTTCCAGTTGTTTCGTTCCCTATTCAACTAAGGGTAAATAGTTAAATGACATGTTTAGCAGTTACTTAGATCAGTTTTTTTTCTCTCCTATATAGTTATGCTATTCATTTGCAATACAACTGGGTTCATTTGTTCAGTTTGCTTACAGTTTTAAGGATTTTTTTCTCTAATTCTTACTGATTTTTTAAAAAATATGTAGAATATTAACATGCTTCCAAGAAAAACCATAGAACTAATAATCAAATATAACAAGATTATAGGGTACACGGTTAATATAAATAAGTCAATTGTTTTCTTATACACCAGAAATGAACAACTGGAATTTGAAATGAAAAATACAGCACCATTTATGTCCGCACCAAAAAAAGAGAAGAAATACTTAGGTATAAATATACTAAAATATGTACAAGATCTATCTGAGGAAAACTACAAAACTCTGATGAATGACATTAAAGAAGATCTAAAAAAATGGAGAGGTATTCCACGTTTGGGGATAGGCAGACTCAATAGTGACAATCAATTTGATCTATAGATTCAACACAGTCCCAATCACAGTCCCAGCAAGTTTTGTGGCTATCAACAAACTGATCATAAAGTTTATATGCAAAAGACCCAGAACATCCAACAAAATACTGAAGAAGAACAAAATTGGAGAATTGACAGTACTCAACTTCAAAACTTACTATAAAACTATATTAATAAAGACAGTATGGTATCAGTGAAAGAACAGACAAGTAGATCAACAAACACAACAGACAGCCCAGAAAATAAATCCATATAAATACAGCCAACTGATCTCTGACAAAGGAACAAAGTCGATTCAGTGGAAAAACAATAATCTTCTTTTAAAAATTATGCTGGAACAACTGAACATCCACATACAAGATAATGGATCTAGATACAGACTTGGCACCTTTCACAAACATCAACCCCAAACAGATCAAAGATCTAAATATAAGAAGCAAAGCTATAAAACTCCTAGAAGATAATGGAAGAAAATCTAGGTAATGTTGGCTTTTTAGATACAACATCAAAAGCATGATCCATTAAAGAAAAAGTTAGTATGATGGACTATATTCAAATTTAAAAACTTCTGGTCTACCAAAGACACTATTAAGAGAATGAAAAGATTAGCCACAACTGGCAGAATATATTTGCAAAACACATATCTGATAATTGGCTTGTATTCAAATATACAAAGATCTGTTAAAACTCATCAATCAGAAAACAAGCAATCCAGTTTTTTAACAGGCAAAAAGATCTATCTGAAACAGACAACACACCAAAACATATATAAAGATGGCAAATAAACATATAAAAGGTCTCAACATCATGTGTCATTTGGGAAATGAAAATTAAAACAACAATGAGATCACACTACATACCTATTAGAATGGCTAAAATCCAAAACACTGACAATACCAAATGCTGACAAGGATAAAGAGCAACAGAAACTCATTTGCTGTTGTAGAGAATGCAAAATGGTACAGTCACTCTGTATGACATTCTGGAAAAGCCAAAACTATAGAGATAGTAAAAAGATCACTAGTTTCTAGGGGTCTGGGAAAAGGGAGGGATAAATGGGTGGAACACACAGGCTTTTTAGGGTAGTGAAGCAATTCTGTATGATATAAGATGGATACATAACATGATGCAGTTGTCAAAATCCAAAAAACTGTACAACTCAGAGTGAACCATAATGTAAACTAGAGTTATGTTAGTTAATAATAATGTATCATTATTAGTTCATCAATTGTAAGAAATGTACCACACTAATGCAAGATGTTAATAACAGGAGAAAATGTGTACAACAGTGGGGATGAAGGGATATATGGGAATCCTGTACTTTCTGCTCAGTTTTTCTGTAAATCGAACACTATTCGAAGAAATAAACTGTATTAATTTTAAAAAGCCAATGAAATACCACTTCACACCTACTATGATGGCTATTATCAAAATGATGGACCATAACAAGTGTTGGCAAGAAACTGGAAACCTTGTACATTGGTTGTGAGAATACAAACGATGTGGCCACTTTGGAAACCAGTTCATCAAAAGGTTAAACATAGAGTTACCACATGACCCAGGAATTCCTCTCCTACATATACAGCTAGGAGAAAAAAAAACATATGTCCACATAAAAGCTTGTACATGCATATTCACAGCAGCATTATTCATAATAGCCACAAAAGTGGAAATAACTCAAATGTCCATCAACTGGTAAACAGATAAATAAAATTTGGTATATCTATATAATCAAATATTATTTAGCTATAAAAAGAAATGAACTACTGATAAATGTAAACATGGATGAGCCCTGAAAACATTATGGTAAGTGAATGAAGCCAGACACAAAGGACCACATATTGTATGATTCCACTTATAAGAAATGTCCAGCAGAGGGCTATTTAGAGAGGCAGAAAACAGATTTCCAGGGGCTGGAAGGAAGGAGAAATGGAAATGACTGCTAATGGGTATGGGGTTTCTTTTGAAGATGGTGAAAATGTGGAATTAGATAGCAGTGATGGTTCTACAACATTGTGAATATACTAAAGTCACTGAATCCTACACTTTAAAAGAATATATTTTATGGTATGTGAATTACATTTCACTAAAGCTGTTACTTTAAAATATAAAAAAGCTATCCAGAAAATATTTTATTTCCATTTTTAAGGGCCCAACCTGTCAACTTTGAGGACTCCCAGGGGAGTGATCTTGTGAGTTAAGAGTGAGCAGTCTAGGATCTTCTTCCTGACTCAAAATTCTTTTTTATCTGTAAAAAGAAGCTAATACTGCCTATTAGATAGCACTGCATGGTTTTAGGCTCTCAGTTTAAATTGGTTTATTTTTATCTCCTCCTTTTTGTTTCCCCTAGGAAGAATTGTAGTTGGTTCTTTGGACCCCCGGGAAAAGAAAAAGATGATATAAATAATTCCTTCTCCATCCTGAGCCTTGATATGGTAATGTTGCTACCTTTTATAAAACACTACATCTATATACTCTACACACATTACCTTACTTAATCTTTGCAACAACTCTATGAGGTAGAAGCTATTAATATTCCCATTGGAAGTATGAGAAAATTGAGGCTTAGAGAAATTGAATGTTCAGAAACCTACAGTAAGTGAGACAGCAGGATTCAAATCCTGTCTGAACTCATAACTAAGATGCTGTGCTAACTCCTATAACAAATATTTCTACATTTTAAGAAAAAAATTTTAAAGTCTACATTGTCTTTACTCTATCCAGGTACACAACTTCAATTAAGAAACATAAAAGCATAACTCAACAATTTTTCTCCTAATGAGTTTTATATTGCCACTGGTAAGTGTCTGGAGAAGAGTTTCAGATTGTAGCAGAGAAGGAAATTTTACAGTTCCACATTTACCTTTGAAGGATTGGTCAATATCTATGTGAAAGCAGGACTCTGCTGCCCAAAGCAGGAGCCTGGCGGTCTTCATATAAACACTTACTACTTATTTATGGATGTTTCCCCTTCCCTTTGTACTTTAGTTACCATTTAGGCTGCTAAAGGACAGAAGTAATTAGAGAATAGGAACAATGAAGCCCACTGTACTTAAGAGACTAGACAGGGAATCAGGGAAGAACCAGAGGAAGAGAGATCAGGGATGGGGTGGAGGCCAGGTTGGGGCTGGGCTGGAGCTAGGCTTAGTTCCTCTGGGTTGGCAGTGAGAGGTGTAGCAACTTGAGGAGAGGAAGGGGGATAAAATGTGGGGTAGACTGCAGTGAATAAGACCATCAGGATGGAATCAGAACACAGATGCAGATAGATGAGGAGAGAAGGGAAGTACTGTTAAGAAAGGAGTTTGATACAGGGCACTCAACAGGTATAACTCAACAGGTATATTTTTCCAGCCACCTAAATGTATGTACAAATACTAACTAGAATCAAATAAGTTTAAAAGACTTTAATAAGGCCTGTAGTCCAAAGTCTTTATTTCATAGTTGAAGAAATCAGACCTAGAGAAGTACTGCCCAGAACATATTGGGTCCGACCCTGCTGTGATACTTCTATCACTGTCATAAAGTTAAATCTCAAGTCAATCTGAAATATTATGTGATATAAAACATAGCACACAGGTGCCTTATGTATCATTTGTTTTTGCTACGTTTTGCATTTAACCTTCCCATATATATACACTACAGTTCATTCTTTAATATATTCTAAGACATCTGCTTATTTATATTAAATGTAATAATTCTTGTATTAGTTACTTTGGTGGTAAATGTTTTAAAAATGTCAATATGCTGGAGTTTGTTAATGGAACTATCATCATTGGGTTTATGGAAAAATTGATTTTTGGGGTGTGGTATATGTATACATGTATGTGGCTGCGTACAGATTGGTTAAGTCATTAAACAGTGGTTACTGAGTACCCTTCTCCTCAAATCAGTAGTGCATATATTATGCAACTGGGCAGTCTTCCCATGTAGGCGGTGAAGGAATTCTCCCAATTAATTAATGGATTACCTCCTTTCCTTTGAATGAAACATGCCTATATAAGGCTGTTCAAGGTTAAGGGGGTCTCATTTCATCTGAAATAGGTTTGGGGAACTAAACTGAGTTTGGGTGGCTGAGAGGGCTCCAGTTTAAAAGGAGAATAGGTCCCCCGTGGACCCAGGAAGTAGAATAGAACTCCTAGAAATCCCAATTTATTATAGATACCTTTTCTCCTACGGATGAAAAGACAGTGTTATGCAAAGCATCACACACAGATGCATTGACATTCAAGATGTATTCTTCATGACAACTTGGGGACTTTCCAATTTCTCCTAAGAAAAAGCCCCTGCATCCAACTAGAATTTAAACAGGCTCTATAAAGTAATTCAATAGCAGCAAATGCGCTAGTTAAAAATGAATCAATCCAAGATACATAGTGGTTTTAGACTGATGCAGTTGTTTTATAAAATATACATGTGCAAAGACATTTCTTCTAGTGGAAGCAACTTACTAAAGAAGAATTTGAAAGGATCTTTTAAAGATAAAAACAGACCAGTTAGAAAATAAATAGCCACCAAAAAGCTTATACCCATGATCATTCTATTTTTGAGACAAAAACAGAGATACAATTAAACATACACTTTTTCATCTTTGTAAACTTACAGGAAGTCTTACAGAAGTATAAAAATGAATCCCATTGAGTTCATCTTTTTAAAACTTCTTAATTGGAATGAATAAAATTACTAAATCAAAATGCTCTAAAAATCTTGGATATGTGATTCAATTATAGTTAGCATAATTATGAGTTCCTAAGAATTTTGCTACCATCTTTGGGACTAACTAATGATGATACTAGAGATACATAAACATTTGGATGTCAATTCCAACTCCCTGCACCATAAGAGGAGAAAAAAGCACTTTAATGTATAAGAAACTGTGAAACAAAACCAACAGAAACCCATCTCTTAGCAGATTGTCAGTTAAAATGAAATTGGTATTTTAAATTATCAAATTATAAGTGGAAAACTTAACATTTCCAAAATGATGTTCACTGAATTACCTCTATCTTTCCTAATCTATATAGCCAAACTAGATACAGATATAACTAAACTAACCACTTGAATTTATATCTAGGCATTTGTGCAAAATTAAAATGTTTAAATTTGATTAAAAAGTATCTGAATCAATGAAAGCAAAGTCATTATTATTTAGAAAATCAAACACTGGCCAAAATAAATATCTTAATTATTTTGATATATGAAATATGCTCTGTAATTATTTTTATGCAGGGTTACATTTGGAATTTCTCTACATTTCATATTTATTAAACTGATCTATTACAAGAATAGTGATCTTTTTCTTTTTAAAAATTACCTGAATAGGTTAAAATTCTGATTTATAATTCATTACTGCCATCTGCTGGTGATATAGTTTCACTGCCTTTTTTTTTTTTTTTTTTTTGGTAAAACAAATTGCTTTACAAAAAGACTAAGAAAACAGAGACAAGTTTTAGATATAAAAGATTGGGAAATCTCTATGTAAGAGAAATAATTTGCTATATCACGAGATATCTTTATTTCAAAGAGTATAAGATAATGCAATAATATAGTGCATTATATCAAATTACACTATTTTAATTGTCAGTTGAGGAGGGAGGGAATAGCTCAAGTGGTAGAGCACATGCTTAGCATGCATGAGGTCCTGCGTTCAATCCCCAGTACCTCCTCTAAGAATAAATAAATAAGTAACCTAATTACCTTCCCTCACCAAAAACAAAAACAATGATTTTCTTAACTGTCAGTTCATCACATAGTAAGTATTGGGCACATGGATTTAAGTCATTGTCCTTAATAAGCACGTAGCTGAAATATAGCTCAAATAACTAGGTCAAAATAAGTGAAAACTGTTAGAGAAGTTACTAAAGATGAAAACATGCCATGATTCTATTCAACTGAATAAAACTAAGTGTCACATCTTCCTTCACACACACACAATCTATTCCTCGCCTAAGAGAATGCATAATTATTTAGGCAATGTCTTTTAGTTTTCTAAATTAACTAAGGAACCCAGAACTCATATTACTGTTTGATGATAGAACTAACATATAATTTAATCAGAAAAATTCAGGTGAGCAAAACATTAACTGGAAGTGGTACTCATCAGTATATTCTGAATATGGTCACTCTTGAGCAAGATATAGGAATTTTTCTTTCATTAAGCATGTAGTGTTTTAGGTGTTTTAGCAGTTTTCAGATGAGGAGATAAAAATTAGAGTGGCTAGGTTACTAGCTCAAGGCCACACACTGATAATCTTCCATATATGAGTCCTCTATGTAAAAGATTTAGAATGTAGCCTGGAACATAGTTAATTCTGTGTATATACTATATATCTGAATCATACATATCTTGCCTCTTTTACCTTCAACACTGTATCATGAGCATTTTCCTATTCAAAATTATTTTAGTCAATTTAGTAATGCTTCACTGTATAAGTGTTCTGTAATATTTTGTTTAATCTACAGATTATTTCTAATTTTCACTTCTATAAATAATAGTACAATGATTCTTATAAAAAATATTTTTAAATAGCAAAAATGACCAGATTCGTACTCGCAAGTGCTAGACCAAGGGTAAGAATATACTTTATTCTGTGAGACATAGAGTGACTTGAAGAACTGGAAACTCCAAGAAACAAACAAATTCACCAAAAAGAGAAACATAAGAAATAGGCAAAGTAGACTGAAGAGAGGGAAATCAAAATCAGAAAGTTCAGTTCAGAGTTTTATAAGAAAATGTCACTGAAAACATCTGGTCAACATTCCAGTAGCAGCCACTCCTTACTTCCCACAAAAATACCCACTTCTCATGAAAAACAAAGATATAAAATCACTTGAATGAATAATCTACTAACAAAGATCTTCAGATTATCTTTTTAAAAATTCAACAAGATATAGCTTAAAATAAACACATCTATTAGAATCACAGAGAGTTGAAGGATAAACCCTGGGCAAATATGGATTCTTTAAAAAAAATACAGATGGCCATATCAGTTTCAGTATCATATCAGTAAAAGCAGGGTGTATAATTCAGCTGACTTGAAATGTCTATGGAAAAACATAAATTTCTCCGAAATTGATACAAGTAGTAGCAGACAATGTAAATATACCAATAATAATAAAGGAAACTGAAAGATTAAAGAAAAAAAAAAGAGGCTCCAGAATCAGCTGTCCTAATGCAGACAAAATGGTGCAAATCTCAATTCATTTTGTGAATCTAATTCTAATAAAAAAGGAAAACAATAATTGCACCCCACTTGATCAAAAACAGTATTAAAATACTCATATAAAAATAAGGTATTTTATTTCAAGTTTGCATATTTATTCAATAATATATTTCTATCAACCACCCATAAATACCTTGTATTTTAAACTCAGTAGTGGACGATTTTTTACCTGCTGAAACTTGGGCAAATACATCCTTGATCCAGGGTTTCCTAATTAGTACAAAGTTATTACATGAATTAAATAAGAAAACATTTTAAGCACCCAACACAGTGCCAGGAATGTAAAAGTGCTCCCTGAAAAAATCTTACAAACCAATAGATTAATAACAACATTTATTTAATTTAAATAAGTGATAAGATGACTAGTACTGTTGGTACCTGCTTTAGACCTTCAGAGTAGAGGAAGTAACATGGGCTGGAGAAAAGGCTGGGGCTGGCGCACGGAAAGTGATGGAACTGAGACGGGCAGGGAAAGCTGGACAGAAAGCTCCAGGAGAGTTTTTCAGGATGAGCAAAGGGATAGTTACGGAGTCTCTCACCATGGATCCAGTCGGAAAAACTGGAAAGGAAGATTTGTGTCTGGGATGTGGGAAATTAAAGTTGAAGAGGCAATTGGGGCAGATTACTGAAGGCACTGATGAGCAAGCCCAAGGCGTTTACATTTTATTTGCAGGCCAGTAGGGAGCCATGAACATTGTTGAGCGGTGTTGCATCAGGAAAATGAACCTGGCCACAGTGAGCCGTAACGTAGACTAGATGGGGGAGAAGGGGCTTGGGGAGTTGGACCCATGTAAAACAGAAGGGAGGAGAAGTAGGGTGGGCCCCAGGGCACGGCCTGCAGCGGAGGACACGGAAAATGCGCACGGCCCTTGCCCACCGCTGCGGCACCATGTGCGGCTGTGCGGTGTCTGTGCGGCTAAGAGCTCCCCAATCATGAGGTCCTGGGTGGTTTCTGGTTCAGGAACGTGAGAGGGCTGAGCACAGCTCCGCACTCAGCTGCTGAGGAATTCTGAGCAACCGTGTTTGGGACACATAATTTTACCTCAAGGATGGGTCAGTAAACGCTGTCCTCAAAGGCGACGTCACCGAACTCGCGTCAACCTGAGGCTCTGGGGTTAGACTTCACCCGGCTCACGCCGGCTCTGCACCTGCCGCCTGTGGCCTCGGACCTTTGCCTCAGCGAGGGAGACGGACTCTTGAAAGCCCAGTGCAACGTGTTGGAGGGAGACCAGGTGAGATGCTCCTCAAGTGCCGGGCGCATCGCAGGCGCTCACTTCTCTCCCTCGCTTTCTGTGGTGATTTCTTTCAATTAATTGTCCTTTCCCTTCAACCACCTCGAGACAGGCAACTTTTGGGTAAAAATAACGAAGCTAACACTAATCTCGAAGAAAGTTATTAACTCTAAGAAAGTTCCTCATACTTGTCCGCCAGCAGGGGGCGATACCAAGCGGCGAGCTGGGCGGCGCTCGTGGGAGGAGGCGCGAGCGGCACGCAGAGCCTGCGCACTTGGGCGGCGGTGGGCGGCGCACGTGGGAGGACGCGCGTGGCAAGGCGCGCGTGGGCGGCGCAAGAGCGGCGCGGGGCAGCCTGGGCCTCCCCCACCCCCCCTCCAGGTTTCGCGGTCGCCTTGACGACCAGGCGGCCTGCAACGGCGGCGGGGTTTAGTCGTTGAGCGGGCCTGGGAACCAGGCCCCTGCGGACCTCGCCCAACTCGGCCGGCCCCTGCCGGAGTCAGTCCCAGCTCCCTCCGAACAGGGACTATGAGAAAATGGTCGGGCAAACGAGGAGTAAGCTCAATGAAGCGGCTTCAGAGCCGTTGCATTCACCCCGCTCCATGCAGTATAAGCGGCGGCGCCGGGCCACCGGAGCTGGGGAGCCGGAGTTGGAGGAGGAACCGAAGGAGGAGGTGAAAAAGCCCCAGCTGCCTTTGCCTGTAGGCGGGGGGAACCTGCCAGGGGGCGCCCGGAGATACTCGCCGCGAAGGACCCGAAACCTGAACGCGCAGAATTGCATGCAGCTGGAGGTGGTCTCAAAGACACTTGTTCTGGACCGCTTCCAATTCCTCAGCTGTTTCCTGGAGCAACTCCGCGACAAGGTGCATCTATTGCAGAGACGTCAGTTCACGGGCAGTATCACCTTCTGCATAGGTGAGCAGAGCCGACCAGGGAGAGCCGTTCGGCAGGAGCCCCGACGGCTCTGGGCCAGTGCACTCCCGCTTTCACACAAGGGACTCTCAGACCCTCTGAGCCTCGGGTTGGCAGTGGTTTTGGTGAGTCTTGAAGATCAGTTTCATAGGCAAGCCTAGCAGGAATAATGGCAAGGTGTAATTTCTGGAAAATCTTTGAGAAGAATTCAAAGCCCTTTTAGTTTTTTTTTCCCCAGGGTTTTCAGACATAGTGATCATTTCATGTGTCACCAACAAAATGTCATCATAATCAAGGCAGCCATATATCACAAGTTGTGAAAACGATTGTTTAGCTCTTAGGGGCGGGATTTAGACATATTTTTTCTGCACTTTGAATAAAGCAAAATAAAGTATCGATTCTTTTAATTAGCTGAGAAACTTTAATAGTGGAAATAAGGTCAAGTTAGGCAATGTATTTCCCCATGTTTGTATTCATTGACTTTCATCTTGCTGAGGAGCTTCGATGCCTACACTGGGAAATTTTCTTCTTATTTGCATTCCTCATCTTATATACCTGAAGAGGTAACTTAAATGTTGCTGTTTCATTAAAATCAATTTTGAGCCCAGTCCTTGCTCAGACTGGCTGCTGATATAAATTGAAACATAGATAACTATCTCTTAATGTAAGTTGTGGGGTTTTTTCTATCCTAAGTTGACTGCTGATATTAAAGTAGAATGAACCTCCACATTTGGAGTGTTTTAGAAATACTTGAGAAGAAAATAGATAGGGGTTCATATTTAGATTTTATCAGATGTCTAATTATGGCAACACATACATCCCACTCCAGAGTCAACATAATGTTAGATACCTAGGTGTTTTGCATCCTAAACACAAGCTCTGGTGCGCCCTCTACTGGCACATTGAAGGCACTCAATGAATGTTGGGTGAAATGATGACTGAGTATATTAAGTGCTATGGGAGTTGAAAAGAGTGAACTAATACTTTAGGATGGGAAGTGGGAAATGAGATCAGGGGAGACTTTTAGGAAAAGGTGGGATTCGAATTGTGACAAAAACTGGTATTTGGACGTGTGAAGCAGAGGACAAGTGTAAGTGGCTGATACACCAGCATAATCAGAGTCATGGAAGTAAGAAAATACAAAAGCAAGGGAAGGCTGAAAGTAAGGGTACAAAAAGGTACAAAAAAGAAGAAATAGGGAGTTCAAAAGATTGGCTGGGACCAGCCACGGAGAATCTAATTCAAGTCTGGGTTTAAGGCATTTGAACTTTATTCTGTAGGAAGGCACTGATTGATTCTTTTCTTTAGGAAAATAATTTTTTTAATGATGTGAAATGCCTCATTAAAGTTAACCATTTTTAAAGTGAACAATTTTATAATGTTTAGTATATTCCAACAGTGGCATTGAATGATTGTTAAATAGAGTGACGTGATCAGAAGTGTACTTCAGAGAGATTAAGTTGACAGCAGTATGTAAAATGGACTGGATATAAACTGAGAAAAGAAGCAGAAAAAAATGATTGAATACTAGAATCCAGGCAATAGTGGTCTTAAGAAGGTAGCAACGGTTGGAATGGGGAAGAAAGGACAGAGGTGAGAATTGATGGAAACATTGAGAGAGCTGGGTAGGTGGTGAGGTAGAAGAGTGAAAAGAGAAGGGAGAGAGAATGTTCAGGCAAGAGGATTATAGATTTAGGAATTATCTGTGTAGAAGTGTGTTTAAAAAAAATAAAAATTGAGTAAGATTGCCAAGAGATGAAAGAGGGCAAAGTAAAGATACTTGGGAAACACCTCCCCCATACTTAGTTTTAAGAGATGAGAGGAAAGGAAAAGCCAGATAGATAAGCATGTAAAAACAAATGGTCAGCAAAATAGAAGAACTGGAAGAGTTGGTGTGATGGAAGATGACACAGGAAGAAATCCAGGAATCTGGTCAAATGCTACAAAGAGATTGAAAAGCATGAGACTTGAAAGAGGCTATTGATGTTGATAACTGAAGGTCATTGGTCATTTAAAAGAGTTACAAGAACTTATTAAAATGAAGGTGGCTAAGAATCTTATTAAATAATGGCAGGGGGTGGAGGAGAGAATATTTCCTAGTTTGAAGAGCTTCTAGATCTAGAGAAGTGTCCTAAGGCTTAGGAAAATCGAAGGCTAAAGGGAAGGATTAAGGGGACAGTACGATTGAGGTTCCAATAGTTGGGAATGGTTGATGGGGCAGTCTTGGAATAATTGGGAAGGGTGGAATTAAAAAGGCACAAATTTGAGAAGCTAACTGTAGAAAAGAGAAAAGATGCTTCCTCTTCTGAAATGACAGAGATTAGAAAAGCAAGGATTACTGTATAGAGAAATGTTGAAGTGGACATAAGAGAAGTTAGGAGTGCTTGCAGCAAATGATCTTTGTCTCAGTAAAGAGTAAAGTTGGGTCACTTTCAGAGGTGAGCTTGACAGAGACAGGATACAGGGGCTCAGGAGATAGGCTTTGTATCCCAGCTTTGGAAGGAGTGGAGATAAGCACTTCATGCGTTTACAATATTGGCATCGTTATACCTTAACCATTTTATCAGGTGTGGAATGTGGGGTAAGGGAAGGAGGGCAGTGAGAGACATGAGAATCTTGTGAGGATTTTTAGAAAGCTAGATGGACTTAGTAGGATATTTGATCATTTACTTAAATATCATTTTTAAGAGTTTTTGCCAGTTTATATAATTGGAGAATAAGAAAGAGGATATAAATACAGTCGAATAGGACACTTTCTGAGTATCTTAACAATTAATGAAACCTATCAGAGGGGCATCTGTTTCAAGTCGAGAGGGACGGTATAGATTTAATTTTAAAGTGGTTCAGAGTATATTATGATAGAAAGTTAACATACGTAGTAAGTATATACTTTTTCTATAAAGAGCCAGGTAGTAAATGTTTTAAGCTTCATAGGCCACATACAGTCTCTGTTACCTATTCTTCTTTCTTATTTTTACTACCCTTAAAAAATGTAACAAGGATTTTTAGCTTTCAGACAATGCAAAAAAAGACCATGGGCCAAAGTTTGCTGATCTTGGTATAAAACAAGTAAATCTTCGGAAGAATATTGAAGAGTAGTAGGAATGAGCTCAGGATGGTAAGAATATGGAAAAAAGGATGGAGAAGCATAACTGGGAATTTACAACATTGTAGTGGTTTTTTAAAAATTATTAAATACTTGTTTTAGAGGTATACTATAATAAAGCAGCTTTTAATGACTTTTTTCTTTTTTTCTTTTCAGCTGTCTTTGTGGGAGTTTTGCACTGGTAAGACTAATTTGAAATAAATAAAAACATTTGGATTAAAAATTGCTATCACTGTTTGCATATAATAAAATAATAACTGCTTGGTATGTGTATAGAACATCTGTATGTGCACCAGCTTACATATGAAACTTTGTATGTGAAACAGCATTTATAAATGGGTGCATTAGGGGAATAGTAACTTATGAGTTAAAATATTTTTGCTTTACCAAAGGATTCACCAGTATATTTCTTAAATACCTAGATTTTCTAATGTATTTTGCATGTTTATCTCATGTAAAAATTTTTTATTTTATAGTAATTGAGTGTTAGTGATGTAAAGTTAGAGATAAAGTTTTAGTTAACACCTGTCATTTGGAAATCAGGTAGAAATGAAGATAAACACTCTCTAATGGTAGTACAGAATTAAATGAGCCTTTCAGTGTGCATACACATGCACATTATTTTATACAAGTGATCTATTTGTAAAAAAAACTGTATGTAAAATAGTATTTTTCCTCTGACATATCTTCATTTCTAACTGAGCTCAAGGATTTCGACTCTTGGGATGAATGAGATTGCCCCACATCCTGTTGGGACGTAATGTTTTGACCATTAGTCTGCAGGGAGATTTCAATGTTAAATTAAGGCTGTAATGATCAGAAACATTTCCTGCAGCTATTGGTACCCTGGCATATGTCCTACATGTAAATGAAGGTGAGTGTTAGACAGGTTTACTATATGGAATTTTGCTTTATTTTCTATTTCATTGGAGAGCATTTACTATATAAATTAAGGATAGTGTAATTACTGACTATAACTAATTTTACTTATCACACATGCTCCTATTTTCAGTCCCTACAGCTGTTTTTTTGAGTTGCATTAATAAAATATCTTAAAGTACAGTCTGGTGTTCTTTGGCATTTTATGTAGTATTATCTTATTTAAAAATTGCTTTAATCTAAGATAATTTTATTTAAAATTATATTCCAAAGCTTTTCAGCAATTAGAGGCATTTCTCAAACCTCATACATTAGAATAACTTGTGAAACTTAACAAAAACATGCCTCTGTTCTGATTTAGAGTCCTGGAGTGGGAGGAGGGATAAAAATACCTGCAGGAGTTTTAGATGTACAATGAAGAACCAAAGAGTGCAGGAATTTCAGCTATGTGCTAATGCTAACATATAAATGCCTAAAAATACACAAGTTAGTAAGCAAATTATAAAATTATCCCAGTATTCATTATAAAAATTTATTCTTTTTCCTTTTTATGGTTTTCATACTTTGTTCATAACAGTTACTTTAGTAATTTTTTTGAAACATGTTCTTTTTTTTTGCCTAGGATGCATTTGGTAACACTTTTTGAAAATGATCGTCATTTTTCTCACCTCTCATCTTTGGAACGGGAGATGACTTTTCGCACTGAAATGGTTAGGTTCTTTCTTCTAATGAATGAATTTGTGGTTTAATACTAAGTCTATAAGGTAAAAATTTATTAGGAACTGAAATGAATTTTTGGTGAACTGCACTATTTGTCAAGCTATAATCTAGGCTCAAAGTGGATTAAAGACCTAAATGTAAGATCTGAGACCATAAAACTCCTAGAAAAGAACATAGGCAGAACACTCTTGGCATGAATTGTAGCAATGTTTTTTGGATCTGTCTCCTAAGGCAAAAGAAGTAAAAGCAAAAATCAACAAATAGAGCTTAAGTAAACTTAAAAGACTTTGCAAAGCAAAGGAAACCATCCACAAAATGAAAAGACAACCTACTGAACCAGGAGAAAATATTTGCAAATGATATGACTGTGACATTAAAAACACTCATGTTGTGCAACCATCACCACCATCCATCCAGAACTTTCTTATTATCCCAAACAGAAACTGTACCTGTTAAACACTTAGCCCCCCCACTCACCTAGCTCCTGCTGACTTTTATTTGACTCCCTGTCTACAAATTTACCTAGTCTAGTTATCTCAGCCACTGCTTTTGAATCTCACCTTATAGCCCCTTAAAGCTCTGAAGAAAGGGATATGTTAGCAGTTTGTAAAGCATTTGAATTTTTAATATAGGTATTACTTCCAAAGAGAGCATTAAAATATTATTAAATAAGGAGTGTAGCTATGGCAGAGTCTGAGCTTTGATGACAGATCACTAAATTTGAATGGCAGTTCTATGCTTCATTGTGTGATACTGGTCAGTTAACCTGTCTGATTCTCAGTCTCATCTGTTAACTAGAAATAATGCCAGCCTTACAGGATTTTATTAAAAATGAAGGAAGATACTGAATGAAGTACATAGCATAGTACCTGGTGCAAAAGTAATAGCTGTTATTAATAAGATTTATATGTTTTTATATATCTCTAAATACAGACATGCATATTAGGTATCCTTTCATAGTATTGCCTTGTTTCTGTCATAAGCCAAAGACAGAAATCTTTATATGATCTCTTGTTACTAATCAAAACTATGAGGAAATGCTCTTTCAGATACCAGCTGAAACATATCTTTAATTTAGTAGTCACTAGTGTTGCTTAAACTATCAAAAGTAAAGTACCTGTAGTTGTATGAGGCAGGAGTGAGTATAGAGTTGAAGATTATTTTTAATGTTTTTTGAGGAGAATGTATTACAAACTGTGTGGCCCTTTATTTTTTAGGAAGGAAAGCAGGAAACTGATGAAGTAATCTGAAACAACGTGCTTTTGTTAACTTCTGAATTTTAGCTATACAGCACTTTTACTGGTCTAATAAAGTCATTATTTCACATGCTGGAATAATGCACTAAAATAATCCCTTTTTCAGGACACAGCGTTTGTGTCGTGAACAACAGTCGGTTGACGTTTAGTTAGCTTTCACTTTATACAGAGCCAATAGATGGAGCTACGAAGTAAGATGAAAGCATGAACTACGTCTCATGATGCTTATGATCATTATTTATTTCTTAAGAGTTGGAGAAAGAGAAGTAATTTTCTGTATGCAAAATTGTACATGTACAAGGACATAAAGTCACGTCTGTGCCAGAATTCATCAGATCTCAGCCTAGTCTAAGCATCTCATGATGTGGGGATAAAAATCAAGCTTGGTGGAATTAAAAATATATTATATACATACTTTAAGGTATGGTTAGAAAACCTCCTTAAAATGTTTAACCGCCCCTCCAACTCTTTCAAACCTACAGATAATATGAAAGAATAGCACAGTAATAACCTGCAGATGTATGATTTTTTGAGTCCAAGAATGCAATAGTGAGGAGAAATTAGGAAGTCTTGCTACCATTTTCTTTTTTTCAGAAGAAATTGTTCAAAAAGATTTACAGAAACAAATTTTCAAATGTTTACTTACATTGACAATTTGTGCTCTTTTAAAGGGACTTTATTATTCCTACTTCAAGACCATTATTGAAGCGCCTTCATTTTTGGAAGGACTGTGGATGATTATGAATGACAGGCTCACTGAATATCCCCTTGTAATTAATACAGTGAAACGCTTCCATCTTTATCCAGAGGTGAGCAATATTTGGGGACAAATATTTGTGGATGGATTTTTTTGTATCATGTAAAAATAGAAAGTAAGCACAGTGATGATATAGAAAGGAGGTGACCTTTAAAGTTTATTGATTGTATGCATCCTTATAGTTAAGCAGAGTATCAAAAGTTCCTCTCCTCAATTTAAAGACCTTCAATCTGTAACATTGCTAAAATCATTAGTTCTAGGAGTTTTTCTAAATTATGTCAGTACAAATAGAGACAGTTTTATTTCTCTTTCTCCAAACTGTCCCTTTTATTTCTTTTTTTTTTTTGCATGGCTAGGATATCTATTATAATGTTGAATAAGAATGTTGAAAGCAGATACTTTTCTCTGATTCCCAGTATTAGGAGAAAAGCATTCAGTCTTGCCCTGTTAAGTGCAATGTTAGCTGTAGATTTACAGAGATGTTCTTTACTAGGTAGAAGAAATTCACCTTTATTCTTAGTGTGCTGAGAGTTTTTATTTTGAATGTTGGATTTTGACAAATGCTTTTTCCCTACATCAGGAGTTGGCATACTTTCTGCAAAATATCAAATATGAAATATTATAGGTTTTATGAAGCACATATGGTCTCTGTTATTGTTGTTTTTAACAAATCTTTAAAATGTGAACACTATTCTTAGCTTCCAGTTTGTACAGAAACAGGCCATGGGCTGTAGTTTGCATCTATTAAGATAATCATGTGGTTTTTCTCATTTATTCTGTTAATATGATGAAGTACAATGATGGCTTTTTAAATGTAAATACATATATGCACAGAGATAAATATAAATATATCAAAGAATATGAGAGAGAGACTATATGTGTCTCGCAAAGCCTTAGGTCTTACTATCTTGCTCTTTCTAGTGAAAGCTTGCTGACCTCTGATATGGGAGAATGACTCAATTTGGGAAGCAAAGTGGGTTTCCTGGGTAGCACCAAGGGCTTCATTTGAGGTTCATGGTCTTGAACCTAGAATGAGACCAGCCAGCAGAGTTGGTTTCTTCAGCTATAATCAGCTTCCCAAGTATGAGCACTGAAAAGGTAGAAAGCCCGATTTAATCATATAAGATCAGCTTTCCTTTGAATGTAGAAAGTCAGAAAGACCAGTGCTACCAGCCTAGCAGCAACTACACAAGCTGGACAATCTGCAAAATTATAACTTTTCCTGAAACCATCAGGGAGCTGAGGTAGTAGGGCAATCAGCTAACCCAAAGTCAAAGGAAAAAGGTGCCTGCCAGAAGAACAGGGAGCACAAACATCTGTTTACGTGGGTCTTCTGCCACTAGACACCGGAATAAAGAACTTAGCTCAAATTATTCACCAGCTGGGAAGTGCCTAGCATGAGTTAACAAGAGAATGTATAACCCCTGGGACTGCAGATATAAGGGAATTTACAGTCACTTGCAGGTTTTCCCCACAGATCTGACTGGGTGCTGACAAAAGATTATCAACAGTCCTGAGGAAGTGTCCCCTACGGCAAAGCCTGGGGGAGCCACCTAGGGAGAGGCATGAGACTCTACCTGCAACCTTCTCCCTTGTATTCCTTATGGGGAAAAAGCCTTAAACTGCTGGGGGGAAGGGTAAAAAACTTGCACCAAAATAGGACACAGGTCCTGATTTAGCCCTTGACTTAGTTTTGCTAACTCCTGTCCTTAATGCCTGTTTCATTTCTTCTCTCTCCAGTTCTCCCAAACTGTTTTCCCTCTTTTATTCTCTACTAATGACCCTGTTTCCTACTATTATTCAATGCCTGTGAACAGGGACTTTTGTTTATGACTGTGCCTAGTGCCTGGAATATAGAATTAATTCAATATATTTGTTGAATGAATTAAATGATAATTTTCTGGTACATACTAGGTATAATTTTTTTATTATTTTGTAGTTTTTAGTGAACATGTCTTAAATTCCTTTTGATAAATATTGTGTTTTTAATTTCAAATTCCAGTTGTTTATTGCTGATATGTAGGAAGATGATTGACTTATGTATATTAACTGTATCCTGCAACCTTGATATAATAGCTTCTTAGTTCTAGGAGTTTTTGGTTGATTTATTCAGATTTTCTGATAGACAATCATGTTATCTGTGAACAAAGTGTTTTCTCTCTTACTTCTGATCTCTATACTTTTTTTTTTCTTACCTCATCTCATTGTATTAGCTAGGAGTTTTAATATGATATTGAAGAGGAGTGGCGAGATGGGACATTCTTGCCTTGTTCCTTAGTGAGAAAACTTCAAGTTTCTCATCAATAAGTATGATTTTAGCTGTAGGGTTTTTGTAGATGCTCTTTATCTAGTTGAGGAAGTATGCCTCTAGTCATAGTTTACTGAGAATTTTTTTTAAATCATGAGTGTTAGATTTTGTCTGTTGCTTTTTCTGCATCTATTGATATGATCTTGTAATTTTTCTTCTTTAGCTTGTTGATATGATGAATTAAATTAATTGATTTTCAAATGTTGAACTAACCCTATATATGTGCATTAAGTCCCACTTGGTCATGATGTATGATTCTTTTTATACATTGTTGAATTTGATTTGCTATTTTGGGGGGATTTTTGCATCTGTTCATGAAAGTTATTGTTCTGTAGTTTTCTTGTAGTATCTTTTTCTGGTTTGGTATTATGGTAATTCTGGCTTCAAGGAATGAGTTCATAAGTATTTCCTCTACTGTGTCTTCTGGAAGAGAATCTAGAGAGTTGGTATACACTCTTCTTTAAAAGTTTGATAGAATTCAGTGGTGACCCGATCTGGGCCTGGTGCTCTCTGATCTAGAAGGTTAGTAATTGTTGACTAAATTTACTTACTAGATACAGTCCTATTCAGATTGTCTATTTCTTCTTGTGGCACTTCAAGGAAGTGATTCACAGGTTATAAAATTTGTGGGCATAGAGTTGTTCATTAACTCTTTATTATCCTTCTAATAACTACAGGATCTGTAGTGATGTCCCCTCTTTTGTTTCTGTTATTAGTAATTTGTGTTCTCTCTTTTTGTCTTAATTAACCTGGCTAGAGGCTTATTGATTTCATTGATACTCTGTTTTTAGATGTATGCACATTAAGGATTGCTATGTCTTCTTGTAGAATTGGTCCTTTTATCATTATGTAACACCACTCTTTACCTCGATAACATTTTCACTGTGAAGTCTGCTCTGTATAAAATTAGTATAGCTACTCTGATTTTCTTTTAGTGTTAGCATAGTATATCTTACTTTATTCATTTACTCTTAATCTACATATGTCTTTATATTTAAAGTTAGTTTATTGTAGACAGCACATGACAGGGTCTTGTTTTCTGATCCACTCTGACAGTCTCTGTCTATTGATTGATGTGTTTAGATCATTGGCATTCAAAATGATTATTGACAGAGTTGGATTGATGTCTACTGTATTTGTTACCATTTTTTTCTGGTTTTTACCCTGGCTTTTTGTTCCTACTTTGATTCTACTTTTTATGCCTTTTGTGATTCTAATTTGAGCATTTTATGTTATTACACTTTCTCTTCTTTCTTAACATTAAAGTTATAATTCTTTTTTCCTTTTTCTTTCTTTTTTTTTTTTTTTTTTTTTTTTTTTTTGGTGATTGCCCTAGAGTTTGCAATATGCATTTACAGTGAATCCAGGACCAGTTTAAATTACACTAAACCATTTCTAGGGTAGTATGAATACCTTATAATAGCAAAATAATTCTAATTCCTCCCTCCCAACCCCCGAATAATTGCTGTCGTTTATGTCATTTATACATAAGCATACATACATACATAACAATACATAAATGAATACACTGTTGCTATTATTTTGAACAAAGCTGTTATACATTTGATCAATTAAGAAAAATACAAAGTTTTTATTTTGTCTTATTCTTTCTTTAATGCTTTCTTTCTTTATGTAGATACAAGTTTCTGATCTGTATCTTTCCCATCTCTCTAAAGAACATCTTTACAAAGTTCCTCAATTTTGACTTGTTTGAGAAAGTATTTCTCCTTCACTTTTAAAGGATAATTTCACATGATAAAGAATTTTAGATTGTTTTTTTCCCTCCCAACTCTTTAAATATTTCATTTTCTTCTTAACTGAATGGTTTCTTAAGAGGAGTCAGATGTAATTCTTATTTTATAGGTGTGGGGTTTTTTGGCCTATATCATGCTTTATGTTCTCTGATATTTCTGGATCTGTGGTTTGGTATCTGACATTAATTTGAGGAAATTCTTAGTCATTGTTTCAAATGTTCCCTCTGTTTCTTTATCTTTTCTCCTTCTGGTATTCCCATTACATGTGTCCTACACCTTTTGTAGTTGTCCCACAGTTCTTGGATATTCTATTCTCTCTCTCTCTCTCTTTTTTTTTTTTTTTTTTTTTTGTCTTTTGTATTTTTGGTTTTCTGTTTTGGAGTTTTGTATTGAGATACACTCAAGCTCAGAGATTCTTTCCTCAGCCCAGTCCAGCCTACTAATAAGCACATCAAAGGCATTCTTGATTTCTGTTACAGTGTTTTTGATTTCTAGCAATTCTTTTTGGTTCTTTCTGAGAATTTCTCTCTCTGCTTACATGGTCTGTCTGTTTTTGCATGCTATTTACTTTTATCTATTAGAGCCTTTAGCATATTAATCATACTTTTCCTGAACTCCCAATTTTATAATCCAAAATCCCTGCCATATCTAACTCTGGTTCTGATGCTTGCTCTGTTTCTCAGACTATGTTTTTGGCTTTTAGAATGCCTTGTAGTATTTTCTTAATAGCTGGACAGTGATGTACTGGGTACAAAGAACTGCTGTAAATAGTCCTTTAGTAGTGTGGTGGTAAGGGAAGCATTCTATAATCCTATAATTACATCTCAGTCTTTTATGAACCTGTACCTCTGGACTGTGAACTTAACAAGTGCTTCTCAGGTTTAGTTTTTTTTTTTTTCCCTCCCCATTTAGGTGCAACAGGATGGCTAGAGTGGGTTGGATTTGGATATTTCCCTTCTCTCACATGGACAGCTAGAGGGGACTTGCACATTAGGCTCTGATAAAACCCCAGCAGGTTAGTCTCTGGTAGAATAGTTTCTCCTAAAGACAGGCCTTCTTAAGAAGAGCAGAATGCTCTGGTGTGTTTCAAAATGATCCCCTCACCACTTCCCCTGTCAGAAGCAGGAGGTTTTTTTCTGATTTCTACTGTGAGAACCTGGTAATCTCCTAGAGCTGAAAATCATAAATATGTGGGCACCCTCCCTATTATGGGGTCTCCCTGGAGTTTTTGATCCTCAGAATTGTCTTGCTGTGCCTCCAGCAATTCATCAATTACAATTAAGTTTTCCTACTCTCCATCTGGTTTCCATGAGAGTTTCTGCTCCAGTAACTTGTGATTCTCTTTAATTGCCTGTCAATCTCTCCAGTTTGGGGAGCAGTTTACCTTGTAATCTCACTTCTGTTATGGATCTAAGAAGAATTGTTGATTTTTCCAGTTTGTTCAACTTTTTACTTATTAGACGGAGTGGCAACTTACAAGCTTCTTAGGTGCTGGACCTGGAAACCTTGTATTTCTCTTTTATTCAACTTAATATATTTTATTTCCCTTGCAACTGCCTACTTGGTCTGTGGATTTTTTTTAAGTTTTTTGTTTATTTGTTTTTAGTTTCCAAGTGTTTGGAGGTTTTCTTTTTATCTTTCTGTTGTTAGTTTGTAGCTTAAATTCATTGTGGTTAGAGAATACACTTTGTATCATTTAAATTATTTTAAGTTTCCTGAGGTTTGTCTTATGGCCCAGAATAGCATATGTCTTGAAATATGTTCTGTAGGCATTTGAAAAATTGTGCATTATGCTGTTATTGGATGAAGTATTTTGTAAATGTTGATTAGATCCTGTTGGATGATAGTGGTATAGTGGCCTTGATGTCTTCTCAGCACTCACTGATTTCCCGTGTAGTATTATCTGTTGTTTTTTTGGTCTGTTTTTTATTGACATAGAGTCAGTTTACAGTATTGTGTCAATTTCTGGTGTCCAGCATGTTTTAGTCATACATATACATATGTTCATTTTCATATTCTTTCTAGTTATAGGTTACTATAAAATATTGAGTATAGTTCCCCGTGCTATAAAGAATAAACTTGTTGTTTATCTATCTTATATATAGTAGTTAGTATTTGCAAATCTCAAACTCCCAGTTTATCCCTTCCCACCCCCTTTGCCTCCTGATCACCGAAAGTTTGTTTACCATGTCTGTGAGTCTGTTACTGTTTTGTAGGTAAGTTCATTTGTGTCTTTATTTTTTTTAGATTCCACATACGAGTGATATCATATGGTATTTTTCTCTGACTTAATTCACTTGGAATGACAATCTCCAGGTCCATCCATACTGCTGCAAATGGCATTATTTTATTATTTTTAAATGTCTGAGTAGTATTCCACATCTTCTTTATCCAGTCATCTGTCCATGTACATTTAGGTTGCTTCCATGTCTTGGCTACTGTATATAGTGCTGTTATGAACATTGGGGTGCATATATCTTTTCAAATTAGAGCTCCCTTCAGATATATGTCCAGGATTGGGATTGCTGGATCATATGGTAAGTCTATTTTTAGTTTTTTGAGGAATCTTCATACTGTTTTCCATAATGGCTCTACCAAACTATGTACGCAACAACAGTGTAGGAGGGTTCGCTTTGCTCTACACCCTTGCCAGCATTTATCGTTTGTGGACTTTTTAATGATGGCCATTCTTACTGGTGTGAAGGTGACACCTCATTGTAGTTTGGATTTGCATTTCTCTGATAGTTAGCTATATTGAGCATTTTTTTTCATGTTCCTATTGGCCATTTGTATGTCTTCATTGGAGAATTGCTTGTTTAGGTCTTCTGCCCAGTTTTTGATTGGGTTGTTTGTTTTCTTGTTATTAAGTTGTATAAGCTGCTTATATATTCTGGAAATTAAGCTGTTGTCGGTCTCTTCATTTGCAAATATTTTCTCCCATTCTGTTGGTTGCCTTTTTGTTTTGCTTATGGTTTCCTTTGCTGTGCAAAAGCTTGTAAGTTTAATTAGGTCCCATTTGTTTATTTTTGCTTTTATTTCTATTGCCTGGGTAGACTGCTGTAGGAGAACATTGCTAAGATTTATGTCAGAAAATGTTTTGCCTATGTTTTTGTCTAACATGTTCATAGTGTCTTGTCTTATATTTAAGTCTTTTAGCCATTTTGAGTTTATTTTTGTATAGGTGTGTGGGAGTGTTCTAACTTCACTGATTTACTTGCTGCTACCCAGTTTTCCTAACACCATTTGCTGAGGAGGCTGTCTTTTCTCCATTGTATATTCTTTCCTTCTTTGTCAAAGATTAATTGGCCATAGGTCTGTGGGTTTTTTCCTGGGCTCTGTATTCTGTTCCATTGATTCATATGTCTGTAACAAATACAGATACTATACAAATACATGCTATTTTGATTACTGTGGCTCTGTAGTATTGTCTGAAGTCTGGGAGTCCTTCAGTTTCTTTCTTTTTCTTCAATACTGCTTTGGCAATTCTGGGTCTTTTGTAATTTCATACAAATTTTAGAATTATTTGTTCTAGTTCTGTGAAAAAATGTCCTGGGTAATTTGATAGGGATTGCATTAAATCTGTAGATTGCTTTAGGTAGTATGGCCATTTTGACAATATTCATTATTCCAATCCCAGAGCATGGAATATCTTTCTGTTTCTTTAGGTCACCTTTAATTTCTTTAATCAATGTTTTGTAGTTCTCCAGTGTATCTGTTGTTGAGAGAGGGATACTGAAGTCTTCAACCATAATTGTGGATTTGTCCATTTTTCCTTGTAAGTCTTACCAGTTTTTCTTCACATATTCTATAGCTGTGTGTTTTGTACACATGCATTTAGTATTGCTATATCTTCTTGTTAGATTTTTGTCGTTATATGAAAACCCTCTCCCCTTTGCATTCGATTTTGTTTGTTCTGAAGTCTGCTTTTTTTGATATTAGCATCTTTCTTTTGATTAATGTACACAACACATCTTTTTCCATCCTTCTACTTTCAGAATGCAGGACTTTTTTCTTTCTTTCTTACTTTTTTTTGTTTGTTTGTTTGTTTTCAGTTTTCACAAGTGTTCAGAAGTATGCTGTTTAAAAATTTTCTTAAGTGTGATATGTCTTGGTATGGATTTCTTAGGTTTTATCTCACTTTTGATTTGCCCAGCTTTGGTTTCCTCCTCTTCCTCTCTTTTCAGAACTCCAGTGACACAAATGTGAGATCTTTTGTTAGAGTCCCATGGTTCCCTAGGGAACTGTATTTTTTTTCAGTCTATTTTCTCTCTGTTGCTCAGATTGAGACATTTCATTTTGTTCTATCAGTTCACTGATTATTTTCCTCTATCCCCTTAATTCTGCTGTTAAGTTCACTGTTGAATTTTAGTTTTGGTTACTGTATTTTTCAGTTCTGAAATTTTTATTTATTTCTTCCTTATATCTTCTATATCTTTGCTGGCTTTCCCCCCTTCTTTGCAAAGACTTCCTGTTTTTTCATTTGTTTCACACATGTTTATAAAATTCATTTTACAAAGTATGTTTATTTTATCAAGCATGTTTAAAATTTATTTTAACATAATGTCTGTTTTATAAAATTAATTGATAAAATAGTAAATCTGTAATAGATATGAAAAGATGTTTAGGATATTGTTTAGTGATGTATATTACATGAACATCTTATGATACATAATATTACATAGTGAATAAACTCTAGCTACCTGTTTCCATATGCCTAGGGAGAGATGATCACCAAAATATAAAAGTAGTTAGTTCTAGATGATTTTTAGTTTCCCTTTGAACTCTTTATTAACTTTTATCCCCAGTGATCTTGCATTATTTTTCCCAAATCTATAAAATTAGTTTTTGAAAAATGTCCCAAGCATGAGCATTTTGTTTGCATTTTTTTTGTTGTTATTTTCCCTTGTCTTTAAACTTTTTAAAGTAAATTTCAGATTGGGAAGGATCAGGTAATTAAGTCTGCTTGGTCATTTAATGAGCACAGGGGTTATTATTCCATGCACAGATGGTTTTATAGACTATAATGAGTTGGTTTTTAGACTATGAAGAAAATAAGTGAAATGTTATGAAATATTTCTGTAAATCTTTGTAGTTTGCTATTATTTACCATCATATTTTAATTATATACTTTATGCTTGATTTTACTGCTGCTGTTAATTATGTTAGAGTTGATTATAAAAGTATATTACAAAGATGTTGATCACAACATAAATTTTGTAAATATGTATTACTCAGTACCACACAACTTCATAGAGTGTATGTGTATAGGTATAATTTAAAATGACCGTTTCCCACATAAAATGATTTAAATAAATTTGTCAAAGTTTATAATGTTAAAGTTAACCATCAGAAAGTGGTATTTTGGAAAATTTTTAATTATGAAGATAATATATTTGTCTCTATTATCTTTTTGCTTTTACCTTTTGTAGGTGATTATAGCCTTCTGGTATCGCACATGTGTGGGAATAATGAATTTATTTGGGTTAGAAACTAAGACCTGCTGGAATGTGACCAGAATAGAACCTCTAAATGAAGTTCAAAGCTGTGAAGGCATGTTTCTTCCTAAAATGCTGCTATACTGTCAGTAATGTTTACATAAACATTTTATAATGTTATGACTCACTTTAAGAATTATTATAAACTACTGTGATTGATTTTTTTTTCTTTAAAAACACTCTAGAACTGATTCACCTGAAGGAGTACTTACCCTTTATAGTAATCTTCTGAGAAGGCTATGTAACTTACTAATATGAGTATTATTTTGGAATTTAATTTCAATATTAATATACTGCAATTTAAGGCCATCCTGATTGTAAGTCATTCCTCCATTTCAGAATAAGGAGGTACCAAAAAAAAGCTTTGGGGCAGTATGAATACATAATTTTGGGGGATGTAGATAAAACAATCAGAATTCTACCTGTAATAGTTAATTAAAAATTTAGTTATACATATTTTAAAATCAGATATATGATAATAGATTACATTAGAAATTCTGCTTTTTAGTGCTCTCACAGTTCATGAACTGTTCTAAACAAACTCTTCACATATCTCTTCTACATCGGTATCTTTGTCCAGGAACTGCTTTTAGAATCCTCTAACAGTTTTCCAGGCTCTGTAATTGTCACTTCTATTTAAGATGTTTTCAATTTAGCACTATTTGCAATCTGAGTATACTGCTGTCCCTTGAAACTCTTGTTCAGAATCACATGTATCTACTTGTATAACACTCACATAGTTTTTTTTTATTTCTTCATATTCTCTACATTATATAGATTTGTAGACTTGTGTACAGTAACATTCAGATCTTTAAATATATCCTAAGTCTGTATTTTCATGTTTTCCTTACAATTTTACTGATTCCCTCGGGTGATCTTTATAACATCTAAAACAGCATTGGTAGAAGATATTTGAGGGCAATTAGACTTTTTTTTTGGTACAAAGAAAAGGAAACAAGAAAATGCCTCATAAAATGAGAGACTTAATCAGCTTAGAAGGTATAACCTTGGGGGAGGGTATAGCTCAGTGGGAGAGCTCCTGCTTAGCCTGCATGAGGTCCTGGGTTCAATCCCCAGTACCTCCATTGAAGATAAATAAATGAATAAACAAACTTTTAAAAAAAATTTTAAAGAAGGTATAACCTTTTCCAAAGGATGGAAAAAAATCACCTCATATATATACATTGATGGTATTTATTAAGTTGCCACTGAGTGATAGATTAGTGTTGGCACTTGGGACCCCAAGATAAACCAGGTAAACATGGGGTCTTACCCTCATAGAATTCACAAAGTAAAAGGGATGTTAGTGGCTACAACTGTGGTGGATACTACAGGTAAGAAAATAGTGTTGCTGAGGTTAGGAGAAGTGTTTCAAGAACAGGGACCAGCTAATTCCAAAGTCCTGAGGCAAGAAAGAACTGAAAGAAAGCTAAGCTTTCTAGAGCAGAGAAATTTAGAAGAAAACATGATGTGAAATGATGTTGGGAACGTAAGCAAGGGTCAGATAATGAAGGATGATTTACTTGATAAGGATTTTATATGTATTCGTTGAAGAATTTTAACAGATTTTTATTTTTAAAACATTATTTTGGCAGTTATATGGAAAATATATTAGTAAAAGACAGAAGTTAATTCAGTGAGGCCAGGTAGGAAATTACTGTGCTCTCAGTAAATGATTGCAGGAAAAGTAACTAGGAAATGAATGGATTTGGCAGATAGTTGGAAACAGAACTGACAAGATTTGATAATTGTTTGAAAGGAGAGGGGAAGGAGAATGAAATTATGAAACACTGGTCTCTGGCCTAAATAACTGAGTTTCTCCATTCAGAATGGTGAGAAACATTTTAAAAGTAGCAGGTTTGAGTTGCTACATTAATTTGAGGTCTCTGAGAGACCCCAAAGTGGTGATGTCAAGTGGCTACCTGCATATGCACATACAGGAATAAGAAGAAAGTTCTCATCTGAACATGCACTTGGAGTCGTCTGTATATAAATGATAATTGGAGCCATGGAAGTGGAAGAATTTCCTTAAGGAGAATATTCAGACTGAGAAGAGAAGAGGGCATATGGAAGAGGATAAGGTGGTCCAACATTAAAGGGCGGTTGGTAAAGAAAGAGAAATTATTAGGACAAAATGAAAAGGAATGGTCAGAGGAGTAGAATAAAGGCTAGCCTTCCAACCTTGGCTGCACCAGTTACGGCTAAATAACTTTTGGCAAGTTACTTTTTCTATGCTGTTTTTCTCAACCATTAAAAAACGTGTTTTTATACCAAGTAAACTCAGATTTGTTCTGAGTATTATGTGAGATGATAATTGTAAAGCACCTAGTAGATTGTGTGTTCATATATGTGTGTGTATATATATATATATTGATTTTATCTAGCAAAAAACAAAAATAATGCAATGGATTTTGTCTTGTAATTTATCAAGTGACTACAGACAGTTCCGGATACTGAACAACAGCAGCATTACCTAAATAAAATGAAGCACCAACTAATCGTAACAGTCCAATAATACTATAATAGGGAAAACTATAAATGTAACTACAATAAAATATAAAGTATAAATGTAACTAACAACACCTCATGGAAGGGGAAAGCACTAATGTAATTATTAATAGAGCAGCAATCTGAAAAGCAAATGCTTTCTACAAGTTCATGAGCTCTTGATTACAAAGCATTGAGATAATTGCACCCAATTGCTATATAGTCATTTATTCATTAAATGTTGAACAATCTGTCTTTTTAAAGGATTGGGAGACCCTGCTTGCTTTTATGTTGGTGTGATTTTTATTTTAAATGGAATGATGATGGGATTGTTCTTCGCATATGGTACATACTTGAGGTAAGACTACTGTGTTAAAAGATCTTTCAGTGGGATTGTAAGGACTTGATGACATTTATTGATTAAATCAAGTGCATAATTAATGAGATTCATTGATTAATAGTAGGAAACTGTGTAGATTTTATGTTTTTCAGAAACTTAGCCAAATATCATGCAGCCAAAAACTAGAGTTGTCACTAATATATCTTAAAATCTTCCCCTTTTTCCTTGTGGGGGTATTTTTGAGCTCATTAAGATTCCTTAACAAAGATTTTAGTGAAAATACCTCTAGATCACATGTAAAATTATTGTAACATTAGAGGGGATCTTTGTTTGGCATTAGTAGCAGATTATTTCTAATTTTAATCTCTGTATGTGTGAAATTAAGAAAGCAGTAAAAGGAAATGTGTACCACTTGTGGCAGACACATTTGATAGCATGTCTTTCTTGATAATGGCACCGCAATTTTGTTTGGGTATCAGAACATCTAATTTCAGGTGATAGTTTGAAGTTGACTGTGACAGTCATGTATTCTGCTTCCCAATCTCCATTGCACATTGGGAAAGCCATACGAGCTAGCTTTTCCAGTAAAATCAGACTTGGTTACACCCAGGAAAGCATTTGCCTTTTTAACAAAACGTTAGATTCTGATGCCCTCTTTCTGTTTCTTCCTGCTTTTACTTGGATGTGATACTTGGAGCTGCTGCAGGCATTTTGTGATCATGAGGGAAAGGCCATAAACATAGCACATATGTCTGCCCTGACATCCTTTTGCTGCTGAACAAATGCCAATAAGCACTTATCTTTTATTTTCTTGTTGAATAATTTAATAAACATCCATATTATTTAAGCCACTTTTTGTCAGATTTTCTGTTTCTTACAGCAGAATACATTCTTATCTGAATCATTAGCTTTCTTTAAATGTTATCCTTGAACTGCATAACATTTAAAGTTAAAAATCTAGATTTAATCTTTCAACAATTATTTTTATTGAAGTATAGTTGAATTACAATGTGCTAGTTTCTGGTGTACAGCATATTCATTTAGTTATACATATATATGTATCTATTCTTTTTCATATTCTTTTTCATTATAGGTTATTATAAGATATTGAATATAGCTCCCCTGTGCTATACAGTAGGACCTTGTTGTCTATCTGGGTTATATATAGTAGTTTGAATCTGCTAATCCCAGACTCTTAATTTATCCCTCCCTGCCCCTTTCCCCTTTGGTAACCATAATTTTGTTTTCTATGTCTGTGAGTCTGTTTCTGTTTTGTAAATAATTATTACTGTATCATAAAACAAATGTAAATAAGACCATGTGATATTGGCATAGGGATAAACAAATAGATCATTGGACTACAGTAGAGCCCAGAAGCAGAAATGTACATTTGTATACACTTCTGTGATAAAGCGATATTGCAGATCAGTGGGTAAGGATAGGCTTCTCAATAAATGGTGTTGGAATAATTGGGAGATATGGAGCAAAGAGAAGTCAGAACTTAAAAAAATAAATCCTCGTTGGATTAAAAGATCAAATATGAAAGGTAAAATTGTAAAATGCTTAGAATGTTACATAGGAGAAAATCATTAGTAACTTAGAATAAGAAAGGCTTTCTTGAACAAGGTACACAATCCATTCCTGAAGGAAAAACTGATAAATTTGATGGAAAAAATTTAAGTTCCTCAGATATTATAGAATCAAAAGATAAGCCATAAACTGTGAGAGGATATTGCAAAGCATATATCCAGCATAGTATCCAGACTTACATTCATTCATTTGATAAATATTTATTGAATGCCTGCTGTGATTGGAAGCACTATTCTAGGTGCTGGAATACGAAACAATTTCTCATGGAGTAGGAAAAAACTAAGAAGATAGACAATCCAATTGAAAAATGGGCAAAATATTTATGAACAGACATTTTCCAGAAGAATTCCAAACTGCCAATAATACATATGTAAAATTGACCACCATCATTATCAGTAAAATACTAATTTAAGCCACAATGAGATACTATTTCACATCTACTAGATTGGGAAAAGGAACTTTTATCCTTGGTAAGTGAACATGTAAATTAGTACAACTATTTTGGAAAAACAGTGTGCATTATCTAGTAATTTTGAAGATGTACTGACCTTATAACTCAGCAATTCCAATTTAATGGAAAAGAACTGAAAAAAAAGTATGTATGTATGTATGTGTATAACTGAATCGCTTTGCTGTACACCTGAAACTAACATTGTAAATCGACTATGCTTCAACAAAAAATAAGAATAAATAAATAAATAGATGAAGCTAAAAAAATGAATTAAGTAAATATACCTAAGTATACCCCTCAATCTTAGAATTATTACCATAGTTTAGTAACCCTGTTACCCTCCACAGGCAGTCATCGTTGTTTACCAGGAAATATGTATAAGAACAAAGCAGCATTATTTGTAATAGCTCCAAACTAGAAACAACTTAAATGTCCTTCAACAGAGAAATGTGCACATTGTAGATTTATTAATATAGTGAAATACTATACAATAATGAGAATGAATGAACTATAGCTACAAACATCAACATGGAAAAATCTTACAAATACAATGTTGAAAGAATTAGGGCAGGCACAAAATTTTAAAAAATGCTGCAAACTTCC
Source organism: Camelus ferus (assembly GCF_009834535.1). Taxonomy (NCBI): domain Eukaryota; kingdom Metazoa; phylum Chordata; class Mammalia; order Artiodactyla; family Camelidae; genus Camelus; species Camelus ferus. The sequence goes on from NC_045702.1 coordinate 37,621,223, forward strand.
ATTTGCGTTAAGTTTGAATATAGTAAATGATAGTCTGATATGTTTACAGAAGCAGTTATATTGATAATCACAAAACTCAGGATAGTGGCTGTCTCAAGGGGTGACAAGGGAGGACTGAGGGTGTGATCAATTTTCTGTTTCAGTGACTTAACAGAGATTATAAGGACATCCTGCTTTATAAGTGTTCTATAAATTATCTAGAAATTTTTATGCACTTTTCTATATGTATGCCATGTAAGAAAAATGTATTTATATAAGCTCATCAGTATTTTGAGAGAAAAGGATTACTTTGAGATTATGATACAGGCTTTAAAAATTTCTATCTTTGAAAATAGGTTGTATTACTTATGCTTTTTCAAATATGGAAAATGTTACACAAGACTAAGACATTTTAAAAACTAGTGCTTTTCACTGGGAGAGCTACCCAAAAGGTGGTAATTCTCTAAATTGGCTACAAAGTTCTGGAATATCAAATATATTATAAGTCTCCAGTCTTTAAGAAAGATGTGTAAATGTAACATATGTTGGCTATAAAAGTGTCACCAAAACTGTGAGGAAATTAGAAACCATGGCATATAAGAAACAAAAGAAATAGGAATTTGGAGGGAAATTTTGCATTTCTTACCCTGGCCATTCTCCCCGACTGGCATTAACTTGGAAGGTAGACATTCCATTTCTTTTCTTTTGGTGCTTAATGATAAATGGTTAGCATGCATCTCTAACTTGATCAAGTCTAGAATTAATTGATATCCTTCCCCTTCTTCTGATCAGTGCAACAAATTTCAGAACACTTTACTTGAAAACAGCCCCTCAATCTTAGAATTATGACCATAGTTTAGTAACCTTGTTACCCTCTACAGCAGTCATTGTTGTTTTTTTTTATGTTGTCAAACTTCCTTAGATTTATCCACATGTTCCTAGTGTCTATATGCAGCATTTGTTCTTGCTTCTCATGCCTTCCTCCTCTCAATTTCTTTTTTTCCAAAGTACGTCCTTTGAATTTCCTTCAGTGAAAAATCTCTTAAAGGTAAATTACTTCCCATTGGCTTTCCTTTGCTTGTTTTGTTGAACTCATTCCTTCCTTTCTTCAATCCTTCAACCAATATTTATTGTCTTACAAGTGTGAAGCTGTGTATACAATGGTGAACAATACTTTAAAGAAAAGGCAACTTTAAGAGATGGTTCTTAATCTTTGATAATTATCAGTCATCCTTGATCTGAGTTTTGTGTTCCACATTGTTGTTTCTTTGGGCTTTCCAACAAAAGCATATTTGCAGTAGTTTAGATGGTTCGGTTACTACTAAATGAAACTGTTAGACTCTTGTCTTCATCTCTCAGTCACTGAAATCCAACTGGGAATGACAAAAATTTGCCTCTACTCAGAATATTAAAAAAATGCAATATAAACTCTGAAGTGCTCGGCCTGTTTGTTAAAAATTATTTTATGTTCACACCTAATATTTTAACTTAGAAAATATTTTAAATATGAGAAATTGTAAGATTCAGATTACTTTATATGGACACTTTGTATGCTTGTGCATTCAAGATTAAAACATCAACTACAACATGGATACTTTAAAATTTTTGCTTTTATTTTATGTGATTTAGTACTATGACAGTTTAAAATCTAAGATAATTTTGTGAAGAACTCCCTATATTTTATATGAATTATGATTATATACTTTTTTTTTTTTTACAGTGGGACTCACCTTGGAGGTCTAATTACAGTATTATGCTACTTTTTCAACCATGGAGAGGTTTGTTTTTTAGAAAATAATGTTTAAGTAATAGAAGGAGAGGTACAGGAACAAGGAAATTTGTCAAAACTATATTTAATTGCATGTTAGTTAGGACTTCACAATATTTTAAAGAAGTTTGTATTGTAAGCTGATATTGTAATCATGTTGATCCACATTTTTACATAACAATTAGAATTTATGATTTGAAATATCTTGTCTAGTTTTTAGTATATATATTTATACAGTACATATATTTTGTAGAAAAAGAAAATACTGTATTTGTTGAATTCAGGCACTTCATACACATTATCTCATTTACTCCTACCAAACTTTTTGTCAGAGTAGTTGTTATCCTCACAGTAGAAGATATGAAATAAAAGTTTGGACTTGAGTAAGTTAAGTTATTTATCCAAGATTCCACATTTACTCTGTGATAAGGCTGGGTTTCCTATTCTACATTGGTCTGGCTCTAAAACCTCACCTCCTTCTATTATATCATGTTGCCTTTCAATAACACTAAATGCTGAATGCAAAATAGAAATTAACTAATTCAGCCCAACAAGACATGATCCACCTTAAAAGAGCTCATGGAAACTTATTTGAATGAATAGGATAGATTCAGTCAATGAAATATCGAGGACAGGACACATGCCAGACTCCTGTGTTAGATGCTGAGGATATGGCAGTGGAAAGTGGAAGAATCTGACTGCTAGTTTTTGGAAACGAAGTATGTAATATGTTATGGCACAGGTTATTGGGATAGAAGTCTTTATCTATTACTATTGGGAAAGGTAGATACTTGTTAACTTAAAAATCAATTAGACAAGGGAATCATAAAAATTTATACATAAGTATCTTAAATATATTAACTTAAAGCAAACAAATACATTGTCAGTCACCAGTGCGTTAGTGTAAAGACAAGACCTTTTCCTTGAGTATGCCAGACGACTGACATTATGAGTTGACCTTTTTATACATTCCATAATTCATCTTCTAAGGTTTATAATTTTGGTTTCTTGGAAGAGGAGCAATAAATTTTAAGACTCTTGCAAGGTTATAAGAGTTTAGATTCTTTGTAGAATTTCAGATTCTTGATATAAAATTTTATAATATTCTCGCCCATAGTGTTTTGGAAATAATCAGTTTTTAGTTGTTTTTAGAAATTTATAGTTAACTCTTTCAAAGGTTTATTTCACAAATTCAGAGACAATCTTCATTACTTGTGATGTGTGTCTTTACTCTTTAAGAGTTTGTGTCCTGTACAAACTCTCTTGGTGTTTGTGAATGCCCTTGGTGACATTTGTTTAAGATGTTTTTCTGAGCATGTATACATCCCAAAGCCCTGGGATGCCAGGGTCATCACTGCAGAGCTGGAATGTGGATCTGGTTTGTCATTTCCAGAATCCTCACTGCTTCTATACCTATCATCTTGTTTGTCCTTTGGGTTTCTTTATGTTTGGCCTGATGATATCTTTCACTTGTGTCTGTACTTGCTAGTTAATGGCTCTCTACCTAATGGCTATGTGCTGTTAGGAGAATTCCAAAAACTGAAAAGCTATACTAGGCATTCAGAAATAAATGACCCTAGTATTAAAATTATTAAAACCAACCCATCCATGATTTTTAAATTAATGATGTTTATTGCAATGGAACATAAGGTAAAGTAAGCATTTTATTGATTTCAGGCTACTCGGGTGATGTGGACACCACCTCTCCGGGAAAGTTTCTCATATCCATTTCTGGTACTTCAGATGTACATTTTAACTATGATTCTCAGGTAATTTTTATTTACAGAACAAATGTAGATAAGTCATAAGTGTCTTAAAAATACATCAACCTATCAAGTTATAGTTACTAAATTTAGGCTCTATTTAAAAAAATTTACTTCAAAATTAAATTGTGTTTCCAGTTTAAAAAAGTCTAAAATTACTATTGAAAAATTGCTTTTTATGTAAGAGCCTAGGCTACAGGTTTTAGATAACTAAATTATGTTTTAAAAAATCAAAATGTGTATGTTAATATATATTTGGTAAAGGCTCAAAGGTTTTTGAGAAACTGTTACTTTTTTTCCTTCAACACATTTGTATGCTGACTTTGTTTTCCAACCTGTGGATTTGATGGAGCATGAAAAAAGTATGCTATGCACAAATGAATTTGAAAAATGTTAGGTTAGCTAGATAAGGATTATCTATAATATGTTTATGAGTATTTCTGAACTACTGATATTTCTAGAAGCTCAACCAAAGTTTCATCTTAGCTGTTTTCCCTAGACGCATTTTTTGTTAGGTGGGGTTAATTTTATAAGCATTTCAGAAGTTTAAGAAGTCTGAGAAACAACAAAAGCATAAATAGTAGAATATTATAAATAACTTTATCATAGAAATAGGTTTCATAGAACGTTCATGAGATTTCTCACTGAATGAAATACTGATCACTGTCTCCTCCAAACTCCCAGAGAACCTCATACTTTACTTCCTAGTACCTGTCAGGTTCTGCCTATATTAAAATCATTTATGTACATCTTCTTTCTTTTTTAAAACTATAAATTTGTTAATAAAACACACATATTCAAATGTCTAAATATACACTTAATATATTAAAATGCCACTGGAAACAGAGACCAGCCACATTTCTCTCTTTAACCATGGAACACCTAGCACACTGCCATGCAGACATTTAACACCATTGTATGTCAGCGTGAAGAAAGTAAATAGAGGCATACTGCATGGCTACCAAGCTCGAGAAGGGAACAGCTAACTTCTGGTCTGTTACCTACATGAAAGTTTATTTTTGGATTTTATAAATATAAGATAACAGTACTTAATGAGTATATTTTGTGATAATACTACTTAACAATATGAACATTAAAAATTTTCTTTTGAAAATTTATATACTGTAGTAGGATTTATCACAATCCAATACAACCTTTATAAAAAGAACAGTTTTATAATATACACAAAATGTTTGCATTTCTTTTTTTTCATATTCTAATAGATAGTAAAATCTTCTGTGGTAAAAGGTATTGGTTATTAATATATCTCATAATTGCAGGATGGACAGTTTAAACTTCAATATGCAGTAGTTTAACTGTATTCCAGAATTATTCTTTTAAAGTGATTGTTTAAAATCTCTTTAAATTTTTCTTATCGTTGTTAACATATTATTTCACCAGCACTTATACTTCTCTTCATTGCTTTTCGAAACATAAAAGTAGTGTTACATGAAAACTACTGCTGCTCATATAGGTAAATATCTCAAGGTATGCAAAGACAGTTCACATTCTGTTTTCTGACCTTCTTGCTGGAGTACTAAATTTCTAATTTTATACATAGTTACAGTTTTTAATTGAGTATATGGTTGATTTACAATATTATATTAGTTTCAGGTGTATGAAATAGTGATTCATTGTTTTTACAGATTATATTTCATTAAAAGTTATTGCAAGATAATGACTGTAATTCCCTGTGCTATATGTTTAAAATACTTACTGATAAACTAGATACAACATTTTGTTTAAATCCCTAATTTTGATTGTTTTATAATAAGCATTTTTGGAATCCAAATACTTTAAGTTATTTTTAATGAGCTTTTAAAAGTTAACTGTATTTTGTTGTCTTACATCAAAGGTAAGGGCAACATTAGATTTTAACGTTTTGCAACTAGTCTTTCTGTTCAATGATAGGCCAATTTTATGGTAAAACTTATTGGTGTCAACTCTCTCCATTAAGGACCTTGAACAACAGTAGAAGATTTTTTGTTGCACTCTGCCTTTCCAATGTTGCTTTTATGCTTCCCTGGCAATTTGCTCAGTTTATACTTTTTACACAGGTGAGATGATTTTAAACTAATTTAAGTTGAATGCAATATGTACTTGGCTGTTTCCATAGCAATTTTAAAATGTAGTCATTTTGTGCCCTAATAGATTTTAAAAATATGAAATAATTATAAAGTTCACATACATATGTGTGGGTTTTTTTAATCATGTAATTCTACCTTCTGTTAATGTGTTGGTAAGTTAGGCAGATAGGAAAGATCAGCATTCAAAAGACTTTTTCCTCTTATTTTAACTCATAATTTTTCCTATTGGTATTTGAGATGATCTCTGTAAATCTGCCTGTAGATTTTCCTTTGACTTGAGGAATCATTTTGGGTGCCAAGCTGTACAATATGGTAAGGGCCAGTTTGACTCTTCAAATTGGGAGGTTTCTGCTTCTGTTCCAGCTAAATGTTGGCCGTTTTGTCTGAAGAGCAAAATCTTACTGGACATCATTTTCAGAGCTTTAATCGTGGTATTACTTGAGTGAATTGAGGCCATATCCTGTTTCACCAAACAACTAAGTAACCAATGGCAAGAAACTGAGCTGGGGAAGCAGAGTAAAAGGTCAATTTTGATGAAATTTCCTCCTATGATTTTTCATTAGAATTCCTTTCCACCTAACTAGTAAACACTGATAATAAAATATTCTTTATCGGCCATGAAGAATTCTGCCAGGACTCCTTGTGTTGCCACTTGTCTACAAAGACTGAAATTATAACCTCAACTTAATTGGTGCTGCATGTTTAAAACATGTTTAGAATATCTCTTCTGCCTTATTTCCTTATATTTGGTCTATAACTAACACAGAATTTCTGTGGTTTTCATTATTTGCATATGCCAACATAGTAGAATAGATTTCTAATGTACATCTTTTCCTTGCAAGCAAATGTACTAATTTAGTGGTGCTGATGAAACTGTTTGAGTACCTTCTTGGGTAATTCTGATATCACCTTAATGATTTTCTGTCCATTCAAAAGATATACCAGGCTTTTAGAGTTTTTTCTTTTTTTGTTGTTGTTTAATAATTGACATAAAATATTATGTAAGTTTAAGGTGTACAATGTGTTGTTTTGATGCATTATTATATTGCAATATGATTACCACTTGGTTACCACCATAGTGTTAGTTAACACCTCTGTCAAGTCATATAATTATTATTTCATTTTTGTGGTGAGAACGCTTAATATCTAGTCTCTTGGCACCTTTGAATTCTATAATACAGTACTGGCTAAAATGACTGTGCTGTGTGTTAGATCTCCAGAACTTACTCATTTTCTAGTTGCAAGTTTGTACACTTTGTCCAACATCTCTCTTATTCCCCACCCCCCAGCCCCTGGTAATCACCATTCTACTTTGTTTCTACAAGTTTTACTTTTTTAGATTCTACATACAAGGGAAATAATACAGTATTTTCTTTCTCTAGCTGACTTACCTCACATAGCATAATGCCTCAAGGTCCATCTGTGTCCTGTGGCAGGATTTCCTTCTTTCTCATGGCTGAATAATACTCCATTGTATGTATATGTAGCGCATCTTCTTTATCCATTGATCTGTTGACAGACAGGTTGTTTCCATACCTTGGCTCTTGCGAATAATGCTGCAATAAACATACAAGTGCAGGTAACTCTTCCATATTCTGTTTTCATTGCCTTTGGATATTTACCTAGAAGTGGGATTGCTGGGTCACATGGTAATTCTATTTTAAATTTTCTGAGGAAACCTCCATATTGTTTTCCATAGTGATTCTACCACTTTACATTCCCACCAACAGTGCACAAGAGTTCCCTTTCCTCCACATGCTCACCAACATTCGTTTTCTCTTGTCTTCTTGATGACAGCTATTCTAACAAGGTGTGAGAGGATATCTCATTGTGGATTTGATTTTACTTCCCTGATGATTAGTGATGTTGAGTGTCTTTTCATGTACCTGTTGGCCACTTGGATATCTTCTTTCAAAAAAATATTTATTGTTTCCTACTCATTTTTAACCAGTATTTTTGTCATTGAGTTGTATGAGTTCTTTATACATTTTGGATATTAATCTTTCATTTGATAGATGATCTGCAAATATTTTCTCCCATTCCATAGGTTGCCTTTTCATTTTGTTGATTATTTCTTTTGCTGAAAAAGCAGAAGCTTTTTAGTTTGATGTAGTCTTGCTTGCTATTTGCTTTTGTTGCTTGTGTTTTTGATGTCACAATCCAAAAAGCATTGCCAAGACCAATGCCAAGGATCTAATTCCATATGTTTTCTTCTAGGAGTTTTATGGCATCAGGTTTTGTATTTAAGTCTTTAATCCATTTCAAGTTAATTTTTATGAGTGGTATAGGATAGAAGTCCAATTTCATGTAAATATCATTTTCCTAACACCATTTATCAAGGACACTATTTTTCCCCCAAGTGTTCTTGGCTTCCTTCTCAAATATTAGTTAACTGTATATGCATGGGTATATTTCTGGACACTTGATCTGTTCCGTTGGTGTATATGTTAATCTTTAAGCCTGTACCATACTATTTTGATAACTATACTGATAGCATAATGGGTGTTCCTTATATGTGACAATATATTTTTTCTTGCTACTTTCAGGGTTCTCTCTTTGTCTTTTATTTTTCACGGTTTCATTATAGTGTGTCTTAGAGAAGGTCTCATTCAGTTGGAATAATGGACTATTAGGTTTGAGAATTTGGTTGTCCAGATCTCTTCTTAGGTTTGAGAAGTTCTCAGCTATTATTTCTTTAAATAAACTTTCTGCCCCCATCTCCCTCTCTTTTCATAGAACTCCAATGATTCTGATAGTTGATCATTTGATGTTTTTATATAGATCACATAGGCTTTCTTCATTCTTTCTTTCTTTGTCCTCTTCTGATAGAGTATTTCACAGTTCCTATCTAACTCACTGTTCTGTCTTCTATTTGGTCTATTCTGATGTTGATACTCTATTGCATTTTTCATTTCATTCATTGAATCCTTCAGTTCCAGAATCTGTTTCATTCTGTTTTATGATTTTTATCTCTTTGTTAATCTTCTCACTTTGTTCATGTATTGTGTTCCTGATTTCATTGAATTGTGTTTCTGTGTTTTCTTGCAGTTCATTGAATTTCCTTAAAACAGCTATTTTGAATTCTTTTTCAGGTTAATCATAGAATTCTGCATCTTTGAGTTTAGTTACTGGAGAATTACTGAGATTTTTCGGTAATGTCACGTTTCTTTGATTCTTCATGTTCCTTGAAGTTTCGTGTTGCTGTTTTTGCATTTCAAGTAGCAGTTCATTTTTTTACTAATTGCCTTCAGATAGGAGATAGTCTTCATTCACCCTACTTATATCTTGGGTTTTCTCTGACTTTATATGGACATACCTGCTTCACGCTTCTTGCTCCCTCTTTGTGGCAGAATTATTAAGCTTGTATGTCTTTTCTGGATCTTAGCAGGCTGACTGCTGTAAACCTCTCTTTTGCTTCCAGAAGGTGGTGCTACAGCTCTAGTTTCTCCCATGCCCACAGACCCTGACTTGTTTTTCATATGTGCTTATCCATCAGAGCGTGCTCTTGCTGCCACACTCAGGAGCATGCACAAGGAGCCAGTGGCAGAGTCGAAGGAAGTGTGAACTTAACACTCAGAAGGTGTCAAGAGTGCCTGCTGGCTTTCCTCAGCAGCTGGTGGGCAGGTTTCCTGAACACAACCAGAAGGAACTGCATCCTTTTTGAAATGCCCTCTAATATTCTTATTTGCCTCTTTCTCAGTCTCCTACCTTCCCCAGTCAAGGAGATCCCACCTCACTACTCTGAGTGCTGCAGGAGAGAAATTTTTTTTCCCAGCAATGTCCTGCACAGCTGTGGAGGCCAGGCACACAGTCATCATTCTTCCTTTCCCCAGTGTGGGAGAGGTTGCCACTGGCTAGTTCAGGCTTTCACTGTGCCACCTTGAGGGAAGGGCAGTGTTGGCAAAGTTCCTCTTAACGCTCTCCAGTGCATCCAAACTTGTATATATATTTTTCCTCCAATGAAGTGCTTGAGCCTCTCCTCGGGAAGACTGGACTGTGCAAAGGCTCTCTTATCTGTGAGTGTCTGCCCAAGTCAGCACTCTCCATATTTTCTTCAACCATAACTGAGAGGGACTGGGGCCAGTTCACTGGCTCCTGCTTATTCCGCAGCCTGTGCTGAGGTCTGTCTGCCTATTACCTGATACATAGGTGGGCACAACTCCTCCTGGGGCCTTTGGTGTATGATGCTGGATCCCACAACTCCCACAGAAGCACTTTTGTTCATGGGTGGATGCCAAATTTTAGTTGTTAAAAGATGGAGGCAGAAAAGAGGGGCGTCTCATACTGCCATAAAGCTGACATAACTTCCAGCTTTTAGTTTTCTTAACTAATGTATAAAGTTTTGCTTGCTTGTGTGTGTGTTTGTTTTTAATGCTAACATAAAGGTAATTCAAAGTTGTTTTCAGGGAGTAGTCTAAGACTTATATTCTTGATTATATTTTTCATAGATTTAGGTTAAAATTAGTTCATGTCTTCTGCACATATTGTCTGATAAATAGGGTGAAGGAGTCAAGGATTGGCTATCTTTTAAAGAGAAAAAAATGACAAGTGACAGTTGTAGAAACCTAGACTATTAGGAGGTTAGAAGACCTTAGGCATTATCATTCTTAAGAAACTGAAAAATTGTGACTTACTCAGAAACTGAATTTTAATTTATAATATGTTCTATTTTCTTACATTTTATTCGAGAATTCCCATTTATGTAGGAAAGATTGTTATGACTAAGGAAAGCAAAATGGATAGTTGCAGGAAGGAGGTTATAAAATCAGAAGTAATAAAGATACAGATTATTTCTGAAAGAGATAGTATCAATATATTTATATAAAACTAGAATTTTTCATTTTCTTTCTTTATAAAACTTTTTCTTTGTTTGGGATAATGTATAAAGCCACATCTCTCATCTCTTTTAATATTTAAATTAATGTGACTCCATGCCCTCCTCCTTCTTATAACAAGATTATTTTCTTCCCTTCCTGGAGTTTCTTTTTCAATGATAAACCCTTCAGCCATTAATTTGGGCCAAGGATCAGGACTAGATGTTTTTGCTTCACCATTGAAGCCAGAGATGAAACTACTTGTATCTGGAAGATTCAGGAATCTGGGTACACAGTGGATGCCACCACACTTCTGTTTAGCAAAACACTTTCCCCTTCTGCATGAGAATTTGACCCTCAGTTTACCTTCTAGCTCTCTTCCCCAAGAAACTTGCTAGTGCGGCATGACCGTGATGCGGACGAGGCACATCACTTGGTGATTGCCCGATTGCATCCGAGTGGGAGGAGTTGCAGGTGAAGCTCTTCCTGAAGGGATGCATGACTTTGGACTTCCTTAAGTGAGGCGACTCTTAAGTGTCATTTCCCTTGCAGAATTTTCCGTGTCCTACGGAGCTCCTAAGCCAAGGTGACGTCTACGTTTACATGATGTGAGTCTTCTTTCTTTGCTCCTGAGCTGTCACCTGGGGTAAGGCAACTATGTAGACTTCTTTAAGAGTTCCCAATGAAGAGAAATATCTGAAGCTGTCCTACAGCTTTCTGAATGAACCTGAGGCCAAGTGTGAACTTAAGACCCCCTGCTTGGCAATGACATCAAGAACTCAAATTCATCTTCTTGAAGACAGAAAACTGCTACTAGCCATAGATGCCAGGTGCTTCATGCTGAAACTGACCTGAACTCCATGCTCTCACTTATGAGTGCCACCAGTCTCTTTCATGTGAATGTCTCATAGCATGTCTGCAGTGCTGAGACAGCTGAGTTGAGTCATCAGGAATTTCAACACCAGCTAAATGCTATGGGCACAACTAGCCTTCTCCTAAGAAAAGACTCTACGGTTCTGGTGTTGAGTGAGCTCACAAATTCAAAGGTCTCTCACCTACACAGTGTGTTTGCTCTCAAGGTCCTTGGGGTCCTGTCTTGCCAAATTAGGATTATATTAGTTTCTTGAAGATGTTCAAATGTTGGTGAATCTCAGAAAGGTTTTCCCCCAGGAGATTCCTGATTCCTTATGAATTTTTTCCCCAGTTCCTTTGTCTTTACCGAACATCAAATTTCACACACCAAGGGTCGGAAGGACAATTTTTGTCAAGCCAAATAAACCTTTTGTTTAAGAAGAGTGAATGCCTATTTGCCTTTGATCTGCAAACTAAAAGAGGTCACCAAAGTGGTTTTTTCCAAGAAGAGTTGATGTTTCTTCTCCTAGACATAGAAGCAGCTGCTCTTACTAAAAATGTCAACTTCTCTTTCTGAAAGTTTTGTCTGACCTAGCATCTTCTAATGTAAACTCAGTCTACAAGTTGATTTCTCCCTGTTAGTTTGACAGTCTCTATTGTGGCCACAGTGGTTAAAATATAGTTTAAAGTCTATATATATAAACTAAATAACAGAGTCAAAAATTAGCTTACATAAGGGTTTTATGATTTTATTTCTTATACTAATTTTTATTTAAAACGTCTGCACTCATATCTGATTTCAGGAGCAAAATTGGTCTAAGCATTTGAACAGATTTAAAAATCTTTACTGTTTCCTAGAAGCAAATTTTGACCTACCCTCAGACCTACTTACCTTGAGGCTAGTATCCACAGAAGTTTGATGAAATCATCTGGAGGCAAGAATAGAAGTCAGTCAGTTTTCTACATTTTCACAGCAGAATGTCGACTCTAAATGAGAGAGCTTTCTTTCCAACCAGCGATTCAAGTAGCAACATTCTGGCAATTAAGCAGAATTTTCACCTGTGAAGTATTTTTCTTAGCCAAAGCATAAAGGTGATATTTAAGAAGGGTGGTCTAGATCTGCATATCCTAACAATATTAGTCTATGAAAGGAAGGAAAGGGAAAGTAATATATGCCTGACTTCAGTATTATAGTTTATTTCATTTAATCCTCAAGGAGTCTAGGCAGACGGGTATTATTAACTTAGAATTACAGATGGAGACACTAAGGCTCAAAGATTAAGTTAAAATTAAGTCTGCCTAACTGCAGAGCACCAACACTTCCAATTTATTTTTGTTGCATCTCTTGGGTCTTTGAACTCCTCTCTTGAAGGCTACACACTTGGCTGTATTATGTTATTTGCTTGCTAAAATGCCGCCAACTTTAACACAGCATTAATAAAAGAAATGCACATTTAAAGAATACTTCTGTACCTTTTGTTAAACTATAATTAATTGAGTCTCCTCTATTACATAATTGCTTTTCTGTATAAGAATCTATATGATACATTTTTCATAATTAGTGTCAAGATTAATTTTCCTCACAAAGTGAATTTATGAACTTCCTTTTAACAACTATAACTGTTTCATTAAATGAACTGGACTCAACAGGAGACAAGCAGAAAGCAACTGTATTCTTTTACCCAGTACCTCTTAAAACTTATGGTCTAGGACTTGTCCCCATTCCCAAATTTACATACATACTCTTTTCCCTTTCACTTTGATGAAAAATGTGATTTCAGTAAATAAAAATTTTTGAGATCCTTAAAATATTGTGTCTTCTGATCAAAGAACATAATATATATCTAGTTATTTAATTCTTAATTTCTCTCAATAATGTTATATTAATTTTTAGAGATCATATAGATCTTTCATTAAATTTTTTCCCAGGTATTTTCTATTTTTGTTGCATTTAAAAAGATTGGTTGTTTTGTATTTGTTAGGTATGTGGTTATAGATATGTTAGGCAGAGTTTAATTGTATATTCAAATCTTTTAGGTCTCTACTACTTTTGTTTGCTTTCAGTTACTGGAAGAATAATTGTTAAAGTCTTCCACTATAACAGTAATTTGCTGTATCTACTTTTAGTTCTGTGAACTCTTGCTTTAAATATTTTAATGCAACATTATTATATGCACAGTTATTGTGTAGTCCTTCTATTTTCATGTAACGGGCCTTAAATTTTTTTAAGTCTATTTGTGAGTATGTAATGTGGCAAGAGCAGTGAACATAAGATGTACACTTTTCATAGATTTTTGAGTATGCAGTCCAGTATTGTTATGTACAGGCACAATGTTGTATAGTAGATCTCTAGAAGTTATTGATCTGGCATAACTGAAATCTTATGTGTGTTGATTAGCAGCTTCCCGTTTCCTCCTCCCCCCTAGCCCTTGGCAATCACTATTCTATTCTGCTTCTGTGAGTTTGAGTATTATCTCTGATAAATGGAATCATGCAGTATTTGTCTTTCTGTGACTGGCTTACTTCACTCAGCATAATATCCTCATCCATATTGTTGCATATTACAGAATTTCCTCCTCTTATAAGGATGATGATACTCTGTTGTATGTGTATAAACCATTTTTAAATCCATTCAACCATTGATTGTCATTTTGGTTATTTCCACATCTTGGATATTATGAATAGGGCTACAGTGAACATGAGAGTGCTAATATCTCTTCAAGATCCTGTTTTCCATTCTTTTGGATAAATACTTAGAAGTAGAAATACTAAATCATACCATATTTCTATTTTTAATTTTTAAGAAGCCTCCATACTGTTTTCCATAGCAGCTGCACAATTCTGCATTCCCATTAACAGTGTAAAAGGATTCCCTTTGTTTCACATCCTCCCTAATACCTGTTGTCATTTGTTTTTTGATATTAGCCATCCTAACGATTGTGAGATAATATAATAGTGGTGGTTTTGTTGTGCATTTCACTGATGACTAGTGATGTTGAATGTTTTTTAATATATTTAATGGCCATTTGTATACCTTCTTTACTATTTACTTTATTGGTGTTTCCTTTGCTATGCAGAAGCTTTTTATTTTGATGCAATCTCACTTGTCTATATGTCTGATAAGAGATTAATATCAAGAAGACAAGAGAAAACAAATGTTGGTGAGCATGTGGAGGAAAGGGAATTCGTATGCACTGTTGGTGGGAATGTGAAGTGGTAGAACCACTATGGAAAACAATATGGAAGTTCCTCAGAAAATTTAAAATAGAATTACCATGTGATCCAGCAATCCCACTTCTAGGTAAATATCCAAAGGCAATGAAAACAGAATATGGAAGAGATATCTGCATTTCTATGTTTATTGCAGCATTATTCACAAGAGCCACGGTATGGAAACAACCTGTCTGTCAACAGATCAATGGATAAAGAAGATGTGCTACATATACATACAATGGAGTATTATTCAGCCATGAGAAAGAAAGAAATCCTGCCACAGGACATAGATGGACCTTGAGGGCATTATCCTAAGTGAGATAAGTCAGCTAGAGAAAGAAAATACTGTATTATTTCACTTGTATGTGGAATCTAAAAAAGTAAAACTTGTAGAAACAGGAGAATGGTGGCTACCAGGACCTGAGAGGTAGAGGAGATAGGAAGGCATTGGACAAAAGGTACAAACTTGCAGCTAGAAGTTGAATAAGTTTTGGGGATCTAACACACAGCATGATTATAGCTAATGATACTGTTTTATATACTTGAAAGTTGCTAGGAGAGTAAATCTTAAATGTTATCACCACAAAAATGAAATGGGGATTTTGAGACATGATGAAGGTGTTAGCTAATGCTGTAGTGGTAATCATATTGAAATTTATACATGTGTCAAATCAATATGTTGTACACCTTAAACTTAACACAATGTTATAGGTCACTTATCTCTCAATAAAACTGGAAAAAAATAATACAGGAGTCCTTGGTAGAGACTCTAAGCTTAATAAAAAGAGGTAAATTTCTTAAATCCAGTAAAGTTCTGATTATCCATTAGCTGGAATTTTAGTTGGAACCACTTTATGCCATCCCCATCTATTTTTGTGGAGGAGGTGGGTAGTGAGGTATTTATGCTGGGAGAAAAAGAAATGACAGGAGGTTTGTTAGGCACCAACTCCTGAATTCTGGGTAGTTGATCTATAGAATAAACAAACTTGTAACAATTTATGCATTCTTTGACTCTGAGATTCGATGGGCTTGCTTGAGCTTGCTCTGTGAGGTACTTGATACTGTGTTGAAAGGAGATTTGCTGAGCTATCTATGTCTTTGCTCTTTTCCACACCACCGGCAAGTAAGTTTCTTTAGGGTGGAGATAGCATTGACCCTTTAGCATCCATTGAATGGACTTGAATTTAAAGTATTGTTTTCTAAGAAACTGTACTTTAAGCCCAAGCAACTAAGCTATAAAAAAAGTTCTAGAAAACTATATTCAGGGAAATTGGTTATTACTTGAAAGTATTACCATATTCAACTGGTACCTCTTTAAATCAAACATCTCTTTGGGATTCTTGAATGAATTATCCATTGTTGTTGTACTTATATAATAAATGCATAATCTGGTTACTGCTGAATGTTAAATTGCATGGGACTTTTCAGAGGCCCCCCCAAAAAAAGAATTCCTGGGCCCAGACATAATTATTGTGAATGCAGCCCTCTACTAGTACAAGAAATGTTAACACTGTAATTCACAGCAGAGCTCTACAATTTTTAATGTAATAAAATACAGCCAAAATAAAATGTCATGTAGTTAGAATCATAGAGTGTGTCACCTTTTCAGACTTGCTTCTTTCACTTAGCTGTGTGTATTTTAGGTTCCTCCATGTCTTTTCATGATTTGATGGCTCATTTCTTTTTATTGATGAATAATACTCCATTGTATGAATATACCACAGTTTGTTTATCCATCCATCTCTTGAAGGACATCATCCATCCATCTCTTGAAAGACATCATCGTTGCTTCTAGTCTTTGGTGATTCTAGTCTTTGGTGTGAAATATATTATTTATTGTATTATTTAATTATTTTTCTTTTGGTGGTGGGGGAAGATAATTAGGTTTTATTTATTTTTAGAGGAGGTACTGGGGATTGAACCCAGGACCTCATGCATGCTAAGCATGCACTCTATCACTTGAGCTATATCCTCCCCCCAAGTGAAGGTTTTGAGTGGGCGTAAGATTTCAGCTCAATTGGGTAAATACCCAGGAGTGTGATTGGTGGTTTGTATGGTAAGACGATGTTTAGTTTTGTAAGAAATTGCCAATTTTGTCAGTTTTTTTGGATATTAGCCATTCTGATATGTTAGAAGCAGTATCTCATTGTTGCTTTGATTTACAGTTCCCTAGTGGAGTATTGTGCTTAGCATCTTTACATATGCTTATTTGCCCTCTGTATATCTTCTTTGGTTAGGTTATTTGCTCAGAGCTTTTGCCCATTTTTTTAATTCGGTTATTTGTTTTCATATTGCTGAGTTTTTCGAGTTCTTAGTATATTTTACATACCAGACCTTTATCAAATGTGGGTTTTGCAAAGATCTTTCCCCAATACCTTGCTTGTCTTTTAGTTTTCTTAATGGTGTCTTTTGCAGAGCTGGAGTTTTTGATCTTAAGGGAGTTCAGTTCATCAGTTTTTTCTTCCATGGATCATGCTTTTGGTGGTATTTCTAAAAACTCATCCTTAAACAAGATCACCTTGATTTTCTCCTGTTATCTTTTAGAAGTTTTTTGTCCGTGTTCTCCATTTAGGTCTAAGATACATTTAAGTCAATTTTTTGGAAGGTGTTAAGTCTGTAGTTTGTTTTTTTTTTTTTAATGTGTGAGTGTCCAAGTCTTTGAGCACCATTTGTTGAAGACTGTCAATTCTCCTTTGAATTACTTTGCTCTGTTGTCAAAGCTCAGTTGCCTGTAGTTTTGTGGATCTGTTTCTGGGCTCTATTTTATTCCATTGATCAATTTGTCTGTTTTTCCTCTCCAGTGCCATACTCTCATAATTACTGCAGCTTTATAGTAAATCTTAAAGTCAGTTAGTCTCAGACTCTTTTAAAGAGTTTTGTAGTTACCTTTGGTTATAAGCAGTTTTTACATTATATTCCTAAGTGTGGTCAGGTTTTGTTTGTCTTAATTTATCCCTTGCTGGAGGCTGCTCATACTTTGTGAATCAGTTCTTGATTTTTTTTTCTATAAATTTTGGGAACTTCTCAGATATAATTTCTTTAAATAATTGCTTTTACTTAATTCCCTTATCCCTTTCTGAGATTGAAATCTGGTCTTTACACTATGTGCTCTACATTTCTTATGTTCTTCATATATTGTTCATCCTTTTGTCCATTTTATGCTTTCTTCTGACCTGTCTTCCAATTTATCACTTTCTGTTTGGCTATATTTAACCTGCTTTTAAACCCATATTTGACTTATTATTGATCATTCTAATACTTGTTGTACATTTTTAATTTGTTCTTTGTGTGTGTGTGTGGCTTTCAGTAGCCTCTTGGAATTTTCAAACTTATCCAGACATATTTTTGAGTGATTTGTGAGCTAAGAGTAGTTTTCACAGTTTTACAGTGTTGTTTAAAGAGTATAGAAGATGAAGAGTATACAATAGAGACTGTATGTGGCCCACAAATTATAACATATTTACTCTCTGGCTTTTTACATAAAAAGTTTGCTGACCCCTAAACTAGATGTAGAGTCTTCATAGGTCTGTTTCTATTGTCTTAGTGGTAGTGTCTTATCTCCTCCTACATCTGATTAGTTTTGATGTGGTATTGAACATTGTATATGAACAATTGTAGAGTTAATTTGAGACTAAGATGATACAAACTTCTTTCAGAGAAAATTAGAATTGCTTCCCATAGGCAAATATAGGGACTAACAATCTTTAATCACTCATGCAATCAGAGATTGAGATAATTCAAAGGTGAGCTTCAGTATTTCCCAAGGCTACTTTGATTTCTGGTTCTCTCTTATCGTATTACCCTTTGAAGTACAAACTAAAGCTTGGGGACTTAGCAGGGACCCCATTTTGGGGTTTCCCTGACTGCTAAGCTTGTAGAAATCTCTCAGCTGCCTCTCAGCTGGCAGGCATCCGCTTCTTTTAGAATTAGCAGATGCCTCTGGGAGAAAAATGACCCAAAATGTTATGCTCATCTCTGTAGATTTCCATCTTTTCTCTAGTCTTAGCTTCCCAATTCTTTTTGCCCTCTTAGTAATCTGTGGCTTACATATAAATATTTTTTCTTAGCTATTGTAGTTCTCAGTGAAAAGGCTGACTCACATTACTGTGACTATCATTATTGGAAATATAACTCTCTTCTTATATTTACTATGCTTATGAATAGTGAAATGCTTGTCTACATTTTATTTTTTGCTTTTTTTATATTTTTATTTCAGATAGCTTCATTATTTCCTATGTATGTTGTGGGGTACATTGAGCCAAACAAATTTCAGAAGATCATCTATATGAACATGGTAACATTCTTAATATTTTTAAGTCATATATTAAAATAAGATCTCAGGGTTTATAAAACAGAAGTGATTCTGTTTTATATACCTCCTCTCAAGTTGTATTTAATACATATGATGTTGACAATATTTAGAAGGATAACCAGATGCCATGTTATAGCAGATTATACTCTTAACTATAGATGTTTTATATTCTCTGAAACTTTTTAAAAATTTTTGTTTTATTATTATTGTCACTACTTTTGAAACTGCCTTTTCTCCCTGAGGCTTGAGATTTTTAACACGTCGCATGAGTGTAACACTCTGTAAAATTGATGTTTTGCATTATTGTTTTTATCTTACTCTCCAAACACATCTCCCTTAGGAAAATAAAAACTAAAAATCTTTTAGATAAGAACATAAAATAAACCTTCATTAGTGATGGAAATATTCAAGTAGTTCAACAAAAAATAAGATTAGAAAACTAAGACTTATAAGTCTTTCTCCATTATTGAATCAATAGAAACAATAGTTTTTTTTCTATTTTATTTCTACAAAGTTGCAAATAGAGAAAAAATTAAATTCTGCTATATAGTATTTATGATGTTGAAAATACTTAGAATCTATAAATATGTTGAAATTCTGTTATCACTTGGTCAAGATCTATCTTTTAATCTTATTTATGCAAATATAATTTGTATTAGAAATGATACATCCCTGCAGAAAAGGACACATTATGCTGTCTAATGACTATAAAATGTGTTTTTTCCTTCAATTCTTAGATTTCAGTTCTCCTTTGTTTTGTGTTGATGTTTGGAAATCCAATGTATTTATCGTCTTATTATTCTTCATCTTTGTTAATGACATTGGTAAGTGTTTCTTAAGCTCATGAAGATTTATTTTTAACCTGTCAAATAGCAGTTTACCCATCTCATAGATTTAGGAGACTAAACAGGGCCCTTTCTGGATTATTACTCACATGAAAAGTTTTCCCCAGATAATGCTTTTTCCCTGTCTCATCCTTGAAAAATAATATAATGAAAGTTTACATTTTTAAGGCAATGCCCAAGTAAATTTTTTTTAAACTCATAAGGTAATAAGGCTTACTTTTTAAAGTATGCCTTAATTTATGATAAAAATTAGTTATTTCTTTCAGAAGTCACTTCAAGTAGGCTAAATACATATTGAAGTGACACTACCATTGCCCAGAGCATTTTTGGAACTCCTCTGAATTGCTTTCACAGACGGTGGCACATTCTTTTGAATATCCTCAATGGTGGCAAATCTTCATCTTTCAAGGGTGGATTTGATTTCTGGAAACGACCAAACTCTTGTGAAAAAGATGGGTGATTGGGCTGGGTAATACAGATCTTGATCAAAATATGGCACGACAATAAAATAATAAGACCAATTTTCTTGCAACTTTCTCTGAAAGTTGTTAGTAAAGAGGAGTTCTGAACTGTTTTGAGCAATGACAACATAATTAGAGAAGTATATAGTTTCCTCATGTGAATTACTTTGATGAAATAACATTCATTTGCAGTTGTATTTGGAATGGTGGTTCAGTAAATCAGTTTTATTACCTTATAATCACATTTCTGGTATTCATAAGCCAGAACCTGGAATGTTCTTCCCCTTGGAATGCTCCTGGGATGTTCTCTTTCCACAATAATCAGAAATGACACTTACTACAGAAATACCAAAATACAGCACTTTTCCATGTATGGTGCATTGGTGGAATCTTTTGGGATGTAAGTTTTAATTTTTTTTCCCCCACAACTCTTTTTTTGCTTCATAGTAAGTATTCTTCTTTCTCTCTCCCAAAAGACATAGGTTCTTTCTTTTCAACATTTTGTCAAATTTTTCCAGCGTTACAAAGTAGAGGACTTATAATAGTGTGCTCATCCACCTTTTTTTATGAAAACATTTTTTACTTTAAAATATAACACAGATATAGGAAACTTCTTAAAACAAATGTTTTATATACTGACTTAGTTCTGACCAGTACTGATAATTACTGATAAATGAACTATTTGGCAAACATCCTTAAACTACCATCAAGTCAAAACTAGAATTTTTCTAACCATTCTAGAAGCCCTCCCTGTAACGTGCCTCAGTTATGACTCCCTTGCACTCCTCTAAAACAGTAGTGTCTGTCTTGACTATGGTAATCACATCAAACTTTTCTTTATAGTTTCAGCATTTACATTTTTATTTTTAGCTACAGGTTTTCAATATGTCTCCTTGGTTTTTCCCCCAGAAAATTTATTTGTTGAAGAACCTGGGCCATTGAACATGTGAAGGGTTCTGTGGTCTTGATTTTTCTCTCGGAGTCCTCATGGTGCAGCTTTACATCTTCCTTTGTATTCTGTATTTATAATATATTAATTATTGGGTCTAAAACTTGGACAGGTTCTGATTTAATCCCTTTGGCAAGTCTATAATCGGGAGGCACATATTATCTGATGACTCTGGTTTTATGATAGCAGCCATCAGTGCTTGATACCAGATCCATTAATTCAGTAGGGATGGTAAAATGGTGACATTTTACACAGAAATCTATTTTAAATATTATCTCTCACTTACATGAAGGCAGCATACCACTATGTTTTGTGTTTTGATTTATCAGTCTATCCTGGGTATCACTTGACAACGTATCCTGGATATTATTCCATATCTGTTCATGGAGATCTTTATTCTTTCCTATAATTTCATAGTATATATTCTCCTCTGCATGCTCTATAGATAATTTAACCACTGTTCTATGTCTGGGTATGTCTGGGCATTTGGGTTGCTTCTTGTATTTCGTGTTTACAAACAGTTTTGCAGTTTGTAATCTGGTGCATTTATATTTTCCTGTTGTTGAAAGTTCAGGAATCATGGCTCACGTAGGACTAATTAGATGATGCAAAATTCTCCTCCAAATCTAAAAAATACACAGGCCTAAGATTTCAGTTTCTCGTTGGAAGCTTTTTTTTTTCCCAACACAAACTTGGTAATAAACAAATACCTTATCAACTTGTAAAATAGTAGGAGGAGTATTTCCATTCCCTGCATGCCTTTGTCGATTTGGGCTGCTCTAACAAAAATACTAGACTGGATGGCTTAACAGATGTCTATTTTTTACAGTCCTAGATGCTGGCAAGTACAACATCAAGGTGTCAACTGACTTGGTTCTTGGTGAGGGCTCTCTTCTTGCTTTGTAGACAGATATCTTCATTGTATTTTCACACGTTGGTGAGAGGCATCATCTCTCTCGTGTCTCTTCTCAGAAGGGCCCTTAATCCCATTTATGAGGGCTCTACCCTCATGATCTAATTACCTCACAGAAGTTCCACCTCTAAATATGTCACACTGAGGATCAAGTTTTCAACATATGGATGTAATGGAAGGACATAAACATTCAGGTGATAGCACTAAGGGTATGGTTTTGGGGGACCCCAGCTGTATGCATGAGTCTTAATTCTAATTTCTTACCTTTCATAGTCCCAAGTTCTCTTCTGCTGCCCTCCCTTTTAATACAAGCCCATATTTGTAGCCCCCTTCTACAGGCCGCCTCAAAGACTGCCATAGGTTCTCTCCTAATTAATGTTTTAGTTTTTAAAATCACCTTCTTTTCTGACACCTGGAAGATTCCTTTTCTTTCTTATAAATTCAATTAGGCATTTTCTTTAACATTTTAAAATATTTGAGAGTTTGGAGAGGAAGGATTTTCGTGTTACTTTAGACCACTAATTTTGCTAGGTAACTGACATATACATTTGTATGGACATACCTCCCCCATACCATCTACCTCCTCAGAGTGTTGCTCTGCATAAAATGTCCTAAGTAACTCACTGAGGAATTAAGTTGATTCTAGAGTCAACTTTTTGGTTTACAAAGCATTTGGCTCTCACTCCAAGGAAATTTTCCATGTCCAAATTTGGAAAAATCAACAATTAAGAAGGAAAATGGCTGGTAATAGCCAAGATGGAAGGGGGTGGCCATGTAATTTTTGAAATTTATCATTCATATGAAATATAAATGTTAATTTTATTTAATTGTTTTATTTTATATCATGCATTTTAGGTGATAATTCTAAAGAGAAATAAACTTCAAAGATTGGGAGTATCTGAACTCCACTTTTGGGTAAGGTTCAACATTTTTAACACAATTTCTTCAAATTTTTTTTCTTTCTATAAACTGAATACAGATAACATACTTTAAAAATTGAATGATTTATAGTGAATAAATCTTACAAATAGCTACTTAGGTAAGGTGGGAAATAGTCCTTATCGACATCTACAAGTCATTTTCAAGAGGTTAGTTTATTTCAGTGCTACCTTCAGTCCTTTCTTCCTTTACCTTTCATTCTGCTTTACACCTACTACCTTGCCTCTTAAATTTATTTCTATTTACTTTGAGTTTCTCTCTTTAGATTTATTAACCTTCTCTTCAAAATAACTCAGTCTGTAGTTCTGTCCCCACTTTCCCTTTTTTTTCTATATTTACCCATCATGTCTCTTTCCTTCAGCTTCCAACTTTAGCCTCTATTACTTTTAGCCTTTAAATGTTTTCCCTACAATCTCCCAGTCCCTTCTTATTTCAGCTCAGCCACTACCTGATCTTTGTTTGACTTCTTCTCAAATAGACAAATGGATGGCCCATGTTACCTCTATGTTTATGTGTTATGTTATAAAGTAAAATAGATACATTAGTGCGTAGGCACTGCAACTACTAATTCTCATAATATCAGGCAGAAGACATTCATTCTTTTTCTCTGGGTCTTTAATGTATCCCTATTAAAAAATAAAATCTGCTGTGTTGTAGAACTGTGTAATTACATGTCATATATTGATAGGGTAAAACTGGAAAAGTTATGGTATGATAATAAGGTAGATTTCCACTTAGAATACAAAAGAACAAAACGGAATTAATTGCCAGTTTCTCATTGCTGGAAGCACTCTTTCATCCCCGATGGTGAAAATACACTTAAGTTATTGACATGACCCTTCTAATATGTGATTTTTTTTTACTTCAGAAAAATCGACAATGATTATTTTTTTAAGAGTAAACCAA
Source organism: Camelus ferus (assembly GCF_009834535.1). NCBI lineage: Eukaryota > Metazoa > Chordata > Mammalia > Artiodactyla > Camelidae > Camelus > Camelus ferus. Next base: position 37,645,024 of record NC_045702.1, read on the forward strand.
GAAATCAACAGAAAATTTAAAGATTTTTATTTAATAATTAAACTCAAAAGAAAGTCAAAATCTTAATTACAAATCATTGAAAAATGACAGTGAATAGAACAGTGTCTGTGGACATTTAGGAGATTCTGCCAAAGTTGTACTCAGAGGAAAATTTATTGTCTTGAATATTTTCAATTTTAGACTGAAAAAAATTAAGCTTTCAACATAAGAATTTCAAAGAAACAAATCTAAGAGAGAAAGTTAAAATATAATGAATGTTCAGCTTATATTTGTATTTTGAAACTGATATAATTAATACTGTCAATATCTTGCAAACGGAAGAAGTGAATCATGGTAGTCATCTAAACAACACAAAAGATATTCTGGCCCCTTATGGCTATTTTTGAGAAGACAATCAAAAAGAAAAAGCAAAGATATTTTGTGAACTAATACTTTTTCTTACAAAGACACCTGTTTTGTTACTCCAAGTGATTCTTACATGCTTGTGGAATAAAGATTATATTGCATATCTTGCTCTGTCATAATTGGAAAACTTGAAAATGAGGAGGTTCTTAGGTTTCTGCATCGCATGGCATTGAAACAGTATATAGAAAAAATGGTCACTTAGGATTGATCATAATCTAATTTTCATATTCTTTGCTATCATGTGGTAAATTACAAGAAAGATTCTTTTTTTTCACCTTCCTAGGTATTAAGTATTCTCTATTTTTAGCTTTTATGTATCTTTAGCAAAGGTAAATATTTACAACATAAAGCCTAAGCAAGTGCTTTTAAGGCCTAAGTGATTCACTTGACAGTTTTCCTCAGTAGGAAGAAATTCAGTGCTTAATAGGAGATCCCAATTTTTGATTACTGAGGTAAATATTAAACTGGGTTTATGAAATTTACTCAAAAACACCAAGAGGAACTCAGTGCGTATCATAAGGAATGAGAACCCTTACAAGAAGGGAAATGAAACCTCACTGGTAATCTAAATCTCAGTACTAAGGTCAGGCAAGGACAGTATGATTAAGCTTATTCTTACTCATGAACATGGATTTTAAATTCCACCTAGACTGAAAACACTCTATGGATAAAAATGCAAAAGAAAAGGTTAACAACTCAAGAATAGCCAGATAGGTATATATAAATATATATAAGCGATAGTCCATTCTTACCAAATTGGGTTCATCCCAGGAATGCAAAGACAACAAGATGGATACAGATAGGTGTAAATACAATAGAAGAATATTCTCCTGAGTGTTTCCTTTCATGTGTTTGCTTTGGTTTATTTTGTTATTCTTTATCTAGATATTTGAGTCAAAGTGTTAATTTATCTCTACTCTTATTTTTATTGATAAAAGTTTTTGGTGTTATGAATTTTGTTCTGATCATTGTTTTATATGTCTCCCTTAGCTTCTAATATGTAGTTCTCATTATCATATTTTAAAAAAATTTTTAAGTTTGTGTTTCCCTCTCACTTAAGATTTGTTAATTGAAGGTTTGTTGATTACCAGGATGCAGGGCCTTTTGTTCCTCAGCCTTCTATCTATTTTGTTTGTATTCTAGGTAATTCAAGGTTGTGCTTGGTTTTGTGGAACAATCATTTTGAAATTTCTGACATCTAAAATTTTAGGTGTTTCAGACCATGTAAGTACTTTCTAGCTAAAACATTAAAATTTCTATAAATATGTAGTTGGATAAAGACTTTTAAACCACCTGTTTTTGCCTCTTCATTTTATAGAGGTTAAAGTGCCTTCTTCAAGGTCTCAAGATAGTTATTTACTGGCAGAGTCTGTACTGAAACTCTGCAGTTCAGTGATTTTTTCAACCCACCAAGAAAAAAGTGTACCAATGAATTCTGACTTAGCCTTCCAGGAAAAAAAATATATTAAGTAGTTGCTTATATTTTGGTTAAAATACAAATAATTTATTTAGTAAGTTATTAGTTTGTTGTAAATGTTAACATATGAGCAGTCTGTACTCAGCTTTGAAATATAGAACTTAAAATCTCAATATAGTTTTATTTATAATCATAGATTAAAATTAAGAAATGATTTGATATTATTGAAGTTTTTCTTGTATAAAGATAATGATAAAAATTATCTTTTCATCTTCTAGAAAACATATGGACCACTTATCCCTCATGCATGGTGTTTCTGTCTGTTTTAAGGTTAATACCTTAAATAATGGCCCTTTTCAAAGCATAAGTTCCTATTAACTAATTTCTTTAGAGAATAGAAAATAATGCATGAATTTAACTTTTATTTTCAGCACTTTGTGTTTGGATATGAGCATAGAAGAGTGTAGCATACAATAACCCACTCTGAAATTCACCTTATCTAGCACTCTCCAATTAGGACCCTATCTCATGCTGAAATTGCTTCAACTTTAACAATGGATTATGGTAGTTACTCTCTAAAAGGCCCTGTGTTATCACTGTCCAGTAGATTTGAGCCTGGATACATGTTCATGTTAAATACAATTTCAAAATATAAAGATTTATTTGCCATTTATTGTTACCTCTGCATAGTGGTTTATTAGGTTTCTTTGCTGCTGTTGTTCTTTTTATTGTTCTTAATTTTTTATTCTGTAGGGGATATATATTTTATGGTAAACTATATTTAGGCCCTCTAAATTATTTTTTTATCTACTAAATTGACCTGTGATTTTCTTTCTTGCCTTACACCATATTGTCACCCAACTCTTTACAAATCCTGAACACACACACACATTCCCTTGGTATTCTTAAGTGACTTCTGTGTGACAGCTGTGAGACAGATGTAAAACTAACGTGGTTTGGTTAAATTATTATTAGTCACCAGGCCTACTGTAAATTAGAAAAATTAAGTCAGCTCTAAATTATCCTTGGTACTGGTAGATAAGGGGAATCATGAGTAAATAAAAACCATAGTCATCAAAGTTGATATAAAATAATTTATGTCCTTATAAAATAATTTGCATTAATGCCAGATATTTTTCTTTTTCTGGCCTTCTGAGAAACCAGTGTAAAAATAATTGTCTCACTGAAGTAGGTAGTAAATAATGAGTAGAAAATAGGAGTTCTGCATTGGATTTGGTTAGTGGTGTTTATTTTAAAGGCCTTGGAGATCAAGTAACGAAATCAGAGTGGTATGTATAGTTATCATTCTTATGAAGAATAACTCTCATATTTAATGGCTTGAATGTATGTCTGAAAAATTCAAGAAGCACCAAAGATTGTGATCAGTGTCTGAGGCTTTGTGAAAATGGCAGTACATGGAAAATTTGCTGATGATTTACAATTTGTAGTGAAAGGAGTTAACATGAAATTTTTTTTTCTTGGTAAATGATCTGATTATAAAGTTTCATGATGAACTGCATGGTGATTTGTGTCAAGCAAATGTTGATTTTAGCTCACTTCTCGTCTTCCCTGCTTATTTTTCCTGACCTCATTTTCCTTTTCATTTCTCTTGATATTTCTCTTTGTTTTTATTTTCTTTGTAATTCAGGGCATAGCATGTATGGTTCACTGTATTTTTGTTGTTTGTTTTCTTTGAGGGGCATCCATGTACCTTGGATTTATCTTCCTTTTAAACTTTTTTTTTTTACTGTTACATCAAACCAGTTATTATTGACTATAATTATTTGTGTAATTTTAATTTGTTTTACTTTATTTTTTTCCAGATACGCCTGAGTGACCTTATAGCAGCCAGAATCTTAAGATACACAGATTTTGATACTTTAATTTACACTTGTGCTCCTGAATTTGACTTCATGGAAAAAGCGGTTTGAAATTTCTTTTTTTTTCCTTCTCTATGGATATGATGGGTTCTTGCTCTTAAGCTTTCCTTTTAATCTGAAACTCAAAATTTTTATTCAGAAACACCCAACTTACTTACTTTATCATTTTTATGGTAACTTTTGCTAATCATATGGCCTTCCTCACTTGTTTTCTTATGTGTAACATCAGTAAACAATGGCCCCTACCAAGGAGAGGGCATAACATACTATATGACCCACAGTGAATTATTATCATTACAGTTCAATTACTTGTAATAATCTAGATCAGTTGGAGGTATGGGACCACTCAGGAAAAATAAACCCACATTCTCATTTTTGTTATTTAAAAATTTCACTAAATATCCCAAATATTATAAAATTTTAAAATAAGATGTTGCCAAGAAAGTTATACTACTAACCTTGTATTATTCTCTTACCTATCCAATTCATTCAAAATTGATTACTGACCACTAATTATCTGTGAGGCAGTATGCTATAGGAATACAGAGAGGAAAATGACTTGGTTCCTCCCTTTGAGAGATATGTAATTTAGTTACATGGTAAATCACTCTCTGCCATCATTCATGAGAATTATCTAACTGCTGATATTATTTTAGTACTTATTTATACTTACAGTAATTACTTAGGTTAACTGTCTCCCTTGTTAGTTCTGTAGTTTCACAAATGAAAGCAATAGGAATTTTGCAGCCCAGGAAATGATAATCTAGGGACCAGGGATCAGTAAACACACATTTTAAAACTTTCTATTATATAAGTAAGGGAAAGATAAAACCAAAAGAAAGGAAAAAATAATATCCATGGCTAATTTCGGTTGAATAGTTATTATCACTAAATTTTTTGATGTACTTGTTATAACTGTTTTTTTTATCATTTTGCTTCTTATATTAGAAGATGCAACTTGATAAGTATGTATTCTGTTAATGACAAAGATATTTTCACCTTTACAACATTGTATTTTGACACTTAATTTGATATAGATTTTTCCTCATTTAATGTAAAATTTAATAAATGACTGTTTTGAATAATTTGGTATATTTCAGACACCACTGAGATACACAAAGACATTATTGCTTCCAGTTGTTATGATGATTACTTATTTTATCTTTAAAAAGGTATTTAAAAATTTTTTTTGCTTGCTTTTGGGTTCAAGACCAGGACTTAGATTAATGCTAATAGCTCAGAATTCTGTCTTTTTAGGGTGACCTCCTCCCCTCCCTACAAAACTTTTTTTATTCAGATTTTTCTTTATCTAGTATTATATGCGGGTTTTTCTTTCCCTGAAAGCCAAGTTTGAAAGGCTATTTTTATCTTTTCTTTCAAAAGAAATTTGTTGATTATTCTCTATGTACCAAGAACTACATTAACATTGTAGGTACACTTGACAAATAAGACAGGCCCACCCCTATTTTGAAACTCAAGGTCTTGGAGTAGGGAGGGAAGAGTAAACCAATAATTTCCCAAATAATTAAAGAGCTGCAATTGTTATAGGTACTATGAAAGAAAAGTACAGTGGCCACGTTGGTATCCTTCACATATAAAGCACATTCAAAGAAATATTGATCCATTCTGAGAAATGAATAGGAGAAATTTTTATAGCCATTAAAAAAATCATTCTCTATTGTTCACTGTTTTCACACTGTTATCACAATAGAAGAAATAATGTTTAAAATACCACTGGAAGATTTTTTTGGTCTGGGAGTGATTTATCTGAAAGCCTGATTAAAGACAGTTGGTCCTCAGTTTTTAGCAATTTTGAACCATCTTTATTTATATCATTTTAAAGTTTTCCTACATTAAGTCAGTGTGTATTTATTTTGTGCTTTTAAGCAGATAGCAGTAACATTATTTCTCTATTGCTTGGTCCTGTTGAAGCCAGTGTTCTATATTTAAAGTCAAATTGCATATCTTCTCTATGTAGTTGCAGTTCCCACATTTCTCATTGCTTTGTTTTCACGTAGACTATGAATAATTTATGACCGAGAAAGTCATCTTCCTCTATATCTCTGTTGTTTTACCCTTGATCTAGTTCCCTAGGGACCACTTGGAAAGAGGGCAGATAGAGGTAATGAGAAGGCATGGGTAAACTACACACAAGATGGCTGCTCTCCATTGCTCTGGCCCTACCTATCTCAAGTTGCAGATTTTCTCCACTAGCCTGCTCTAGTCCATCATGGCAAATTGTGGGATTCTTACAAGGCTCCACCTGGAGGGACTATTGCAGGAATTAACTATTCAGTGGGGAGATATCCAGCACAGGAGAAAATGATAACTAGATCTACTATTAACTATTTAAAAAAAGTTAAGATCTAAGATCCAAGACTCATAAACATAATACTAGCCCCAAAACACACCACAGCTCGAACCATGCATGTGCACTAACAGGCTCTTGCACACATGCCTTCCTGTGGCTGTTAAAGCTTCACTCCTTTCTGCATCCACATAAACCCTTCAGCCTTTACCATTCTATTGTGGCTTATTTTCCATCTCAAGGATACTTCTGATGTTCATTTAACTATTACTTGTGTGGAATCACTTCTGGGAAGGGAAGGAGGAAGGCATGTCTACTATAATTTTCCTGTGACAATATTGAATCTCAGTCTCCTATAAATGAATATATTCTATTATCTATACCTTTCAATAGACTTTTGCTTGCCAAAATGATTGTAATCTCATTTATGTTACTTGAAACATTCTTCCATGCAGGATGCTCTTGAATCAGTGAGAGACATTAAAAATTCTAAACTTAGATTTCATTTAAAATTAGAGTCCAAATTTAACTATGTATTTTTTTCAGAATGTATCTGTGACTTTACAAACCACGTATCATGTAGAGTGCAAAATTTCAAGTTCCCCGTTAATTTCTTTATCTTAAGTTGTGTATAATTGCTGCTAAAGTCTTTTTGGCCAAAGTTGGCGTCCACATTCCCCTTCACTCCTCCCCCTCTCCCTCCCTCATCACCATCTGGTACATTTTGATAAGTGTTCTCAAGGCTTCGGTAGCAGTCCCTCTAGGCTGAGATAGATCAGGGAAGCAGATATGCCACAGCTAATTTTATAGTAATTGGGAGTTTTGAGTGAAGTTGGAATATAGACTGTGTAGATAGAGATTCCTAATTCACTTGGAAGGTCAAGATAAAATAGTCTCTCCAAGTACCTGGAGGAAGCTGCCGCCTTTGTGGAAGCAAATCCCCCACCTACAGCCCACCCGTCTCCCAGTACAATATAAACTTAAACTCTAGTAAGAAGTTATCCACATATAAAAGCTTAGAATTTTAGAGCTGAAAGATTTACTCCAATACTTTTTTTTTAATGGAAAAAGAGGTTACAACTTCAGGAAATTATCTGCTTGAGGTAGAGTTGGGATCAAACTGTTCCTGAGAACTCACTTTAACAATAAGAAGACTTCTTCCTAGTGGGGGTGTTTATATTAATGAATCAGGGCATTTTAAATGTCAACTTAATTCCTTAGAAGTTTCATTGATTTGGTTCTATTCACAGGCCTTTCGTGATATTTTGTGTGTCTTATCTACAAACACTTATCTAAGGTAATTATATCATAGTTGTTTTTAAATCACACCATATTCAGTTATTAAATAATTTACTGTAATATCAGTTTTCCAGATGAATGTAATTAAACTTCAGCATTATGATTTAAAAAGGAGACATGCACCAAACTTAGATGTTTTCTTAAAAAAAAAAAGATCGAATGTATTATTCTTATGGCTATCTCTCTTTTGTGTATTTGGACTTGTTTTGGAGGTATTTATATTTGTGAATTAACTCAGTTTAAATTGATTTAGTTTAATTTTCATATACCACTGCAATTTAAAGTCAGTAAAAAGAAGTAAGCTAAAGTTTTATTTTGACAATTCTTTTTTTAACCTTCAAAGAAAGCATACTTATTAGTTTTTCTGAATATTCATGAAATAGTTTTTTTTCCTACATTTATGGTTAAAACTATTTGTTTTATCACATTTCTTTTCAGTTTTAGTAGTCACTAGAATTATGATATAAACATATATGAGAAAATATAACAACTCAAATAAATCATACATTGCTACAGGCATGAGAAGTAAATCGTGAAGAAAACTTCCTTCTGAGGAAAATCTTAATTGAACTTACATATTATGTTTGTAGATATGTAGATTTATTTTTAGGACAGTTTTAGATTTACAGAAAAATTGTGAAGGTAGTACAGAGAGTTTCCATGAATCCTATACCCCATGCTTATATTTTCAGCAAACAGTTTTGAATGGTTGTCAGAAGAACTAATTAGAATCTTACGGTTGAAATAGTACAAATTTTATTTGTTGAAATCATTTCCAAATCAAGAGGGTAAATAGATCCACTCTACTTTGTTCTACTCAGATGGACCTCAGGGAAATGTCTTGCCATTCTAAAAAGAGTGTTTTTAGAGCCCTGAAAACTATTCACATAAGGACTGCAAAAAAAAAAAAAACTTGGGATATTTAATTGGATAATAGAAGATTGAGAGGTTCATGGCAGCTGTCTTCAAATATTTGAGAAGATGTAGTCTGGAAAAAGACAGACCTGAGGGGGCCAATTGGTTAAAGACACTTAACTCAGAATAAGGAGGTCTTTCTTGGTGATTACATTCCTGAAAGTGATAGCTCTCTCTATGTGTATGGGCAGAGGGGCCCTTTAAATCACAAAAATTACACAGTTGACTGTTGAAAAACATGAATTTGAACTGCACTTATACATAGATCTTTTTTCAGTAGTAAATACTACACTACTACTAGATCTGTGGTTGGCTGAATCCTGGGATATGGAGGAACCAAGTGTATGGAGGGCTGAGTGTAATTTATACTTGGATTTTCAACTGTACCCCTTACCTCCATGTTGTTCAAAGGTCGACTGTACATGCTTATAGTAACACAGTCAGACAAAATGGTATATCAGCAAAAGAGGAAATGTTCTCCTCTCTTAGATGCATTCCTCGTTGGTACTGATTGTAAGTGGCTTTGTATGTATCTTTCCAGAAAACAATTCCAAAAACACAATGTATTTTTTTAAATGGTATTATTCTGTAACTTTACTTTCTTTTAACAACATATCTTGGACATCTGCCTAGGTCTTCCTCATACTTTGTAGTAGTCTGCACATTTTATTGTTTATCATCATGAGTGACTACTGTCTACTAAGCCATTCCTACATCAGTGAAGGTTTAGATTATATTTATCTTTTTGTCATAACAACCAATGCTATAAGTAATTAACATCCTTGTACGTATTCGTTTGCACACTTATTTCAGTGTTTAGAATATTTAATATTTGGAATATTTGAAATGAGGCTGCTTATGGGATCGTAAGATAGGAATGCTTTACAATTTGATTAAGTGCTGAGAACATATAATGTTAAGAGTGTCCATGTTCTGCATCTCCATGAACACCAGTATTGTTAAACTTTTAATATTTTCTAACTGATAGTTTTTTAAAAAGTAACTCATTTTATTTTATAAGCCTTACCACTGAAGTTTTTCTTCTTTCCATATATCTGTTAGCTATTTGTATTCCTTTTTGACTGTTAGAAGGTTGATTTGCGGTGTTTTTTTTAATATTACAGACCGTAATCTTTTGTCTACTATGTGTATAATATAGTTTATTCTAGGATGTCAGTTTATAGTTTGTTAATGGTGATTGCTTTATAGAAGCTTAAAATTTCTATACAATCACAACTGTACATTTTCTGTTTCCTGTGTTAATTTCTGTGCATAGAAAATACCTCCCCCATCATAAAAATATTTCTCCATATTCTGTTTCATAGCTTTCATTTTTTTGCCAAATAAATACACATATATTTAAAGGATAACACATGATTTGATATACATAAACATTGTGAAGTGATTACCACAGCCAAGTTAATTAACACATTCAACAGTCACAGAGTTTTGTGTGTGTGAGAACACGTAAGGTCTACATTCTTAGCAAATACCAAATATACAATGCAATATTTTAACCATAGTTTATAATAACTGCTATCTGTTTCTCCTTTCCTATCTATTAATATTTGCTTAATATATTTAGGTGTCCTAAAGCTGGGTGCATATAGATTTAGAATTGTTATATCCTCTTGATGAAGTGGTCCCTTTATCATTACGTAGTGACGTTATTCTTTGTCTCTTGTTCCAGTTTTCAACTTAGTCTATTTCACCTGACTTTATATGTATGTATCAGGTACCCCTGGCTTCTTTTCATTTCCTTTTGAGTGGAATGCCTTTCGTCACCTTTTTCACTTTTACCTCATGTGTATCCTTAAAGCTAAAATGAGACTCTTATAGGCAGCATATAGCTGGGTTTAGCCACTCTATATCTTTAGATTAGAGAATTCAATCAGTTTACATTTAAAGTAATTATTGATAGATGAGGACTTATTTTTGCCATCTTCTTAATTGTTTTCTGCCTGTTTTGTATTTTCTTTCTTCCTCTGGTGCTGTCTTCCTTTATGACTTGGTGATTTTTTATAGTGGAATACTTTGATTCCTTTTTCTTTATCTTTTGTGTATCTAGGTTTTTGCTTTGTGGTTCTCATGACACTTACATAATACATTTTATAGTTACAGCAATCTGTTTCAAGCTGGTAACAAATTAACTTCAATTGCATATGAAAATTCTACCTTTTTACTTCCCCCTTCCCCATTTTGTGCTTTTGATGTCACAATCTGATATTTTGAATCTATTAACAAATTATTGTAGCTGTATTTATTTTTTAATACTTTTGTCTTTTTTATATGAGAGTTAAGTGATTTACACACCACTATTACAGTATTAGAGTATTCTGATTTTGACTATATAGTTACCTTTATTAATAAGTTTTATACTTTCGTATGTGTTCATGTTACTAATTAGCATTCTTTCATTTCAGCTTGAAGGACTCCCTTTAGCATTTCTTATAAGGCAGGTCTAGTTATGATGAGCTCCCCTCAGCTTTTGTTTGTCTGGGGAAGTCTTTCTCTCACCTCCATCTGAAGGATGGTTTTGCTGGGTAAAGTATTCTTAGTTGGCAGATTTTTTATTTGAGCACTTTGAATATATCATCCCACTTTCTCTTGGCCTCAAAGATTTCTCCTGAGAAATCTGCTGATAACCTTACAGGGGGCATCCCTTATATGAGGGGATTTGCTGTTTTCAGAATTCATTCTTTGTCTTTGATTTGAACAGTTTTATTATAATGTATCTAGTGAATTTGAGGGGTTGAATCTGTATTGGCATCGATGAGCATCATGTACTTGGATGTCCATATCTTTCCCCAGAGTTAGCAAGTTTTCAGCCATTATTCTTTAAATAAGATTTCTGCCCTTTTTCTCTCTCATCTTGTCCGTGGGGTCCCAGTTGTGAGTATTGTTTCTCTTGATAGTGTTCCATAATTCATGTAAGCTTTCTTCACTCTTTTGTATTCTTTTTTCTTTATCTTCTCTGACTGGATAATTTCAAGTGATCTGTCTTCAAGTTTACAGATTCTCTTCTGCTTGATTAAGTGCGCCTGTGATAATGTCTGTTGCATTTTTTGTTTCATTCATTGTGTTCTTCTCCTCTAGAATTTCTGTTTGGATTTCTTTTTTTCAATAATTTCTATCTCACTATTGAACTTCTCATTTTGTTCATGTGTTGTTTTCCTGATTTTGAGTAGTTCTATCTATGTTCTCTCTAGTTCACTGAGCTTCCTTAAAACAATTACTTGGAATTCTTTGACAATTCATAGATCTCCATTTCTACAGGATTGGTTACTAGGAAATTACTGGGTTCCTTTGGTGTGTCACATTTCCTTGATTTTTCATGTTTCTTGCATTGATATCGCTGCATTTGGTGAAGCAATCACTTCTTCCAGACTTTACAAACTGGTTTTGCCTGGGAAAGACCAGGTGTCCTAATTCTGAAATCTATGTTTTTTCCTACTATACTACACTGATTTTGCAAGAAAATTCTTAATTCTTAATTAAAATGTTCTAGTGTCCCTTAAATGATTTTAATTTTTTATGGTAATTTGTTTTAGTAATACATTTCACAAGAAATGACTTCATTACTGATAAACTAAATGTTTTCAGCCACCGTCCTAAGTGCATAGAAAGCAAAGGCACCTGTAGATGGACGGATGTTTGTAGTAGTGGTGAGGGCTATTCAGGTCTGCAGTGGTGAAGCTGCTAGGGACCACCTGATCTCTTTTTCTCCCATGGGGGATGTTGTGTCTGAGGAGAAACCCCTTGGCGCTGGCTCTGACTTGTGAGTGCCCTTTGTGGTAGTGGTGATATTGGTGACTGATGGATGAGCACGCATGGAACAGCCATGTTGCTGGGGATTGGAGCTTGTACACTTGGAGAGCAACAGCAGCTCTGGGATCCGATGGTTCTAGCTGGCCTGTGGTAGTGGTGGGTGTGGAGCCAGAGGTGTGGGCATGTGCAGAGCAGGCACAGTGCCAAGGACTGCAGCATTAGCACTCATGAAGTGACAGTGGCTCCAGGGTGTGGGACACTGGTGAGCCCACAGTGGAGACAATTTATGAGACATGGATGTGCATATAGTGGCAATTTTGCACTCATTTTGCAGTATGTTGACCTTTAGGAATTTACCTTTTCCCCCTCAAATTAGGTATTGTCTCAATGCAATATTGTATAATCTTTTCCCCAGTCATTTGAAATATCAGTTTTAATCACATACTAATAAATTCTCATATGTACTTGATACTATTTTTAGATTCTCTTTTAATCTATTTGTTTCTGAGTCAGAACAACACTATTTCAGCCCTCCCCTCTTTGTTGTTACTGTTTTTCACAGTTTGCTTACATTCACTTTTCCGGGAAACTTTGGAATGAATGTGCCTAGAATCCTCGTAGCCCCAGGCACTCATCATAGTCTATTGGAATTGCTTTAGATTAAGTCAAAGAGAATTTATTCTTTATATAATTGATTTTCCAATCCATACCAAGTAGGTATATCTCTACTTACAAGTGTGGGCAAGTAACTTAACCCCTCTATGCCCCAGTTTCATTATCTGTAAAACTGGGAATAACAACATCAACCTGACAGGGTTACTGTATGTATTGGAAGAATTAATGTGTGAAAGTAGTTTAGAACTGCGAACAGAACAAACACCAGAGTATTATGATTATTGCTGTTGTTCTAATTCTTATAGTTTATTAAAGCTTTATAGTTTTTTTTCCCCTCTGAGAGCCTTACTAATATTTTTTTCTTCTGGATTATATAGATTTTTTTCCTTTTTCAGTGGGGGGCAATTTTAAGTTATATTTGCTAATTTATCATTGCTAGTTTATAGAAAAATGTTGATTCTTATACATGAATTTTTATCCAGCAACACTACCAAACTTTATTTTTACTTTTATTTTTACAATTGATTCTCTAGATTGTCTAGGCAGATGGTCATTATAATCTATCTACAAATAATTATGATTTCTCAGTGTTTATATGTCTCTTTTTTTCTTTGTCTTCCTGTATTGGCTAGAACTTCCATAACAACTTTAAATAATTGCAGTGATAATAGGCTTTGTCTTTTGTTATTGTTTTGTAAATGATCTTTTTTGCTGTTAGTTGTAATAACCCTATTTAGTTATGGATGTTTCCTTGTGGCCATATAAACCAAAATAATGTTTTAAATTAAAAGTCAGGCACTCTGGATTTAGAGACTTGCTTGCTTCACCAGTGTGCTATTGAAACACTTTTCCCTTGTGACCTACCCTCACTTCCCATATTACTCTGAAAGAATCTGAAATTTTAGCTAGATTTTATAATACTTTCTTTTTAAGAAGTCTCTCTGAACATTTAGATTAAAGACAAAAGCAATTTATGGACTTGACTCCAAAATTTTACTAGTTTATTCGGCAAATAAACTGGTTCTTAACTGTTTCTTGTATTTCATGCTTTCTCTGTCTTAGATTCATAGAGTACCTGTGCTCAAATGATGTTTTTTAGAAAGAGTGTAGGGACAGCACACTTTCTGAATGCCTTTTTGTTTGAAAAATGCCTTTCTTTTGCCGTCACATTAGATTGATGGAATAGTTAATGGATATTTCTGGGTTTTATTCAGAATTTTGTAGATATTGCTTCATTGTTTTCTACCATTGAGCATTACAGATGAGAAATTTTGTACAAAGTTTTGCTCTATGGAAATTTATGTTTTGAAGGGTGTGTGTGTGTGCATGCGTGTGCACATGCATTTCAAATATTTATTCATAGTACATTTTAATCTAACACTCAAATCTTTCTTTAGTTTATGGGATTGTTATTCTGTCATTTTTTGGCTTATCTTCTCTTTTTTGAAAATCTATTATTGCTTTTATCATAGGATCTATTTTTTTCCTATTACGTTCTCGGAGAATTCCATGACTGGGTCTTCAGCATTATCAATTTTAGCTGTGTACATTCTGCTATTCAACCTTCTTTTGAGGTTTTAAATTAGGCAAAAATGTTTTTTTCTCAGAATTTCTAAAAACTTTTTTATTACAACTTGTTTTAATTGTATGGATGCAATATCCTCTTAAACTTCTGTGAAGATAATAATTGGAATTACTCATTTAATACTCTATTAGTTCTTGTATTTACCCTTTCTTGAGAGGTCAGTTCATTTGCTCATTTATCTTACTGTTTCTCTTTCATCCTATTTGTGTCTCTTGACTTGGTTGTATATTGATATTTTAAATCAGTTACTAGATTTATTTGTATCAGTAGTTGTTGTTGGAGCCCTTGGTGACTATAATACTTACTTACCTACTAGGCCTCTCCCTTAAATGCAACAGCTCAATACACGATTCTGCTGTGACTGGCAGATTTCAGGACAAGTGGGAACCCGTTCATCCACTCCCAGCTCCACTCTTGACTGCGTAAGTCAGGAAGGAGCTGCAATGGTGGCAAAATAATTTGGTTATTTCACTACCATTCCAAGAGGACTTTCCCCCAACTACTGTTTTTAAAAAACTTACTAGATCTGTGTGTGCCCCTGGACTTCTTATACTCCTTACTTTCCTACTTATATACTGTTATACTTCTCTCTCCAAGCCCAAAATCCATGTGAGAAGGCCTCTTATTCTGCATAGCCTTTTTATAAAACTGAAATATTGAGTCTTTTCAGTGGAGCAATAAAATAGGCAGTCTCTTACCTCTTGTCTGAATCTAACATAAACTTTATGAGGATAAGAACAGTATCTATGCTATTCACTCTGTGCTCACTGCACAGTGCCTAGAACACAGTAGATGTGCCATTAAATATTTTTAGAAATATATATTTGGAAAATGTGTTAGACAATATTTCTGGTATTAAAAATATTTTTATGCTCTACTCAGTAACTTTTATTCTAGAAATTTATCCTGAAGAAATACTCAGAAATGCTCACGGAGTTTTATGTACAGGGATGTTCATGTTGTTTATAATTATGAAAAGTGAAAACAACTCAGAAGTCCCAGCAGTGCTTATCTAAAGCATTGTATATCCTGTATATAGTTGAATATTTAAGAGAAAATTTTAAAAATTAATTTATCTCTCCAGAGGTACAGTCCTCAGCAGTCAATAGAACCTATTTTATCTTAAGCAAAGAACAGCATTTTGACATACTTTAAATAGGATGACTTTAAATCATGCCTTTTAAATTGCTGTAATTTTTAGTAATGTTGTCTAATATTTTTATTTATGCTCCTAAGTAGTTTAAAAAGAATTACATTTTTAAAATATAAGAACAAATAAATGGAAGTTTGTTTTGATGTAATCATAGTATAATGGACATTCAGTAAATAGAGACTATTTTTGTTTTATTCCAGAAAACAGCTCCTCGAACATGGCGAGGTAAAGCTTTCATTTTTGTCTCTGCTAGATTTGTGTATTATATTCTAGTTCAAGGATAATTCACAAAGGTATAATGTTGCTGCTGACACACCGTCAGCAGTGCTTAAGTGGTTCAGCACTGGTAGTATATTTCTGCTGATCCTTCCCACTTTTTAATCTGCTCTCAGTTTTGAATAGTAGTAGGGACTTGACAGCCAGAAGGCTGATTTATGACCACAGAGTACAATTAAATTACCTTCATTCATTCATTCATTTATTCAATAATAATAAACATTAATTTCTATTTCTAGCCCACTGAGCTATTCAGCTACAGACCATCAGGGCAGGTACTGTGGCCCTGTGACTGGTGGCTTTCTGCCACATACAGACGTGGTGGTCAGTCGGTTACAAGTTTAGCAGTGTTATCAGGATACAACAGATGGTATAGCAGTTTTCCTACCCTCAAATATGTCTAACTTTTCAGTGGAGAACAAAACAGGATAGCATTTTTTTATGATGCTAAATTATTTTGTGGAGTACAAGGGAAAGATCAGCATGAGTTGGAAATATGACTTCCTAAATAACAGAACTTTGAGCCTTAAGAGAAATGACAAAGTTACAAATTTGAACTTAATAGAAGTAGCTTATGATGATGACTAATATTTTTGAATCGTTACTATGTGCCATGTACTGTACTATTTAATTCTCATTATAATATTATTCCCACTTTGCAAAAAAGAAAATTATGTTAATTAGATGATACTGAGCTGTTACAGAGATAAATACTAACACTGAAATGACTTACCTCAGTAGAAGTTTAATTCTTTGCTAACATACAGTTAAAACCAGAAGTTCCTGATTAGCAGGTGGCTCTCCAACAAGCAGAATTATGACAACGTACAACTAATAATTTAGGTTTTCTGAGTATTCGGCTGAAAGGTAGGAAGCTTTCTAAGGGTAAAAGTCAGGTAGTGCAAACTCATAATTACAGTATCTAGATAATAGAGAACTGTCATGCACAAATGGGTTTAGACCAATTTTGTACAGTTCTAGAGATGTGGAACTTACAGGAAAACATTAGTTCAGTTTTAGAAAAGATTTTCTAACGTTTACAGCTACCCATCTTTGTAATAGGTACTTCTAGGGCATATTCATTTTCAGGAAATAGTGAATATTCAGTTCATAGATTTATGGGAGAGATCCCTGGTTTGGATAGATGGTTAAAGTAGGTGGCCCACATAATCTACCAATCTGTGATTTAGTGGTTCTGAACAAAAGTACCGATTTGGGTATGAAGTGTGTTGTTGTCTTTCTTCTTTCCACTACATGTTCCTGATTTTGTCCAAAGATGAGTTTGACTGAAAAAAAAAAAATGAAGGATTGATTTTAAAATAAATGTTCCACATTCCAACTTTGGGTTCAAGAATTATTATAGAAATTAACAAAGTCCATTTTAAACATTATTACTTTAATAAGGAACAAACAGCTTTAGGCACAGTTTTTGACATTCTGTTTTCAATAAAAATTATGTATTTCTGATTATAAAAATAACACATGCTCTAAAAATTTGAAAGATGCAGAAAAACAGAACGAACCTCTGTTAACTTTTTAGGTATATTAACAGCCTTTGCTCCCTGTGCATATATATACATACATAGATGATTTTCACAGAATTAATGTTGTTCTGTAAGTATAGAGTTTTATACTCTGAAAACATTTCCATGCCATTAAATAGTCTCCCAATATATAATCTTTTAATGGCTGTATACATGTGGAAATGCAATAATTTGCTTATTCCTATATATTGATCACTTACATTATTCCTATTTTTGCTGCTAAAAATCCACTTCAGTGATCATCTTTGTAGAAGCATTTTTGTATTTTCATTTTTCCCTTAAGTTAAATTCCTGGAACCAAAATTTAAGCAAAGGAGTTGATCTTTTCTAGGGTCTTAATAAATATTGCTAAATTACAGAAATGTACCCATTATTTCAGTGTGTCTTTTCATGGCATTCTCTCAAACATTCAGTATTAATTTAATATTTGCCAATTTTATAGATAAAATATCTTCTTATCTTTACTATTATTGCATTAATCCTTTGTCCATTTTTCTAGTTAGAAGTTGGTTGATATTTTATGAATATGTCTGTCAGGAAAGTTTTGTTTGAAACCTTTGCTCAGTGAAATTCCATCTTAATCAAAATAGGGTGTCCTACTAATTAGCCCAAATATTTATACAATTCTGCTACTTATAAAATAATCTAGTTTGTGTTATGATTTTTGTTGCTGATTGAATGACACAAATTTGTGAAGCATCCCATATTTTCGTGTCTCTGTGGCTCCCTTCCTCACCTTGTGTAGGACCTTGCTCAAATACCACCTTCTCAAAGAGACCCACTCTCATGATCCTACTTAACACTTGCAACTTCTCCCACCTGTGGCCTCACACCACACCCTACACTCCAGTCTCCTTCTTCCGCTTCCTTTTCCATAGCACTTACCACTTTCTGATGGACTGATAATAGATTTTGTGATTGGCTATGTCTGTTTATTGTCTGTCTCTCCTTACTAAGTGTACTAAAATGTGAGCCTCACAAGGACAGGAATTGCTCACTGCTGTTTTCTCCAAAGCACCCAGAACAGCACCTGGCATATGGCAGGCATTTAATAAATCTTTGTTGAATGAATGAATAAATATTAGTAGGTTATTACTAAGTTAAAAGTTCCTTATCCTAGTGAATGGTAATAGTGTTAACATACTTTATTTTACATATATTACTTTTTAAAAATATTAAGTGAAAATGTCATTTTGTTTTTTGTTTTTATAGCTTATTTTTCACACATTGCAGTTTTTTGCATTTTCTTCCCTTGCCATTTTAATTATGAGGCTGAAGCTGTTTTTGACACCTCACATGTGTGTTATGGCTTCCCTGATATGCTCTCGGCGGGTAAGGCACTCATTCTTGTATAACTACAGCTATGACAATTATAGCAACTGCAGTGTAGTTACCATGGCTTTGCTGAGTAATCCAAAACTAAAGCACTAGGTGTTTTTATCTTAAGTGATTTAAAATGTTAATTCAAGATTCACTATAGAGTAAGAAAAGCAAATTCTGTTAGTATCCTATCAACAAATGCAGTTTTTTGAAGTTGAGGTCTGTGTAAGAGTTTCTTGGCCCATCAAAAGTACCCTCAAGTGCTCTTATAAAGCCAGAGGGGATGCAGTGTAATTACCCTAATATTGTCCTGTTGGGCTCCAGTAATCCCTAGGAAAAAATGTCAATTTTGGGTTTCTGTTACTGTATCTAATATACAAAAGAGCTGGACAAAGTAGCTGGAGTTTTGGGACCAAAGTACTTCTAGAAACACCTTATTTAGTTTTGATTATGAGTGTCTTGCCTTAGAATATCATAAACTTATTTTCCTGAGAGAAATATACATGTTAGTACTAGTGAGGTTTCCCTAGTTATTCGAGATGTCCATAAAAGGCAACCAGATGTTCCAGGATTTAGTTCCAGGATGTTTCAGAATTGTGATTTGCTAATCTGCATCCCTGGTAGTACATCAGTACTAGAAGGATCAGGTATTCCTTCTTTCTTTTGAAAAGAAAGAAAGCTCAATTTTTTAACTGGACTCTGTAATTCCAAAATATTTGCTGTTTTTAAACAATGGGTGATGATAGTTCTGTATATTATTTGTATCAAATGTTCACCCAGCTTGGTTTAAGTAGAAAGGTGAGAATGTATTATTGACCCAATAGTACTCTTCATATAGGAATTATAAATAAATTTCATTTCTTTCATTTCAGCTCTTTGGCTGGCTTTTTTGCAGAGTTCGTTTTGAGAATTTTATCTTTGGCATTCTAACAGTGATGTCATTACAAGGTTGTGCAAACCTCCATAATCAATGGAGCATAATAGGAGAATTTAATAATTTGCCCCAGGAAGAACTAATACAGTGGATCAAATACAATACCAGACCAGGTATGTAGCTGTTTATATGTATAGCTAGTTTTTAAAAATTATTTAATTATTGTATGTTATATATACATTTATATATATTGTATAGTTATCATTTCATATATATATGTGTGTGTATATGTATGACATTTTAAAATAAATTCATACGTTCACAGATTTTGAGCATGCTAATTGCAGTGTTCATTAAATCAAACCTTTTCAAAAAAGCCATTTTGTGTCAAAAAGAATTTTAATTGACATAAAAAATTAATGATCGTTCACAAATTATGTGCTGTAACTCTGAGACTATTATTGTATTTTAACAATAACGGTGACACCTTAAAGAAAAAAATCTTTAATAACAAACTTTCACACCTTGTGACGGGCCGCTGGAGAAGATATTTTTCACAGCGGGAGGGTTAATGGCACCCCTTCTATCACTTCAATCAGTGCGTACTCTGCTCCATGTCTGTAAAACCACTCACATGCAGAAGAGTTGAAATCTTGGATATTCTGTTTTCTTCACTAACTCATCTGAAAAAGATGAGTATACATGCTACTTTTAAACACTCTAAAATATTCTTTTTAGCTTATCTTCTTTTGTTACTATCTTTATCCAAAACCACGTCAAGCAGATGGACATTTATTTCACTTTTAAATACCTTTCCAGAGAATAAATCTATCCTATGATATTTTCTGTAAGTAATCTATAATCTTGTCCTAGACAATTTTTGATGTTTAATAATCTTCTCTGGCACAGGTTATTCGCTATGGTTTATTTAAATTTATCCTGTGACTCTTTGAGCCAATTTTCTTTTATCTCTTATTTGGCAGTCATTCGTTTCACTAATCAGCCATCATTAATGTAATCTTTGATAAGCTTTAACTCAGATCTATTTGCTAGTCTATGGTTTTCAAAGGCTATAGGTGACAATACCTCATCACTTAGAGCTTCCAAGCTAGTTTAATCAGAATTGTTGAATTAATCCTCTGCTGGCCTTTTTCCTGTAGTAATACAAGGTAGTTACTCCCTTTGCTGCCCCTTGTCCCTCCCCAGTTACAGCTGTTTTTCCAAAGCTTTAAACAGTACCTGCTCTTTTCATCTTTTCTTGTGTCTTTCTTTGTTCCAGTGTTTGTCTTAGGTTCCTGGCACAGAGAGCCTGTGTTTGGCAGCTTATTCCTTCTAGTGATAACTCCCACAAACTCCTACCTCGTCTTTAGCCACCTCTTCTTTCTTCTTACCAGTCTTCCTGATCCCTGTGTTATGAGTTCTGTTATGTTTACCACATGTTTATTTAAAGCAGCATGAAGTTCTATAGTAAAGGTGGTAATAGGGCTTACATTCAGGTCTACCTGTAAGGTTGTGTAGTTTGTGCATGACACAAAGGTGCTCAGGTGAGAGGACAAGTGGGAACTAAGATCCAGCCTATGGGCCACTTACCGAGTCTTGTGTAGTGAGGCTCTGTCAAGTTTCAGAAGGGATGCTCTTTTCTAATACATGCAGTAGGCTAAGGGGAGAGTTAAATATTTGTGTAAAAATCCTATTCTTTCCCTGTCCTGCTCATATTTACTTTACTGCCAAGAGGAAGGAAGCTGGTGGGGGTATTTCTCCCCTTCTCTCTCTGCTGCAGGTGGTTTCTTCTCAGTGGTTCCAATTCTTGCTGGACAGGCTTACCTAGTTTCTTCTGGACGATCCTGGCCCTGGGCTTCGGGTCCCGCTAGCCCAGGGTTTCTCAGCCTTGGCACTGTTGACGTTCGGGCTGTCCTGTGCATTGGCTGGACAGCGAGCAGCATCCCTTTCTTCTACCCGTGGATGCCAGTAGCACTTCTCCCCTGCAGTGTGCCAGCCAGAAATGTCTCCAGAAGTGGACGGTGTCTCCAGGAAATAAAATCGTTTCTGACTGAGAACCACTGCTCTAACCTAGGAGTTTTTCATCATTAATTATTAAATGTTAAAACAGCAGATACACATATACTTCAATTTATTTATATACTTTCAAATTTAAAGCACATAAAGAGATTTCCATTCAAAGTTACATTTAGAATGCTTCTAAAGCATGCTTACTTTTTTTGAAAGTAAATATTCAGTTATTTACAGTAGAGCTGAATAATATGCCTTGTTATTAGTTATTTTACTGTGCTGATTAAAAATGATAATAACCATCCTAATTATGTAATCATTTATTATACAAAAGTGCCAGAAAGTAAGTGTTTCGTCTTTTTGTCTTCCAAGAGAAAGAACTGAAACTGAAGCCAGGTAGTAGACTTTGCTGTATCACTAGTTATAACCAAAGGCAATACATTTATACATGCTGTTACTCCAGAAAGTACTGCTGACACATAATGAAATGATGTGATGAAATGTGTAAGTTTATAAAGTCAAGCAGAAACTAAGGAAACTTAGTTATGAGTATTTAAAAATGATCTGAAGGAAGAAAACAAGTACTTTCATCTGTCTAGTCCTCAGGATTACAGTTTTCAACCCAAAGGAGTCATTTTAAAACATATACCATAAGACTTGCCCTTTATAACAATCTCTCAGTTCCTAGAACTTTAAATTATTGGAACAAGATATGAAATTTTAATTCTTTCCAGTCCTTTGTGTCTTTGTAGTACTGTCTCTTAGCATAGTGCTTGAACATGGCAGGACACTGTAGTGAAGTGGCTAAGAGGCTGGGCCTTGATACTTCCCAGCTGTGCAGTCTTGGGCAAGTTACTTAACTAATAACAGAACCCATTTCAAAACTGTGCAGATTGAATTGTGTACTCCTAGTAAAAGTATTTAGCAGCTCCTGTAACAAAGATAACATTTAACAAAAGTTGGTTGTTATTATTATATAGACAGTAAATATTAAGTGAAGAAAAAGATTGCCAACAATGTTATTATTTAAATATATTTCATCTTTCTTAATTTGGGTTCACATATCATAGATGAGTAACTTTTGGTTTTCTTTAAAACATATCGGTAAGGACTATAATCTTGTTTTGCAGATGCTGTTTTCGCAGGTGCCATGCCTACCATGGCAAGTGTCAAGCTCTCCACTCTTCACCCCATTGTGAATCACCCACATTATGAGGATGCAGACTTGAGGTGGGAACCTACAGAACACTTCAACCAGATGCACTGGCAACTTCTACTGACTCAGGAATAGGGACAGTTTTTACGTACACACACACACACATACACACTCTCATCCTCATATTCATGCCAGAAGTTTAAAAATGTATAATAACCATCCAGAAATTACAGTATGTACCTGTTGACCTAAAGCAACCTTTGTAAATCTCTGAAAACTAAGAAAAGCAAAAGGTGATTTTGCTCAAAGTGAAAAAATATGTCACATTTATGACTCGCCTCATAAGGTGTGTTTCTGTGGGTGTGTGCATTCCAGTACAACTCCTAGGTAGTAGTGATAAGAAGGGGGATGGATTTGGCTCATGGCCGTGATTTGGCTCATGGCCATAGTTTGCCAGCCGCTGCTCTAGATTCCACAAGCCATCTGCCTGATTTAAGAAACCATTCTTGATCCTACTGGTGGCCAATGACTAGCCTTTTTTTAACAGATAGAAACAGTACATGAAATTTGCTATATTAAATGCTTTTATGAAAATTTGGGGTGCTCTTTTGCTAGCTGATGATGAGAATTTTAGTTTCCACTGGGGTCTGAAAGTTTTGCTTTCCTTAAATGACTGACTTTAAAAAAATTATTTTAATCATTCTAGTAATTGTCAAGATAAGCATTTTCTTTTAATGTGTTTTTGGCCTATTATTAGAGGTAAAATTTTAAATTATTTAAAGTTTTATGTCTGGTTGTGGAGATAGGGCATCCCACATGCTTAAAATTCTAAGAAAAGTCTAATGCATAACTGGTAATTTGTTCAGGATTTTATAAACTCCCATTTAGGGTTAAATCATCTGTTGTACCATATTTTGGTAAATATCCTTGTCTTTCAAGCTTCTGTTAAGTTGCTTTCTCTACCTGACTGCTACCTAGATGTCCACTGTTTAATTTTTCTATTTGCTACATTCAGCTTGAACATGTATGCTTTTCAGAGCTTCTAAAGACAAGCTTATGTACTGAAATCTGTATTTTCATTATGTTTGGCTCCTATCTGAATGTGTTCCAGATTCATTACAACTTATGCAAAGCAAACTTTATGTTCTGAACTGTTATGCTGCTACCTGTGTCTAGGCTCTAAATTGGTTTATACACTAAAAATCACTACCTGCACAATTCAAATTGCTGCAAGTTTTGGCACATGCAAAATATAAGTAGGAATGTGGAAATTGCTATCCCCAAAATAATTCATGCTGTCTGGGGTCATATATAACTATGCTCTATCCGGTAAGCACTGAGATTTTAATTTGCTAGCAGAATTTCTTTAGTCAATTCTATTATCATTTATGTAAAAAAAAAACTTAACTTGTTTGAATTTAAAGGGCTCGGACAAAAATAGTTTATTCTGCATATAGTCGAAAATCTGCAAAAGAAGTGAGAGATAAGTTGTTGGAGTTACACGTGAATTACTACATTTTAGAGGAGGCATGGTGTGTTGTGAGAACTAAGTGAGTATGAGCCCTATGCTATATGATACGGTCTATTTTTAGGCAGCAAATGTTTTACTTTATTACAGCAGTCATGATTCTTTAAGAATTTTCATTTTAAATTAATTCCATTAAATTTTACTCTGGCGTTTTATTTGTTTATTTGTTTTTATTTTTATATTTTTTAATACAGGTACTGAGGATTGAACCCAGGGCCTCATGCATACTAAGCATGTGCTCTGCCACTCACTGAGCTATACCCTCCCCCCAACCCTGGTATTTTATTTAAAATTATTTCATGTAGGAAAGTAAAATTATACTATTACTTGAGTATAATCCAA
Organism: Camelus ferus; assembly: GCF_009834535.1. Taxonomy (NCBI): domain Eukaryota; kingdom Metazoa; phylum Chordata; class Mammalia; order Artiodactyla; family Camelidae; genus Camelus; species Camelus ferus. The sequence goes on from NC_045702.1 coordinate 37,669,419, forward strand.
TTTCAAAAATTACAGTGTACTTTAGTATCCTAATTTTTTTCATTTTAATTTTGACATCTTAAATGTAGCTCTTTTCCATAATTTTCACATTTTTATGGTAACTTTTATTAGATGTATGAAATACAGATTTGAATTTACAACAAAGTGAGATATTGGCATTCTACTACTAAAGCTGGATTACAGTGGATTTATAGGACTCATAAGAAAAGTTTCACATAATTCAAAAAGACATAATATGACAACATTTCTAATTAAAATATTTTAGTTTCTAAATTTTGAATCTCTAGAAGTACATAATATTCTAAGATGTGTAATGGGTATCTTGAAGCCTTTCTTTAGTCTCCTTGACTTAAGAAGTCCTTAATTGTATTAATTTTAACATTAAGAATTTTCATTTCTTTTATAGATAATTAGGAATTGGCTATAATAGATTTTTGAAGAGCGAAGTTTAGAAATTTTAGTAGCTAATTTTTGTATCTAATTTTCATATATATTATATATATATATCTAGGAAGCAATGTTACCTTGCAAAGGAATAAATAGGAATATCATATTGTACATGCTTATCTTATTAATTTAATTTGAAATTTAGTAAGACAAAGTATACTTTAAAACAAGGCATATTACCACAAATAAAAATGAATATTTTATAATGACAAAGGATTAATTCATCAAAAATATGTAGCAATTTAGCATACCTCTAAACAGAGCTTCAAAGAACACAAAATAAAAATGTGTAGAACTAAAAGAAAAAGATAAGCAAATCTTCAATCATGGTTAGAAATGTTAACATTCTTTTCTCTACTGGGAAAAGTAGATAAAAAGTAGTCTGGGATTTGCAGATTCTAACTACTAACATAAGATACTTTTAAAAAATAAGGTCCTACTGTATAGCACAGGGAACTATATTCAATACCTTGTAATAGCCTTTAATGAAAAAGAATATGAAAAGGAATATATATATGTATATGTGTGTGTGTGTGTATATATATATATGTATATATATAAAACTGAATCACTATGCTGTACACCAGAAATTAATCCAACATTGTAAACTGAATGTACTTCAGTTTTTTTTAAAGTAGGATATAAAAGAGATGAACAACAAATGTTATCAAATAACCTGACCCAACTGACACAGAACACAGCAGGAAACAGCTGCAGAATACACATTTGTTTTAAAAGGCAGGTGGAATGTTCACCTAGAGAAAACACATGCTGGGCTGTAAAAATGGTCTCAATATGTTTAAAAGATTTAAAATGACACAGAATTAAAATAGAAAACAGTAATAAATAGATACCTAGTAAGTCTATACATATTTGGAAATTAGGCGATAAACTTATGGATAATTTGTGGGTCGAAGTAAAAAACCACAAAGGAAATTTAAAAACACTATTTTTGCTTGAATAGAAAAGGAGTCTTTTAACAATGTTGCTGATCTAACTGGATATAATATATAGAAGAAAAATTAAACCGTGACTCATACTACAATACACCATACCCAGAGATTAACTTGACATGGATTACAGAGCTAAATGTAAAAATCTGAAATCATAAAGATTTCTTAGACTACAGAGTACTAGCCACTAAAAAAATCAATAAACTATATGTATCAAAATTGAAATATTTTCCTCAAAAAGATATTTTTAAGAAAATAATAAGGCAAGCCATAGACTGGAAGAAATAGTTGAAAGCATGTATCTGACAAAGAACTTATAAGTATAGTTTATATATAAAGAAATTATACAGATTAATAATAAATGACAATACAATTGAAAATGGACAAAAGACTTGGAAAAACATAATTCACCAAAGAATATGTGTAAATGACCAATAAATACATGAAAAGGTGCTCAATACTGTTAATGTTCAGGACCTGCAATTTAAAACCACAACAGATACCAATACACATACTCTTAAACAGATAAAAATTTTAAAACTAAAATACCAAACGGAGAGGATACAGAATAATTGTAAATCTCTTACATTGCTAATGGGAGTGAAAACAATACAACCATTTTGGAGAACTATTTAGAGGCGTTGTAAAAAACTTTAAGTGTATACTGACCTTATCACTCAGCAGTTCCAGTCCTAGGAATTTAAACAAGAGAAATTAATACATCTCTCCAGCAAGGATGTGAGAGCAGCTTTATTCATAGTAGCTCAAAACTTGTATGTAACTTCTTGCTTTTACTTTGCTGCTTTTAATATTCTCTTTTTATGTTTAATTTTTTGCCATTTTAATTACAGTGTGTCTTGGTGTGAACCTCTTTGGGTTAATCCTATTTGAAACTCTCTGTGCTTCCTGGATCTGGATGTCTATTTCCTTTCACTGGTTAGGGAAGTTTTTAGCTATTATGACTTTAAAAATGTTCTCTACCCCTTTTTCTCTCTCCTTTTTCTGAGACCCCTAAAATGAGAATGTTAGTATGCTTAATGTTTTCTCAAAGGTCTCTTAAACTGTTTTCATTATTTTTTTTCTTTTTTCTGTGTAGCGTCAGTGATTCCCACTGCTCTGTCTTCCAGTTCGCTGATCCATCCCTCTGTATCATTTAATCTACCAATGGGTCCTTCTGGTGTAGTTTTTAATTTCAGTTTTTGTATTATATAGCTGTTTAGTTGTTTATATTTTCTGTCTCTCTGTTAAACTTCTTACTGTGTTCATCTATTCTTCTCCCAAGTTCTTTGAGCATCTTTTATGATTACCTTGAATTTTTTATTTGGTAGATTGCTTATCTCCACTACACTTAATTATTCTTCTGGGGTTTTTATCTTTTATCTTTTTTCTTTGTTTAGAACATATTTCTCTGTCACCTCATTTTGCCTAATTGACTGTTATTTTTACTATGTACTTGGTAGTCTGGTTATGTTTTCCAATCTTGGAGAAATGGCCTTTCGTAGGAGACATCTTTGTAGACATCTTCGTAGGTCCCAGCAGTGCACTCCCCTCTGGTCACCAGAGCTGTAAGCTTCAGGGGTACCCCCTGTGTTTGCTGTGTGAGCTCTTCTGTTGTGGCAGGCTGAGAACTGTGAGTGGTCTGGTAGGCATGGCTGACCCCTAGACCTGGTGGTTGCCATTCCCTGCCTTGTGTGGAGGCTGTTGGCCCCTGGTGAGTGAGGCCAGATGCTGAGGCACCTGGGTCCAGGGCCCAGGGTGTGCCAAAGCTGATGTTGGCTAGCTGGTGAGTGGAGCCAGAGGCCAGGGAGTCCCAGGAGAAGTGTCAGCCTGCTGGTGTGTGGGCTGGGTCCTGACATGGCAGGCTCTGGGGCAGTCCTGCAGCTGATGTCCACTGGGTGTGTCCAGGGGAGTCAGGGGGTCCTAAGGCAGCTCGCCTGCTAGTAGGCAGGGCTGTGTCCCCACCAAGATAGCTGCTTGACCTGAGTTCTCTCAATCCTGGTGCCAACAGGCTGGTGGGTGGGGACAGGTCCCAGTGCTAACTAGAGGAAGAATTCCACAGTGGCACTTGCCAGCACCAGTGTCAACATGATAGAACAAGCGCCTCAAAATAGCTGAGCTCCAGTTGCTTCCTGTCTCTCTAGGAGGCTCTCCAAGATCAGCAGGCAGGTCTGACCCAGGCTCCTTTCAGATCACTGCTCTGCCTGGGTCCCATAGTGTGCAAGATTTTGTGTGTGCCCTTTAAGAGTGGAGTCTCTAATTCCTATAGCCCTCTGGCTCTCCCAGAAGTAAACCCCACTTGCCTTCAAAACCAAATGTCCTGGAGGCTCATCTTCCTGGTGCAGAACCCCCTAAACTGGGGAGTCTGATGTGGGGCCCTGATCCTTCGGTGCTCTGCAATTATAATTATCTTCCCATTTGTGGTTGCCCACTTGGGTATATGGGTCTTGACTTAACCACATCCATGCCCCTCTTACCTGCCTCATTGTGGTTCCTTCTTTATATCTTTAGTTGTATAAGGTCTTTTCTGCTAGATTCCGGTCTTTCTCATCAATAGTTGCTCTGTAAATAGTTTTAATTTTGGTGTGCCCATGTGAGGAGGTGAGCTCAGGGCCTTACTGTGCCCTTTTGGCGCTCCTCCTTGGAAATAATCCAGTTTTAATCGAATTTTAATGTTAAGTAAATTGTGATACATTGAAGATGCCTGCTATAATTCCTAGAGCAAACCACTTTAAAAATGCAAAAAATAACTAATAAGCCAATAGATTAATTAATGGTATAAGAAAAAGTTTTTACTTGACAAAAAAGAAATCAAGAAAGAGAAACAGATGATCAAAAAAGATATGAAACAAATAGAAGAAAAAAAATGGCAATCCTAAATCAAACCATATCAGTACTTGCAGATGTGAATGGGGACTAAACACTCCAGTCAGATGTCAGAGATTGACAGACTGAATACAACAGCAAAACCCAACTATGTTCTGCCTATAAAAGCTGCATTTTAAATAAGAATACATGAAGGAAAGGTTGAAGGAAAAAGGATAGAAATGCTACCATGTGAGTAATCATGTGTGTTACGTGTACTAGATATGTATTACCTAGCATCTACTGGAAAAGCAGAACTATGGTGCAGAAAGGAAATCAGCGGTTGCCTGGGCTTATGTCTGGGAGAGGGGATTGACTCTAAAGGGGTACAAGGGAACTTGCTGGGGTGTTGGAAATTTTCTATATTGTAATTATGGTGGTGCTTACATACCTATACACATTTGCCATACTTATCAAGCTTTACACATAAAATGGGTGAATTTTATTGTGCATAAATTATACCTCAATATAGCTGTTAAAAAAAATAGAAACCAATTTTACCTGACTTCTTCCCTTTAATGACTGTCATGCAGGGTTATTCTGTAGTGAGAAATATTATCTCATTCAAGTCCACTCATAGAACTACCCAAAGGGGAAAGGGTTGAGGGGAATAAAGTTGGCATAAGAACTACCCTTCCCTGCTTTGGGCTGTATATGTTTTCATGCTAATCCAAGTCAACTTAAGCTCAAAAATATGAAATTCATCAGGAATTAAATTAACTTTCCTTTAATTTGTCTCTTTCTACTATAAATGGGCCTTATGTTTGGATGGCAATATCACTTATAAACTATATTTCATTTATATTTCATAAATAATATATTTATGAATGTACACTGAGCCGTGGTTATTTGATTCAATAATACATTGGTTATTTGGTTAAGTGGAATATGAAAATGCAGCATACTTCGATTTTTAGTTTAAATGTTGAAATTATATTTTTTGAAATGAGGCTTTAAAATCCTTAATTTATTAAATAAACTAGTCTCTAAAAACTAAAAAACACTTAGTAATTATATTTCATCTAGATATGAATACATTTTAATATAGATGTATATGTGCCAATTTTTTTCAGACCGGGTTGCAGTATGCTTGAAATCTGGGATGTGGAAGACCCTTCCAACTCAGCTAACCCTCCCTTATGTAGCGTCTTGCTCAAGGATGCGAGGCCTTACTTCACCACAGTGTTTCAGAATAGTATGTACAGAGTATTAAAGGTTAACTGAGAGTGAGACCACCCTTTACACCGTGGTGCAAAGAAGTGTGACAAAAATAGCCACTTTAGTTTATTTACATTAATAAAAATCACAAGCTTTAATAAGGGACCCTTAAAAACAAGATAATAAAAATGATCTAAAGTTTTTCTGAGTAAATTATTTCATTATTTTCTATTGAATGTCCACCTTATTAAGCTTGTCATATAAATGACTAAATCATTTTACGCCATAAACAAATCTTCATCTTAAAGTTTTAAAGAAAATATATATGTAAAAGAACAAAGAAATTTAATAAATCAAGGATTTGTAAGTCCTTTTGTATCCAACTAGGTGAATTGCTTTAGATTTTCTCTAGTACCAGGAGGTACCAGCTCAAACTCTAAACCACTTAGACTTAATGCAGTTTCTGAAATGACACTTCCTTAAGATCCCAGTACTGATCACAACCTCTTTACCTCTGTGAGAAAATTTGTTTGTAACCATGTGTTTTTTAAGGTTTTTTTGCTTTTACTAGCCTTCAGGAAAGATCTTTAATAGCTTTTAATGACTTTCTTATCATTTAAAGGTTTTTTTTAAAGCTTATTTTGTAATGTTTTGAATCTCTTTAAATTTATTTATCCAACCAGGTATTTTCCACTGATTAGTTCTCAACTTAAGTTCACCAAGTTACTAATCTGTCTTTGGAATCCAGTGGTTTTTCTTTTAATATCCAAGTAAAGTAAAAACTGTTACAGGACACAGCCAAATTCAGGGGTTAAACATAATCAGAAAAGAAAATCCAGTTAAATGTATCAAATGAGATTGTAAGAGTCTAGGTCTTGAATGAAGCAAAGGCATTTTCATCTTGACAGCCCTATGGCTCATTGGACATAGTCTCTTTTTTTGGTCACCATCTTTTGTAATAGTATGTTTTTAAGTTTTCATTTCTTTTGGTTTTGGATGAGGAAGGTGATGTTTTATAAATCCTCTTCCCCAATATAAAACCTTCCAATAATAATGCTTTGAAAAGTGGTAAATAGTTATCTTGAAGAGATTGTGGCCAAATGGAAAGATAAACATTCTCTCTCTGCTTGGTATATATTAAATATGCCATATCTATAGTATTTTAATGTGCATCTTCTTTAATCGTCTTGGAATTCTTGTAATTCCCTTATGTTTTTGACCCTCTACATTTGAGATAACAAAATGACTTAATTCCATAGATTAGTTCATTTATAATAGTAGAAAATTATATATATATGTATATATATATAAAATATATACAGGAAGACCAATAAAATTATTTTTCAACTATTATAGTCGTAAAATATTTTAATACAAGATACAAAACAGCTAAGAAAGCATACCAAGTTTTATTTATATTTGCATTTTCAAATAATTCGTCTTGTTATAAGTATGGGGCAAAGAGGGAAAGGAGACATGATACCTAACATTCATAAAAATTGAAATACATTTTGGGTGATATTTTCATAAGAAATATTTTTTAAAAGTTGGTAGAATTTTGTAAAAGAACTGTATTAACTAATAAAATATTCAATATAAATATAGTTACATGGATTTATATATAGGGAAACAAAATTATTTTCAACTTTTATAGTTGTAAAATATTTTAATACAAGATACAAATCAGCTAAGAAAGCATGACATATTTTACTTATTTTAGCATTTTCAAATAATTTGTTTTGGTGCCAGTGTGAGGCAAAAAGGGAAAAGAGATACAACCTCTAACATTCGTGAAATTAAATTAACACATTTTTCATGGTATTTTCATAGGCAACATTTTAAAGAAGTTGGTAGAATTTAACAACAAAAATGGATGAGTTGTATTAACTAAAAATGTTTCATATAAATATAATTTATTAACGTGGATTTATGTTATTTTCATGTGCTATTTATGTTTAACATTAAAAAAGCCCTTGAAGATCCTTTGTGTGTTTTCTTTCCTCGTTCTTTACTAAGAATACATTTAGAAATTGAAATCATTCTGACATGAAGGTAGAAATCATAGTGTCCTGGATTTATTAACCATATTTACATTGGCAGTGATCTTTCTTAGCCATTTTAAAACAATTCTGGGTATACCCACACAGAAGGCAGTGTAGTGTGGTGGAAATAATGTGGGCTTTGTAACCAGATGGATCTAAGTTTGAATCCTGACACTTCCACTTACTAGGTATATTATCCTACCATCCATCCAAAAATATTTATTGAGCAGTTACTGTATGCCAGGCACTACGCTAAGCTTGGTCATGTTACTTGACCCTATCAACCTCAGTTTCTTCACCTGTAAATGAGAACTCACAGTATGTACTTGGCAGGGTCATTTTAGGATTCACGAGATAATGTGTTAAAGCACATACAGGCACTTGACAAATGTTAGTTCCTTTTGTTCTCTCTCCCTCACCCGCTAATAAGCAGTTTAGTAATATGTTACACTATAGGTTATCTCATCTCGTAATTCCAAATAGTCTTACCTTTATTTAGTGTCAGTAAACAAGAATACCAAACTGTTGCTTACTTTTATATAAATTATCCTATTGGATTCTTGCTTCCATATGTTGTTTATTTTTTTAAATCTGAAAACTATGCAAGAATGTTGTGGGTTGAGTGATGGATAGGTTTTTCCTCAATGCAAGGAAGCATCTTCCTATGGTTATATTTTTGGACACTTACCTGAAACCATGATAGAAGTGAGTTGTGCACAAGCTGAGCAGCCCCCTCCCTCATCCAGTTGTCAGAAGCTGATGTACAGCTTCAGTGAATAATATGTGTTGCACTCTTGCTGCTAATAGACAGCACATCAAAAAGCAGTACTTTTCGTAATAAAATTATGCTTATATTTTCTACATTTCTATTATACAAGCAACACAAACTTATATGGAAAATTAGTTTTGGAAAAAAACAGGAAATTTGAAAGATGGGAAAATATTCACCAGGCACCAGTAACATTTCATGGTTTTCTTCCAACCTTTAGGCATAATTTTTTTGCTTGTTTTCTTCTTTTAATATAAATCATTGTATGCTTTGTTCTTCATATAATAAATATGGAACTGTTATACAAAGACTATTTTTATAGGCTACGTAATATCCTGTTTTGTATATAAATATAAGCATGGATATCTCTGTACATAAACATATCTTTTTGTTTAGCTATTTCCATTTTTGCCAATACATGGAGGTAAATACAGAACATAGCAATGAGTATCTTAGTACATTAAGAATTTTTTTTAATTTTCAGATCATTTCCTTAAGGTATATTCCATAAAGTTAAATTTCAATTAAAAAAAATGTGGATACCTTTAAAGCCTTCAAAGCAGTTTGCCTTAAATTACTTCTGCCAAAGGATGGTATGTACCACCAATAATCAGCGTATGACAATGCTCTTCTCACAACACTCATTTGCATTGGTTAGCCTTATTGAAAATAATTTTTGCTAATTTGTGACAACCCAGAATGGTACTCATTATTACTTTAATTTGCATTGATACCATGGTTTGTGTGGTTGGGTACCTATGCATATACATTTCCTCTTGTCTCACCTCTTGACATCCACCCGCATTTATGGATGCCCCACCTAGCCCTGAGACGGTGTTACAGACGCTCCCTGTCAGCAACTCTGTCTTGTTATTCACTGTTCGGGGAAGCTGATAAAACTACCATATGAGCTTGTGTATTCTTACTACTCAGTAGGCTGGAGATTTTGCTTCAAGCTGTGTAAAATCGTCATCTACTTTGTGCCACATCCAGTATGTCTATTTAACATTAAATACCAAGTTTAAAACTCTCAATGCTTCAGCTGTTTAAATAAGGATTCACTAACCATAATTTCATGTTTGGACACCATCAACTTTGTAAATTTTGTTTTATGTGTGAAACTACTTTAACCATTATTACTGATCTAATATGGACTGCTTTTTATAGTATAAGGAAAACAGAATTATTAAATTTTAAATAGTTTTTGGTCTCCCATGAACTAACAGAGCTTTATATGTGTCCACTATTGTCCAGTAAAAACTCACCTATATTCTTATTATTTAGGAAGTATATTCCTTGGGGCTCTGTTCATATTTTTTGATAAATCCACTGAGTCTCCTCAAAAGGGGTGGGGTTGGAGATAAGGGAGAAGAAAAAAAATCTCTGAAATTTCTTATTAACCATGATAAATAAAAGGAAAATTTGAAAAGAATGGATAGGAATATTACTTCATGTACAAAAGCCAAATTAAGATGGTCAAGGACTTCAATGAGAAAGGCAGAACTTTAAAACTTTTAGAAGAAAATTAGAGAAATGAAAATATCATTTGACAAAATGTACAAGTCTGATAATAAGAATTTGTGAAAACAGGGAGCAACAAGAACTCTCATCAAATTGTGGTAGCAGTATAAATTGGTACAGCCATTTTGGAAAATAATTTGTTATTGCCTAATACATTTTAAAGTATGTAATCCCTGCAACCAATAATTTTACCCTAAAAAATGTCTGTGTAAATATGTGAGGGAAAATAATTACAAGAATGTCCTGGAAGCATTATTTGTACCCAGTGAAGGGAGCTGAAAACAATCTAAAGGACCACAAGCAGAATGTATGAAATGAACTATTTCCATGTAATGGAATATTGTACAGGAATTAAAGTGATCTATTCACATGTCAATAGGAATGAATCTCAAATATAATGCGAAGAATAAAAAACTAAGTTATCCAAGGTGGTGTGTGTACATATATGTGTAAATTTATATGCCATTTGTAAATAGCCTAAAAACAAACAAAACAAAAATAATACTAGATACATGTGTGGCAAAACAATAAAAGCATAGGCATAATTCATGCAAGAGTTAGGCTGGTGATCACTTCTAAGAGAATGCAATCCAGGAGGAACCTGGATGCTTGAACATTCCTGCTTCAGTTTTTAACTGGGTGTTAAGTACATAAGTATTCCTTTTGTAATTAAAATGTACATATACTTTATAATGTTTGATAAATTTTACACCCTCCAAAGTAGAGCTTTGCTACCACATCAGTGGTTCCTAAATCTTGGATTCTTTTTCAGTAGCTCTGAAGTGCTTAAACAAGCATCATCAGATTGGGGTCCAGCTAGTCAAAGAAATTTTCAACTTGTAGATGAACTTCCGTTTGTACAGGGTATTACTTAGTTTCTTCAAATGGCAGATGATGTGACAGTGCCTCTATTGAACAGCATCAACTGGGTGGAAAGTGACTATTATTTTTTATTTCGTTTTCTTATTTAAATGTTTTTCCACAAAAATATTTCGTGTTCATTAAGGGAAAGTTGGAAAATTCAAGACAGTAACAAAAAGAAACTGCATGTTCTTTCAGGAGCACTATAGCTTCTTTGAGATTATATTAAAGTTCATAAGACTTTGAAGAAGGACATCATTCACATAAATTGCATTAAAATTCACAGTAATTATTTGATTCGTTTGAAAAAACATAAGATGTGCGATGTAATGTGACTTCTTCATGGCCTTAAGATAGCTTCCCTGTGGTGAGAATTCTGTTTTTGCAATCCGTCAGAGTGTTTGCCAGCCTTTGTATATCTACCATCCATGTTCTTTAATGTATAGGAAAAAAAATTTTTTTGGAAAAGGTCAAGATTTTTATTACTCAGCTTTCAGCAGACATTGATTAGAACTCCATATTAGGCTCCCTGTTTCTCCTGAACTGTGTTAAATTATCCTTTTTTTCCTCCTCCCATGGTTTAACTACAAAGATTAGAAAAATACAAAATGTACCCACTTAATAGTAGCATACACCCATTAAGAGATTTCTTTTTTCTAAAGCAAAATTTCTAGCATGGGTTTCAGAAATATTCAATAGGATTCATTGCTTTTCTTTGAAATGATATCTTATCAAGTATTAGTGTTTGATATCTAATACTTTTTGAATGCCTTGACTCTCTTAGAGTCCTTTCTTTGATCTTTTCAAAATACACTACAAACTGTATGGATACGATATACAAGAGTCTGTTCAGACAGCAGGTGATAATCACTCTGTGATCAGTGCTGGAGCACAACATAAGGAACACGTGAGCGGATCCTGTCCCTTCACGTAAGATTTTTCTAACAGATCTTAAAATGAAGGTAGGAAGTAACCAAGTAAAGGGGGCCAGGGTCAGGGAGGTCTTTCCAGGTATGGGGGCAGCATGTGCAACAGCACAGGACCACTGAGGCAGGTGGCTCAGTTCAGGAATTGCATTTAGGTTTAGTGAGAGCACTTGCATGTTGAGGTACTTACCGTTAAGTTGGAGAGAGACCCTGCAAGTAGCAGGGCCTAAAAGGAAGCAAGACCTCTGGAGTGGGAAAACAGTACATGCTTTATTCTCCAATTTGTTAACTTTCAGCTTTCATTTCTTCATCTGTAAATCGGTAATAATACCTTCCTCACTGAACTGTGAGCATCGAACAAGATGCTCCACGTGGAAGTGCATTATAAAGTACTACACATGCAATCCAGACTTTGAGTCAACTTCGACCTGGATGTTAACAAGGAAGATCTGAGAATTATTAACCCAAAAGAGCTAAAAACCAAATCACTTATATCTGACCTTGCCTTATGTTCGAGGAGCTTTTGCCAATACCGACTCGCTTATTATGCTTGCCTGAGATTAAAATTCATTTGTAACTTTTGAACACTTATAGATAATGGCCTTTATTTTTTTTTAATTCCATAAAAGAGCTATGTGTAATTCATATATAGACATCGAGATTATTCAAATGAAGCTGAAGGCCCTTTCATGGAGTAATCTGGATTGAATCCTGACCCAAGAATCTAGGAGTTAACATGTATATAAAAACAGCATCTCAACTACTGGAAAAGAAACAGCCTGTTCATACAGGTTCAGCCAAGAGAGACCTAAGGGATATGAAGGGGATCTCAACATGAATATTGATTGTTTTAAAGGGGCTAGTGTGACAGCCACAAAGGTACACCACCCCTCGGATCTTCTTTGGTCCAGCTGCAGGAGTAGTTTACCCACAGCCTCTAACTGCAGTCCCTTCCACGTCCTCCACTAGCATTCAAGCCGAGGTCACACTCTTCCCAGGAAGTGCCCAGCCAATGAGTGGGCAAGGCAGGGTCCCATTTCTGCCCAGCACTGGACTTCTCGAACAGGTGACCTTTTCTTCGGAGATCCATACCGAGTAAGCAAAGACCTGCTCAGATCCCCCAGGCTCTCCTTGCTTGCTCCTCCTGTCACAGGTATCAGATCTGCCTCATGGCCAAAAAGCTTTCCCACCCAATCCAGCTCCCTCCTCCTCTAACAGCTGATACCCCTTCCCATAAGCCTCTTGCCCTCCTGACTCTATCTCAGCATCTGTTTCCTGGAGAATCTGAACTAACCCAGGCAGATTGCCGGCCCAAATTCCAAGCAGAGCAAGTTCAGGGTTTCGTCTCAGTCTGTTGGGATTCCGGAGAGATTCTGCTGTTCTCTGTGTGTGCAAGGCTTAGGAAGATGAAAAAGACTGACTGACTATAGGAAAACCTAGTTTCACTCCTTCACCCATGCTAGTTTTCCATGAATTTTCCTGACCACGCAGAGATGGTACCACTTCTCCTTTTAGAAGTTCCTGAGGTCCCCAGGGTAATCCCTATAAGGCTATAGCATGGTAGCCACTGTCGGGAGAAGGGACTGTATGCCTAAGAGATGCCCTTTCTTTCTCACACTCGGGCCCTAATCAAACCTCAGAGTTCCCAGAATGGAAAAGAGTCCTTTGCGAACGATAGAAGCCAGGTCTTCAAACCATCGAATCGTAGTAAATACACACTGTACACTTCTTTGAAGAGTTAAACACTGAAATTTGGTTTTAAAATCACTCTAGCCAAGTTCAGTTATCTTAAATGAATGTCTGGGCTTTATGAGATGCTCTCTACAATATTGTGAAAAAGCAAAGCTATCTTAATCTGAAATGTAGTTCTTGTTTATTCCTCATCCTTAACAAAATGATTTGCTGTATTATAAAAACAGTTCCTTTTGGAATAAGTAGGAGGGAATGCCCACTAAAAAAGTTAAGTGGACAAAATGTTTATTTTATATATCCTAGTGCCATCTGCTGGCTATGAAATATTATAACATTTGTCATAAAATAACATCTACAAAAAGTGTTAAGAAGCTAGTTGGCATGTGTTTTAATAAAAAATAGGAGAAATCCAGGGAGAAACAAAGAGAACTTGACACGAACTTCACTATTTTTTTTAGCTGTGATTATCTCGCAAGTGGTGATAGAAGAGGCATTCCTGGCTTTTCTCTCCCTTACCCACCACACCCCTGCTATTTCTTCCATCTGTTTCCCACCATGGATGCCTTAGAAGTTTCTGTCTGATTTAGTCCATGCCTTTCTGTCTAGGACCACTGACACGCCCACCATGGCACTTTTCACTTTAGCAACAATGAACTGCCTGACGTCCCCAGCATCTTTCTCCTGCCTGTGGTGACTCTCCCCTCAGTCCACTAAGGTATCACCTGTTCTCCTCCCACTTCCTCTTCCTGCTCACCCTTCAGTCTCTGCTCAGAAGCCCCCTCCTCCTGGAAGCCAGTCCTGACCAGCTCCTCCATAGTCCACTTGCCTTGTTGTTTGATCATTTATCTGATTACCTTTGGGAGTCTCTTATTGATCTATGAACTACTTAAATACAGAATTTGTGTCTTATTTATTTCTGTTTTCCACCCAGCTCAGTACCTGGCACATAGTAAAAGCTCAGTAAATACTGCACGAAGGAATAACGTGGAAAATAACTAGAAAAATTTAGTGGTGAGTGATCCCTTGAGGCCACTTTTACTGTTTGCTGCTCCTACTAAATAGCTAAATTATCCCCAAAATGGATCAGGATATTCTTAACTATTTTTTAAGTACCCAACACTCTATTTATTAGGTGCTCTGGGAATCGAGTTCAAAATATTAGTATCTAAATTAAAGCTGGGTTTGAATCCCTCTTCTACCAGAACTAACTGGCAATTTATTCCCACAGCAGAATCGACAACATTTTAGTGCCTTTCACTCTATACTAACCTTCATTTCGTTTCCAATCCTTTCCAGTTGGGCCCCAACAGTGGTCCTTTTACCCAGTGTCGCCGGGGCCAACAGAACAGAACCAAGTTCTGTTCAGAAGCAAAGCTTCAGTCTATGATCAGAGAATGGAGACGTGCCAGTTCAAGTTCTAGAGCTCACGCTCTAGCAGCAGGCTGTGGGCGGGGCTGCGTCACAGGGATCTCATGAGGGGAGGGGGCGGAGCTCTTGCTGCGCAGGCGCAGTCGTGCCGCTCAGGGTCAAGATGACAGCCCGAGGTGCAGCGTCTCTCTGCACGCAGCTCGGCCGCTGCCGCCATCTTCACTTGTAGTGCTGTCTGTGGTGCTTCTGCACACAGTCCCTGAGCTGAGGTGCTGGGTGCAGCGGTTCCACGCAGGGAACTCTGATCTTTCATGTCAGGTGAGAGGCCTCTGCACAGGACCCCCTCTAGGCAAGTGAAATTAGACTAAGCACAATAGAAGAGATTAGACCTTGTCACCTAGATTACATCTTATTTTTCCTGGGGACTCCAGTGGGCTCTGCAGCTGACAGTTTTCCCTAGTGGCACAAAACATGCTTTAATAGGAAAGCCATTTCTTTGCATGCCCAAGACCTAGCTAGGTGCCTGGCTCTCACAGGCACTTAGTAAATGTTTTCAGAATGAATTTATATATACTAACAGATCGCACACTCATGGTTTCCATGGAGAACCAGAACTGGGCAATTAAGGAAAATCAATGGGGTCTTGAAATTAAAAAAAAAAAAAAACTGAGTATATTACAGTATTGCTTAGATGGAATCTATTCTTTCATGATAGATACCTATCTTTTCTGTTTGCAATTACTTCTCTCTTACCTGACCAGCAGAATGCCTCTCTTGCAGGCAGTTCACTCTAGGTTAGATGATCTCCAAGGCCTTTTGGCTCTTAAAAGACCATGATCTGGGAATGGCTCATTGGCACTAACACCTTTACTTCAGGGGGAGGAGAAAAGAAAAGCAGTTTAAAACATACAAAAATGTGAAACCAGCAGAAGCTTTTAGATTCATGTAGGAAATATGTAAGTGCTGGAGTTTTAGAGACGTCTATCTTCACAAGAGATTTTAGGAGATAAATGAAATAATGAAAATATTAATTGTTGAAAAACAAAAGTGAAAATGGGTAGCAAGTAGACTGTCTAGCAGCATATGCTATCAGTCACTTGAAAAGTAAGGAAGCATCCATTTAGTATGTTTGCAAGGAAAGCCTCCCAGTTTATGTTGGTGTTTTGTTTTGTTTTTTTAATAACACACTTAGACCCCAAATTCAATCCAGTTTAACTCAGTTAAGTACTTTGTAAGCACTTCTTACATGGTTGGTGACAGAAGGAGCAGTGGTAAGGACAGTGTATTAACCATGATTTTTATTTTCTATAATTTGATTCTTTGACATCTGGAGACTTGCTGACCTGGAAGGGACTGCTCCTCCCAGAGTTAGCTAGTCCCTAGAGGTCACAAACTACTGTAAGCACACCTTTCATATGCAGCTCATAGCCTCATCACCTTTTTTATAAATAATTTTTTAAAAAATTGTAGTATAGTTCATTTATAATGATGTATTAGTTTCAAGTGTACAGCAAAGTGATTCAGGTATACATATATATATTATTTTTCAGATTCTTTTCAATTACAGGTTATTATAAAGTATTGAATATAATTCCCTGTGCTATACAGTAGGTCCTTGTTGTTTATATATTTTATGTATCATAATGTGTGTATATGTTAATCCCAAACTCTTAATTTATGCTGTCAGATTCCAGGCCATTACCTACCTGCCCTAATCACCCTAGGGCCAGGTACCAGACAACTAGGGACAACCCCTTTACCCCAGAGCCTGCCGAAAATTTTCAAATTAGCCAGTCCTAAAATTATTTACCTTGCTTGCCTGTTCCTTCCTACAGAAACTACCACCAAGCATCTTGCTCAAATTCCCCCAACCTCCCTGTCTCCTGATGGGCCTTGCTTCCTCATGTGGTGTAGCATGGCGTGCCCCTCCTCTTGGGAACTGTGAGTAAACTTCTTTCTTCTTGACAGTCATTTCCCTGTCTGTGTGTCTTACCATACACAGTTAAAAGAATTCCCAGAAGCCAAAATCCAGAACACTGACACCACCAAATGCTGGTGAGGATGTGGAGCAACAAGGACTCATTTATTGCTGCTGGGGATGCAAAATGGTAGTCACCTTGGAAGACAGTTTGACAATTCCTTACAAAACTAAACATACTCTTACCATATGACTCTTATCATATGATTCAGCAATCATACTACTTGGTATTTACCCAAAGGAGTTGAAAACTTATGTCCACACAAAACCCTGTACATGGATGTTTATAGCAGTTTTACTCATAGTTGCCAAAACCTGAAAGCAACCAAGATGTCCTTCAGTAGATGAATGGATAAATAACCAACAATACATGCAGACAATGGAATATTATTCAGTGCTAGAAAATAAATAAGCTACTGAGACGTGAAAAGACATGGAGGAAGCTTAAATTTGTATTTCTAAGTGAAAGAAGCCAATCTTTAAAAAGTTACTTACTATATGATTCCAACAATATGACATTCTGGAAAAGGCAAAACTATAGATCCAGTAAAAAGTTCAGTAGTTGCCAAGGGTAAAGGGGTGGGAAGGAGGGATGAAAAAGTGAAGTGCAGAGGATTTTTAGAGCAATGAAAATACTCTGTATGATACTGTAATTATTGATATGAGTCATTATATATTTGTCCAAACCCATACAATGTACAATATCAAGAGTGAGCCCTAATATAAACTATGGACTTCGGATAATTGTGATGTGTCAATGTAGATTCATCAATTGTAATAAATATTCCATTCTGGTGGGGGGTGTTGGTAATGAGGGAGGCTATGTATGCTTGCATAGGTACAGGGGTAACTGGGAAACTCTATCC
This sequence comes from Camelus ferus, assembly GCF_009834535.1. NCBI lineage: Eukaryota > Metazoa > Chordata > Mammalia > Artiodactyla > Camelidae > Camelus > Camelus ferus. Next base: position 37,686,862 of record NC_045702.1, read on the forward strand.
TCCTCTCAATGTTGCCGTGAACCTAAAACTACTCTAAAAATATTTTTTTAAATATATACATGTGAAAGAACTTGTATCCAACATTTACAAAGAATTCTTGCCACTCAGTAGTAAGACAAACAACCCAATGTTTAAAAGATGGGGAAAAAAATCTTGAGTACTCTAAGAACACAGAAATAGTGGTAACAATGAAGAACTAGCCTAAAAACCCTGGCAAATTGTCTTCTTGATCCTTTCATCTCTATCAGCAATGGTCACGCTAGAGAAGCGTGGGCGTGGGATCAGGCAGACCGGGGTTGGAACCCTGGTTCTGCCACTTACTAGCCATGTGACCTTACACAATTTAATCCGTATAAACATCCGTTTAATCATTATAAAATGAGGATAATACTGTCTATCCCACAGGCTACTTAGGAGATTAAGTGCCATCATAGAGTCTTTAAAGTAGGTGTTTACTAAAAAGCTATTTTGTGGTACCTGCAGCTAATACATTTTTCCTGAAGGAATCATCACCACTTCCATGTGCTTCTGATAAAATGAAAAATGATAGATGTGACGTTTTGAGGGTAAAGGAGCCAGTGAGAATATGAGTGAAGGCTTAAATAGATTGCAAAAATAAAGAAATGAGTTATTTGGGAAGGGAAATTTAAATGATTGTACTTTTTAAGTGAGATCATGGCAGTAGACAGTGTGATAGAGGCTACCTACCAATGAGGACAAATGAGTAGGAACTTTTGTTTATGTTGGCTTAAATAATTTGAATACTCATAGGCAAATCTACTGTGCTTTGGTGTTTCCATCAATAAAATGGAAATAATAATGGCTAATCTTGACTTTTTAATCAAAACTTGAAAATTCTGTCACCTTACTCTCCTCTACCCCTGTTGGGAGCGAGCTCCTGTTGGTCTCTGAATTGTCCTTTCCTTTTCTTCTCAGATACACAATCCTCATTAGATTCCCTTTCACTTTGTACAAGGACGAGAGGAACTTCTCACCTTGTACCTACCTTCTCTCCAGCATTTCCTCCCTTTTCACCACCTTTCATTTCATCATAGACTAATCTTCCTAAATACTGGCTGCCATATATCAGGCTACATTTCTACTCAAAACTTGACTGCTTCCCACTCTTTACAGGGAAAATATCTTTACTTGGCACTGCAGACCTTCCACAGCGCAGTCCCAGGCTACCTTTCCAGTCTCATCTCCCATTGCTCACCTAAACAAATGGAACCAGAAGATTTTGCTCTGTCTGCAGAATGTGTCCACATGTGACTCATAATATTTTCTCCTTTTTCTCCAACCTCTCCTCTACCAAATCCTACCCACATTTGAAAATCCAGGCCAAATCTTTCCACGTTGAAGCCTTTCTTGGCCACTTAATGTGAACTCTTCCCTGAACCACTGTGAGGCTTCTTGTTCCACACATCACATTTGACATTTTATTAGCTGTACTTTACATTAGCTTGATATGTATTATCTTATCACTGCGACTAAATCCTCTAAGACCCAAGATCATAGCAGGTTTTTAATACTGACTCTGCATTTGCCCGTTGGAGACCCATTTCTACACAAAGGAAGATGACAAACACTATTCATCGGAACACAGAGCACTGAAATGACACACAGAGGCCACCCCTGGGGAACATCTATTGTATCCATTTGCTAGAGCTGCCATAACTAAGTACTGCACACTGGGTGGGCTAAACAACAGAAACTTATTGTCCCACAATTCTGGAGACTAAATGTCTGAGATCAAGGTTTTGGTAAGCTTGACTTCTGAGCCCTCTCTCCTGGGCTTGCAGGCAGCCATCTTTTCCCATTTTCTTCACATGGTATGTTCCTCTGTATGTTTCTGTGCCCTAATCTTTTCTTCTTCAGTATGAGGTGTTCAGTATGAAGATTCACACTGGATTAGGGATCACCCTAATGACCTCGCTTTACCTTAATTACTTCTTGATAGACTGTTTCTCCAAATACAGTCACATTCTGAGGTACTGAGGGTTGGGACTCCAACATATGAATTTTGGGAAGACATAATTCAACTTACAACACCTACTTAACAGCCTGTGTCTCATAAAAAGAAGGGAAGTGAGAAGAAGAAAGAAATGGTGGAGGGTAGAGGAGGAAGGAAGGAAGAAAAGAGGAGAAAGGAGACGGCCTGTTAGCAATGCATAGGATAGAAAATCTTTTCTTTAAGTTTGAAATTTGATGATTATACAGTAATTAAAAATAGTTTTGACACAAAGAATGCATTCAGCTTAGAGCTATATGGGACGTGAATGACATGAACCATGCAGAAAGAAAGGAGATAAGCAAGCCCTACTTGAAAAGAACTATCCTCTCCTTTAGTGGGAGGGGAAATGGGAATAGAATGCCTATGGTTTGTTGCAAATACCTTTGCTTAAATTAATACTATAGTGAACTTTGTACATTTCTTTTTCTATTTGTGCCCAATCATCTTAACTATACCTTGATTATCTTCATCAAGTTGATTAAGGAGCCATACTGGAGTCATAGATTGATGACTCCATGCTACTAATGCAGTCATGATTCTAGTGCCCAGGTAAGAAGTCTTGCTTTTGAGGCTCAGTATAAAGTCCGTCTGTATCTAACCTCTGTCTGATGCTCCATGTGGCAGCACCATTAAAGTCTTCCCACCTCAGAGGTAAATGTGAACTAACTCAAATCCAAAGACAATAAAAACTTTATCATTATTGGTTACCCACCCACAAAACCACTGACTGTAGTTTTAATAGTGTGAATATCTGTTCTGACACAAAGAGCTCATCAGTTTGGTGGAGAAAATAGAACAATCTATTTCTAGAGTATTCAAACCATTTAGTCCACTGTTTTAGTAGATGAGAGGCACAAAACAATCAACATCCAGTCATTTACTGAACAATACGAGGTATTGTAATTCACCTTTGAGTGAAGCAGAGTTTATATTGTGCAAGTTTGCTCTCCCATGTAAATAAATTATAGACTTAGGAAATAAAAGGACAGGTCAGGCAGAGAAAAATCAGAAGTAATTTGAGTAGGACCAGTAATCCATGGATGAATACCAAATTTAGATGAAAGTGAAGAAAAAATCTGCATGTGAGAGCTGGGCCAAGGAATGATTCTTTAACTTATGGCCACAGGGCTGTGTGATTAAGAAAGGTGAGTCTGGAGAAGACTGGAAACCAGGCCAACAGACCTGGAGGAAATGGACAGGTAGATATTACTAAAATTACTCATCATCATCATAATCATCTATGATTTATGGGCCTACTCTACACTGTCACTTTATACATTATCTGTTTAGTCTTTAGAACAACTTAGTAACATTTCACAGATGAGAAACTTGGGTCTCAGAGATGTCAAGTGTCTTCCTAAGGTCCCATAGCTAGAGAGAGGCAAGGCTGGAAATTAGGTTCAGGTCTGACTGATTCACTGATACAATCAAACAAAAACCAAACTAGATGGTAGTCATTTAAGGGGGAGACAGAACTGGAGATCTAGAAAGTCAGGGACCCAGGAGTATTTGGGACCAGCTGATGAAGGAAATGAAGGGTGAGGAATAGCTGGCTGAATAAGGGCCCTGGAACTACTGTGAGAGAAAACAAGATATGTACCCTGCAGTCAAAGAACTCAGGATCCAAAGATCATACCAAGAATTGTTTCAAAAATTACTGACCAAGTAAATTACCCCGCTCTTCTTGTCTCAGGCGTCCTCAGGGTTGGTGTAGGCCTGGGACAGGGAGCAGGGCAGGCTGAACTTAGGGGCAGGGAACCAGTCTCTGCTGGTGCAACAGTGGAGAGGGAAGGGGAAGCAGGCACCCAGGTTCCAGCCCACAGAGGACCCTGTGCTTTCTGTCCCCACAGTAAGAAGTGGGGAGCTGCAGAGACACTTTGTCCCACAGCAGCCAGGCTCCCTGGCAGACTTGAGGGGATTCTGCTTCCTCTTGCGGACGTTCAGGTTTCTGCTGTCCAGACTGTGGATTTCCCCGCTGGGTCAGCTCATGCACAGGATTAGCATCAAGCAAAAGTCCAGAGCACAGGCCTTTCTTTGCAGCATTTCCTGTTTACTTGTTTACTAGTGCCCATTTTCTGGCGTTTAAAATGCTCTGGAGGAAATCAAATCCCTATCTGAGGCAATTTTGTGACAGTGTGAGGTGTGTGAGAGGTTCAGTGTAGCTCCTGCGGGTGTGGAGCTGTTCCCAGTGATCTGATAAATGTAGCATTCAGCTCGACAGGGCAGGCGCTCAATTTAAAACATGGAGGTGAATGGCTGATGTGACATCTTGCTGATCCCTCTCAAAGGCCAAGCTCTCCAAGTACGTAAAAGACTTGAAAAATAACATAAAATTGCCTTGCACTCATAAGCCAGCAGAATGTAAATTTTTTTAAGTAAAAAATATTTTTAGGGCTTTTGTTCCACAATAGGATGGAAATGATATGCAGTGGGGGAGCCCAGTGATGTCAGTGGAGCAGGGCACGCCATGCATTTGGTTATTAATGCAGCCAGAGACACAAAGGAAGCCAGAAAACCTATTCTTAAGTGAGGTCTTAATGCAAAAGTAAAGATGAGTGCTTGTAAATGTAAACTGAGCTGTCTGCTAGGCAGCCGAGGGCAACTGAGATCAGAACTGCCCGCAGGAGTCTAGGTTGACTCAGATTCTCCATTTCAACTTCTTCATGGTAATGAATAACTTTAGGTTGAGCAGAAGGACACCTGGCTCCTCCATGCTTTAGTTTACCTGTCTCTGAAGTGGAGAAGATTCAGTGCCACCACATCTGCCAGCTCCAGGATGCTGATGCTTGTGAAACTCCCCTCTCTCAGGGATGAGAGTCTGTGATTACAGGAGAGTTCTCAGAGATGTGTGATGGATTATTATTATCAGACATGGTTAACAGACAAGAAAAATGCTGGCACACATGCCGGGAATCTGAAAGTCAATTTTAAGGCAAAATCAGACAGTTTAAAAAAATGATCACATTCCTGCTATGTGCCAGAAAGTGGAAGGAGCTCAGAGGACAGTGATGAATTCTTTGCCCTCAAGGACCCTCAAGAAGGGAATGGACAAATAAACCAACAGTTAGACCAAGTATTACAGGCAATGATGGGAGTAGTCGTGTATTTCCAGAATGTGAACATAAACACATAAAAACACGTATGAGTACTGGATGGGACACTGGATCATTATGACTTGTGGGAGGTTGAAGCTACCAATTTATAAAGGAGCTACAGGGGAACTCACAGACAACACTCCCCCGCCCTGCTTCCACAAAGGAGTTCTCAGCACCTCTCCCAGCAAAAACAGAAGTCAGATTCCCGCAATGTCTCCGAAATTCCCACATACTCAGCATTTGTAAAAGCCTTCCTGAAGAGGGAAGGACGGGGAGATGCGAGTTGGATATAGAATTCAGTCATGATTAGGTGTTAAATATTACGGCGACTGCCATTGCCAGCCAAGGCAAAGCCGCCCTCTAGAGTCTCCCTCTCTCTCACTAATTATGGCTAAAACCAACACAAAAACCCCAACCACTGGAGGAATCTGAAAAGTAAGTACTAGAAGGTAGGTTGGAGAGGAAAGTCACAAATGGAAGAAAACCCAGTATTTGGGGCTGTTTTTCCTCCTTTGTCTCACCACCTTCACAGGAAGGTGGCCCCAGTTGTGGAGCTGGGCAGCAGGCACAGACATCAGAGCTCTGCAGCTCCCTTTTTGACCAAAGCAAGAAAGGGGACCCCTAGAACTTGAGAAGTGTGGGACACATCCTAATTGTGGGGGTGGGCAGCAAGAACTACCAGTACCAGGGATGAAAGGGTCGCTATTACTAGGAAGGCCACCAGGGGTCCTGTGTTCTCAGGGCACCTAGGCCCTTGGAGAAACTGGAGGTTCATTGGTAGAGATATCAGGGCCTTAGAGCTCAAGCTGAAGACACACTCGGGGCGGGGCCGTGGGCAGTTGCTGCAGACCCCCAGAAAAGTGCTGAGTAACGAGTAGAGTGGATAGAGTCTGGGTCCAGGGCCAGTTTAAGGACCATGTGGGAGGAGCATGGTGGCCAGAACCGTGTTCTCTGAATCAGGCTTAACCTAGCTCTTGAGGGAGTTCTAATTACTTTCATGACACCATGAGGTATGACCATTTACAAGAAAAGATTCCATCAGGGAACATAGAGACAGCAAGTCTCTGGGAAGCATGGACTTTTTATTTTTTTTAACAGGTATAGTTGGTTTATAATGTTGTGTTAATTTCTGGTATATAGCATAGTGATTCAGTTATACATATATATATTCCTTTTCATATTCTTTCTCATTATAGGCTATTACAAGGTATTGAATATAGTTCCCTGTGCTATACAATAGGACCTTGTTTATTTTATGTATAGTAGTTAGTATCTGCAATCTTGAACTCCCACTTTATCCCTCCACCCCACCCTTCTCCCTCCCCTGGTAACTGTAAGTTTGTTTTCTATGTCTGTGAATCTGTTTCTGTTTTGTAAATAATTTCATTTGTGTCATTTTTTTAGATTCCACATGTGAGTGCTATCATACGGTGTTTTTCTTTTCTTTCTGGCTTACTTCACTTAGTATGACAATCTCCAGGTCCATCCATGTTGCTGCAAATGGCATTATTTTATTCTTTTTGATGCCTAAGTAATATTCCATTGTTTATATATATACCACACCTTCTTTATCCAGCTATCTGTTGAGGGACAGTTATGTTGCTTCCATGTCCTGGCTATTGTAAATAGTGCTGCTATGAACACTGGGGTGCATGTATCTTTTCTAAATAGAGTTTCCTCTGGATATATGGGAAGCAGGGACTTCTGATTCAGCCAGAGTTGAGTTTGAGGTCTGGCTCTTGCCAAGGGCAAAGTAAGCTCCTGTCACCCCCTCTGCAAAAGAGGAATCCTAGGACAGCTAGAAGAGAGAGTGGCTGGACACGTGCTTGGCGTTTAGAAGGTACTCACTATATACTGGTTTCTTTCTATCCCCCTGAGAGGCCAGGCTATTCATTTGTCAGAATTACCACTTTGGGGCAGAAAGAGCCATGTTCCAGCAGGAGCAGAGCAGAACCTGTGGCAGCCACAGTGGCCAGTTCTTGAGGAGGATGGAGATGCAGGAGTGGTGCTCCATAAAGCAGGCCCGAAGTAGGGTGGGGAGCCTGAGTTTAAAAGACCAGCAGATGAGGAGTGAGCCTGCAGCAGCCTGTTTGCACAAGCAGAAGAGCCTGGGCCACAATGGGTTGACTCTTCGGGGAGCTGAATAGACCCCTGTGGGGAGAGGACCTCCCAAGAGAAGAGGTGCCAGGACAGTAAAATGGCCCTGACAACAAAGCCTTTGGGGCTCCCTTTCCTCACCTACCTTTCTTCTTTATGTACAGGAATTCCTTGATTAAAGGAATCCTAAATGGCAGAAATATTAATTTGGCAATGAATCTTTTAATTGGACTTTTCTTTTATGATAGGCAAAAATAAGCTAGTTCTCATTATTTAAACAATATGTTTAATCAAATCAATACTTAGTCAATATTTGTTGATTTAATTCATGAAACATGTGGATTTTAACAAAAACATATAAATATCTATATATATATATAGATATGTATCCCGTAAATGAAAAAGATTACTTACTCTTTGCCCAGCCTCTAATACCACAGCACTGCTGTACTCTGGAGGACACCATTCCTGTGGTTTTCTATGTAAATGCTCCCACCTTGCAAGACAATCTTAGGATGCTGGGTGAATGCTGGCCACCCAGCAGCCCTGAGCTCATTACAAGTAAAAATGATTTTTATCTATTTTATGCCCTTTTACCAATCTATCTGAAAGAAGCAGGTGAAAATTTACAATTTTAACATAGAATGTTTACCTTAGAACAGAAGCTAGATTAAAAGATCAGCTGGGGCCCAGAACACACATATATTTCCTGCAGATCCAGCCAAATGTGAGACCAGAGACTGGGCATAATTCATCAGAGCCAAGCTACACTCTGTAGGCAGGCTGTATGGTTCCCACCTACCTTTGCAATGCTGTCTGCCTTCAGCTGCAAACACAGCCAACCAACTCATCAGAGAAGGATGAGAGGGAAAGCCAAAGCTGGCAGCAGGCTTGGCATGTCTTGGTGCCAGAAGCCACCTGCACACAGCATGGTGCAGAGAAATAGCCAGAGTGCACTGGAGCCAATTCCTTCTAGAAACCAGCAGTGGTGGGGCTCATCCACCCCACCCACCTCCAGCCAGGAGGAGCTGCCTAGAGGAGGAGGCGAAAGGAGGAGACCCAGAATGCAGAGGGCTTGGTACCTTGTTCTTGTCTGGTCCTCAGGGCCCACAGCTGTCTGGTTAATTCTGCATTGAATGGAATGAACTGATTCCAGCCCCAGCTCCACTGGGAAGCTCCTGAGTGATCTTGGAAAGTGACTTCTCTTAGAGCCTGCTGCATAGCAAATCATTCCAAACTTAGTGGCATAAAACAAACGAGCTTTTATTATCTTTTACTGTTTGGGGGCCCAGCGAGGAGGCAGTTTTAGGTCCTTTTGCTGTTACCCTCACACAGTGGCTGGCTCTAGTTTTCTTGAACTCTACTCCATTTATACATCTGGGGTCGGCCTGGGGAATCCTAAACAACCAGGGACTGGAACATCCGGGGCTCTTTGGGCGCCTCTCCCCATCACAGTGTGGTCCCCTGGACTCTCCAGCATGGTGGCTTCAGGGCAGCTGGACTTCTTACACAAAGGGTGCTTTTCCCAGGAAAGTGGCAAGTAGAAGTCAATGGCCTTTTGTGACCCAGCACACCTCGTTGTTTCCATGGAAGTGGTGGGAAGTCCTTCCTATGTTCCATGGGAGGGAATGTAGATCCCTCTTCTTGAAGGCAAGAGTGTCAAAGAATTTACAGATACGCTTCAAGACCTCCACAGAACCTCCATTTCTCCACCTGTTGAATGGAAATAATAATACTTCTTGGGCTAGATCTTTTGGGGGAGAAGGAAGGATAAATGGGGCTATTACAGATGAACTCATAACCAAAGTCACCTAGCTGACCTGGGCTGTCAAGAGACCAAAATTCCCACGTGGAAGCCTCCAGGTGTCCCAGGAGAAGTGGCTCATTCCTCTCCCAGGGCCTGTCATTTGCTGTTTCAAAGGGGAGAATTCTCAGCCAGGAGTGATTTGATCTTACACAGTAAATGCTGTGGCTTCTGGGACTTTTACTCTTTAGTCTTGGCAGGCGCAGGGTGCCCCAGAGCTTCTCTCTACGGCCTCGGTGACAACAATGGGAGATGTTTGCGCCTCCGCCAGCTACTATTCTTGCCCACTTTTCCAGAAAGGCACTAAGCTGGGAGGCCTGACACAAACTGCTGATGTCTAGTTTCATGCACCTTCCAGCTGCCTTTTCCAACTCAGTCACATAAATATCTTTCTGCTTAGGCCTATTTTCCAGGCTGGTGGTTCCCACAACGGTGGTGTCACAACCCGCTGGGGTGTTGCAAAGGGCTGTCAGCACTGGTGCAAGTCATTTGTTACGAACAATAGAGTTTCCAAGTCTGCAAACGACTTATATTGAAAACAATATACAAATTAAAGAGAACTCAAGTTAATCACCGTGATCTGCCACACTCAGTTGCCCTGAACATACTTTCTTGTGAAAGCCTGTAATTGTTGGATAGCCTTTATTTTGAAGGAAGCAATTTTTAGCTCTTAAAGGAAATCACAGTTCATGGTGTCTGTCTTTTATGAACTTTCCACCACACAAGACAGTATAGAGTCAAGGGTGAGGCAGACTGGCCCCATCTGGGTTCCTACTCCAGCTCTTCCTCTAACCCGCTGAATGACCTTGGGAAAGTTACTCAGCCTCTCTGTGGTTTTTCCCCTGCAAATTGGGGATAATAAAAATATGCACCTTGTAGGTTATTGGGAGGATTAAATAATGTGTATAAAAGACTTAGAACAGTGCCTGAGATCTGGCCAAGGCTAGTTTTATAGTAGCTACTATTATTTGTTATTGGAAGCCATTCCCTTTTTCAAGGGTTTTCCTTGGTGTTTTATGAGTCACTTTGTCTTTAAGTGTAGAGAACAAATACATCATTACTGTGTTTCATCGTGCCTGAACGCAAATACATAGGGCGCCTCGGCCTGGATTTCTTTTGTTTTCAAGATGCTTAAAATTCCATGGGCCTCTTCCTTGGCTGGCTCCAGAAATGTGTCTTGGGCTTGGGTAGCTCCAGGAAAAATGAGATTTGGCACAAGGAGCTTTTCTCCAAAATACTTCATGACTCTCTTCACTGGCTCCTCATACTTGCACCTTGATTCATTTCTCCTTCCCTACATCCATCATTTTCAGGCTTTTTCTGTTTCTGGCCAGTCCAGGGAGGGGGTGGAGGCTGGGGGAGATTCCTGCTCAGGGTTTCCAAGCTGTAGCAAAGCCAGGGCTGGGCTGAGGGGAGGAGCAGGTGTTTAGGAGATGAATCCTTGGCTTTCCAGGTTGAAGTTCCAAACTGTTTTCCAACCAGGGCTGTGTACTACTGTGCTCTGCAGATTAGATTAACATTTGTGACCTGATCTAAGTGTTGGAGAAGCTGCAGCAGAGGGACTCAAGTAGAGACTGGGGCCACGGGCGAGATCTGCCTCTGACGTGTGAAAGCCACTTCTTTGTTTTGATTGGAGTGACATCCTGCATTCCTTGTACATCATTGTTTTTCCCTTTTACTATACAGACCCTGCATAAAGATAATTGAATATATGTTAAAAATCAATCATATAGCTAAAGAATAAAAATAGAGAGCAATTCTTTCCCTAAAGTTGTGGCTCTCGGCCTCACTGTTTGGCAGAGTTGCCTGGGGAGCTTCTAAAAGGAACGGATGCCCTCCCTTTCTGATTTCACTGTTGTGGGTGAGGTCTAGGCATTGGCATTCCCTAAAGGTTCCTCTGTAACGTTAATGTTGCCAGAGCTCCGGGGGTGCAACCCGTGGGCCTGTGGGTCCACACTGAGCAGCTGTGGGTATTTCCCTGCATCTCCTCCACTTCTCCACCACCACTTCAGTTTTCAAGAAAAGGTCAGGTGACACCAGAGACAGCTCCCACAGAACCCCAAATAATATATCTGGGTAATCTTTTAACTTTTATAAATAGTACATGGCCTATTGTTACCTAGCTCATTTTCTTGACAGTAGTTTTAAGACCTGTTTCTAAGACCCATCTTAGACTACTAAAGAAAAATTATTATGGACGTTAATAGCTATTCCTCCAAAATACGACTCCAAAAAGAAAGAAGAAGGACAAACTTTGGGAAAATGAACCTCTATCACTTTTTCATTTTTTTCTACAGGCGTAATTTTTTTGTTTCTCCTGAGTATCTCTTTCTCAAATATACAGATTATTAAATGTGAATAATAGAGGGCTTTGAGAAAATATTTATTTGTCTTCAAAAAATGCAAAATAGAAGCAAAAGAAAGAATTTTAATTTACTGGGGAGTGTGACCTCCAAACACTCAGAACTGATTCATAAGAAGCAAATGAGTAATAAAGCACCATCGAGGCCAGGTTTTACTAGGTGTGGTCAGGAACCTCCTGGCTAGACAGGCAGGCTATACCTATGGCCTCACCCCAACTTTCGCTCTCTAGGGGCATTTTAAGCAAGCTTCCTAGATATTTTGCTTGACTTTATTTTTTAAAGCAGCAGTGCCATCTTTGAAATAAAATTGTGCACAAAATCCCAGTAAATAAAGAGTGAGCAAAGTGGTGATGAGGCAGCTTGGGGTTCAGCAGGTGGCCTGTCCTAGGGGTTCAGGGAAGCTCCTCAGAGGCACCGCACTCAGCTGGTTGAAGGACTCCAAACACCAATGTCATCTCTGCCTCTGTGCTTCCACTGAGCTGCCTGTCTCCTAACTTGTCCCCTTCTGTCTCTCTCTCTGCCTTCTCTCCATTCTAAGAGCTGTCCTTGTTAAGGTCCTCAGAACTCCTCTTGTCTCACCATACTCCTTCTTCCTCAACCATCTTATTCACTCAATGGCTTCTGAAATACATGCATTTCTCCAAAAAGTCATGAAAGAAAAGAAATTTAGAACATAGTAAGATTGTAGTAAGGTGAACTAGTTTTTTTTTTTTAACATTGCATTTAACTTGGTGATTTGTAAAAGTGTTTTTTTAATTGAAGTATAGTTGATATACAATGTTATATTAGTTTCAGGTATACAACATAGTGATTCAATATTTTTGTAGATTATACGCCATTTAAAGTTATTATAAAATATTGGCTATATTTCCTGTGCTGTACAATATATCCTTGTAGCTTATTTATTTTGTATATAATGAATTATAAAAGTTTTTAACTTCACAATGTCCTCATTTCATCGTGCATCCACTCTGGCTGGAGTGGGCTTCAAGCATGTCCAAGCATTGCTCTGGTTGTCCAGGATTGCTATTGAAGGCTGATCTTATATTATGTCATTCTCTATGTTTTGTATCAGTAACTCAAATCAGACTTTCCACACAAACCTCACTCCCATGAACAAAACAATATTGCAGGCTAGAGGTTTGTTGCTGGGTACCCACAGGTGACTTCTTAAAGTCCTGGTTGTGTTTATTTCATGGTGGGAGATGAGGAAAGGAGAGCAAACATCTAGTCTGTGTGTGAATCAAGCATGTCAGCCTGTGATAAGCTGCCAAAGGACCCTCAGAGCGGGCTGTGCCAGATTGCTCACAAAGCCGTACTACATCCAAGTGTGATGAAATTCTACACAATGCAAGACACAGCACTTGGGTCCATTCACTGGTTGGGTCGTTCTGGCATCTGTTCAGGGGAATCTGGAAGCCTAGCTTAACCCTCTCTGACTTTCACACTTTGAACAGTGTCAAGAAAAGCACTGGCCCCAAAGCACCACTAACAACACTAGACCCATCACCAGCGCCCCCCATCCTGAGTAGGAAACTCCTTAAATGTAGATAGGAGTCCATGGATTATGCAGTCATGGGACCAAGGATGGAATTTTGGGCTGTATTCCCAGTCACTGCCACTTCTTGCTCCTTTGTCCACTGTACCCAACAAATATGCCATTTGGGGAAAGTCAGAAACGATTGGGATAAACTCTTTCTCTGTGCCCCTACTCTCTCATTAACTCAGGGCCAGTGGCAACCAGGTCCCAATTCCTCCTGAGGCTGCAGAGAATGCATATCAGGCAGCCCTCCTAAAGCTTCCATGAAGTGGGCGTGGTGTGCACTCAAGCTAGGTGCCAAGGCTAGCAAGCTGTTTCACCACACTTTGCACTTCAGTCTTGACTCCAGACACAATGTTCATTGTCTGGATGCAAAATCAGGTGCTGGAACCCATGTTAGTTAGTTTTCTCTGAGAAGCTAAAGATTCCTTACCTGTTACTCCTCCCTAACTATTGCCTGGGACAAAACAGACTCTGTAGCAACATGAGCTACTCCGCAGGCAACAGGGAGGCGTTCACTCCCTCCAGCATTGCTGAGCGTTGCGAGCTTCAGGTCATCTTGTGATGGCAATGTGTGGTCCCCAGCTATTGTTTCACTGTTAGTTTCTGAAAACAAACCAGGGTCAGTGGCATGAGCTGAGGTGAGCTGAATTAATAGCTGCTTGAGAAGTGAGACAACTAAATCTCCTATTTTGAAATACATCTGCAAAATTAATCCCAAATAATTATAGTTTAGAAATGTATATTAAATATCTTTGAAGGCTAGACTTACATCCAGTTTATAATCCTGACATTTCAAGTGGTGAATCTCTGCTTATAACTGATAAATGAGATCAAGTACGCCTAATCATAAATATCTTTCAAAGCGTTAGTTTAACATTTTATCTGGTCTCGTATCTGTCCTGTCACACTCTCAATATCCTATTACAGGCTTTCTATCCTTCAGCACAGTGGTTACAGAAGCAGCCTCCCAGACTTTGGGCTTTCTCCCCGTCCATCTCCCTGCTGTCATTTCTGCCATCCCCACCGCCCACATGCCACAAGTTCACATACTCAGAACATGTCTACTTGCTACTTTTTCAAATCCTGTTTACAACCATCAATCTCTTGATCACTATGGTTCACTGTTTTCAAATTGAAAATTTTGTCCTTTCGTAAGAGTCTGAATCTCAATTCATTTTCTCTACCTAACCTTGTGTTCTGCTGTTTAACTAATTCATCTAATCGTGCATTCAGTCATTTACCTATGAAGGTAGACTGGGCACCTGTGGAGTGTCAGGCCCTGAGACACCACATGATGTTGGCAGTGGGGGCTGTGGTGTGCACTGAGTTTTTCCCCTTTAGGTCTGAAGCCAGGGGTGTAGGTTGCTCAGGGCTCACCACTGACTCCCCTTTGGGACTAGCTCTTAGTTGTGCACATTCTATGGAACGTCCTGCCCAAGTTTCTTCCACTCCTTGTAAGCAGCCATCACCAATAACCAGTTGATGTGGTGTCAAAGGCTTGAGACCCCTACCACAATTTGGGATGACCGTGAGGGGCCTAGCTCCAGAGCTCTCTGTTGGATTGGCGGGGGTGTCTGCTGAGATTGCACTGCGGTTCAGTTTCTCTTTGCCCAATTCCAATTTCTTCAATCCCTATAGGCTTTGTTCTTGAAAGTAACCCCTCCCTAAAATAAGGCACCTGCATGCAAATTTTCATCCTAGAGTCTTCTTGGGGAACCTGACCCAATACAGAGCTTTCCCTAAAAGGAGAAAAATGGAAGTCTAACAGAGAAGTCAGATGAATAAACAAGCAAATAGACAGTGTGATAAATGATATGACAGGGGATAGTCTTGGTTATGAGATGTATGACTCAGGGTGAGGTGAGAGGAAGGAGAGAAAAGTTTCTGCAGGAGCCGATTTCTAAGTGAGATGCTAAGGATGAGTCAGTTATCCAGGAGAACTGCCAGGGGCTGGGAGGCACTGCAGTGTGCCAGTTCAAGAGCAGAGCATATGTATAGGTCCAGGGGCGTGGAGGACACAGAGTACTGGGGAACAGAGGGAGATCAGGCTGGGGAAGAAAAAGCAGGGAGAGGGTATGATACGGCATTGTTCATGAATGCCTAGCAAGTCATGTTTAGGAGTTTGGAAGCTGAATGATTTTTGAAAAAGGAGTGACATCAGATTTGCCTATTAGAAATGGTTCTCTGGAAGAATGATGGGCAGCAAGAGAAGATGCAGAATTACCATGTCGGAGGTACTGCTGAAACCCATGGGGGAAATGATGGCGGGTCATGGCAGTGAGGATGGAAAGAAAGGTAATTATTTGTGAGAGAAGTACGAGATAGAAGGATTCCATGATTGATTGGCTGTTGGAAGTAAAAGAGAAGAAATAAAGGTGACTGCCTGAGTAGGGGAACAGGGAAGATTGTGGTATCATTTGCTGAGATTAGGAAACTAGAAAAGAAGCAGGTTTGGATTTGTGGGTTTGAAGGGCCAAGAAGACATCCTAGTGTGAGCACTGAATGGGTGGTTGTGAATATGGGTTTGAGGCTTAGAGAGGAAATCTAAGCTGGAGACACAGGTTTGCAAATCTCCAGCAAAAGGGCAGTGATGATATCCCCCAGGGAATGTATATTGGCTAAAAGGAAGAAAGGCTCATTTTTGAACCCTAGGGGACTAAATGTTGATTTGGTGAATATAAGGAGACTTCAAGAGAGACTGAAAATAGCCAGAGAGACACAAAACCCAAGAGAATGTGCGTCAGAGAAACCAAAGGAAGGGATGGTCAGATGACAAGATAAAGACCAGTATGTCCTGTGAACTTAGCAACATGGAGGTTGTGAGCCATCTCAGTGAGAGCAGTTTGGTGGAGTGTTAGATACAGTGACAGACTTCCATGGGCTTGACTGACTGGGAATAGAGGAAGCAGAGATAACAGGTATAAGGCTGGGTCGAGGAACCAGCTTAGGTGGGAGAGGAGAAATTGTGTGACACATCCAGGTGCTTACCCTGGAGAATGGGCTCAGGAGATTGGCCATTCAAGTGTCCAAATAAATCAGTCCCCAACCTTATCTGCGTCTGGGGGCAGGTGAGAGGGAGGCTCAGACTACCAGTCAGTGAAGGCCCATTGGATGCAACCAAGTCCCTGCCGAAATTAGAGGCTAGTGGTGGAATCATTGGTGCCCAGTGTTCCTAAGGCTGCCTAGGTGTGTGTGTATGTGTGTTTGGGAGGGAGGAGGGCTCAGGACCCTCAGGGAGGAGTCTGCTCAGGTGTAGATAGATTTGGGGGCTCTGGGACCCAGGATCCATGTTCGGGCACTCTAAGCATTTCAAGTTCCAATCACTATTTCATTCATTTATTTACTCACTTATTTATTCCTCAAACTTACATTAGTTGTTTGCTCCCTTCCTCATTCCAAAAAGGATTTAAGATGTTCCTATTAGCACTTACTATGGGCCAGGCACACAAGGGTTTCAGAAACATGCTGTTCTCTGTCTATAATGCATTTTCCACATTTCCTTCTGTTCAAACAAGATCTATTTTTCCAACAAGGCCTAGACAGGTTTCATCTCCTCCCTGAAAACTCGTCAGTTGTGTCAGACATGGTCTCTTCTCTTTGGAACTCTTTCAGCACTTGTGCTCTGAATCACGTATTTCCCTAAATAACCATATTTTCACTGAGGCTTAACTTGCCTCAGTGAAACTCTAAGCCCTTTGGGGATGGGAACTTAGCATGTGAATTTTTAATGTCTCTAAAATCCACTAAGGCACCAAGGACATAGTAAGCCCTCAGTAACAGGAACTGCATTTTAGGGAGACATGCCCCTCCGTGACGGAGTGTTTCTTGGCGATGTACTATAACTAGGACTAATAATGAACTCGCTGAGTGTCTCAGGAACACTCACTGACGCATGAACAGTTTAAATTACAAGGTCAACTACCAGAAAGACAGAAGATAAAATTTGAAAAGCAATAAAGTAGCAATTTACATTTGTTCTCACCAGAGACTAAAGGAATACATTATAACACAGTGACAAGTTGATGTTGGAGCTTTGCAGAAAGTTGCATGTTATACAGATATACTTTGTTGCACCTATTTTAGGTTTATGTGAAGTGTGCCTGGATTATGCAGGTTCCTCTCTTGATGTGAGCAACTGCTGAGGGAGACAACTGTCAAAATCTAGAACTGGACCCCAAGACGCTTCTGCAATAAGGAAGATCAAGTGACCTAGTCCAAGGAAATGAGAAACAGATGCCAGAGTAAAGATTCTCCTCTTGCTGTCACTCTGTGGGAAGGAAAGCGAGTGGGAGGAAAAGGGGGAAATTTGGAAGTTTTAAATAGGGCCTTGAAAATGCCAATGTAAAGAAATAAGGAAATTGATTCTCAGCATAGTCTTTCCTTGACCAAATTTTGCTTTTCATTGTCCGTTTAACAATGTTTCCCTGGTCCCTAAACTTTAATATTGCTAAGCTTTATTTAGGGGGCATTTACTTATCTTTCTCTATTATTTTATGCTTACTTCCTCCTTTTAATCTCCTCTTTCTCCATCTCCAAAGTTTTTACAAAATTATTTTTTTATTTCAAATGCTCAAAGTGTAGTTTTTAGTGAGAAAAGAGCTGGGTTTATACCCTGGTGACCAGACTAGGAATTCTTCATGAGTGGTTGCTCTGTTGGGTTTCTATCCTCAGAATTTCCCCCCCAAAAGTACATTAAAGGTAGTCAGTAATTATAATACTTAATCTATATTCATCATAATCTTGAATTGATTCATAGGATCATCTGTGCACAACAGTTTTTTAAAGTGCAGCTTTTTTTTTTTTATTTTTAATGCAGCTTTCAATTTCTCTCTCTTCTTCTCTTCCTCTCTTTTTAGCATCCACCACTATGTGGCAGCCCTTGGCCTAAAGATACAGATATGAATAAACTGCATTCGTTCCCTGCTCTTGTGGATCTCAGAGTTATAAAGACAAAATGAAATCTTGGCACATAACCTTCATGACTATTCCATTTTCTGCTCCAGCACCCTCCCTGTGTGAAACACCCTCCCTTCTTGGGGTGGAGGGAGAGGGGTAAGAGGAGTTGCCTACTATTTTATCCAGGCTTAATGACCTGCCAAATGGTCATCATTTGTAAAGCATGAATGGGAAGAAGGGAACTTCAGGAAAGGATCAACTGCTCAGACAGCTGAGAAGCTTGAAGCTCAGAGAGTATGGGACTGATGCAAAGATCACACAGCTGTCCTTGCTCTTCCACATTTTACTCCCCTGCACCCTCACATCCATCCTGGATTGTCAGCCTCAGGCTCTGGGAGGACTTGCCACCCTCTGTATTCATCATTCACTACTCTGAACATTTACTGAGCAATTACTCTGATGGAAATAATTGTTAGATACTTTACATACATTGTTTTATTTAATTTTTACACACCTATATAGTATGGTAAAAAAAATTTTAAATTATTCTTATTCTAAGGATGAGGAAACTGAGACTCAAAAAGGTCTGATAACTTGGCCAAGGTCACAGGGCTGGTACATGTCAGAGCAAAGACTGGAACATGGGCCTACATGTTTTAGCATGGTTTTTGACCAATACTCTAGACTGCCCTTCTCTGGGAGTCTCCACTTGGTAGCCAAGCAAAGAACTGATCAAAACCCACTGGGTGTGTCTCAAATGATAAGTGTTCCTCTTTCAATTCAATTCAGCAAACTTTAATAGCCAGGCTCTGGGTTAGGCTGACAATATGAGGCTGAGTACAGAAGAGTCTTTGTCCCCTAGAAATTCGAAAGCATTGTTGAAGAGGGCTAGAACTAAGTGACTTTCAAGTGCACTACAGAACACAGCGTTATGAACTATTATTTGATTATGTTATCTCATGCATTTATTCACTCAATCATTTATTCATTCAACAAGTGTTTTCTCTGGTTAAATGGTACCAGATGAATCCAAGAGGGTAACCCTGGATCCACCTGACACATTGTTTCAGAACCCAAGCATTCTGTACTATCACTTTCAATCACTAAAAAAAAAGTGTCTAAAAAGTTGTTCCCTTCTCTAAAAGACATCCCAAAATCAAGATTCACAAAATACACAGAGTATGAGGGATCCTTAATTAGCATGGCAAATTTTTTTCCCTTTACAAAATAATCCATTGCCTTTAAGAAGGCTGGACAGTGAATGGATGCCGGCATTTACTTTCTCAAATAAAGAAATCATTGGGCAGAGAAACTTAAGGGCGAGGATTCACAGCCCACGTGAAGACCCTGGAATTACAATGGAGATAATCAGAACGACGTGGCTTCATTTACAAAACTGGGAATTAAGGACAACTCTTTGGAGCAAGCCCACTGGACATCTCAAGGAAAGGAATCTCTCCGTTATCCATGAGGCTGCAGGGTTTGTGCAAAGAATGCGAGGGTAGGGTAGAGGTGAGGAGGGTAACTGGGATCTGTCTGGTTTTCCTAATCTTACTGGGCTTCCTTCAGACATGCCATCCGTTGCTATGTGAAAGAAAATAATTTTCGACCAAAGTTTTGTATTTATCAGCCAATAAAGTTTTTTTTTTTCCTGCTTTCTTTCAAGCCACAAAGTTACAGCATTTGAAACTAACAGAACATACTTGTTGATTATCTTTCCTTCTCTGTCCGTTCAATTTTATCTCCCTCCGCCTGGGCTTCTATCCTGGTTTTCAGTTTACGGTTTTAATGTCAGGCACACACTGCGTCTCGACCCTTACTAGCTTCCCCTGAGATATTCCGCTGCCATTTTAAATCAGGATGCCCCGCTTGTCGCACCAGTAAATGGGGAAGCTGTACTCGGCAGCATTCTAAATTGAGAGGCCACACACTATGGAGTAAATGTGACCTCGTGGCTTGACTTTGGTCGGCTCGCCTTCCAGCGGCAGGGCCTCCGAGGCTCGAGAGCGCACGCACAGCGCCCCGCCGTGGTCGTTCCCGAGCGCCTCTTTCCCGGTTCGGCCGCCCCCGCGACGAGTCGCTGAGGCCGCGCGGGCTTCACTGGGCTCCACTTGCAGCCTTAATCCGGTCCGAAACTTCGGCCAGCGCCCTCGCCTCGAGAGGGCCCTCCCTTCTTCCTGGCCGCTCCCAAAGGGAAGAACAGCCGTTCCCGGAAGGCGGTCGCCGCCCTCGCCCCAGTCGAGCCCCGCTAGAGTCCCAAACAGGGACGGGGTCTCGGGTCGGCTCCCGGGTCGGCCGCCGCCCGCGCCGGAAGTCCGCGCGTGCGCGCTGGCCAGCAGGGAGCGCGCGTCCGGCGCCGAGGGGCGGCGGGGGAGGGGCTGGGGCCGCTCCACAGGGTGTCCCCGCCCCCGCCCCCCGGCGTTCCGCGGTCGCCGTGACAACCGGAGCGGCGGCAACGGCGGCGGGCGCGCGAGTCCGGCGCCGCCTCCCGGCCTGCACTACCAGGCAGGCAGCCGCCGCCCGGCCTTGCAGCTTTCCCCGCCCGCGGGGAGGTACCGGCCCGCCCTCCGCCCGCCTGCCCGCCCGCCGGACAGTGAGCGGCGCCGGGGACGCCCCACCAGCCCGCCGTTCCCCGGCCGCCGTCCGGGCGCGCGCAGCGAGCGGGCGCGACTATGCCAAGATGGTCCTGCAGGCGCGGAACAAGCACCGGGAGGCGGCCCCCAAGCCGCCCCAGCCGCCCCGCGCCTCGCAGTCACCGCTGAGGGGGGCGCCAGACGTCGGCGCCGGGGAGCCCGGGCCAGAGCGCGCGCCCCCGTCCCCCCGGCGCAAGGGCGCCGCGGGCAGGAAGGGGCCCCGCGCCGAGCCTCCCGCGCCGCCCTCCGGGGGCGGCCTCGGGGGGCGCTTGGCTGTCGGGCTGCGCGGGGCGCTGGGCCTGCGGCGCTCGGGGCGCGGCCGGACCTGGACCACGCTCCTGCTAGGTGAGCAGCCCAGCGCGCGGGCGCCGCCGGGACGCGGAACTTTGAGGCGCGGGCCCCCTCTCCCCCTCCCCTGCTCTCTCCTCCGGCTTCCGCTCCGCGGAGCCCCGCCGGCCGGTCCCCGCCAGTTTGCAGCCCTCTCCGACTTTTCCTGGGACGCCCTTACCTCCTCCTCCCCTCCCCCTCCCCCGGCTCAGCCTTCCTCGCCCCCTTCCTACCCGCTCTCTGTCTCTGCTTTAAAAAAAAATGGCCCCGAGATCAACAGCTGCCCGGCCTGGCCGCGAACTGGCAGGTCTGCGTTAACGAGACTTGGGCGCTGCTGATTGGCGCGGGCTGGCCGCCTTCCCGTTATTTCGGCCCCTGCCCGGGAGGATGGTTTGCTTTGGGAAGCAGTTCCGTTGAACTCAAAGCAAACGCACGTTCCCTGTCCTAGAAAGTTGCTAAACTTATAATTAAATTTTAGCATGCTTTTTTCTTCTTGGCTGCAAACACCGCCGGTGGCACTTTATTTGTGATTCCCCTCCGCAAGTCACTTTCCAGATTGTATTGTGTTTTGGGAGCCCGAGCCTTAATCCTTCCTGCTGACCTGGGAACGATTGGCGTGGAGGGCTCCCCTCCTCTCCCGCTGCTTTGACCAAATGGATGATATGTAACGGTGTGCTGAAAAAAAAAAATAAAGTTGAAACATTCACATATTGTGGACCGACTTCAGGTTTCCTTTGTTTCCTGATTGACATTCAGATAAGGGAAGTTACAGCAGTTTCGATAATCGGCCTAATTTTTCTAAGTCAGCAAGTAAAATGCTGTAACACTGCCTTCCCTATATGTCATTAATGGGCTTTGGCTACTAAATTATTTAACTATTCGTTATTTAGCTCTTACTATCCTTTCAAATTCCCTTAGTGACCCAAAAGACTTCGGTGTTTAATATAGACCAGGAAAATAGAACAAAACAATTGGCTTCCCCTGAGATCACAGCCATCACTAGAAGCCGCTCAATCATAAAAAGCCACAGTCATCACCGTGTGTGTGTGCGCGCGCGCGCGCACGCGTGTGCGCCCCCTTGCACACACACATTTTAATGAGCTCAGAAAGGTTGATAGTACTATTGGGTTACTTTTTTCTATTATAGATTCAAGCCTAGAGAAATTCAGCATTTTCAGTACATTTCTCTTGTTTTTCAGTCGCGAGCCTTAAAAATCCTGCCGGTGTGCAGGTTAGATAAGTTCACCTTGGGGAGGCAGCATGGTACAGTGGATGAGACAGGCTCCTGATCCAGTTCAGAGTGGTTAAGTTTAGTTTAAGTTTCAAGTTATTTACTTTGTGAACCTTGCCTTCTCTGTGACATGGGATTATCACCTGCCCTACTTAACTCCACAGGCATGTCTTGAGGAGCAGAACTAAAAGGGGTGGGTACTATGTGGCTGGACACTTTGTGTCTAGAGCATTTTACAAGTTTTAGTTACTATTATAAAAAACACATGCCTTTGAGAGCTGGTGACAGAACGAAGTTGCAGTTTTCTTGGATGGCCACTATGAACATTAACCACTTTGTAGTGAAATATGTGATGGCCTCAGCTCTTCAGGGAGGTCACAATAACAAATCACAGAATAGTGTCTGTTGCCATTTTCTTTTGTGCATATTTTCTTTGCTTGTAATTGTGTTTCCTTTGAATCTTCTTATGTTGGATGGCTTATATTTGGATCTAGTAATGCTCATACCTAAATACAGTACAGTTTTGTATTAATATAACAGCATGACACTTTACTTGACTTACCCCTTTGGGTATTGGAAGAGGTACAATGAAGGTGCTGTCCCACATTCTTGGGTTACGCTGGGCACTGGCCATCAGATGGATGGAGGTCAGATGACCAGACCAAGGTCTAGAGACTTCCTGTCCTTGTTAACCATTAACATGAGGCCATGGGGGCAGCTTAAAAGGTGGTTCTGGAGAATGTTTAGACCTGGGATGTTTGGTTCTTTCTCTGGATCTGTACCCTCAGATCCTGCAAACAGGAGCAGAGTTTACACATTTTTGGAAGCTGCCTCATTTCCACTCTCCTTCCTCCTCCCAGAATGAGTGAGAGTTGATCTGACAAGGTATGGGTTTTTAGTATGGGATTTTGCTATGACAAAAATTGCTCTGTTTATGTTTAGGAAGAAATTTTACAATTTGAGGCTCCCTGTTGCAGGCACAGTTTTTAAAAGAGAGACTGACTAGGGGTCCCTTGATCAGTTCTCTTGTCTTCTCCACATGTGCTAGGCATTGATGGGGAACTCACTACCTACCAAGGTGGCCCTTTCCACTGTTGGGCAATCTTAAGCCCTGTTTAAAAAAAAAAATCAATTTTAGTAGACATGCATGTTCCCCCCCCCTTTTTTTTTGGATATTATTTACTATTTAATGGTAACAATCAAAAAGAAGGATTTTTGAAATGTTTATTTTTAGAAGTTTTAACCCAATAGCTCCCTATATGAGCCAGGGGAGGCAGTGGTATAGTAATAAGAACCAAGACATGTTTCTCCAACTTTTGACCACAACCCACAGTAAGCAGCACAGTTTACATTTAACCTGCTAACACTTCTGAAAATCCAACCCTGGACATTTATCCATGTGTCTGTCTGTCAAACTATGTACGTATGTCAATGTCTTGGCAGGAAACATTTAATAAGTGGCCTATTTTCAAAAGTGTGAGCAGATTTAAGGAACCCACAAAGGACACCGAAGCACCCAGAGATTGTCCCCAGTGGGAAGATGTGGCCATGTCTGGGCCTGAAGGGGAAGAGGAGCCCCCCTGGAGCTGAACCCAGAGAGAGATGTGCAGTGGGAGCACAGGCAGTCCAGTTTGCCAAAGTTTCTCCTAATCTCTATTCTTTCCCCCAGATGGGCTGTGAGTTGCCATTTATCATCTAATATGGCTGTCATTTTAATTAGAGTAGCATTCATGGAGATGGGGAAAACTAGGGGTGTGGTGAGGGGACAGATTTAAGGAAGAAGATCAAGAATTCTGTCTTGGACATGTTACCGTTGCGACATCTGTGAGATGTCCAGGTAGAAATGTCAAGTGGGCGGTGGGACATAAGACAAGCAGTCTGAGTGGAAACATAAAAGAGGGAGTCATTAGCTTTGGATGATATTAAATTCATGGGAACTGGTGTGATAGAATCTTCTCCTGATATGGGGTCTGCTTTGTGCCACGCGTAGTTCTAGGTGCTTTAGGTTAATTAACTCGCTTATCTCAAACTCATGTAACTCGTCACTCATTCCTTACCGTGACACTGATTGTCGTACTCATTTTACCAGATGGAGGATCTGAGGCACACAGATGTTAAGTCACTTTCCCAAGGCCATCTAGCCTAGAATGTGAAAGTGTCAGGATTTGAACCCAGGCATTGTGGCTCCAGAGTTCATGCTCTTTACCGCTATGCTTGTATTTCATCTTCTCTAGGGTGAGTATAGCAAGAGGAGATATGAAGTCCCAAGGTCCAGTTCTGAGAAACCTCTACATTTAGTGCTCAGTAAGAGTTAGCTTTCTTGTTTCTTCCTTCCTCAGGGAAGAGCGGGATCATAACTAGAGATAAGGGAATAAGAAGTGCAAAGAGAGCATATTAGGGGTGTCATAAAGGACAAGAAAAGCTGAGAAACCAATAGGTGCAGGGGCCACTGGCCATCTTGTGAGATGGCCTGCAAGCCAACACTTAAACATACCTTAGCACCACCTCTGATGGTGTTAATATGTAGACGTTGGGCCAATACACTTCCCTGGAAAGCCAGCAAATAGGATGGGTATCTGGACTTTTAGAGAGTTTCTCCAATGTTTAAAACCAGTTTTTTTTCTTTCTAAAGTAGACTTCTGGTCAACTTTAAAGAATGTTTACAATCACTTAAACATATGTTATTAAAAGATACAGTTAGAAGGGTTCTGAACATGTGATATTCATGAGTGCTCAAATACATGACAAATGTGATTAGTTCATGTAAATATAAGGATATATTACCAACTTGTGATTGACTTTTGGCTCATAATATGGCATCAATACTGAAAGCAGATAAAATTTTAATATATACATGTGTGTATTTGGATGTTGCTGAAATTTGAACTATAATCATTTTTATAAGTTTTACACTTAACATGTTAGGCTGTATTATAATGTCTCTTAAAGTTTATGTTAATAAGATATTTATATCATCATAGACACTACAAGCACGTGCACCTGTTTCCAAATGGGACAGCTTTAGGCTTTATAATGTATATGTTTAGTCCTAAATTCTTGTTTTGCTGGTTCATCTTTTGCCATCAGATTGTACTTTACCCATGTACCATTAGAACATCATTATTCTGTGGAAGAGTCTGCTAGTTTTCTTTCGTTACCATTCTGATTATTACTAGTCATCAAAGCTAGTAAAATTTACATCTCTTTCTAAGTCAGGATCTTTACATTGCTGTTTAATCCTATAAAAGGCAGTCTTGTTTCATAGGAAAGATCAGTTCTTCATGGATGATCTTTCATAATTCAAAAACCATTGAATTGGGATAAGTTTAAGAAGTGCAAGAATTAATTTTTAGAGTACATAAATCTACAACTACTGTTAACTTTTATTTTTGCTTTAATACTTATTTTTATTTTCTCAGCATCATTACTATCTTTTTTTTTTTTTCCTGAATGCATTTAAGTTAGCAGTGCACATGTCTTCATGCTTGCCTGTCATGTTTCCTCCTATTTGATTTCCTTTCCAAAGTGACCAATTGTCAGGTGTGTTTTTCAGGACTATCACTACACATAATTGGTTCTTGGATGGCATTTTGTAGTTTTAATCATAGCAGCAGATGTTAACATAATAGCACAGTCACCAAAATCAGTCACAGAAGTTCTGAGTGATTCATTGTAGTGACCAAGGATGGAGGTGATTTTATCTTCTAGTTTACAGTAGCACAAACTTTATATTAAACACAGTTTATAAATCACTTGGCCAATAATTTTTGAAAACTTGCCATCTTGACAGATTTTTAATTTGAGAATATTGTTGTAATTGAGAAGAGTGAGGCTTTAACTCATATTTTCACACCAACTCTAATTTGCTTAATATGCTACTGCTCTGCATCATATTTCCTATTACTTCCTAACGGTAACCACAGCATCTTATAATGCAGCCTTTTAGTGCTGCAAATGTCATCCCTCAGAATCTCTTCCCCACGTTCTAATACTAATCATAAAACACTTACATAACTAGCAGAGTGCTACTGTTTTCCATTATGTTTAAATTTTTTTCTTTTTTTAAATATCAGACGTGATTTGTCAGTCTTCTCATCTTTGATCTCTGTGGAAATTTCATGGAAATCTAGAACTTCAAAGTTAGCTCCCCGAATTTTACATCTGAGGAAACTAAAGTAGGCCAGGTGAATGGCCTGACATCACTATCGAGTTCACTGGGTAAAGTTTGGGATTAAAGTTAAGGTCTCTTGGCTTGATAAGTTCATCTGTCAAATTGTAGGTTTCAGATCTACAATCTAAGGCAACCGTCAAAGAGACTTTAATGGCAAGATGACCTCATATGTTCCAAGACCTGATAACTTTTTTTTAGCTAGAGCACTACTTTGGTGGCTGATGCTTATTTGGAGAATTGCTCAGATTGTTAAATCCTTATGGTCAACTGGTCAGTCTCCATTTTGTCTTTGCATAACTATTTTTGAAAACTACTAAATTCTGAATTGTTTTTGATTGTGTTGGTTGGTTGCTTGGCATTGTTATTTTTAAAAAAAGAGAGGGTAAATCGGTATCACAGTTTTCTTGATCATTTAAAAGATAAGCACGACATTATGATACCCAAGGCAGTTTGCAGTTTGGGGGGAATCCATAACCATAACCTTAAAATGTTAAGCGGTTTATCGATTAACAAACTGGTTAAAATCTCGTGCTTAATATGATGGGCCTGGGGCTGTATTGTGTATGTATGGATTTCTATTTCTCTTGTGAAGAGATGCAGCTTCTACAGATTTTCCATTAGATTTACTAAAGCTTTTGTTTCACAATGATTGCTCAGAGGCATTAAGAAAGCAGCCCATTCTTACATCAAATTTTGTGAGCAACTTCAGAGATTTTGCTCCAGTCATTTCTGTACCAATGATAATTAGCCTTGACTGTACATCAGAATCACTTGTGTACTAAAAGAAAAAAAAATCCCTGGAGTTTCAGATTTAGGAGCCCTGGATTAATATTCAGATATCTCTAATTTTATATAGTGCCACTGATGATTCTAATGAAATCCCAGGATTTAGATCAGCATCTCTCTGTATTGCTGCCTTATGATGTTCTCTCTGAAACTTGCTGTTTCTTTTGACTAGCCTCCTGCTTCCTAATCTTTTTTATATCATGGCACACAAAGAAAATGATGTTTGTGTGGCTTGAGTGTTGGGGTGAATGGTCTCTTCAGAGCACAGAGTTTACTGGCCCGGGGGCCTCTGGTGCTCCCGTTCTTGGTACCACTGGTCCAGTAGCTCTGCCAAACTCCCCTCCTGGTGTTCACAGCCTCTGACAGCCTGACACACTGTGTACACAGTGAGTAGGCCTTTAATACATATCTCATTATTACCAGTATCATGTGTATTCTGTATCATCAGTGTTAGTGATGGGAATTCTTTTTTGTTGGATTAAAGTCCACATTCGGCTTTATTGCAGCTGTCTTCTCTTCTGGCTACTTATTAATCCTCACCTAAGTTGTAATCGTGTTCTGAGATCCTGCTCCCCACAACCTCTAATCCAACTTTAATAAACCCTACCCTGAGAAGGCCATTATTGACCTGCCTTCTCAGATTTCTTACAGTTCATAGACTTTGTGCTATTTGCTTGGGTGCCTTAATGTGTTCTCTCATTATTTTATGTACCTAAATCTTATCTCTCAAAGATTTTATCTTTAAGGACAAAGATGTTGGCTGATACTTCTTCAGTGTTCTTGGTTTCTAGGAAAATGTGTTGTGCATCTAGTAGGCATTTAGGCACTTGTTGACTTTAAAGCACTTAATAACACACAAAAATCTAGGTGCTAGAAAGAAGGAAGGAACTTAGCTTGTGGTATACACAACTGTTTTCTCTTTCCCAAACTGAGTCCTAAAGAATGTCTTTTCACTTGTTAGTTTACCACACAGAAACTGAGCTTTGATTTCTTCTAGGCACTGTAGACTAAAAATATGATTTCTTTCAATATATTAATTTTGTTGTAGTATATCTATTTTACCCCATGTGACGGGAACCCTTTGAGCAGATTGGAATGCTTAGATATTGTCTTTATGTTTTTTGTTTGTTTGTTTGTTTTGGGAGGTTAATTAGGTTTAATTAATTATTTAATTTTTAACAGAGGTACTAGGGATTGAATCCAGGACCTCGTGCATGAGAAGGAGCATCTCTGCCTCGGAGTTATGCCATCCCCGCTTGATACTGTCTTTAGGTGTTTAGGTGTTTACTTAATTGAGTACGTTCTCTAATTTCTCTTACATGATGATAGTCATTTAACATTTCAATCCAGTAAGGTGCCAGGCACAATGCTGGAAGATGTAGATGTTAAGGTAAATTAAACACAAGCTCAGCCTCAAGGCCTTTGTGTTCATTCTAGCAGAGGAAACTGTTGTGTGCATGACTAGCTGTTAAGGTGCTCTAATAAAGGTGTAATAGCTATGGTGGCAGGACAGGCTTCACAAAATCCCACCTTTGAATTCCTTTGCCTTTGAAGGCTGAATTAGGGGTTTTCAGGCAGGAGCCTTAATGATACTATGGTATTGAGGGGCTTGTTGCCCACTGCAGCCAGCATGAAGGGTTTGTGATGGGATTAACTGGAAATAGGCCAGAATGTGGGCTCCACGGTGTAAGCCATGGAAAGTCATGAGACT
The DNA here is from genome assembly GCF_009834535.1 of Camelus ferus. Classification (NCBI taxonomy): domain Eukaryota; kingdom Metazoa; phylum Chordata; class Mammalia; order Artiodactyla; family Camelidae; genus Camelus; species Camelus ferus. The sequence continues at coordinate 37,715,533 of NC_045702.1, forward strand.
TTTCAGACTAGGGGAAGAGATGCTTAAATCTGTACCGTCAGAAACTGACTTCATTCTCTAGAGTGGATTGCTGGTGTAGAACAGGGAGACTGTTGACTGGTGACTTCAGCTTCTGGAAAGAAACTACCAAACTCTGAATGGACCCTTGAGAATAGTTGTTAGTAATATTAGGAAGGGGTTGAGTATAGAGCTTATCAAGGTTGATTTGAAAACCTTGTCTAGTAGATTAAGAAGAGTTCTTAACTTCTTTTTATGTTATTTTGTCACTTGAGCATTAGGGAGGCTGAAACTCCACAAAATGCTTTAAGTATGGATTAACCTCAATTTAAGAATAAGTTGTATTTTTAAATTTTGCAAGTCATTTTGGACTTAGAATATATTTGTCCATGTAAATATTGTTACTAGATGAGGTCACTGAATGCTGACAAGTGGGAAAGGAGGCAGCTCTGCCGCTGTGGAAAGAAACAGGCTTGGAATTAGAACCTCTGGGTCCAGGTTCTTGCATTTGGGGAAGGAGCCTCTTGGGAGGCCCAGGTTTTCATTTGTAAAATGGGAGTGAATACTCACAGGATTGTTGTGAGGCTCAAATGAGAGAGCTTGTGAAGGTGCTCTGTGAATTTTAAGTCAAGCACTAGTTATGAAGTACACGTGTAAGGGGTAAACTGTAACATGGGGGGAAACTGTATATGTGTGTATTCGTGGTCAGGAGTAGTTGCCTCTGGCTGCAGTCACAGGAGGGTGGCCTGCAGGTCACCACTGACAGACAGACAGGCAAAGAGAGAAGTAGCCCACCCTGGCTTCCCAGTTCCGGCTCTCATACCTTGAGGAGGAGGAAGAGAGAAAGGACAGTGGGTCTCCAACTTTAGTGCATAAAAGACTCAGCTGAGGAACCTTCAAAAAGCTGATCTCATGGCTTGACTTAGCAGCAGTCCTAATTGGGTGAGTGGGTGGGGTCTGCGGAGGAGCCCAGGACTTCTGAGTCACCTGCTGGGGCAGGGCGACCTGGGTTGGGGAGAAAGCTGGGAGAGTTGGTGAGAGCAGTCAGGAGGCTGTGTGCTGGTTGGAGAAGGAATAGGGTTTAGGAGCCCTTGAGGGTTGAGCAGAACAGTATGGGAAGAACCTCCTCTCCTATTTCTTTCCTGTTCTCCTGCCCTCCTACTGCATCTGACTACTGCGGGCCAGGCATGGGGAGGGGGCAGGGGGTGTCCCCTCCCCACTTTCTGAGGACACTAAACTTACAGCAAAGACTCCACTGGCCTGGGGAGCTGTGGCTGGAAGGAGACGCTTCAGAGGGAGCATGAGCTGGGGCAGGACCTTGGGAACCCAACTCTGCTGCACTGGGGTGTGGTGCAGAGAACTGAGGGTAGGCAGAAGGCTGCAAGTGGATGAGGGGTCTAATTTGCACTAATCATGGGGACTTTCTATTTTTGAAAAAAAAAACAACTATTACATGTACATGAGTGTGTGTTTGTATGTGTGTATGTAGCTATCCATCAATCAAAGTATATTCAACTTTGGTTTATTATGTGGATGTGATTTAGGATTATTTTATTTCCCCCTTAATTATATCAAATTACATGCATTAATTCAGCAAACATTTGAGTCGGACTATGTGCTCCGCTTCCTGCTAAGTACTACTGTAGTAAAGTTCAGTTAAAACATTGTTTCTGCCCTCAGGGAGTTACATTCTATTTTGTTTAAACAAGATTCTAATAACAGGAGAATAATTTTCAGTGAAGAAGCAGCTCAAGTCCCATAATACTGAAAATTGACATAATGTGACATACAAGCTGGTACAAAATTTCTTTAATCAGAAAGTGGAAGGAGTGGCCAATTTAGTTTCAGAGTGTTGGTAATTTGTGTGCTTCCAGCAAAACAAAAGAGCCTCTCAGAATTCTCAGCCACAGGATTGCAATCTTTTGAATTAGATTACAAAGCAAACTTTCTTTTCTTGAACACCTTTTTCTTATAGAATAGTTTGGATTTTTTGAAAGTTTTTTTATGTTCTGATTTTTTTTAAATGCTATATTTGCCTCAGTACCTTAGAATGACAAAAATAGCATATATGTTAACCTGGAAAAATGGATTATCAATTTTGTGACAATCTCAAAAGATTATACACTGGATTGATAATCACTGGAATACATTTAGAAAAAATCATTTATAATCTTTTCTGTAGGCAATAAGTCCAGAAAAGCTCTTTAATGATGCCTTGAGAAGTTTTTGTCATTTTATGTCTTTGTGCTGAAATTGTATGCTGGCAAGGCAGTATCTGCTTTACTAGGGCTTTCATTTTCAAATGACATATACACATTATTTATTTCAAGTTTGAATTAATTAAAACATAGCTCTACAATTTTATATAAAAATTAATAGCTGCTATAAAACATACTGCCTTTATCTACAGATGAATTTTACTTTTTTCTTTTATCTTTTAAGTTAAAAAAAAAAGAAGGAAGGAGTAAGGAGACCTTGGCCTCATCTCGTCCCCTCCATCCTCCACAGGATGCCATGCAGTGACAGGGATCTTAGATCAGAATTCCTGCCTCCAACCTTCTTTTCTCTGTTTACCCACTTTGTTTCTTGGGCAAGTTCCTAATGTTTCCTGGGACTCAGTTTCTTATCTGTAGTCTAGGGAAGTATTGGTAACCTATCACATAGGATGGCTGAGGATTTACTGAGTTAGCTCAGTAAAGCACTTAAAAAATGCCTGACGGGTAATAAGAATTCAAATGTTAACTGCTTTATTATTTTTATTAAATTGAAATGAACAAAGAAATTCATAATATTGGGCAGATTATGAATCGACCCTGGGGACTATGAAAGAGTGTCTTTCAAATGCCATGAACTCCAAAAATTGTCCATTCTGGTGCTAGATTGTCCATTCTAGATTGAATTAAAGGAATTAAAGGAGAGCACCAAAAACCACTTTGTTCCTTCTATCCTTCTAAGAAATTGTAGTGCTCTGAGGAAGCAGAATAATGATGATCTTGAGAAATCCTGTTTATTACTCCAGAGTTGTGAAAGTAAAAGGCTAATTTAAAGGCATAATGTAAAATACATTTCTGTTAAAGTCAGCAGAAGACTGGCTGTCCTTTACCAGAATTATTTAGTATTATTCTAGAATGTTATTATTATTGTCAGACAGGAAGAAGAAACCAATAGTAAAATTATAAACAGAAGCAAAATTATCATTTAAAAATATTATTTGAAGTGAAGAATTGAGATGATAAACCAAAAAAAAAAAAAAAAACTAGAAGAATTAATAGTTTAGTAAATGAGCCAAAAAGAAATGCATTACAAAATAAATACACTTCAAAAATATATATTAACAATACACAGTAAAGTATAATGAAAACAAAATTTCACGGATATTAGCAGGCAAATAAATGTTAAACTCCCAGTAAAGACTTAATAAGAAATATGAGTTAGCTGTGTGTTATGTATTAGTGCTACTGACAGGGTTTTTGTCAGTGGCAATTGAAAAGTGAGTTGAATAATTAAATGTATATATCATGGTCATGGATATGAAAATATAGATTTATATTGTAAACATGGAGATTCTTCCCATATTAATTTATAAATGAAATCCCAATTGTAATCTCAGAGGGATTACCAAAGTGTGACAAGTCTTCAGTGTGATAATGTTGGCATTTATATTCTATGAGAGAAGAATGATTTATTCAGAGCATGATTGTTAGGTCATTGAGAAAGTAAAGTCCACATTTTATTTTGGTGGGGTGAAGTCTTTAAAGGTGGAAACCAAAAAGAAAGTGGATGACAGATTTGTCAACAAGAAAAAAATCAAAATTTCAAAAGATCAAAGTACCATATATAAACAAATGTCAAATGATAGACTTAGTTAAATATTTGCAGTTTCAGTGATCCAGAAAGAGCAACTGTGTCTTTTGTGACCATTAATATCTCTTAGGCAAATGTATTTTTTAATTTTAAAAAATATAAATAGTTCTTTAAGAATAAGATAATAAGATCTGAGCTGTTTGTTTTTGTTTCTAAGAATATTTTCATAGTTCAGTTCCTCAGTAGTTATTTAATCAGAAGCCTGCAATAAGGTGAATCTTGTGATAAAAGAAAATTGAATGGTGTTTTCTGGATTCAGTTTAATATGTTCTTTGTACTTGGACAGAAAGCAAACTATTGATTCTCAAAGGAGACTGGCTTTTTTACTAACTTGTTTTCTCTCTCTTAACCTTTTCTTTTTTTCTCCTCGTCATCTCTTTCTTCTGTACTTGTTTCCTTTTAAATTTATTTAAAAAATAGTAAAAATTTATTATGAAAATTCAGATATTACAGCAGTATATAAAAAGTAGTAGTTCCCCCCTATCTTTTATCCATCCCCAGTCCTGTTCCCCGAGGTCACAGTATTTCTTTATTCTGTTGCTCTCGCCATTGGTTCTGTTCTTCTTGCAGTTGTGTTTGTGGAGCTTCCCATCCAAGGGTTTCTTTTATAGTTTTTGGCAAATAATGGTCCCTCATTTTTTTCTGTTGAATGAGTGAGTGAATGAAAATTGTAGATGTATGCCTAATTCTTTTGTAATTCTGTCTGTTGGTATTTTAAGCAGAGCACTAGGACTTCTTTTGAAAAGTCTCTATTCTTTGCCCAGTTCCAAAATGTTCAAGATTTATGCTTCCCAGCCTTTACCACTTACCTTTGTAATGCTTTTCTGTAAAGTGAAAACTTTTTTTTATGCTAAAATAATAATTTACGTTTCTTTTTCCTTCCAGCTGCCTTTGCAGCAGTGTTGCACTGGTAAGATTGTTTTTCTCCTATGGTGTAGTTTATGCAGATGTTTATAACTTACCAAAGCTATTTCACATATATAGATACACATATATATAGGAATAAATTTAGTATAAGAATGAATATATGTTATTACAGGCAACAAAATAGTCTGAAATGCAGTTTAATTGATAAATCAGGGTCAGAATAATGCTATTTTTAATAAAAAGAGATCTATTATTAAAGAGGTTACATTTGAAACTCTCCTTCACTTAACATTAATATAGTGTTCATGTTGAGGGGAAGATTAATTTTTTTAATCTTCTGGATAGGAAGAAATATGAATTTCATTAATCAGACATTTCTGAAATGGTAACCCAGTGACATTTATGGTTTAATCTGTAATTTTATTGTACTTGGCTTAAAATATCATTATCCTGGTTCATTCTAATTTTAAAACTAATTTGAATATATTTTCTTATAGAGGGAAATTTTAGTGGAAATGTAAGATATACTGAGCAAAAAAACAAATATGGATACCATTGTGTTTGAGTTTTATTGTACAATTAGCAGCAAAGTTATAGGTAATTTTATTTTTGCTTTTAGAGTTTCTTTTAAAAATAGTGTAAGTTCCAACACTGTTCCTTTCTTACCATTTTGTTTTTACAGGAGCCATATAACACACCTCTTTGAAAATGATCGTCATTTTTCTCACCTCTCAACATTGGAAAGGGAGATGGCTTTTCGCACTGAAATGGTTTGTTTTCATGTAGTATTTTATTGTAGTAGTTTAGGAATCTAAAAAATGTAAGCTTTTTATCATTGAAATTTTCAGAGATATTCTAAAGTGGAAAGAGTAGACAACTCTCTCGTGCCCATCCCCCAGCTTCAACAACTTCAACAACACATAGTCATTTTTCTTTCATCTTCCTCTTCACACACCCATCCAATTCTGCATAGGTCACATTCACAGGTTCTAGTGGGCATGAAATTTTAGGGGACATTATTCAACCTAGTACAGTAGGAAATTTCTAAAAAATAGTGATATAAGAGCTAAATACCATGGTATCAAGAACCATTCTTTTCCTTTTCTGGATAGGCAAATCACTTTCATATTTGTAAGCCTTAAACCCGGTTTAGAGCTTGACAGCTAAGGCTACTGGCTGCTGCGGCAGCTCTCAGCAAAATTGTATAGAAGATGATTTTGTTTTCTGTGTTCATGTCTTGCCCTGTGCTGCCACTTCTCCCTCAAAAGCTTCTAGTACTTCCTTACTTTTTGTCCATGTATTATTCCAACCTTGATATCTTTCCTGTGAAGCATGCCAAAGTAAAAAATTTTTTATTTTTCTCAGAATGGGAGTACTATCGCTGTCCCTCTCCTCCACCCTCCTAGCCCCAGTCCTGCAGGGCTCTTCTCTTATGCTGAGCTGAAAGAAAGGAAAATAGTCTGTAAAATTAGTTGGCATGTGAATGTAATCTATGTGTAATGCATCCATGTGTAGCCTTCCTAATATACTTGTATTTTTACATGTAAATTTGGAGGAAAGATGGCTGATAGTACCATTTTAGGGATGCAAACAAGCAGTTAGGGGGAAACATTTTTGGCTAGGGAAGATTGCTCGGTTCATGGTAAATTTAAGTTTCCCTATAAACCACTCACTCATCCTGTTCAAAAGGTAGCCTTTTCCAACACTTCAGTTAGTGTGGGTGGTTGTAGGGGTTTCTTAAAGGAAGGATGCGTCTGAGTTATGTTATTTTTTAAATATGGAAACTATTTTTGAAGCTATTTTGAGCTCAGTTGCTTCAATTAAGACAAGGTTATACTAAAAACCTGAGGATTTATTAGTGATTAGAAACCTGTGAAATTAATTGTAGCTGTTATTTTCATGAATGCTTTTTTTGTTTTTTCAAAAATAGTGTATTTAAGTTCTTTTGATAGCTAATAAGAGGCATAGTAGTTATGTAGTTTTTATTATAACTGTAACATATATTTATTTCAGGGACTGTATTATTCCTACTTTAAGACTATTGTGGAAGCACCCTCATTTTTGAATGGAGTATGGATGATTATGAATGATAAGCTGACTGAATACCCCCTTGTCATTAACACATTAAAAAGGTTCAATCTTTACCCTGAGGTAAGATAATTTTTCAATTGTGATTTTTTTTCACTTTTGAAATTATTGTTTATATTAAATGCTAACTCTAAATCTAAGATATAAATCAATATATTAAATTTTATCTTCTTTTTTTTAAAGAAAATGTGTATCTTTTCTTAGAAAGGAATATGGAAAAGGTATCATTAATTTTGGGAGGGGCTTTAGCTGACGTTACTGGGAATGATTATTATGATTGCATGGTTTAGAAAATGTGAAAACTACCTGGATTTGCTTTGTTTAATAGGGATTATAGCAGGGGAACACTATTACTTTTACATGTCATTTTCCAAATGATGTTTCTTCCTTATCCGGGATTCTTCATTTAATTGAATGTACTTTCCTCTGTGAGGGGGGAGGAAAGGAGTGGTCCACCAGGAGGTGAGGTAGGAGGGCAATGGTATCAGTAACTTTTGGGGGCTTCTCCTTCACCATCCCTGCCTTCATTTGATGCATCCCTACGCATTCTCCAGGGCCAAGCTGGCACGTAACATTCTCAGTGACATCCTCCTTGACTTGGAATAAGGTTCCCCTGTGAAGAACACTTCCCTGGGTTCCTCCTTCTTAGTGTGCTGATGCTGCTGGACAGCATGCGGCCTGATGCCAGGGCCACGGCTGCCTTGGTCTCTGTGGTATCTCAAGCCGTCTCAGTACCAGCACTAAGCAGAGCTCTCAGTCTTTTCCCACTGAGTGAGAGGAGTCCAACTTCCAGACCAATTGAGTTAGCCTGACTGATTAATCATGAAATAGAGATGGAGGAGATGCAGACCTATAAATAACCACCAAGGTTCAGTGTTTTCTAACTAATGCACTGCGTATTGAATGTTTTCTATAACTATGTACACGTTGACTTTTACAGAAATGGGATCCATGGCTCATGTCTTTTCATAAGTGTTTTTTGTCTTTTAAGAGTATTTAAAGCCATCTTCCTAAGTCATCTTTCTTTCAACAGCATCATTTTTTATGGCTGTATATACATCTACCATTGTTTATTTAGTCCATCTTTTATGAAAATTTTGGTTGTTTTCAACTTTTAAAATATTCTAAAGCAGCAATAATCATCCTTGAAGTGAAATCTTTACACACATTATTATGGTTTTTTAAATTATAAATTTGTTGATGTGGAACAATTTTGTTCAATGGAATATATGCTTTAATGATTTTGGTACACGTTGCCAAAATGTTTTCTAAATAGGTTATATTGATGGAAGTTCCAAATAGCAGTGTTTTTGAAGATGCTTGTTTCCCTGCATCTTTGCTGATTTAATAGGCTAAAAATACTAAGATCACATGATATGTTTTGTTCATTGCTATATATATGTGTGTGCATATATATTTTATTCAATGCTAAATATTAAAAATGAATTTTCACTTTTAAAAATAATTGCTTGTTCATGGTCTTTGTCTGTTTTTCTATTGAAATTTTCTAAGAGCTCATGTATTATGTGCACGGTGTTAATACTATGCCATATGGGTAAAACATTTTCTTCAGCTTTTTGTTTGCCTTTTAGCTTTGTATAGAATGATATAAATGTATTTTTTCTTTTCAGAAATGTGTATGAATCTTTTAAATTTATGGTTTTTCATTCATTCATAATGTTAAGAAACTTGATTATTAATTATTATAATTATAGTTATGATACTTAGATTTTTAACTTATCTGGAATTTGTTTTGATGCTCAGTGTAGGGGTAAGAATCTAACCTTACATGTTTTGAAAATGGTCTTCTATGTAATCTAACACTTGGATGAGTGGTCTATCTTCTCCCTGCTTCTTCTGTGACAAATGACCTTATTTACAAAATAGAAATAGACTCACAGACATAGAAAACAAACTTATGGTTACCAGGGGGAAAAGGAGGTGGGGAGGGATAAATTGGGAGTTCAGGATTTGCGGATACTAACTACTATATGTAAAATAGATAAACAGCAAGATCCTACTGTATAGCACAAGGAACTATATTCAATACTTTGTAATAGCCTACAATGAAAAAAGAGTATGGAAAGGAATATATATGTATAACTAAATCACTATGCTGTACACCAGAAATTAATACAACATTGTAAACTGACTATATGTCAATAAAAAAAAATAATAAATAAATAAATCAATCTCTCTTAACTGAAATACTATCAAGATCCACATTTAAAATACTTAACTAGTTATTACTAGCATTAACTTTATAACATAATATTAACTATCATGAAGTAACTAGAAATTGTTCATTTTTTTAAAAAGCAAAATTATTTTACATGTATGCTTGCACCTGCTTTTAGACTTTGTGTTCAGTACTACCTTAGGTTGAAGTCTGGGAAGCAGGCTTTACGGTGGAGATCTGCATACAGGAAGTGTACAGGGGAGTGCCCTTGTGGGCAACATCTGAAAGGGGATAAAGGAAGGAGGCAGAAGGAGGACATGAGCTGTGATACAGTCACAACAGAAGCTTCAGCCAATCCCTTGGGGAGCTCTGTAGCTGGGATGGCCCTTGCACAGTTGTCCTGCCTTGAGGCAAGAGCCCCTGGCCTTTATATCTTTCCCTATTGTCTAGTTAGACATTGGATGCAGTTGCCCTTAGGTAGGGCGTGTGACCTTTAGTGAATTTACACTCTTCAGCAGAGGGTAGTTCCCAGAGAGAGACTCAGCCCAGAGCTGTCAGCCACCCACCCTCCCAGCTGCTGGAGGAATGAGTGCCTCGGCCCTGAAGAGGGATCTGGGTGGCTCCCTACTACTCCACCATGGTTACTTTGGTCTGTCTGGCTCTTCCTGTGCCAGCATCACACTATTTTAATTAGTGTAAGTAATACATTTTATTATGTGGTAGAACATTTTCTTCAGTTATTTCCTTTCATTATTTTTCCATGTAACATGTCTAGGTAGACACATGGGATTTTGCTTAGCATTGTTTTATGTTTATGAATTGATTTGAGGAAGAATTCACATCTTAAAAAATTAGATTTATTCAAGAAGTCAGAGTACCTTTCTGTTTGTTCAGTTCTTCTTTTATGCCCTTTAGTAGATTTTTATAGCATTTGAAAATTATAAATCTTGCATGTTTCTTGTTATATTTTATTCTTACCAATGGATGAACAGATGAAGACCCACCAGTGAAGAATCTATGTAGGGGACTGTGAGGCTCCTTTTACAAGATTTAAAGAGACCCAAGTGAATGGTACAGGAAGGGAAAATTTGATAATTATCAAAATATCTCAAAATATTCTAGTAAGGAAACTCTTGAGGATAGTATTTTTTCTTATAATGTCTCTATTTTTTAAAAATAGGTAATCTTAGCCAGCTGGTACAGGATTTATACCAAAATAATGGACTTGATTGGTATTCAAACCAAGATATGTTGGACAGTTACCAGAGGAGAAGGACTCAGCCCTATTGAAAGCTGTGAAGGCAAGTTTCTATAATATTGTCCGGTTACCTGTTGCAGCTTAATAAACTTACTGCAAAGTTAGTGGTATAAACAACCATTTCATTATGCTTAGTGAATGTTTAAGTTGGGAAATTTGGACAGGGTATAGAACAATTAGTTTGTTTACACAATATCAGAGGACTCTGCTGGACTCAAATGGCTGGAAAGACTGGAATTAACCAGAGGCTACTTCACTTAGATTCTGGCTCCTGGGCTGGAGTACCTGCAAGGCTGGCCCAGCTGAGACTCACCTGGGACACCTATATGTGCCCTTTCTGTGCAGCTTGGGCTTTTGTATAGCATAGTACTTCAAGGTAGTCAAGCTTTTCATGTGGCAGCTCAGGGCCAAGCTGGATACTGCATGGGCTCTTGAAATACGGCTTCTGCTATGGTCCACTGAAGTAGTCACAAGCCCAACCAGTCTTGAGAGCAGGGGAATAGACCACCACCTCTGTAGGAGGCGTGTCCGTGAACTTGCAGCCCTGTTTTAAAACCACTGTAGCTACTACTCTGTTCTCATCTATGTTCCATGCTAGTGTCATGTGTTCATATGGGAACCAAGGCAACCATTTAATATATTTGGCAGTCATTTTAAAAATAAGCATATTTTAATATAAATTGCCAGACACATAAATTAATTTATAGTTTGAACTTTTTTTTTTTTTATTTTTAAAGGATTGGGAGATCCTGCTTGCTTTTATGTTGCTGTGATTTTTATTTTAAATGGACTAATGATGGCATTATTTTTCATATATGGCACATATTTAAGGTAAGATTATTCATTTAAAGTATGTGTTTATAATAATGTATACTAGAATAGTAAAACAGTGAGATGATTGACTTACAGTTCAGTTTTATAACAATGTCATCTCTAATGTATTTACTTGTAGATACAAAATTATTTCCCATTTGAATGATTTTATCATTGGCATAGCCACCCAAATTTAAAATAATTTTAAAGGCTTAAGTAGACCATGATGGGGATTATTTGATAAATATTAAGTATTCAGAGGCTTTCAACATAAGCAATCTATGTTGTTTATATAAAATATAAAGGAAAGGAGCACTCACTGTCAAATGATGTTAATGACTGTTTTGCTGATGTTAAAATAGAGATATATTCTATACAGATATTTAATATCTGACCTCATTTACTTCATAGTTGAGCAATATTCCTAAACCTAAAAATATTGACAATTTTTTTGAGTTGTATTTATTTTTCTTTTTTTTTTTTTTTTGACAATTCCTTACTTTACTTGTTTGAACTATTTTACCTTCAGAGTATCTTGTAGAGTTTTCTTTTTCACTGCTTACTGATTCTTTGTGGTACAGAGGTATAGCATATGTGTATATGATTTTCAGTTTGGGTTAATGTATGTAAATCTGCTATTATCCTGTTATCTTCTTTGCTTTGGAAGTGTGGCATTCTCAGCTTAGTACCTCAAAGATCTGCTGCATTCCTAGCTCATCATTTGCTTGTATAGCAGTCAGCTTGATAAATATTTGTCAAATGAGGAAGCTATTAGAACATCAACTTAAAATACATTTGCATATGGATTTAGGATACTTTGATGCTAGTATTCCTGACTTTGCTCTAAGAAAGTTCTTTAATTATGTAATTGGGGGAGACTGAAATGAAAATTCATGATTAAAAGATGATACGAAAAATTTTCTTTTTGAAACAAGACACACAGAAGTAACTTAAGCATAAGTATCTGGAGAGGAAGCTGACTTGAAGGAAAGGAAAGCCAATGTGCCTTGTCTCATGACAAGCCAAAGTTAGATGAATTTGGGGGGAATCTGTTCATTTTGCTAAGTACTGCCAAGCTGTCTTATGGATAGTTTTATTACATGTGAGAGATTAGATTTTAAGTAAGAGAAGTTAAAATGTGGAACATGGCATTATTACTAAATTGCTAATCTATATAGTTAAGCTGTTTTTTTTTAATTGAAAGAAGAATTTCTAAAGATTTAAACATTCAGTATCATTTTCTTCTAATTTCTAAAGTAAACATTCAGTATCATTTTCTTCTAATGCTTGTGATAACAACTGTTTCAGAGGCCGAAGGCACAATGTCTGCTGCAGAGGGTTGGAGGTTCTGACTTTAGCTGAGCGGTTCTTGGCAGTTTGGGCCCCGACCCACATTTCTTAGTCCCCAGTCCGCAGTGGTCTCCCTCTGTGGGAGCTGAGTGTTCATTTGTTCCGTCAGCACATGAGGTGCATACCAAGCAGTCTCTCTTTGAGACTGTGTGTTTAGGTTCTGAGAGCATGGTGGGGGGTGAGGTGAGTGATGGCAGCGCTTGTGGGCGTATGTCAGTGGAAGATAGACAGCAAGGACTGAAGTGCTTACAATTCTGGAGGCAGGGGAACTTTGTTCTGTGTGGAGCAGTTGATTTAACTCTGCTTTGGAGGATCAGAGCATTTTGGATAGGTTGGGGGTGGGGGGAGAAGAGAGTCCCAGGGAGAGATAAAGGTGGAAAATCTGGGATGTGGAAAGAGGGTGGCAAGCAGAATAGTTTTACTGGGATGCAGATTATTGAGCAGGTATTATGGAAGATTAAAATTGGAAAAGTGAATTGGGCTGGTTGATGGATGACCTTAATGCCAGGCTGGTTTGAAACCTCTTCCATAGCAAGTGAAGAAAATCAGAAATTTGACCAATAGAGGGATAGGATTCAGGCTGAGATATGGTCTCGTGCAACCCTTGACTTCTCTACCTGTCCCCGAAGTCAGCCAGTGACTCCCTCAGCACTGAGTCTGTCAAACTGCTGGGCCTAACCTAGTCGTGGGTTTTAAAATCAATTTAGTGAGTTGGGCCCAGCAATTTTTTTTACATGAAAAAGAAAAAATTACAAATGTAAATAATAAAGGATACCACACTTTATAATGTAGCTGTTACTTAGAGAAACTTCTCTTTGTTGCTTATTGTATATATGTGTATACATGTGCATGTGCTGAGTGGTAAAGTCTCATTTCTTATTATAGGATTAAAAAAATCCGCAGACAGCTCTCTGCTTAGAGTAGCAGGACAGAGTAATTTCACCTTAAGAGGATTTGGGTCTTTCCAAATAGCTGCCTCTGGTTCTTCTCCCGGCCGTGGGGCTGCATCCTGCTTCAGCTCCACGTACTTTACTGCCTTGTGCCCCAGCGGCCCCTTCGTTGTTGTCTGACTCTTGTACCTGGTGGCCTCTTTGGAGCTGTGCTTGGATATAGAGCCTGCAGGAGGGTCACACATTTTCATTTCCCTGAATGATCTCTTTAGTCCTGTCCAGACACATCCTAAACTATAGGTTCTTCCTAGCCCCGCCCATCCGCAGATGAGCATCCGTTCTTGTGCATCCTGCAGTCACTTGCATTCTGGGAAGCCTTGACTGCTGTCCTACACCCCGGGGGACAGGCGTGTACATTGTACTCTGGTAGTGACCTTGCTTTATCGTATGTTGAATCAAGTCTTCCATCATTTTTTCTGTCAGTTTTTTTTTTCATTTCATGTTTAAGTGTTCTTGATATGAACATTTTTAAAAGTCTCAGATTACGAGGTAGTTCTTAATGTTTTCTCCTTGATGGTTAGGTTAGTCACCCTTCTAATTTCTTAAAGTCGGATAAACTTTAGACTTCTTAACATGTAGGGTAAGAATAAAGAGGAGGATATCTTCAACTGAGTTTAGAACTTTTTTGTAAATTTTGTTATATATTGAGAAATAAAAGTTGAGATTTGTCTAGCAGATTAGGAGTTTACAGGCAGATTGAGTATGACATTTTAAACTCCAGAAATATATTTGTTTTTAAATAATATGAATGTAAGTTTTCTTAAGTCATATAAGCCATTTCATTTCACCTGAAACGGAAGTAGAAGGGAAAATAGAAAACATTGCCAAATGGTGAAATGTGACTGGGCTGCCAAGCTCTCACTTGAGAAGATGAAGTAAGATGTTTTTGCAAATACAACCTATTCATAATGTACCTTTTTGTCTGGAATTCTCAGTATTTTAATATATATTTTTAAATACCAACTGTTAATTATTTTCTAAAAGCTATGTTGTTCATTAATAGTTACAGTTGTTTATTTCGCAAGATACTCTAACAGTTTCTGGCCTAACAGCCACAGACTAACAGTTTCTGGAGACCAGTTTCTCCAGACCCCTGTGTGTAAGTCTCTGTTCTGTAGGGAGGAGGGACCACAAGACAGTAGTAGTAGTTAGCAGGCAGTTAGGAAAGTCCCTATTGCTTCTTTTGGGGGGAGATTCATATATTCCTGGAAAATAAAATTCTTTTATGGATAAATGCCAAAAACTTTTCATGTTGGATCCCAAGGGCAGAAATCAAGCAAGTAACATTAACACTTTTATTCTTTGTAGTTTGATTTTAGTGTTATTCTGGAATTTGGAATTCTGTCTCACTAGGCCATTTTATGTTGTTGAGTAAGGGCATCTCTGTGATTTGAGTACACTATCTACTAAATCATCCACTGTCCTCTCTTAGAAAACTTTTTTATGTATGAAATATGTCCAAACTATGGAACTGTATAAAAATCTTTACATATATTTTTAAACAGTAGTAAAGTAAATACCTATGTACCCATCACTAAGATTAAGATTCTTGTCATTAGTGGAACCTTTCATTCACTTAAAATTCCTCTTTAATGTATTTCCTTCCCTTCTCCCAAGCCGTAGAGGAAATGGCATCCTTACTTTGGGGCTAATTTTTCCTTTGTTTTTCTTTATAACTTTACCACCAATGTATATACCCTTAAATGAGCTATATTGTTTAGTTTTGAAAAACTGTAGACATTGTTTATTTTAGTTTAACATGTAGAAGTTTACTCTTTCTAATATTGCCATTTATCAGGATCCTGTTTTGGTCCATATTTAGTTCTCATACATGTGATCTTGTGATCCATTAATTTTTCTTGGAATCAATTTGTTGGCACATTACAAAGTGGAATGGAAGGTAGCACACTATGTGTAGTTATTTCTTTCTCCTTGAATGTGTATTTCTGTGGTTGCACGTCTCTCCCTGTTTCACCCTCCTCCAGGGAGAATTGTGTCCCATAGTCTGATGGTTTGTGATGTTTCAGTCTGTTTTTTGAAGTTTTTGTTCTAGTAGCTTTCAAGCCAAAATTAATAAAATGCTCTGTTTTATTTCCTTTGGTGATGAGTGAGAACATCTGTTTTAATGTTATCTGGAAGACTTCTATGATTTTTTTACTCATAGCTCTTGGTCTGACAAATATCAACAGGTCCCCAAATAAGTTTATTGAACTTTCTTTTTTATTATGTTCTATAACTGGGTATGAAACTTATTAGATGTTTTTAAAATTAATTGTCGTTGTTTTGTGTGTCTGTATATGACCTTGGCATTACTGGGTTTTTGTGATGAAATACAGCAGCCATCTCTTGCCCCATCTGTCTCCACCACCCATCTACCCCTTTGTCCAGAGAAATCACTTTCAGATCTTTGAAATCTCAGTGATATTAACATGGAAACCAGTTGTCCATATTTATGTTATTATGACCATTTGAATGTTGCTCACTGCTGAGTCAAGTGGGGTAAATGATTGTTTATGTGGTAATAATTTTTTTCCTATAGTTAATAATTCCTATTATTTTGTTTTCCTTAGTGTTCTATGTACTCACTAATTTTAAACCACAACTGAATGGCAAAACACTTGCTTTATATTTTGCCAAATGTATAAAACTCATCATTTCCCTTCTCCCACCCTCATGCCCTGGGGCCTCCCTCCCTCCCCGAGCCCTCTGTCCTCTGGTTCCACCCTAGACTGCCCGTTCTCTAGGCTTGCCTGTTAGAACTTTAATTTTACACCTGGTTTCTGGTTTGGCTGGTTTTAGTATTTTATTTTTCCTCAGATTTTGTCCCACTGACTTCTAAGATTCAGTATAGCTTTTCAAAAGTCGGGTGTTGTTCTGCCATCAGTTCCTTTTGTATGTGGCTCATTTTCCCCCTCTGGCAACTTTGAGGTTCTCCTTTTGCATGCCTCAAATAAAGGTCATGATGTGGTAGATGTTTCATTCTTTTCTTTGGGCACTGTGGGCTCTATTCATCTGGACACCTACATTCTGTTCTGGGGAAAACTTTCTAGTATTATTCCTTTGGTGACTTTCTTGTCTCTGTTGTCTTTTTCTCAAAATACTACTGTTTGGAATAAGGAACTCTTGGGCTGAAATCTAGTTTTCTAGTTTTTCCCCCTCCCTTATATAATCTGTTGTGTTTTATTGTACTTTCTATGCGATTTCTAATTCTCCTAAAGAATTCTGAGGTTGAAGTTTTCTTCTGCTTCTTTCTTTGTCTCTGTTACCTCCACGTCCCCCTTGAATTTGTACTTGTTTCTGTTTTCGCATTGAAAGCTTCCTCACAGCCTGGTGATCCTTAGCTTGACATCTGTATTTAAGAGCAAGGATAGCTTGTGAAAGCCAGTTAGAAGGCTGTAAGGTGGATGGGGCTTATTGACTAGTGGGTTTTATTATAAAACGATGGGATTGTGATCATCTTGTAGTCCCTTCGTTTACGAGCTTCAGCAACCTCTGCAGACGGACAGTCGCGTGGGTACATTGGATTCTTAATCACTCAGTGCACATTTGACACTAGGTACCAGTGGCACTTTCCTGCCCCCTACCTCCTGCGGACATGGAGGTGTGAGGGCTGGGCTGCACTCCCTGAGGCAGGAGCCAGTATTCCCTGTCCCTCTTTTCCATTCCCTCTATTGCATGAAGGTGGCTTTTTGAGAATCTTTTTTAACGATCTTCTCTATGAACTTCTCTACATTTAACATGTGCTGCTCAGTATCTCTGATCTGTCCCTGACTCTTCCTCTTCTTTTGAATATTTACCTTTCTCTCTCTCTCTCCACTCAGTTCTCCCTTGCTTCTCAGCTGTTGTGAGAAAAGCCTGTTATTCTTTGGTAGATACAGCTACTCATCACAAAGTGCCTTTTCTCCCACATGAGGCGCCAACCAGTCACAGAGTACAAAGAAAATCATCTTCTGATTTTCTGTTCTTCTCTGTTATCTTCTTTGGTCATTCGAAGTTCACTGCGGCTTCTTTGATACCAGAATTTTTTTAGCTACTTTATTTCTAGATAGGTTCCAGAAGCCTTAAGGGCCTAAAAGATTAGTCGTCAAACCTGTATGTCACACCTCCCTTTTAATTTTGCTTAATGCCCCCCTTTCTATCCTGAAGTGAATAGTCATAGTTAATATAACCAGTTTTCCTACCCTGTCTTCTCATGGTCCAACCCAAATTACCTATGAAGTGACTCATAGGCTCTGTGGCAGAATAGACTAACTTTTTATATCAATTTCTTTCTCCTCCTCCAACCCCCACCTTTAAGAAGTTGTTGAATTTCTAATTCTTTATGCTAATTTTGCTTCCATTGTTTTGACATTTTTTGACTCTTCATTAAAAAAAATCAAGCACTTACTGTTTACGCAGGCTGGATTTTTGGTTAAAAATGTGTCTTAAGCAGGCTGTGAATTGCGCTGGCTCAGACTTTTCCAGCTCCATGTTGTTTTGGGTTTTTTTTTTTTTTTTTTGAATGTTCTATTAACTTGGCTTGCTAGTACATCTTTAATCATTTGGTCTAACAGTTGTGTATGAATATTTAAAAGGTATTTCTCTTCAGCATGCATTAATTGATGAAAGTTATTGGTTGAAAATATTGGTGTCTTTTCTACAAAATATGCCCCTTTTTATGTCACTGTCTCAGCAAATTACACTTAACCTCACCGTTTGTTGCCCAGGTCTGACCTTGAGAAGCTGTCCATGGCTTTTCCCTTTAGTTACCGCAGAAATCTGAGTAGTCATAAAATCCTCTTGGTTTCTTTCTTCAGGATATCTCTGGCGTTCTCGTACTTCTTTGTTTGCACCCTAGCATTCTGTGTTCCTGGGACACCCCAGCATTTTCTCTCCCTAGGACTGCCTTACCTCTGCTGTCAATCCTGTTCCACACCAGGCCATTTTGCAGACTTTCGTTGGTGTGATTGAGTTTGAAGAACTGTGACAAGGACAGTGTATCTGGAGCACAGGTTTTGGTGTAGGAGGAAGAATAGTGAAAGGGGTCTGGAAGTGTATGCGGGGGCCATTTGAGACATGTTTAGGTGTTTGAATTTGCTCCTGAGGACAGTGGAAGCCAGTGAAGGACTGAGTGGATAGAGTTAGTGTGATTGGATTAATTCACTTTTAATGATGGCTTACTGTAGAGAATGCACTGTAGGACGAGCCAGCCTAGATGTGGTGAAGCTGCTCAGGAAGGTGTTGCAGTTGTCCGTGTGGAAGAGGACGGTGGCCTGAGCTAGTGTAGTGGGGCTGGGATGGAGAGAAGCGGACAAGCTCCGAGATGTTTGGGAGGCAGAGTTCATGAGGCTTTGTGATAGACAGGTGTTTTTTGTTTTGGTAATTTTAGGACAGTGCAGGTTTGCACGTTGGTGTAATTTTCTCCAGAGGTGCTCAACAGAGAATTAAGAAGGTAGGTGTGCATGTGGGGCGGGAGAAAGCTGTGAGTAGTGGGGAATGAGCTGGAGTGTTGGAAGATGACAGCTCTGAGGAGGGCAAGTGAGAGAAATGAAGTCAGATGAGCAGGGTTTAAGGAAGAGTTGGGGAGCAGCCTGAAAGTGATAATAGAGGAGGCTGTGGGCCTCAGCTCCGGGCCTGAAGCCATACTTGGGCAGGACAGGGTGACTCTCAGAGCAGGGTGAGGTTCCAAGGCAGGAGGAGAAGGAAGCATCTAGGTAGAGGCAGACAGTGCCAGGGAAGGAAGTTGTTCACAGTGGATTGGAGGTCTGAGTAGCAATGATGTGAGGTGTTGTCTGTTTGCCTGAGTAGTTTTAATGTTTCCACCTATCTTCAGATACCCTTTGAATCTCTGCCCTGGGCGAGGCTCTGTGTTAGGTGTCTCAACAGCTGCAGGAATGAATTGGAAAGTTCACAATGTAGTAAATAAAATATTCTTTGTCTTGGCCCTGACAGACAGAGAGTTAAATTCTAGGCATTAATTATTTGCTTGTAACAGCCTGAAAGGACCCAACTGAGAACTTTCTCAGCCTTCCTGATCCTCATGCTTTCTCACCTTTACTTTCTCTTCCCTTAATGCTCCAGAGTATTCCCACTCCAAAGTTTAGGGGAGGATGCTCAGCTCTCAGCCAGGCCTGGTGGGCATTTCTTCATACAGCTAGCAGGTGCTGAAGCTTACATCTCAAACTCAAGACTGGGAATTCTCTTAATTGATTTATTTCCAAATTATTCATATTAATTTTCTTAAGCATTTACACAATAAGAAAACTCATTCCATGGGTAATTTAAGATCATTTTGAATTAGCTATAATTACTTTTGTGTTCTCTTTGAGCTTTGCATGTTTCATCATTCTTTGGTAAATAGAGATGAAAACCTCGATGATGAATGAAGCCTACCAAGATGTGATGATTGGTTTGAATCCACTTCACTTAAGGATTTGGGAAAGAAGAGAATTATAAAATTATTAAACATTAGAACTGGGAAGTATTTTTAAGATCTTTTATATTCTTAACCCCTTGTTTTGTATCTTAGGAAATCAAGGCTCAAAAGGTGAATGGGACGTATGAGTAAATGTGGTAAATGTTTAGCCAGCTTAGAATGTTTTGAAATTTGCATAATAGGAACGTTCGTATCTTCTGACAATTGGTGGTAATATTGCAGAAGAAATTTTTTTTTTTAACCACTAGGGAATGCTGAAATATCAACTGATCAACTGTAATGGGAAAAAAAAATCAATTTTTAAATATTCTGATTACTACTTTTTTTTTGTTTAGCAAAATAAAATGACCTATGTGGTATTCTCCAAGAATCAGAGGGTAGGGAGGTAAATGCCAGGGACACTATTTTAGATTTATTGCAAGTCACATCATTTCCTAGTGATTGTAACTTAGAGCCTTCCTCATAGATAAACAAAGTTTATTCTCCCCTCCTGGCTATGCAGGACATGAAAGTTTACCAAAATATACCTCCCTGCTTAGGTAAGCAACTGTCTATAATCATGGAAGGTTCTGAGCCATAACCTATATTACTGTAGAGCACTATATAATTTTGAGGTGAGGAAGACCTTGACAGATGGGACAGGACATGCAGAAGAAAAAAGAATATTGACATTTTACTATAAAATTAACTAAATAAATTTAAATGTTTTTCTGACAGAAGACACCATAAAGTATATCAAAAGATTTTTGCCACCCATATGACAGTAAAAAATTGATATGCCTAATCTTTAAATAGGGAAACAGAGAACCCAGCAGAAAAAACAAGACAAGAATGTGAACAGGCAATTCACAGAAGAGAAAATGAACATTGTCAAAAACAAAACACTAAAATGGTGCTTTGTACAAGTAGTCAGGAAATACAAATCAAAATAACAGTGAGAAAAAAATTTTTCACCCATCCAGTGGACAAAATATAAAAGGATCTGGGCACATCGGGTGCCGTGTTAATAGAGAAATGGACCCCTCACACCCTGCTGGGGGCGTAGACTGCAATGCCTTTTCTGGAAAGCTCACATTCTTTCACTTGGCAGTCTCACAGTTAGGTCTATCTGTTAGAAATAAAAGCATCCATTTTTATGTGTACAAAGATGTTGTTTTAACATTTTTAAATTATAGCAAGGAGTGAAAAACAGCTGGGTGACCAGTAACACAGAAAGGGCTGAACAAATTGCAGTATGTTTGTACACTGCAGTATTTGACATCTGTTAAAAAGAATGCCTTGGGCACTGATTAAGAATCATCTTCATGATAGATTAATCAGAAAGAAACAGTTCAGAGGGATGTTAATAGTACAGTCACATTACAGATGTATGTTTGCATGGTTATAGAGAAAGATTTGGAAGGATGGGCACACACAAATGATTCTCTTAGGGGAATGGGATTCGGGGAGGTGGCCAAGAGGAAACCACTTTTCTAAATATATGGACTTTTGTTAGAATAAATTCAGATAATTAAAATAAATATCTATATAATATCTAATATTTAAATATCTTAATTATTTATTTAAACCCATAACTCATTCTTAACCTTTCTGACATCTCATCACTTTTAGTGAGGGCTAGAGTTGGCCTGTTTGCTGGTCTCTTGAGGTGGCTACGCCGCCCCTCTAAGGAGAAGAGCCTGACACCCGCTCCCTGGCCAGTGCTGCTTCTCAGCTCCTTTATCTGTCCTTCTTATTTCGGTGACCCATCACTTCAACTACTGTCTGGCCAAATATGCTGTTTCTTTGCCTCTTTATATTTCATTCGTGCCAGTCCAGGTTAATAACCAGTGGAGAAAAATCACACAGTCCTACCATTAGTGTCTCTATGAATTTGTGGTCCTGAACTTCAGTTGATCCCTTAAAGGCAGCCCTGCAGCCTTTCTGTTTTCCTTCCTTACCTCTCTCCTTAAACGCCTGTATTACTTCAGACATGCCCCATTTCTCAAACCTTTACCACTGCCACCTCTTCTCTTGAGCAGCAAGTGGCCCTGTGCCCCGACTCTGTCAGGAAAATGGCAGCTCCATAAACTACTTGCCACTAAACATGCAGACTTCACCCTCCTCTTGAGCCTCAGGTCCCCTGTACTGGGATCCTGGCCCTTCCTGTCTCCTTCTGGGGTTGGTCAGAGGATGTATGTGCTCACTACGTGCATTATCTCTGCCATCTCATGTTACCTCCTGGGTTTTTCCTCATTCATACATCAGAAGAATAATGACCTAAAATATGTATTTCAGATTCTTTGTTACTTATCTGTGTTTTACACATATTTGTTGGATGGATAGAAAGAAGGAAGGATATTTGGGTAAAATAATGAGAAAGCGGCATGAGCTAAAGAGAGTAAGAAGGCCTCAAGAGTAGAGATGAAAGAAATGATGGGACAAACCTAAAAACAGCCTTACTTTCCCTCCTACCCACATGCTTCTGGCCAGGGTGGAGGGAGAGTGGGGACATATTTCACTCTTACCTGAGCAAATGAAAGTTTCATTGTTAGTACTGCCAAACTGTACCATTCTGATTTCTTTGGAGTTTTAAGCCAGATTGCCATATTTTGATATTTTTGTTGTATTTCAAAATTTTCTGAAAACAAATGAAAGATAAAATTTTATCTGTAAACTAGTGTTTGCCAACCATATTCTATAGAAAAGTAGCTTGGAGATGGGGTTTGGGAAATTCCAAATTAATTAAATGTTAGATGTGCTAACGTGCTTTGTGAATTTCCAAGAGCAGGAGATAGTGTGGTGATTTCCAGCTTTATGACCATAAAGCAGTTTTCTGTAGTTCTTCCCACCTCCTCTTTGAATGTATATATATCATATGCCAGGAAAAATATTTTGAGAAATACTGAGGGACACAAATAAATATGTGGTACTAAAGAATTTGAAAAAAGAACAAGAAAGATTAGGTTATGTGATGCACTGGTAACATGACTATTAAGAATTTTTTATTCCTGGTCAGTTTGTGTGTTTTCCTGTACATTTCAAAGATGGAAAATGGTTTTTTAAAAACTGAAACTTGTTCTGACAAATAATACATTACAGGAAATAAGCTGTTTTGTAAATAAGTTCTGGTGTGGCTAAAACTTGTAGTCCTGGCAGATTATCACTTTATGTTACCTCAGAGTTTATTAGGATTGACCTGGTTCTGTTATTTGAGTTGCGTTTTCTTATTCTGTTTTCCAGCGGCAGCCGATTAGGAGGCCTGGTTACAGTGTTGTGCTTCTTTTTCAATCACGGAGAGGTGGGTAGTCAACAAGCATTTTCCGTCTTTAGGGGATTTTCCTTCTAAAAATTCAAATTTCTTCTTTAGGTAGTTAGTCAAATATTTTTTTAAATTTTAGGAGATTTTACATATAGAAATATAGGTTTCTCCTTTAATTTCTTTAAATTTAATCTATAGTAGCATTCTTTAAATGTTTGCTCTTATTTTGATTCAGATTTTAAACATTCATATTTGTCTTAAGTGAACTTCTCTTGACCATTATATCTTTTATGTGACATATCTCTTAGTGGTTTGAAGAAATAGTGGGTCTGTGTTAATTCTATATATAATTTAAAACTGTGAAAGCTCATGTTTTAACTATAATAAAGACAAGCCGGCCATGGATATTGTTAACTTCCTGTGTGGGGGTAACTTTTTGATGTAGGAGCTACAGCATATGTTTCTGTTTTAATTCACTTATCTTAAACTTTGATATACTTTTAAGTATCCTTTGCAGAATATTTTATTATACCTATAAATTTGCATGTATCCAAGGGCTTTCTAAAGAGAACAGCATTGTAAAAAGCATATACTGCAGACCCAGGCTACCTGGGTTCAAATCATGGCTCTGCCATTTAGTGGCTGAGTGACCTGGGCAAGTCACTTAATTTCATCCACCTTGATTTCTTTTTTGTAAAAAAAAAAAAAAAAAAAATGCAGTTTTTACATATCAAGCTTTTTTATTAAATGTTGATTCTGTCCCTGTTGAGAATTATTGCTAAGATGAAAGCTAGCAATTTTGCTTTGCCTTTAAAATGTTTTCTTATCATAAGATGTATATAGCATGGATTGATGCTGCAGGATTTTTAGCATGCTGATTGAAAAGCATTTAGATGAATATATTAAAAAAACTAAATACAATATTTTTCTCCAATTTTTGACTGTTAAAAATTCATTATATGTGAAATAGGTTTGTTCAGCTTTTTATGATGAAATTTTTTCTTGCCAATTTGTGGGACTTTTTCTTTTCTCTTTTTCTTTTTCTTTTTCTTTTTCTTTTTCTTTTTCTTTTTCTTTTTCTTTTTCTTCTTTTTTTCTTTTCTTTTCTTTTCTCCCTTTCTCCCTCCCTCCCTTCCTCTCTTCCCTTTCTAGTGTTGGTAAGGTTTTGGCCATTTATTCTGGGCCTTCTATTTATTCAACTCAATTAAAATAACTTACTGAAGGCCTACTGTATGTCAGGACTTGTAGATACTAGGGATGTGTCAGCTGATAAAAAAAAAGACCCCTGTCCTTGTGGATAATCATGTGAAAGTGGGACAATCTTCTGCCTAAAGTGAGGGAGTACTGGTTTATCTGGGGAGAAGCCCCATTGTGAGAGGAACAGAGAGTGGAAGGGATAAGGCCAGACAGTGAATAATGGGAGGTGGGATGTGGAAGGAGCTGATTCTGTAGTCCTGTCAGTCATTGTAAAGTTCATCTGGAGGAGATGGAAAGGCCATGGAGATTCACCTGCAGAAGAGTGACATGATTTAAGTATTTTTTACATTAACTTGAAAAGTAGTGTTAAGGGCAAGATTATTTATTCAGAGTGTTGAGTGGTGTGCCTATGTGTGAATTTACATTAAACTTACATTAACTCCCAAAGTCCAAAAACAGAGTGTGTGCTAGTCTTAGTTGGGACTGAATCTGTTGGTGTAGATTTGAGAACTAGCTTCTAATGTAGTTGGAAAATATCCTGCAATGTCATTCATGACCTGGCTCCTTCTGGATCTCTTCACTATCCAGGGCTTTTTCTTTGCTTCAGTCTTACTTTCGTTCCTTCCTCCAATTCCCAGAAAGCACCATTCTTTTTCCTTCCTCAGGGCCTTTGCACAAGCTATTTGCGTTATGCCCTGCATAGTTCCCTCCCCTTGTATCTCCTAATCTGTGCTAATTGACTCCTAGTCATCTTTAATAACTGGACATTTGAATTTGGGTTTCAGTGGTATTCTTCGTTTCTTCCTGCAGATCTGGGTTTCCATCTGGCGTAATACCTCTTCAGTCTTAAGAACTTTATTTAGCATTGTGGTGAAGATCTGCTGCCAACAAATTCTCTTAGCTTTTGCTTGTCTAAAAATGTCCATATTTTGCCTTTTTTTTTTAGTGTATTTTTGCTAGATAAGAATTCTAGGTTGATAGTTCTATATTTCAGCACTTTAAATGTTTATTCTATTGTCTTCCAGCTTCCATTGTTTGATAAGAAGTCAGCTATCACTCTTATTACTGTTGTTACCCTGAATGTAATGGGTCTTTTCTGTGGTGGTTTGAAACTTTATATTTGATTTTTATTGGTTTGATGGTGATGAATGTAGATTTGGTCTTCTTTGTATGTATCATGCTTAAAGTTCACTGAACATCTTTGTTATGTGGGTTGATTTTTTAACAGCTTTGGGAAATTTAGCAAATATCTTTTCTTCAAGTATTTTGTCTTCCCCATTCTCTTCTTCTTTGAGGATTCTAATTCCATGTATGTTCAACTTTTGATGTTGTCCAATAGGTTTTTGACACTCTTCCTCTTTTTTTCATTTTTTTTCCTCATTGCTTCTATTTGGATATTTTATTTTGCCATGTACCTGAGTTCACAGGTACTATATTCAATCTGCTGTTAAGCTTGTCCAGTGAATTTTTCATTTTAGATATTATAAATTTCAGTTTTTGAATTTAGTTTTTTCCTAGAGTTTCCATTTCTCTGTTGAAAATTCCTATCTGTTCACCCATTCTATTCATTTTTTCTACAGTTTTAAACCTAATTATTATGGTTATTTAAACTTGTCTTCTAATTCCAGCATTTATGTTATGTGTGGATTTAATTCTATTGACTAGAATTATTCTCTAAAAAAATCTAAAATTGAAAAACTAGAATCTATCTCTTGATTGTGAGTTATATTTATATATTTTGCATGTCTCATTGCTTTCTCTTTTATGTAAGAATTTTTGTATAAAAGAATGATAAAGCCTGAGCTAGATAATTGTTTTTCTTTTTTTTTTTTCCAGAGAGGGAATATCTTTTCCTATGTCAGGCATGTAGAGTAAGGACTAAGCAGTTGGCTCCCACCATGAGTCTTCTAAGCTGGGAAGGGCTGCAGTTTTAATTTGTTTTAGTTTACGTCTAGCTTCAAATGAATGAAGGAGATTTCTGCCCTTTGGCTCCATCTCCAATTTCCCAGATGCTCAGCACAAGGCATGATCTCTTTTCTCTTACCAGGCAATTGGATTTGGAAGGGGTTAATTTTCAGCTTTTTAGTTTCAGTCCAGTGCTAGATTCAACTTCAGCAAGTTCCTGGAAGCTAAGCACTGTGTGGTATTGTGAGTTCTCCCTGCCTTCTGGCTGTTCTCCACTGCTTCTTCTCCCCAATCTGAATGTCCAGTTAACTTAGTACCATTTGTTGAAAAGACCGGTTTTTTCCCCACTGAATTGTAGTGGTGCTTTTGTCATTAATCAAGTAACTGCGTATCTATAGGTTTATTTTTAGACTCACAAATCTGTTCCATTTGTCTGTTTATCTTTTAGCCAATATCACACTGTCTTAAATATTGTGTCTTTATAAAGTGATATCTGGTAGTGAACGTCTCCAACTCTGTTCTCCAGTATTGCTTTAACTATTCCAGGTTCTTTGCATTTCCGTATAAGTTTGAGAGTCAGCTTTCCATGATTCCTCCTTCCTCAAACACATATACAACCTGCTGGGACTTTAGTTGTGATTGCCTTGGATCGCTACATCAATTAAGGGAGAAGTGACATTTTAAATTAACTAATCTTCCCATTCATAAACGTAGATATTCTTTTGTTTATATCAATCTTTAATTTCTTCCAGCAATATTTATGTCTTGCAATTTTTTTGTTAGATTAATTCCAAAATATTTTATAGTTCTTTTTTTGGTACTATCTTTGCCCTTTTGTTGTGTCCTCCATGTTCTTTGAATACTTATTTTCTTGCACAAAAAGGTGTTTCAAGATCACCAGTAGTTTCTTGTCCCCAGATGTATAGCCATCTATTTTCAAGGACTCTTGGATCCTGTTAGTGGAAAATGGTTTTTAGAGACCACAAGCAGGGTATGTGGTGTGCTTATTGCTGCTTGGATGTAATCACTTTTAGTTCCTTTTAGTAAAAATTATTAATTCACATGATTCCTCCAATAATTCTAATTCAGTAATCTAGTATTCTAAACTCTGCCTTCCCCCACTCCATATTTATATCTCCCTCCTCCCCACAATCTAAATGTATTTACTTATTCGCTTTATTCTGTAATACACACAAAATAGTTTCAGAATTAGTACATTAATACTATTACCAATCACAAACGTACTAAGTATGGTTTAAGATTTCTTTATGTTCTGTTTAAGTTATATTCTACAATTGAGGTACAGAGATCAAAAGTAAAACAGTTCAAAATATACTTAAATTATTTTTGCTTCTCTGTTAGGTTGCCATTTTGAGAACACAGAATTTTTTTTTTCAGTTTGTATTTATACTGCCTTTATATCTGGATGAATACTTTCAAATTGTAGACAGAATTCTGATTATGTTGATAACCTTGAGAAGTTTATAACCACATGGTAAAGGCAGTAGAGTTGATATTGATAACATTGTCAGATATTTTTTCTATTTTAAGTAAGTAAGAATGGTCAAGTTTGAGTCATTGTAAAAAAGGATAGAGTCATGAAGATATAATTTGTTGCTTATCCAGCAAAGCTGACTGATTTCACAGAAGTTGAGACAAAAAAGATAAATGTTCCTTTTCATAAAACTGGTAGAAATTCTTTATTAAGATAGTAAAGTTTAATAATAGCAATTATATATCACTGTAACATTAATTCCTGTGTGAGCCAAAATTGTATTACAAATTCAAATTGACCTATGTAACTGACGGTTAATTGGGCAGCATATCAGTATGTGGTACAGAAAAAGACAGAAACACCAAGAAAGCTATCTAGCTTATTATCAAGGTGCATTGCCATCAACCTTACAAAGCCCAAGCTAAGGGTCTACCTAAACCGTGAGACTGCCCTTAGTAACGTCAAATAGAAGATGTTCAAACCATGGCAGTTTCACCTAACCTTTTTGTGGTTGACATCTGAATAGCTGAATCCTCAAACCTATATCATTCTCTAAAAAAGAGTAGCCGTACACATGGTGGTCAGAAATCTTTTTTTAGAATCCCTTGTAAATGTAGTATTTAAAGTAATATTATAGCTAATATAGCAGTGCAGCAGTCAGAGGTGGGGTAATTAGTTTTAAACCCAAAAATTATACCAACAAGTTACAATTGATCCTACAAATGTCAACTCTAATTAAAACTCTTAGAACAAGACCTAAACATGATCTGTTTGAAACTAATACTAACTATAACTGATAATTTACCAGTCAGTTCTACTCCTGTTTTTGAATCGTGAAAAGACATCAATTAGATTATGCTAGATTTCTTATAAATAAACTATTTGAAAGTGAGGTTGAAAAATGAGTCTGTTTATTGCCAGAACTCCTCCACTTTTGATTCTCAAGTAAATGATTAAAAAATTCAGCCTTTACCAAGCAGAAAATAAATTAAAAGCCTGTTGTCATCAATATCTAGGCAGTATTATGTTGCAGTATTATTCACTGCTGTGAAATGTGTGGTAAAAATTATATAGTGGATGATGACAGCTTAAACAGTATACAATTTTTATTGAATTTATTTTCACAGTTAAAGAGTTTCTTGTTCTTTGTCAGAGTACAGAATACATTTGTGTAACCATTTTTGAGGCAGTTCACATGTGTATATTTCCTCCTTTAATTCTTACATTTCAAGATAATGCCTTTAAAGTACATTGGTATTTTAAACTGTCAATTTATAAAGAGAACTGCAGACTTATTTTCCATTTAAAATTACAGTTAAAGAAAAAAAATATTTGTTTAAACTTAAGGCATGATTAAAGCAAATCTATTTACTATCTGCATATTATGAGTTCATCTGGAACAGCAATTATGTTTGTACCCAATCTAATAAAGTACCCTGTGCTATTGGAGAAACAATAAAAAGCATTTTCACATACATTTTAATTCATTCACTCTTAACGTTTTAGAAGGAGAAGACCTTGCTCTTTGTTACAATCTATAATTGAGCCTTCTTATCCTTACTTTGCAGAGGATGGAATTGAGTTTTAGAGAACTGATTGATTTCCATTATTAAGGGAAATGAATTCCTAAGAGATGACAGCATGGTGGAATTTGGTAACTGAATGTGGGTGAAGAGTCTATAGGAAGAAAATTCTCAAATTGTATATTATATAGCTAAATATTTTCTTGTTGGTTTTTGCAGAGAGATTGGTAGCTTTATAAATTTTGGTTGTATATCTCTACTATCAATCTTACTGAAATCTCTAGTTAATATAATAAACTAACAGATATTTAACATTGCATTTCAGTAACAATAAATAGGCATTTTAAAGACTTTTTCAACCTTTTTATATTTTCTTGTATGTACAGTTCATTTATAAATATATATTTATGTTAGTTTATATATAATAGAGAATGGTGAGTTTGTTAAAAAATTTCTTAAATTGGCTCAGACTTTCTATAGCAGTAGTAGAAATATCTAATAGTTTGAGGTAGAGCTAAAATAAAGGAAAGGCTTGTTTCCACTGTGGTCTTTGTAATTCTATATGGTCTTTAAAGTAGCCCTGCTTAACTTGAAAGATGTAATGATTTCTCCTAATGTGACTAGCGAAGTAGCAGTAATATCAAATTGTTTGCATTTAATCCAATGCAGTTTTCTTTAAATTGAAAGATTTATTAATAGATTTAAAATATATGGAGAAAAATTGAGTACCAAAACTGAGATACTGCAGTATTTAATGAAGTCCAAAGTAAGCTTTTCAGAAAGGTTGATATTTGGCTATTTTAGGACTTTTGTTATTTTATTTGATCCCCTGTGCCACTTTAAAATATTTTGCAGCCCACGATAGCATAGCCAAAGAAGTAAAAACAAAAATGGAGAGCTCCTTCTAAGCTGCATTGTGAATAAAGATACTAACAGTGATGACCACAGAGAGTTTTAAAGTGTTGGTGATGGATAGTTTTGCTGAAATTCATGTGAAAGAAGACAAACTAAAGTTAATTTTCACAACCAATTCAAATGTAATGTTTTTAATTTTGGCAGAACATTTTCTTGCTGGTACTTTCCCTGCTTCCTTTTGGGCTGCAGTTGAAGTTTTTTAGTACTTTGTGGTTGACAATCCATGATGTTACTGTTTCACAAGATCTTATGCCATGTGTGTCTTCCTCCCAGTTTTGCTGCCGTTGGTAGAAAAGTTAGTAGCTTGTTTTCCAGCACACTATTAAGTTGTGAAAAAAAAAAAAAAACTTAACAGCAGCTTTCACTTGGTATGTCTTATTCAACAAATTCAGCAAAGATACCACACACTGTGATTTCTTTTTCAGTGTACCCGGGTGATGTGGACACCTCCTCTCCGTGAAAGCTTCTCATATCCATTCCTCGTACTTCAGATGTTGCTTGTGACTCATATTCTCAGGTGACTTTGACTTACCTTTAGTACTTGTTGCTTGTTTTGCATTGAATAACTTAAGCTAGAATTTTTTTAAACTTCTATTATAAAAACAGTATAATAAAATAATTAAGGTGATGCTGTTCTAGGTTGAATGCACAAAGATATTTTAAGAGTATAACTTCAAAACATTTACTACCAAAAACGTTTTCCTAACCTGCTTTCTAGCCTCCTTCTCTTCCCTTAGTGGTGCATAGATGCTGCTCGAGGAGCAGCAGGTGTGCTTCCACTTCTTCTGCCATCCCCGCTTCCCCAAGCCATTTTCTGTTTCCATGGCCTCCTGAAAATCGACATAAACAAGGGGGAAGGCTGATGTCAGTAACATGTATCCTGTGAGATATAGCCCTTCAGAGCAAAGAACAGTTTATAGAATAAGCGTTGTCAGATACATGAATACGTTTAGTTCTTCTTTCCATGTTTGTTTAGCATCTCTGAGAACTGGATAGTAGGGATAAAAGGAAAGCAACCACCTGAGTAGGTGAAGGTATGCTAGGAGAATTCCTGCAGGAAACTCAGGATTGAATTGGGCTCTCCCAGATTTCTCTGGCCTTCAGTTAGAGAACTAACGGAGATTCAGGCTCCACACAAGTAGACAGAGAGTTGGACCGAGAGCAGTTCCCTCCCCTTTCTTTTGACAGATAATGAATTTAGATAGATGCTGCCTTGATTCAGAGAGTGAAAATAAAACAAAATGAAGCCCTTGAAAAACTAGAAAAATAGAATAGAAAAAGTCCCAGGGTACCGTGACAGACGTTTCCTTCTCGAACACTTCAGGAGAGAGTATCGTGTTGTACGAGCAGCTGATGCCCCACTGCACATGCTGTGTTTCAACATCCACATTCTCAATCTTGGCTTTTCTTCTCCAATATAGTGCAGCTAGAGGAATGGCCATCAGTCTCTAATTTCTGCTTTTCTTCTGCCTCTGCTGCTGTCTGAAACCCAGCGACAGCAAGCTTCTGCTTTGTCTCATATTCCCTTGCTGGTCCGCTCTGATCTGAGCAGCTGTGGGTTGTGCAGCTCTGCCTGCTGAGTGCTGCTTCCTCTCGTGCATCCTGAGGGCTGTGCTGTGAAGGTTCTCTAGTGTCCTGCTGCTGCTATAACGAATCACCACAAACTGAGATTTATTGTGTTACAGCATACAGTTCTGTAGGTTACTCCTAAGACTGGGGTGTCAGTGGGGCTGCACACCTTCCAGAGAGAGTAGGGGAAAATCAGTTTCCTTGCCTTTTTTAGCTTCTGGAGGGCTTTCTGCATTCCTTGACTTGTGGCCCCTTCCGTCTTCAAAGCTAGCAATGGTGGATTGAGTTCTCGTTGGTCAGTTTTCACTCCAGCCTTCCTCTCCGACTTTGAAGGACCCTGTGATTACATTGGACCCACCTAGGTAATCCAGGCTACTCTCCCCATCTGAAGCTCAGCTGATTGGTAGCCTTAGTTCCCTTCCGCCGCGTACCATGCCACATGCACAGTTTCCAGGGATGAGGACATGGGCCTCTTTGGGGGCTGCCATTCTGACCACCATGGAGTTGCTCCCCTTGCTGTTTCTTGGCCTCAGGGCTGCTTTCTGTTAGGTTCTTCTGTCCTGTTCATTGGGTGCTTTTGTGTAAGCTCTTTCTTTATGTTTTCTTTAGCCTCCTAATCCTTGTCATTTCAGCCTCATCCATCTCCTCATTCCTGCCTTTACTTTTTTTTTTGACCTTTATAGAAAAGTGCTGGGGGAATTCCCTTCCTTTAAGATCTTTCTCATTCTCCTTGTTTCTACCTGACATCTTCCTTCTGCTTTCCTGGCAACTGCAGTCCTTTTTGCTGTGGAAAACCACATCCTCTTTTCCTGGAGTTGTGGCAGACATCCTGCCTTTCTTCAGAAGGATGGAAACCTTATTTCTGTTGGTAATGTAAGTCTTCCGATATTTCATCCTTATTACTGAATTTTGTCTCCTTTGGTAGAGTAGCTATTTCCTTTAGCTCTCGCTTTCCAATGTAGATGACATCTCGTGACGTGGGGTGGGTGACGGGATGAATGCCTTGGGCAAGACGAGAAGCCGAGCAGCGTTGCTGTGGGTTGCTGGTACTGAGGATACTGTTATACATCTGGAAAAGAGGCTTTCCTAGTGCTAAAAATCAGTTATAAATACGATTAGAAAGACATTTTGTCCTAACAAATTAGTTTTGTCCAATTTTGAATTTTAAGTATTTTTAGAAATTCAGTTTTGTATAAATTACCTAATAAAATACCAACCACAGCCTTCTCTAGTTCTTGGCTGTTCCTGGCAATATTCTTATGTTTGCAGTCCCGTTACCGTGCTTCAGTGCTGTGTGGATCATGCCATCACCAGTTGGAATTCCTCTGCTTTCCATTGTTCCTCTCTCCCCTAGTGCGTTCTGCACCCAGCTGCCTGATGACTATTAAATTCTGCTCAGAGATCTTTGTCTTTTGTTACTCATAAAATAAAAATCATTTTCAGTATTCAAAAGCAGTAGTGAAATGCTTTATTTTAGACAGTGGCTTTCCAACTTTTTGACTGTGATCTACAAGAGATAAGAAGTACATTTTACATTGTGACCCGGTATACACGTACATGTGTGCACATGAACAACTGAAACAGAACTTTCATGGAATAGAAACCTTATTATATAAGACGCAATCACATTTTTTTTTTCTACTCTATTTCACTCCACTACAAGTTGCTGGGTTTTATCTAATAAATTGGTTTTGTAACTCAGTAGGTTATCTGGATTTTAAAAATACTTGATTTAGGGGCATGATAGAAAGAGCTGGA
This sequence comes from Camelus ferus, assembly GCF_009834535.1. Lineage (NCBI taxonomy): Eukaryota > Metazoa > Chordata > Mammalia > Artiodactyla > Camelidae > Camelus > Camelus ferus. The sequence goes on from NC_045702.1 coordinate 37,748,917, forward strand.
TTAGAATAGCAGAGAGGGATGTCCTATGGAGAAAGGACATTTAGAGAAGTGGAAAGAGGTGTTTTATGGTGCTTAGTGCCCCAGGTCAGCTTATCCAAAGGAGGACTTCTTTACTATGTCCAAAGTGCACACCTCCCTGTAATCTCTGTATGTTAAAGTGCACACTGCACTATGTGAAAATGTTGGGCATGTTGGGGGCTTTGCATTGGCTCACTGACTTAGGAGAAAAGTACTTCTTAAAACTAGCATAAGAAATAGTCACCTCACCCTCCTAAAAATCCCCTGCATTACAAGTTAGGACCAAAGTGAAGCTTCTAAATGTGACTCCAGAATGGCCCCTGCCTTGGCCTCCTCTTCTCTTTCATACTTCCTACCTGCACAGGCCCCACTTCTTTATCTGGTATCCTCCACAAAACTTCCCTCAGCGGCTCAGCCCATATCCTGAATTCTTGCGTGCTTGTCTGCAGAATACTTAGCACTTAGAGCCTGCTGCTTCTGTGATTCTTTCATAGACATTGTCTGTCTCTCCAAATGAATCTATTGAATGCCACATTAACTGTGTTTGATTACGAATTCACCAAAATATAGTTTGAAAAATCCAGTGGATACACTGACCCAGATGCCCCCTCTCTCCTTGGCAGGTTTTTTTTTGTTTTGTCTTGTTTTGTTTCACAGTTGAGTATTTACTTTTCATGGAGAAATGTTACAATGGAGTGTCAGGAGTTATCACTTCTAATCCACTGGGTCATTTTATGTCTGGTTGATGTTATAACCAGATCATGTGTAGAGACTCTAATTGGCAGCAGTTTGGAGCCACACTAGAATATTTTGTAGTTAAACTTATTTTCTCTTTTCAAGGGCTACAAAACTTTACAGAGGAAGCTTGATTGCACTCTGCATTTCCAATGTGTTTTTTATGCTTCCTTGGCAGTTTGCTCAGTTTGTACTTCTTACTCAGGTAAGGTGCTTATATTTTTAAACTGAATTAAGCTTAGTGTGTTTGATTATGAGAACTCATTTGTCTAAGTTATAGAACTGAGATACTGCATGATTCTAAGTCCTAAAATGTTTTTTTAGCTGATACTTCAAAAGAAATTTCAGGGTAGGGAAATATGTAAAGTTTATTTATCAATGGATGTTATTTACTTACTAGTAGAATGCATTTATTGAACTCAAATTTATAAGAGTACTTATCTTTTTTATTCACTATATTAGGTGCTTAGAAGAAGACTAATTATATATATATAATTGCTATTAAGTAGATTGTGGACTTGAGTAAAATGTACTTCTTTTGTGAATAATGCTGTACATTCTTATACACAGGATAAATTCACATAGGATAACATAGGATAAATAGCTAAACAATTTATGTTTTATCTAACTGCCCTACCAGTCTGTAATTTATCTGTCCTCTTTCTACGTGCTCTTATCTCTCTTTCTCTTCAGATTGAGGTTTATAAAGCAAGGTGAAGGCAGCTAACTGAGAAAGGGAGTAAAGTGTGTGCTGGTTTCTCCTGACACCACTACCTCTCCTTCTTTATTATACTGGCCGTGTTCATATTTGTATACAGCAGTTTAAGAGTTGCTTTTTAATGTTCTTTGAAATGTCTTGCTCAAGAAATGACATCAGACCTAGATTTGAGTCCTAACTCCATCCAACCAGCTTCTTGAGTTGGACAAACTCCTTAACTTTTCTTGGTTTCAGTATTCTCATTTGTGAAACAGAGAGAATAAAAGAACCTACTGTGTTGTGGTTATAGGATCAGATGGGTTATGTATATAAGGCTCAGAACACATTACTTGCTCACTAGCAAGATACCAGGTTAGGTACTTCTATCGTTTTTTTGAAAAGAGGCTCTATTTGGACTTAATTCTTTCTTTGATCTTGTCTTTTAAGACTCCTTTGTCTTCTTTAGTTTGGCGACATTTCAAATGTTTCTGGTTTAAAATGTCCCTGAGAGTCACTCCTTAAGATTCTATCCTGTAGGACTGCTGTGTATTGCTCAGCCTCTGGGGTGGAAAGAAAGGGTTCCTGTTGCTTCCAGTTAGTGGAAGTGGCCTGCCTTTTGTTTCTGTTTCTGTTTTTTGTTGGGGGGAATTGCATGGAGTGCGGGGAGGCAGTAGTGTGCATCTCTGTGGGGTTGAATAACAACGCACCCTTCCCCACAGTTACAGTGTCATATCAGTCACCTTTCAGCAATGCAGTGTTCCCCGTGGGTAAATCTGGGTATAGCGAAACCTTGTTCTTCTTGCTATTGGGAAAATTTGTTGTAGATTTTGGGGGGATAAAAAACTTGATGAATGGAACTTAAGTTATATATTTAAGAGTGTTCAGGTGCTGTGCAGTTTGTTTAAACCATGGTTGTGTAGTAGGAGGAGCATGGAATATGAATATATATATACGATTTTCTTCAAAACTGCTAAGAAAAAATTAAAAGTACATTTGTAGTGAAAGTACTCCTAGTTTGAAATTTGATAAATTTGATTATGACTAATATTTGAATATTTGTATAAATGAAAGAGAATACTAATGGAGATGCTCATAAAGAGTGACTAACAAGCAGAAGTTCATGTATTTTTACACACACATCCATTGCATAATTATTTTTTAGTTTAATGTACCTTCCCCAATTATGTATTAATTGTCATATGTTATAATTAAATTTTCATATTTTTTGATCAAGGCACTTTGTAATTGTACATGTTGACAGTAGAGTCACTCTGGCATTAAAATGAGTATTGTTTTGGATAATCCACAAAGATAATTTACATGGTTAATTGAGAGAGCTGTGTATAGAAGAGAAAAATCAACCAATATTTGTTATATTGACCATATTTAGTAAAAAACTAGTGGGTAGGAGGGAAACTAAAGAACTCACTTTCCATATAAATATAAAATTGAGACAAAGTAAAGAATTTTTTCTTAATTTTGAAAATCTATTCATTAAATATATAATCTTAATTTTTAACATAACTTCTTTTTAAATTTCAGATTGCATCATTATTTGCAGTATATGTTGTGGGATACATTGATATATGCAAATTACGGAAGATTATTTATATGCACATGGTAATGGTTTTTAAATTTGTTTTTTTCCTCTGTTAGTTTGATGTTAAAACAAACTCCTGATTATTATTTGATTTTTTTTCATGATTGGAACTAGTTGTAACATAATTCCATAGCTAAAACAAGTGTTATTCAAAACTGTGACATAATTAACAGACCTTGATTTAAATAGGCCACCCAAAAAATTTTAATTTGGGTCATATTATCTGATTTGAGTTTGTGCCTGACTTACACATTATCAGTGAAAAAGAAGCATGGAATGGTGTATTATCCAGGAGCCTTCTGTTAAAATGAAGTGGACCACCAACTATCCAGGCATGTAGAATGTGTCAGTGAATAGAACTGCAAAGATCCCAGCATACATGTGGATTGCATTCTAGTAGAGTGGAGGAAGGAGAAAAGACAGAGGATAAATAATAAACATAGTAAATGGGTAAATTATATAGTATGTTAGGTGGTGGTAAAGACTATAGGAAAGGACAAGCCATGGTATCCCTGGGAGGTCAGGAGGGCCGGCATCAAGGGATGGGAGATTGATGTGTCAAATGAAGTGATCAGGGGAGGCCTCATTGAGAAGAGTGTAGTGGAGCAAAGATTGGAAGGAGGAGAGGGAGTCACCTAGATAGATATCATGGAGAATAATATTCCAGGTTGATGAAACAGCTAGAGCAAAGGTCCCAAGGCTGAGTGGTTGATTTTGATAAGTATTGATTCTTTCAAAACATTTGTCTTTTCTGTCATTAGTTCTTACAATTTTTGATGTTTTCTGTTTCCTTTCATTTTAATGTAATTATAATATGCCGCTGTTTTATGCTGTCTCAGCCTATCAGTAACCGATGTTATGGCTGAACTGGCACTTGTGGTTCTTATTAGGATTCCAAGATGCCCTTTGGCAGTAACTATCAGGAAACTTTGAAAAAAAATAAAGGTTTACTACTTATAGGACCTGGAAATTACACAGCACACCTGGGGCCATAGAGTTAGGTTGCGGGTGGGGTGGGGAGGAGTCGGGGGTGGACCATGGGAGGGGTAGGGAGTGAGCATGCACCTAGGGTTCTGCTTTTATGGGGTCCAGGATGGGGGCCCAAGGTTTTGAGGGCTCATTCTTTATTGGTGAATCTAAAACGTAAGACTGGGGATTTAAATCACGGGAGGAGAAAAGACTGGCCCAAATGGTCAGTTATTGAAATTGACCAAGGTCTCTAACACAAAGGCACATCAGTGGGAGCACGTGGCCTGACTCTGTCTAGCCAGGTGGCTGGCAGTATGTTTATTGAACAGATAGCCATCTTTGAAGTGGATGCTTCCACAATAAAAGCTGAGTCAGGCATTTGCATTATAAAAAAGAAAACAAAACTGTCAGGGTTTATACTACAGCCATATTTTTTTATTCTCTAATGATTTATATAAAAGGACATTTATAATATATAGGGAAGTTATGAGCAGAGTTATAAGATGGACAGCCAAGAGCCTACCCTACAGATGAGAAGTGGAACCATCATTACTTTGAAGCCCTTGTGTGTCCTGAACACATCCCCCTTCTCTTGGAGATAACTAACCCTTATCCTGACTTTTTTAAATTATAGTTAACCTCTTATCTTTATGACTTTACCATATACTTATTCCTAAATAATATACTTTAATTATTAAATATTAGTATTGTTTTTAAGGTTTATAAAATGATATCCTTTTGTGAGACTTATGTTTTCACTCAGGTTTCTGAAATTTGTATGTTTCTGGAGTTTGATATTTTCGTTGCTTTATGTTTTCCATTGTATAAATAAAGCACAATTTATTTATCCATCTTCTTGTTGAGACATTTAGGTTTTTCCTCTTTTTTCCTTTTATGAATAATGCTGTACATTCATACACATACCTCCTGGGCATACATATTTTCTCTGGGGTATTTACCTAGTAGTAGAATTTTTAGGTGGTAAATTATATACATGTTCAACTTCACAATTTAATATTGCATTGTTTTTTCACAAGTGATTAGACTACTTCAAACAATGACATTAACAGTTCTTGTTATTCTATATCCTTTTTTATTTTGTCAGTCTGGAGAGTATAAAATGGTATCTTATGGCCTTAATTTACATTTTCTGTGGTTTTTAATAAACTTGAACATCTTTTGGTATGTTTATAGGCCCTTTGTGTTTACTTTTTTTGTTTGTCACTCGAATTTAAATCTTTCACCAATTATTATCTTACATCCAAGAAAACAATGGCATCTGTTTTATTCGCTGCAATTTTCATAATTTATTTTGATGCTTAGATTGTTCCTGATTTGACCAACTGCTGCCTGCTGGCTTCTTTGTCCTTTTAACTTCCTCATTATGCTTTGAGCACTTTTTCAAAGAAATTAATAAAGGCTCAGCTTTACTAATCTGCATCTGCCTAGATGATCCTGTGTATTTTCCCCTCTTTAATATGTTACTGTGATGAATTGCATTAATTGGTTTTCTACGTTAAGAAACCTTGCTTTTCTGGGCTAAACACAATTTTTATATATTGCTAGATTCACTTGCTGTTATATTGTTAAGGTTTTAAATCTCTGTTCATGAATGAGATTGGACAGTAGTTATCTCTTTTTACTCTTGACTTATTTTTTTCTCAAACTGTTTAATATGATTTTTTTTTACATTGCAGTGAAAATTCGAATACTTGCTAAGCATTTAGAGTCTGTCGATCACACAGTCACATAGGCAACTAAGGATAAAGACTTTGACTCAAAATTATAGTTATAAAAGCACTAACATTACACAGGTTTAGTCTGTAGTAAAATCTAGATAGATGCTTTGTGATGTCACTTGCTAACTGTGGAACTAGTTACTGTGGAATATCTTTATGAACTCCTAAATCCCTGTAGTTACAGAAAAGAAAACAAATATGGAATTGTCTCCAAAAAGGACTTTTTTCCATTTTTTTAAATGGTAAAATACACATAAAATTTACTATATCTTATTTTTTTAAGTGTACAGTGGTATTAAGTACACTCATATGGTGCAATCATCATATCTCCACAGCTCTTTTTATCTTGCAAAAATGTAACTCTGTACTCATTAAACAGTAATTCCCTATTGTCCTTCCCCTCCCCAGCCCTGGAGACCCTCAGCTTGCTTTCTGTGTCTTTATTTTAACTGCTCTTTATACCTCATATAAATGGAATCATGCACTTTTATTTGTCTTTTCCTGAGTGGATTTTTTCAACTGGCATAATGTTCTCAAAGTCCATCCACGTTGAAGTGAATGACTGGGGCTTCCTCTTTTTTGGCTGAATACTATTCCATTGTGTATATATATCACATTTTCGATATCCATTCACCCATTGATGGAAACTTAGCTTGTTTCCATATCTTGGCTATTGTGAATAATGCTGCAATGAACATGGGAGTGCAGATCTCTCTTCAAGATCTTGTTTTTGTTTCCTTCAGATATATACCCAGAGGTGGGATTGCTGCATCATATGGTAGTTCTATTTTTAATTTCTTAAGGAACTTCTATACTGTTTACCATAGTGATGTATCAATTTATATTTCCACCAACAGTGGGAAAAAGGGTTCCCTTTTCTCTGCATTCTTACCAATGCTTACCTCTTAGCTTTTTTTATAATCTTTCTAACAAATATGAGGTGATGTCTTATTGTGGTTTTGATTTGCATTTACTAATGACTAATGCCATCGAGCACCTTTTCAGGTACCTATTGGCCATTTGTACAGCTTCCTTGAATAAACATCTGTTTAGGTCTTATGCCCATTTTTAAATCAAATTATTTGTGTTTTTTTTGCTGTTGACTTGTAAGAAGAGTTCCTTATATGTTTTGGATATTAACTCTATCTGGTACATAGTTTGCAAATATTTCCTCCCATTCTGTAGGTTGTTTCTTCATATTATACTGTTGATTGTTTGTTTAGCTATGCACAAACTTTTCAGGTTGATGTAGTCCCACTTGTGATTTTGCTTTTGTTGCCTGTGCTTTTAAACTGGTGAGTGGCTCTTTGCATTAGGGCTCGTTTATGAGGGATGGGTAGCGACTGGTGAACTAAGATCTGGAATTTACTGAAAATGACTATTATTTCCCATCCAGGGGTTCTTCTGGAAGTTGCAAGTTTTGATAGACTCCTGAGTTCCAAAATAGTTCCATCAGATAGATTCCTCGTGTTGCAAATTGTTGTCTAGGTGGGAAGACAGATTCCTAGTGCTCTCTGCTTTGCCCTTCCCCAGAATCCTCCAGCTACGCTTGCCTGATTTTGTATCAGAATTCCAGCCCTGTGGAATTAATTGTGATTCTACTTTTTCTGTCTATGGTAGATTTGGTGTAAGATTAGGAGGAATATTCCCCTGAAAATTTGGCAGATCTTGCCTGTTAAACTATATAGACCTGTTGTTCTCTTTGTGGGCAAATTTCAAATTACTAATCTAAGTTATTTAATGATAATGGGACAATTAGGCTTTTTTTCTTGTCATTTTTTTGTACTTTTATGTTGCTGGGAATTATCCCATATCCTCAAAATTTTTAAAAAGTTCACTGACATGGAGTTGTTCACAATGTTTTCTTATTTTTTTTTAATCTGCTAAAATATAGATACTCAAAAAAGATATATGGATACAAAAATAATTTGTAACATCTCTCCTTCATTTTATACCTTCTCAATTTTCTCAGTATTAATATACTGAGTAAAAGTATTAATATACTTTAAAAATTTTATTCTTCACATTTAAATTAACTGATGTTTTTGAGCACCAGTTGTTTGTCAAACATGTCCTAGGTCCGTAGGATACAGTAGTGATAAAAACAATTTTAAAATTCCCTTTGCTTGTGGAGCTTATATATTCTGGTGTACACAGAAATAAACCAAATATGCAAGAAAACTTAGCATGTTAAGTGGAAGAAAGCACTATTAAGGAGAATAAAGCAGGTGAGGAAGGTGGGATTTGCTGAGTAGGTAGGGAGGCTGTAATTTAAAAAGAGTAGGAAAAGAAGACCTCACTGAGAAGGTCACATGGGGATAGATGAGGGGCATCCATTAGGTCAAAAGAAGCAATGAGCCTAAGGGCTCTGGTGTGTTCTGGGGTCTGAGAGGTGTGGTGAGATTGGAGTGAGACGGGAAAGGTTCCCAGAGGCTAGTGAACAGACCCTATAGGGTCATGTAAGTCTTTGAAAGGCCTTTGGCTTTTCTTTGGAGTGAGAATCAAAGCCCTTGGAGGGCTTGAGCAGAGAAGTGACCAGAGTTGGGAGTGGACCCCAAATATCTCTCCAGACTGTTAGTGCCTCCTTTCTTAATCCTACTTTATATTTCTCTTGAATACCCAGGTGATGCTTTGCATGATTCTTGGTTATGAATCTGTTTATTCGAAGAGATGGTATCTTTATAATTTTTGCCAAAATTGATTAGGAAAGTTTTAGTTTGTTTTAAATTTTGACCCGTAAGGGAAAAAGCTATTGTCATAAAATTTTGAGAGTTTGGTTTCTTACCCATTTGAGATAGGCTGGGATGTGGGGTGGTCTCCTGGAGTGCTACCTGGACAAATGTCTCCTTGAGCAATAGGATACAAAGAAACTATAAGTGACTGAGATAACTATACACATGAACAGTTGGGGCAACTATGAGCAATAAGATACAAAAAGGCAAAAAACAAACTACAAGTTTTTGTGGTTCTGGGAAGCAAAAAGCTGGGTACTGCACATGATCCCTGCACATGGCACATTCAACGGGTGGACAGACCAACTAAGCTAGGCCTCCTGCCCAGCCCCCGATCTGCCCCCATTGTCACCCCATTTAAGGACCCAAGCAGCTCCTCTCCGGGAGTGGGCAAGGCTACCTTTTTCTTGCTTTTGCTCCCTTGTGCTGTAGCACAAGCCCCAGTAAAGCCTTGCCTGAAATTCTCATCTGGCCTCTTACCAATTTCTATTGGACCCAGATTGGTAACATTTAGTTAGCATATCAGAAAAATATATGACATTAAACTCATTTCAAGAATGCAAGAATGGCTTAACATTAAAAATTATATTAATATAATTTATCATATTCATACATTAAAAAAGGTCAACAATATGATCATTTCCTTTGATGCTGTAACAGCATTTGAGAAGTCAATATCTATTTCTGATTTTTAAGATCTTAAATTACATGAAAATAGATGAATATTTCATTGACATTTTAAATACATACATATACTTAAAACCAAACGCTAGTATCACACAAAGTGATGAATCAGTAAAACTATTCCTATTAATGCCAGAAAGTTGACAAATATGCCTACTGCCACTCTTGTTACTTAATATTGTTGCATAAATATTAACTAATACAGTTGACTAAAAAATAAGAGTTTCAAAAATAGGAAAGGAAGATGTAAAAGTCTTATTGTTTGCAAGTGATATTTTGAATACTTAAAAAATCCAAATTAATAAACTTATTAACCACTAAAAGCAATGAAAGTTTGTTTTTATTATGCGTATTTCACATTTTCTAAATATAAAAAAATCAGAAAATATGAGATTTCTGATAATAGCAACACAAATAATATACGTTGAAATAAACTTGATATGCAGAATCTATATGAGGAAACCTTTACATTCTACTAATGTATGTAAAGACTAAGAAATGGAAACAACGTGTATTTTCATATCTAAAGCTTCAGTATTGGACAGATATAACTAAAACATAATGTACATTATGGAATAAAGCAATTATGATAAAAATGTCAATTTTTGAAGTAAGCTGATTATAAAATTCACATGGAAATTTATGTGGCTCAAAAATAAAACTTCTGGAAGGAAACGGATTATTTTTAAAGATTTTCATAATAATGGAGTTAAATCATGAAGACTGAAAGAAAATGAGTGTTAAATCTAACATAAAAATTTAGAAAACAACTATATAGAGAAATACCACAAAGAAAGATAAAAATAAACTGGGAAAAATATAATATGTTTGCTTGATAAGGAGCTGTGTTCTATAATATATGAAGAGAGTGCTTAAAGAAAACACAAGAACACAATAGAAAAATGGGCACTAGAAATAGGGAATTCATAAACACACACAAAACGGTATAAACCACAAATAGAAGACTAGACACTGTGTTTCATCCACTATTAAAAGAATGGAAAAGGGAAACAATGAGGCAAAATTTTTTTGGTATTAGATTGGCAAATACTTAAGAGAATACTACACACTGTTGGCAGGAGTGTGTATCAGGAGGAACTCTCATGCCCTATTGTTTCACAGTAAATTGGTACAATATTTTGTATGGCAATTTATCAGTGTTTTCTCAAATTTTAAAATGTGTATATCCTTGATCCATTAATTCCGTTCTAGTAATTTATCCCATAAGTACATTGATATGTACATAAGAGATATATGTAAGGATGTTTTTCATAGCAGTGTTTGTAATAGGAAGAACAAACCACCAACAAAACAAAAAACAAAATAAAACTGGAAAATACTTACATGTTCAGTAGTCAGAGGACTGGTTAAATAAATTATAGTACATCCCTAGATTCAAGTACTTTTTTCAGTTACTCAATGGAATGAATTAGATTGATTTGGACTGATACAGAAAGCTCTTTGAAACTAAGAGTAAAAACAAGCAATAGCATAGCTTCTGGGCCAAGTTTCCATTTGTGGTTTTAAAAAAATGTAGACTAGAATCTGTACATGTGAGTGTCTCTAAGGCTGCACAGGAATTGGTGATGTTGATCTCTGTGGTTTGAAGTGTGGCATAGAATATGGGCTGTTTTCCTTGTGTATTCCCTTTTGAACTGTTTGAATTTTATCATGGGCATGTGCAATTTTCAGAATAAAAATCAGTATTTTTTTGTTTCTGTATTTTTTTCTTTTTTTTTTTAGTATATATGTATTCTATTGAAGTATACTCCATTCATGTATGACTGAAGCATTATGCTGTAAACCAGAAATTGACACATTGTAAACTGTTTTCTGTGTATTAATTATATTTTTCTTGGATTTTTCCAGATTTCTCTTGCACTTTGTTTTGTTTTGATGTTTGGAAACTCAATGTTATTAACTTCTTATTATGCTTCCTCTTTGGTAATTATTTGGGTAAGTGTTCCTTAAGTGCACAGCTGTTTTTGAAACTAATGGTTTATCAGTTTCTTTATCACTGGCTTGAGATTCATGTGGGGTTTTCTACAAGAACTATTTCAAGTGTCTTACTGAATTCATCTATATGTGATAGTGTATTTAAGTTCTCACTTCCAAAACAGGAAAGAAGCACAACAAAAGTTAACTTTGGAAAACATAGCGCTTTCCTTTGTAGTCCCAATCTGTCCTTTCTCTTTCTTCATCTTTTCTGTCGCCTAACTTTTGGTCCCAGGGTTCATTTTAGAATGGTTTCTAGGCTTTCCTCTTTCTTTCTTTTTCCTCCTCTCTTTTCTGTTTTTATCCTATTCCTCTCCACTCTCTGGCCTCCTCCCCCTTCTCTGGCGTCTCACAGCATCTCTCCTCCTAGCTCCACAGTGATAAGAGGCTTGAGACCTTGCTTTTTTAGTTTTTCCCCTCATGTCTATTTGTATTAATTATTCAGATAGTTTAAGTCAGATGATGATTCAGTTATATTTTACTAGATCACTACCAAGAACAGATTTAGATTAGAGGGAGACTGTCTTAAAGAATTAGAGCAAAAGGTGAAGCGTCATCTAACTCCTTCTGCCACTTTTAGCGAGATGACTTTCTAAATATAAGTCTTTCTAAATTTAAGGACTTCCAGGGGTGGTTACAGCTTTTTTTGTCAGTGGGTTTTACCATTACAGTGTTTCACAAATCTAAGAGAAAAGAAGCTATTCCTTGTATTTAACGTGCATGTGCTTTGGTATTAGGCTAATTTCTTAATAGACAAAAGCATATTGCACTGTCTTAATTGAAATGTATTCTGTTTCTTAAATAATTATTTAAGTAACTCAAATCATTTTGTCTTTCTTGATTTCTGGAATCCACTAAGAAATTTGGAATCTCCTATTTCTTTGTTCTATTTTATAAATAATATATATTTAAGATCCCATTTCCCCTATATTTGCCTCTTCCTAATCTAGACTGCCACTTATTTCAAGCTATGTGACTTCAGTATACTTAGGCACAGAAATTAGCTATTAGCATGTGGTGATGCTGTGTTTCCAACAATGACCAAAAAATCATTAACTGAGTTGCTGTGCTTTAATATTAGGCATAACTTGCAGTCATGAATTCTTTTTGTAATTAGGAAATGTGGCAATGTACTCAATTCTGTATTTATGTATGTACATGGGGAAATCCTGCTATTACTCAAGCTGAAGTACGTGACTCTTGGTACTTGTTTGCAGATAAACCATTGAATGGAAGACTGCATATCAGTAAAACCTAATCTAAGTATATTTTGCAAGAAATTTTTCTTCAGTTCAGTTGAGCACCTACAGTGTGTCAGGTTTCCTCCTAGATTCTTGACACCAAGGTGTGTCTTAGGTATGGGCTAAGCGTTATGCATATTTCATATATTCTGATGTATAAAAATAAATGATGGCAACAGTTACAGAATATAGCATGTTTTTGCATATTTAACTATAAGCACACATTTGCCTGTTTTTATTTCTAGTTACCACTTTGAAACCTTAACTGTAACACATTTTGTGTTCTCAGAAACATCCAAAAAGATTTAATTTGGGTTCGTGTATTTACGTTTTCATCTCTAACCATATTTTTGCCAAGCTTGAAGTAGATTTAGATCTTCATAGGTGCTGTACTTTGGGAGTCTATAATGTGCCTGGACTTACAAGATTTGATAGAGAAGTATTTAGTTGATCCATTAAAAGCTCGTTTGTAGTTTATTCAAGGAGTTAGTAATATTTAGCTTATGGAAAATCTTATGACCTGTCTAAAATTCTGAAATTATATACTTTTTGGTTCTTAAGTAAATCAGAACCAGTCATAGAAATCAGTCATAGAAATTTACATATGGCGATTCTATTTTCAGCTTTACAAAGTGACTAATATGACCTAAAATACTTAGGATAAAGTAGGGTTATTTCTTGAAATTAGTGAGCTGTGGTGATGCTATGTGGAACACTGACAGTGTGCTGAATTTTAGATTCTTGAAAGTCTTATTATTTAGAAGTATTTTTTGGTGCTTGAATTTGTATTTATACGTATTAACTGTATGCTGTGTTATTTTCTCCATGCAGGGTTTACTGGCAGTGAAACCACACTTTCTGAAAATAAATGTATCTGAACTTAGTTTATGGGTAAGAATCAATCTATTTGAATGTCTACATTTTTCCTTCTCTAAAATACATCATTGGATTTATGTTTTACTTTCAAGGAAATGACCTATATAATGCAGAGGATATAACCGTTTTATAACATATTAGGGCTCAATTTTAATGTGCCAAATTGCCCTTTTCATGAAGCAAGCTAAGATTAATTTTGGACAGGTAGTTAAAGAATTCCAGTTTTATGTACTTTTTCACTCATGTTTTTTCTGAGGAGCAGTGCATGTGTAAGAAACTGTTAGTAGAAGAATTTAACTGCAATTGCTGTGTAAATCTCCTATAAATTATATTAATTTTTATAATAAGATTATATGTGTATATTTTTCTTTTCAGTTACAGCCCTTGATTTTGGAGTAACATTCTTTATTTTAATTTAAGGTGCATTTTTTTTTTTTTAGCGTTTTCTCTTGGGTATGGAGATAATTACTTCACATGTGATTATAGCATTTATTTATTTTTTCTTTCTAGGCTATGTCTATGCAGTGGCTATATGATGCATCAGTTTAGTTTTGTTTTGCTGTATTATTCTTTTGTAGGTTATCCAAGGATGTTTTTGGTTATTTGGAACTGTCATACTCAAGTATTTGACGTCTAAGATCTTTGGCATTGCAGATGATGTAAGTGTATTTTTGCTTAAACTTGAAAGACTTGAAATATTCAAAACAGGCTAAGAATGAATTACTTGAGTTATTAAAGTACCATTATTTAAACTAAATTCTAAGGTGAAGTCTATTCACCTGTTATTTTATTTATTTACTCTAATAGAAAGTAAATGTGACTGTATATATAGTCTCTCTTCTCCAGAATTAATTTCCTGACACAATTCTCTTATTTTATTGGTCTTTCTATATCACAAAGATTTAAAAATTCTAAGGTGAAAAAGCTCTAGAGATTTACACTCAAATTTTAAGGCCTTACAGTTATTTTTCTCTGATTTCTTTATAATCTCCTTTTGTAACAGAAAAAAAAAAAAAAGAACACCACCTTCAGAGCCTTTTAAACAATAGATCGTATTGTAGATTCATTTTCTTCCAGTCTTCTGCCAATGCTTGTGAAAAGTTTATTTATAGCCAATTTTATAGGTAATTTTATCCAAGTTAGGCTTATTAAGAGACATTTGTATTGCTGTTTGTTTTGCCCTTTTTGGTAATTGGGTAGGGAAGAAAATAAAATGAGGAGATTTCTGCTTTATAACTTTAAGGATTCTTCCTATCTGTCACTTGCTTTGCCTATTTTGTTTTGAGGTTTTGGTGGGCACATTGATTAAATTAAAAAGAGAGCAACACACCAACGCAGAAAGAGTGAAGTAAACCAACCACATATTTTTTCCTGTAGTTTAACTGGCTATCATTCTTACTCCTGTAATATATTAAAGCTGTGGTTTTGAAACTGAGTTCTGTGAAGTCCTGGGACTTGAAGGTCTCTTCAGTGGGGCCCGTCTCCTTCCCAGTCTCCCTGCTGATACCTCTGTCACCCAAGGTAGTCTGGCTTTAATCTCTTACATATTGGACATTTATATAAGCTTTCATATGAACAAAGGAATTTTTTGTTTAAAAAAGGTTGAAAATAACTGGACTATTAAAGGAGTGAGGAGTGGTCTACAACCTGTGGAAAGATTTTTTGAAAGTTTAAAAGTGTAGTCTAAAATGTATTCATTCATTCATTTAACATGTACCTGTTATGTGCCTGGCAGTAGAATTGTCTATCAGGGAAGTTTAGTGGTTAGTACCCCAAGGTTTTTACCGGGGGCTGGTAACATACACACCCTCTACTTAGTATGTATCAAAGTTCCAGACTCCCAGAAGGAATGTAGGTGTTCAGCATAAAGCCACTCTTATCATTTAGGGTGGTGGGAGCCTTCTGAAATCCAAGTTCCCTGATGTCAGCCAAGGATCAGCCAAGGGTCAGCCTTGCAAGCAGGTTTTTTAAAGGATGGCCTTCGGACATACTGTGTTAATTCTGATCTGAACATCAAGTTTGTCCCATCTTTTTCCATCTGTCACTCCCACCTTCTTGGGTCTTCCATGAATGTACATACCACCTCCTAGTCAGTCATGGATGTGTAGAGAGCTTGGGCTCTCTGGCATCCACCAGCGTATGTGGACATCTTTCCAGTCCACCAGTAATGTGAGAACTTAATCTTATAGGTTGTCTCATTTCTAGAATCTCTGTAAAATTTGTAGCCAGTCTGCCAGTCTGCTGATCACCAAACCAGTACTGTAACCCTAAGCTGGCCAAGTTGTGACCTTTCGCCTTTCCTTTCCCACTGGGTTCGCTACTTTTACTGACAGTGCATAGATTTTTTGCTCTCTGTCTCCAAACAAGTCAGCTCCTTCCAGTAGCAAAGGTTCTGCTTTTCATGGCCAGCCCCACCCTGGTAGAACTATTGGGCTGACCGAGGTGGGAGAAGCGGTGGTGGTGCTCATTTTGGCTGGGAGCAGCCTGAGGAAGAATGCCACAGACTCCCACTGTTTCCATCCAGAGTTCATCAGTCTTTTTATGAATGAATGTTTCTCAATTTGTTTTCCTTTTGTTCAGTTTCTAGAGCCTAGTATGGTTTTTGACAGTTTTGTCCAATTTCGTAGTTGTTATTGGGGGAGGAGATTTACTAACTTCTTCTTCTGCCATATCTGGAAGTCCCCATATTCACTGATTTTTGAGTATTGATCCAGCCTTGTATTTCTCAGATAACCTCATTGCTTACAATGTATTTGTCTATCTGTATATTGATGAATTTGATGGCTAATATTTTTTAGAATTTTTTCTGATACTCGTAAGAGGTATTAGTCTGTTTCATTTTCTTGTAATGTTTTTATCTGATTTTAGTTTCAAGGTAATGCTATCTTCCTAAAATTATTGGGAAGTGTTTAGTCTCCTGTGTTCAATAAGAATTTGTGTAGAATTGATACTACTTTTCTTAAATGTTTGGTAGAATTTGACAGCAGAGCCCTCGGGGCCTGGAGTTTTGTTCCTAGGAGGATTTTCCTACTACAAATCCACTTTCTTTAGAAAGTTATTGGTCCTTTATGTCTTTAGAGGAAATGCACCCATTTCATGTATGTTATCAAATGGATCATGTTTTTTAAAAAAAGCGTAGGATTCAGTTAGCGAAAAATTCTTACTGAAATTTTTGCATGTATATGAAATCATCTTAGGCTCTTTTATTTAATTTTCCTTATTTGGATTTGGAATGAATGTTATATTAATCTATAAAGAGCTGCATTTATTTATTTATTTATTTATTTATTTATTTATTTATTTATTTATTTATTTGCTGTTTTTCTACTTTCTATTTATTGCATTAATATTTTCAAAGTACCACTTTTTAAAAGTCCTCTCCGGTTTTGTTGTATTTCTCTTTGTCATTAAATTCTGTCATCTTCATTTCTTTTCTTCTCATTTCTTTGGGTTCGTTCTGTAGCTTTTTCTGATGCTTGAGGGAACATGCTTGGCTCTTTTGTTTTCAGCCTTTCTTATTTTCTGATTAAATGCATTTAAATCTATAAATTTCTCTGCAAGTCGTACTTTTTTGTATGTCTTACAAATTAACTATTTTGTGATTTTCTTTTCACCTAAAGATTATTAAGCTTTATGTTAGTTTCTAGCTGAAAGGATTTTTAAAGCCATTCCTAGTTATTTTCTAATTTTCCTGCACTTCGGATTAGAAAAAAGTAATCTGTATTATATCAGTTCTTTGAAATGTTTTGTGGCATGGGATGTGAACATTAAAAATATTTCACTTGTGTTTGAGGATAAGATATAGTCTCTCTTTATGAAGTTTGTATTCTCTGTGAGCTTATTAATAATATTATTCAGATTTTATGCTAACATTATCTGCTTTTTCTATTTTAGAGGGAACTCTAACACAATGAACACTGTCAGCTTATCTTTTTCTTCCTACAATTTTTTTAGTTGTTCTTCTGTGCACTTTGAATCTATACTGTTAACTGCAGATATGTTCCTGACATGTATAACCTCGCTTGCTGTTTGTTTTGCCAGCATATAATGTCATTTATTGTCTTTTTTCATGTATTTTTGTTTGAATTCAGTTTTATGAGACATTACAATTGCTTGCCTAGATTTCTTCCATTTATCTGGTATACTTTGTTCTCTTTTTCTGTTTTCAACCTTTCTGCATACTTTTGTTTTAAGTATGTCTTTTACAGACAATGTAATGTTGAATTTTTTCCCCTTAAGTCCAATTTTAGTATCTGTCAATTTCATTTAACTATATTTAATTATACAAAAAAAACCTCTTATATTTATGGTAGTTATCATTATATTAGGACTTCTTTCATTTTATTTGAGATTTTCCAACCATTTCACTTTCTTTTTAGGTTTCTTCTCCTTTTCAATGGGTGGGTAGTTTGCTAATGCTATTTTAGGCCTACTCTCCCTATTGATTTCTTAAACTTACCAGTACACATCTCTTCCCCATGAGGCAGAGGCTTGAGATTCTTCAGCACACCCCACCACGCCTTAGTTCCTCCTCACCCCCAGGCCCCTGCTTCGTGTAGGTATTATTTAGCCCTGATTTGCTTTAGATACAGAGTCCCCCTTTCCTATGGTGCTTGCTCTTTTAAACAACAGTGCATTCAAAGTTTGGCAAGTGTTTACTTATATGTGAAATGAAAATAATTCCAGCTTCCTGGGGTGGCTTCCTGTGGGAAGTAGAGAGGTGATGTAAGTGAGAGCACTTGGTAACACGTTAAGAATTACACAGACGCCGATTGTCTGCCGAAAGGCATGTTTTGCTCCAAGGCCTGCCCATTTTCTACTTCTCTCAAAGTCTTTTCATTCCCCTGTTCAGAAAAACTGAGTTAACGTTTACTTTTCTTTACTCGGTCATACGTTGTCCTTTTGTGATTGACAGACGGCAGTGTACATTACTAAGCCCGCCCGATGCTGTGTAGTGATTTCACCAGGTTTAGCACCTTGAGCAGACAAAACTCAAGGATAAAGCCTTTGGAAAGCTGATGATGGAGCATGGAAAGCAGAGTGTGGTTGGAGCTATCACTTGTCAGCAAAAGAAAAGAGACTGTGAAACTGAAGGGTCCATCACTGCTTCTTTAATAGGAAGAAGCAAGCTGGTGTGGGAACAGCGAGCTCTGTCATGTAGTGGAAACATTTTTTACGTACTGTTAAGATAAAAATGCATTTTTACAATATACGGCATAATCTAATGGTACCTCCCTTTATTCCTTACTAGGCTCATATCGGCAACCTATTAACATCAAAATTCTTCAGTTACAAGGATTTTGATACTTTATTGTATACCTGCGCAGCAGAGTTTGACTTTATGGAAAAGGAGGTAAGATGTGATTTCTCCTTTTCTTTCCTTAGGTTTTGGCCCATTCATTTTTCATAAAGGGTGCTCCTGTCACTTCAGGTCCTTGCCTCTGTGCTCTTATCTCAGTTTGAAAGAAAAGGAAAATCTGGCAGCTTAGGGGAAGGTTTTCCTATTTACATAGTGCAACTTCCTGAAATGTATGGTCTTTTCTCATTTTGATAATTTAGAAACATGCACTCAGTCTAGCAATAATTTCTTGGATGAGTAAACACAGAGGCATTTCAAGTTGCCTCTTTTCAGGGATAGCATTAGTGCAGTGAAGCTCTCAAGCTGTTACATTTCCACTCATTGTGTGGTTGTTTGTTTGAATGATCTCATTGCTTTGAAATATCATTGAGGACAAGTTTTTCATTCCAACAACATTTTTCTTTCTAAAACTATACTCAGGTGTTTAGAAGGAAACCAGAGAGTAGTTTAGTGGATTATGAAACAGATGTCTGCAATATTACCTGATGTTGTTGAACAAGTGACTCTCATTCTTTGAGTCTTAGCTCACTGGTTTCTGGTAGTATGCCTCAAATAGATATTGTGAGGACCAAAGGAGATACATGGGAACGCACTTTGATGTTTTAAGATATTTTGTATTAAATACTATTTTGCAATACTTTTTGAGCTAGTTTGGTTTAGCAAACGTGTATATATATATATATATGTGTGTGTGTCCTTTCACACCATCCATGTGGTCCTGATTTATGATGACATTTTAGTAGCTGTGAAACATTGTCCTTCAAAGCTATGTGTGTATATATGAAACTGCCCAACTGTCCTCTGTTGATATATTCACTTTCCCCTTGATCCCCGCTGGGTCAGCCCCGTCCTGAGTTACAGACCAGCGGAGGAGAGTGTGTCACAATGCAGACTCTTAACCAACCAGACATTCTGAGTTGAGGGTGTTCTGCAAATACACTGTTTACTCCAGTCACCTATCAGTCTTCATTTGCTGTGTCTGGCAAATGGTTTTGACACACAATGGCTGATAAAGTGTACAAATAATAGTGTTGAGCCTGCTGGAAGAAAGTAAGGAAAAGTGTCTTGCAAGACATTAAAATGCATACTTACAGCAGGTTAATACTCCTTCAAGGGGCTGGTAAAGGAAGGAGAGGGCGAACATCAACAGAGAAATTAGGACACAGTGGAAGTCCTTTAACATGGAGAATATACACACCATTACAGCCTGAGACTGTGAGCCATCAGTAATGTGGTAGAAGGAATTGTTTTTTGAGGCACAGCATGACTTCAGTCGATTTGAAGAAAATGGCAAAGCTATTTATAGCTTGCTGTTCCCCGTCTCCATAAGCATCTTCAGCACAGGGACTGAGCATGGTGCCGGTTCAGAGAGGGCATCCATTGTATGTGTGATACGTCCATATGGTGGGGCAAAGGGAACAATTTAACTTGACATTGTACTGATATGGAAGGACACTTAAGATATATAGTAGGGTGAGCAAAACGGTCCAATCTCATTACCTATAGTTAGCACACATCGAATAAAGTGTAAGAGACCAAAATTTCAAGAGTGGTTTTTTGATGGAGAGATAATCAATGATTAACTTTTTTTTTTTTTGTAATTTACATCTTTTAAATTTTCCACAATAATCATTTTTTAATTGTATTATGCTGTTAAAAAGCAAAAACAATGAGGGGGATCTTTGCCTTTTAGATGTGAAAATGGAAAGCATTAGTATTTAAAGTACAGAGATTCCAAGACAGGAACATTTTTTATGGCCAAAAATAGGCAGTGCTGGATAGACCCATGTGTCTGTCCTTAACTGTGTTTATGTGTATGCACTTGGTATGAAATGAAGTGAGCACCACAGATCAGTGGATAAGAGATGCATTGTTTCATGAGTATTATTTGCAAAATTGAGTTGGGGAGGGGAGTCAGGTTAAAACTTTGTATCATATTATACACCAAACTTTATTTCCGTTAATTAATATTTTATATATTAATGAAGCCTGAAAAATTAATTTGAGAAACATGTCAATGAATGTTAACTTCATTTTTTAATGAGCATAATACCAGTACAAAATGCATATGAGAATGATTAATAGATTTGTCTGCATGTAACTTAAAAATATCTGTACATTAAATATTTTAAAAATTAAAAAGCAGATCACTAACTAGGATGATTCTTACCATAAATATAACAAATGAAACTAGGGATTAATGTAATTAGTTAAAGAAGCTTGTTCAAATCAATAAAAAAAAAATTACCAAGGGCTTTCACCCTTCCCCAGCACCAAAAACACAGCCTGCATCCCCCTACACATGCAGAAATGGGTGAAGGATGTGAACATGCAGTCCGTTGGGGAGAAAATGCTGACAACTAATTAAAATGTAAAATTTATTGTCTCCTTTATTTTTTCTCCATTTTCTGAGCATATATATATATAACTTTCATGCTTAGAATAAAATCAATAATTACAAAGAAATATTAAGATTAAAGAACTTGTAATCCTAATAGAACACACACATGCACACATACACACACACACACCTCTCACTGTGTGGTTTGTTTCCTTTGCTTTTGTTCTTGTGCATACCCTCTCTCTGCTGTATCTTTTGGCATTGAGGAAGTTTTATAATTTTGTTTCCTTTATATTCATACTTGTATGTATTAGCTGTCATCCATTCTATCAGTTTCCTCCTCAGAGTTATACTGACCTTAGTCATTTCCTGCCCCTTGCCCATTCTCACCCATTTCTAATGTATTGTGATATCATAATCAGAGAGATTATTTTACTTCCTATATGCTACCCCCCTTACCCCATTTTTAAGAGTCCCACAGTATCTTCATTGTCAGCACATATAACCGCTCATACTATACATTGTGTCACCGCGGTAGCCCCATCATTGTCATAGTTCTGTAGGTCATTGTTTTTAATGCTTACTAGGAGTCCTAGGATTGAAGCCCCTCCTGCTATTTCTTGGTTGTGTGAAGCTTGCTCTCCAGTGGATTCCTCAAGAAGGGCTCATGGAGCAGTAATCCCTGAGTTTTTACGTGTTCAAAATATTTTATCAGTGGCTTTTATGTGTGAAGGTCAGTTTGGCTAGATACAAAATCTTTGGCTCATATATCTTTCCTTGAGTAGGCTAAACAACTTGCTTTCTTCTAGTCTGAAGTGTTGCTATAAAAGTCTGATGCTAATCTGATTTTCTTTTCAAGAGTAATATTAAAAGGTACCTTTTAGACAAACTTTAGAATATAATATTACAACTGTTTGAACTGTATTAAATTTTGTTATGTACTTTTAACACAATTTTAACACACTTCCTTTTTAAGGTAAAGATCTATATCTTACTACTTTTCTTATATTTATTGTTATTATTAGCAAATGTCTAATTTTTAAATAATAAAATAGTTTTAGTTATATGATTTTTGCATAGGTTGACACTTTAAAATTTATAAATAAAATATATTTATATGTTTTAAAATAATAAATACTATGCAAATGTTTATAAAGGTGAATAGTAAAATAAAAACATAAAAATTCTCCTTTTAATGGGATTTCCAACTCATGAAGAATGCATTTTGTATAATGAATTATCAAAATTACTTGTCTGATACAGAACAGTAAGTGAGAGAATTGGACTAAGGGGAGGGAAAATCAGAAAATGCTATTTACTGTATACTTTGTAGTTAAAATACACCAGTGTTTTTAATATGGTTGAAACTAGACTTCTCTTTATAAACATTTTTGGGAAAGCATGTATTATTTTACTTAATGATGTAAGATTATTTTTGTGAGGGAATGTGTTGGTAATAAGCAAATCAATTGCAATTTAGAAATTTCAAGCCCAGGATTGTTTAAGACTGTGACCTCTAATTTTTGAGAGGTGTATAGGGTTTCAACGCATAGAGCTTTTAAAACAAACAAAGTTTCTAAAGAAAATATAAAAATTTTTTTATTCCTTTTGTAAACATTGGTCATTAGTGTGTGCCTGTGTGTGTGTATCAATAATAGATCATGGTTAAGATTTTTACCCCCATAAAATGCACAGGTAAATCTCATGCCTTTAAAGGAGTTCCACTGACCTTAGGTGAATATTAAGTTGGGCTCTCTTGTTAGAAAAGTAGTTGCAAAAGTGAACAGCAATCTTTCTAGTCACATTTTACATTTATAAGTGTTTGCGGACAGTATTTGTTAGTGTTTTCAACCCAACATTTTGGGAAATTTTGTTTCTGTGAAAATGCATCTTCATTTTAGTGATGGAGTCAGTGGGTAGATTAGACCCTAGATGGGTGAAAGCTCATGTTTACTTACATGTTTTAAAATTCACTTGGTTCATTATTTGAAATTTCACTTGATATAACATTTTCCCCTAACGAAACATCTCTCTGAATTTCAGACTCCACTGAGGTATACAAAGACATTATTGCTTCCAGTTGTTCTTGTTGTGTTTATTGCAATCATTAGAAAGGTACGTCTCTCACTTAAGAGCACTTTCTCATAATAAAACATTTCCTTGTTCCTTCACAATAGTTACTAGGCTACATGTTAATCTAACATCATATTTTACATAGATTTATTGAAATATATCCTGTATTGTCTCACTAATGGCCTTTGATGAACATTGATAAGCCTTAAAAATATTGTGCTAGTTGCCAGCATAAAGTAGATCTAGGAAGAGGATGCTCAAATTTTGATAGTTATGTATTTTGAAAGATATGATCAGAGAGACCATACTGATACAGTTGTTTTTCCCTATGTAAATTATTCCTGACTCATTTTCAACTTTTATGTAATATTTCCCTAAAATATTTAAATGTGCCTTTCTAAGTCATTTGTGCAGTGGTCACTAACTTCTGGATAGAGTTTATTATTAATCAAAAGGAAAAAAATAGAATATTAACAATGTATTACTAAACTTGATAAAATAGATTCCCAACTTGGCCTTGATAATGAAATTTTAAGTCCAGGTATAAATCAGGCTGGGGAATTTCCAATCTTTAGCAAAGAGTGGATGTGATACTTTCTTTTTTTTCCTTTAAGAGTTAATGAACTCTGTAACTACAAGTGTTTTAAGAGAATGAATTGAGATTAAACTGTAATCAAAAACAAATGCTAGACTCTAAAAGTTTTTGATTTGTAGCTGTGATTTGTGTTAACACAATGTCATACATTTGTAGAATATTCTTTACTATAGAATATTCTTTACTGCTCACATCCTATATTTGTAATCTGAAACATTTCACATGCCTTATTTCAATTGGTTCTTCAGCAGCACTGTGGGGTACACAGATATTATCGTCCCCCTTTTGACAGATACAAAATTGATAGGTCAGAGAGGTTGTTACCAGCCTCACATCATGTCCCTTAAAAAGCAAAGGAAGAGCAAGAATCAGACTGCACCTTCGCCCCCTCGTTGGGCGTTGTGTAGTATTCAGTTCTGTAGTCCTACAGCCCTTTTCAAATCTCACCAGTTTATGGTTAGTCAGTTTCTGCTGTAGGTCAGGCTCTGTGCTTCCTTTGCATACTTTATGTGGCTGTACACCTAGCAGGCAGTAAAAAAATACTAGATGTTGGCGATCCAGAATGCATTAAAAAAAGATAGCCCCCTGGATGGCTACAGGTGATGAAAATGATTAGATTGGGTTAAAGAAGCTGGGATGTTTGCTTTAAAGAAGAAAGATTTAATGGAAAGAGAATAATTATTTTCAATGACTTAAAAGCCTATTACTTGGAAATAAGATTATACTTATTTTGGTTCCTTAGAATTATCGGCAATTCTAGGAGTTAAGGCTTTTGACCAGCATTGATCTGGACTGATTACGAATGTGTTATAGATTTAAGCAGTAGCTGGTGGTTCTTGTAAGGACTGAATTAAAACCTAACAGCAATGTCACAGAGGACATCCACATTGAGAATAGGATTTCAGATTAGGGGACCCCCCAGCCACCACTGTGAGTGCTAAATATAAAAGCACAGTGTTTAGTTAGCTGTGCTTATCAGTCTCTGAGCCAGTACTTCAGTTCATATGTGTGTATGACTAAGGAGAGGCATTGCCAGCAACCTGGGCGTGATGGAATTCACTAAATGTGAATCAGAAGCCAAAAGGTCAGGTTTCAATGCCCACCAGTGCCTCTTAGTTGTTGTCCACCTTCAGGGAGACTATTTAATCCTTTTCAGCCTGTTGCTCATTTACAAAATGAGGAAAAAGTTCTACCTGAACAGGGTTCTTGGGTACGGATATAATTACATATTGTACAAACATAGCATGTTGTTGTTGTAGTTAATATTTTCTGAGTTATCTCTTATCTCCATACTTCCATATTTTTGAGTAAGTAAAACTTTGAAAGGTTAGAAGACGTGTTAGTTGAAATATTCTTTTTCCCAAAACAGCTGTTATAAAATGTTTAAAAATCTATTTGCAGATTATTAGTGACATGTGGGGTGTCTTAACTAAACAACAGACACATATAAGGTAAATATGCTATTAATAATTTTGTTACTTCTTCCATTTATTAAGTAGATATTTAGAGTGTATTAATTTTATAGTCACATGCTGTACACTCAACATTTGGTAATTAATATTTTTGATTGTTGTCATCCCCCTTCTTTGCTTTTCTCACTTCTTCCCTATCTGTGCAGAGCTCAGCACGTCACTTATTCGTACTCCAGGTCCCATCCAGTACAATCTGACAGTAACCCAACACTAATCTGTGCTTGAAGGACACAGCTTTGTGCTTCAGCTGGGAGGGAAAATAAATTATTCTATTGATGGTTTTAGGGCCAATGGACAGCCTTTTGAGAAAAGGGCAGGGAAGTGTAAAAGTGTACTCATACCTCACTTTTTGGATAAAATAAATTCCAGATGGAGCAAAGATTTAAATATAGAAAAAAATGACACCCCACCCCCCAAAAAAACCAAGAGATTACTTTTATAATTTTAGGGTTAGAGATGCCTTGCTAAGTATGACGTAAAACCTGTAAGCTAGAAGGGAAGATTGACAACGTTGACCAGATAAATTCTTTGGTTTGGTAAAATACTGTAAGCAATGTTCACAGAAAAATACAACTTGGGGAAAATGACAATATATGACAAAGGACTAATGACCATCATACGTAAAGAACTTCTACAAATTAATTTTTAAAATGCTCAAAATCCATTAGAAAAATGAATGAAAGACACAAATAGGCAATTGAGAAAAAAATAAATTCCCATTTTTCCTATCTCACTACACTCATGTCCCACGGATCTCCTTTCTGCTCTTTGACCTTGATGAGTTGTTTCCTGCCTCTGCAGTCTTGCAGTGGTTGTGCCCTAAGCCTGTAACTGTGCCCCCTGCTTCCCACAGCCCAGGTCTGCATGACTAACTCCTTTAATTCTTGCCTCGAAGTCACCTCCTTCAAGAAGCCTTTCCTGACCATCGTCTCTGAATAGACTTCTTATCTCCTTGCTTGTTATTCTTCACCATCACACCCTTTTTTTTCTCTCTCTCAGCATTTATCACCATGTACACTTACATACTGATGTGTTGCCTGTCTCCTGAAGGGGTTGGAAGGGTCATTTCTGTTCAGTTCAACAGTTTATATGCAGTGCCTGGCACATAGGAAAGAATAGTAGTTGAGTGAATAAAGACTTATGCATGACTAATAGATACATAAAAAAGTGCTCAATCTCATAATAAAGTGAAAACCTTTTTACTCATCAAGTTTGTAAAAATTAATAGTACCCAGTGCTTGCCAGGGTGGGAGGAAGTAGGTGGGAGGGCAGTTTGGCAATACAAGCAACACAGTGTGCCTGTCTTTTAGCCTAGCAGTTTCACAGTGTGTAAGTGTCCTCTAGAAATGCTCACAGAAATGCTGAGATAGTGGTACAGAGATGCCCACTGTGGTGGTGTGTATAATGTGCAAAATGGAAACAACCAAAATGCCCACCAGTATAGGATTGGTTTAATTATGACCCAGTTATAATGTGGAATTCTTTATGGAAATATTTCATCATACATCCTTGAAGAAAAAATGATGAAACTATACACACACACACACACATACACACATACATACATACATATGTGTATTTATATGATGATTACAGTTTTATTTAAAATATGAAAATTTTGTATGTTGATGTGTACATAGGGGGAATTTGGGAGGATAAAACCTGTAACTGTTAAGAAGCATGGGATTAGAGGGTAGAGTAAAGGAAGTTTTAATTCTCATTTCATTCTTTTGTGGGATTTTTGGGGAAGTAGAGATTGTTAAATTTGTGTATCTATATATTTTCTTTTATAACACACACAGCCTTGTATATTCTTTCACCTCCAACCAGTGATAAATTATTGCACGCTCTCTTGAGACAATCCTTGTTCTCATTTAGAAACTATTTACTGTAACTGTGCCCTTGTTCTACCCGATGCCTTTGAGGGCCTGGGGAAAAGGAAAAAGCTTCTGGTATATAATACCATAATTCCTCTTCAATTGAGATGAAATTTTTTTGAGAGCTTGGAAAGGGGCTATGGTTACAGCTGTAGTAAGCAGCTCTGAAGGAGAAAAGTGGCATTTTTCACAGAAACAAAGCAGTCTTTTCAAGAACAACTCAACTATAGAAATAATTACGGGAAACCACTGAGCTTCATAGGACTTTCAGTTCAGATAGGATCAGAGCTTTTTCTGATGGCACATTGACAGTTCATTTTGTATGAGTACCAAAGTCATATGCTGATATAAAAAGGGAAGGGGTAGGAGGTACAGTTTAATTATCAAGATGTGAATATTAGTATCTCCTTTATTCAGGGACCTGGGGGTTACGTAGGATAGAGACAGCATGATGAAGTAGAAAATATGTTGCCTCAGGAATCAGTCAACATATAGACCTGACTTGGCCACTTAATGGCTTCTTACTTGCTTTCTTTGGCTGTCAGTTGGGATAATAAATAGTTCTAAGATCAGAGTTAATGGAATTTACTGATCCTGTTAACATCATAGATGCTCAATAAATGATAACTCATCTCTTTTATTTGGCATAAAAGAAGAATAAAGAAGGATCCATTTTACTTCCTTCATTTACCCAATATTTTTACTGCTGATTAATACATCAATATTTTTGAAACCAATTTCTCAAATCAGATTGTATGTGCCTGGATTAGGAGTTAATTGGGTCATTTGTTCATTTATTCAAAAAAAAAAATGAAATCTATGTGCCAGGCATTGTTCTAGGTCTTGGAAATAGATCAGTGCTTCGGATAGAGGAGGTATGTGTTATCCAGTCACACATTTGTGTCCAGACTTCTCCCTTGAACTCCAGGTTTATACATGCGACTCCCTGATTTAATAGTAGTATTTCTTTTTCCATTTCAGAAAACACCAGTTTGATCATGGAGAGGTAAAGACTTAATATTACCAAAATTTATCTTATTTTAACGTTTGTGTATATTTGGACTTTCCTTTAGTTCCATTTTTCTAAGTGTATTGGTAGTTGCCACTGATTCTCTTCAAAATAGGCCTATATATGTTTTCACTACAACATGACCATTCGTTTGTTAGGACAGTTAAGTGGGGAACTCACACAGTCCTTGTCGGCTCTGATCGTCCTCATGGTCATAGCAGTTCATTGCTGGAGCCCATTTAAACGCATGTGCAGAGTTTCTTTTTCATGATCAGAGATCACTTTCCTCTCTGTTCACCTTGCCCTGAGGCTTCAGAGATGTGACTGGTTGCTGTTCCCATCTCCTGGTGATTCAACCTAAGGTTTTTCTTTTTTTTTTTTTTTAATTGAAGTGTAATTGACTTATAATATAATATTAGTTTCAGATGTACAACATAATGATTCAAATTTGCATACATTGTGGTCCACAATAAGGGTAAACATCCATTACCATACATAGTCACTCAAATTTTTTTCTTTTTTTTTCTTGTGATGAGAACTTTTAAGATCTACCTACTCTTAGCAACAGTGTGGTGGCTATAGTTCATAATACTGTATTTCATATTTCTTCCTGGTTTTGATGGCAGTTCTAAGGTGGCGCTCTGGGATCTTAAATAGCAGTTATTTCTGTTTATCACTTTCCTACCTTAATCTGATGGTAGCGCCACGGTAGATTCAGAAATGTGGACTTTATTAACTATAGGCTTGATTCTGAGAAGAACTGTAGAACCATTTGCCTTAGGGACTTTATAATTTTAGCCCTCTAATAAAATGGAGAAGGTTGAAAGTGAATTTTAAGACTAGTTACCTCAGAAAATTCAAATTTCTAAGAAATTACTAAGAAAAAAGTACCCATTTCTGTATGTTCATCAGTTTCACAATATATTTTTAATTTTCACAAATAGGAGTAAAAAGTATCTTCTCTTCCTTTCAGCTGGTTTATCATGCACTGCAACTATTAGCATATACGGTCCTTGGTATTTTAATTATGAGACTGAAACTCTTCTTGACTCCACACATGTGTGTCATGGCTTCCTTGATCTGCTCAAGACAGGTGAGATGGTTGTTACATGGCATTATACCTGCTGTGATAGTTTTTTACCCCCACCTTTGTTACTGAGTGGCCCTAAAATAATATTGAATTACCCCGAGTTCTTAAAATTGTTATAATTAAAGTTCTTCACGGTTTTGTACTAGTATTTCCTAAAGGGTAAGGGCCAAAACAGATCATTTATCTTTTTAACTTCTAAAACTGTTCCTGGCATACAATAAACAATCAGTGCAGGCTGACTTTCTGAATGATAACTACAAATGTGGACAGAAAGCAGAGCTTTATTGTATAAATAAATTTTTTTTGGTTTTGACATTCATATCACAAAGAACTCTTAACAATTGATTTCAAGTTATAGGTACGTTTAAATTATATGTTCCTTTTTGATGTCCAGCTTTAAAATGTTGTTTCATTTATTTGAGTATCCATTTTTATGCACATCCCTGACTTTACTTTTTAAAATTTAGGTCAAGTCATCTTGGTTATGTGCTGGTTGTTTTTCCTGGATATCCGCCTCCTTGCTCTGTATTCACAGGTTTATGCCTCTGCATAGTGCCACCTTTTCAGTTATCAACTAGCCAAGGTGCAGCAGCATTACTTTTCTTAAATTGAGCAGATATTTTCTAAGCATCTACACCATGTTCCAGGGATAATAAGTAGAGTGATAGAAAAATCAAAAAGCAAAAGTACATATATGCCCTCAAAACACTTGATTTCCAGCTCTACAGACCCGTAGAGAAATAATGGTAAGGAGAGAACAACAGAGTGTTATTATTGAGAGTGAGCTATTTGAAGATGGAAAAAAGTAGTCAGCCCCAAGGTTCCCGATCAGAATGTTGGTATTGTACCAGGGAGGCACTGCTTTCCAGAGGCTGACCAGGGAGTGTGGCCACTGTTCCTGATTCCTCCAGGCTGGGACAGGAAAGGAGGATGGTGGGAAGCCTCTTATCTTAAATCCCACCCCACGTGGTGACTAATGGTAGAGAAATAGTGAGCCTTGCCCTGGGCTGGCTTCACAGGTATGGGCCCTCTGTGATCGCACAGGGACCCGCACTCAGGACCGCTCTGGGAGGGGCTTCAAGATGGTGGAATAGAAGACCACGGAGCTCACCCTCTCCCATGAATACACCAAAAATACATCCATGTGGAACATTCTCACAGCATGCCTCCTGAACTTTGACAGAAGATCTTGTACAATTGGAACTACAAGGAAAATCTTCACAAAACTGGGTAAACAATAAGGTCCTACTGTATAGCACAGGAAACTATATCTAATACCTTGTAATAGCCTATAATGAGAAAAGAATATGAAAAGGTGTGTATATACACACACACACACACACACACACAAACTGAACCACTGTGCTGTACACCAGAAACTAACACAATGTAAACCTACTATACTGCAATAAAAAAAAAAAAATTACTACCAAAATCTAAAAAAAACCAGAAAGGACTCTGCACCTAGATTGATGCTAGGCTGTTGCTGTTTTGAACTTCTTCATAATTTTAATCAACCCACATTTGTATTTTGCACTGGACCTGGCAAATTATGTGGGTAGGCCTGGCCTCACCCAAATCTGGAAGTAGCGAGAGCACGTTGAGGGAAGACTTTCTTAAATTGGATCCCACCTGTATAAGGCTAATGGTAGAATTCTTTTGATCCCTCAAGTCATCGTTCCTGGAACTTTTCCTTAGAATAATTAACCCTTTGGGATTCTAGCAGAGACTGCATTCTTCTCTGAGAAGAACTTGGGCTTATTGGATACAGGCTGCTTTGTACTAACAGTTATCAATATATTCTTAATTTGGTTTCAGCTCTTTGGATGGCTCTTTTGCAAAGTACATCCTGGTGCTGTTGTTTTTGCTGTTTTAGCAGCAATGTCAATACAAGGTTCAGCAAATCTACAAACCCAGTGGAATATTGTAGGGGAGTTCAGCAATTTGCCACAAGAAGAACTTATAGAATGGATCAAATATAGTACTAAACCAGGTAAAAAAAAAGTCATATTATTTTAGCTGTGGTTTTCTCCACAATTTTATATACCACTACAAAACCCTAAACCCAAATTACTTCCAATGCTCTTAATCTTTCTAAGCAGTGTTGTTTCTAGATTATCTAGAAACAGATACTGATCTTACATGGTTTGCAAAGAAAATGTCATGCATATTTTATTAGTAATTTATTTATCTATTTTCCATAAACTCTAATTTTTTCAAAATGTATCCAAAGTTTTACATGGTACAATATAAAATGATTTATGTTATGCTTATTTTCCTAATTTTTAATCTTAGTTCTTCGCATTCCTTCTTGAAATGAACTCATGGAATGTGGTATTTTATTCATATATGGGAAGGGAGATTTTGTTGTCATTTGAGTATCAAATGACTAAATATTAAATCGTCTTGGAGAATTCCTTGGTGCTGTAAAACTTTCCTAGTCGGTTTGTTACTTCTTTCCTTAAAGCAGGAAAAGACATTAGAAACAAACAAAAGAAACAGAAATCCTCAATTGTGAGACAGATGGTGAGGCTCGGTCTTCTAAGGAAAATAGTTTACCCAGGCTTGGTTGCTGACCAGCATTGTATCAGCTACCCGACTTCATTCTGGTTCTGCTGCTGAATCTTTAGGTCATGATTCGGGCCCAGCTTTTTCACCTGGGAAGTAATTAAGTTGACCAGAAGGAGACCTCTTGTCACATGCACCAAGTGTCTTCCTAAGACCTTCCTTCTTTCTTTGCAGACGCAGTGTTTGCGGGTGCAATGCCCACAATGGCAAGTGTTAAACTCTCCGCACTTCGGCCCGTTGTGAATCATCCACATTATGAAGATGCAGGTCTGAGGTTAGTACACAGTTCTCACACTGTTGGAAACAAACTTTTTGTACAAGTAGACAGTGAGGGAACCACCAAAATAATGCGAAGCGTTTCAAAAACGTTATGGGGAATTTGGACTTAGAGAGTTAGGGGACGAAGAATGCTGAAATAAGATGGCTGAGGCAGATACAAACTGTCAGGGTTCCATAGGACAATGAAACTATAACCATTGGGGTTATATTCCCTCCTGGGCAGCAAAAAGAAATCACACTGTGTCTATTTTCTGTAGGTTAACAGGGCTCTAAAACACCCGGGTCCTTGTTAGTTCTCATAATCCTTAAGTTCCCCAGAAGATTCTTTAGCCTGTAGTTTTTAAGATTTTCATATGGGGTATTCTTGAATTCTGAGTAGTCAGTTGTAATGGAATCCTATTCAAAGAGGGTTTTAATCCTGATTTTCACCAATATGGCCTACTAAAATATTCTTGTTTTTTGTTTTTTGTTTTTTTACTATTTTTCATAAGTTAGATTATTGTGTTCTCTTTGAAAAGGAAATAGATTTAATTTTCATGCAATTTCTAGGTTGTTCAGCTAGTCATTTCCTAAGTTATTGGTGAATCCTATTAATATATTATTTTGTATAACAGTGGAACATACCTTTTATAAATAAAAAGCTTTTTCATGAAAAAAAAAACAATTTTAGCAAGCTGATTTCCAGAGCAATTGTATAATTTATGGTTATTTTTTAATTAGGGCTAAAACAGCCATTTAATTCTAATTGTTGGTTATCAAAGTTTGAACTGTTGCAGTTTTACAGTCGTTCTGGAATTGTGTTTTTGTGGCTCGTACTCTTATTTATGATAGAGTGATGGAAAAATAAAACAGAAACAAGCAAGCACATAATCACAACTTAAAAAAAAAACAAACAAGCAAACAAACCAAAACACTAAGCTTGGAAATGAAGAGATTCATTAAAGTGAACCTTTTCTCCAGGACTCTTGTGCTACCTCTGCCTTTTTCAACTGACCTCCCCAAAGCCCTGTAGCAGGAACTCCTGTGAAGAGTGTTCTCTTGACCTGGTTCTTCTGCAGAGTCTTCCTTCTAGTCCCATTCAGTGCTTACTTCCAAGTGGGTTGATTGCATTCTTTTAATCTTGAACATTTTCTGCCCAATTATTTTTCTTTAAAGAGCCAGAACGAAAATAGTATATTCAATGTATAGTCGAAAAGCAGCTGAAGAAGTGAAGCGAGAATTGATAAAGTTACAAGTGAATTACTACATTCTGGAGGAGTCTTGGTGTATAAGAAGATCCAAGTGAGTATTCAGTACAGTTAGTATTTTATATTCATCGGACAGTAAAGTTAATTCAGTCTCATCACAAGTGCTTTACTAGTCGTTTGTGTGAGGTGTATATACTAGTTAGCAAAGTTTAAGTGGAAAAAACTTTTTCAATAATTATTTGGAGTTTTTTTCTTTTCTAGTCATTATAAATATCTATTTCTTTTATAATGATTTGCATGTGCACATTACCTTAAAGTTATTGGCATTTACCGAGAAATTCCCAAATTGTTCATATTTGCCTTTGATTTAAAAGAAAAAAAAACTTTTATTTAAAGTTGGGTATATTTTCTTTCAAAAGACGTGCAGAGTCTGAAACCAAATAATGGAGAGTCTCAGTGTCATGAAGTCAGTCGGGCAGCTTTGTCCCAACCACATCTCGGCCCCGTACCATACCTTGTGACCCATGGGACCCCTCCCAGCAGCAACTTGGAGTGAAGCTTCTTTCTTGCTGTTTCACACCTTATTTGAATGGGATTATAATTAATTTTCCTTTTTACCCATATTCTCTTGGGTTTATAGTTTTTATAAGTATCTATTTCCACACAGAAGTTCACTGAGCAGAGTATAGCAACAAGAGTTAGTAAGATCTTAAAAGCAAATGTGAATTCTAAAATTGACTACTTAGAAATGTTGCACCACGGTGACTAGACAGCAGTTGACAGCTTGCTATTAAAATACCAAAGCATTCACTCCATGAGGAGCACAGAAAGGAGTAGTTTTATCAGAAATCAAGGATGTTTCATGGAATACTAGTATGTTAAAAATTCTCACTACTCTATGACTAAGTAGAAGCCTTCAGGAGATTGCTGTGTCTTTGGCTTATCTATACTCATACGTCATATATTTCAATGATACACAGTGGTATTAAGACAAAATGATTAAATGTTGACTCGGGTAAAAATAGTTCTGTGACACAGTATCTATCAGCATTACACACAAAGAAACTCAAACAACTGTTGATTGCTAAGTGATTTTCTGATGAATATGTCCATAGAAAATATCGTTCTTAGAGTCATAATTTGGAAAATGCTTTTAAGTCCTTTTGAACATAAGAATATAGATGAAATTTATGTACTTTAACTTTGTTATATAGATTTAGGACAAAAAGCCATACACATCTCTCAGCGATTTGACATTGTAATAAATGAATGGTGGGCTGACACTTGCAGTCGGAAGGACTCAGTTTCTTGGCAGAGATTTCCACCAGCACTGAGATCTTCTTTATGCCTCAGGGTTCACTCTCCAACTCTCCAGTTCAGTGATGCCAGCCTGAGACACCTGTAGGTTACTGGAACATAAAAATAATGTGTCATGACCTTCTTCCCCAAGCCAGTGATGGACCTTGATTCAGGGTTCTTCATTTTCCCCTGGACCCCCCGCATGGTGTTTTGAATATGCGGAAAGTGCAGAGGTTGCTGTGCTTTGTTCTAAGATGTTGATGGAGCTCCTTGGATTTGCATAACTGTAGGAGTTCATGTTCTGATGGGCAGAGCACAGGTTTTTGTACACAAGAAGGGAACAGAAGACAAGATTAGGAAGCACGGCAATAAATCTTGCACACTAAACAGAGTCAGCAGTGAATTAACTGGCTTGTGGTCATCTCCATTTAGAGCTCGCTGACGGGCACTCAGACTGAGAGTCGGGTGGGGCGGGTGCTGTTTCCCCTCTGGACCTTGACTTGCCCTTGTGGTGTTTGTTCCAGCAGGCGTGGAGGCGAGGGGAGCTGAGGAAGTGGCTTTCTCTCCTCTGGTTTCCCCACTCGGTAACTTAAACAGCACTCTCCATCTACTACAGGATTTAAGTCAGACTGATAATAAGTCTCAGGAACCTTAGACAGGTGCACTTTGCTCATTTCTTAGAACAAAACATAGCAGTGCTTGCTCTTCTGCCAGGGAAGCAAATGGAGGACTCAGATAAAGGGAAGAGGGAAGAAGGACAAATATTTAGTGCTTGCATTTGCAGTAGCAAGAACTGAGTTTCTGGACAGAGCTTTCTACCAGCATTGGGATCTTCTTTACTGCCTTGGTCCTCAGTCTCTGATCCAGTTATGCCAGCCTGAGACAGTGACTGGAAAAGAAAAATATGTCAGAACAGGGGAGCAAACGGGGAACTCAAATAGGAGAAGAAAGGGAAGAGGGACTAATATTTATCTGGAGCTTAAACTGCACGCGGCACGTTGGTGGACTCGGTGTTTGTGTTCTATCACTTACAAAGTAGCTTAATTATGTGCTTGATTATTCCTTAAATATTTAAATATTTGTGTTCAAATACAAGTATGAAAGTATACTCAAATGCAAGTTGTAGAAGAGTTTTTAACTACTTTTTTCTTTTTTTGGATTTTTTTTTAAATTGAAGTATAGTCAGTTTACAATGTTGTGTCAGTTTCTGGTGTACAGCAGAATGCTTCAGTTGTACGGGAACATACATGTATTTGTTTTTGTTAATTAACTGCTTTTTAAATTCCATTTTCTTCTTTCTCATTAATGCTCAT
This sequence comes from Camelus ferus, assembly GCF_009834535.1. Taxonomy (NCBI): domain Eukaryota; kingdom Metazoa; phylum Chordata; class Mammalia; order Artiodactyla; family Camelidae; genus Camelus; species Camelus ferus. Next base: position 37,784,665 of record NC_045702.1, read on the forward strand.
AATAGAGTTGACATAAAATTAAAATACATGAAATCAGAAAAAAAATTATTCAGATTTTCACTAATGCTATTGTAAAGATGTAGCCAGCTGGGCTGGGGAAACTTCGGGAAACTCAGAAAAAGACTAAAGGATGTTATTCAGAGGCAGACAGAGCTCACAAGGGCAGCTCTTTGCCCTCATCTCTTCCTGAAGGCAGCTGAACTCAGGAGCTGGGTTGTTCTTTACTTCCAATCTGTTTCACTCTCTACTCCCACTGGCCTGCACTGTAGTATCAGTTTGGCCTTGGCACATGTGAGAAAATGGCCTTGGCACATATGAGAAAATTAAAAGGTAGAAAACTCAAGCCCAGTCATATTTTCGTATGTCAGTAGAATCTAGTGTCACTGAGGGTGTGCAAAAAAATGTGCACTGAGCACTTCACAGGAACACTCACTGGTAATACCTTTTTGGGAGATAATTTGATAGAGGCAAAGTGAAAATTGTGTAGCCTTTTGACATAACGGTAGTGCTGCTTCTAGAAGTTTAGTTTGCAGAAAGATATTGGCACAGAATGTTTATATCAGCATTGTTTTATAATGGCAAAATGAGAAATAATTAAATATCCATCCATAAAAGAGTGGTTAAATAATACATAGAAGTACAGCATCTATTAAGGAAGATAAAGTAGGGCTTTATGTACTGAGATGGAACAGTGGCCTCTTTTTATTGCTAAGTGAGGAGTCCCAGGTTAACCTCATTTTTATAAAAGCAACCCAGGAGCATCTGTGTATATAAGTATGTCTGTGCCTATATTTTTGTATGCTTGTATGTCTGAATGTGGACGAAAAAGACCTAGCAGAATGTGTGCTGGATTGTTCATAGAAGCCACCTCTGAGAAGTGACATTGGAGATGATGGTGACTTTCACTTACTTACTTTGATAGGTTTATATTCTGACACTTTTTAGATGATTAGTTACCTTTAAATTACAGATGTTGTTGAAAAGGAGAAAGTGTGCACATTCCTGTCATACTGTGGGCTCACGGAGGAAAGCAGGGGAGTGGGACTGCCATTGGGAATAAAAGGGAATTGCTAGACATGATTTTTTCTCTTACAGAGAAAAGTAAAGCAACTATGACAAAACATAAGCTGTTGTCAAATAGCTATAATTTTTCCTTGTATTTTTCTGTTTTTAATATTAATAAAAACATAAAAATTGTGAAATCCCTTTTACTTTTTTTGTTTTTATTGATATTTTGGAAGAGTCCAGGCCAGCTGTCTTGTAAGAATGTCCCACATCTGGATTTGTCTAATTTATTCCATGTGATTAGATTCATTTTGACAAAATTTGGCAAGAATACTACATAGGATTGAGTGCAACAAAATAAATACCTAATTTAAAAAAAAACAAACCAATACTACATAGAAGGTGCTATGTACTTTCCATTATGTCACTTCTGGAGGTACATGTCACTTTGTTGTTATTGATGATGTTAATAAGTTTGATCACTTAAAGTATATCCCCCAACTCTCTCCATTTTAAGGAAATAGATCTCCTTTATAAACAGTAGCCTTTCACCAGGTAGTTCTTGCATCCAGTTTTTATTCTTCCCTAAATCAATTATTACATTGGTGATTATAAAATAGTTAGATGATATGGATTTGAAAGTATGTATCAGTTACTGATTAGTGGGGGTAAGGTTGGATTTGATAAATTAAAAATGCTTACTTTGTGTCTCTCTGTCACATTTTGGTAATTCCTGAAATATTTAAGTTTCATTATTATATTTATCATGGTTATCTGTGATCAGTTATCTTTGATGTTTCTATTGTAATTACTTGGGGCACCACGAACCATACTCATAAGACGATGAACTTGATGGATAAGTGCTGCTCCACAGACCAGCCAATCCCCCATCTCTCTCCCTCTGCTTGGGCCTCCCTATTCCCTGAGACACAACACTATTGAAATTAGGACAGTTAATAACCCTTTGGTGACCTCTGAGTATTCACGTAAGAAAGAGTCACACATCTCTCACTTTAAATCAAAAACTAGAAATGATTAAGCTTAGTGAGGAAGGCATGTCGGAAGCCAAGACAGGCCAAAAGCTAGGCCTCTTGTGCCAAATGATTAACCAAGTTGTGACTGAAAAGGAAAAATTCTTGAAAGAAATTAAACGTGCTACTGCACTGAATACATGAATGATAAGAAAGTGAAACAGCCTTATTGCTGATATGGAGAAAGTTTGATTGGTCTGGATAGAAGATCAGACCAGCCACAGCAGTCCCTTAAGCCAAAGCCTAATCCAGAGCAAGGCCTTAGCTCTCTTCAATTCTGTTAATGCTGAGAGACATGAGGAAGCTACAGAAGAAAAGTCTGAAACTATCCGAGGTTGGTTCATGAGCTTTAAGGAAAGAAGCCGTCTCTGTAACATCAGAGTGCAAGGTGAAGCACAAGTGCTGATGTAGAAGCTGCAGCAAGTTATCCAGAAGATCTAGCTAAGTAAATTAGTAAAGGTGGCTACACTGAACAACAGATTTTCAATGTAGATGTAACAGCCTTCTCCTGGAAGAAGATGCCATCTAGGACTTTCATAGCTGGAGAGGAGAAGTCAATGCCTGGCTTCAAAGTTTTAAAAAACAAACTGACTCTCTAATTAGGATCTAAACCAGCTTGTGACTTGAAGTTGAAGCCAGTGTTTGTTTACCATTCTGAAAATCCCAGGGCCCTTATGAATTAAGCTAAATCGACTCTGCCCATGCTCTATAAATGGAACAACAGAGCCTGAATGACAGCACATCTGTTTACAACATGGTTTACTGAATATTTTAAGCCCACTGTTGACACCTATTGCTCAGGAAAAAAAAAAAAAAAGATTCCTATGACTGCTCATTGACAGTGCACCTGGCCACCCAAGAGCTCTGTTGGAGATGAATGTTGTTTTCATGCCTGTTAATACAATATCCATTCTGCAGGCCGTGGAGCAAGAAGTCATTTCAATTTCCAGGTTTTCTTAAGAAATGTATTTCATAAGGCTATAGCTGCTATAGCTAGTGATTCCTCTGGTGGCTCTGGGCAAAGTCGGTTGAAAACCTTCTTGGAAAGGACACACCATTCTAGATGCCATTTATATTAGGGATTCATGGGGAGAGGTGAAAATCTCAAAGTTGACAAGCACTTGGAAGACACTGATTCCAACCCTCATGGATAACATTGAGGGGTTTAAGACTTCAGTGAGGGAAGTAACTGCAGATGTGATGGAAACAGCAAGAGAACTAGAATTAGAAGTAAAGCCTGAAGATGTGACTGAACTGCTGCAATCTCATGATAAAACAAACAGATGAGGAGTTACTTCTTATGGATAAGCAAAGTAAGTGGTTTCTTGGGATGGAATCTGCTCCTGGTGAAGATGCTGTGAAGATTGTTAAAATGATAACAAAGGATTCAGAATGTTACATAAACTTAGTTGATAAAGCAGTGGTGGGGTTTGAGCTTCAGTTTTTCTACTCTGAGTAAAATGCCATCAAACAGCATTGCATGCTACAGAGAAATTGTTCATGAAAGGAAGAGTCAGTCAGGGTGGCAAACTTCATTGTTGTCTTAGTTTAAGAAATTGCCATAGCCACCCCAACCTTCAGCAGTCTCCACCCTGATTAGTCATTAACCATCAACATTGAGGTAAGGCCCTCCACCAGCAAAACGATTATGACTTATTGAAGGCTCAGATGATGGTTAACATTTTTTAGTAAGAAAGAGTTTTTGAATTAAAGTATGTAATTCTATCACACATTTAATAGACTGCAGTATAAACATAACTTTTATATGTACCTGGAAACTAAAAAAAATTGTGGAACTCACTTTATTGCAATATTTACTTTATTGTGATGGTCTGGAACCAAACCACGGTATCTCGAGGTATACCTGTATAATTTTCTAAGTCAATATATTACTTCTAACTGTGTGCTGGGCATGGTGTTTTGGTTCAGTAGCTCTCTTAATCCCTAATGTCTTGGGTACTTCCCACTGTACAAAAACGGAGACTGAGACAGAGTGAACTATCCAACACCACATTCTTGGTAAGTAGCTGAGGCAGAATTTTACTGAGATCTTGTGCCCCACCACCTGAATTCACGTATTTCATATGTCTTTCGCTTTTTTCATAGTCACCTTTGCTGGGTTCACCTTGTTCTAAAAAGGATTTATGGTAGCTGACATAAATATAAATAACTATGATAGGATTTTTTTTAAAACACTAAGTTAATTTAAGTAGAAGAAATGAAGTGAGGGCAGGAACATAAAAGGTGTGCTGTGCTTTATCTGCCATTATAAAATGTACATTGATTTTTAACCTGCACGTTAATTTGTCTAGGCCGGGTTGCAGTATGCCCGAAATCTGGGATGTGGAAGACCCTGCTAATGCTGGGAAACCTCCCTTGTGTAACCTCTTGGTAAAGGAGTCCAAGCCTCACTTCACCACTGTCTTCCAGAATAGCGTTTACAAAGTCTTAGAAGTCATAGAGGAATGACCACCGCCTGCAGAGAAGTCCACCAGTAATGGTTTTCATGTTTTGCTAATAACTCATGCCTTGTTTTTAATTCAAATCCCCAAAACTTTTATAGGTAACTGTTTTCAAATAGAAAACGTCTTATTGGGTCAATTTGAATGTGATTCTGATTGTAAAAATACTTAAACCTTTATCAATTGGTTACTATTTCAATGCACCCCTTAAAATTTGCTATGCAAATGAGTATATGCTTGTACTTGACTTAAATATTTGTGCTAAAGTGAGCGAAGCTACTTGTATGAAAAAATATGATGGTTCATGACAAGGGTGATAGGAGAATATAGTCACTTCTGAACTGTGTGGGGCTGATTTTATAGTTCCTGGACTACTGACGCCCCTTGCTTCTTTTTCTGCCTTTTGCTCTTATCTTTTGAACATTTCAGTGCTTATTCTAAATTCCGCAGTCATGTCAGCCCCTGTCGTCAACTCCAGTAGGAGTAGATGGCGCAGACATGAGTGCTTGCTATTTGGAAATATGTTTATTTCACTTCTTCGCTATCCTTTATTCTCTGTTACTCTTGTTAATGAAGCATTTACTGCCTGTTATTAATCCAGGCTCTTGGACCTACTTGTTAGGACCAAATTCCTGTAACTACCAACCATGTGGCATTAGTGTGTATGTCTGTTTATCTGTCTCTCTTTCTCAACATTCTTTGTCAAATAAGTGCTATTTACTCATTTAGTTGCCTACCAAGTACTTATTACTGGTTTAAAAAATTTAATGGCAATTGTGTATTTTTCTCATTTTTAGTATTATTAAAATGTTTATATTTTAATACCTTTAAGCCACTTAAAATTTTTTCATGTATAGTTGTAGTTTTAAGAAAAGCTATTTTGAACAATCCCAATTATAATGCATCTAGAAACTAATGTATATTTGAGTAGACATAATTTACAGTGGAAGAGTAGACTGTAGTATGTGGTAATTTTTCTTTTACTATTGAGATATAATAAAATTTGACTAATTTTTCTGTCAAACAAGTAAATGAATAATGATAAGTGAATGGAGTTTTTATATTTTAGTTTTAAAATTGCCTGTCTTTAATAAGACAAAGCCTTAAGCCTTATGTTATAATTTTGGTTCCCAAAACCGTATCAATATGAGGAATGAATATATTCAGCCTTCCTCTTTACTTTTTTTCTTCCTTATTTATTTTTATTTTGAAATGGTTCCAAACCTGCTTTGAATTCCTGTATGAATTTTTGTTTCTTAGAAGTTAATTTCTGTGAAATGAGATTCTTCAAAACAGTGAATCCTCATAGTTCTGAGAAATGGTTTTAAGATTTAAAGTTCTAAGCGAACCGTGCCTCTGGCTGACTACACGTTTAATTACACAGTGTTCTCTTTATTAACCACAGGCAGATTAACCTCATTGTGGATTGTCCTTGAGACCTGAGTCCTCAGGGATGGTTTCCGGTGCCCAGTCCGGGGAGCCGCTGAAGAGCTGTTCTTTTTCTGCCTTCTCACCAGAGCCCAAGGACAAGCCTGGTCTGGGGGAAGCGCTAGCTTGCTTAGAGCAGACAGCTGCCAAGACAGGAGTATGCAGCCCCCCGTCGCCCAGAGCCCACCTTTCCCAGGGAGCATCCTTCCGTCCTCACGATTGCCCGCCCTCTTTCTCGCTTCCTGGGTGACTTTTATTCCTTGGTCTTTTGCCAGTTTCAGAAAACAGGGAAGCAATTAGGGAGTTGTGGATTAAGAGTAGAATTTGCGCAATGATGCAGCAATGCAGAAAATGGGAAGTGGGCACTGGAGGCCAAGGAGGACAAAAGTTACCATCAGCAGGAAGAGGGGAAGTGTGTGCTCTGCTTTATTTGCCGTTGTTTCTCACCTAAACATGTTTTGTACCTCTTTCAGTTACAATTTTTTTTAATTTAAAGTTATTCTTTTTTTTTTATCACGTTTCAGTAACTCCCCTTCTAGTAAATTCACATGTAATGATTGGAAATTCTATAAAGGAAAAACATTAAAATACTGTTACAACTGTTTCATATGCTGGTAAAAGATAAAAGTAGTCAAATTAATTTTTTTCCAGAAGACTCCTTTTGTAACATTATTTATTAATGTGACTCCACCAGCAAGCTATGATTCTATTTTAGGCCAGTCAGTTTGGAACAGAGGCCTTGGGCTACACTGCACACTCAGCCTTGGTCACATCTGGTAGCAGCCGGTGCTGTAGATTATAAATATCTTTTATGGCAACATAGAGTAGTAGTAGGTTCGATACACATGACAAAACAGTATTAAAGCTCAGTATTTTATGCATTTTTAGCATTTACAAATATTTTTGCTTTAGTATGAGGAAGGTAAGGATGGGCAAGGAGGTGATAAAAATAGCTATTGCTATGACATAAAAAAACAAAGTTGGGGCAGTATTTCTACAAAAAGATAAGCCTCAAAGAATGCTTAGCAGGAAAAGTGTGTTAAACTAGGACAATGACATGAAGGAGAAAATGAAAGGATGTATCAGGAATAAAGTGATACTGCCTAGGGGTGTTGTATTTTTATGAATTTATGCCAGTTGTTTACATGTACTATGTATGTTAAATTAAAAAAATTACGAAAAATATGGAAAGTGTTTCTTTAATTGTTATTTTCATTTCCTCGTTGACTGTGGACATGTTCAGCCTCAGCTCACTCTGTAGTTAGATCACCACGAACTGGTCTGTGGCAGATTGCAGTACAGAATCACGGGGAGAGGTTGAAGGTCCGTGAAACTCCTTAGTCCTCCTCCTCAGTGGGAATAAAGGTACTGAGGTTCCCCATACTCTTCCTATACATGTGACATTACACACTTACAGTACTTTATCACTTAAATCAAGGGACACAGTCATTCTTTAAAGCCGTATCTTGAGGTTAATTCCAGAACTGCTGGAAGCTTTTCCTCATACATTAAAACACAGTTTGGTCTCTTGGTATTTCCTAAATTACAGCTCCATGTATTTGCTTCATACAAGCATCAGCTTAATTTTTTATCTGGTTTGAGGAAAAACAATCTAGCTTACTCCATGCCTGCATAATTAATTTTTTTTTACACAGTGATACCTTCATTCTCTGATATCTTTGAGAACAGTGATTCTCAAATTTAGTGTGCATCCGAGTCACCTGGAAGGCTTCCTAAAACACAGATTGCTGCACCCCACCACAGAGGTTTCTGACTCAGTTGGCCTAAGGTGGTGCTATGATCTGAATGGTTGTGTCCCCCCAAGATATGTTGAAATCTTAACCCTCCCCTCCCCCAGGCAATGGCATTAGGAGGTAGGACATCTGTGAGGTGATTAGGTCATGAGGCTGGAGCACTCACAAATGGGATTCGTGCCCTTCTAAAAGAGGCCCAAGAAAGCTCCCTTGCCTCTTCCACTGTATGAGATTACAGCTTCAAGTTTCCACCTATGAACTCGGAAGTGAGCTCCCACCAGGTTCTGAATCATTTGTCACCTTGATTGTTGACTTCCAGCCTTCAGAACTATAAGAAATAAATTTCTGTTTTTTGTAAGATACCCAGTTTGTGGTATTTTATTATAAAAGCCCAAAAGTAGTAAGACAGATAGGGTCCCAGAAGTTGCATTCTAACCAGTTCTCAGATAATGCTGATGCTGTTCTTGCAGGGACTGCTTGAGAACCACTGCTCTAAGGATGGGAAGAAAATCTCTGGAAGACTGGCCTTTAGGGGGCGCTCCATTCCTGACAAACTGATCCCACCAGGACAGGCTGGAGGGTCCCTATACTAGGAACTGAATTTTACGAAGTCCTTTCTTTTGTCTCTTAGGGGGCATGCTTCAATGGAACTTGCAAGGAGTGAAGAATAGATAAGGTAATATTAATCATATACTAATATAGCTTATTTGCATTGTATTTGCTGAATAGGCGAGTTATGGATCATGTTAAATATTTTGAACCTGTAAACTAGACAGCTTGGACCTATTTGTTTTCAGTTCAGAGATGGGAAGAATGAAATCCTTTGACATCAAACTTTTGTAAAATTACTTTGTCTAGAAGAAAATAGAGTCAGTGATGTGTGTGGATTATAAAACTTCATTTTCCACTTTATTACTTTTGTTTGGCCCCAGAAATCCTGTCTTAAGACCAGTTAAGGATCATCTCTGGTTCACGGATCACCTATTTTCCTCTTCTGCCTTCCCTTTCTCCTTCCCAACTAGAAGTTTCTAATTTAAATCAGTAAAATTGTTCCTTGTGCAGAAAAAGAAGAGCTGCTTTTGAACTTTATTACATTCTTGAACTGATCTTTCTTTCACAATGTTGTAACAGTACAAATACATTTTTACATTCAAAGTTAAAAAGGACATTACGTTACAGAAAGGTCTTGAAAACTCTTTCCTATTACCTTTCCTCCCATGAGAGAGATTTTAAAATTCTGAATGAGTGTAAGGGTTGAAGACTTTTTCTCTTAAGATTCTGAGTCATTGTAGTGTAATTAAAAGATTTGGTTTTGTTTGTTTTGCAAAGAGATTAAGATAGTATTGATATTGGGTCTGCTTTCAAAGCAATTTTTTTGTATTCAGTTATCTAACCCCAGATTCTAATTACTTTAAATAAGCGATGTATTGTCAAAATGATTTTCAAATGAACTGTAGTGCTACCAAGTTTATTCTGTTTACATAGACATGTCCTTTTTAATTCACCATGATATAATTTCATTGATTTTTAAGTACCTGGGCTCTTTTTGCCCTGCATGCAAATATAATATCTTGAAAGAAAGTTGATTGTAGCAAAAATTAAGCTCATTGAGTTATGTTGATTGCTCTTAAAGCTTTAGTACTTACCCATTTCTAAAAAAAAAAAAAAAGAAAGAAAAGGAAAAGAAAATAAGAAATGACTGTTTCTAAGAAGATTTGGCATCAGGCCATGAAAACTAAATTTTTTTAAAAAAGGACCTGAAGGCCAGCTCTTCAGCTCAGCTTTTTGGAGACAACTCACATCTCTGGCTCTGTCCTCTGGCTGATGATGTCCCTGCTCTCAGGCCAGGCCCCATCAGGTCTTCACTCTTGGTATCTGCTTATTGACCAGAGTCCAGATTCAGAGGCCTCCCTCTTGCCCTACAACATACTCTTTCTAGTAAGTGCAATTCGGTAATCTTTCCAGCTCTTTAAATCTGTGATGAGTTTGGCTTTTTCTAACAAAGACCCCTTATGGTGGTCATCTTCAAACTTGTCTTATGCTGGAAATTATTTGGGGAGCTTCAAAAATACTGGAGCCCTTCCCCCACCCCCTAGAGATTGTGATTTAATCAGTCTGGGGTGTGGCCTAAGACTTAGAACTTTAAAAAATGCCCAGGTGACATTTTAGAGCCAGGCCTCCCTGCCTCATGTCTGGATATCCACCCTTCCCACGTCTCTGCCCCATCGGATTAGAAATGGTAAACAAGTTTCCCTCATATACACTTTTATTAATAATGATTGGCTGTTTCTGCCTTATTAATCATAGAACCTAATGTTGAGTAGACTCTCTAAGGAAAGAACCCTGTGTTCAGTTAGAGATAGCCGCCATGCCACAGTGGGCATTGTGGGCGGGAGAATGGCAGCATAGGTACCACATATTTGTAAATCCTGACTGGATTGTCAATGAGAAATAGGAACATAGTAGCCAAAAAAAAAAAAAAGGATTTAAAAAATTACTTTAGAAATCACTTTGACAATTTAATATTAGCATGGAGAATCATGTTTCTTCTCTTTGCTGATGTTTAATTTTTGTTTTTCCTGGAATATGCTTTCCTGATCAGTTTTCATTTCAAGAAGGAACTCAACTCAAATGTCACCTCCTCTGTGAAGCCTTCCCTGACTGCCTACCTCCTGGCTGAGTGAACTGACCCCACTGTCCACACGCCTATAACCCCTAAATTCCACACATTTAACATGACTTTTTCTACTGCATTGTGTCCTTTCAGACTGGACGTATATATTACTCCATTTCTAATCTACAGTGCCTCCTAGCACAGTGCCTAGCAAGTGGTAATGCTTAATGATTTTTTAAAATAAACCATACTTTATTCAAGCATGCAGTAAATTATAGATGACACTAAAATTTATTTTTTAAACTAAAAGAAATGAAAGATTATGTATTCCAGTTGTGGAGAGTAAATAATAAGGAAATGCAGGATCTCTTCAGATGAGATTAATATCATATATAGAAGGAAAACGTCCTTGGTAAATAGCTAAACAAAAATCAACCTCATAACATATCTTAGCTAGCTACCTTGATACATGAATGGCTGGGACCAGCTAACTATTGGGGAGCAATATGGCAATGACAAGACATACGTCTCCAGAGGAAGGATTCTCATTGGCCTGGATTTGGTTGTGTGGCCCAGGATACTATGATGGCCAGTGCCAGGACTGGCACATTCACTGCTGACCAGGAAGCAAGGAACTCTTGATTAGGAATTTGATTCAAGTCTGGGAGGAGGGAATTCCCAAAGGATGGGGAGAGACTCTTATTGTCGCTAGATGAGGATGTTAGACAAAAGAGATGACAGTAGTCATGCAATTAATATTGTCATAATTGAGGTGACTAGAATGGAATCCTGGGTCCTTTTTTTTTTACAAACTTTGTAAGATAAGACATCTTTCTTAATTTGAGAATCAATCTTCTTGTCTTTAAAAAGAATATGCCTCCTAGGGAAGTAATTAAAAACAGGAGCAACAGACAAACTACAAACACAGCAGGAAATTTTAACATACCTGTCTTAGAAACTGATGTAATAAACAGGTAAAAAAGTCAGTCAGGATATACATGATTTGAGTAATAAGAAAAGTAACCCTGATTTAATGGTCATACATAGAACAACTGCACTGAACAAATGGAAAATACACCTTCTCTTCTAGTGTGTGGGACATTTCCAAGAACTGACAGTGCACGAACTCCAGGAAGGCATGAATTTTTGGTCTGTTTTCAGTACCTGGCATATATGGGTGCTCAGTATTTGATGAATGAAAAAATTGATCCCACATGGGGCCAAATAGCGATGCGCAAAAAAATTAATGCTTAAACCCTTAATGTCAGAAATCAATACAAAATTTTAAAAACCAGTTTTAAATAATTCATGAATCAAAGAAGAATCTAAGATAAAAATGTGAAGAGAAATAGGAAAATGATATACTATAAACTACTTGTGGGGTATAATTAAAGTGAATCAAGAAATACACTTTTTTTCCTACTTAATCTAAAATGCACATATTAAACTAAAAATGAATTCACATGTCTGTGTTAGGAATATAGACAAAGAACAGCAGAATACCCCTCCCCCTACTGATGAAATAGAAAACAAAAAAATCCACAAAGCCAAAGTTAGTTACTTGAAATAATTCATAATCAAGAGAAAGTAAGGCATAAAAAATAAGGAATGGCAAATTACTGAAGCTGCAGAGAGTAATCAGAGGAAGATGTTATAAACAACTTTGCCAATAAATTTGAACACTTAGATAAATGGTTAAATTCCTAGAAAAATACAACTGACCGAAGAAGAAAGAGAGATTAGGAACAGCCTTATCCCCAGCAAAGGAATTGAATTAATAATTTAAAAATCTCCCCTCAAAGAAAACAACAAATCCAGAGAGCTTGACAAACCTCTTCTACTAAACATTCAAGTATTGATTATTTCAATCTTGTACAAACACCCAGAGAAAAGGAAATAAGAGAACTCCAGTTTTTAGGTGACTGTAACATTGAATACAAAGAGCAGAGTGGAGTTAATACAGTAAAGGAAGATTCCACGTCTATTACATTCACGAACAAAGATTCAAACAAGAACCTAGGAATAAACTGAGCATAAAATGTAAAAACAGTTCATCTTAAATTGACCTATATTTTCATCAACATACCATTAGGGCGTTTTATAGAGCTTGACAAGCTGAAAGTAAAATTTTTATGGGTGAATAATCAAGACATATCTGAAGGACATGAGGTAGGGGCATTTTTTTCCTACCATCTAGAAAGATTTATCACAATGGCTATAGAAGTATTGGCAAAGGGATATGGAAACTGACTAATATAACAGGTAGCTCAAAACAAACACGTGCATGTATTTAATAAATGAAGCTGGCAATTGGTTATCTAGATGGAAAGCAAATACTTAAGTTGTTTCCCTACCTCACGTCATACATAAACATAAAATTCCAGATAGATAAAAGACCTAAGTATGAGACACACTGTAAAACCTAGAGGACAGTATAGGACAGTATCTTTATGTCCTCAAGGAGGATTTCTTCAGATTACTTTGTAAAACCCCAAAACGTTAACTATAAAGGAAAGGATCAATCGATTCACTATGTTATGGTTAATAACTTCTGTTCGCTAAAAAACATAAAGAGAGTGAAATAAGCCATGATGTGCTGAAGATATTTGCAACTTGTATACCTGACAAGAGATTAGTATCCAGAATAAAGAACTAATTAGAAAAAATGACCAAAGACATGACATTTCACAGAAAAAGAAATGTAAGTGGCCCATAATTTTTAAAAAAAAGTCCACCCTATTCATAATCAGGAAAGTGCAAAATGAAACCGCAATGACAGCTTTTATAATTCACAACATTAGCTAAAATTTTGAAGTACTGGGAAAAGGTGGGGAGGATGGCATGAACTCTTCACCCCCTGTGGAACTTAACTATTTTGGAAATAAGTGACATTACCTGATAAATTTGAGATGATGCATGCTGTGACCCAGCTTCTCCATGCCTTAGATTTATACCCCAGAAAAATCCCTACACATGTGCATCAGGGGATATGTCTAAGACGTTCACTGTCAAGTGTTCATAATAGCAGAAAACTGGGAAATCACTTGCATGTGTCTCTGGAGTATGTAACAGACCGGATAAGGACACTGAGGTATAGTCAGACAGCAGGCTCCTCTTGAGTATGTCAAACAGTAAAACAGCTGGAGACAATGACATGGATGACTCTCAGGGAAATATTGTTAAGCCAAAACAAAAATCTAATTTGCAGAAGAATACATGTGATGTGAGTTCATTTATAGACAGCTCAGTAACATGTAAAGTTAAACAACATATTTTTAAGAGATTAAAACATGGCAAAATATGAAGACAAGCAAGTGAATGGTATCAGATTAGATTAGTGGCCATCTCTCAGAGATTGGGAGGCACACCGGGGTCTTCAAAATTGAAGGTTATGTTCTTCTTTGAAATTGGATAAACAGGTATGTGGATGTGATTTTACTGTAATTATTTATACTTTATGCATATTTTATAATTATTCTTCACCAAATAATTCAATGTTGAAAAAACAATCTCAGATGCTGATACACATGAAAAGAACAATCCACAGTAGTTGTGGCGGGTGGCTGAGAGGAAATCCTCAATTTCTCCTGCAATCACAATTTGTAAATAGTATTTCCCTTGGTGCCTGGCACACGATGGCTCTCAGTTCAATGTGAAGGGACCAGAGGGAGGAAGGAAACAAATGTCTCATTTAAAAGGCCAGCAGTGACCAGTTACGATGATAGAACCACCAACTATTAGAAGAAAGTGTTGGTTGACAAAGTTGAAGTCAACATCTTTTTATAAATGGAGAAGCTGTGGCTCTGAGAGAGGGACTGACTTGCCCAAGCTCACGCTAGCGCTCAGTAGGAAAGCGGAACTTAGAGAGATGCTCCCTGGATCCTAGCCCAAGGCTGCTGGTTCTTGGTGTGGTGGGAAGAACACGGACCTGGGAACACAGTGAGCGGGTTGGAATCCAGACTGACACAAGTCAGTTACATCTGGAAAGCCCAATTTCCCTGCTGGGTAAAATGGGGATAAGAAACAATCCAGTGCCACTCTGGTAAATAAAAATAATGATTATGCATATGTATGGAGACAGGATATATGTACCTTCCTAGACCTTCCTGTCAATTTTGTAAGCCTAAAATTGATTCAAAAAAAGTCTTAAAAACAAGAAAACTCAGGGTAGACAGTTTTGGCAAAAGTTTGGTTTCAGTTATATACATATGTATGTGTGTAGTTGTTAGATCGTGATATAAAATGTGTTTTTTAGGTCAGAAAAGTTTGCAAGCCACTGTAGTTAAGTTACACTGGCAAATAAAAGCAAAAGTTAATCCCACCCACCCACCCCATCCCCCCCCAAAAAAGAAAAGAAACAATGCCAGTCTCACATGGCTATTGTGAAGATTGCATGAGGTACTTACTGTATGTACAAGTTCAGTAGTCAGAGTGTAATAAATGCCAGTTCCTCCTTTACCTCCTACCGTGATAGGTGATAGCAGCGGTCGGTCGAGGAGGCTGAGATGCTGTGGCATCATCAGCCCCGGGCTGGAAGGCAACAGGCTGGAAAGAGTGAAAGACACACAGAGCTTCTGTTATCACCAAAGGATCCCTATGTGAACAAAGATTTCTGCCAAGAATCAATTTCCTGAAGCCGGGAGGCCTTATCCCTCATAGTCTGTGTGCAAAGCATTCTTTTTTATTTTTTATTTTAATAAAAGACTGACTCCTTTATTGATTTCTCCTTTCACCTGG
This sequence comes from Camelus ferus, assembly GCF_009834535.1. Lineage (NCBI taxonomy): Eukaryota > Metazoa > Chordata > Mammalia > Artiodactyla > Camelidae > Camelus > Camelus ferus. The sequence goes on from NC_045702.1 coordinate 37,799,696, forward strand.
CCTCCCATTGCTTGCTATTTCACCCTGACTTTGGAATCTTACCATGAGTGGAAAAGAATTGGCAAGACATTCCCTGCCCGTAGGCACTGTGTGAAGCCAACTCACCACAAGCACTGGGACCTTTGACCTTGGCTGGGAGAAGTGTGCGGAGGTGGGGCGGTGCCCCCACAGGGTCACTGGGAGGTTGGCTGAGGGTCCTCAATAAATGCTTAATTGGGGCAGATCTGGGTCACATTCCAGCTATGTGATCTCATGCCAATTAATCAACTTTTGAGCTTTGTAGAATATTCTCCACGACAGAAATTGTAGGATTTAATTTCATTTTTTGTTGCAATTTAACACATACATTGAATACCTGCTGCATGCCAGGCACTGGGGAAGCATTGTAGAATAAGTAAGTCACACACTCTGCCAGCAAGGAGAGCCAGAATTAAGGTCAGGGGTGTGCCAGTTTTATCCCAAGTTGACTGGGTAGGAGCACACCCGCTGTTGTGGATCGGACTGGGACAGGCAGCCTGGTTTTGCCATTCTCTGGAAAAGGTTAAGGAATCTTAAGATGACACATTCACTCTCCGGTAACACCTCCTCTGGTCAACAGCCCCCAAATCCCAGCCACTAGCGTGAGCCCCTTCTGGTTAAATCCTGAATTCGCCTTCATTTTGCAGAGCAATTTATCTCCTCTTTGCCTAACTTTATTTTCTTTTTTATTTTGGTAAGAACACTTAACATGAGGTCTGCCTTCCTAACAAATTTTAAGAGTGTAATACTGTAGGTGCAATGTTGTACAGCAGACCTCTAGAACTTTTTCATCTTGCTTAACAAACTCTATACCTATTGGTTAGTAATTCCCTATCTCCCCCTCCCACAAGCCCATGGCAACCACCATTCTCTTTTTTGCTTCTATGAGTTTGACTATTTTAGATACCTTAAATAAGTGGAATTGTGCAGTATTTGGCCTGTGGCTGGCTTCTTTCATGTAGCATAATGTCTCCAAGATTCACCCGTGTTGTCACATATCGCAGGATGTCCTTCTTTTTAAAAAGGCTGAATAATATTCCAATGTATGTATATACCACATTTACTAAATACATTCACTTGTTGATAGACATTTAGGTTGTTTCTGCATCTTGGCTACTGTGAATGCAGTGAACATGGCAGTGCTGATATCTCTCTGAGATCCTGATTTCAATTCTTTTCTCTAACCTTCTTTTGTAGGTTAGCTATTCCCAGGGGGGCTTCACATTCATAATCAACCATTTCTGTTAGGTTATTTTTTCCAACAAGAAGATCAGGAACCTCTTTGAAATGAATTCTCTATCAAGATTTAATAGTAGACACCGTTAAAAAAAAAAGTCTCCTCCCCTTAATCGTAGGGCCCAGCAGAGGTGAGCACATCAGGGTGGATTTGATCACGACCGTTTTTAATACTGAAAACCTCAGAGATTTTCTTTCTGTGCTTCTCCTCCCAGGTGTCTCCACATCCCCTCCAGAATAATTTCTGGCTGTTCCTCTTTGCTTTTCTTTGAGATCAGGAATAATTCATCCAAACATAAGGAGAGGAAAAAAGCTTTAGGGAGGAAGGGAGGAGAAAATCAATCTCCTGTCAAAATAGTCTGGCTCCACATCTGCCCCTTTCACTCAGCCTTTGCTTAAAGTGGGCCGGGCTGGTTGGGATGGGCTGGGGCTCTGCTCAGCACAGCATCTGTCACTCCCGGCAGAGCCAGGGCTGCCTTCTGAGCTGAACAGGAAAATGACTAAGTGATGACAGAGAAATGGCTGCCAGTTCCAAGGAGAACTGCCACCTGTGAGAATGCACAGCATTGTCTTTTCACAGGGTGTTTGCACAGTGAGCTTGTGCTCCCTGCAGAGGCTTACGATCTGAAGATCTGATTCCTGCACAGACGCGCAGGCATCCACTGACTCCTAGAGTTGTAGAGCTTTATGCTGGGAAAAAAGCCTTGGGAGTGAAAGGCAAGCTTTGTAGGCTGTGAAACTGGTTTTGAAAGTGTTACAAATCAAACTTGGGTCCACTCACGCTCGCTCGGTAAAGCCAATCTACCGATACTGGGTTGTGGTCAAGGAAAGTGCAGCATTTATTGTAAGATGCCAGATAAGGAGTCCAGGACAGCTGATGCTCAAAAAGCCAGAGCTCCTAGATGGGTTTCAGAGAGGCATTTTTAAAGGCCAGAGGGAGGGGAGTTGCAGGGTGTATGATCAGCTCATGCACAATTCTCAGATTAGTTGATGGTGAGGTGAGAGGGCAGTGTCAAGCTCCAGTAGGTCTGGCGGCTCTGTGCTTCGTGGTCATCAAGTAGTAACTTCTTCCATTTGGTGGAGGTTTTAGCATCAGTAAAACAACTCAGGAAATGGGCATCAGATACTGTTTTCTGGGTACTTCATTTTTCTTTTTTTTTAAATTAAAAAAAATTTTTTTTTTTTAATGTGTGTAGGTACTTCAGAGAGGAGCTAAAGCAGAGGGCATGGGGACAGGGGGACAGGGTCTGTCCTCCACAGGGTCTTGCTTGCTTACAGAGGATAGGAAATTCCTAAGGAAGGTTTTAAGAATTCCAAGGTTTGGGGGTGAATGCTGAGGAAAGAACACTGGGCTTATTCTGGAAGACTTAAGCATCAGTCTCCACTTTGACACTAATGTTCTGTGTATTCTTGGGCAAATTGCTTCTCTGAACTTTTTTACTGTAAAATGAGGATGTTGAGTGGAAAAAATTTTTTTTCAAATTGTATTTCTAGACTCCTATAGTCAGTAAGCTGGGGAGGCCTGGGCCCACCTGGTTACCTCTGCTGATGTCTAGTGGTTTTGTTTCTGTCTTTTTGTCTAAGGCAGGATACAAGGGCCTCAAGCCCTATCCCTTCCCACATTGATACAGGGTTTTAATGTTGCGTATCATGGGTTTTTTTAATTTGTTTGTTAATTTTGTTCTGAAATTAAAGTATGCAAAATGAAGAAGATGCAGTTTTATACAAAAAAAAAAAAATGGAAATCCTGGGATAAAAGAATCCTTTAGTAATGACCTTCTCAGAGCCTTTAATATGCTAATATGCACCATGACTTTCCAGGACAAGGATAATGTGCAAGTTTTCATAAGCAACCAAAAGCCCTTTAGTGGAGCGGGTGGCAGTCAAGCCACTTATGGCTTTGTTGATACCTAATGAAATTGGTCCTGGGCATTCAGTTACGCAGCTGGAGAAGGTGGGGAGAAGCTAGAGGGGTATGGAAGGTAAAGTATGAAGAGCATCACAAGTCCTGAAGAAAGTGAGTCCCATGAGAATAAAAATCAATAGAAATGAGGATGTGAATTTAGGAGAGTTCTGTGTTCAGGGTCAGTTTCTATTAGTTGATTAATCTTTGCATTATGGGTCATGTTTTCTTGCTTCTTTGCATATCTGATAATCCTTGATTAGATGCAAACATTGTGAATTTTATCCTGTTTGGTGCTGATTATTTTTATGTTCCTATAAATATCCTTGAACTTTGTTCTGGGATGCAAATAAGTTACTTTGAAACAGATCTTACAGGTCTTGCTTTTATGACTTTTTAGGTGGGTTCAGAGCTGTTATCAGTCTAGGACTGTTTATTCTCTACTACATGATTTTCTTGGATGCTCTACCCAATGTGCAAGAATTGTATGTTTTTCTCTTTGGCTGGTAGGAACAGGCACTGTTCACAGTCCTGCCTGAGCACTGGGCACTGTTCTCTAATCTGCCCCCAGCACTGGGTAGTTTGCTTAAATGCATATGCTGATCAGTGCTGTGCTGAATACCTGAGAAGGAACCTCTACAGATTGCTGTCTGGGCAGCTCTCCCCTTTGCGGTACTTGTCCTGCAAGCTCTAGCCCTCTTCATCTTTCCAGACTCTCAATTCAGGGAGTCCTTCGGGCTCTATCTGGCTTCCCCCTTCACAGGCTGCAGACTGTAAACTCTCTCAAGGCTGTACTCTGAGGCAATTATAGGGCTCACCTCATTAGTTAGCTGTCTCCAGGATCACTGCCCTTCATTGCCTAATACCCAGTGACTTGAAAATCTTTGTTTCATGTATTTTGTCTTTTTTTTTTTTTTCAGGGGCTGGTTTTGGTGGTGGTGGTTATTTTAGTAGGAGAGTAAATCCAGTTCCTGTAACTCTATCTCAGGTTGAAGCAAAAGTCTTTAATTTAAAATTATAGCAGAAAACTTAAGTTGAACATAAGCAATTGTTTTCTTCTATCACTACTGGAGACACAACAATCATAGAGATAGGAGACCCAGGGATATTTTGGAGTCCTCATGCTTGGAGGCCTTAATAAAGAGGACAGAACGTGAGGGTGGTCTGACTGTGACTTCTGTCACTCCATTGATCGCTAGGGTTGATTTGGCTGATTTGGCCCTCCACGTGCCTCCCTCCCAAAGCTGCATGCTTGTTCGAAGAGGACAACCTTCATTTATAGAGGAGAACCAGCCTTTAGTCAAGGCTATACGAGCAGCTGCAGGCCCCTGCTAGAACCTCCAGTCAAGACCTCAGTGTCCATTTGCAGGGGAACTGAGGGTAATCAAGCTTCCAAGACTGCAGACACATCCAAATGAGGTGCTGCATGAGGCAGTCTCCCTTTCTTTAAAAATAAATAAATAGGAACAAATGGCATTAGTAATGGATTGTTATTTATTAAGACTTCTCTCTGATGTATGTGACAGAAAATAAATTCAAACCTTCAGCAAAAAGGGTAATTTATTGGCTTAATACTTTTCTGGGAAGTCCAAGGAGTTGGGCCAGGCACATCTGTCATTCAAGATATGAATGGCCATTCCAGACCCACATCTTCCTTCGCTTGAGGACCAACACAGAGAATAATCCTCTCCCCAGCAAAAGTAATCTGAACGGCCATTTGAGTCATGTGAACACTGCCAGGCTAATTACTGTTTCTAGGGAAATGATTTAAATTACTCTGGTTGTTTAGTTTAGATCTTATTTTTCAGCCTCTCTACACTCGCCCCATCCTACCCATCTCCATGACTGACAATTTTACTAGAATTACATGCAGTAGGGGAGGGACACTGGGTTGTCAAAAATTGACCTGTGAAACATGAGCGAGCTATCTGAGATGATCTTACAAAATTTCCACCTGCTCTAAAAATTCATCATTCTAAGGACCAAAATGGTATAGAAAGGATTTGAAAAAACTAGGGCTTCAGACTACACACAATAAATTGATTCCCTTCTTAGGAATCATTTCTTAAGGTTTTACTGTTTTCCTGATTTTTTAAAGTAATGCATGCTTATTACTGAAAATTTGGAAAATAGAGAAAATCTCACTACTCAAAGTAGATCCCTGATTACATCTCAGTGTATAGCTAAATTGTTAAAGAATTTGAATTAAAAGAAGGCATGCCTGAATAAAGTCTGATGTAAATTCTCTTGATCTTTCATGCTTATCAACCAAGTTGAATACAAAATCTTGGCATTTATGCTCCTGGTAACAGTGAGCAGATTTTTCAATTAATTACGGCATGCATGCACATTTGAAGGTCTTATTCCTCTAATTAATTACTAGTCACTGCTCTGCATTGTGCTTCATTCAATAAAAATGCACATCGCTAATGTCCAGTCACTGCTGCTGTGTCCTGCATTATGAAACTTCACTGTGATACACATTCTATCTTGATATGTGTCTGAAAGATCTTTATATAAACAGGAATGGTGAGGTATGGGTTGAACGAAACCCATAGTTAATTTTGTGTTCATTCTACTCATTCATTTCTGCATTCATCATTCATTTACTCATTTATTCAACAAATTTTTATTGAATCCCTACTATGTTCCAGTTACTTATAGGGTAGTAGAGAAATGAATGCAAACAAATACATAGTGCCTTTTCTCTTTAGTTTGAAATTTAATGGGAGATATGGAAAAAAATTTTAAAAGTCAATGAAATAATTACAAATTGATAAGTGCTATGAAGGAAGCAGACAGTGTTGACATTTATAAAATTTAGACCAACTGCTTCAAACCTTTCATAACTCTCTGCATTGCTTATATAATGCAGCCCAACTTCTCAGTGTGACGTTCAATGTTCTTTACAATATGGCCCCTACCTGATATTCTGGGCTTCTATTGCCCCCCAACACTCAGGAATATGTGACTATTCACTGGTCCCTGGATATGTAGATAATGCCGAGGAGCTCAGATTTTGACCTTGCTAGTGATAAGGAGTCTTTCAGTGATTCCCATGAGGCAATGACACAAGCTTATACAATGTATGCTTTGGACGGTAACTTTGCAGAGTGGAATGTGTGGGAAGACCTGGTCAGGCGGAAGCACAAGGACCTGTTAGGAAGCATCAGCAGGGCTTCAGCAACAGGATGGCACAACCTGAAACATCAGTGGGGCTGACAGAGCTACAAGATACTGAAGTGGTCCATTCTTTTGGACCTGGTCCTGGATTGGATGTGAGGACCAGAAGGAGACAGCAGATGACTCCCAGCCTCCTGACCTTGAAGAGATGGCGAGCTGCCAGCTGAGCCAGTAAAAGTAGCAGTAAAGTGGTAAAGTAGTAACACTGCTTTAATCAATATATGGATTCTTCCAGAGAAACCCAGAAATAACTTCTTCCTCTGGGGCTCATCAGAGTCTTATAAGAAAAATACCCAGACTCCTGCTGGTGGTGTTTCTTACATCAAAAGCCATAGCAAGAAAGGTTATTTCATAAGCCTCTAACCTGTGGTCTCAAAAGGGTGGTCTATAGGCTGAGCCTGTCTTACAGACCAATGAGTTGTCTTTTTAAAGCCTGGGAAGTTTGCCACAAAATTTCTGAATTCCAGCTTCTCTTTAAAAATGAGATTTGCTAAAATTCTTGTGACAAGTTGGCTGGAACTGAGGGGTGACCCTCTCCTTCCGAAGACACTTGCACCTCCAGTTCACCACAGGCTCCACCCCTCCCTAGTGTCCATCTGGACCGTAGACTGAGAAGTCCTTATGACGGCTCTTTATAAGGGCTGTGTGCAGTACATGCAGGGACTTCTCAGTCTGCGACTGCGGGGCGCACAGGTGAGGCTGTAAACACAGTCATCTTTCACTGTTTCCGGAGGCTTGGATCTCCTCGCAGTGCTCCTCCAGGTGCCTGCCCTGGAGTGCTCCACACCAGGGCTGCTCTCCCCACTCCTGAGTCTGGCAGCCTGGCCTTGGTGGGGGTCAAACCTGACAGCCGCCCTGTAGCAAGGAGTCCTGCGGCTGAACTGTGGTCTACCCATTATTTAAGCACTGTTGTCAGTAACGCTTTCAGTAATATTAATAGGAACAGTTATAAAGCACTTACTCCGGATATACACATCCTTCAATGACCCTGAGGGTAGGCATTATTAGTCCTGTGTTACAGGTGTGGAAACAGAAGCACAGAGAAGTACTTTGCACAAGATTACCCCATGGGTGATTGGGGAGAGAGAGGAATCTAGGTTAAATCCTTAGTGCCTACCGTAGAAGAAGTTCTTGACTGATAGTATATTTTCAAATAAAAATCATTCCTATTTTATCTTTTATTTTTTTGTTTTTGTTTACTTTTTGTGGGGGTAATTTGGTTTGTTTGTTTGTTTGTTTATTTAAAGGAGGTACTGGGGATTGAACCCAGGACCTTGTGCATGCTAAGCATGCACTCTACCACTTGAGCTATACCCTCCCCCACTAGTTTTTAGACTTCAGTATTATGCATATTTGGAATTTTCTTTAAACAGCCACATCCATCTGGAATTGCCGATTAACTCCAGGTAATGTGCCACATGCTTTCCTGTCCTGCCTCTTTGTACACGTGTTTCTCCTGTGCGGGTTGTGGCTCCTCCTCCTCTTCGCCCCTGCGAATCTCTGCTCTGGAAGCTCCCAGTAGCAATTTGCGTATGCCTCTTGTCGGTGGCATGGACATGTTTTCTGAGGCAGTTTTGATCTCAAATATTGGTCCTGTTATTATACTTTCTCACAGCTTGTGTCCAGACCCTGGGTTCCTGACTCGGAATATATGACCATGGTGTGTTTATAGTCCTTTCAATTTCTATTGAGGTTTTTTTTTTTTTTTTAATCGCATGTGAGTCTCCCTTATGAGACAATGAGGTCTTAAGAGCAGAAATCACATCTTATTTACATGCATGGTCCAGCCCAGCTTAAATAATAAGGAGTATTTCACGGAGTGGGCAGAGTTTGTCTTGTATCCATCTGGATCTCAGTTCTAAGTCCTTCTCTTTACTTAACAGCATGTTCAGATTCCTTTTTCTCTCTCCCATCAAACCAGCTTTGTTGAAATGATGAAATCTCTGAGATGTCAGAGATTAATGCCAGCTTTGTGTGGTACTTAATTTTCAATTGGCATCAAAGGCCTCATGCAGAAGTATCCACATGGAAAAAAGGTCAGGGACCAAACTCCCACATCGGGGCAAGTGCATATTAAAATGGACGAGTGTGGTGAGCTTAGAGCAGAGGTTCTGAACCAGGGTGATTTTCCCCATTCTTCTCCCTCTCAGAGCAATGCCTGGAAACATTCTTGGCTGTAACTTGGGGAGGGGGCCTCTACTGGCACCTAATGGGTAGAGGCGAGGGATCCTACCAAGTATCCTACAATTCACAAGGCAGCCCCCAGAACAAAGAATTTTCCAGCCCTAAATGTTAATAGTACTAAAGCCGAGAAACTCAGGTTGAGAGGTTTTCTACTGCTGCTGTAACACATTTCCACAAACACAGTGGCTTAAAACAACACAATTTTTTTTATCTTACAGTTCTGGAGGTCAGAAGTCTGAATGGGTCTCACTAAATGGGCTAAAATCAAGGTGTCAGCAGGGCTGCATTCCTTCTAGAGGTTCTGAAGGAGAATATATTGTCTTGCCTTTTCCAGCTTCTAGAGGCCACTCACACTCATTAACTTGTTCCTCCTGTCCTTCAAAGACAGCACGTCAGGCCTAGTTCTCAGGTGCCGTGTCTCTGGTTCTCCTCTTCTGCCTCCCTCTTTCACTTAAGGACCCCAGTGACTATGTCGGGTCTACCCAGATAAACTGGGATAATCTCCCTATTTTCAGGTCATCTGATTAGCCACCTTAACTCCACCTGCAACCTTAATTCCCCTTTGCCCTGTAACTGAGCACACTCATAGGTATGGAGATTAGGATGTGGGTATTTTTGGGGGCCATTCTTCTGCCTACCGCAGAGGTCTGTCCGTGTCCTGTGAGTATTGGCCACAACTCCACCCCAAGTCAAATGCATATACTAGCTTTTCAAGATCAATTTTCAAGTCATTTAAATAATGCCCATATATCATGGTATGATTTTAAAATAATTCAGTGTGGACAGCTCAAGATATATCATTGATTTCATTCCCCTTCAGTTATAGTTGCTTACTGACCAGGCCAGCCATATGACCTCCTATGACATTATTTCCTGAGCTGTGGGACTTGTTAAGGGCTCTGGGCTCAACCATACCCGCCTCCCAGTGTCATTACCTGGTAAGAGGTTTATACACAAGAGAATTAATAGCCAAACGGAAATCAATGCGCCTTTTCATTAAGTGCCAGATGCAACAGCTCTAGTGTAAAGATAGGAATCCAAAAGAGACTTTACTCCCTGTCCCTGAAAATTTAAGACATCAGCCTAAACTGAGTCCTACCCGGTTACGGGCCTGGGCCGAGTGGAGGTGGAAGGGGGAGAAAGCTGGCTGGGCTTCCCCAGAGACGGAGGCCCCGCCCAGGTCTGCCGGCCAAAGGGAGCTGGGGGTGCATGAGGATTAATCAGTGACCATTGTCTGCTCTCTTGGATCAACTTAGAAAATTAGGTTAAAAAAAAAAAAAAAGCTAACATGAGTTTAGGTGGACTGTTGGAGAGTTACATTTACCCTTAGGAGACGTGTTGGAATTAGGGGGCCTTCAGCAAAAGGACTGAGGTTACCAATAATGAAACAGAGTGGGCAGTGGAGAGAGTAAAGGTGTTGGAATCAGAAGGTTCTGGTTCTGGTGTCCGCTCACCTCCACCTGGGAAGGCTGCCTAATATGGCCTTGCAGGGCCTAAGCTGTATCCTGCCCTCTGCTGTCCTACAGCCTGGTGTCCAGCCCCCTTCAAGCAGGGCAGGTGCATGCCAACTTCTATTCCCTACAGAAAATGCACCTGTGCATGGGTGGCCATTATTTTAGAAACACAGTAGGAATACAGTTCTGATTCCAGTCTCTCTCCAGCTTTTGCTAGTAAGGTCCCAATGCCTGGCATGTCATAGAGACTGCAGCGCTGTTGTCTCCTGGGTTGCCATGTGAGCCCAGAGAAATATTCTCCTTTCGAGCCAGCAATATGATTTATTTGAAAGAAAGTCTATAATGAACATGTGCTTCAAATGAAAGAATCAGGATGGTAGTGCCAGAGCTCAGCCTATTACACTAATGCTCTGCAGGGAGGTAGCTTGAAAATTGCTTTTATTAAAGGAATGGAACACAGAGAGTGGAGAAATGGAGCCTGCTGGCAGCCTATCTTTTCACCTTCAATTTGCAAGCATCTGAGATGCCAGCCGTGGTTGGCAGGTGCCCTAGGCAGGGTGGTGTTGCTGGGGCTGGCCTGGTGGGCTGGCTGGGCCTGGAGAGGGCCTTCCTTGCGTCCCACAGTCTGCCTGAACTCACTTTCTCTGGCTCTCTTTCCTCCCTCTGGGTGTGAGTCAAGAAAGAACAGACCCCAGTATGCCCACCAGAGTGAGGCAGGTCATGCTTCAGTTAAGAGGCCTGGTGACAGATGGAATGGCTGTGCTCCACTGGCACCAACACACACAGCGCCATCAACCTGAAGAAGGATTCCAAAGGGCCCTGGATGAACACTGGCCTCACCACCTTGATGGATGACCTATTTGGCAACATAAAGAGCATTCTACCAAGTGGATGAATGACCCAGAGATGGCCTGGGGACTTCACAAGGTGCTGATGTCGCCATCTGCTACGTATCTTGCCCCCTGGAAGTTTTGGCAAAAGTCCAAAGCACCCCATGCCCTCATCAACCCTCTCTGCACTGTGTGGGGATTTATTCATTTCCCATAGCTGCTGCAACAAATTCCCGCAAAGTTGGTGGCTTAAAACAACACACATCTATTCTCTTATGGTTCTGGAAGTCAGAAATCTAAAACGAAGATGTCAGCAGCGCCATGTTCCTTCTGGAGGGTTCAGAGGACAATCTGTTACCTCCCTTACCTTGCTAGTCAGATGCTCTTGAGCAAGATGCTTTTCCTTTCCGAGTCCTTGGCTCCTCATCTGTAAAACAGAAATAACAATTGGTGTGAGGAATGTTCATGGGTTGAATTGTGTCACTCAGAAAGATGTATTAAGTCCTAATGCCTGGTCCCTGCAAATGTGACCTTATTTGGGGATGGGGTTGGTGCAGCTGAGGTCACACTGGAATCCAACATGACTGGTGTCGTGATAAGACACACAGGAGAAGACGATCATGTGAGGATGGAGGCAGAAATTGGAGTGAGGCATCTACAACCCAAGGCATGCCTGGGGCTACCAGGCTCTGGAAGGGGTGAGGGAGGATCCTCCCCTAGAGGCTTCAGATGGAGCATGGCCCTGCCAACACCTTGATTTCAGAACTCTAGCCTCCAGAACTGTGAGAGAATAAATCTCTGCTGTGTTAAGCCATTCATTTGTGGTTAGTTACCAGCCCTAGGAAACGGATACAGTTGTCATGTCTACTCAGGGTCCTCTCGGCTGTGATAGAGTCTCAGACTTCCCTTGTGTTTGATGACCATTTTGGATTTTGCAGAATGTCCTTCTAGTGTGATTTGTTTGATGGTTTTCTCATGATTACACCAGGGTTATGTATTTTGGGGAAGAAGACCACAGAGGTAACGTGACCTTCTCATCACATCAAGGGTGCGTTATATCAATATGATTTACGACTACGGATGCTGACTTTGATCACCTGGCTAAGGCAGTGTTTGTCAGCTTTCTCTACTGCATAGTTACTCTTTTATTCTCCCTTTTCCTACTGTGATCTTTAGAAGGAAGTCGACACCTGCAGTCCACACTTAAGATATGGGAAGTTATCCTCTACAATCCTTGAGAGTGAAATACCTACACATTATTTAGAATTCTTTTGCATAGAAGATTTGTCTCTTCTTATTTATTAATGTACTTAACTATTTTATATGAATGTAGACTCGTGAGTATTTATTTCATGCTGTGGATTACGATCCTACACCACTTTATTTATTTTGTTGCCCAAATCGTCCCAGCTTGGCCATGAAGGCTCTTTCAGTTGGCTCCTGAGTCCCTCTGAGATTCCCCCATCCTTGTGGGTTTTTTTTCCTTGCCAAGAACTTTCTTTTTTCCTGACACTACACGATACTCCAGGCTTATCTTGTATATTTCCTGCTCCAGCCCTAGAATTAGCTCAAGATAAGCCCTGGCTTTCTGAATTAGCGGATGGTATTGGGAATCACTATGTGCTTGTGGCTACTGGAGTGTCATTGCTTTTAGTCCCTCTTAGCTGACAGAGCAAAAAAATACACATGTGTGTACTACCCTGTGTTTTTCTAAGTTGCTGTTCACCTTAGATTTTGTACTTCCTGGATTCCTCCACTATATATTCCTAATAGGAATATAATTGTTGGGTGCAGACAACAAGGTCTATAAGCAGGACAGGTCTATTACAACTCACGTAATGAATGAGTCTGAGTGGACTTTCTTTCTTTGTCCTAATGAGCCATGTTTGTCAAGTCTGTACTCTTACAGCCTCCCTAGAATACCTCACAAGGTCCTGCCGTGCGACTTAGACTCATATATTACTTCTTTTACCCACCATGCCTGGCTGGCCCTTTAACTTCTAGGACCAACCTGGGTGTTGCCTGGGTGTGTTCCCATCATCACGATTCATCAAATTATACACCTAGGATCTTCACAAATTTTTAAATGTATGCTGCACTTCAATAAACCATTTACTTAAAAAGATACCTTTGATCTAGGTGGAAGACATCAATGACTTTGCTCCCATGAGGTTGTAAACCAACTTCATGATACTAAAAACAAAACCTTACTCTTATGCATTGGTTAAACTCTATTTGTCTTTAAGAAATCCCACCTCAAGAACTTTATTCTTTCAGGTAACAGGAAGTTCTGAGGTAGGCAGACTTCAGGCATAGCTAGTTTGGTGGCTCAGTGGTGGCACTGAGGACCTAGGTCTTACTGTCTGCTCAGGCCCCCTGAGCACGGACTGTGCCTTCAGTTCCAGCACCACATTGAAGCACCACAGGCAGGCCCTTCAATACTCTGCCTGTGGCTCCCCCTAAAGAACAAGGGAACCTTCCCAGCAGCTGCCCACTCTCAGAAGAGCCTTCCCTTCACAGCCACTGAGCTGGAGTGGAAAAAGAGAAGAATCTTGGTATCTTCATATCGATAACAAACACTGTCACTCCTTCCTAAGGAAGAAAAGCTCCTTCAGGCAGGTGAGCAGGTGAGGCTCACGTCCCAGCGGTGGCGGATGACTTCCCCAAGAGTGCGCCTTTGATATACAAACCAACCAACCCAGAGCCCATACCCTCATCTTCTCCAGTGTCAAACCCTCACACACCACGTCCATATCCCCCCACCCTTCATCACCCCACGGCCTGGTGCCCGACACCCAGAGCCCACTGAGATTATTCAAACTCTCCCATCCTAAGCTTACTCAGTGTACCTACCCTGCTGGACCCCTCACTTCTGGGGAAAACGCCAATAAAGGCTCTGGGCCAGGCTTCCCTCTCTGCCTCTTCTGCCTCCTGACCTACCTGGGTACTTCCCTGCAGTAATGAGGCAGGACCCTGTGGGGCCTTCCCAGGACAGACCCCTCCCCCATACCCTTCTGCTGTGGCCCCTCTCTGAAGTACCTGGATCATAGTGCCAGATGCACATTTCCTGAGCTGTTTTACAGGTGCTAAAACCACCACCAAATGGAAGAAATTAACTACTTGGTGACCATGAGCCCTCAGATCTTCTGGGGCCTAGGGACTGATAGTGCTGACCACCCTGTTACCTCAGCATCAGCCGATCAGAGAATTGTGCATGAGATGACCACATACCCTGACACCCACCTCCCTCATCTGGCCTTTAAAATTGTTTTGCTGAAACCCTTAGGGAAGTCGGGGTTTTAGAGCATGAGCACTCTGCCCTCCACCCCGTCCTCCTTGCATTGGTGCTTTTACAAAGAATGCTTCACTTTCCTTCACCACAACCCCGTGCCAGTAGATTGGCCTCACCACTGGGTCTTCCTATGTGTGACCCCATTTTAGTAAAGCCTCAAATGACTTATAGTCCACCCACTACCCTGTTTTTCACCTTCCAATTAATACCACCACAGACGTCCGTTTCCTTTCTTTCTTTGAGCACCTCTGAGCATTTCTTTTCTCCACTTCAGCTCTTTTCTGAGGGCTGGACCCTGCTGCTCTGTCTGGGTGTCTGCTGTGAGGGGACAATGACATCCTGGCCAACTCCAGCTGGGCAACATCCTCACAGCCTCCCGATGCTCCTTGGGTGTCAGCTCTCATCCTGCCCCTGGGGGCTCGGCAAGTCTCTAAGCCCTTGTGAGGAAAGACGTGGTCCCAACCAGCATCACTGGCCTCACCTGTAAGCTGGTTAGAATCGCAGAATCTCAGGCTGAATCCAAACCTGCATTTTCACAACATACCAGGGGATTCCTGTACACACTGAACTCTTAGGAGACCAGTTCTAATGGCTAACATCTTCCAAAGAGCATAGCTGCTTCCGGTGCCCTACACTCAAGAGCTTGATTCAAGGGATTGTTACCCCAAAGGGGAAAGGGGAAAGACCCCAGTTCTTGTCATACTTGTAAAGAGATTATTCAAACGGGAGAGGAAGCGCTGTGTAGCGAAAGATTTCAAAGGATTTATTAGCAAAGGGAAAGTATACCTCAAAGAAAGCGAGGCAGGCTGATCAAAGGTGGAGAACAATGGTCTTTGCCCCTACCCTTATAACCTCGCTTAGAGGCGGGCTCTTGATTGATTGACGGCTCTAGCCCCTGAAGTGCTGAGTCATGATCATCCCCTTTTGCGCATGTCCTTACCCATAATGCACAGCGAAAAGCCCATGGGAGGGGCCTAAACCAGAACGCTAATTACATTGCAATGAGCCTCCGGTGGTGCCTGATTAGGTCCTTCCCGCTACCGGGATGTTGCGGCTGTCAGGTTCTAACCGGTTTCTTGCTGGCGCTCCTTTAGAGGAGGTAAAGCCCCTTAATGCTGGAGGCGGGCTTACCGCCATCTTCCAGACCATCCTCCGTCTCCTCCACCTAATTGGCCTGGTGCCCGCATTTATCTAACTACCTATCACCTGGCACCTGACCCTGCAGCTCCATCACCTGTCTGTCCTCCACCCCGGACTGGCCTGGAGCTCGGCAAGTTTAAGGTAAGGAATCAAGGCATTCTTAAGGAGGGCGTCAAGCCCCACAGTTCCTGGAGGCCTCCACCTGCGGCGGCTCTTGCTCCCGGCCAAACCTGGCTGAGATTGTGAGGAGAGAGTGAGGACCAGGAGGGACAGCGGCACTGAAAATACTGACTAAAAGGGCGAGACTCCTCATCTGTACTTGGAATGACAGGACCAATTCTGTTTAGGAAAAAAATACAATAGCTCTTTATTCACTGGGTGTTTCAGGATTTCAATGGCAGGAACCAGCCAGATAGGCCAGGGAACGATTAACAGACAAAATGCGAGGCATTGTTGCACGCCTTCGCTTAGGCCAGCTCTGAAAGCACTATTAAAACAAGCTTTGTTCACACAGCCGCTGCCTGGGCCCCACCACCTTCCTCAGAAGTACTGGTGGGCCTTGGACAGGCTGAGGCCTATTCATCTGTGCTCAAGAAAATGGAGGTGGAGCTACAGCAAACTGTGTGGTCTTGGGAGGGCGAGAGTGGAGGGGGAGACAAGGAGACAAAGGACAGGTGGGACAGAAGGTGACAGGGGCTTTGAGGAGAAAGGGGAAGGCGGACGAGGGCAGGGAACTGTCACCACTGGCCCACGCCATGAGACAGGGTGTCAGAAAGCCCCCGTTCAAACCCCACAGCCCACTTAGGGCTACATGGCTTGGGCATTTTTTGCATCCTTTCTGAGTCTCATTTTCCTCGGCTGCAAAATACAGACACTGCCATTTAGCTCACTAGAGGATGTCACAATGAAGCTAAATGAAATAGAGTATGAGAAAGTATCTAGTACACTTGGCACAACAGTCATGAGTTCTGGTTCAGAAAGTCATCGCTTTCTGTTTCCTGTCAACTAACACACACCGCACCCCCAGCCCTGCCAGTTCCACCCCCTAAGAGAGGTTCAGGGCCGATTCCCAAAAGCAGTGAGGGGAGAGGGGTGAGGTAAGTCTGGTGGTAGTTAGAAGACTGTGGCAATTATCCTAGCAGTAGTTAATTATGGTCTGAGCTAAGGCAGGGTGTGTGGAAATGGAGAAAAGGCAGCGATTTTCAACAGGATCTGATGTCATCAAATCTGTGTTTTAGAATAACCACTTTCAAGCACTATGAATGGGTCTGTGTTTTCTCCCCTTGTATTATTTTATTGTTTTCCTTGAATTGTTTTATTGTCCAATCCCTGTTTCACTGATTCTTGCCTCCACCTGGTGATGAAGGACAATTTCCTCCTTGCAGTTGCCAGAGGCTATTGTTCAGGAACGTTCTGCCTGCTACCATACTGTGTCAGCCCTGTCTTGGAGGGCGGCAAGATGGGCAGCCTTCTTTCCGTGGTCGTTACGGGACTCGCTTCCCCAGAACCTTGGTGCTCAGGAGAGGTTGG
Organism: Camelus ferus; assembly: GCF_009834535.1. Lineage (NCBI taxonomy): Eukaryota > Metazoa > Chordata > Mammalia > Artiodactyla > Camelidae > Camelus > Camelus ferus. The sequence goes on from NC_045702.1 coordinate 37,816,466, forward strand.
GAGCCACTGCTTCCTTCAGGCAGGAGTGGTGCAGGGGCCCTTTCTGGCCTTCCTCACCCAGGCCTTCCCCATCTGTATTCTGTTTTGACGGAGAGGTGGGGGGTGGGGGATGATGACAAGCAATCCTGATGGGTTTACACTGGAGCTGCTAAGGGGGCAGACACAGTAACTGAGAGCATAGCACCTGCAGTACCCCAAGTTCAGTGCAGCTGTATGTTCAGATCTCATTCCCTTCCTTTGACTTTGGAGACTCTCTGCTAAGGGACCCTCATCTCTCATTGGTCAGAGAGGCTGAAATTCCCAGTCTCAACGTACTCCCTAGCTGGATCAGAGCTACTCAGAGCCAGATAGGCCAGGTGGGCATAAGGGAGAGCTGGGGGCGGGGTAGGGGGGAGAGGGGTGCTGACTGGTGGGTGCTGAGGGGCGCTGAGACCTCGTATCTCCCCAGCTTTCTGGTGGAGCATGATAAGGGATTCCAGACCCCTCCTCACTTTTACTTCCAACATACCCTCTGGGCTTCTGATACCTGTTTTCCTCCTGCTGACTTCTTGTTCTTTAATAAAGGAAATTCACCAGGGGTTTATTTAATAATATTCCAGTGTACACTAGATGATTTGGCTATTTGGCTAGTTTGAACTGTTAGTCTTAGATTCATCTCATTTGATTTCCTCACACACTTCTTTGTTTTGGGGGTAGGGGATTGAGAGAATTCAGTATATTATAGTTTCTCATGTTGTAAATTTTAAAGATAGTAAATTTTTAATAAAACTGATGGGCTTTTTCCATCTGGGGTAGACGTGTGTCATTAGTTTATTCATTCTGCAGATTTCCGAGTGCCTCCTTTATGTAAGTGAACTCTTATACTGAATGTGAGACTATTTTGTACTTCTGGAACCTATGCTATGAGGCTGCTGAGCCTGGGGAGCTGCTTGCTTTATAATTTCTTAAGAGATACTGCTTCTTGAAGAAGCTTCATTGATGTCTCCAGTGACTCTCCTTATTTCCAGGTGAAAATCAATCATTATTGTTGCTCCTTGGGAGATTCGGGAAATATCCAGGAAGAAAGGCTATGTTCCTCTACAGCTGTGACAGGTGTGGGTCATTGGGGACTTGACTGTGTTTCTGCAGTAGGACCCAAGATGTTACTGGCAAGTGGGCATTGCCCCCAGGCCTGTATTCCTTAGCCTGATGAGCTGATCTAGCCTACTGCCTGTCCCTCCACCTCCTGGCTTCCAGGCCCCAAATAGCTTCAAGCCCTTCCTGAAGATGGGGACAGGAGATGCACTGGAAGTCAGGTCAGATGCCAGGATCTCCTTCCTGGGTGGAAGGATGAGAGTATGGACAGGAGTTAGTTCTCCTCTCCCTAGCAGAGGAGAAGTCAGCTCATTTTTTTACCAGCACCACAGTGTCCTTGAAGAAACCTCCTTTGTTTCTTCACGTGGCCTGGAGAATTCTTCCATCTGGTTTGAGTTTTGCTGTGAGTGACTTCTCCTTCACCCTAACCTCTGAACCTCATAATAACCTAAAGAATAAAGCAAAGATTCACCTATCTTATTCTCCTTTCTTCCCAAAGTGCCAGTCTTGCCAAACTCTTTATAATTTATTCACACTCTCTTCCTAAAGTTAGTCACTCAAGGCATCTGACAGGTAGGTAGGAAGAAGCAGCTCACATGTTCATGGTTTTCTAGGGGGTCACTCATCACAGTCACATCACAATTATGGGAATGGATTGTTCTGGTTAGACAAGGCCCAGTGACACACTCAAGTCAGGTCAAGGAAAAAGGGGGTTATTAGAAGGATGGACATGGAAGAAACTGAATAACTGTCAGGCTCCAAGACGGTGCTGTGGATGGGTTCCTCCAAACTGTTCTCTCCCTCTCCCTCCTCAGGCCTCTCTCCCTCTTCCTCTCTTCATTTGCATTTTTCTGTACAACTGCACCATTGTTCTTTCTCCATCAGTCAACTTCCTCTGCTTACTCACTGGTCCTGCTGTCTTCTGGGCTTGAAATGGTCTACTGTGACCTCTCCCATTTGAATCCTGTATCATGAAATTTGGGTTTCAATTTCCCCTAAATGGCTCGGTCTCTTGGCCATAGTTTGCTGACCAGTCTGTGGATGAGCCCCCATAGATCGAGGCTTTGGCCACATGGGACTGAACATTGGCCTGAGGATTAAAGGCTGTGCAGGACAACAGTCCTTAGAAAGGACTGTGGGCATGACGACACTAAACTAAGCCCAAGCTAACATCATCCCTGCCATGGGGAGGGGCTGAGCTCTTCTCTGTCCATTTCAGGAAAAGGGAGGTAGTCCCCAGGGCAGGTGGACTCTGAAGCAGGGAGTTGCTGAGGACACAAACTTCCCTAAGAAATAGCTTGGTGATCTGTGAACAGGTGCCACTATTCTTTAAAAAAAATTAAAGAATGTGCCAAGAACCTCCATTGGGTCTACTGAGAATGACCCTTTGTGGACTCTGGGATCTGGAGCAGGTGGAGAGGGAGGTCAAGAAGGGTTGTTTCTCCTCTAACTTTAACCCAGCGTTGCCCAAAGGGGACTATTTGGCTGGACTTCCATGGACTGGTCACAAGAGAGAAGCAAAAGTAGATCCTCCTCTGTTTTATGCCTAAGGAAGTTAGGAGGGTGTGTATCTTGGAAAAAAACTGATAGAATCTGGATGAGGAGCAAAGGGAAGATTGTTAGAGGTCAAAACAAGAGGTGCATAAAAAGAAAACACTTTTTTGGTGGGGAGATACTTCCTTCCATGGTAGCATGTGATCATCTTAGTCTCTGAAAAGAGGCTCCTTCAGTCCTACCTGGTGGCTCAATCTGATTGGCTTGAATGTGGGGGAGACTATACTGAGCATGCTCAGCTCTGCTCCACTCTTTCTCTTGGGCTTAGGGCTGTCCACAGGGGACAGACGTTTTCTGTTGCTCCTTTATGTCTCCCCAGCTAACTCCCTGCTGTAGGAAAACCTGTCCTGGGTCAGTGCTTCCAGGAACTAGGTGGGGATATCAGGCAGGGGAGCCTAAGTGCTACAAGAAACAACTTCCAGAAATCTCTTAGCTTCCCACTTTTCTAAACCTTCAAAGTCTTCTCCATTCAGCTTGCAGATGGAGTTGGGGGGAGCATGAGAAATAAATCATGGGAAGTTTTAATGGCTCATGCTAAAGGGTATGCATAACTTTTCTCACAATCCATTGGCCAAAGTTACCTATAAGAGAGGCTGAGGGATGTGCAGTGCAGCTGTGCCCAGGAGGAGCAGTGCATACAGACAGTGGTGAGCAGTAGCTGATACGCCACAGAGGGAAAGCCTAATTCTACAGTTCATTATCAGTAGGCTCTCTTCCCTGTAGGCACAAGCCTGCATTTGTTAGCAATAAGGGTGCTGCTTTAATCTCCCTTCTGCCATGCTTTGTTTTATAATCTGTTCAAAGCTCTCATGGGGAAGAGAGAGGTTATTTTTGGACCCCTCATCGCCAACATTTGGTTGCAGGGCCTTGGAACAAGGAGAAATAAAACATAGGAGGTGAATAACACATTCGGAGGAAATTGGACTCTAATTTTCCTTGAACATTAAATCACAAGGGGAAGAGAATATGATTTTGGACTTTAAAGCGTTTGGACTTTAATATCTTTGGACTTTAACTTAATCGTTGACTTTAATCATTGAACTTTAATTTCTTCCCAGAAAATTCATGATGAGAAGGGGTTGATATTCAAACTTGGAACATCTTGTAATTGGTATTTTATTGCTGGAGTATGTTAATGTCATTTAATTTCATTGTAGAACATATAATGATCTATATTTAGAATGATAGTATAATTTGTCACCCAAACTAGGATCGTTTTGAGAGAGAAAGGTGGCTTTATTAATAATTATGCTGGGACAACAGGCATAAACCTATATTGTTTGGTTGACCTGCAATGTATGATTGCTCTAGCTATATTTGACAGCATGGAAGGGTATCATTAGGAATGGAAAGTGTAATAGGGAATGGATTTCTAGCAATGGAGTATATTTAATTAATGAAGATTTCCTGACCTATATAAGAGCCTTCTGGGGATTAATTCTGATAGTGTCCACCAGTGGTCCCAGGAGAATCCACAAAGGAGCTGTCTCAATCAGGGGCCATCCAAGGGAAAGAGATTGTAGAAGATTCTTCAGATAGAAGGGACTCAATGCAGGAAACTGGGTACACAGGCGTGAGAGGGCTGAAATAGCAAAAAAAAAAAAAAAAAAAAAAAAAGGTAACATAGAGATTAATAACGGCAGAAAGCAGCTACCTTCTCTAAGACTGGGGTGATTGGAACACAGGAAAGAAGTCCCTCCACCGTCCCCCATTTTGTGTTCTTTTTCCCAATCTCCTGCCCATCTTCCTTTGGCTGACCCTCCCTAATAGGAACCAGCTGTCAAGGGAACTGGGAAATGCGGTTTGCTGAGTCCCAGCCTCAGCTTCAGCATCAAGAGTGGTGTCGAGGGTGGGCTTGGAGTTGAGAAACAGTAGGGACATAAAGGGCTCAGATGCAGTGGATGGCGCTGGGGGAGTGCCTGATGGAAGAGGAGCTGAAAGGTCTGGGTAGAACTTCTGATCTCATCTGGAGATGGCCACATTCCTGGTTGGCCGTGGGCTTAACGGTTAAGTACAAATGGGTTGAGAACGAACAGTGGGGAAAGTCGGTGGTGGATGATGCTTCTCCATTTCTGACGTCTCCTTTCATGTGGAGATGTCACGTTCTCAACTTTTATTTGCTTTAATGGGGAGAATAAACTGGGCATGTGCGGCTCCCCTTCTCCTGGGCGCAGGCTGCTTGCAGGACACTGATGTTCTCCTCTGCCCCTTCATCTGTAAATCTCACTACTTACATTTATTGGCACCTCACCTACTCTATTCCAGGCACTGGCCTGGCCCTGGGGATGCAGCAGTGAACAAAATAGACAAAGATCCTTGCCTCATGGGAGTTACAGTCAATAAACAATAAACATAATTAGTACATTCTGTAGTATATTGGAAGGTGATAAAGGCTGGTGCAAAGAAAAACACAGTAGTGTGGGAGATCAGGATTGCTAGGTGGGCAGCTGCGCTATTAATCAGCGTGGCCTGAGTAGGTTCCATTAGCAAGTGCATTTGAGCAAATGAGAGCTATTTGTCTGCCCACCATCAGAACCTCATAAACACCAAAGCTTTTCAGGTAAATACTGATTATTCTGTTTCTCAGTCCAAGCAACCGCTTATTCCCAGTCTTGGACATGCCCTGAGTATCTTGTTTGAGGAAGGCTCTGGCCCCCAGTAGAGGCAGGTTTAATCACTAGGTTTACCTGCTGAGGTGTCATCTTGGAGCAAAGCCTCAATCATAATTGCCCGTAATTAGTGCGTTAGCCAGCTTCACAAACAGATGCACGTGATCCCTTCGCCTACTCACCTCACACTGCCTCGGCTTTGCAGCCAAGACAGCAGTATTAAAGCAATAGCTATTGCTGTTGGCAAACAAATGTGCACACTGTTTGTGTTTAAGGCAGCGGTCTTCAGGTTGTGGTCCAGAACCTGGGAGGGGAAGAGGCATGTCTCTGAGAATCTTTCAGGGAGGGTCTTTGAGATCAAAACTATTTTCATAGTGCACTAGAATGTTTTTTCCCTTTTTCATTTTCATTCTGTCATGTGTACAGTGGAATTTTCCAGAGGTGACATGGCATGGAATAGCATAACAGATTGAGTGCAGAAGCAGATTAAAATACTCCTTTTTTCCCCTAACTACATATTTGTGTGAAGCCTGATTTTCTTTATATATTTCTATCAAAACAACATATTGCAACAGATTGAATGCAGATCTGAAAATCCAGCTGTCTTCTATTAAGCCAAACTTGAAGAGATTTGCAGAAAGTTAAAACAAGCCACTCTTCTTGCTAAATGTTTTTTTGGAGGGGAAATACAATTATTTTCCATATAGAAGATATTTATGTTAATATGTACTGATTTTATATTATTGTTTATAAATGAGTTCATAAGTAAATACTAAATATTTTCTCAGTTTTAATTTCTAATGCAGTAAATATCAATGGGTATATTACACATAAACAACCGTAAAGGGCTCTTAAGACCAAAAAGTTTAAGAAAGGCTGTTCTCAAGGGCTTTGAGATGATGCCACATCCACATATTGTTACAGCCCCCAAAACATCCCTTTAGAAGCATCCGTTTTTGTTCCCGGACATCATGTAAACACCTGGCCATACTTCCCCACTTCACTTTCTTTGGGGTATCTACCTGCATGCAGAACTACCTTGTATCTTTCTATTAAGGTATCTTCTTGGAGGAAACTGCCTACATTTAGTCCAGAGTGGAAGTAAGAAATCAGAGATGTCCTGAGTTTACCTAAGAGGTTGCAAGGTGATAAAGTTGGACTCTTAGGAGAACACATCTGTCCTAGCATTGGATCCAGGGCAACAGGACAGAGGTAAGCAAAGGTGGCTCCCACACTTTCTGGCGATGAGGAACTTGGGCTGTAATGACCGACATGTTTTTGATCACTGGCCCATTGAAGAGCTGCTTCAGAACCCCCTTGCATTGGAATCACCCAAGTTGCTTGCTGTACATACAGATTTCCAGGCTCTGTCCCAATCTTTGAATCAGAATGAGGCTTGGGATCTCAAAATCTGTACTTTTTTTCTAACCCCTTGGGTGATTCTGTGATGCAGCCAGGTTTGAGACCATTTAGTTAGCCATCTTAAACCCTATCAAGTCGTTGTGGAGAGGAGTTACATGCTTTTGGCCCCCAATGTTTCTCCCAGTCACCTCCCAGGGGCCCAAAGTACCCACTTGCTGGTGATTAATTCTTTGGGGATAGGACGAAACCACCTCAAGTATTCCCTATTTACGTGAAATCCTCGCCCGAATGCTGATGCAGCTGCGCTCTGGGAGGAACGTCTTAGCAGGTGTATGATCTACTTGCTATACATGAGAGATGAGGAAGGGCAGAAAGGATGGGGACAAGAAGGGGAGACTCTTTGGCAGGACATGGAGGTGGGAGGCCAGGAGTAACACCTTAAGGACTCCAGGCCCCCTCAGTAGGCACGAGAGAACAGAAGCTGGGTACTGATTTCTGCTGAACTGACGCCCAGGGCTCTGTGGAGGAGCCAAGATATTTCTGCAGATTTTGAAAAATGTTGGCATCGATATTCCTATTACTGGATGCTAATGATACATGTTGGCTCAGAATGCAGAAAGATAACCCAGACGAATCTCTCAGCCATCTCATCTCTGCTGTTCCTCCTGTGTGACTGAGACCCAACCGATCACCTCCCTGTTTCCAGTCTGGCTCCCTTCTCGGCATTGCTTCCAGAATAGTGGTTCTAAAGACTTTTTAAAAATAGAGTTTTAGAAGCTCTTTTTGCTGTGAAATACAACACAAATTAGTAAAAATGCACAAAACATAAATAAATAGCTTAATGAGTAATTAGAAAGTGAACACCCTTGTAACTGCCACCCAGAGCAAGAACTAGAACCTCGCCTGCCCCTCTTGTCCACGCTTCCCCTCCCAGCACAGCTCCGTCCCTCCCCACAAAGGTGCCCCGATCTCGGCTTTAATAAAAAGTAGTTTCCTGCTTCACTTTATGTGTGCAAGCACCGCCAAAACATAATAGTATAATTTTGGTTGGTTTTGAATTTTACATAAATGAAGTCATATAGTATCTTTTGGTATCTCCTATCTTCTTTACTTTTATATTTGCTTTTTAAAGATTTTTTCATGTTGTGGCAAGCAGCTGTGGTGTTTTGTTTTGTTTTTTGGGGTTTTTGGGTCATTTTTGTTGTTGTAAAGTATTCCATTGTATGAGGTATACCATACCCTGTCTATTGTACTGGTGGGCATTTGTTTTGCCTCCAGCTGGGGTTCTTATAATCACTGCTATTTTACACATATCAAGGTGCACATAATTACACTCTTCTGTAGTATCTGTACTCAGGAATGGAATTTCAAGGTCATAGGGTATATGTATCCTTAATTTTATTAGGTAAAGTCTAGAATAGTTGTACTAATTATTCATCTACCAGAACAGAATGAGAATTTCTGATACTCAATGTCCTCACCAACACCTGATACTGTCAAAAGTTTTTAATTTTTGCCAATCTGGTGGGTGCATATTAGTTATCTCATCGTGGTTCAATTTATTTTTCCCTGACTTTTAATGAGATTTAACACCTTTTCATGTTTATTGGCCATTTGGAAAACCTCTTTTCTGAAGTCAAGTCTTGCCCATTTTTCTGTCTTCTTTGTCTTTTCTTACTGATTTGCATGAGTTTTTACATATTCTAAAATATAGATCTTGGTTGTTTGCAAATGTCCTTTCCCATTCCAAAGCTTGACTTTTCACCCTTTTTATGATGTCTTTTGATGAACAGCTTTTCTAATTTTAAGTAATCAAATGTATCGATCTCTTCCTTTAAGAGCAGTAGTTTTTGTGTTTCATTTAAAGAGCTCTTTTCCTGTACAGAGGTCTTAAAGATATTCTCCTACATTATTTCGTCAAGGTGTTCTGTCTCATGTAGTTAGATCCATAAGCCTTCTGGAACCAATTTTGTGTGTCATCCAAGAGGCTTTCATTTTCATTTTTTCCCATGTGAATGCTCAATTGTCTTTGCATCATGTATTGAAAGGAACACCCTTTCCCCATTCCTCTGCAATACTACCTCTGAAATATATCCAGTTTTTCTGTGGGGAGGCATCTTTTTCTGTTGCATTTGCTCATTTGTCTACTCTGACACAATACCACAATATTTATTATTACGGCTTTGTGATATGGTTTGGTATTTGGTCAATTAAACATTCTCATTTTATTCTTCTTAGTCAAGAGTGTCTTGGCTGGTTTTGGCCCTCTGCATTCCTAAGTAAATTTTTATAGGCACTTTGTCAACTTCTACGAAATTCCTGCTGGACCTTTGATTGTCATTGTATTAACCTTACAGATCGATTGGAGAAGAATAAATGATTTTATGATATTCAGTGTTCTAAACAATAGTCATGATGTATTTATTTCTACATTTAATTAGTTCTTCTTTAATACCTCTCAATAGTATTATGGTTTCTCCATAGAGATATACCATTTATAAATTTATTCCTAGGAACTTCATCTTTTAAGGCTATTTTAAGTAATAATTTAAGAAGTAATTTTGTCTCTGTTGCTGTTGTGTGGAAATGATATAGATATTTATATTGATTTTGTATCCTGTGAACTTACTAGACCCTATGATTAATTCTAATAGTTTATCTTATTTAGCATTACAATAGAATTATTAGTTCTAGTAATTGTATATTATTTTGGATGCTCCACTGTACATTTATATCAATAATACTGGTTTTTATTATTCATTACCAAAACTTAGACCTTTTATCTACTTCTCATTGTTAGTTTCTGCTTGGTTTTCTGCACTGGCTGGGATCTCAGTACAATATTGAATAGAAATCATGACGCTCGCATCTTCACTCATTTTTTATTTCAAAGGGAACACCTCAAAGTTTCATCATTAGGTTTTTTGATACATGACTTTTAGAGTTAGGCATTTCTTTTTATCTCAAGCTTGTAAAAATCTTTTATCATGCCTGGATTTCCAATAAGTTTATCAAACATTTTCCCTGTTATCTATTGTTATTTTTATTTCAGTGTAATCTATTAGTGTGTTATTTGAGTGAGTTTCTAATATTAAGCCAACTTTGCAGTTCCGAGAATGAATACAACTTGGTCACAAGTGTGGGTCTTTTTATATTTTGCTGGATTTGGTTTGCTAACATTTTAACTGGAACTTTTGTTTTTATTTTCCTGACAAAAGTTTGCTTGTAATTTTCCTTTTTGCAATGTCTTTGTAGGGTTTGGGCATTAAAGTTTTTTTAAGCCCCATAAATAATTGCAGAAGTCACTCTTTTTCTAGTCTCCTGAAGAGTGTATAAAATCGGAGTTGCTTTGTAATTAAATGGTAGTAGAACTCACCAGTGAAGGAATATCCTTTCTTTAATAGTTATGATACTTACCACTCAGATTTTTTGTTTCTTCTTACGTCAGTTATAGTAAGTTGTCTCGTTCATCTATATTTTCAGTTTGTTTTAGTATAAACTTGATCGTAATATCCTTTTATTATCTCTTCATTGACTCCAGGACTTAACAGCAAATATCCTTAATGACACTGCTTATATGTGCCTTGTCTCTTTTTTCCCTTTGATCAATCTCACAGGAGGTTTATTAATTTTATTATTTTTTCAAAGGACAGAATTTTATCTTTTGAGCTTTTAAAATTTTTTTGTGTGTGCTTTCTATTTCATTAATTTTACTCCCACTCTTATCATTTTCTTCCTTTCATTCCTTTGGGTTTATTTTGGTGAATTTTTCTAACTTCATGAAATAGATGATTTATTCATTGACTTTGAATTTGTCTTCTTTTCCTTGAAATGTTTGTCCATATCCCGCAGATTTGATATTATTTTTTTATCATTCAGTATAATATTCCATATCCTTTCTTCCTTGACTATAGTCATTGAGAAATACATTTCCTAATTTCCAAACATGTGGGGATTTCCTAGTTATATTCCTGCTCTTGAGTTCTAGCATAACCGCACTGTGATCAGAGAAACCAGACTGTATGACCCCAACCTTTTGAAAGTTTTGAAGCGTTTTTTATGGCCTGACATGTGGTGAACTTTTGTAACTGCTTCACATGCACTTGAAAATCCTGTTTATTGTGGGGTGGAAGGATAAAGTGCTCTTCTTGTGTTATTCATGTTGTTCCAATTGTGCAGATCATTCCTCATTTTGGTCCGCTTCAATTCCTGAAAATAAGTATAATAAAATTCCCCTCTACGGCTGTGGATTTATCTGTTTTGTAGTTTTGACAACTTTTTAAATACGTATTTTGAAGGCATGTTGTAAATGCACAGAAATTTAGAATTACTGTATCATCCTACCAAGTAAAACATTTATCACTTGAAATGTCTGTTTAATGCTATTAATCTTTTTGCTCTTAAGTTTATTTAGTTTTTATTAATATAGTCTCCCCTGGCTTTCTTTTAGTACTATTGCCATGCTTTTGAACATTCTTTTACTTTCAAACTTTCTGTGTCCTTGTGTTTTAGGCATGCCTTTTGCAAACAACAGACAGTGTTTTTTTTTCAAGTCTAGTCTGATAATCTTTGATTATTAACTGGAGCATTAAATCGGCTAACATTTATTACAGGAACTGATAAATTTGGATAAAAATCCACCATCTCCCTGTGTGCTTTCTATTGTTTATGTTCCTGTTTCTCTCTTTTCTTGCCTTCTTTTGGACTGCTTGAATGATTTTTTATCATTTGTTTTCCTTCTCTTTTAGTTTTGGAGTTACATACTTTATTTCTATTATTTTAGTGGCTACGACATGCATTCTTGAAATGAAAACATGCATTTCCTCTAGGTTTATATATACTATGGTTCTGTGTATGAATATGAATACTGTCACCTCCTTGGACCTTCTTGGGGGTCCCTGAGCAGTCTGAAAACCATGAGACTGCATGAGCCAGACCTCCATCCACTTTAACATTCTATAAGCATGGAATTGCACCTTTAAAATGTTACCCGAACCAGCCCTGTTAAGGATAATGCATTTTTAAAATGCAATCACGGAGAAATGAGGCATAGGTTTTTCAGTTTTCCAAAAGCGAGGAGGTTGGCGCCTAAAAAGGACCATCTCCTTTCAATCGAGTGCAATTGAAAAGCTGCAGGAAACACTGGGAGACCTGCATATAAAGTAAGATGTGAGCACATATCAGGTGATTAAAGAACTGTCTTTGCTAGCAGGCCTGCAGCTCACCTAAGATGATTCCAGAAGAGCAGAACCACTTTATTTCTTACTAAAAATATTTTTGTTTTCCTGTTTCCCCAGCAGACCCAGGCTTGTCCCTTTCAGCACTGTGGATACAGGTGGAAGAGGCAAAGTCCTTTCTGTATCTAAGTGTATAGAGTTGTTCAAATGATGTGAGGAAGAAAGTTTAAACTGCTTGTTTGTTTGCTTGAAAAGGGATGCGTTTTTCCTCATCATTAATTACAAGTTAAAGCCATTAAAAAGATATTACCAGTTTCTAGGGGGGAAAGTTAGGAGATGTTGCTTGGTGCAATTAAACTTCCATTAAATTATGCCCCACACAAGTCCTGAAAGCAGATAAGTTTTTACTATTCATATGTAATTTTGTTCAGTAAAGTGGAAACACTTATTTTTCTCTAGCTTGGCTAAATATATATTAAACACACCTATTCTTGTTATCCTAAATGTTCACCTGTGCCCAAAGCTATGGGATAATGCAACCATAGACCTCTTTGACATCTTGGTGTGGGAAGTATGCACCTTTATTTTATAGAGTACCCTGCTGGCCTCTGCCCTGACTTGGGCACCCAAGCTACAAACAGTGACATCACAACACTAAGCTGCTCACTTCCTCCAGGAGCTCAAACTTTGTTTCCCTGTTAAGGAATGATGTTTCTCTGACTTCATGGTGATAGATGGGGGGCTTTACACCTTCTAAAGGGCAAATGATTCAGCTTTGAGCCACAGAGTCATTGGTCTTCGGGGAAAGGATTCCAGAAGCTCTAACTCTCTGGATGTAATTTAAGCCACTACAATCTTAGAACCTGTATCTGCAAAGAACCCACGAGAACCTCTGCTCCAGCCTTACTTGCTCCCATCTTACAGATGAGACAATCGATGCTCAGAGACATTAAATGATTTGTCCAAAGTCATAAGACTGGTAATTACCATTGTTCCATAATGTTGAAATCACATGTCCTCCCCAAATACATGAAAATGAGGATTCCCAAATCCACACCAATTTGAAGCAAGTTTCATTTTAATGGCAGTTTGTCCCGCAGCAACCTGTACCATTATCTTACTGAGTTCCCAGCTTCGCTGGGCAAGGGAGACTTGGTACTACAACAACTATAAAATCACAATCACAGTTGTTAAAGAGCACAAAGCCCCTCACTCGACTTTCTCCTTAACTTTCAGGATCTTTTGATGGATGAGATAGGCATGTAATGTCTTTTGCAGACCAGAGCTTGACAGAGATCAAAAGCATCTGTCAGGAGAACCCAGGTCTCCTGTTTTGCCGTCTAGGACACCCGCCAGATTTTCCTCTGTTAATTGGCTCTCATGCAGCCATTTTGTGGGTCTTCTGTGGCACATCTTGATTTAAAGTAAAATGTCAAAAAGCACTTCTCAATCACTCAGAGCTTCCAGAGTTGCTCACATTTAGCTGATTGGACAGAAAGGAAAGGAAGGCAGTCTCTCTGTTGTGTGGACATACAACTAGATTATTCAGGCCCTTCCAATTCAGAGAATAATTCTTAGAGATATGGTGGCTGAGGGGTCTGATTTCTGCCTAAGAAATGCTTTCCCTAAGGTCAGATGGAATTGAAAAGTGAGTTTATGGGGAAAATGCCACTGTGACCTTAAACATGAAGTCTTTGGGTTGACACCGTAACAAGGAATGGAGTGCTATTAAAATATATTGCACATTTTAATAACTCCACTAGCAGTAGACCAAAAAAAAAAAAAGATTTAAGCTCAGAATAATTTTGGGAAGGAGGATTTTGCCAAGGAGATTTTAATGTCAAGAATGTCTGTGAGGCTAAAAATAAGGAGCTCACGCGCATCCCAGAGCCGTGGGTGGGGATGTATATATATATATATAATCAAATTAAATTATTCCACTTCCACTTATGGAAAAATCTGATGGTAAAATTTGACTAGAAAACATTTAGTCATATTTCACTTGGGTTATGCTTATAAATATCAAACTCCAGACTTGCCAAAATAAGTCCCATCAGTGCTTCCTGGCCAAGGTGTTAGATAGACAATGGTTGTGACATGTGAAAATGATAAAGATCTTACAGGAACATCATGCCTGGGAAAGCCACAGGAATGTAGCTCCCAACTAAAGAGGGAGAAGTGTCCTTGAGGTGTGAGGAATGGAGCCCAGAGCGGCCTAAATGTAGAATGCAAAAGGTGGGGAGACTTCAGAGAGCTGAAAGGACATGTGTGAAACCCAGGTCCCACCTCGCAAAGACTGGAGGCTGGAGACCCCTGACTTTTTGCACTGTTTCTTTTCCTACCAGAGAAAGCAACCCTCAATTTCTACCTTGCTCTGGAGTGCCAGCATTTGTGTTCTTTCTACAAATCATTTGTTGATACAATGGGACTGTGAGGTTGGCTGCTGCCAATACATCCATCTGCCAACCAAGGCCATCTGCAGAGGAGACACAAAGCATCAATGCCTGGAAATGAATTTGTTGGCATTTCAAGGACAAACATCTCTTTGGCTATAACTACTGAGATTTCAATCCAAAAATGGGAGGAAAATCTAGGTCCAGGTAAGTCTTTTATTTACTTCTTAAATTGTAATTATAAGACACATGTACAACTATGCTTCTTTAGTCCCCTCTGCTTGCTCAAGCTTGGAGCCTGGGCCAGTGATGTCTCTGTCCATTGATTCAGGTGCCGACCACCTGGGAGTAGTGGGGAAGGAAGGGGCATCTCTCCTGGCTGGTATGAATAGTTGGTGACTTGATATTAACCAATACTTGCTGATGCAGGTGACACACATTAAGGCATTTGCCTTGTGCATCCCCCGAGTGATGAAAGGTGCAGGGTGGAGAAGTTGGCTCAGGCTTTGTGCACATGCCCAAGGCAGTGATGGAGACCCAGGAGAGCTGATGGGGCTCAGCCTGACACTACCACTGCTCCAGGGTCTACATGAATTCCGGCTTGGACAGAACCTGCATCTCATGCCTCTCACTTCTCTCCCGACATGTCATTCTGGAATCCCGTGATCTTTGCTCCCTAGAGAAAGAATAGAGCAGAGAAGGAAAATAATTTGACCTGATGAAAAAGGAAGTAGGGATGTTAAAAGATAATAGTTATAGAGAATGTATTAAGGACCAGATACTGTGCTAAGCACTTTATATGTAACCCCCTCACCTTCCTTCCTCACTGCTCACTTCCCTCCTTCCCACTGGTCAGCACCAGAGCCCAAAGGACAGAAATATCACTGGCCAAGAGGTGGGAACTGCTATTAGCCCAATTTTACATGGGAAGAAATGGAGGATCACGGAAGTTAAGTAACTTTCCCTAGGTCCCAGGTAGCTATGAATCAGCAATGGCAGGATTTGAACCTTGGCCATTGACCCGAGATGAAATCATTTTACAATTCTATCGCCTATGGATTTTTCCACCTGCTCCCTGTAGCTTGTGCAGTAAAACAGCTGAAAAAGAGCAAAATGACTGAGTAGTTGTGGGAGGGATTTGATTTCAGCTCTGTGGCTAATTATTCTTATAATCTCAATAATGTCCCTTTACCTCGGGAGCCCTAATTTGTTTATCTGTAAGATGATAATAAAGTTTCAGTCTTGCTGCCACCACAGTGGCATTGCATTGAGACAACTCATGGGGAGAAGCTTTGAACTAAAAAAAAAAAAAAAAAAAAAAAAAGTCTTTGATGTGTGACCTGATTAGGGTGCCTGCTATAAGAGGTGATGTGTGCAGAAGAAAGACCATGAGCCCTGGCCGGGGCTGGATTTAAATTTGTCACACTGGCAGAAACCTTTTGACCCTCAAATGTCTCATCTATAACCTGCCAGGGAGCTCTGGCGTGAGGAAGACACACGTCCACGTTGAGTGCTCTGGCCAGGAGCATGTCCTTCCCGGGCAGGAATGCCCCTTACCCGCAGGGGAAGCAGATGGAGCCGCTGAAGACACAGTAGATGAGGGGGTTGATGGCGCTGTTCAAGGCCGGCAGGTTCTGAATGATCACAGAGGCATAGAAACGCTCCTTGGTGTTTGGAAGGAGGCTGAAATTGTCCAAAATGTCGAAGAGGAAGTATGGACTCCAGCAGCAGATGAAGGCTGGGGAGAAGACAGCCATTAGCATCACAGCAGAGCACAGCCCCGCGGGGGGCTCCCCGTGTTGGCCTTGGCAGGAGCTTCTGCGAGGAGGTTTCTTAGCACCTGGAATCTCCCCAGAATATTTAGAACAGTTGTGTGTGTTGACATTAGTGTCATGTTTACTTAGATACACACACACACACACACGCACACACACGTACATGCATGCACATCGCATAGATACATTTCTAAATTTGAGTAAATTTGCTAGAGCTTCTCTGTCTGTAAAGGGAGGGTCTGATTTGACTACTGTTGTAACTCTTTATTGAAAGGCTAGAAACTGATCAGCATGGCCTTAGCCTCTCATTCAACACAGTGAGAGAAAATCCAGCAAAACCCTTTGGAGACTGTGGGAAAAGACAGAACAGGAAGCCCTTTGTGCAGATAGTGACTCCTGGTTTTAGGGTGTCGCCAGGGGAAGGGGGAGAGGAAAGGGTGGTACCTGATGTTTCAAAACACGGCCTGCCTGAATTGTAAGACTCTCAATTTTCTTTTCCATTTCTAAATCAGCCACTTCAGAAAACACCCACCTTAGACCCCTTTCCAAATCAATTGGTGTGTGTGTGTGTGAGAGACCCTGATTCTGTTTGGATCCAAATCCTCAGAGGAAAGGAGTGGGAAGTGGAGATCCGGAGCGTGATGGCCAGTTTCATGTGCCACCTTGACTGGGTCCTGGAGTGCCCAGGTATTTGGTTAAATGTTATTTCTGGTTGTTCCTGTGAGAGTGTTTCTGGCTGAGATTAACATCAGAATTTGTCCTCCCCTCTGTGGATGGGCCTCATCCAGTCCACGGAAGGCTTGAAAAGCACAGGAAGGCTGAGCGGGAGAGGCTTCACTCTCTGCTTGACTGTCTTCTGGCTGAGACACTGAGCTGCTTTTGCCTTCACACGTGGACTCCAAATGAAACAGTGCTGTCGGCTTTCCTGGGGCCATAGGTCTTGAGACTCCTCAGCTCCACAGTCATGTGAGCCAATTTCTTATAGTAAATCTCTTTACACATATATGTCTTATATCTATGGAGGACCCAGAGGTAAACCTTCTTGGGGTTGACTGGACACACACGTGGGCTCTCCTACTTTCTCTCCACATCCTTTCCACCTTCCTTCTGCCCCTTTCTGCCCATAGTGATTTTCCTCGGAGAATTCAGGCTTCTTTTGCCCTCCGCCTGAAGAAACCAACTTTCCTCCATAAATCTCTGACTGACACATGTCTTTTCCCCCTCAGACCCTGGCAATCTGTTAAAGGAGAGCAATCCAAACACAAAGACCACTGAACATTCTGGGCTTTGGTGGTGAAGCCTGGCATTGGCCCAGAATAGTGGTTCTGGGACATAGAGGGACAGAGCTTCTTTGCAGAGGAATTTTGAAAATGTGTGTTTATGTATTTGTGTGTGTGTGTGTGTGTGTGTGTTTGGGGGGAGGGTTCCGGTTTTCCTAGGGATACGAGTGCCTGCCCCTGCGCGATGCAGGCAGTCCTAAGCATGTCCTCACATTCTTTGAATGCTCATTTGGACATTCATGTAGCAGGGAACCCTGTTTATAATTACCTCAGTCTAGCAACCTAACTCTGTCTTATAGATGCACACAATATTTTGAATATACTGAATTTTCCAGAAATGCAATTCCCTTGTAAATGGAGAAAAGATTAATTTCTTTAATTTAGAACTTTAGCAGGATTTGTTCCTCTGCTCAGAAAATAAAGTCAGTGGCAGCAATACTGCTTTATTTTTTATGTCTCCATGAAACACACCTGTACTGGGTTTCATTTGCAGCTAGTGCTACGTCTGACTGACTACTTCATTATTCTACTAGTATGGCTGTGCCCATGTATTTCTATATTGAAATCTGCATTATTTTATTATAAATTATTTTCTTTCTATTCCTCTTTTATATTATTATATATTGGTCTTTTAAGAATTATCTTAGGTAGCTTGTTTTATATATACATTTCACTTCAGCATGGTAGAGAGGCATAACAAAATACTCGTCACAGGAAGGGCCGTTTTGATTGGGCTGTTGACGCTGGCCGACCTGCTTGTGGGCACCCCTGCTCTCTGACGAGAGGGACCCTCAGCACCTGGGCACGTGGTTCCTGATTACAGAAGGCCACGTTGGCTCCGAAACACATGTATAAGATGTGTTTCCTGGCTTAACATGCAGGGGATGTGTATCTATGCTTCTCATTGTCTGGGAAGGCAAGAGAATCTCTGATCTACTTCAGAAGCTCTGGGGAAGGATTCTGAGCCCTGGTAGGTGGCAGGTGCTCTCTCCCCAGGTCTGCCTGCAGTGTTGTTTTGTGAGTATGTTCTGCTGGCAGAGTCACACTGCGTGTGGTCTGCGTGGCATTTTGCAGTCACGTTTTAAGAAAGATGATGTGGGCTGTTCTGGTGATTTGATGTAATAGCAGAGCTAACGGGAGACCTGTGCTTTCCCAGAGCTTCCAAGAGCTGCAAGGGGGGTAGGGAGGGGTAGTCTTTGAGCTAAATAAAAAGGAAGTGGCACAAATCCCTTGCCTTCTTGCATATCCTCATTCACTCACTCCACAGATTTAATTAGGCACCTACTGTGTGCAGGACTTATTTAAGGACTTGGTGATGATAATGTAAGAAACACAAAAGCAAAAGTGATGGCTCTCATGGATTTATGATGCCAGCAGGGGAGACAGACAATAAGCAGATCAATACATATCCTATATTGTCAGGTAGCAGTAGAAATACAAAGAAAAATAAGGCAAAGACTAGAGGAGTGCTATGTAAGACTTGCCAAGGAGGCCTTCCTGAAGAGGTGGTGGTGTTGGAAAACAAAACGATGTGGGGGACTAAGCCTTGCCACCAACTGAAGGCAGGGCGTTCTGGGAGGGGGAACAGCACCAGGTGTGAACAAGTTGACATTCTGAAGAAGGAGCAAGAAAGCCAGTGTGGCTGTTACAGAGTGAGCACGGAGGAGAGTGGGGAAATGGGGCCGGAGACACGGCTGGGGGACAGATCACACAGGCTATGTAAGACGTGGGGAAAAGTAGGATTTTATTCCAATGTAGTGGGAAGCTAGGAGTGGGCTTGTAGGGGAGTGGTAGTGTCTGATTTACATTTTCTAAAGGATCACATTGGCTGGGTTGCAGAGAAGGAATAAGAGAAGATCAGTTGCAGGGTTGCAGGCAGAAGTTAGTAGGAGCTTAGACCAAGGAAGTAATTGTCTGGATGGTGAGAAATGGTTAATTTGAGATCTCTTTGGTAGGTAAAACCTCTAGGCCTTACTGGTGGACTAGACATGTGGGGTGGTAGAGAAATAGAATAAAGACAGACAGATGACCCTTAGGTTTTTGGTGTGGACACTGGGTGAGAGATGATGTCATTTACTGAATTGGGGATGACAGGAGGAACAGTGACTTTGCAGGATGTAGGAGCCCATGCCGAGACTTCCAGTTTGACGTGTTGAGTATGACAAGTTTATTAGAAATATAAATAGTGATTTCAAATAGAAATCATAGATAAAATTTCCAAGCAAAGAAAGCGTGCCAAAGAGGGGCTAATCAAATGTTGCTTAGAAGTCAAGTAAGGGGAAGACTGAGAATTGACATTTGAGTTAGTGAATTTCTATTGTCAATGAACATCACTTTTAGGAGACTGAAGACACCAAACAAATTTATTTTTTTCTGTTTTAATTTGATATGTAGAATTTTTAAACCATATCAAATATAGCATATATTATCACACACAAAAAAATTGACATTTGGCATCTTGGGGGTTGTGGTGACCTCAAAAAGGGTGCTTTTATTGGAGGAATAGGGAAGAAAGCTAACAGAGATAGGCTCCAAAGAATGAGAGGTGAGAAACAGAGGAGTTGTGCTAGAAAAGGGAGTGGTGAAGACGGTCTGTTACTGGAGACTTGATCGGGGGAGCTATTGACAGTATACTTATGTGCATATCATCCAGTTGAGGGGGACATCTGTGGGGGAGAAGACGTGATGGGAGGAACAGAATGCTTGAGTGCAGGAAGGAATGGGATACAGGGCTCAAGTGAGCATCTTGGGTTTAGAAAGAAGCAGAGTCATTTTACTCACAACAGCAGGAGAAAGGACAGAGCACATACTAGAGATGCAGGTAGGTCCATGGATGTGAAGGCAGGAGAATGAAGTTCTGTTCTAATAGTGTTTTCTTAGTGAAATAAAAATCAAGATCATTAACTGAGAAGCTGTAAGGGAGAGGAAGTTTTGAAGTTTTGAGAATAACAAAGAACATACACCAATCTGACACATATTAGGTGCTCTGGAAATACCTTTTTTTTTTTTTTTTCCTGAGGTGAAGTGACTTTATGGGTTTTAAGAGTAGAGAGAAAGGAAAAGGAAAGGGAAGGTGACATGAGGGCAGAGAGAAGGCATCTGTTAGGGAAGAATTTATAGTGACCTTGAAGCTAAATATCCAGGAGAAAGGGAATGCCATTTCTGTGTTACTCTGGAGGCTGAACTTCAGCCCTGGGGAGTGTGCCTTAAGGAAATCAACTGGGTCAGCTGCATGATGGTGAGCACTCTCTTCAGCTAGTCACGTCCTAATTAGATTTTCTCCACATTATCCACCACATGGCTGTGATGGACAACAATTTTATAAAGAGAGGGGTTAGAAACCAAATGTGGACCCTTGAAGGAGCCACAGGTGGACTGGTAAGTTCCATACATTCCTCTCTAATTAGACAAAGGTAGAAGTGCCCATAGACAAATTCTCTACTTCTGTGGGCTTTCCACTACCAGGTCCTAGGTATGGGTTTGCTTTTGGAATGTCCACACGGTTCTGCAACACAAGGAGGGACGCCTCTTACCGAGAATGATGACAATGCTATACTTGATGGCCTTGATTTTTGCCTTTGAGATGAGCCCTCGGCTATAACTGGTGCACAGCTTTCCATCTGCAGATACAAAGGAGAATGTTAAAAAGAAGTGCTGTTTCTGCCAATAAGAGCATCGTAGGTTAGACCCACAGTGCCATGGGACCACTTACATCCTGCTCATGTATGTCCAGGAGGACCTCCTTGGACATTTTCAGGGTAAAGATGACTCTGGGCTGGATGCTGGAAGCTGCCCAGTTTGCAGCTTAATATAAAATGCAAATGCATTGGGACATCCAGACTCTCAAGAGGCTTGGCTGTTTGCCCTGAGTCAGCTGAAGCTGGAATTAGCCGTGAGACCAGAGGGGGCGATGCTGAGACACCCATCTGGTCCCTTCAGCAACCTAGGGCAAAGCCTTCTTCCTAGCATCGTTACTCTAGACTAACTTGTTCATCTAACTCAGAAACTCCATTCTCAACAAAAGCTCAAGCCAGGGATACAGTAAAAGTCTGTCCCAAATAGGAGCCTGTATATAACTTTAACCCTATGTCGTTGCTCTTTGATAGTAAACATGTGAGGGGTAAATACAAGAATCCACTAGAATGCAAGCTTGATAGAGACCGGGACTTTGTTTTCTTCACTCCTATATCTTCTAAACATAGTGAATGATTGATAAACATGTGTTGAATGAATTAATATAAACCTCTCTCAAGCCAAGAAGTAGTGGTAAAATAAATGTGGATTAGGTTGGGCAGCGTTCAGAGCAACAGTTCTTAGTAGGAGCAGTAGTTAAATGGCAAATTTGGGGTTGGAGATGCTGATAGGGTATCAGGGTGATACAAGGTGGAAGACTTTACTGTCAGGGCTTCTACCAGCCCGTATGGTGCCTTTGTGAAAACTGGGAAAAGTGCCCTCCCTGTGGACGCCTATGGCCCTGTCCCAGAGCAGGCCCTCAATGAGGGAGGCATGGACGAAGGCCAGCCCCACACATCTTCAGCTGAGTGCCCGTGATTAAGGCTCAAGGGGCACAACCCTAGTGGTGGTCCAGGTCAGAGGCCCACCTAGAGCACTCAAGTCACATGGAGAAGGGCGTTGTACCCGAGAGGCCAACTACGGTGCTCGCTTGTCCGCACCACTTTGTTCAGACTTCACGCTGGAAGTGTATTCAAATCCCCGTGGAAACTGGTGTGAAATTTACCTTTGCATTATTTATTCTACCCGCCTCCAATCCCATGCAGCCCAACCCACCAAGCAGAGCACATCTGCTAAGAGATAAGGACTGAACCAAATACGCTAAAACAGACTTCGTCTTCCCACGGAACTTTCGCTGCGGCAGGTAACGTCACACACCCTCCACTAGGCTGGGTGAGATGAGAGGGACCAAGTCTGTAAAACCAACTGTGAACGAAGAAGGGGGCCAACCCCTCGCCATTATGGAGAGGAGGTCACATGGCAGAGGCAGAGATCCCCAAGGCAGAGCTGCAGCTGTGGGCGTGGGACTGGGAAAGACACGTGAAGCAGAGGGAACGTCCTCAGCCAAGGCACGGAAACAAAATGTCAGAAGTGCTCAGACCTCAGTGAGTCACCTCCCCTGGCGGGAGCCTCAAAGGACGCTGGGTTTGAGGGTGTTGAGAACTGAGGCCAAAGTGGGATGACCTTGACTGTCTCCCTGCGGAGTTTGGGCTGAATTTCTGAGGCAGCCGCAAGCTATCGAAACTGAGTATTTTCACAGTGTGAACATTTACTCACTGGAGAGGACAAACTGTTAATGGGAATAATAGGAATAAGGGGCTTTTTATGTGCAATGAACCGAAATGCTAATTATAATTGATTTTTTATTTCTTAATGTCTAGCCCGTAAGACCGTTCTTAGGCCCTTCAGATTATCCTGTGCATTTTATAGAACCACAGAACTTCTGTGGTATAAGGAAGCAAATGCTTCAGAAGCATTTATAGCAGGGGTTTTCAACTGAGGGCAGTATTTCCCCCTGGAGTTACATTTGGCCATGTCTGGACACATTTTTGGTTGTCACTGTTAGGGGTGGGTGCTACTGGCATCTAGGAATGCTGCTCGACATCCTCAAATACACAGAACAGCCCACTGCAAAAAAAAAAAAAAGAATTATCTAGTTCAAAATACTGGGAGTGCCAAGGTTGAAAACCCCTGATTTCCAAGGTGGCATCTTAGGAAGGACACAGAGTTCGGGGTCAAACCTAAATGCAGTAAGTTCTACAACTTACTGCCAGCAATGTCACCTTAGGCAAATTGCCTACTGTTCTCACCCTCAGTTTCCCAATTTCAAAAATGAAGTATAGAACACCAAACTCACAGAGTTATTTTGAGGATTAAAATAATGTATTCAGGATGCCAAGCCCCATGCTGAGAATGCCAATTCCCTTATTAGTTGTGATGAATGAGGTTTTAATGGTATTTCAGGAGGAGAATGAGCTGCTTTTATGGACGTGAACAGAAGGTATTACTACATTTAGATAGGCTATTACACAATTTTATCTGTATATAGGAATTATATACATCAAAAAACGATCAGGGTGGGATTATACCCATGGGAGGCAAGTGAAAAAGACAGCGGATCAAGTTATATCTTTTCAAAGTATCTGCATTTGCTGGACTGACAGTTGGCTCCTAAACAGGGCGGCTCTGAAGACTTAGTTGGTTTTTCAGAAAACTTCTTGAGAATGACATTTGTGCTCTGAAATCTGTTTAAAATGGAAACTGGCAGTCCTTTCCACAGGGCAACTGGGTGACAGTATAATCAGCTCGTGCCCTTCAATCTCCCAATGGGACCAGTGAAAAGCATCTTTAATCTGACCATTCTAGGAAATGCAAAGCCTCCAGCTTCTGAAGATGGCCCTTCAAAGTGAGCTGAGCTACAAAATGCTGATAATTCTCCTTTATTGGGAGATAAAAGGATTATTTCTACCCAGGCCTTGGTGCTGAGCTGGAGCGAAAAGCAGTTAAGTTCATCTGTCACTGTGCATTAATGGGGGGGTACCCTAGAGGCGGTGGGTTGATTAGATTCAGGACTGGAAGCAGCATGCTGCCTTAGGCTGTCCTACTTAAAGGATGCTTCCCTAGCGGGGGTCCACGCTAGTCTCCAAGTGGCCGGTTCCTGCTTCTGACCTTCCTGGGGCTTCATGCCCCTGGTAGAGCCACTGGGAACCCATTCTTCTTGTGAGCTGAGCACTGGAAGGGGGAGCAGTTGATGTCTTGGGATTTTAAATGAAGCAGAATTTATTTCTGGTGGGTTGGGGGACTGTCAGTGGACCTGTAATGAGTGCGGGTGGTTTGTTTGTTAACAAGGAAGTTTACCCAGTAATAAGTTAAAAGAAATACGTTTTCATGTGTTGGGAATTTTATTTTCTTCAGGTTGATTTTAAAAATTAAACATTTTTAAGAGTTTTGCCTGACTTCTAAAATTTTTAAAACTTAAAATTTATTTTCAGTTTCTGATCATCGATGTCCTCTTTATCTGTAGCTAGAATGAATGTTAAATATTTTTAGCAGCACATTATGTCTCATTTGCTGCAGGACTTTGGCCACTTCCTTCGAGTGGTGTTTTTTTTGACCCTCTAACAAACAGGAGGTCATAGCTAGACATTAGGAGGTTTGACCTAACTCACCTAAATCACAACCTCTTCTTTTCCTCAGCAACTCAGTTCAGGTGGAACCAGGAACCCTGACAAGTCAATAATAGTGGCAGAGACAGGTTAGCTGTCCACTAAATCCTTTCCTTTGCCCGCAGGGCACACAGAGGGACTACGTTTCCCAGCTTCCTTTTCTGCAGGGTGTAGTCAGTCCTGTGCCCAAGTCTGTCTGTGGGTACATGGGAAGGATTCATATATATGTTCCCGGGCCTGGCTCAGATAAACCGCCTGAGTAATCCTTCACCCTCTCTCCCCTTCCCTGGCCTGCTGGTTGCTGACGCTGAGCGATACCTCCGCAGCCATCTGTTAAGGGTGGCAGAAATCTCCGTCTGCTTGAGTTTCTGAGTGACTGTGTGTCCTTCCGTTTAACTTTTACTGTCGGTTGGACTTTAACTGAACAGAAAACAAACTCCTGTTTTGTTAAGGCTGTTGTATTTGGGGGTGTTCTCTGTTACAGGTGCTAGTGTTTCCTTAACTAATGCAGAGATTGGTGCTGCATATGCAGTGTTCTCGTAACAAAAACCTAAAATGTGTGACATCGGCCTAGTGGGAGGGCAGCAGGTGGCAAGGAACCTGGTAGGACAAGCTGGGACACTAGAGCTCCACTGGACAGGAGTGTCACATATGAATGCCTATGATGGCAGAATGTCTGCCTACTGAGACTGGACCCCCAGGGGACAAAGGTGGCGTAGTTGTCCCAGAGAAAGAGAACCAACAGAAATACATATAAATACATAGTTATAAGAGGAAATTTATAGTAGGAATTGACTCATGCAGTTATGGAGGCTAAGTCCCATAATCTGCTTGCTGTCTGCAGGCTGGAGACCCAGGAAAGCTGTTGGTATAATTCAGCCCAAATCCAAAGGCATGAGAACCAGCAGAGATGATGGTATATGTCTAAATCCAAATGCTGGAGAAGCAGGCAACCAGGGATGTAAATCTCGGTCCTAGCTGAAGACCCAAGAACCAGGAATTTCAATGTCCGAGAGCAGGAGAATATAGGCGTTCCAGTTCAAGCAAATTTGCCCTGTGTCAGCCTCTTTTGTTCTGTTCAAGCCCTCAGTGGATTGGCTGATACTCACAGGTGTTGATGAGGATGATCTTTACTTAGTCTGCAGATTCAAATGTTTCCAGGAACGCCCTCAGACACACCCAGAAATAATGTTTTACCAGCTCTCTGGCTAGCCCAATCAAGTTGACACACAGAATGAGCAATCGCAGTTGGTAAACTGAATGTTAATAGTATGTGTTGATTGCTACCAGCTGTGTTTAGCAAAGTATTAGAAAAAAGAGACAAACTCAGACAAGAGTTGGTTGCCTTCTGAACAAAAGTGAAGGGAAGTTAAAATTTGGGATCTTACAGAGTTACAAGGGTCAATTGCTTCTAGACCCTCATAGCACCGGCTACATCCTTTGTGGGGCCCAGAACAAAATGAACATGCGAGCTAAGCGCTAAAGCAAACGTGTATACCCTCTGAGTGTGCAGGTCCTGTGCCAGTGGAGCCGGCCCTGGTACCCAGATTAAGTTAGAACACTGAGAAGTTTAAACTAACAATGGCCCATTAAGAATCATTCTGGAGGAGAAGATCAAACTAAGGATGTGGCCTCCCACCTATTGTTTTAAATGGCCCTAAGCTAGCTTCCATTCAGTTAAGAGACAAGGATTGGATAAGGAAGCACAGAATCAAGTCAGACTTGTGAATGATCTTCAGAAAGACTTTGCATGTGGTTGCTGGCGTGTGAAGCTGATTGGAAGCAAATAAATCAGAAGCCTACTAAGTTTTTTAGGAATGATATTGCTAAATAAACCATGAGATTTATATCTTTGTTAATACTTAGAAATATCAGAGTTTAAAATTTTTACCAATTCTGTGGGTGAAATAATGATACCTAATTGAAGTTTACATATGCACTCTCCTGATTATCAGTGAGATTGAGAATCTTATTTTTGGCCATTTCTTTTCCCTTCTGTGAAGTGGCTGTTTGTGTCTTGCTCCTTTTTCTTCTATTTATCTTTAAAAAATTTTTTTTAATTGATTTTTAGGAGTTCTTCATACATTCGAGATCCTAATCTTTTTCCAGGTTATATGTTGCAAATAGCTTCTCCCACTTTTTGGCTCGCTTTTAGATATAAACAGAGTCAAATTTATCCATCTTTTCTATGGTTTAATGTATCTTGTTTAAGAAATCCTTTCTGATTCCAATGTCATAAAGATAACACCCTAAATTTTCTCTTAAATTTTTAGAAGTCCTACATTTCACATTTAAGTCTATAATTTCCCTGGAATTTAGTTTTGCCTAAGGATTGTAGTGAAGTTCTGATTTCATTTCTTTCCCTCTGATCTTCTGACATATTTCAAGTTCTCATATATATGCAGGTGTGTTTGGGGGCTGTTTTATTTTCCATTTTTCTATTGAATTGCATCAATACCGCACTCTATTAATCACTCTGACTTTATGATAAATCAATATTTGGTACAGTAAACCTCTGCTAACTTGTTTTACTTCTCCGGAACTGTCTTCTTGGCTCTTGAAATTTCCATGTATATTTTAAAATTGGCTTGTCAAGCTCAATAAAATGTCCCATTTCAATTTTAATTGGAACTGCATTAATCTGTAGATAAGTTGGGGAGAATTGACATTTTTTATGGCACTGAATCTTACTATCCATGAACATATTATAAGTCTCATTTATTTATATTTTTTCCATAAAGTTCTTTGTATCTTTTGCTGAATGTATTTGCAGAGAAGCCATTTTACCTTCATTTACTGATGAAGAAAGGTAGCTAGTGGGCTTATTTTAAGTTCATTTAGCTAGAAGTGAACAGGACTCTAACCCAGTTCTTAATCCAGAACCTTTTTCCTCCACCTCATTCTGACCTGTTTAATTGGAAACATGCACTTTGGATACAGCATGAATCACACTGCATCATATCTTCTAAGACGTAACAGCCAGATGCAGGTATATTCAGATATGTGGTAATTTAGTCTATTTCATGGGTTCACCTCCCCACCTCCTGCCTCCATGTAGTAAGTGTTCTGTTTTATAGGAGTAAATAACCCTGGACATTTATGAAAAATAACCTACAGGATTGGAAACCTCATCTGCTCTACCTTTTTCCTTCCAAGCATTTGTGGGATAGTCTGTAGATTGTTTTTAAACAGTTTGTTTTTTTTTTTTTGTCTTTCTGTCAGCCTTTGAGGGGGAGAAAATAGACACATTTGCCAGAAAGAGGAGTGATTTAAGTTAATGATGGCTTGAATTTTGCAGGCCATGTTTACAAAGTGAGCTCTGTTCACACTAATCACTGCTTATGTCCCCTTGTTGGTGAGCACTAGTCCTGGCATGCTTACACCACTGGAGACCCTGTTTACCAGCCAACTCCAGGGCTGCTTGGCTCTAATGACAGGTAAAAAGTCAAATGAGTTCCGCTTATGAATAAGATACAAAGGTGATATGGGCTTTTGAGACTACAATCTGCTCCTCATTCCAGAAGGGGGTCACTGATGGTGATACGAAGATATACACAACTCAAAGATAGGCGTCATGGAGATACAAACTTGTATTAAAGAATAAAAACAGACCGTAGCCATGTCCACCTTTCGGCAGGAGTCACAGCATACTGTATATCAGTGGGATATCAGATCTCTGTGTGGCTCTGTAATATTTCAAGCACTGGAGGATGGGAGAACCCAAGAGCATAGGAATTGGAAAATCGAGTAGCAGGGAGATATGGGAGATTCTAGAGAGAGACAGGAGCCCAGCCACAGCAGTGCAAGGCCTGCTGCGAAAAAAGGTGTGGGAGACACCTGAGGTGGTGGGGTAGCTGACAGAATGTGGAAACCTCTCATCACCTCAAACATTAGAAAAATGAGGTGGATTCCATGGTTCGCTGGACCAGGAGCAGAGGGAACAGAGGGGTTGTAGGAGGTGAGACAGGGTGTGCACTCCAAGAGACAGGGAAAGAGGGCACAGCAGTCTCCTGCAACTGGCAGAAATCACAGGGCAAGGTTTTAAACCAATCTGATTTAAATCCAACAGCACAGGAAGACCGCCGCCTACTTATAATTAGGTCACCCTTTAGATTTTTAAATATATCAAAGTGAAACAGTTCAGGAGATGACTCTGGAATAGCTTTCTGAAGACAGAGCATGGGAGGGAGTCTGGTGGAAGAGAAGCCATGCCAATGATCCTGAGTTTGGGTTGTTTAATCAAAAAAACTTAAAAAAATTTTGAGCTCTTTTTTCAGTCATTCACCACCTTCCCTTCTGTAATGTCCTTCTGAGAGGCAGCCTGATGTAGAGAAGAAAAACGTGGGCTTTCTAGCCAATCATATGTGCATTTGAATCCCACTGTGTCATGTGCTACCTACAAAAACAAGCAAATTGCTTAACCTTCCAGCCTGTCTTCCCTTTGTAAACGATAAGTGATACCACTACCTCACAGGGGTGGTGTAAGGATTCAGGGAGATAAAAGTATGGAAAGGACCAAGTGAACTCGCTGACAGTAGATGCTCTGTCTCCGTCACTTCGTGTTGACAGACTGAACACACAAATGGACGGTGGCCAGATTGTATATGAAAATGGAACTCTCACCCACACTGTGCAGCAGCCATTCGGGGAAACCGACCCGTTATCTACAGTACCCAGACCAGGAAGCCAACCTACTATGTACAGGTCAGACTTGCAGGAAGTCAAACCACTGTCTCTATCCCACAGTCCAGTAAACCAAATAATAATACCCACATAGCCAAGACTCAATAAGTGACAGCTTCTTTAATTTTTGCCCCTATTTTCAACTTAAAACCAACCCAAGAAAGCTAAATATGCACCCCTAACCCATCACATAGGATGGGTTCTAGTTAGCCCACTTAAATCTTCCCCCGATAGCCACCAGTCAGGGCACACCTGAAGCCTTCCCTTTCTTCCTCTAGAAAGCTTTCCCATTCCTCTGCTTGCTTTTGTGTTTCCGCCAAAAGATGGTGGCTGACTCCTTTGCTATAGCAAGCTTTGAATAAACAGCCTTTGTTCTCATTTGGTTGGTCTTTGTTTATTTCCACTGTGTCTCCTTTTCTTTTCCCCTGAATGTTCCCCTGTTATGGACTTAATGTTTGTGTCCTCCCCAAATTCATATGTTGAAGCCCTAACTCCCAATGTGATCGTATTTGGAGATGGGGCTTTTGGGAAATAGAGGTAGGTGGGGTTATGAGAGCAGGAACCTTACGATGAGATTGGTGTCCTTATAAGAAGAGACATTAGAGAGATTTGCAAAATGACTTTGCAAGGTGACACATCTCTTAGTGGCATATCTGGAACAGAAATGAGTTCTTCTTACTCCAGGGATCAGTGTTACACCTTGCAGTCCTCATGTGAGTGCATGTGAGTGAGTATGTATGTGTGTGTGCATATGGTTGTGTGTGTGTGTGAGAGACTGGGTGTGTGAATATGTGCATTCGATTTGTACGAGGAATGGGAGGAGGCGTGGAAGCTCCTTGAGAGCAGAAGCAGTCTCCTTCAGAACTAGCTGCGTTATAATAACCAGAACCCCCAGGAGCCCTTTCTCTTTTCTTTTGGGGCTGCTGGTTTGCTGTGTCCTCTCCAGGTCGAGCTCATTCAGCTCCAGCAGTGTCTGCCTAGGAAGCAGGCAGGGTCTCCAAGTCTCAGTAGCTACTGTGTAGGCGGTGCTCTGCACTAAGGTTTGCAGAGATGAGACTTGGGGAAGGGTTTGGTGGGCACTCTCAGGCTCATTCTGGCATGAGGTGATGGGGTGGGATGGTGGGGAAGGCACGGACCAGGCCTTGACTGGCTTAGGGTCCAGCACTGTTCTCCGGATGGGTGGAAGTTTTCTTGTAAATTGAAGCCAAATAGAAATGTCTGTCCTTGTGTTTTGCTGAATGTGTGGCATCCTCCCTGCACAGTCCTCTCTTTTCATCCGAGTCCTCAGGGTGCTTCTCTGCCAGACCTGAGAGAGTGGGGCGACCCTCAGATCCTGGCTCAAAGGCTGCTTGGAGGGACTCTTCTGGCACAGCTTGGTCAGCCCCAAAGTCCCCCTTCGTCAGTTTTCAGGGAAGCCACGTGGAGAAGGGCAGAGTCTGCCCTGGACAACTTTGGTGGGTCTGACCTGCCAGCTGGGCCTTGGTATAACACAGCAGGCTTGCTGTGTCCAGAAAGCTCAAACTCCTGTTTGCTAGAGGAAAACGTCTGCAGAAGCAAAATCAGCTAAGAGTTGGGTAATGCAGATTAGAGACTTACCTGAGCAGTTGGAAATCACCGTCTCATGGGCTTTGCTTTTGATCCAAATAGTTCTGATCACAATGGCATAGATGACACTGTGGAAAGGACCAAAGATAATACTTAAATGGCTGGTGGGTCCCTATTGTGGGACCACCCCCAGTTCCCTGAGTGTGAGGTGTGGGGACAGGGGTCTCTCAACCATGGTCTGTCCCCCTCTATATTTCCTGATTACAGAGTCACAGTAGATTGCAGCTACTTTTTTAAGCAAGGAGGCTTGGACCTGGTGAAGTTAAACAATTTCTCAGTCAAGACTATTGAGTTAATAATACAAACCTCAAGATTTTCTTAGTAATCAAATGTAACATTTTAAGTGCTGTGCACAGTGCCTGAAAATTAGCAGAGGCTCAATAAATGTCATTTATTTTCCCTTCTTTCTTCCTCATTTTTCACATAATATCACACTTACTTTTACATGATATAATCTGCCCCCAACTGGAAGAAAAAAGTGTTAATGACTCAAAAGCATTAGCAAATTTTGTATCCTTTGTCCCCTTTTATAAATATAAACATTTATGCCCTTCTTTAATTAGTTATTTGACATTTCTAATATATTAAGAACCTCAACTAAAAACTTTGAGACAAAGCACTGCTTTATTTTAAAACTGCACTAACTTCCCTCTTGAGAATCACTCGGTTAAAAAAAAATCAGAGCTCTAGTTTGAAGTAGCTGACAAAGCACTAATTGCTTTTAATGAGTTTAGAATATAACTTAATTAATGACTGTGTGAAAACTCTCTGCTTCTTATTGCCTATCCCTGATTAGAGAACCCCTCTGAGTGTTCCAGGAAGGCTCGGCGCCTTTGTGGAGCATCCTCACTCCTTCTCATATACCTGCCCAGGGATTTTCTGGAATTTATATGTCTACATTAAAGAAAAAAAGAGAAAGAAAATTGTTAGGGAGTCTATTCTTTAGCCAAAGTTGAATATTTGTTAAAGCAGGGAAATTTTTTCCCCGGGTAAATGAAATACAAGAAAACGTTACAACAGCACCCAGCGTTAATCGTGTATTACAGTGGCAACCCCAGTGCTTAACTGATCAGTAATTCAAGTATTTACTGACCATCAACCATATACACAATGGAAAACTAAGAAAGATTTTATGTGTTAGGGGTTTGGGTCTTAGTCACCCTGACCTCATCTCCTTAGGACCAATCAGGCAAGTGGAAAGCCAATACCAGCTTTACTCTTAGCCAGGAAAACTAATAAGTAGGGTGCCCCTTCAGTTTATTACCCAAATCAAGCCACTTCTCGGGGTGCAACATTCGTGCATCAGAAAGCACTCGGAGTCTTATTAGTTCCCTTCTTGCTGACTTCTTTCTTCTAATTCATCAGCAAGCTCTGTGGATTGTCCTTCAAAATACCTCCCTCATCTGTACCTTCCTCTCCATTCCTGCTCTGCATCCGTTTGGACCATTTTAATATCTTTTTGTTGAATATTTTGATGATTTTTTTTATTGTGGCAAAATAAACATAACATAAAATTTAGCATTTTAACCATTTTTAAGTGTACGGTTAGGTGGCATCAAGTACATTGACATTGTTGTGCAACACCACCATCATCCATCTGCAGAACTTTTTTATCTTCCCCAACTGAAACTCTGTACCCATTAAACACAAAAGTATGCTTGACTTCACAAGTCAACGTGTCATCCTTATGCAGGGGCCATGCTGATCATCTTTGTATTATTCTAATTTTAGTGTACGTGCTGCCAAAGCAAGCCCCACCCCCTCCATCATCTCTTGCCTGATTAGTGCCTTAATCTTCTAAATACTTTCACTCTGCTCCTTCACCAACGCCCCCACTACAATCAACTGGAGCTCTGGGACAGAGGGCCATTCCCTGGCTTAAAAACCTTTCAGCGCCTCCACTTTTCTAGAAGACGATATCCAGTCTCCCAAGCAGAGCATTCAAAGCCTCCCACAATCGGCCTCTGCCTTCCTCACCTCCATCATCATCCTCCTCCTTCCCTGCATCCCACTGTCTCTCAACCCACCTTTCCCCACGTCATGACAGGAGTAGCCAACTCAACTAACCCAGACTTCATGCTTCATAGGCAGTTGACTTTGGGCAGATATGAGTCCCAGTGCCTTCCATTTCTCTGTGTGTCTGCTTTGCTTTCTTCCTGAAAATGCTTTTTTTTTTTTTTTTTTTTTTTTTTAGCTCATTCACTATATATCACTTTACTATGAAAGCTTTCTGAGCTGTCTCTGTTTCTCAGTGACAGTCAGCACCACCTACCTCAGGGCCTC
This sequence comes from Camelus ferus, assembly GCF_009834535.1. Lineage (NCBI taxonomy): Eukaryota > Metazoa > Chordata > Mammalia > Artiodactyla > Camelidae > Camelus > Camelus ferus. Next base: position 37,849,439 of record NC_045702.1, read on the forward strand.
CATGCTGGTATAACACTCGGTACACAGAGCCTTGTCTATGGCAGTCATAGCTTTAAAGATCAAGTAGACTAGAAATAGCCCATTCTCAGAAATGTGGCAGAGGAACAGCATCTCCATCCTTTTGGGTCAACTTCTTTCATGTCATCTATCCATTTCCACTCTCTCAATAGGCATAGCTTTTCTTCAAGTTTCTTAGAAATTGGAAACCTGAAGGGTCACCTAGATTGAGAGAAGTATCCCTTCCCTGCAACTGGTGGTTTTATTTCTTGATTTTATGGAAGACTGTCCAAACATAGACCCGTTTTCCTTCATGGCCTTCATGGAGGCACCTCATGGCGGAGGGAGAGTGTGAGAGCCCAAGCCAGAGAAAGACCTTGCAAGTGGCATTTAGTACTTAAGAGGATGCCTGAGGCCATTTCCTGGGTCTTGGTTCTGGACTGTGTGTGAGGAAGGTTCAGGAAACAGAATAAAAAGTTTTTTCTGTTCTCAAGTCATATGGAGAGCATTCTGCTCAGACCATAAGTGCCCCTTTCACGACCCCTGCAGGACTTAGCACAGGCCTGGGGACTTACTGGATGCCCAGCACAGTTGTGGGGCCACAGGCTGTATCTCAGCCAACTGCCTCCACCGTTGCCTCACTTGGGGGCCTGAGGTTGTTGTCCAGTTGTGCTCTGTAGATCTCATTAGAGGCCAAGCATAGGGAGTAGGGGTAGGGGAGCTGCTGCTTCTCTTGGCATGGTCCTTTTTCTCTTCTTCTAGCAGGGACCTTAAGGATGCTCCCTGGTCAAAAGTGTCTCTCTCCTTCATTATTAATTTCACTATGTTTATTTGAGCACTTACTTTGTCTCAGGCACCTATTGAGCCATTGTGGATACTATGGCAGGTAAAACAGAGTCCCAGCCCTCCTGGAGCTCACATCTTATTTGGGGAAATAGACAATAAAATGAGGATACAGGAATATATGATTACAAAGGAGCAAAATGCTATGAAGATGAAATGTAGGGTGATACAACAGTGTATAACAGAAGTCCTGGCTTGCTCTGGGGGTCAGGGAAACCTTCTTGGAGAAGGTGAAATTTTAGCTGAGATCTGAAGGATAAAATAGTTTCTAAAATGCAGAAGAGGATGATCATTCAGGCAGAGGGAACAGCATGTGCAAAGGCTCTGAGGCAAGGGGGAGCATTCACATTTGAAGAACTTAGAGAAGGCCAGTGTGGCTGAAACTCAACAAGTAAGGCAGCTTGTGTAGTCTAAGATAAGGATGGAGAGTGAGGCAAGGACCAAATCACACATGGCCTTGTGTGCAGGATTAGAGGTCACGAACTTTATCCAGAAGCAATGGAAATCCACTGAATGGCTCTAAACAGGAAAGTGAAATGATTGATCAACATTTTTTCCCCCAAATCAGGCATTGTTCAGTATGCATAACTTGTTTCTGTACATATGTATAGGCTGGTACATGAATTGAATAGTCCTAGAAGGTATAGAAGAAATTTTTAACAGTGCTACTTCTAAGGAGAGAGACAAGGCAGAAGGAGGAGGAAGATTTTTATTTTTCATATCATACTTTTTCGTTGGCTTACCAATTTTCCCCACAAAGTGATGAATCTGGCTGTGGTGTGGCGTAGGGATTTAATGGGGGCAAAGAGTAGACAGGAAGCTATTGCACCAGAGTGAGTAGAAGATGGTGCCCATCATGGGAGTATATACTGATGGAATTGTCTTTAAATTTTATCCCTTCTTTTGTAAAATGGCTACAGTAGAGTGGACTGATGATACAGAAGAGAGAATGTGCTCCAGAAGCAACTCAAGCTATTTGGGGCAGGGATCCTAAATTGAGAACAAGAGTCAGGTGCCCCATTCTCACCCCAGTAATCATGTAGACAATGGTCAGGAGAGAGGGAGTCAGCATTGAGCCAGTCCCTGTACAAAGTGCTTTTTACATCCTCATCTCATTAACTCCATTGGTTACGATGGTGCTGGGCACTGTAGGATAAATGCCTAATATATTTTGATCATGGTTTCTGTTTCACACAAGTTCTCCTTGTACGATTTCATATATGAACTATGGGAACAAAAATTTATTGTCCTCATTTTATGGATGACAAGGCTGAGGTCCCATGACTAGGAGGTGTCAGAGACCAAATTCAAATCAAGTTCTGTTGGCCACCAAAGCTCTGATGAGATGTTGTGAGGACAATGGTAGTGATTTGCTCACCATAACAGTCAACCAAATTATGCCAAACCTTTCATGAAAATTATTTCATTTAATCTCTCTGACAGATTTATATGGTCAGTGCTAGTATTATTCCCATTTTCTAGATGAGAAAGCTTCAGTTTTTAGAAGTTTGGTGACTTACCTGCATTCATACAGCTAGAAGATGGCAAAGCTGGACCATAGCCTGGGTCCTCTGACTTCTAAGGCTTGTTAACCAGCACGTGAGGCTGTATCAGAGCAAGGAGGATGCACAGAACTCCTTTGGGGGATGTTTTGGGACTACACACGGTATCTGTGATGCTAGCCACTTCCTGAATACCTTCTTTGATCCCTAGACCAGGTTAGCACCCCCTGCTGTGGGTGTCAAAGGACTCTATTTACCTTATCGTGACACTCATCACACTGTGTTATAACACCTCCTGTAATTGGCTGCCTTCTTGGTTACACAGGAAGATTACTTAACTTAAAAATTATGTATGTCTTAAAAAAAGAAAAAGCTGCAGGAGTTTAGCAACACTAAACCCATGCTTAAAGAAATATTGAAAGGGCTATTCTAAATAGAAAATCAGCAGGATGCTACAGAAATGAGAAACACACAACTGGAAAGGTGATAACTCATGAATTACAAATAAAGTAAACATGAAATTATAAAAGAAGACATACAAATCACTGAGAGTGGGAGAGGGAGGCAGGGAAATATAGAATATTTTTTTCTTTCTTTTTAAAATTTTTTAACAGTAGGATGGGTTTGAGATCATGTTACTATCAGTTTAATAAAAACAGTTATAGTAATGGGTGGATAGATTTACAAAAAAGGGTAACCACAAGCCAAAAATTTACAAAGGAGTCACAAAAATTAAATAAAATCCATGATAATACAAAGGAAAATTACCAAACCACAAAAGGAAGAAGAAAGGAACAAAGAGGATATACCAATTCAACTGCAAAGATAAGTTCAAAATGGCAATAAACACACATCTATCATTAATTACTGTAAATGTTAATGGACTAAATGCTCCAGTCAAAAGACACAGAGTGGCAGACTGGATAATAAAGCAAGAACCTTCAATATGCTGCATACAAGAGACCCACTTTAGGGAGAAGGACACATATAGATTGAGAGTGAAAGGATGGAAAAGGATATTCCATGCAAATGGAAAAGCCAAAAAAGCAGGTGTTGCAGTACTGATTTCAGACAAAATAGACTTTAAAACAAAGGCCATAAAGAAAGGTAAAGAAGGACATTTTATAATGATTAAAGGAGTGATACAAGATGAGGATATTACACTCGTTAATATATATGCACCCAATATAGGAGCACCTAAGTACATACAAGAATTACTAACAGAGATAAAGGGGGATATTGATGGGAATACAATCATAGTTGGAGATTTTAACACTGCATTAACATCACTAGACAGATCTTCCAGACAGAAAATAAACAAGGCAACAGAGAAATTAAATACTACAATAGAAAAACTAGATTTGGTGGATATTTTCAGAGCATTACACCCCCCAAAAATAGGATATACATTCTTTTCAAGTGCACATGGAACATTTTCCAGGATCGATCATGTACTTGGGCACAAAAGAAACTTCAACAATTTTAAGAAGATAGAAATTATCTCAAGCATCTTTACTGACCACAATGCCATGAAACTGGAAATTAACAACAGAGAAACAAAGGAGAAAAAAAGGAAAGCATGGAGATTAAACAATATGTTATTGAAAAAACAATGGATCAATGAGGAAATCAAAGCTGAAATTAAAAAATACCTTGAGACAAATGATAATGAAAGCACAACCACTCAAAACCTATGGCACACAGCAAAGGCAGTGCTAAGAGGGAAGTTTATAGCGATACAGGCCTTCCTCAAAAAAGAAGAACAATCTCAAATAAACAATTTAACCCACCACCTGAATGAATTAGAAAAAGAAGAACAAAAAGCCCCAAAAAGCAGCAGAAGGAAGGAAATAATAAAGATCAGAGAGGAATTAAATACAATAGAGATTAACAAGACCATAGAAAAAATCAACCAAACCAAAAGATGGTTTTTTGAAAAAGTAAATAAAATCGACAAACCTCTGGCCAAACTCACAAAGAAGAAAAAAGAGACAGCACAAATTAGCAAAATAAGAAAGGAAAATGGAGAAATTACAACAAACAAAATAGAAATACAGAATATCATACGAGAATATTATGAAAAACTATATGGAACCAAACTGGATAACCTAGAGGAGATGGACAAGTTTCTGGAAACATACTGTCCACCAAAACTGAATCAAGAAGAATCTGAACACTTGAACAATCCGATCACTAGAAAGGAAATAGAAATAGCAATTAAAAACCTCCCTACAAATAAAAGTCCAGGACCGGACGGCTTCACCGGGGAGTTCTACCAAACATACAAAGAAGAACTCATACCAGTCCTTCTCAAACTCTTCCAAACGATTGAAAAGGAGGGAATACTCCCAAACTCATTCTGTGAAGCCATCATCACCCTGATACCAAAACCAGGCAAAGACACTACAAAAAAAGAGAATTATAGGCCAATATCACTGATGAACATAGACGCCAAAATCCTCACCAAAATTTTAGCAAATAGAATCCAACAACACATAAAAAAGATTATACATCATGTCCAAGTGGGGTTCATCCCAGGGACACAAGGCTGGTTCAACATACACAAATCAATCAGTGTAATACATCACATCAACAAGAGAAAGGATAAAAACCACATGATCATCTCAATCGATGCAGAAAAAGCATTTGATAAAATTCAACACCCATTTATGATAAAAACTCTCGCCAAAGTGGGTATAGAGGGAACATATCTCAACATAATAAAAGCTATATATGACAAACCTACAGCCAGCATAGTACTCAACGGTGAAAAACTCAAAAGCTTCCCACTAAAATCTGGGACAAGACAAGGATGCCCACTATCACCACTCCTATTCAACATAGTCCTGGAAGTCCTAGCCACAGCAGTCAGGCAAGAGAAAGAAATAAAAGGGATCCAAATTGGAAAAGAAGAGGTAAAAGTGTCATTATATGCTGATGACATGCTACTATATATAGAAAACCCTAAAAGGTCCACACAAAAGCTACTAGAGCTGATTGAAGAATTCAGCAAGGTAGCAGGTTACAAAATTAATGTTCAAAAATCAGTTGCATTTCTTTACACTAACGATAAATCAACAGAAGAAGAAAGTAAAGAAACAATCCCCTTTAAAATAGCACCCAAAGTAATAAAATATCTGGGAATAAATCTAACCAAGGAGGTGAAAGAATTATACACAGAAAACTATAAACCATTGATGAAGGAAATTAAAGAAGACTTTAAAAAATGGAAAGATATTCCATGCTCTTGGACTGGAAGAATCAATATTGTTAAAATGGTCACACTGCCCAAGGCACTCTACAGATTTAATGCAATCCCTATCCAATTACCCAGGACATATTTCACAGAACTAGAAAAAATCATAATAAAATTCATATGGAACCATCAAAGACCTAGAATTGCCAAAGCATTACTGAAGAGAAAGAAAGAGGCTGGAGGAATAACTCCCAGACTTCAGACAATCCTATAGAGCTACAGTCATCAAGACAGCATGGTATTGGTACCAAAACAGACATATAGACCAATGGAACAGAATAGAGAGCCCAGAAATGAACCCACAAACTTTTGTTCAACTCATCTTTGACAAAGGAGGCAAGAATATACATTGGAATAAAGACAGTCTCTTCAGTAAATGGTGTTGGGAAAACTGGACAGCAGCAGTGTAAAACAATGAAGATAGAACACTCCCTTACACCATATACAAAAATCAACTCAAAATGGATTAAAGAGTTAAACATAAGACAAGATACAATAAACCTCCTAGAGGAAAACATAGGCAAAACATTATCTGACATACATTTAAAAAATTTTCTCCTAGAAGAAATAAAAGCAAGAATAAACAAATGGGACCTAATGAAACTTACAAGCTTCTGCACACAGCAAAGGAAACCATAAGTAAAACAAGAAGAAAACCTACGGAATGGGAGAAAATTTTTACAAGTGAAACCGACAAAGGCTTGATCTCCAGAATATATAAGCAGCTCATACGACTCAATAAGAAAAAAATAAACAACCCAATCCAAAAATGGGCAGAAGACCTAAACAAGCAATTCTCCAAGGAAGACATACAAATGATCAAAAAGCACGTGAAAAAATGCTCAATATCACTAATTATCAGAGAAATGCAAATCAAAACTACAATGAGGTATCACCTCACACCAGTCAGAATGGTCGTCATTCAAAAATCCACAAATGACAAATGCTGGAGAGGCTGTGGAGAAAGGGGAACCCTCCTACACTGCTGGTGGGAATGCAGTTTGGTGCAGCCACTATGGAAAACAGTGTGGAGATTCCTCAAAAGACTAGGAATAGACTTACCATATGACCCAGGAATCCCACTCCTGGGGTTGTATCCAGAAGGAAATCTACTTCAGGATGACACCTGCACCCCAATGTTCATAGCAGCACTATTTACAATAGCCAAAACATGGAAACAGCCTAAATGTCCATCAACAGGTGACTGGATAAAGAAGAGGTGGTATATTTATACAATGGAATACTACTCAGCCATAAAAACCGACAACAGAATGCCATTTGCAGCAACATGGATGCTCCTGGAGAATGTCATTCTAAGCGAAGTAAGCCAGAAAGAGAAAGAAAAATACCATATGAGATCGCTCATATGTGGAATCTAAAAAACAAAAACAAAAACAAACAAACAAACAAAAACAAAGCGTAAATAAAGGACAGAAATAGACTTACAGACAGAGAATACAGACTTGTGGTTACCAGGGGGGTGGAGGGTGGGAAGGGATAGACTGGGATTTCAAAATTGTAGAATAGACTACACTGTATAGCACAGGGAAATATACACAAAATGTTATGATAACTCACAGATAAAAAAATGTGACGAGTGTGTATATGTCCATGAATAACTGAAAAATTGTGCTGAACACTGGAATTTGACACAACATTGTAAAATGATTATAAATCAATAAAAAATGTTAAAAAAAAAACTATTGCTAAGAGATTTAGAATTCCAAGAAAAAAAAAATTATGTATGTCTTGCTATTTCTGTATCCCCCTTGCCTAGCCCAGTGTCTGGTAGAGGGTGGGTGACCTATAGGTATTTCTAGAAATAATAAATAAACGGAAAGAAGCATTATGGGTAAGAGGCTCACAAGCATATCTTGTGTAGTTGGGCCTAGGGAGATACGAAGGCAGAACCAACTTTGGGGAGAAAATGTAGGAACTTCTTATTACTTAGCAATCTAAGAAAAATTTAAAGTCTTGCTATATATAGTCCATTGCCATCAGGTTTGATGGGCTCCCAGGACAGAGAAAGTCAAAGGGATGCTCTTTGTACCTCCTTATTACCACTGAATTAACTGAGATTTCCTAAGTGTCCCAGAAGAAGCGTTCACTCTGATGACTTCAGTAGTTCAGATGAATCCACTGATACCTGGAATCAGCAAGTATGGGCACTTGGGTACCAGTAGGATACTTTTTGTAGCAAGTTACAGAAAACTCCCAACTCAAAGTGGTCTAAGCAACTAGAATATTTTTTATCTCTCATGATTGCAACCTCAGAGGATCAAAGCTGAACTTCAGAAACCTGGATTCTTTCCATCCCTTTCTCTTTTCTTTCCAGTGTAAGTGTCTTCCTAAGTCAGACTGCAGCTATTCCAGGTGTCAGTCCAGAGACAGCAATGTCCAGAAGAAGATGAGAAGCCATTGTCTCTTGGACTTGTTTCCTAAGAATGGGGACATCTTTCCACAAGCTCTTCAGAAGACACTCCCTTACATCTCATTGGCTAGAACTGGATCACATGGCCATTCTTGGGCCATTCACGTGTGGAGGGGAGGGACTGCCATGAGTGGCTTAGCGTGGAATGGATGTGGAAAATTCAATCACAAGTATCTACCATAACCTAGCAGACTAGTGATATTGGCTTTTTCAAAAGACGTAACTCTTGCCACCCCTCAGTTAATAATATAAAGGATGTCACTTCCTTCACTGCTGAAATGGGTCATCTGACCTTGGCCTTAACCTTATGCCTTGGGCAGTGCTGCCTTGGACCTTGGGGTCCCACTATGGCCTTGTATTCCACAGAACTATACTGACCTCAACATAGAGCTTTCCCACAGTCTGATCTCCTTGCCCCAAGCAAAATAAATAATTGTTTTCTTTGTGTAACACAAATCAGTGCTTTATGACAAATGTGCTCTTTTTCACTTTTTCCTTTGCAGTTGTTGGCTATGGATCTTTTATGCCTCTACCTTTGTCTCACAGAGTAAAAATGATCGGTGAATGAGAAATCAATTAGGTAGCAAGAAAATCACCACAGCTAAAGTAAAGCAATTACACCAGGGCTAAAAACCTTCCCCAGCAACAGTCAAACAGCTACGTCAAGGGAATTTTAAAACAGGAGTTGTGTTGACCCAGAAAAACAATGTATTGCCTTTATTGTCAGTCACTATGGTTTCAAGTCCTGGGAGCCTGATTTGATTAATGACAGAACAGTGAAATCTTCATTGATACAGAGCTCTCATGAGAGTTTGTCACTGGCAATACAACTCCTTCCTTCCTCTCTTTCCCTCCCTCCCTGCCTTTCCTCCTCTCTCCTGTCTGCCTTCCTCCTTTCCCTTCGCGTGTATTTGTGGAGTGCCCCCCATAGGCCAAAAACTGATCTAGGCACTAAATGATCAGAAATTTCCATATTGAGGGTGTGTGTGTGCGCGCGTACGCGTGTGCATGTGTGTGTGTGTGTGTGATGAAGTGACATGACACTTCCGTCTGGTGGACAAAGTTTTCAGTCAGGTTTGCGTTGTTTATTTAATCCAGCACGTACGAAGTGTCCACTGTGTGCTGGATTTGGAGCCCAGAAGTTAAACAACAGCCCCTGTACTCAAGAGATGCAACCACACAAGCAGGTGGTGACACTACCATGAAGCCTTGACTGGCAACACGGACAAGCTGAGGCAGGTTGTGCTCTAGGACTGGCAGGGACAGCTCCAGTGTGGGGTCCGTGTTTGAAATGGGGGGCAAAGAATGCAAATCATTTTGCCAGAAGCAAGGCAGGATGAGTCTAGAGGAGTGTCCAGGCATAAGGGATGATGCGCACAAAGGCACGAGGTGAGAGGAGTGTGGGGCATCTGGGAAACAAAAGATGGTTTCTAAGGCTGGAGTAGTGGATGCAGGAGAGTCTGTGAGCAGCTTCCCCGGGAATAGCCACAGAGTCTGGAAAAGGCGAGCCATCTTGTCCTACCTACCAGATAATAAATGTATACAAACAACAGTACTTAATTATAGCAATATGCTATTAGTGGCAGGAAAACCACTAATTTAGTTGTTTGTGTATTCTTGCCTTTTCTTAATTATGTCAGTCACTATTACCTGGAAAAAAAATGAAAGCAAATTCAAAGTGAAGAAACATAACAAACTAGGGAAATATTTGCAACATATTTTAAAAGGTTATTGTATAAAGAATTCTCTAAAGATAGAGAATAGAGAAAATAAAAGCAAAATAAAGTGAAGAGAATAGGAGTTCAGAAACAATAAGAGCATTTATAATATAAATATACATACGATAGAATTCCCATTTTAGCCCATAGAGAAAAGATAAATTATTCAGTAAGTGATATTGGGACAAATGATCCAGCATTAAAAAAAAAATTAACTTAGGTCTCGAATTCATATTAACATCAAAATCAAGTAAAAGTATTTTTAAAGTGATATTTTTAATGTGTTCCCAACACAAATTATTTTCAAATAATTAAAATAATAAATCATAAAGTAAAATTAAAGTATAGATAAGTAATGTAAAAGGGACAATTCCCTAAGAAAGAAATGAAATGAAAAAATATAAAATGTGAGTAGATGTGAATACACTAAAATGTAAAATGTCTATATATTACAGAAAAGCCATATACATTTCATTCATATTTTCACATGCGTTTATATAAAGTTCTGCAAAGTGCTTTCCTATGACTTTTTTTTAAGTCGAGTCATTTGGCTTTCTTGTTTCTAATTTTGGTTATTCATGATTTCGCCTCTTTCCTTGATGATGTCAGTCTTATTAGCCGAAAGCAAAATAAAGCCATATTCAAAATGAGGAGGCAAATGACAAACTAGGGAAATATCCTCAACATATAAAAACAGGAAAGGTTTTTACATAAATAATATCCCTAAGAGAGAGAACAGAGAAAATAAAATGGAGAAAAATGGGTAAAAGAATAAATAATTTACTTAAAAAGCAAAACTGAATACAAACATAAAATGTGCTCAGTCTCATTTGTGATGAAAGAGATGCAAATTGAAACAAGATATATATGTATTTTTTGCTATCAATTTGGTAAGAATATACATGTGTATCTCTGTGTATGTATATATATATATATATCATGCATGAGGGACAATAAAGCATGAGGTACGGTTAATAAAGTGAGCGAACACCTTATTTGAGTTGTGTCTTGTCTACTCAATCTTGAAATTAAGAGTTTAACCTTTTCTAAAAGAGCCATGAGCAATAGAAGCTCAGGGGACCAAAATGTAGTTAAGAAAAAAGGAGTTAAGCTTTAGCTCTGAGACAGATGAAATTATAGCAACTTATCCCAGGAACTGCTTGGAAAACAAATTCCCCACAAAATTCCATCTGGGCCTGGTCTTGGTTCAGGAAGTGGAGAGGAGCCGAGAGTGGGGGATGATGCCACATCCCCGCATCTCCCGCATCCCCCGAGAGGAGAGGAGTTCTCTCTCCAGCAGAAGCCTGACCACGGAAGAGTAAAGATGATGACTTTATCAGGCATGAAATGCTTTAGGGAAGCCCAAGACAGAAGAAGTCACTGAATTTCGTGGTTCTGCCCCAGCTGGAGGCAAAGAGCCAGGAGCAGGACTTAGGGAGACTTTGGTGAAGGCTGAGTGAAACCCGTTTTCAAAATCATTCCCTTTAATCATTAAATTAGACTTTGCTTTTTCCAAGGATACTACAAGAAAGCACAAGATGGGCCGTAGGCAGGTTTGAGGAGAGGTCCCTGTGGGAAGAGGCAGCTCAAACTAAAGGGGGAAATTTCAGGCAGTAAAAGGCCAGTGTGAGGGATCTGTCCAGACAGCACATTGTGAGCCATGTGGTTCATGGCTGCACCCGCCTTGCTGAGCAGAGGTTTTGACTGATTTCAGGAGCTGATCGGAAATCAATCAGGAGAGATGCAGGGACATTCGCTGCCACCGATATCGATGTGTCAGTTGTCTGTAATGGCATGAGCCGCTTCCTTCCAAGTGCTTTCTTAACTCTGCGGCTGGCCTCTCTCCTCTTCCATGTGCTCCTTTGAAAGTGGCTGTTACTTACCTTTGATTCATTGTCTAAATAACCTTCATCTTCCCTTCAAGTTTCCTCCCAGATTCAACTTGGTAGAGAGGAGAACAGTAAGTTGAAGTGAAATGTAGACGTTAATTTGTGGATTCAGCAGAGATAACTGGGTGGTATCCAATCTTAGCAAGGCTGCAGGGCTGACTGCGGGAATCATTCTGCTCCTGTCCAGCTTGACCTCTGATGGAGAGCAGGTCATTTCGTTTCTTTTAGTCCTAAGTCTACTGGTGAAAAGTTCAGGGGCTGGACTACATGATGGATAGCATTTCTTCAGCTTTAGTATCTTAGGACACTAAAGATGAGCAAAGAGCAAGAACAAGTGATTCCTATAATGTCAGAAAACACTTGAAAAATACCCAACCACTTAATCCAAGAAATAAATGCACACTGAAACAATGAGATGCTTCTTTAAACCTCTATTCTCGGTAAAGATTTAATGAAGAAATGATGCCACCTTCCTTTGGGTTAGAGGAAGAAAAATCAGCTCTTCTTTGCTGTTGGCAGGAATAGACATTTTTTATAGGGCAGTTTATGAATATGCATCAAAAGGCTTTATATGAGCATGATCTCTGATCTCGTAATTCCACTAGAATGAGTTCTAAGGAAATAATCAGAGACTCATGAATAATTTTAAATACAAAGATTTTTTTATCACAGCATTATTTATACAATTGAAAACCAAAGGCTGATCTTCCTTTGCTTGGGACAAATTATGTGACACTATATGGACACTCAAAAGGTGCAGGGTCAGCAAGCCCATGTACGTACTCAACAGTGCCAGGTATCTCCCTGAAATTCCCACTCCCATCCATCCGTGCAGAGCCACCCTTTCGGAGGTGATCCTGCCACGTGAACAAATGAGACCCTGCCTTATCCAACTGGTTGTGGTCTTCTCTGCTGAAAGACCCATCACTGGCTGCAGGACAAAGGGAAAATCCTATGGCTTGGTTACTAAGGCCCTTCACAATTGTGCCTTACCCCGCCCAGAAAGAGCTTATTTCCAACTCTCTTCCACTGGCACTGCCTGCCGGTCCTTTCCCGTGGACACGTGTACTCTGATCTCCAGTCACCAGGGAACCTGCCTTCTCTCCACCTTCCCCTTCTCCTATCTGGAGCCTTCCCTCCTTCAAAGGATGCATCCAAGAAGTGTCCTCTGCCATTACTTGACCTCACGGCATACATGCTGTAGCACATTTTTGTGTACTGTGTTTTTTGTTCAGCTTTATTTCAAGTCTGTCTATCTTTTCGATTGTAGTATAAGATCTCTGAAACTGGTACTAGGTCTTACATTTGAAAGGATGCATGATATTAGAGAAAGAACAGGATATGAAATCAGACAAACCTGGGGTTAAATCCTGTGTGACGTTGGGTAAGTTGCTTAACCTCTCTGAGCTTGTGAATTATCATTTATAAAATGGAGATAATCTTAGTTATTTCATAGAGTGGTAGTGTGGTTAATGGGATAATTGTAGACCACTTAGCACAATGCCTGCTCCACTGTACACACTCAGAAAAGGTTCATTTCCTCCTCCTTATTCCATTTTGGAGGAGTTGCACTTAGCACATAGTAGCTTTAGATAAAATCTCGTGGTCTAACCAGTTCCCCAAAGGACACCAGGAACAATGAGTGACCTGTTGGGGAGGAGAGCAGCAGTGGGCAGACCAGGAAAGCCCCTGTGTGGGTCTGGCCTTCTGGCCTCTTACCTGATAATTGTCAGAGGGATGAAGTACACCAGGAAGGCCACGATGGTCATGTATGGGGTCCAGTAGGAGTCAGTCAGGCCACAGGGCCCAGCACTGTACTTCACCATTGGAGAGTTTCCTTTTCCCAAATATGATCAGGGTGGGAATGGAGAAGAGGAAAGAGAGGCTCCAGGCAATCACGATGAGGACCTTGGCTTGCTTCTCTGCTCACAGAAAAGAAAGGGATGCCTGGGCATCTAGGAACATCTTTTGGGAGCACACTTGGCATCTAGTGTAGATGAGAGGTCTACATTGTATGAGAGGTATTCTAGACCCTCTCGGAGCCTCAGTTTCCTCATGTGTAGAATGGGTATAATAAGACCCTGCATCTAGGGCTGATGTAAGGATTAAAAAGAGAATGCCTACACAGAAGTTAGCACACTGCCTGGCATAAGGTCAGTGTCCCCAGATTTCTACTTCTCTTCTTCCCTGATTTACCTGCTCATCTTGAGATGTTGATGCATCCATTCCTAAAGGACTATGGAGAGCTCAGTTTGTATCGCGCATATTTGGTAAATTGCTGGGCAAATGCTTGTCTCTGGCACCTTGTCCCTCCTCAAAGGCAGGGATGGGACCTTTGGTCTGTCTTTCTTCCTTCTATCGTACCTAGCTCTGCGAAGAACTGTGTCAGTGTTTGAAAGCTGTTTTCCAAATGTTAAGTAGCCTTCCTTTATTTGAAGGAACAGGGCAGAAATTGTAGGGCAGGGAAAAAACACTGGACTTGGTTCTGGAGAGCGGGGCTCATTCCAGCCAAGCCCCAAAGCCTGGTAGCTGTGACCCTTCACACTAGATTTGGGCTCTCAGATGTGATATTCTGAGCTTGGCCTGAGTTCTTCTCTATAAATTAAAAAAAAAAAAAACACACTCTGCCCACCTAACGAGGTCATGATGCGGCTAGAGAGAGAAAATTGATATACATGAAAATGCTTTTTAAAAACAGTTGTATGAGTTGATGCCTTCTGTTAAGCCCTTGTTAAAGCCTTTCATCTTCATCCGCCCTTAGCTGTGCTGCCTGTGCTGCCTGGAGCCGGCGAGGCCTCCTCCATCCAGGGACAGGCGATCTCCCTCCGCCTCCAAGCCTTCAAATTGGAAGCAGGTGCATGGCTTCAGGTGGGGCCAGAAAGGTACAGAGGGCCTGGTCTAGGAGCTGTAAGAAGTGAGAAAAATTCTAGAAGAAACTAGGTAGGGACTCTATTAGAATCTTGAGTCTGAAATATTGGGGAGAATGATCTAAGTTTCTGATTTTGCTGAATTGGCACTCTGAAATTGGTATTAGATTTAGAAAACAGTTGTTACTGACACACTGAACAAGCAGCAATCTTGGGGTGGAATTACAGTAGCAGTATTTTAGGCCTTTCCATTGTCCCTGTGCGTGTAGGTAGGAGGGTGGTAGCTCACCTGCTCCTGGCTGAAAACTCAGGCAGGCCCCTTGATGTCAGTGATCATTCATAGGTGGCTAAAAAGCCCTGTAGTCTCTGTAAGTGTTAACCAGCGCTTCAGTGTAGTAGTGAACTTAAAAATTAATACGTAAAATTCCAGATAACAATATTCAAAACTCCTAAGATGATTTCAAGTCACGTCTTCTTTGCTCAGGTGGGCCTGCATCAGGTAAGAACCTGAAGTCTGGGGTTTGGGGCTTCTCTCAGCTGGGCTTCAGGGAGCGAGGAGGGGCGAGGGGACAGGAGAGTTGTTATTTGGCTGGTACTGACTGTTACAAGTTGCCTCATGCTTCATGGGCCTGGCTGCTGTTTAAAGCTGATGCTTCATCTCCTGAGGAACTTTCCTGGGTTCTTTGGAAACTCCGATTTCCATTTGCCTGACTT
Organism: Camelus ferus; assembly: GCF_009834535.1. Taxonomy (NCBI): domain Eukaryota; kingdom Metazoa; phylum Chordata; class Mammalia; order Artiodactyla; family Camelidae; genus Camelus; species Camelus ferus. The sequence goes on from NC_045702.1 coordinate 37,864,656, forward strand.
ATTTGGCCTCTTTCCATTGGCTGTCTGCTCCTGTTCCTCCCTGGTACCCTCCAGCCTCTTTCCTTGCGACCTCACCTCTGCTGGCAGAAGTGCAGGAAGCCCAGGTAGCTCAGGGACAGCCAGAACCTTCCACATCTGTCCTAGAGTGGGACCACAAAATAAACTCTCCAGGGGCCAGTGTGTGGAAGTGCAATTTAAAAAGCACTGATAAAATAACATTTTTCCCCCCATGGTTACACTAAACTCCAATTTTATCAATAGCCTATTATTAAGTATTTAAATTGTTTCCAATTATGTTTTATTATAAATAATTCATATACATCTCTTTTCAATGCTCTGGTTATTTCCTTAGGATGAACTCTTAGAGACTGAAGATTTGGGAAGATGTTGCTAAATTTCCCCCCAAATTGTCTGCAATTTATGGCTCCCTCTGGAAGTGGACAGAAGTGCCCGTTTCCTTACACTCTTCCCACACTGAGAGGATTCTTCCTCCCAATCTTGTTATCTGGTTGGTAAGATTTCCCAACCAAATGTTCAATCCTGTAGTTCTTCACTTAGTAGTCAAAAAGGGCATTTCTACGTATTGTTCATTTATTTGTGTTTCTTTGTTTCTTAAAAATTTGTTCATGTCCTCCACTCACTTTTTCAATTGGTATGATCTTCTTTCTATGCCAGAGTTCTTTATAAGAAGGATATTAGCCCTTTGCCTGCCATATACAAGTATTTCCTGTCATTTTGCTTTTAAAGTGTGTTTACAATGTTCTCTATTTGTATAAATAACTAAGTTTTTTTCCATGGTAAAAACTATATTTCCCTTATTGTTTTTGCTTTGGGTGTTTTCCTAGAAAGATATTTTCCTCACCAAAATGATGAGAGTTTTACCCAAACCCATATCCTCTCATGTTTAAAATTTTAACTTTTCCAATCCAATTAGAATTTACTTTTTTCCTCAGTTTTTAAAAATTGAAGTATAGTTGATTTAAAATATTGTGTTAGTTTCTGGTGTACAGCATAGTGATTCAGTTGTACATACTCAATCTAACTGGAGTTTACTTTGTAATTAGCTGTGACAGGTAGTGATTTAATTTTTTTTAATGGCTAGACAGCTAGTCTAACACTGCACACTGACAGATTCATTCTTTTCTAACTGATTTGGTATTCTATGTGATTTAGATAGGTGATTCTGCTTCCAGTATCCTATTGTTTCAATTATCAAAGTTTCATATTCTATTTTAATATCTGGCACTCTTTATTATTACTTTACATTTTCCTAATTATTCTCATATTTAATATTCCTACATAGTTTTAAAAGTTTCCACTCCTCTGGAGTTGCTGGCTAAGGAAATTACTGCTTTTGTAAAAAGCAGTAAAACATCAGTAACATGTGGCCCCTTCTTTCTGCTTGCCTTCCTTTGGCTTCACTGCCGTGTGTGTGCTCAGCCACAGGACAGTCCCTCCCGGCTTCCACTGGCTCCACTCAACACTTTGCTCTGTGGGGAATCTCTTTCTCCCACCTGCTCTTTGCTCAGCCACAGAAACCCCCAACCCTGCTCCTCACAGCTGCCACATCTTGGTGCTTCCCACCAGCTGGAGCACCAAGATGACACTAGCAGAGGGTTCCCTGGACCCTTCACGACCTGTTCCACCCACTACCTCACCGCATAATCATGAGGATCTTTTCAACTTCCTAAAAGGCCATGCAGCTTTCCCAGGGGGTGTGGCATCTGTATCAAATACGGCTCCCCAGTGCTGGGAATCCCTTGAAGTTTCTGATTTTCAGGTGGCTTCCTTCCTTGGCTCCAGTCCAGCTGCAGGTCTCCTCCTATTTGTGTTTCTTCCATGACTTCATTTGGGACTGGGCAGGGAGGGGAAAACGGCTAATTTCTTTTTCCAAGCTTGCATCTTTCCCTGAAACTATTAAAGATGATTATTTTCCAAGTGCCCTACGTGGAGCCTCTATTAATTTTATAGTGAGGAAATAAATCGCCTTACATCTTTAAAAGAACACTATAATATTCATTGCTGCCTTTCCTGTAATTTAGAACGCAATTTGTAATATTGCACAGTATCTCCAAGAATCAGTTATATTTCTCATAAGCTAAACAGTTGATTTATTTTTTTATCTAATGAATGTGGTGAGACCACATTTCCCTCCTGGCTGTGGATCCCAAAGCCTCTACTTCCAGCAAGTGTCCTGGGACACCCCCTCACACATTTTTTCATACTTATGTTCCCTTCACTCCTATTTTTTTTTTACCTTAAAATACTCTGGTGTTAGTGTCTTTTTGTACACTGCACACAATACTTCCTGGAGACTGCCAGACATAACAAAACAGATGGATGAGTAAGGGTATCACACTTTTGCATACATACATCATAAAATGTCTCCCCCAGTTCCCCTCATCCCATCCCCTGCCTTCTTCTCTGCTATAATCACTAGAGCATGACCGTGCCTGGAGAGCTTGGTGCTTGTCTTACGCTTTTAGCACCCCGTCACACACATAACCTAGCAAAAGCCTAAGAAGCAGGTGTAAATTCTATCTTAACATTACTTTTAACTGCACACAACACATCTATATGTTTTTGGTATAAAAAATACTTTATGGCATGTAAGTCCCTGTGGGTCTACAGAGAGTCCAGTCCCCCCACCCACCAGAAGTGTGGACAAGTTGGTGTGCAGTCCTTGAAGGCAATTGTTTATAATTCTGAGACCTCCCTTTTTCTTGCATTCTCTCCTGATTGTCTCTCTCTCTCTGTACACAAGATCTAGCACTGTTTGTGTTTTTTCTTTATGTTAATGTTGTCATACTGCATGTACAATTTTATGTTGTTTTTACCACTCAAAATATGATGTAGATATTTTCATGTCGATGCATGTCACTGTCCATGGCTCTACCACATCCTTACTGAGCAGCACGGTGTACAGTAATCGAGGGCACCTGAGCTAGCCTGGACTGTCTGGGTTTAAATCCTGCCCCTGAGCCTACTAACTGTGTGACCTTGGACAAGCTATTTTAACTCTTTGAATTATAATTGCCCAGACTGTAAGATGCAGATAATAATAGAACCTACCTCCTAGAGATATGAGGACTGAAGTATTCAATGTACATAAAGAACTTGGAGTCATGAGTAGCACATAGTATACTGTCCATAAATCTAAGCCACTGAAACTTCTCCACAGGACACTAGCCACTCCTCCACTGAGGGACACCAGCGTTAGCATTGAATTGCTGCTATTCTAAGCAGTGCTACAACACACAACACACAACACATGCGTGTGCCTGCACACGTGTGAGTGTCTGTCCAGAGAAGATACCAAGAAGTAGAACTTATCAAAGAGCTGCACATTTTAGATTTTAATTAAATACTGTTGTCATTCAAAGTATCTGGGCCCATACTCTCTGATGTATTTAATATTATCTGATGACATTAATTCTGCTTATTCTAAAGTTCTGCTTGCTCTATTAAGTTTGCTTCCTTAGGTGTAAATTCTGCAGAATGGTATTTTAAATGTATTATCTATTTTCCACGGTTTGGCTTTTGTGGAAATTTTTTTTTAATGATATTTGATTGCATCTCATTTTTGTAGTCAAGATTTCATATTAGGTTCTTCGTTTTATCAGTTTTCAGAGGCTGCTTGAGAAAGTATAGTACGTTGGCTCCTTACTTGCTTTAGGGGATCATGGAGGCAAGTGGGCTCTGTGGGCAGAGCAATGTGCAATTAGTCCTGTGACCAGGTACCCACCACCCTTCCAAGGTGTCATTGCTCTGTCCCTGTAAATCCAGCATCTCCACTACTTGGAAGCAGAGACCTCCATCCCTGCTGCCCATCTGGGAAGGGGGAGGGCATTGGGAAGGGAGATGTGCTATGATGAACCCTCCTCACTGTGCTCCAGGAATCATCCTGGCAGTTCCCTTGTGTCCCTCTTGCTCTGGGTATTTACACGATCTGTTTAGGAAGACTTCTCCTGCATTGCTGCAGCATTACCTGTGGGTGCTGTGGGCACTGTGGGCTGTGTGGTTTCAGCTTTCCCTCTGACCCATCTGCTTCCTTCTTTCAGAGTTTCTTCACTGTCTCTAGATCAAGGAGGGTTTTCCTTGTTTCCACTGTGATTATCAATTAAAAACATCTTTCCAATTATTTCTATGGTTTGGGAGTAAGGAGGGCAAAGTGCTTCTTTCTGAAAAATGAACAAGTTGAAGTGGGAGTGTTCACTTCTTTGCATGGGGATGTATGTCAACACTCCCTTAAAAAAAGAAAAACTGGAGGCATCAACGTCAAGGTAAATGGTCACAAAGTGGATCCAGCAAACCACCTTTCCTAGTGGCTCTTGGACGTCCATGGGAGCCATCGGCATTTTCCCAGGCACCCGAGCTTTCTTTCCCACATCTTTTTGGACAATCAGACTCATAAAATGGGGGAGGAAGTGGAGGAGGAGGAAAAAGACGGAAGAAAAGAACCATAATGAAGAAGATGATGTAAGTGAAAACCCTCACCCAAGGATGATTTCCTTACAGAATGGCACTTGGTTGAGCAGCTCACCTCCTTGCAGGAACTTCATGGGGTAGACGATGGCATGGTACCTGTCTATGCTGAGGGACACCAGGACATAGGTAGAGGCGTAGAGCAGCACAACCTGAAGACAGAAATGAGAGGAGGTAAGTGGCTTCATAGAAGTGAGGAAATGCACACAATGGAAAGAAGAGCATTTTGTTTGTTTAGAAACCTGGGCACTGAACCAAGGGACGGATGAGGTTTGTGGTTCCAACAGGAGTGACTGACTCCCCACGTCGGGAAGAAGACTGCTGCTCTCGGTGCTGGCATTTGCACCGCTAGCTGTAAGAGAGTGCTTCCAGCTCTCACTTGCTCCCTCATTCACTTGGCTTCTTTCTCCAAGGATCAGTCCCCCTTGACATATGCACAGTATATTTGTTTGTAATTGACTTTTAAAGCTATACTAATTTTCTCTGCCACAATGGACATTCCAGAATAATAGAAGCAAATATCCATTTGCTTTTTATCAGTGTGAGCTGTTGAGAGACAATGACAGTAGCTAGGAGGGATGGATTTCAGGGAGCCCGTGCGCTGTTTTGAATCATTTATCACCGTCTGCAGTGACACTCTCAGAGCTCCCATCCTCATCCACTTCTCCCACAGAGCTGTTCACTAGGGTCAGCCCTTGGGTCTCCTCTTCTGCCTTCCCACCCTCTCTTTTATTAAGCTTATTCATGCCTTTTAATTATCCTGTGTACAGTGATATTTTCATTCGTTGCAGACGAGAGAATTGAGATATAAGAGGTTATATCTCTGATGTGAAGAGCACACTCAAAATGTAATTAAATAAAATATCTCTGAAAGGATGATCAAGGTGGAGAATTTTCAGATAACTTTGAGTCTCATTTCTACCAAGAGTTCAGCCATGTCATGGCTTTTTAACCTCTGGGTGAAATTCAGAGTGGGTAGAAAAGTAACTCAAAGATTGAAGTCTTAAGGGTGAGTGTCTGAATTTCTTCTAAGATGAAATAGAAATAACATGACTTTGGTAATAACCTTTGTCTAAACTTGTACCTTTTTATTCTTTCCCTGGCTCAAATACCAATCAACTAAATCACTGTTCTTTATTATTTTTATTTCTATAATACTACCACAAGTGCACCTCAGCACTAGTGTTGTAGAAGGTGCCACAGGGAGGGCATTCTGAAGACTGATCAGAGATTGAAGGCTCTCCTGAGGGATATAAGAAGAAATTCTTGTTTTGCTAAAAAGGTGATAAATAGTCAGAGAGAAAAAAGATGGCCAAATTTAACAACAACCACCAAAATAAGATGACTGCCTCCTTAGAGAGGACTGGGATTTCTATGTGTGATCCATGAATTCAGAATTGTTAAGGTGGGCCACACTCATTGGACGAGATGGCATCAGAGGAGGATGGAAAAGAGAGCTCCCAAGGGCAGAACCCTATGGGTTAGGACGCTGTGATGAGAAGGTCACAAGAATCTCTGCCATCTGCGGTCGTGTTGAGTGAAATAGCTGACACAAATTCAAAATCTCGAGCAGGAGGAATGGTCACAATCGAGTGCCCAGAGAAGCAGGCAGAGTAAATAAAAAGAGATCCACTTTGAGATACAGTCAAAAAGAGTATTTAATTTCAGGGGTCTTCAAACATCTAGGCAGGCTTTTAAAAAATGTTAAAGATTATCTAAAAGAAATGCATATCAAATTGTCATGCCTCTTCTCCATGAAAACAAATGCCAGAGAACAGTATACAAAATATTTAGAGTTTTGAAAAAAAATTATGACTCAAGAATTTCGAATATGAAAGAGAACATGTATATAAAAATAAATAAAAATAAGATAAAATAGATGAAAAAGAGAATTTTGTAAATATTTGTGCCAAGGCACAGATTAATTTTCTTGGATACAGAAGAAGGGAAATATAACATCACCTTCTCTTTCTGAAAAATCTTTCCTGAGGAAATATTGCTGCTGTTTGAGAATTGTTTCAAAATTAAGAACTCAAGAAGAGAAAAAGGGATAGAATAATTACTGCTATGGTAAACAATGAGTCAGAAAAAACACAAACTGTTCATAAAATAACTATGAATATAGTTACGAAATATTTCAGAGAAGAATCTGGGGAGTTGAGTGAGGGGAGAGAGTAGAAGAAATCACGTTAAATTTCCATTTAGACATTTTAGACATTTTTTTGGTTTTTAATTTGATAAAGACATATTACATTTAAATGTTAAAGATAAGCTATGATAGAGTAAACTAAAAATGGAGAAAAAATTTATTAGTATCCTATGGCTACTGTAGCAAGTTGCCACAAACTTTGTGGCTCAAACCAACATAAATTTAGTCTCTCACATTTCTGGAGACCAGAAGTCAGAATCAGTTTTACTGGGTCAAAATCAAAGTGTTGGCAGGGCCACCCTCCCTCCAGAGGCTCCAGTGGAGAATTCCTCCCTTGCCTTTTCCAGCTTCAGGTGGCTGCCAGGATTCCTTGATTTGTGGACCAATCCCATCTCTGAGTCCATGGTTACAACGCTGCTCCTGTCTGTGTGTCATATCTTCCTCTGCCTCCCTCTTACACGGATATGTACTATTGTATTGGGACTCACTAGGATAATTCAGAATTATCTCCCCATTTCAAAATCTTTAATCACATCTGCAAAGTACTTTTTTTTTTTCCATATAAGATGACATACATACTTTTCATGAATTAGGATTTGGAAATGTTTGGGGACCATTCTTCAACCTAATACAATTAAATAAAACCAAATAGTAAAGGAAAATAATTGAATAAAAAAATTAACACAGAAAGATTAAAATGAAGTGATTGAAATAAGACCGAATACTGTTTGTCAAAATAAATATGAATGGCTTGAGCTCCTTCACTAAAACAAAGACTAATTATACACCTCTTCCCAAAGTCCAACTGTATGCTGTTTAGAAGAGAATCCTCTAAAATCAAAAGATTATCAAAGTTTAAAGACTTAGAGAGCAATGTCCAAAGGTATACTGAGAAGCTAAAAACTAAAAGAAGGCATTTATTACAATACTACTATTAGACAAATTAAACTCAAAGCAAATAGCACTACATGGAATAAAGGGATTCTTTATATTGATAATAGATACAATACACAATGGCAATAGAATATTAATAAACCTAGATGTAACAAGTAACACATCACTAAATATGTGTAACTAAAATGTTCAAAGTTCTGCAGAGGGAAATAACACAGTAATGCATAGGTAGAAATATTTAAACAAACTCTAATAATAATACACAATATTGTAAAATATCTAGATAATATTTCAAAAATCAGTCATAAACTAAACTACCAAGAAAATGTCAATAGATTCCAAAAAGTGGAATTTACACAATTCACATTTTTAAAACAGCAATAAAAAAGCTGAGATTAGTATCATTTTTTTTTAAATACCACTTCAAAATTTAAACACCCTTATAATTAGCTTGAGTCAAGAAGGAAATTAAAGTACAATTATAGTCAATTCATAAATGTCAACAATGAAAATTCTACACATCAACAACATATGGGCTACCATTTGGAGAACAGATGGCAGCTTGAGGACATATGTCTGAATTCTCACTACCCCACCCTCAATTCTGACAAAAATGACCCAGGAAATATGAAACCAAAAAAAAAAAAAAAAAAAAAAACTTGCAGAAAAGTAAGACTTAAATGCAGGAAACTTAAAAATGTTTATTTAGAAAATATACCAGATTGGATTCATTTAAAGTAGGATCTCTGGACTGACTTTTAAAAAATCAATATACTTTACGTTTTAGAATAATTTTAGTTTTACAGAAAGAATTGAGCAGATAAGGCAGAGTTTCCGTATTAGCACTCCTCCCTTCCCCACACTTTCTCTTATTATAACCACCTTAAATTAGTGTGGTTCATTTTTAAAATTGATGAACCAATACTGATACATTATTATTAACTAAAGTCCATGGTTTATACTGAGATTCATTCTTTGTGTTGTATGAGGTTTGGCAAATGCATAATGTCATTTACCCACTATTATAGTATCATAGAGAAGAGTTTCACTGTCCTAAAAAATCCCTTGCACTTGACTTATTCAATCCCTCCAAATCTCTGGCAACCATTGATCTTTTTACTGTGTCCGTAGTTTTGCCTTTTCCAGAATGTCATATAGTGATAGTCATACACATGTAGCCTTTTTAGACTAACTTCTTTCACTTAGCAATATGCATTTAAGATTTCCCTATGACTTTTCATGACTTGATAACTCATTTTGGTTTTTATGCTGAATAATATTCCATGATATGAGTATACCACAGTTTATTTCCTCCATGTTTTTTCATGGCTTGATAGCTCATTTTGTTTTATCACTGAATAATACTTCATTATATTGATGTATCTAAGTTTATTTATCCATTTAGCTTTTGAGGAGTATCTCACTTCAGTTTTTGGCAATTAAGAATAAAACAGCTATAAACATTGTTGTGCAGGTTTTCATGTGGATATCAGTTGTCAGCTCAATTGGGTGAATACCTAGGAGCACAATTGCTAGATCGTATGATGACAGTATGCTCAATTTTATCAGAAACCACCAAACTGTCTTCTAAAGTAACTGTTCCATTTTGCATTCCCACAAGGAATGAATGAGACTTCCTGTAGCTACACATTGTCACTACCAGTTCATACTGTCAGTTTTTTTTTAAATTTTATCCATTTTAATAGATGTGTAGTGGTACACATTGTGTTTTAATTTGTAATTCCCTCATGCCATATAATGTTTAGCTTCTTTCCATATGCTTGTTTGTCATCTGTGTATCTTTTCTGATGAAAGGTCTGTTCAGATATTTTGACCGTTTTGACAATGGTTGATGGTTTTCTTATTGTTGTGTTTTAAGAATTCCTTGTATATTTTGGATATAAATTCTTTATCAAATCTATGTTTTTCAAACATTTTTCCCATTGTGTGCCTTATTTTTTCAGTCTCTTAAAAGTGTCTTTTGCAAAGGATAAGCTTTGAATGTTCATAAAACCTAAGTGTTCGCTTTTTTCTTTCATGGATTATGCTTTTGGTGTTGTATCTAAAAAAAAATTTGAAAAATGTAAAATCTCCTAGATTTTCTCCTATGTTATCTTCTAGCAGTTTTATAATATTGCATATTTCATCAAGATCCACAATCCATATTAAGTTAGTTTTTGTGAAAGGTATAAAGTCTGTGTTTAGATTCTTATTTATTTAGTTTTGCACATGGATGTCCAAATTCTCGAGAAGCATTTCTTCATTAGGCTATTCTTTCTCCATTAAATTGTCTTTGCTTCTTTGTCAAAGATCAGTTAGACTTTTGTGTGTTTCTGGGCTCTCTATTCTGTTCCACTGATCTATTTGTTGATTCTTTTGCCAATATCATGCTGTCTTGATTTCTGTAGTTTTTATAGTAATTTTTGAAATCTGATTCTATCAGTCTTCCAAACTTGCTCTCCTTTTTCAATATTGTGTTGGCTATTCTGTGTCTTTTACCTTAAACTTTAGAGTTTGATCGTATCTATAAAATTACTTGGAGAGATTTTGATTGGGATTGCATTGAATTTATAAATCACATTGGGCAGAATTAACTTCTTAACAATAGTGAATCTTCCTATCTATGAACATAGAATATCTATACATCTATTTAGATATTGTTTGATTTTTTTTAATCAGAATTTTTCAGTTTTCTTCCTATTGATCTTGCACATATTTTATTTTATTTAGACCTAAATATTTCATATTTTTGGTGCTAACATAAATGGTACTGTGTTTTTAATTTATAATTCAAGTTGTTCATTGCTGGCATACAAAAAAAAAAGGCTTTTGTGTACTAACCTTAATTCTGCAAACTTACTATTTTCACCTGATTGTCTGTGAAGACAAACTTGTCATCTGTGAACAAAGATGTTTTTACTTCATCTTTTCCAATCTGTGTACCTTTTATTTCTTTTTCTTGTCCTATTGAATTAGTTGGAACTTCCAGTAAGATGCTGAATAAAAGTGGTGAGAAGAGACATATTTGCCTTGTTTCCAATCTTAAAAGGAAAGTTTCTAGTTTCTGACCATTAAGTATGAGGTTAGCTGTAGGTTTTTTGTAGATGTTTGTTATCAAGTTGAGGAAGTTTCTCTCTATGCATAGTTTGCTGAGAGTTTTTATAATGAATGGGTATTGGAATTTATCAAATGCTTTTTCTGTTACTATTGATGTAATCATACAATTGTTTTTTATATTTGATGTGATGGATTACCTCAGTTAATTTTGAATGTTGAACCAGCCTTGCATACCTGGAGTAAATCCCCCTTGGTCATGGTGTGTAATTCTGGTTTTTTTTTTTTTTCAGGTTTGCCACAGATGAGTTTATTCCTCACTCTGAGATGAATGTAAGGTATTTCTTTTTTTTTTTTCTGTAATTCATTTTATAAGTTCTTTTATTCAATTTGCTAATATTTGTTGAGAATTTTTACATGTATGTTCATGAGAAATATTGGTCTGTAGTTTTCCTTTCCTGTAATGTTTTTGTCTGGTTTTGATGTTAAGATAATACTGGATTCATAGAATGAGTCAGAAAGTATTCACCTTGCTTACATTTTCTGGAAAAAAAATTGCAACTAATTGTCATTTCTTCTTAAGTGTTTGGTAGAATTCAGCATGGAACTCATCTAGGCCTGGTGCTTTCTTTCTTGAGAGGTTATTAATTGTTGACTTGATTTCCTTCATTGATATAGGTCTTTTCAGATTGTCTGGTTCTCCTTACGTAAGTTTAGGCAGATTGTGTCTTTGAAGGAATTGGTCCATTTTATCTAAGTTGTTCATAAGTTTTCTTTATTGTCCTTTTAATGTTCGTGTGATCAGTAGTGATGGCCCCTCTTTAGTTTTGATGTTAATAATTTGGGCTATTCCTCTTCTTTTCCTGATTAGCCTGGCTAGAAGTTTATCCCTTCAAAGAACTAGCTTATGATTCCATTGATTTTCACTATTGATTTCTTGTTTTCAGCCATTTTATTTAATAAATGCCCCATGGACTGTTGCAAACTTCTGGTTAATTTCCAGGGTGTTAAATTTTGGATTTTGACAATTTTTACGTTTTCTTGGTACCTTTATGGAGAAGAGAATTATCAGAGTTTCTAACTCTACCATTTTGCTATGTTACCAGAATGTATTTACGTATAGTGTTATCTTAATAGTCGTTGTAAATAGTGTTAGAAAAAAATATTACTGACAAGAATAATTCTTGATAAAGAAGGCATTTTATAGTTAACAATTAGAGAAAAAAAGATCATACTGTGTTTTTGAAAAATGTGAAGGTAAGTGTGGAGCCAGCCTCCAAGACATCCCCAATGATACTTGCCTCCAGGTTTCACTTCTGTGGCTCCCTTCTCACCCTAATGAATCAGAGCTGACTTGCGTGATCAGTAGAATAATGTGGAGGTGATGGTGTATGACTTCAGAGACTAGTTCATAAAATATATTGCCACTTCTACCTTGGTTTCTTGAATGGCTTGTTCTTGGGAAAGCTGGTTGCTGTGTTGTGAGGACACTAAAGAATACTTGTGAGATGCCCACGGGGAGAAGAGGTGAGTATTCTGCCAAAAGCTAGCACTCTTGCCAGATCTGTGAGTGACCACTTGAAAATGAGTTGTCCAGTCCCAGTCAAACCTTCTAATGACTGTAGTCTCAAGCAACATCTGACTGAATTTTATGATAAGCCTTTAGCTAGATCTGCAAGACCCAGCTGTCCCAGAATTGTTGATTAATAAAAACTGTGAGATAATGTTCACTGCCTTAAGCCACTAAGTATTAGCATAATTTGTTTCTCAGCAATTGAGGCAGCAAGTAATTGAAAACATTTATCTACAAGGAAGCAAAAATCCTCAAGAAAAATTGAAATATGTTTTAAAAAATTGCCCCTGAGAGAATACCCGGCCCAGAGAGTAATAAGAGATCGTTCACATCTACTAAACTTCCAAGGTTATCATCAGAGCACAAAAAAGATTATAATTGTAACTATTCTCTATTTGCTTTCTGAAGATAGAACAACTCCATTATCAAGATCTGAATATGATAGAACAAATGGAAATTGTAATCTCACTTAAAAATATAGATGAGAGATTCTAAAAATCCTACTAACAAATATAATGCAGCAGGCTAAGCCTTTCCGGAGATGCACTACACATCTATAAAGCTACAATAATTTAGACCTAAAGTAATGGTATCAGAATAGAGATATATTAATGAAAAATAATTTTAAGAACTCAGAACAGAGCACATCAATCTTAACGCCAGTTATGAAATAGTTCACTCTTTCCATAGTTAGTTGAAGTATACAATCTATATTATATACCTATATGATGTATTAATAATATATGTATATGGTACATATGTAATACTTTACACCAAATATATGTATCTTACATTTATATTTTTTCATTGCAGTATGCTCAACAGGCAAAGCGTAAGCACCTTTAATCTAAAAATAGATATTAACAGTAACAGAAAATAGCAAGTATTCCAGCTATAAAAGAACTGAAAAAGGATAATAGGCAATTTAGAGAAGAAGAAATTTAAATGCCCATAGATCTTTTAAAAGGTTCAATTTAGGTAGTAATACAAGAAATGCAAATTAAAACAACCTGAGATAATATTTATTTTCTAACATGCTGCCAGAGTTTTTCAAAAAGAACAGTAGCCAGTGTTGGGCTAGTTTGAGGGAAAAAAAGCCAAAAAAAAAAAAAAAAGAATAAAAGAAAGTTGGCCTATTTTCTGGAGATTATTCACCCAGTGCTATGTATGAGCCAAATGTTTGTGTCCCTCTCAAGTTCACATGTGGAAATCTTAATACCCAGTGTGATGGTGTTAGGAGATGGAGCCTTTGGGAAATGATTAGGTTATGAGGGTGGAGCCCTCATGAGTGGGATTTGTGCTGTTAGGAAAGCTGTCCAGCAGAGCTCCCTTGCCCCTTCTGCCATGGAGGAATTAACGGGAAGTCTGCAGTCTGGAAGAAGGCCCCCACCTGCCCATGCTGGCACACTGATCTTGGACTTCCAGCCTCCAGAACTGTGAAAAATAAATGTCTGTTTTTTATAAGTCATCTGCTCTGAGGTATTTTTCTTGTAGCGGCCTGAATGGACTAAGACAACCAGAATATGTCAAAAGCTTTAATAGGGACCCAGAAATTTTACTTAATGCTTGAAATGAATGTTTATGTCCTTATTATTGCTTCTTTGTGTTTTCTTTACACATGTATTATTTTTAACAACAAAAAAATTTTTTAAAGTCCTACAAATTTTGTTTGTCCTTTCCACTAGGAGGGAGTGAGCAGTTTGTTGCATTGGAGTGCAGGGTTTTATATTATTTTCCTTATGGAGAATCCAAGGGCTAATTTTGGTGTCAGTTTGTCTCATCACATGTGGAAGGTGCCACATACCTGCAAGTAGCGGACCACTCGGCAGACCAGATCGGGAGCCATGAAGTCTCCAGTGAATCGCCAAATGATATCTGTCAAGATGTTAACCAGTCCTGTGAAAGAGTCTAACAAAAACAGTGGTTGAGTTCAGTCTCTTTCAAATTTGCAGCTATGCCACAGTAGAAATAAATTCCTGGGGAGATTTTTTTTTTTTAATTTATTAGGTGGCCACTGAGGAAATACAAGTCAAGGCAGGAGTTTTGACTTTATTATTGGAGCCTGTTACCACTCAAATGTAGCCACTTAGGAAGGATTTTGGTAATGACTGAATTATACTAATCAGAGTTGTAACAGTCTATTGGATGTCAATGTCCATGGTCTTCACCACACTATGTGTGTTTTTCTCTTCCCTTCCTTCTTTCCCTCTTTCTTTATTTTCCCTCTTTCCTTCCTTTCTTCTTCCCTCCTCCTCCTTCTCTCTCTTTCTCTCTCTTCCTTTCTTTTCGTATCTGTTTTCTCTTATTCCCTAAACTAATGTCCAGGCATGAGGTTCTGTCTTCCTCCTTTTCCCTCATTCCCTGCCCTGCCTGCTCTGATTTCTCTTTATTTATAGGGCCACTCTGCCCACAGAAGTCCCTTTTATTCCTGCAGAGAACTAGGAGGGTCAATCTTCCCTTTCTGCATCTTCACAGTAAGTCTGAGTCCCCAGTTTAGCATCAAAGCCTTCCACGATCTGGTGTTAGCTGCCTCTTGCCAAGTCCCCAGCTGTCATTTTTATATTAAACATCACATGGCTCACACATTTGTGTTTTCAGAGATACATTCCCTCTGCTTGGAATGGCCTCTTTCCATTTCTCAGCCTATTGAATTGTTGTTCCCCTTTCACTCTCTAGCTGACGTGTCCCCTGCTGCAGGAGACTTCCTTAACCTCATAGTAGGGTCCACCACAAAAGACCATGTGGCCCTCCCTGTCTTATGCCTGTCTGCCTCTTCCCTTTTGTTTCTCTATAGATAACAACAATTAGAAGCATTGGCAAGCATATGGAATGACAGCAAAATTTCAAAAGATTGGAGAAGAGAAATCTCACGACAGTTCTGGGTAGTCAGAGAAGTTCTAACTGAGAAAGTCAGATGTCTTTAGAGCTGTGGGTTGTGATTTGATCAAATAAGAATTTCATGGAGCTTTTCCTGGCAGGGATGGACTGGATGAATGAGTGGAATAGACATCGGAGTTACTTGGATATTCTCTTTTGGGTTTTATTTATTCCTTAATTTAAAAATAATCAGAAAAAATAAAACCCCAAGCTTATGTTTCTCTAGATCTAAGTGGCTATATGAACAATTATAATGTACTCCAGTAAAAATGGTTTTTTTTTGTTGTTGTTGTTTTCTGCTGGAGCTCAGTCCTAAATAAACCCACTTCTGGGAGGAGACTACCAATGGCCTGTGCCACTGCATTTGTTATTTCCTATTAAGCAAATGCTGCTCTATCTGATCAGTAAAAGCTATTTAGTTGCCTAAGTAACTGAGTACGTTGCAAATAAGCCTTTCCTAAGTGGTCATTAACAGGACCTTGGGAACAGGTTACAGGCTTAATCACTTCCATGTATGACTCTTGCTTGTTAAAAATGTCTTCCCTGAAAGATTCTAGGAAACGGTTATACTCAGCAAAGCTGAAACTGGCTCACAAAGGGCTTTATTGTGTCTCTGATATGTTCTCGGAAACAGGAACATGGGTTCCCAATTGGAGCATGAATATGGGTAGAGTGGGAAGAAGTCAAAATGAGGTGACACCTGAGCTGAGCCCTGAAGGGTCAGTAAGGAGAGGTCAGGGGAAAGGGAGGAAGGACATTGATTCTGGCACAGGTGACAGCATGAACAAAGTCATGGAGGTGAGAGAAAGGGAGATGAGGAACCAAATAGCTTATGCATGTGGAACAACATCAGTTTGTTACTGTTGAAGCCTAAAACAGGTGCTTGAAAGAGGCAAGAAATGGTCCTGGAGAGATAAGATTCTAGGGATTTTAGAGTCTTATATGCCCATTAGAGGAGCTTTCGTTTCTCCATATACTGAGTGAACAGTTAAATGTTCATGTATTTAGGCACGTGTTTTACATAGATTTCTTTACTTACTGTGGTGGTTGGGGAGTGGGAGGAGTGAATTTGGTAGGTTCAATACTGGAATTACTGTTTAGATTTGTTAGGAAATCGTGCAGAATGTCCAGAAAGAGATTGGTACCTAGTCTATGTCAAAGAGGAGTAAAATTATAGAACAAGGTGAAGATTTGAGATGTACTTTATAAGGTAAAATAAGGAGAATTTGGTGACTATTAGATGTTTTAGAGGTGAGATAGAGGGAAACGTTGACAATATATTTCAAGTCCTGGCTTGGTATCCCCTTGTAGATGGTGGTGCTTCCTGTGATACGGGAGGATAATCTCATTCTATTTGCTTCCTGTTTTCAGCTGTTCCAAATGAAGCTGCCATGAACATTCATGTATAAGATTTTGCATGAACATAAGTTTTCATTTCCTTAGGGTAAATATCCAGGAGTGAGATTGTTGAGCCATAGGGCAAGTATCTGCTTAACTTCATAAGAAACAGCCCAACGGTTTTCCAGAGTTCCACAGTGATCTCCACCAAAAAGTCTGAGATACAGTGCTTGTGCATCCCTGTCAGCACTTGGTATTGTCAGTATGTTTCTCTTAGTCATTGGACTATGTATGTAATGGCCTCTTACCGTGGCTTTGATTTGCATTCTCCTAATGGTTAATGCTGTTTTTGCTTTGGTCATCCTCAGCCGTCTTTGGATGCTCTCTTAGCGTGGGAGCTGGGGTGCTGGAGGGTTTTAATGCTCCACTCTCGGCTTTCTGTTGCATCTGCATTCCTGTAAGGCTGTACTGCCTGTTGCTCAATGCTTGCTGTGCTGGTGGATGTGGGGCTATATTTTGTCCTGACTCAGCTTGGTCTCACATAGACCTGTGCACCTGGGCCTTGAGGGTGGGACACTCTCATTGTTCCAATTCCTCGCTCCCATGGCAATCACACTCCTGCCTTTGATCTGGGGTGATCTTGTGTGGGAGAGAGTTTCAGTCTCTTCCCCTAGCGGTGGGAGACTTCTGATGGTATTGGTGTAGTATCCTGGGCCAGCTGCTTTGTACCTCCATCCCCAAGAGTTGAGGGTTTCTATAGTTGTTTTCTGTTCCTGTCCCTGTGCTCCAGGGGCATCAGTATTTGGTCTCACAGGAGCCTGGGGGTTTTGCTGAGAAACATGACTCCAGGAGGGCAATATTTCATGCCTTTCCTGCAGATGTGGCCTAAACTTTCCTGTATACATGCACACTGTCTCTGCACCAACTCCTTTATTCTGCCATTGTAGTGTGGAAGCAGCCATAGACACTCCTCTAACTGAATGGGCATGGCTGTGTTGCAATAAAACTTTATTTGTAAATATAGGCATAAGGCTGAATTTGGCCTGTGGGCTGTAGTTTGCCAACCTTTGGTCTACAGAATAAACTTTAAATGCCTTATTGTGACTTTGGGAGCCTTCCTGCCTCCCTCTTCAAGCTGATCTTTTCTCCTTTTATTTTAAATTCATACTATAAGAGAAACCCTTTCAAACAGCACATTAAAGCTGATATCCAGTTAGTTGGTCAAAACGTTGGTTATAGAAAGGACACCCACAAGCCCACCTTAAAATATCTTAACACAGCATATAAATGTGCATTTGCTTGTCCTTTCTTTAACATAGGGCCAAGACTTTTTGATTTTATACATCATCTTCTTTTGGTGCATAAAATAAACCATAATGCATCTTTTATGATTTCCAGTTCTGGTTTCTTTAAATTAGAGTGAGAACTCGAGATATCAGCAAAGCAATTTGAGGCAGAATCTCATTGTAGGGATTTTTATAATCCGCCTTCATTCTTTTATAGTTCCATTCCCTGAGCCTAATTCTACTGCAGCTTCTGGTGACTCAGTAAAAATAAAAAGTCAAGTCTTTTCAAAGTATTCAACTTAATTTTCACAGAAACAACTCTGCTGTGTTGTCTGTGTTCATTATAATTGATATGTTAATTATGTAAATGAGTACAACTGGCATAAACTGGTTGGGAACAAACACTTGTGACTCCTATAACCCAAGGGTGGGGAGCAGAAATGGACAGGCTTTTTAGGGTCTATCCATCTCGTCATGGATGCTAGTTAGTCACAGTGTTTTGCAGAAAGAGTGGAGAGTGTTGGTGAATCCAGTTGGCAACAGCTTCTACGGAACCCCTTACTGCTCCTTGACCATCCCCAGCCGTTCATTCTGCCAGCCCCTTTCTTTATGCTGTTCCCTTGATATGGGAGGTTCTTTATGCACCTCCACCTGAAGGGCATTTCCTAACTCTTTTAGGTTTAGTTCAAGTTTACTTCCTTTATGATGCTTTTCCTTTTCTTCTTCATGAAGACTACTGAGATTGGTTGATTTCTTCCTCTGGGCTTCCCCCTACCCTACTATTGAAGAAGTACCTGTAACACATCAACACATTTTTTCCCTTCTTTCTGATTCTACTATATGGGAAGATAGAGATTTTTTAATTCACCTTCATATCTCCGGACCCTAACATTGTCTTATTAAGTGGGAAAAGCTTGATGACTTTCCGTTAGGTGTATAACTATATTATTATTGCTGTTACTTGATTGGCTAGCTACAGGAGAGGTGGTTCCACAGAGCAGACTGAGCCACATTCACCATCTCCTTCAGCGGAGATTAAGATAGTGATTACAGAATCAAGATCCTGGAAGAAGGAACATGATTGGACATTTTCATCCCCAAGCAGGTTTCTGAAAAAATTTGGATTCTAAGGTCTCTGCTGGGTGGCAAGACCACAGGGGTGTGCCTTACTCATGTTTATAGTCTCATCTCTTTTCATGGTGTCTTACAAGATACTCAGTGCTTGCTAGATAAAAAAGGAAATGTTGGCCTAGTAAACAGATTTGCAAACTTCTTGAAAATGCAAGGCCACCAGTGTAGGATTCACTCTGAGTAGAGAGCAGGCTGAAGCATCATTTCTTGGATTTCTGCTTGCTCTGAGTTGATGTTTGAACTTTCCCCTGCAGAGCAGAACACAATTTTTATGATAACATTGACATTTTTGATAAGGTCAGTCCTTTTTAACTCCAACTGTGGTGTTATGGGTGAGAAGTGCCCTGGTTTTACTGTAGGGACACTCTGGGTAACAGTTTCAACTGTGAATCCCCAGGGTTTATGATGCTTCTATCTCAACTCAGTGTCTTTAGTGTTGTCTGTTTTGTTTTTAAAGCAGGGGAGGTGATACTAGCTTGTCTGCCTGCAGATGCACAAGAAACTATTTTTGATATTACTAAGGATCCCACTCCCTCCCACTTTTCTTTTTTAACAACCATATGCTTGAGAATGCTCTAAATGGAACAAGATTTGAGGACCTTATGTGAAAGTTTGTTTAATGATAGAGCTTGCATTGCCCAAACTGATGTCAGGTGCTTGACTGCCAATTAAAATTATTTTTCAAAAAAGTAAGTTCCTGAGTCTCTTAAGTTTTGGGCTCATTTTACAATACTAATATGATTTGGCACTGTGCCCTTCACCAAGATTAAGTACTAGCTGAGCTTAATGGCCTAAACTGTCAACTCCCTGGCTCTTTATTAATCCCGGGAAAGTGGCCTGCACCTCAGCCATTACTGCTCAATTAGGTAAATAATCATCACATCCATTCTCATTAGAGCACTCTCTTCACAGAAAGCTTTGTTCATGAGATTTTTCAATTAGTCTTAACAAGTCATAAAAATGCCACTAATGTCTTCTTTTCTCCATTGGTCCACCAAACAAATAAAAATCATGTGTCTAATTAAGGAAACCTAAGTCCTCCTAAAACCTATTCCCTTTGCTTCTGTTGTGTTCAAAAGCCAAGAATCTCATTGAATGGGGCCAGTGGGCCAGCCTGGGTCATTGATCATTGCTGAGTGGTGAAGAACTCTTACACTCATCTGTGCAAACACCAGGTTTGGCAAGGGCAAATATTTCCATGAGATAAGGGAAAATAAGGCTTTGAGACACTGCTATTTCTCCTCTTCACTCCCCTTTAAGGGGAAATTTCTTGAGGCATGGTTGTGCTGTTATCGTTGGACAACATGAGACTCAAAATGGACAACTTGTTTCCTCTTTTAATGAGATTTTGTTTTCCTAGCAAGAAGAATTGACATCAATGACCTGGGATGTTTAGAAATCTAATGTGGGAGTAGGGAGTTCCATTTGCAGTTATCCAAGAGATAAGTTCTTTGACTGACTTTCTTTCCTTCGTTTTGCCCAAGGACAGCTGGGTTGTAGCAGGCTGGGATGGAAATGGATGGAAGTGGTAGATTGCAGCAAGAAATATTTGGTTCCCATCTCATCTTGCTGCAACCAGGTATAGGTCTGTAGGGCATGAGGCAGACATGGGGACATACTGCTCAGGTCTCTCTTCAGGAAAGAACTTGCTGTCCAGCTTTCCAGAACTTATGGTTCAATGGCATCCTCTAGTTGTTAGATTCCTGCAGGTTTGCCTCAGCTTTCTAGTTGAGATCATGCTGTTCTTACTCCGAGCTCTGCCAGTGCCTGAGTGAGATGTAGGTAGAAGGGTCTAGTCATTTCCATGCAACCTGGGAATCCTTTAATGAGCTGGCAGAGCTGCTGGGTTGCCATCCTGCTCTGATGGGTCCTGCTGATCAACCCGGCTTCTTTTCTTTTCTTCTCATAGGTGTTACTTCCCTCAAAACCTTTGCTTGCCTAATTCCGTTTCCCAAAGAACCCAGCTTGCAACAGGAGGTAAGGCAGGAAGGGACACAAGATCAATTCATTGTCTTGGGATGGTCTTTATGGCCGCTTCTTTGCACAATCTAAGATCTTAGCAAATACCCTGTTTTGCTGACCCTACCCAGGACTGTACTATGCAGTGAATCACCTCTCTGTCATCAAGGGCTTTGTAGTTAACAGATATTGTTTAATAATCATTAGGACCAGGTAGCCCAGATGCTGTTAGTCCCAAAACAATGATGAAAACCTTCACTGGTGTATTCCCAGCACCCACGAGACTAGTTACCCATTCATGAATCTTAAGTAAGGAATGCACAGTTTCCAAGTACCTATCCCCATATCCTGGGTTAACTATAAAATTGTCCCAGTGGTTCCTGGACGGTGTGGAGTGCAGCTATGAGTGCTCCCAGATAGGTCTGCCTGATCCCGATCCCACCCTGTGAGTAAGTTACTCTATAATAAACTGATCATTGCTTATACAGAGCTGCTTGCCTCAGTTTTCATTTTCAAATGCCTTCTCAGTTCGGTGGGCACTTTTCATTCCCTCTGTGCTCCAACGGGCTTCATATTTTTGGCTACTATTGGAAGTATGCAAGAATCACTGATTTCATTTATTGTAAGGATGTTGCTGAGAACATTTTACTGAAGTATTATCAAAGTCCTGCATATAAGGCTCCATGGAATCAATGTTCGTGATCAGGAAGCATCTTGCAGTGCAATTCCCTTGAGGCTGGAAGGACTCATATCTGAGGAGTTTTGCTGTTGGTTTTGGCTAGTAGGGAGCACAGAATGAAATACACTCACCTCCAGTAACTTTGTAGTATCTCAAAGCCTGAATTTGTTTTTTTTTTTTTTTTTTTGTCTCTGTAGTTATGGTTTATTTTCCATGACTCTCATATTTTGTTTTGTATTTCTCATTTTACTGGTTATGCCTTACCTGTTATAGGCAGTGGATAAAGCATGAGTCCTAGAGCCCGACTGCAGGGTTTTGAATGTTGGCTCTCCCATGTAGGAGCTGTGCCATCGTGGGTGTGTTACTAACCACACTGAACATCAGGTTCTTTGTAAAAATATGATAATGAGAGTCCCGGATTTATAGGGCTATTGTGATGAGATGATGCATGGATGTAAAGGATGTTCTTGGGACAATTGGTGAAATTTAAGGCAGTTTGTAGATTACGTAGTCGTACATATTTAAGTGGATGGATGAATGGATGGATAGATGGGTGGACTGGGTGAACAGATTGAGAGAGACAGACAGACAGACAGACAGAGGGAATGATAGCAAATGTGGAATGGGTTAACATCTGAGGATTACGAGGACAGGGTACACAGGGATAGTTTGTATTATTCTTGAAATTTTTCTGTAATTGTGAAATCATGTCAAAATGAGAAACTAACAATGCAAAGTGTCCTGGTGGGGAAGACACATGATCTGGTCCCTCAGCCTCTGGGGCAGAGCCTGCAGGATGCAGCAGTTGTGAACTGCACAGGACTGCAGATGTGACATGCTGAACAAAGGGTGCTACTCTATTAGAAAGTGAGTTGTATAACTGTTTGCTAAGTTTCTTCTCATTCAGACCAGTATAGTTCTTCTGGGCAAACTCCTATTCAACGTATGTGTTAATTACTTGTTCAGAGGAACATTTGCAGGCAAGCTGATATCTGTTCCTTAAGGGCCACCAGACACTGACTGCACTTCACACTTTTGGGTGGTGGAGCTGAAGTATAGATGCTGTTAAAAAGCAAATCTAAAATCACAACAGCTAATGCATATAGTGCTTACCATGTGCTGTGTGTTTCTCTAAGCACTTTATATATAAGAACTAATTCAATCCTCACCACAATCCTATGAAGTAGATGCCTTGAATATAACCCTCATTTTACATACAGATGAAGAAACTGAGGCATAGAGAGGGTAAGCCGCTTGCCCAACTGTCAGTATGTAAAGGAGCCAGAATTCAAACCAGGCAGGAAGTCCCAGAGTCCAGGCTCTCTCCTCACCACTCTACTCTTCTGCTTCTCGGGGGACTCTAAGCAATGAAACTGCTCTGTCCAGACTATTCTTATAAAGCAAGCTGAGGCATCCACGATCAGAGTTACTCCCAGAGTCTGAGCTGCCCATAATATATTGGGGCAGAAGGGAGAGGTCTGTGTTGAGTGAAGAATGGAGCCAAAAGCTAGGAGGAGGCATGGGAAGGTAAGAGCGAGCAGGTGGGGGAGACTAGCAGAGCCAACTTGCAGAGCCAGAAGAAAGCTGGATGATTTTGGCCAAGGGGAGTCACTAGAACAGGAGAGTGAGATGAGGCAGTGCCCAGCCCCGTGGGTGTTTGACAAAAGCGGGAACTGACGGGTCGGTCTGGGAATGAGAGAGCTGGCGGGGCTCCGGAGCTAGTACTCACACCCAGGACACTTTGGATTTCTTCCTTGGAAAAGGCTTGTTGGTTCCAGTGTGTTGTATGAGGCCGTGGCCTCATCCTTCCAGGAGACACCTTTCCTAAGAAATAGCTCTCTGAGTCAGATCCTTGTCTCCAAGGAGAATGGGGACAAATATTGGCTGACTACCTTGGTGCAGGGCATTGTGGTAGGAAATTAACATATGTTATCGTATTTAATGCAGTGTTTTGTATGAGTACATCTGAGCCAAACTCTCTACCCTGCAAATAGAACAAGTGAGCATTCACAGTGTGCATTCAACTTTGGTTCAGTGGAATTGGGAATGTAAATTGGACTTTTACGTACTTCTAATTGAATAGAATATTTCTATTTTATTATTTTTTATTTTTATTTTTTGGTGGGGGGAGGTAATTAGGTCTATTTATTTATTTTTAGAGGAGGTACTGGGGATTGAACCTAGGACCTCATGTATGCTAAGCATGTGCTCTACCATTTGAGCTACACCCTCCCCTCAGAATATTTCCAATTAGACCGAACAATTGACTCTAATGTGCAGTACAACTACAGATACTCAACAACAACAACAACAACAACAACAAACAACAACACGGAATCTTAGAAGAAGGAGAAACACTGTCATTGAACCAACATAGAAACTTCTGCATGTGATAAGTGTCAACTTCAATAAACAAAGAAGGCTAGGCCAGGCAAAATTAAGTTTTACAAAATTACATAATCTCTTTCCATCACCGTAACTGTCCAAAGAAAGGCAATAATGTAATTTTTTCTGCATCTTGCGGTCATTACGAGGATTAAGTAAAGCACGTTTCAGTGCCAGCCACAAAGGAGGACCAGCGTGCTACCTGCTGTAATCACTTTCCCAAGAGAGAAATGAAGTTAGGAGAATTTAAGTAATGTGTTGAAAGCCACGGAAATAACAGACGGTAGAACCAGGACTCAAACCCAGATCTCTGGACTCTGCCACCTGTTTTTGTACAGTTTTCAGGCTAAGAATCTTTTTTCAAGAATGTTTTAATTTTTGAAAAAAATCAAAAAAATGTTTTTGTGGAACGTGAAAATTATACGAAATTCAAATTTCAGTATCCACAAGTAAAGTTCTGCTGGAACATAGCCATGCCCATTCATCCACATATTGTCTGCAGTTGCTTTCAAGCTACAATGGCAGCATTGGGTAGTTGAGACAGAGATCATATGGCTCCCAAAGCTTAAAATATCTGACCCTTAGCAGGAAAAGCTGGCTGAACCTCATTCTAGACCTTAGACTCCTGCTCTTTCCATTACGCCCATTTGCTGGTGGATCCAGATTGCTTGTGACTTTGCCAAATCTTCCACATTCTTGGGAATTAGTCAATTACCATGCAGGTTGCACCGAAGTGCTCCCTGCTGGCTGACATTGGAGAGTTCTGAAGGTACCAGATGGGAACAGATTCTTTTCTTTCATCTTAGCAAAAATCCAATCTCACTCTCTTTTGTGTTCAAAAGGATTTGATTAATTAGGACATGAAAGAGGAAAAGAACAATCCACGCTGTTGGGCCGGGCTGAACTGGCAGTTGGAGTGGCTGTATTTCAGCTCCTCCTCCCCACGTCTGACCAGCTCTGTCTAACAGGCTGTGTACTTGGAGATTGTAGCACAAGCTTTAGAGTCAGGGACGTTTGTTTGTACTGTGGCTTTCCACTTGCTAACTATGACTTTTAAACTCCCTCAGTTTCAGTTTCCACAGGTCAAAAAATGGGAGAAATAAGAATACCTATAGCTCAGGTAATATAGGGAATTAAATGAGAAAATAAAAAGGTTTCTTTGGGATTTTGTTTGTTTGTTTTGCAAAGAGTTGTTTCAGTGAGCATTCAGTAAATATTAGCTATTATTACAATTTGTGGTGCTTACTTATCAGCAGGGAAGGAGCTAGTCTCTGACCCGAGTAAGTTAAAATGCCCTGGAAGGTGTTTTTAAAATGTGTTTTTGTATTTTTAAAAAAGTAATACAAGCACACAATACAAGATTCAAGTAGTACAAGTCATAAAAATAAATGCCTCACAAAACAATGTGTCTGAAATGTTCAAGGCAGTAATAGTCACAATAGCTGTAAACTGGGAATGACCCAAATGCCCATCATTAGAATAGAGAAATCGATTGTAGTATATTCATACAATGGAACTCCATTCAATAGAGTGAACGGTCTATAACTACAGGCAACAATGTTGATGAATCTCTTAAATGCTAAGCAAAAGAAGCCAGGCAGCAAAGCACACAGACTGTGAGATTCTGACTAGATCAGGTTCAGAGTCAGCTGAAAACTCCTCTTTGCCTCTGGGATCACCCTACGTGAGGAGAGGGGTGATGGTGGGAAGCTGGTGGGAGGAGGCTTGGGGGCAGCTAGTAATACTCTGTTTCTTGACTGGGTGCTGCTTACACAGGTGTATTCAGTTTGTGAATATTCATCAGCTGATGCTGGTCATACATGCACAGGATTAGACTTCATATTTCAATAAAAATAATAAAAACAGAAAATAAAAGGCACCCTCCTACTCTTGCCTCCTCGTCACTCAGTCCCCTCCTCAGAAGCAGCCACTCTTACCATCAAACAGAATATCCAGAGATAGTCCCTGAATATATAAGAACATGTCTGCCTGTGTATAACGTGTGTATTATTATTATTTCTTGAGAGCAAGTTTTTGTTTCATAAGGACTTTATATTTCAGAGAAGTTTTAGGGTCACAGCAAAATGAAGTGGACGTACAGAAAGTTCCCGTACACCCCCTGCCCCCGCTGACTCCCCTCACTATCCCACCCCACACAAGACAGGTGCATTTGTTACCAAAGATGAACTACACACACACATTGTAATCATCCAGAGTCTATAGTTTACACAGGGTTCACTCCTGGCGTCGTACATCCTAGAGTTTTGGACAAATGTATGCTAACATGTACCCATCACGACTGCCCTTCGCTGCCCTAAAAAGCCTCTGTCTGAGAGCAGGTTTCGATGTACGTAGCCCTTTGTGCAGTCAATCACCTGCTGCAAAGGGGCCAGTAGGTCTCAGAAGGGCAGGCAGAGCAAAGGAGACCAGGAGTCCCGATGCTGGGTGGCCCTCTCTGACCTGGCAAGGTTTCTGCAAATGTTCGGTGAACTGTCAAAGTGAATTTAGGGTCTTCAGCATTCTGGGCCTTCTTCCTAGTGTTGGGCTGGGCCCTGGATAAAGTCATCCCTGCCTTCTCTGTGTCTGAAACTCCAGGTATCCCATTGGGCCACCCAGGCCTTCTGCTCGTGATGAACATTCACCTGGGTTTGTGAGTCAGAATAACACCTACTGTCTCGGAAACAATTTTCCTCATTTTGAAGCTGGCAATGTCCGACAATAGAGTGGAATATTTGAAACCAGGACCACCATGAAACATCTGGAAAGATATCCTTGTGTTTCTGGTCTTTTGTTCTGTTTTATCCTTCTAGCTGGTGACTTTCTCCTATACTTTTGGCAGCAGCAACAACCATTCTCTTAACACACAGTTCCAGCTCCACCTGCTCCATGAAGTGTCTGCCATGTTTCCCTGGAGGACCCTGATTTGCATCACTTCATTTAGTGCTTATTTAAATCACCATCAGTCCGTAATTACAGATTGCTGACTACGAGGCTTCAGATCCCCTGCCATGTGCTGGGAATTCAAGAAAGAAAATTCCATTCTTGTCCTCAACTTGGCACATTTTAGTGTTAAAGGGAGGCATGTAGAATAATTAAACATGGTGTTGCATGATATCTGCACCAAGGATGGGGTAACCGATCAAATCTGCCAGAGTACAGACTGAGAGGATAAGGCAAGCTTCATAGAGGTGCTTTGCACCTTGAAGAATGAACAAGGCTTTGCTAGACAGACCAGAGCAAGAGATGGGCACTCACGTAGAGACAGTGTCACCTGTGAAGGTGTGAACATATGAAGCACATGTTGCCCTCATCATTAATGTGTACATCTCATTTAATATGTTAATATGCATATCATTTAATTTACTAGTCTTTCCAATGAGATTGTGAGAGACTCATGGATAAGACTCAAAACTTGGGCTTCTCTTTCCCCACTCCCCCAAACACCTAGCAAATTTCTGGACACTAGAATCAAATAGAAACAAAAGATGAAGGACAAGCATGGCAGGAATCTTCTTAAAAGATTTAACCAGAGGCCTGAATTTTAAATATTCAACAGACCTCCATTTTTAGACTGTGAACTTCTCACTGGAATATATAGGAAATATAAAGGAAACCTTTATATATAGGAATATAAAGGAAGCCTTCTAAGGAGATAACACTGAACTTGAAGTGGAGCAATTGCTATTGTCAGGGCCAGACTGTGCTGAGCAGCGTGGCTCCTTCTCACTTTCTGCCCTATTCAGTGCCCCACCCCAGGGTCCCCAGGGCTTGGGTCTCAGATTCTCAGGAGGATGTGAATTCTTTTGAGTGCAATGGGCCTGTGACACAGTCACTGTCTGAATCCATTGTTTGCCACTTAATTGCTCTGTGACCTTGGGCAAATTTCTTAGACATTTTGGGTTTCAGCTGCTACCTTATAACATTGAGGTAGCTGTACTTTGTCAAGGTTAAATGTCATAAGTGTCTGGAATATAATAGGGTCTCGATAACATAAGCTTTCCTTCCTTCCTTCTCCTCACTTCCTTTCTGTCCCCTTCCCTTTTTCCCCTGGAATGTTTAAGAGGAAATTCGGGACAAGGGAGAGCCTAGGAGATAGAGAATGAGGAGATTCTGAACAGCTGATAGGAGAGGTAAATGGATGGACCCCGAGGAGATTAAGACATTTTGGCATATTTCATGCAATTTACCACCACAGATCGATGCCACTGCCTCTGAAAAGTTTCCTGAAGATTGAAGTTGGGGGTTTCTTCGGGCACCACATCAGGATTTGACTGGCAACAAGGGGGCTCAGCTTTGTTGGGGTTGCAGAAAAAGGACAGGGTACTATTTATCTAGGAGAAGAGAAGATTCAAGGTCACACTCTTGACTTTAGTATGTGCCTGTCATACCTTTCCTTAAGAGCTGTCACCTGGGAGGAGCATTAGACTTCAGGCTAACATAGGGCTGGGCTCAGGGTCTTTTCTCAGGGATATCTTGGAGCTCCCAAGTGGCTTGCCTTACCCCCAGGTCCTTGGTCCATTTGTCAGGGATTCAGGCACTGTGGAGAGACGGATGCATCTGTGTCTATGATTCTAGAATGACTCACTAGGATCCCTCCCTGTATCTTCCACCCTACTCCCAGGCAGGAGATTCCCAACACTCCACTTAACCTCCTCCCACCCGCTCTTGCCCCCCACATCAGCCCACCAAAACCAAGGAGCTCTCAGTCGTAAACAAATCCAACTGACAAACTAATTCTTAGGGCCTAATGGCTTAAAGGCTGTTAGTTCTCTCTGCAGCATTTTCATTTTAATGGGGGCAGCAAACCTTGGCCCAGGAGGGACTCTTTAATGGAGGGATTCCAGGCAGTGTGGACTGCAGAGGAACAGAATGGGCTGGCAGCTTGCCCAAGGTCACACGGCAAGGTGGTGGCAGAGCTGTGAGTAAAACCCAGCTGCCCCCCTTCCTGTCTCACACTGATGGAGGCTGTCTCTTGTTTGGTCACAATGAGGACTCCCTGCCCCATTCTCAAGCCATGTCAGCGACTGTGGCCCAGCCTGAGTGTGCAGAGGCTGTGATGTGAGACCTAAACTGTCCACCCTCACTGCTTGAACCTTGCAGGAAGTTGAGGCGGCTTGATCAATAGATATTGTGCAAATGCCTAGAGCAATAACATTCACTTCCTTTATCAGGCTAACAGTCCCCATCAAGACTGTGCCTGCATTCTGACAGTTTTATTTTTCCTGGTCTGTCAGCCTGAAATCAGGGTCTGACTGATGCCCATATGAAGCATAAAAGGTATATGACTGGCAGAGGCCCAACTCCTTTTTCTCTGAATTAGAGGCCCTTGCTTCACGAGCTGGCAAGGGCCCCAGCTCTATGCACATCAATTATGCTCTCTGGCTGAGAGCCTTGCTGAGCAGAACCAGGCAGAAAACATTCCTGAAGCCATGATGAGCCTCATTTGTGATGCGGTCCCCATAGAAAGAAAGCAGCCAGGCAGTGGTACCCAGATCCCTTTTCTCCATCTCCTCTTCCTCTCCTTCCAGCTAAGGGATCCTGGAATCTAAGCATTTGCTACACTTCTGTTTGTAGTTGTGCAGGAAAAATAACATTCGTCATCTTCTGAAACTGAAATTAATAGCTACTATAAACACTTACTCTGTTGGATGTCAAAATTTAATTGCCATCAATTAAGTGTTTATTCTTCTCGTGACTCTGCAGTCCTCTTAAAATTCTAGAAAGCTTACTCAATATCAAGTTGTGTGTGTGTGTGTGTGTTCCTTGGTGTCATCCCTTATCCTCACTGGCATCTACTGAGATGATGTCCCCAAGGAGCCTCCTTGATCCAACTGTGGGACTCCTTTAGGCCACTGGCTCTCTCTGCCCTTGGTTGCTCAGAATATATTCTCTGTCCCCGCAACAGAATGCCGGGTGCAGAGACCATATGTGGCTGTTTCAGGTTCTCTGTCTAGACACTTACAAACACATTTCTCACCTTCAGTGCTTCATGGAGAGGGGAACCCAGTGCCTCACTCATTCCCTGGATTGCCCTTGAGAAAGTAGGTAGCGCAAGTCACAGATCCTCTTGCTCTTGAATTTCTCCAACTTGCATCTCCCCTCCCGTATCCTCTCCACATTTGTCCTGTAGTAGGCTCGGCTCTCAAGGTCTCCTTCTCAGCAATGCCCTGATTTCTCAGCTCCTATCTCCTGCACATGTTCTCCTCACCCTTTCCCATTCCTGGATCCAGGTGGCCTGGCTTTTCATCTTTTCTTCCAAATCATTTGAAATTCAAAAGCCAGGAAGTAGACTATTTTATTTTCATGTTCCTTTGATAATCCTTCACTGTAGTAGTAAAAACCTTATGATATAGCTGTCCAAGTGGAGGATGATGTAGTGATAGAAATTCTAAACAGGAGAGGGGCAAAACACATTGGTTAAGAAGCAAAAACCTTATACCATTACATTAGATATATTTTTTAATTGCTTGCAGTCTTTCTCAACCAGAGTTCCAGAGAAATCAAAGACCTAGGGGCAATGATGAGCGCTTTCATTTCCTCAGTGTTTCAACATCGGCACCTTCCTTAAAGTGTCAAGGGCAGTTCCCACGGGTGGTTCCCAAAGCATAGGAGAGAAATAATTCATTTAAATCAATGGATGCTTTAGGGACGGGATTCCCAAAGTGTGATCTGAGGGCCTCTAAAGGTCCCTGAGACTCTCAATCTATCAGGTCAAAACTATTTTCATAATAATCCTAAGACTTTATTTGCTTTTTTTACTTTCATCTCTCATGGGTGTACTATGGAATTCGAACAACTCCACTGTGCAAACGTGAGCATCTGTGTACACACAGAAATGAGGTGTTCAGAGATTTCATATATTGGAAATATCAGAAAAACAATATTATATAACATTAAAATATATTAAAAGAAATAAAGCAGGGGGTTATAAATTGGATGACATTAAAAAGTGACTCTCTAATTGACCAGGCATATTAAAACAAGAACAAAATAAAAGTTTTAGAAATGACAAAAAAGTATGTAATAATTAACATTTGTATCTCCATAAACATGTTGAAGAGAAGATTGGAACCAGATGAAACAGAATTAGTAAGCTTGTGGAGAGGTCTCAAGAAATTACCTTGAAAGCAGTAGAGAGAGACAAAGAGGCAGATCAAAGAGAAGTTACAATGACAAAGGCTTGATCTCCAGAATATATAAGCAGCTCATACGACTCAATAAGAAAAAAAATAAACAACCCAGTCCAAAAATGGGCAGAAGACCTAAACAAGCAATTCTCCAAGGAAGACATACAAATGATCAAAAAGCACATGAAAAAATGCTCAATATCACTAATTATCAGAGAAATGCAAATCAAAACTACAATGAGGTATCACCTCACACCAGTCAGAATGGCCGTCATTCAAAAGTCCACAAATGACAAATGCTGGAGAGGCTGTGGAGAAAGGGGAACCCTCCTACACTGCTGGTGGGAATGCAGTTTGGTGCAGCCACTATGGAAAACAGTGTGGAGATTCCTCAAAAGACTAGGAATAGACTTACCGTATGACCCAGGAATCCCACTCCTGGGCTTGTATCCAGAAGGAACCCAACTTCAGGATGACACCTACACCCCAATGTTCATAGCAGCACTATTTACAATAGCCAAGACATGGAAACAGCCTAAATGTGCATCAACAGGTGACTGGATAAAGAAGATGTGGTATATTTATACAATGGAATGCTACTCAGCCATAAAAACCGACAGCATAACGCCATTTGCAGCAACATGGATGCTCCTGGAGAATGTCATTCTAAGTGAAGTAAGCCAGAAAGAGAAAGAAAAATACCATATGAGATCGCTCATATGTGGAATCTAAAAAACAAACAAACAAACAAACAAAAACAAAGCATAAATACAGGACGGAAATAGACTCATAGACAGAGAATATAGACTTGTGGTTGGCAGGGGGGTGGGGGGGTGGGAAGGGATAGACTGGGATTTCAAAATTGTAGAATAGATAAACAAGATTATACTGTATAGCACAGGGAAATATACACAAAATGTTATGGTAGCTCACAGAGAAAAAAATGTGACAATGAGTGTGTATATGTCCATGTATGACTGAAAAATTGTGCTGAACACTGGAATTTGACACAACACTGTAAAATGCTTATAAATCAATAAAAAATGTTAAAAAAAATAAGAGAAGTTAAAAGATGTACTGAATAGAACGAGAAACAAACATCTCATTGGAGTTCTAGGAGGAGATGTTAAAGAGAATGGAAGAGAGGCATTCTTCAAAGAGATGGTGGCTAGAAATTTTATATAATCAATGAAGGATGCCAGTCTCAGATACAGGAAACCTGACACAGTCCTGGTTTTACATATCTCAGACTATTTTCAGACGATATTACAGATTTAGGAAGAGGAAATGGTTTCACAGAGATAGTGGATGTTGTTTTGGATCACAAACCAAATGGATTTTTCATCACGAGCAGAGCACTTGGGGATCAGGGCTTCTTAATGGGTCACCTAGAGTTTCCAACACAAAGAAGTCATGGGGAAACTTTATCAGAGTCCAAGGCCAACACTAGGAAGGCCTGGCCATCCAATTCACTCTGATAGTTCAACAAACATTTGTTGAATCCCTGCCAGCTGTCAGGATCAGGGCTTCTTCCCAATTCCTCTGCTCTCTCTGTTCCTCTTATCCTGAGGTCTGTCTCTCACCCTTTTGTAGCAGGTGATCAAACTAGACACAGGGCTAGGCACATGAATGCCTGCTCTCAGGAATGCAGAAAAGGATGCACCATAAACCAAGAAGCGCAAAATGTCGGAATAAAGAAGAACATATCAGGCAAATATGAACTAAAAGGAAGAGGCTATAGCTACATCAGTATAAGATACAGTTCTTAAAAGCATGACTAGAGATAAAAAGTTACTGAATATTGATTGAAAGTTTAATTCACCAGGAAGATGTCATGATTCTAAACTGGTTAGAATAAATAAAGTAAAAAATTAATGAAGCTACTGGGAGAACTAGGCAAACCCACTACCATAACTGCAGAATTTAGCAGCATCTTTTAGTTATTTATAGATCAAGTAGATAAAAAAATCACTAATGATAGAGGAACTCTGAATCACACACGAAACAATCTTGACCTGACGTAAATAATTAATAATACTTCTCAAATCTGGAGAACATGTATTTTCAAAGGCACATAGCTCATTATAAAAATGTTATGCATTATGCCATATGTCAAGTTTCATCCAATTTCAAAAAAATCTAAAACATAGATGAAATTAAGCCAGGAAATAATAACAAAGACAAGCATAATACTTTTGAAAATTAAAATTCTAAATAATGATTTGTCAAAATTGTCAAGAAAGAAAAACTCTTTCTCCTGGTAAAGAAGAATCTAGGTTTTCTAGATTTTCCTTCCCTATATGGTTCCAGGTTAGAGTTTTTCCACGAGAAATTTCAAAAGGAAAACTGACAGAGGTCCATAGCCATAGAAGGCAGATGTATGAGTAACTGCAAGGTTCACAGTAGCTTCTCAGGCTTCAGGAAGAGCCTGCTTTGCTTCTGCAGGTGATTGGTGGGAGCTTTGCCATAGATCTTGAGAAATGCTGCAGTTCCCTGAAGAATGTTTAAGAACCACTAGCTTTGGGGGAATCTTACCTTGACTTTCTGGCTTCAGCCTTTTTCCCCCCACCCTCTTTGAGAGGGAGGTGATTAGGTTTATTTATTTCTTTATTTTTAGAGGAGGTTCTGGGGATTGAACTCAGGATCTTGTGCAAGTGGTAAACATGCGCTCTACCACTTCAGCTATACCCTCCCCTTGGCTTTAGTCTTCTTGATCTTCACTCTTCTAGCTCTGCTCACACTTAGGAAAGTACAATTTATCTACTAAATCCCTTTATTTCAGTAATAATTAGAGTAACTCTGATTTCCTGATCAAATCTCGACTGATACAGATGGAAAGAATCCCAGTGGAGTAGGTTTGGGGAGGGGAGATTAGGAATTAGTTTCAGGCATGAATTGTTTGAGATACCTTTTGGCAGTGATGTACAATAGGGTTGCATATTCAAGTTCAGAGTTCAGGAGTGAGATCTAGTCTGGAGATGTAAATGGGAGGTTTGTTGGCATGTAGATGAAATGTGAAGTCATGCGGCTGTGTGAGATCATTAAGAAAGTGGGTGTGACTAGAGAAGAGGTCTCTGGGACCAAATTCTGGGATGCCTGGCACCAAGAGATCAGGGAGAAGATGAGGAATACAAAAAGGATACAAGGAAGGAGGGACCAATAGGGTGGGAGAAAAAACAGGAGAGTATGGCATTCCAGAAAGCAAGTTTGGAATGTTCTGCACGGAGGAGGGAGTGATCAATTGTGTCAAATTCTGCTGACAGGTCAATCAAGATGATGGAGAACTGAACGTTGATTATGCTTACCAAAAATATGGAAACTAGAGAAAAGTAGAAAGTTGGGAAAGAATGAGGATCATATGCTATATCATCATGAAAAACATTAGTTATTTACATTAATTTTTCTATGGAAGGCTTTTTGTATAGCTGGAGTTCATGGCACATATATAATTTTCTATCTTGCTTTTCATTTACTTCAAGCAATTTTTTTCTATATTATTACAAATTTATTACTAAAACTATTTTTAATTATACATTATATTCTTTGAGGGGATTCAGCATATATTATTTAACTGTTTTTTCAATGTTGGACATTTAATTTGTTTACAATTTTCTGCTTTATAAATAGCTCTGCAAAATTTCTTTGCAAAAAGCTTTATCAGCAGTTTTATATGATTTCCTCAGGGTAGATTATCAAAACCTTAACTACTATTTCAAAGAAATGAACATTTTTAAAGCTCTGTTTTATGCTTTTGGAAATTAACTCAGTAAGCATTGCTTTTCGCAGGCCTCGTTCCGTTTTCTCTGGATCTTGAGTTGAGAGCTCTCACTTTTCCAGCTCTCATAGTCCAATAATCACTCAGTTCCTTTTCTGGAGGAAAGAAGGAAGGCTGGCACAGGATTTGTAGGGAGCATATGCGTGGCATCCAAATATGTATTTACTTAGTAATTCATTTATTCATTCCTTCATTTACCAAAGTCAGCAAAAAAAGAGGAGAGGAACAGGGTTCTGGGATAAGAAACAAGAGGGATGGCCCTGCCATGAGTAGCACAAGCTGGCCCTCATTTTAGCTTTGACCTCCAGGGTTGTCTTTTCCCTGAAACCTCCAGGGCCTCCCCAGGAAGCATGACCATCTCTGCCTCTGCATGTGGCTATTCATGAAGACTGGGGAGGGGACAGTCAACCACAGATTATTCCTGTGGATCACCCTACACTGGTGAGGCTCAGGGAGATGTAAAGTCAGAGACTCACTGAGGTTTGACTGGTCATCTGTTGATTTTGATTACCCTACATCTATTTCTTCTTTTGATGACAGTATCTCAATTATCTTTTCCCGAGGAGGTCTTAATTCACTTGATTTGGGTGAATGACTCCATCCCCCCGCACCTAGTGTGGACTCATAACCCAATCAGAGTTATTGACCCCATGGTCATCTTGATTGGTTACTAGCTTTAAGGAGAATGTACCCCTAATGCTGCTGGGGTTCCTTGTGGAGAGAGCCTACCTGAGAGAAACACCACCTCAGAGAAAAATACAACCATTAAATGAGAGAGCAAGCAAGAGAAAGACAGATAAGATCAGTAGGAGATGACAGAGAATACATTTGCAGGTGGACATGAGTTTTCAAGAAGACTGAAACCTAAGAATTTCTATGAAACTTCATAGCCATAGAGACCAATTTGCTGAGAAACACTGTCCTCAGAGGAGATGCTCCATCTCAGTCTTAAAGAAAGGAAATGATAAATCTCGTCTCAGATAGGGGCAAGATCCTCATAATGAGATGTTGCTATTTTAATATCCAGATCTCCCTTGAGAATAGGCATCTGTAATTGAGTCATTTTTTCTTGTAACTTATGAGCGAATACAATTTTGCCAACACTGGCAAAGAATTATTTTTCAAATAACTAGAGGCTTTCTTTGATGATTGCTATTCTGAGGCTTTGCATTGTACTCAAAGCTTGAAACATATTAAGTTTTGAGAAGGTTCTCTATATTTTCCATCTCCGTATTGTCCATCTTAATAAGTGCCACCAGATACTTCAAGCTGTCCAAGACCTACACCTTGATGTTAGATACTTCCTGTTCCACTATTTCCATCATTCAGTCATCATCAGGGTTTAGATCCTAAATTTTTAAAAAATATATCTACATCTATTGCCATTGCGTGGTTCAGAGCATCATTCTTGACTCTCATCTTGGATGAGAATCAGGTGGAGAACTTAAAAAAAAATAGTGATGCCCAGAAGTCACCCCCAGAGATTCTGATATATTTGACCTAGAATGGTGTTCAGGAATCTGTAGTTTCAAAAGCTCCCCAGCTGACTCTAATATCCAACCAGGACTGAGGACCACCAGATTTAAGGCTAGCTTGAGATCCTTATCATCTTTTTAGGGCTATGAAAATAGTCTCCTAAGTTGTCACCTTGACTCCTCCAGTCTGGTTTCTTACCTGTCTGTCCTGCTCCAATCTGTCTGTCCATTCCCAGGGGAATCTTTCAGTGAAGCTGGTTTCCAGAGGAACCAGTCTGATTCCATCACTCCCATGGTTGTGAGCCGTCTGACCCTCACCCCTAAGCATGGCTTGAAACTCAACCTCAAGGTCGGCTTCCTACCTCCCATCTCCTGACTATCATCTCCCATGACTTTCCCCTCTCAGTTTGTTCTGTAGCAGTACCAAAGTAGTCTTTGATATTCATAAGAGAAATACCTCCTGACAGTTGTTAAACTCCATTTTCTTGAATGTCACATAGTATTTTCCATACAATGCAGTGAATTATAACTGAAAAAAATTGTGACTTCCATGACTCTATAAATGCAGAACTAAGGTAATTAAATAGCAATTATAGTATATTTTGTCATAAAAATAATCTCTACACAATATTGCATTACATCTCTACAGTAATACTAACCAAGAATGATGAATGATGTTAATTATTCCTGTAGAATCCACATTTGTACAGAGCTGTGATTAAGGAGCCCTCTCCTCACAAAGACCTATTATCCAAATTCTATAAAGAAACAATATTTTTAAAATTTCCAACCAACTTTTATTTTTCAGCATATGCTATTCGAAGCCTTAATGGTACTTTTGCTGTGCATGGGCTCCTGTAAAGGGCCAAACACCTCCTAACACTCTACATTAACCACCATTTTATCATTCATTTATTTTATCTTTAACTGGATGAGCAGTTTTTGAATTATTCAGGCAATCATTCAGTTTCATGAATCACCTTTACCTCTTTCTAAATGTTGCACTTGTTATCATTCAAACTTTAACAGATACATGAGTTAATATTTTTCTCCTTTGTCATTTATCCAGAACTTCTCTTTTCTGTCCAAGATCTGTTGACCTCTCACTCTTTATGGCCATCTAGCGCTGGCAGTTAACACAAAACTGTGTTTCTGTGGCTACTTTTCACAAAATAACAGCCTTATATTACAAGTGTGCATGTGTATCTGCTGACAAATACACAAAAAGTTGTCTAGTAAAAATGTGACTGCTGGGTGTGTAGATGACCTCACTCATTTGTTTAGCGATGTGCTCTGCACACTACCCTTAAAGCATGGGTGATCGAATCTAGCCTCAGTGAAATTAAAATCCACAGAATGTCATGAACCTCTGATATGGATATCAGAATATACAGAAGTGACCCTAAGATTCTGTTTGGATACATGGGATAGTCCAAAAGCAACCCTGGGAATTCTCACTCAGTTGCCTAGATGATAAGCCAGTGGGGACAGTGAGTTTTCCCCAGGTTAAGAGGTGGGGCTGCACCTGAACTCAGCTCCTGTGGGTCTCACGTCGGCAGCTGGCTTTCCTAAACTTCTGTAAACGACTGACATCTACACTATACTGCCTAGTGTTCAGGTGGCCCTTGGTCTGCCACTACCATGCCCTTCCCCTCACTGATAAACTTGCTCTATCCCTTGATAAGTAAGAAACGTGAGCAACTGGGGAGGCTGGGTTCCTCCCCTGGAAAGTACCCTCCTGGTCTGTCTCAGCACTTCCTGTGGTAAGACATTAGGGAAATCTGCTTTTATTTTTACTGACACTTGCTTTACAAGTTTCATAAAAAAAAAATGCTGTCTTTTACCCATAACCAGTGAGGTGAACTCTGACCCGAGCACTATTACCTAAGAGCCTTTTAGTGCCAGGTGTGAATTCTGGAAACTGAGACTTCAAGGTGTTGCTTGTTTTTATCAGGACTGCTGTGCTCCGTGCCGTCCTGTGCCCCTCTCCTTCTAGCACACTCTGTTCTTCTGCCTATGATCCCTCCCTCCACTGGGCACCTGGAAAACCTCAGCTGGGACTTCAAGATCCTTCTGTGCAGAATTAAGTCTCATCCCCTGGCCTTCATCCAAAGCAGAGAAGCACCACCCTCTCCTCTATGTTACTGAGAGTTGCAACAGACCTAGGCAGTTCTCCAGTATTGGAACATCATTTTCCATGAGTGGCCTGCCTGGGAGCCAGGGGTTCACCCCAACTATTTATTTTGTATGTGCAATTACTATTTTTATTCCATAAGTAATATATATTGATGAAAAATTAGAAAGTACCAAAAAGCAAAGTATGATCCAGAGATAAACTTTCTAACATATTCTTGATACCTTTTCAGATTTTAGTAAAAATGGTCTGATGCGTTTCCTTTTTGCATCTTACCTGTTCACATATTTGTGTTTATTTTTTCTTTTTATTATGGATTTGTAGGAAGTCTTTATTTGGTGATTACATCAACCCTTTATCAGTTATGCAAATACTACTCATATTGTGAATATTTTAATTTATAATTTTATTAAAAAAATTTTAACTTCATGATTTAAATTTTCTGTTTTTTATTTTTTATTCAAATCTGTTAGTCTTTCTTAATACTTTCATCCTTGATGTCACACTTAGAAAAATCCTTCCCCACCCTCATTATTGAAATTCTTTCCTAAATACAAGTTCATGTTTATATTGGAATTTTAAACCTATTTTGATGTTTATTTTAGTATAGCTCCCTCCTTTCTTCCTTTCCTTTCTTCCTTCCTCCAGCAAATGTTTTTCGAGTACCCACTCTGTTCAGGCACTCAATTTTTTGGTGCTGAGGAAACAGCAATGTACAAGGATGACACAGTTCCTGTCTTCATGGAGTTAACCTTCCAATGAGAAAAACAGAGAATAAACACAAAACCCAAATAATGTAGATTTTGACACAGAGGGATAAGTGCTATAACAAAATAGGAAGTGGTCTAAGAAGCTAGGGAATGGGGTGGGAGTGTTTTATATAAACAAGCTAAAGATGGTCTCTATGCTAGCTCCTAGGTTGCTTATTTCCTTCACAACAGGCTGAGAGCCCTTACCTCAAAAGCCCACTGGCACCAAACTCAAGTTTTTACGTCCAATTTCTTTACATATAGCCTAGATAAACAGGTCTGTAGCCATAGACAGCTTGCCTGCTTTGTATACTCTGAAAAACTGCCCAAAATCTTTTAGCTTTATAGCCATCAAGACCGAAAGCGGATGCTGTCGATTTTGGAGCTCCCAGACCCTAGACTCCCTGCTGTGCTGCTGAAACACATCACCTAGACACATAAACCCCTCTCTGATCCCACTCTGGCCTTACCTTCCTTTTTTTCTGAACAGTGAGCCCTACACTGTAGCAGCTGGACAGCCTGTGGCTTGTGGGGGACTTGCTGATGTGCAAACTCGTCAAAGCATCGCCTAGAAAGCTCGTGTGTGTTACAGGCACCTCGCAGTCACATCTTTTTCACTGATCGGCCCCCAGATCCCTGAAACCCTCTACAGGATGCTATTTCAGCTAGGAAGACAAAGGAAGAGCTCACTGTGGAGGGAGCATTGAACAGAGACCAGGAATAGCTTTCGGGGAAGACTTCAAGTCCGAGGGAAGAGCAGCCACAGAGGGGGGAAGGCAGCACTGTTAAGTTCGTGAAGGAAGGCTGGCGTGCCCAGCTCCGGAGCACACGTCCTGCCCTGCCCTGCCCAGCTTCTTAGACCACCTTTTCTTCCTCCTGTTCATTTCGAAGAATTTCTCTTATATCCTAAAGTCTTATGTATATTTGATTTGTTTCTGGCCTTTCATTCTGTTCCTTCACTTTTGAATCTTAAGCCAAGCCTCGTTTCAAGGTGAGCAGTTACATTTTATGTAGTGTTTTCCCTTTCACAAATTTCTTGGAAAATATCAAAAATATGTGTTTCCAGATGTGCTTTAAAATAGTATCTGCTAGTTTTAAAATTAAAAAATCAATTGAAGTCTTCATTTGAATTTCATGGAACTACGATTTTCACTGGAGTCTTTACAATGTGATGTCTTCTGACCAGAAACATTGAATAGATTTTCAGTTGTTAAATCTTAACAGTGTCACTAAGTGAACTTCTGTAATTTTCTTCATGTAAGTCACTGCATTTATTTTAAAGTGTATTCATATGCATTTTATATTTGGTTGCTATTGAAAATTCAATCTTTAGTTTTTAATTATATTTTCTAATAGGTTATTGCTGGTATGTAGAAAAAGCTAATTGCTTTTTCTATTTGGTTCATTTTATAATCAGCTACTTTAATTAAATGTCTTACTAGGACCAGTGAGTTTTCCAAACAGTCTTACATTTTCTTCTAAAATAGTCACATCATTTGCAAACTGGTAATTTCACTCGTTTTTTTCACTTACACCTTTTATTCTGTTGTCTTCTTATTGAATAGCATTAGCTAAATTCCTTAGAGAGTTTTCTTTTGAACTACAGAAACTTTGTATGTGTTCATTGATTTTTCTATCAGAGGTTGGTCTGTTTTTTTTAAAAGATGTTTCAATCTTGCAAAGTTCAGGGATATAGCTCTTCACTGGGATTGGCCATCCTTTGATTCTTTTATTCACAAGGAGATGGAAATTTCAGGACATGGAGAGGCAAATAGAGATCAGTCAATGGATTTTTCTCCCTCTCTGTCCTCTCACGTGTAAGGTTAAGCAATCTCCAGAGATCCTAATAGGTGTGTAGCAGTATCTAACTGTTGTTTTACTTTGCAATTCCTTAATGACATATGTGGAACATCTTTTCATATGTTCATTTGCCATCTGTATATCTTCTTTGATGAGGTGTCTGTTCAGGCCTTTTGCCTATTTTTTAAATCGAGTTGTTTGTTTTCTTGCTGGTGAGTTTTGAGAGTTCTTTATATATTTTGGCAAATACTCCTTTATCAGATGTATCTTTTGCAAATGTCATCTCCCAATCTGTGTCTTACCTTCTCATTCTCTTTATCCACTTCCTTTTTATTACCAAGCTGGTGACAACAATTAGCTTGGCACAGTGCAGAAAGCAGTCTTTCCACTGGGTTTTGCCCACATTCTGGGGTACCCTACTATTCTCTTGCTACACAAGGAGTTCAGTGTGAGGATTCTGATTATGAGCACAGGCTCTGGGATGTGTTATTCTGGGTATCGCCTGGTTCCACTGTCCACAAGGTGTGCCGCCTAGCTAAATTACTTAATCTCTCTGTCCTCAGTACCCTCAATCACAGATGGAGATCCAACCAACACTTATCCCAGGGTGGCTGTCAGAACAGAATAAGCTAATTCCAGTAGAGGATTTGGCACAGTTGCTGGGACTTAGTAAATTCTCCAGAAGTGTTATTATGGGTTTATGACATGGATTGTGATGTCCTTTTTGGGCTTTAGAGTCTTAATTACCAGGTTTTAGCCTTAGAAACATTTTGTCTTTTTGAAATATGTGTGATTTCAGGAATGGTTATGAAAGTTGTATCTCCAGGCACCTTGTAGCTGTTGGCAGTCTACTGTTTTGAGAGCTGTGGGCTGAGAAGGGTTTTAGAGGTCCCCTCCCTTCTTGGTTCTTTTTAAAAGTGGAATTTAAATGGATTATTAATTTGGGTAGCTTGGTAACACTTGTGGTTTGTTACCATTAGACATTTCTCTCATCTAACCCCCTGGGGAACAGACATAAGGGGATTTGTGTTTAATTATTTCTGTCCAATAAATGAGGGCTTCACTGCATGCTATATTACTATCTAACTTTTCATATAGTATAATGATAATAATAATCACTTCCATTTACTGATTACCTACTGTAATCTCGACACTACGCTAAGCACTTTGCAGACATACATGATCTCATTAATTTTTATATATTATTAACACATCCACTTAATAAATGGTACAATTGAGACTTAGTTAATTGGCTTGCCACCTTCACCTGCTTGGTGACACAAAGAGCTGGGATTTGACTCTAGACCCTATGATGCTGTGTTCCTGACCACCTTGTGTGTATCACCACCAGATACCCACTCAAGATTCCCAAAACATTGTTCCAAAACAATCTCCATAAGAAAATTTTGAGGGGGTAGTTAAAAAATACTCAGCTTCCTGGGTTCCCCCCAGACCTATTGAATCAGGCTGTTTGCTTTCTCTCCCTTTCTGAATACATCTTACCCCACAAACGTTTTACACTTATCAGAAGAAAGAAAGCTTCCAGATCCTTGGAGGAGGGAACAGATGTCAGGAAATAAAGTCGTATGGGCTTATTGGTAGAACTAAATGAGTTTATATCGAACTATGAACAAAGGCTGCCAAACTCTAAGGGAAAACTTACATAATATGTTTTCTTTCTCAGGTTTATTTTTCTGAATCTGTCTGTGGCAATATGTCTTCACTGTTTTAGACTTTTTCCTTTATGCTCGTTATGCCATTTTCCCAGATCTGGTTATAGAAGGTGATACAGAGAAAGTCAGTATTAATTATCCTTTTGGAGAAACCAGCTCAGGTTTGGATGACTGTTAGGACAAAGGTCAAAGTGAATGTATAATGGGTCTTTCTTAGATAAACAACAAGTTTCTACTGTATGGCACAGGTAACTATATTCAATACCTTGTAGTTACCTATAATGAAAAATAATATGAAAAGGAATATATGTATGTAGTTCATGACTAAAATATTCTGCTATCTACCCAAAATTGACACAACAGTGTAAACTGACTATATTTCAATAAAAAATATAGGTATTAAAAAAACAAATAAATATAATGGGTCTTTCTTGATAACAGCATATTCTTTCAAATAAAAGCCCCTAACTCTTCAGTGTGGGCAGTAGATGGGTTTTGGCTCAATCAAATGGATACATTTTCTCTCTGACATCTGTAGAAATTGGGTTACCTTCTTCCTGTTGATTGCTGTAAGGATAAAATGACATACATTTATAATAGGGTCTGGCAAACTAAGAAACATTCATATTATTTCATTATGATTATTATCATTGTTAGTGTTATAAATTATAACTGGTAAGAAATGTTGAATAGGTCAAGTGAAAAAGAAGTCCTTTTTTGATAAAGAATTTTGTTGAAGATTTGGAATGAAAATCCCACTGATCTATTCCTACTTCAAATGTCTGCTAAAGATCAATAATTATAGACCACCTTATTTTCTGCCATTTAGAAAGTTGTGCCTCCTTCCTCCTGCATGTAAAAGGATGCTTTGTTCAAATCTGCAGGCACTTGGAGTCCTCAAGGAGAACCTGTCAGTGTGATGAATCTTCATGTTCTGACAGGAGCTCCCATATGCTGGATGATATTTTGGAGCAGGTCCTTGGGGAAAGGACCCTTCAGATCCAATGAAGGTCACAGT
This sequence comes from Camelus ferus, assembly GCF_009834535.1. Classification (NCBI taxonomy): domain Eukaryota; kingdom Metazoa; phylum Chordata; class Mammalia; order Artiodactyla; family Camelidae; genus Camelus; species Camelus ferus. The sequence continues at coordinate 37,908,217 of NC_045702.1, forward strand.
GATTATTACTGGGCAATGGGACATCACTCTTGTTATTGTAAGTCACAGAGGTCAAATGAAAATTTCCTAGAAACAATAACTGTGCTCTGCTTGGCTGGTCCAGGCGTCCTAGGAGTTCTCCATTCAGGTGTAAATGAGGCACTAAGCAGAGACGAATTCTTTTCTGCAAAGGAGCCTTGGGCAGCCTGTGTGGAGATTGCTACAGCCAGGATGGATGGATTCACTTTGACATAATGTGCTGAGAGGTTCCAGAGGGAATGGTGCTTTCCTCCTCCTGTGAAAATGTTAATTCAACTTTAGCGGGTGTGTTTGCAATTTGGCTGGGAAAGGCCGCTGTGAGACAGCCAAATAATGGGGCACACTTCCGGCTGATAGGTCTTCCCTTCTTCTCCAGCTGGCTGACTCTTCCTTATCCTTTAAACTCCAAGGAGGCATGATTTCTTACCGCACTGTAATTATCTGCAACCTCACTCTCATATCTCACCAGTCTCCATCCTAATCAGCCTTGTCTTTGGAATCACTCAAGTCTGCCCACTTCTGTCCATTCCCACTGCCACTGTCTGGCTTCTGGCTGCCATCATCTCTCAGCTGATTTGCTTCAATTACCTTGTCTCTTATACCAGCCCTGCAATCCTGTCTCTACCCTTGAAGATCTAATTATGTCATCTCTTGAAATCTCTTACATGCAACTTGCAGAAAAACTGGAGAATACAGATGAGTCAGACAAACCAGGATAAAACAGGAAATAACAAGCATGCAAAATCTTGCCATCTAGATATAGCAACTATTAACATTTAACTGCAGGAATTTCTAGAATTTATTTTCTATTTATGTGTGTTTTTTCCCTAAAGCAGAGTTATATTGTATATACTGGGTTTTAACTTTTTTTTTTATGTGACAACATATTGTAAACAGGTAGGATAGGGGATCTCAAGAGAAACAGAACAGGACATGGACATAAGAGAAGCCATTTTTGGCCTAAGCCATTTTGTGATCTAAGGCTGGCCTCAATGCTTGCCCTTGAACAAGTCTCAGAAATTAATGATCTTAAGGGAACAAAAGAATGCAGAAACGAATGACTGCTATCAGGCAAGAGACGTGATATTAACAAAGATAATATTTCAGTTGTTAAAGTCTCCCAGTTCTGTTTCAATGGAAAAGATTAGCCTGAAGCCCTTAATCATCAGGTCATCTGGAACCTAAGGGAAGATGACTTGACCTTTTCTGACCTTTGAGACTTCAATCAACTGAATCTTGGATTCTGTCCACCACCTCCCAAGCTTCTTCATGAATATTACTGTACCCTTAGCTTAAAATTTCCCCAATTTTGCTGTTCAGGGAGATGCTGCTTTGGGAAAGATCTCTGATGTTCTCCTTACTGTAAGTAATAATAAATCCTTCCTTCTCCCAGTCTTTGGCTTGGCACCCATCAATGGGTGAACCCAGTGTTTGGATAACAGTATCACAGCTTATTACCCTATAAATGGACTTTATTTACATTGTTCTCTTTTATTCCATCATAGGTAAAAAGTATTGTTTATATAATCAATGCCACCATTGTTTTACTCTTAATATTTTTTTTCACTTTATAACTAACATTGTAAATTATATCCTTATTTAGAAACCATACACCATCCTTAAATAATTCCATGGGTAATTTTTCTAGTAATGGAATTAATGGTACATTTATATATATTCTTTTTCTAGTATAATGTTTGATATAAATGTTCAGTTTACTACCACATGTATCAATTATTTAAGATGACCTGTATTTTAATAATTTTAGGGCCTCTATACATGACTTCTTCAATTTTAGGCCTTAAATTCTGCTCCAACTCTCCAATAGTTGTGGGATACCTTTACATATATTTTTAAACATTTAATATTAATGCCATGATTTTTACACCACTATGAAACTAAGCAGGACTTTCCTGGGGATAAAAGCCCCTTGTGCCCCCTGTTTCTTGTTTGTAGAAAAAGTCTATAGTCTCCTAGGCCTTCTCTGAGTTCCAAAGAAGAGACTCAATCAGTTACTAATTAGGGAAGTGAAGGAATGCAGAAACAAAGGAAAAGCAGTCAAGAAACAGTAGTTTAGTGATAAAACAGAGTCCTAGTTTCTCCTCAAGGGACATACACAACAATCTGACACATATCTTCGAGTTGTTTTGCAGTTATTAAGACACCCTCCAGGGGAAGATGTTGACTACATGCTGAGAACAAGCATGTAGGCCCCAGACAGGTTGGAACTGGAAGGTTGATAACTGAGATTCCTGAAACATCACCCTGTTTGTTACCTTACCATCAACCAATCGGGAGAAGGTCCATGAGCTGATCGGGAGAAGGTCCATGAGCTGATCACGCTCTTATGATCCTCTCCCCTAACATTGTCTTTAAAAAATCCTTACCTGAAAGCCATGGGGAGTTTGGGTCTTTTGAACATGAGCTGCTGTTCTCCCAGCTTGGCTCTGCAATAGATACTATACTTTCCTTCACCACAACCCACTGTCAGTAGATTGGCTTCGCTGCGAGGCGGGCTAGTGTACCCAAGTTCGGTTCCGTAACAGCTGTAGACCTGCATTTGTCATTTTGTTACCTTCATACATGAAAGGTAACTTGGCAGCCTATGAAATCCCTGAGCCAAAAACTATCCCCTTAAGAAGACAGATGTCTTATAATGATGTGATGTTTGGTTTACTGTGGGTATTGTAAGTAAACAATTTTGTTCTACCTAAATCTTTGAGGATTTTTCCTTTGACCATTATAATTGCAGTGCCTGCACATAAAATTAGTGTTTTTTGAGTGAATGAGTAAAAATGCTTTGCTAAGATGTGACTAGATGATGGTGGAGGTGGGGTATCTTTTCAATTATTGTGCCTGAAAATGGTGAGCTCTTGCAATCTGCTTACACAGATCTCTCTCTCCCCCACTTTTCAAGCTCAGGAAAGATTTCTTCTGTTATAGACTTGATTCTGCTTTTCTCTCTTTCATTTTCATTTCTCTTCCAGGAACACTCTTTGCTGTCTTCCATTTCTATCTCCTCTTACTGTGTTTGACTTTCTTATCCTTTCCCTTGGCACCTGGAAAGACTTCTCAAACCTGTCCTTCTGCTATTTGATGGGATCTTCTGCACCATGAATGGGCCTTTTTCAGTTGTCATTGCCTCAAGTGTTGTTTTGGTGACTCCTTTCACACCATCTTCCTCCATTCCTCTCCCCACCTTTTTGCTTATGACACTGTTCCTACGTACACCTTCTTCCATCTTTGGATGACACTAAAACATTTCCTTGAAATCTCTTTTTTTCTAGTCATTGAGGTATATTTTTTTAGAGATGTCTTTTTCTTCTGAGCCTTCCAGATGTTCTTTCTTTTTTCTTAGAATAAAGTATGTTTCTATAGTTCCAAATTATTTGATGGATTTTTTATTTTTCTCTAAAAATAAACATTTCTTTTCAGATTTGATGCTTAGAAACAGGTACGGTAAATGAATTACTCTTGTTCCTGCTCTCTGTTCAGCACATGGTGAACCAATAATAAACACCCTTTATTGCATCTGGAAGGCAGCGCACAAACTGAGCACAAATAGCTCCAGGCCAATTCCAAGTTTCTTATGGGTCTTTATCCAAAGGAAGTCTTCCCTCTCCTTCAATTGCCTGATTCTTTAGGACTCTTCATAAAGGTAGTTAGGTATATACACACACCACATACATGTATACCTCACATCCATACGCTACACATAGACCACACAAACACACACACACACACACAAAGACATACCACATACATATACCACACACATACGTATATGCTTATACACAACACATCACATCACATATCACATACGTAACATACACACACACACACCCCCTCAGTGTATCGCACACACAGACAACACTCCACACCCCACATATCAGACAGACCACATGCAGACATATACTACACACGCCCCACCACACATGCCACACACACAGACACCCTGCCCCCGCAAACCTCCAACAAACCACGCACAATTCCCACCAACTCCCGATGTAGACTGTTACCAGGGGACTTCTCTCAGCTCACACACCCAGCTGCTTGCTTGTGGGACTGCAGGTCACATTAAATCCTGAGTCAGCTCCTACATCCTGCCCGTGTTTCCCCCCAGGACTTGTATTCCTTTTTAGAAAGTAGTTAATGGGGTCAAGAGTCCCTCCTCTGCTTGCCTCCCAGCCCGGCAGCATCAAAGGATGAGCTCCTCCTTGTCTGGAGGGTCATACGGGCTGCAGACAGCACCTCGGTCTTGCATTTGTTGACAGTCTGTTTTGTGTGATGCAGAGGACTCCCTGGCTTGGTGTTGCTCAGTGCAGCTCCATCTGCTTCATAAGTAGAGTCAATTCCTCCCTGATTCTGACATTAGATTGTCTGTCTGTGATAGTTTTCAATAGTAATGAGAGTTTTCATTCCCCCCCCCCCATATTTTTAAAGTGAGAAAATTGGACAGGTTGCATTGAGGGCTGTTAGCCAGGCACAATCTTGAACTGGAAGTCCATCTAGATTTTTTGCATAAGAGAATGAAAACATTCTGTTTGTGATGTAGGAAGACACTGGCAGCAGTGTGAGAATGCGTTTGGAATCCTCATTAAAGAATCAGGTATGACATATATATTTATTCAGCAAGGTGCCAGCTGTATGAAAAATCCCTTTCTTGTTTCCCATAATATTTCTGAAACTTCTTAGCAGCGCATAGAGACAGAATATCATCATTATCCAGGGACTGCGTGTTACCGCTTTTTTTCTTAGGGCAGATCTTTTCTAGGTCACCTGCTGCTCCAAGACACAGCTCTGAACAACCTAGCCTGCTAACCATCTGACTCCATTCTCCTAACTAAGTCACGAGAGAGAAAACGGCTTTGCAGCAAATTACGTCAGGCATTAGCATCTAAATAAAAGGAGAGGGAGAGGCCTCCCTCGCATCTCTGCTGGAGAGGTGCAGGGGTGGGAAGGTGTCTGCATTCCCCGCACGTGTGCTCTGAGGGCTTTCTCCTTCCTCCGGCCCCCTGACAACCAGCCAGGTTACCATCCCATTTTCTACTTGTTGTCTAAACCTCCCCCGTGCACTTACTAGGTACTGAGTACTCACTTACTCCCGGCATAGTTACCACTTGCCATGGGCTCTGGATAAACTTACAGAACAAACCCCGTCCTCCGCCTCTCTCTGCTCCCTGCTGACCCTGGGCACCTTCTCTCCAAGCCAGCAGGGCCAGGAAAAGCATGGGCCTCAAGGTCAAACAAACCTGGATTTTAATTTGTCACTTTGTGTCTACTGGGCACTTTGTTGAACTCGACTTCCCATCTGTAACAGAGGGGTTCAAGGTCTCCCGGATTTTGCACGGCCATGTGTGTAGAATGTGCATGTGAGTTAAATTAGGTCACATCTGCAAAGTGCCTGGATATTATCTCCATTTTGCAAATGAGGAAATCTGGGAAGGATGTAATGACTTTCCCCAAGCTTGTGTGGCCGTGAAGTGGCAGAACCAGCTACTTGCAGTCTGTATTCCTTAGGCCACAGCTGCCTCCTCCCTGGTTCCCAGACTCACAAACATGGAGATTCAGCAAATACACCTGCAAACATTCTATTCTATTCCAATTCATAATTATTCTACAAACTCCAGGACTCCTTTGAGTCTTCGTCTTAAATCTAAGAGTGCTCCTAATTATGAAAAAGCTGTTTCTAACCTTTTTTTGGACCTCTGAGACTTGCAGGGAGCCAAGGAATGGATAGTTTCAGAACAGCCCGATCATAGAAAACAATCCTCTAAAACAGAGGTCTTCAGGTGGGGTCTAGGGACTCCCAGGGATACTTTGAGACCTTTTCAGAGGAGTCTGCAAAGTCAAAACTATTTTTACAACAACACTAGGATTTTATTTGCTATTTCCACTCTCACTCTCTCATGTGGAGTTTTCCAGAGGCTATATGATAATGCGTCTGATTCTCTGATGCCAACTGGGTATCCAACAGTCCAACTCAGTTCTGACACTGACTCTCAGAGTTGGTGTAGACACTGCAGGTTAGGGGCTCAGTCCTACAAGACTGCTCACTTCAGACATCAGCCACATATGGGTGCCCAGGTGACCCACACTTCTGCCCGGCTGACTACGGATTGGGGAGTTCCCACAACCTTCCCTGTCCCTGTTTGATAATTCTTTAGAACAACTCAGAAAACTCAGGAAAACCTTTGACTTATGTTCACCAGTTTATTACAGAGGCTACAAGTCAAGGAATGGAAGAGATGCACAGTGGGGCATGTGGGGCACCCACGTGGCTTCCATACTCTTGTCAGGAGCACCGCCGTCCACCACTTTGATGTGTTCACCAACCAGGAGGCTTCCCAAACCCTGTTGTTAAGGGGTGTCTTATGGAGGTTTCTTTATATAGGCACGATTAATTAAATCATTGGTATTGGCGATTGAACTCAATCTCCAGCCCCTCCAGAAGGCAGAGGGTAGAGCTGAAAGTCCCAACCCTTAATCGCAGGGTTGTTTCCTCTGGAAACCAGCTCCCATCCTGAAGCTACCTAGGTGCCCTCCAGGAGTCACCTCACTAGTACAAACACAGGTATAGTAGAAAGGAGCTTGTTACGAATAACAAGTGCTTGTATCACCCCATCACTCAGGAAATTCCAGGGATTTCACGAGGGATGGGACACACGTCAAATACATGTATTTCCTACCAAGCCACACGTGTAATTTCACAGCTAACCAATGAAGAAACAATGCAATCATCTTTTTTATTTTGTTTTGGAAAAAACAATTACTTTTCATAATGTATGTTATTTATGTTAACATTTTATTATTGTTATTTTAAATAAATTGACAAAAATATTTTTTAAATTTCTCGACTAAATTTCTAAGATGATAACTAGGGATAAGTGAACCCACATAAACAAAAGTTAAAACTCCTGCTTTAAAATACGGTACCAGAATAATTCCCAGCTGGATTTGATCATCATTGTGTTTATCCCTGTGCTTACACTCCCCCAGAGGGCGACAGTGACACATTGAGAGGCCCCGGGATACTAAATCCTTTAACTGAGTTGGGGGATGAGGGGGGTGGGCAGGCATCTGACATGTTTGAGGCCACTCAAGGCTCCCCTTGCAGGACATGTCCTAATAAAAATGCCTTTGGCTCCAGAGCTCACACTTGCTGGATGTGCACACTGATTGCTTCTTGTTCGCTGATGAATAGCTCCTCAGATTACCATATACATGCTGCCTTCCCAGGATTTGAAAGTAGTCTCTTCCTAGGGTGAGACCCTGAGAACCCTACGGGGCTCCTGGGGGCACATTCTGATTTGGGGGTATGGCTCATTCAGAGCAGCCCTGTACCAAGTAGTAGAGACTGTCTCTGGGGTTCCCAGGGCTCTCATTTGGATCCTTTCCCTTCTCAGCTCCTCAAATCCTCAGGCTTTTCATCCTCTTTTATATCTCCCCCTTGTCTAACTTGCTTTCAGAAAAGAAATTTGAGAAATTAATTTATACTGAGGTGTGTGTGAACGATAAGTGTTGCTATATATCTTCTCCCTAGAATGTTTTTGTTTTGTTAGAATGAATGTGCCCTGCCTTAGAGAATTTCAGACACCAGGAAGTGACACGTGATAAAAATGTTACTGGAGTAGGGATTTTCTGGTATCCAATAAAGCACACCGAGGAGGGAATTGCCTGGCCTCTTTCCCTACAATAGAAGCCTTTGTTCCCAGAACAGCAGCCACGGGGATCCATGTAATCTGTTCCTGAACACCCCAGTCCCCGTGTGAAGCAAACAAGAACAGTGGCAAGTCAGAGACTTGGTATTGAGAGACAGAGGAAGGAATTAGGACCCTTACACTGCGTTGCCCCCATCCCAACGCAAGACCCCACCATGCAGATCTGTGTTCCCAGGAACTGTGGCAGATGTGGAGAGAGGAGAAGTGATCTGGCTCAGGCATTTAGATGGGAAGAGGGAGGAAGTAGGGGCAGGTAAGATACCTGTCCAGTACTTTAAAGAATCCTGATTAAATCATGATAGCTAACATTTATTGGGGCTCATGTATCAGACACGGTGCTTAGCACTTTTCTTCCTGATTCAATAAAATTCTTGCACTGACCTCACAAAAAAGGAACTACTTTCATTTCATTTGACAGGTGAGGAAATTGGAGCAGGAAGAAGTCAAGTAATCACCCTGAGAGCTCTCCCAATAGAGAATGGGAGAGCCAGGATTTGAATCAGAACCTGCTGCCAATATGTACACTCTCCTGCTCTTCTCAGATACGGGTTAACGTAGGAACACAGTGTTTTCCTGACAACGCTAGGCTCTTCCAAGGCACCAGATAAAGTGCCTAGAGGGATGTGAGGTTTGCCATCATTTTATATGTTGGTAAATGTCATACATCTGCTTGTTTCCTCCCAGGGTGGAGGGACGAAAATGCCGTTGTTATAATTGTCTCATGATTCAAGTAAGAAGACTCTCTACCGACAGAATTTAGAACACAATCTTCCTCTCAAGCCTGTTCTCAGCTGACTGGGCCCTGAGGTGTGTATGACCCACCTGTAAACTGAGATCTGAACAGCTCAACCCCAGGCATGATTTGTGCCCAGTCCTGGTGCCTCCACTCAGGACTCCAGCCACATCATCACCCCTCTCCTGGTTGTCTGTGCTGCCTTCTTTGAGTTTAACCAGCTTCCTCATTCTGACTCAACTTTCTCCTCTTGGAGGTGTATGCTAGGATTGCTTCCACTAACCTCATTTGAGCTTTCCCACCTGGTGTTGCCCCCACGAGTGGCCTTCCCATGTGGCATCTCCAGCATCAGGGCACCCCTGGGGCTACAAAGATGAGCCCGCCAAGTCTCTAGAGTAAGAGTAGATGACGCTTATGCTTCAGACAGTCTCCAGACGCAGCGCCGTCCAGGCTGCTTTGCTGTCAGGACCCTGATGCATCAGCGCAGCCTCCACACTTGTTACTGACAACAGAGAGGCAGGCAGGGTGATTTTAAAGGGACTTTTTTCATGGCTTCAGCCTGGAAGTGGCACAGTCACTTCTGCTCACAATTCATTGGCTTGAACAAATTACATGACCCCATCCAGAAGGTAAGGATTATTTCTGCCACACATTTAAGATAAGACCACACAGAATGTTCTGTAAGGCTGACTGACAATTCCTTGGTAGAGGCTCCAATGAAATGATGGTTTTCTGACTTTCTTAAATGCTTCATTGCGTGAGCTACTTTATAATCCACTTGTGCCTGATTGGCTGTCAAAAAGGGGATTTCTTTGGGAGAAGAATTTTCTGGAGTCACATTCCTGGGTAGCTAATTCCAAGAGCAGTACTGGCTTGGGACAGCATTGCCTTTACCTGCTTGAGCTTCTTGATTTTTTCTAAATTAGGTGTTCTTTCTTTGCTGCCTTTCAAGCAGCCCGAATTAGGAAACCGTCAGATATCTCTGCTCTATTCTGAAGCATCAGCCAGGCAGAGAGGAACCTGCCACAACCCAGAACGCCTGTCCTGACAGCCAGGCTCTCCTCACCCTCTTTCTCAAATCAGCTGTCCTCAGTCTTCCTCCAGACCGAGGCAGCACAGTTGGACTTGTCATTGGTGTTAACCCAAGCACTTGTCTCCACAGTGAATTGTGCTAGCCTGGGGCTTCTGTTCAGAGATCACTGCTGCTCGGTTGAGATGGGAGGTTTGTGACCCTAGAACAATTTCTTATGAACGTGCATGTAGTCATGTGTCCTTTGAAGAAACAGTGCATCTTCATCCATCTGGCTCGCGGTCTCTGCGGCGCTACCTGGTACATAGCCAAAGTCACGGGGTAGCCCACCTACCCATCTAGCCCCGGCCCCAGCTCTGCTTCACTCCTGAGTCTAGTCAGGAACAACGCACTGGGTCTTGGATGGGGAATGACTCTGTGGACCCCCACTTAGTCAGCCATGGAGCTCACATTCCAGCTCTGCTAAGTGACGTCTGCCTTCTCTCCGAGTTCATCTTCCAGGGGATCTGCCACCTTTGGGAATTCTGAGGAAGTCCTGCGAGTGCTTACTGTGCAGAAGTCCTTCTATGGGAATAGTTTTACAATCACTTCTGAAGGTTGTCATGTTCTGAATCCATGTTTCTGTTTGGCTTTTACACCAGGATTTCCACAACCACAGCCAAGTATGGACACATTGCCTGATTCCAGCAGTGCAGTCACTAGTGTCTGAAAATCCACTCCCCCCATGAACCATGTTTTGTGCTATTCACACCCTTGTGTGGCCACTTCGTCTTGAATCCTGGCTGTGACTCATGCCTGACCAATGAAATGTGGCAGAAGCGGCACGTCATAACTTCTAAGCCTGGGCCACAGGAGTCCTTTTAGCTTCTGCCTGGTGCTCTTGGAATCCAGCTGCCACCCTCCAAGCTCGGGAGACACCCATGTGAAGATGACCTGAGGAAGCTGCCTGAAAGTCCTTGCTAAGCTGCCAGTGTCACCATGCCAGCCATGCCAATTAAGCTATTCCCAGCCGAGTCCCAGACATCCGGGAGTCCACCTCATGGACCTTGCTGTGTCCTGCTGGATTTCCTGACCCTCAGAAGCATAAGGGGCAATAAGCTAAGGTTTTAAGCCACTATCATTTAGGATAGTTTGTCACATAGCAGTCAGTGACCAGAATAGGGGACCTTTGTTTATATGAATGATGTCCCCTAGGGGTGTCCAGTGGACATGGCACCTGGTGTCTGGTACACAGTAGGCATGAGATCCTATTTCTTGAGGTTCTCATATCCGGAGGGAGCTGGGGCAAGTCCTGGACAGATGGTTGGTTCCCCAGCCAGCGGGGAGAGTTTGCATTTCCTAGTCCTGGACACTGCAGTCTCCCCAGTTCCAGGCTTCATTCAGGGAGCGCAGTTCCCTGCCCTTGTCCTGGAGCCCTGACCTCCCCTCAGAGATGTGGGAAATAGAAGCTAAACGTCACATCTCGACTCCCACTGTGTTCTGCAGGGCTCCCGCTCCCCCAGCCTTCCCATCTAAGGATTTGCTCTTTATTTCTGGCCCCTGAAGATTTCACCTTCTGCCTTTGAGATAAATTATTAATTTTTAAAAATACATGTTTTTTTTTTCTTCTAGAAGTTTTAATTTGGGGTAGGGGTGAAGGTGGGCTACAAAGGAGGAATTCAGAGGCTGCTCCAGCTGATATTTTAACCTCATTTCCTTATCTTCTCTCTAGAATGTTTTTGGGCATTGGTCCCCACATCACAAGACAGTGCTAGCAAAACTAGCAATATGCTAACTCCTTCAAGAGATGCAAATTCATTCAGAAAAATGAAACCTTGTCCTTGGCTTCTAGATTATTAAATTCACAGTTGTATTCTATTGTTCCACTAGGATGGTTCTGACAATTGAAATTCTATTTGCTGTGGGGACCAGCGATGGTAGTTACTGATCAGCGAGGCACCCTCCCTGCCCAGTCTGGTCTCTTTTAACAACCACCAAAGAGCTGTGTCCTTAAGATCACGCCCGCTTGTAATCCATCTCTACTGCAGACAACAGCTAATGGGGCCAGGCTGCTCACATGGGTCTCCTAGATAATGTAGAGGGTTTTTTTCCATTTATATTTTAATAAAACTAGCAGATGGGAAGTCAAGCTGTAACATTCGGCTAGAGAATTAATATACTGAAATGTGGCCTTTTGACAGATGCTCAAATGAGTAAAAGGCTATCAGGGCAAGTGAATGGAGAAAAAAATAATTATAGAAGGAAGGAAACTGGAAACAGAACTGAGATGATTACATACATCCTTTGAGAAATGAATAAAGGACTCTCTCAGAAGTAATTAAGTCTCCTTCTTATATCCACATGCTGCGTTTTGGCTTGCACACTTAAACACATCTCCAGTTCAGTTGCACCTCTGCTCAAAGACTTCAGTGATGACTCAGTTCCCTAATTTATTACACTCCAACTCCTAGAGTTGGTCCCAGGCTTCTTCAGTCTGACCTCAGCCTACCCCTAGAACAGTGATTCTTAACCTTGGGTACATTTTTTAATCACTCTGGACCTTTATAAGTTGTGGGTGCCTTCTCACCTACACAAAAAATAGACCAAACATTGTAAGTAACACGCATGCTAACCATATCATTGTCCATATTATACCCACCAACCAACTTCAATAATGGAGCTGAATTTTGAAAAGATCACTTTGGCTACAGTGTGAAATAAGGACATAACAAAACAACAACAGAAGAAAATACGACAAGGAATGCAAGTGAAAAAGTAGACTGGAGAAGTTGAGTTTCAGATGGGTATCTGTGGCCTTAGACAACAAATTAATATCATTTAAATATATACTATAGGTTAGAACTCAGGTGGGCTCTGAGTGCAAGGGGGAAGAAAATGTATAAAAACAATATGAAACAAAACAGTGATCTCCGGTGGTTCACAGTGCAGTGGAAGAGATAATATATAACAAGCTGCTGTAATACTAGGCATATTGTGAAAACTGAAATGGCGTAAAGAACTACAAATCAATTACAGTGGGGAAATAGAAAGCAGAGTGTGTGGTGGATGTTTGTAGAATAATTAATGGGGAAAATGCTGATGCCTGGGTCCCACGTCAGAGATGCTGATTTCACTGGTCAGGCTAGGACCAGGCATCAGTACTTTTGCAAAGTCCTCATTGACTGGAATGTTCGGCCAGTGCCAAGAAGTGTGCAGTATGGTCTCATCCACCACTTCCAGGCTGCTGGGGGCAATGGAAGGGATGCCTTTCCAAGAAGCCTGGGCTTAAGTCTCAGATTTCCCGACAAAGAGAGCAGAGACTAAATGCTAACATTTCGTGGGCAGGATCTGTGCTGGGCATTTCATGGGCATCTTCTTAGTGTTTCTCAACCTTGGGTACATATTGAAATCACCTGGGGACTTTGAAAAACTACTAACGCCTTGATTTGGCCCAAGACCAATTAAATCCGATGTTCGGGATGGGCCTGAACATAATTTTTTTTTTTTTTGGTAATGCTTTTGTAGTTGATTATCTGCTCAATGATAAGAACCACTAGCCTTGGAAGCTATGAGGTGCCTCTAGTGCATAAATTTATAAACCCACTCACGCCTTTGTGGAGCCCCTGTTTTCTAGCCAAGCAAGCCTGTTTGCCATCTTCCGAGAACAGCGCATACCTCTTGACATCCTGTTTTCTGGGCCAGAACAGCTCCCAGCCTATCCCTTTGGGGAAACTGCCCATCACTGAAGATCCATCTCTTCCAGAAAGGCCTTTCTGATTTCTTTTATGAGAATAGTAATTTCACCTTCTTTGAAATCCTCTTAGCTCTTGCTTTTAAGGATTTTTTTTTTTTTCATGACATTCTCCCTGGCCTTGTGTCATTTAGATGAACAACTTTGATTTCTTCTTGCTATACGGAAGCCCCCCAGTGAAAGACAATTTCCTACTAACTTCACTCTTCCCTACTGGGCCTACCAGAGGGTCTTGTGCACAATAGACCCCAAATTAGTATTTCCCCCACTGAATCACGCTGCAGGCCAAGGAGAGCATCTCAGTTATCTAATACCAGGCCAGATAGAAAGATCTTTCTCTTCTTGGCTAAAGGAATTCTTTTCAAGCTTCTGATTATTCATAGTCTTTGAGACTTCAACATAGGAAGTATAAAGGGCACTTGAGTTACTCATAGTGGAATCTAGGAATAGGTAATTCACAGTGGATTTCTTTCCTCTCTTCCTTTGCTTTCACTCCTCTCATTGAAGGGAGGCCATTGTATATTTAGGCTAAGGATCTTGAGGAGAGTGTCAAAAATAACTAAGAACAGTCCTTACACAAACCTCCTGAGCTTTTCAGGTTTGGCCAGGAAGTAGCCTCTCTAGGTTTTCCAAGTAAGAAAGATTTTAGATAAGACTTTGGAAGGCTCAGGGAAGCTTTCACTTGAGTTCATAAAATCAAAAATCACTTGAATGGCGACAAAGCTACTGCAGATGAACTTAGTTGCCTGCAGCATCAAAGCAGGTAGTTTGCAGGAGCTTACCAGGAGTCTGCAAACTTCTAGAATCTTTGAAAGCACCAGGAAAGCAAGTAATTTCCAAGAACTTGCTTAGAAGGTGCTAATGCTAATCCCATGTTTGCCACCTGCTTATGCTCTGTCAGACCTGCCGCTGGGGAAACTGATTTCTCCTCATCTGTCTTCCAGATCTCATGTCTGTACCCCTCAGTGGCCAAATGTGACCTGGAAGTAAATGGAAAAAAACAGTTCTGGGGAATGCAGGCTGTGATACAAAGCAAAATCTAGAGAGAGGCAGTGAAAACATCAATTAACAACAGAGAAGCTGGCAAAATGAACTCAAGATACATCAAGGCAGGCTTATTTAGGGGAAGACTTGGAGGGGGATAAAGAGAAAGAGGTGATGTAAATGGGAGAAAGAAAAAAAGCTCAAGAAAAAAATGTCTTTTGAAGCAGGGTGGGTAGCCAACAGAAAGGTACCTCTGTGTGCTGGTCCCCAGGAGGCTTACAGAGTGCCTTTCTGGTGGTGAACTTGCCAGGGTCTGCTGGTTTTGTCCTTGGCACAGCTGGTCCAGAAATTAGGCTTCTAATCCGCAGCTACTTCTCCAAAAAACTCACAGTTTTCTGATAACAGTCTGTCTGAGAGGCTTAAGTAGTCATCAGAGGGTGGTGTCATGATCACACAATCAGAACAAGAACTGGTGGCTGGTCTTAGAGACACCCTCAAACCCTCTCGACCAGCATGTGTTTAAAATCTGCACCCACTTCTGTTCCACTGGGCCAGGCATGCTGCCTGTTTTGCTCACCACTTGATCCCAATCCCTGACACTTAGCATCAGCTTGGTACATAGTAGATGCTCAGTGAGCTTTGATTGATCAAATGGATACATAATCATGGTGAGGCCTGATGACATGTCCTTGATTCAAAGGACAGAACACCACGCTAGTGACCTGACTTAGGACATCTGTCTTGGCCAGTAGTAGACAACTAATTCCGTAATTTCTCTCTTTTTATTAAAAAATTTCAAATTGTCAGTCTCTTTAAATTTATAGATCTCTACAGATATACATGATATGATATGTGATATGCAGACATACAGATAAATATGTACCTCTCTATATATGATATAATGTATCTATGTATTATAAACTGTATTCTGTACATTATTTATTATATAATTTCTGTATATATTAAATACACAGTTACAAAAAGATATATATTATATAATGTGTATATCTAATGTTTGGATATACATAGAATAAATATATACCTATATATAATCTATATATAAAATAGATATGTCTCTATTATATGTATATCTATACATATAATATATACATACACATATTATGGCATATTACATTATCATATTACCTATTGAGAGGATTGCATATCACTGATTAAGTTACAGTAAAGTAACTATTTCTGTGGATCTAGAAGACTCTGCCTTTTCCCCTCATGGATTGGTTTAGTAAATTTAACTATTAAAAGGATACCTTCTTTCCCTCTCTTTCACGTCCTGGGGTTGGGGCTTCCGGAATGCTCACCAGGATTTCCTACATCCACATGCAAAGAGGCTCGACTAACCACTGCCCCTCACCTGTACTTTTCCAGCACTGCCTGACCAGGTGTCTTCCAGAAGGCTCCATGTTTCCTTCCATAGCTTGCCTTCTCTTCACTGACTGTCCAGGAGGATTAGACCAAGCTTCTCAATGGCCCGTTGATTAACTGACTGATTGATGATTGATGGAGGGAGATCAAAACTTCAACACTGGATTGTTGAGCTAGGGCTGACTGAGAATTCGCTGGGCGGCAGGTGTGGTGAGGACTATTTTTCCCCATCTCCCTGGCTTTGTTGATGCTGTGCCCTTGATATGAAATGCTGCGAGTTCCTCCTGCCACCAACTGGTTAATTCAGTCTGATTAATTCTCTCCACTTTTCTGGGAGCTGTTCATGGTGTTCCACGAAGCCTTCCTAGACACCTCTGTCCTACTTTGTTCTCTTTTGCTCTAATCTACTCTGTACATTTGGCTATACTAGTCATTTTAGTGCTAATTACATTCCATTATACTTTTCCTGAATTCCTTCAACTGTGTATGTGATGATGAATTCTTGAGGTAAAGGAACATGTCACATATTGGGGGGGGGGGTGTATGTGTGTATTTCCCCATTGTGCTTAGCAGAGTGTTAAGACCTGTAAATATATTATATTCATTTTTCATTTGTTAATTCATTTTCTCAACAAATATTTATTGAATGATTACTCTGTGTCCAGGTCCTTTTCTAGGTTCTTGTAGAATAAAGATCCCTGCCCTATATTTTAGGGAGTTAGGCAAACAATAAACCCAATACATAAATAAATTATTGTATAGTAGAATGTAATAATTGCTATGAAAAAAGAAAGGAAAAATAGAAGAGAGTGCAGGAAGTCTCAGGACTTCTAGGGTCTCGGTCTGGTAGGCTGTATTAATTAGGTTAGTCAGGGAAAGCTCCCATACGAAACTGATACTTGAGCAAAGATTTGAAGAACATGAGACAGTGGGCCACGCAGACATCTGGGGAAAAAGCTCTCTAAGCAAAAGGTACAGCGTGTGCAAAGGCCCTGAGGTAGGATTGTGCCTGGCATGTTGGAAGAACAGCAAGGGGTCCTCTGGGCTGGAGGAGAGTGAATGAGGGAGATAGCAGTGGGAGAAGAAGTCAGAGAGGTAATGGAAAAGCAAGATCATAAAACCTTAAAGGCCTTCATAAAACTTTTTGGATTTTACTCCTGGTAAAATGGGGAGTTCTAGGAGAGGTGTGAGCAGAGGTATCTCGTGATCTGATTTTTATTTCAAAAAGGACCTTTTAGTTTGCGAAGTTGAGAGTATTCCAGAGGCCAGAAAACTTTCTCTTTAAAGGATCAGATAGTAAATATTTTAGACTTTGTGGGCCATACAATCTGTGTCTCATCTGTTCATTTTTATGCTATTTTAGTACACAAGTAGCCATAGACAATATGTAAACAAATGGCCCTGTCTATGTTGCAATAAAACTTTATTTACAAAAATAGGTGGTTGGCAGAGTTTGACTTATGGACTATAGTTCGCCATCCTTGGCGCAGACTACAGGGAGGCAATTGTAGAAGCAGGAAGACCTAGTAGGAGGATGTTGCAGGAACCAAGGAGGAGATGAAGAAAGCTCAGAACAGAGTGGAAGCAATAGAGACGGCAAGAAGAGGCTGAATTTCAGACATTTATGTATTTTTAAATCAGATGACTTTCTGATGAATTGGATGTGTGGTGTGAGAGAAGGAGGAATCTAGGCTTACTTCATATTTATTCTAAGCAACTGCAAAGATGTGCAGGCATCAACTGAGGTGCAGAAAGCTGTACTTGAAGAAGGGCATTTTTAGACATATCAAATGAGGAGTTGGCAGCATGAGTCAGAGCATTGTGAAGTGGATTGGCCGAAAAAGTCTGCTATCAGGACATACATTAAACACAAGTGTTGATTTCTTGAATTTTGAGACAGTGACCCAATTGTATAAAAACCTAAGGCATTTAGAGGCATGCAATGATATTATAATGGAGGAAGAAGTTGGTCATAGATCACGTCCAAGCTTTGTCTTTAAAGCAATGATCACACTGTTATTGCCCAAGAAGCAGTAAGCCAAAGAAAACTGAACTGAAAGTCACTAAAGTTGTAAAACTTCCTTAATGATTAAAATTAGAGACAGGCAACAATTTTTAATGTTACACATTTTGGCAGAGATCATCCAGGATGGAGCTGATCATTGCTGAGCCAAGAACAGGGTTGCACAGGACAGAGTTGTAGTGGTGTCTGTCTGTATACTGAGTCACTCTATGCTGGGAAATCCTCCAAGGGTGACCCCTTGAACAGATGCTTGGTGGCTCTCAAGCCTCTTGGGGAAAATGACACCCCTGCAACTCCATGTTCCTTTTTCTTGCTTCCCTCACACTACGGAGGGGTGATGGTGGAGGACAAAAGACACTCAAGGATTATGCCAGGCCACTTACACTCTCTGAGCCTCGCTATCCTCATTTGGAAAATGGGAATATTTATCTCACAAGGCTGGTATAAAGTTGAAAGAGATGATGTTTGTCAATATCCATTTGGAAACTCACCCTCCTCTATGAATATCAGGGATACAAACACAACAGCAGTTTAGCTGATCTGTGTAACTTCCCCTGAGTTGAATGGAATAGGCTGACTTTATAACTTCATAAATATTACTTTTCTCAGGTGGTGTTTTAATATTTTTACTCTTCAAAGATATTCAGAAGGCTCTTGGGCAGTGGTATATTCTGCCCTGCTCTGGAATCCAGGCATTAACTGTCCAGCAGCTCCAGTCTTGAAGCCCTGAGAAAAACCTTTCCCCCTCCCCTAAATAGAAGCTCCTGAGGATTAGGACTCAGTCTTTTCCCCCCTACCATTTGTCTAAGATTACCTCTCCCACATCTACTTCTTTAGGTAAGCACTGGCTCTTAGTTCAAATACCCATCCCAGCCCCTCAGACTGTGTGCTCCGGGAAAAGCTGAATCCATAGGAGTGGGACATTTGACTTAAGTCTGGGCTCATCGATGTAACTGTATGTCTTGTTCACACTGATTAGTTCAAATATGAGCATCTAGCTCAAGTTAGGTTGGTGAAGGGCAGGTAGAGGTTTGCTAAGCACTGCTGGGAAGGGTGCCTTCCTGCAGTTCTCAGAAAGCTTCGAGAAGTCACAATCTGCACGCACTGTGGTACAGGAGTTCCACGGGAGTCATTAGTATGAGTGGGATTGTGCCTCCCATCCCAAATGTATTTGGTGAAGTCCTAACTCCCAGAACTTCAGAATGTGAGAGTATTTGGAAATAGGGCCCTTAAAAAAGTAATTAAGATAAGATGAGGTCATGTGCATGAGACCTAATCCATCTGACTAGTGTTCTTAAAAGAACAGGAGATTAGGACACAGACATTCACACACACTGAGGAAAGATCAAATGAAGCCTAAAAACTGATAAATAGAAACCTCAATTAAAATGGAGTTGGGAGGCCAGAAGGGGGAGCTCTCATGTCCTATGAAGATGGCAGAGCTGGACAGGAAGACTTCCCCTTCACCGAGCCAAAAAGAGAGGCCTCAGAAGAAGAAACCAAACTTGCCATCATCTTCATCTTGGACTTCTAGCCTCCAGAATGTGAGAAAATTAATTTCTGCTGTTTAAGCCACCCAGGCTGCAATGGGTAATTGTTATGGCAACCCTGGTAAATGAATACAGCATCCTATAACCAGGACAAGGAGCAAGGCTGAGAGTGATGCTGTCTACCACGTCAGAGACAGGATCCTGGCTGGCGTTCCTGAATTGCTAAATCAAATCAAGCCCAAGGCTTATTCTGCCAATGAACTTTGCATGACCAAAGCAGATTGTTCCCTTTGTTGCTTTATTGTTTCAAATATAACTTATAACCACTGTGACCTTAGTACCTAGACCCAAACCTCACCATAGTGAGTGCTTAATAAGATTTGTTGAGTGATGAAGGAAGGAAGGAATGAATAAGCCACAAAAGGAATTGTAGTGTGTTGATCTGGGAAGCCCAGTGATGCAGAAAACAACAGAGGAGTGAGTCAACCTTATACTGTTACTATTATTATTACATTCCATTGGCCACATTCCTTCTGTGTGGACCAGGAGCCAGAAACCACCATTATTAAGCAACAGAGCTAATTCATAAAGGTGACCTGTTCTCATTATAACAAAAGTTGTTTAGTTAGCAGACATCCGAAGATGTAAAAATTCCCCTCAATTTCTACAACTGGAAATTTCTACTTAGAAGCACAGGACTGTTAGAACCGGATCCCTTCTGGTCTCTTAAGATCATCCAGAGAACCCCTTCATTTCAGAGATGAGAAAACAACATCTTAGGTTAAGTGCACTTCACGGGTCACACGTGTGCTACTGGTGGAGCAAAGAGAGGAACAACAACAAAAAAATCCAATTTCTCTAAAGGAGAAAAAAGCTTTCCTAGGATAAGAGTCCATTCCTTTTAGTTAAATTATTCCTATAGTGATAGGACAATACTTTCTTTTCCTGCTCAAGAGAAACTGATTTCTTTACAAACATAGACCATCTCTTCTCAGAGCAGGAAACAATGATGGTATTGTGCAGCCACTGTAGGAATAATCTAGATAAAGGCATGCACATTTATTCACACATTAGCCAACTAAGCAACTTTTGGTGGGTTGAGTGAGTCATAGCGTAGAGAGCTTTTATAACATTAAGCAGAAAAGAGCACACAAGAGTCAGGAAAAAAAATGTACATTCAAAAAATCCCTTTAGTTCAGGAAACGTACCTTAAATATTAAGCAGTGTGTTTTGCGTTCTTGTTACATTTTAGAAAAACTGACATTATGGCATAAAAGGTGAACAATGAGATAATAAGACATTAGGTAAGTTGTGAAAAGAGAAATACTGAGAAGCTGATGGCAATAGAAAGGCACTAGATAATATAAAGAATGAATGTTTTGAAACTGCTCATAGGGAAAGCAACTTTTAATATGCTTTAGGAACATTAAAAAGTAGAGTTAACACTGCTAATCAAAATTAAATCAATGATTAGAAAAAGTTTTAATATTTTTTCCAAATGTAGAAGAATAAGACCAAGATATCTAAATGATGGGAGAGAAGGACCAGAGTTACACGTGGGTAGTTAGTGTTCTGGAACATCACACCCGAACAAACAGAAGATAATCAATATTCAGATGTATGTAAAATGAGCTAAGA
The DNA here is from genome assembly GCF_009834535.1 of Camelus ferus. NCBI lineage: Eukaryota > Metazoa > Chordata > Mammalia > Artiodactyla > Camelidae > Camelus > Camelus ferus. The sequence continues at coordinate 37,928,967 of NC_045702.1, forward strand.
AATCACTTTAATCTGCAGACCAAAAGCAGAAATGATCTAACAGATCAATAAATAGATATAACCAGGCAAAAGTATGACTCCTCTAAGAAAAAAAAAGTATAGAAACAAAATAAAAAATTTGATAAGCTATAAAGGAAGAAATTCCAGGCTGACTTTACACCTCTTTTGTAACATGAAATGCCAGGAGTCAATGGAACAACACCTATGGCGATTTGAGTTGTGAATTCAAGATTTCCACATATATAGTCATTGTTGGAAGAGCAAGAGAAAGTTTTTTTCATTAATGCCAGGTGCTTGAGACTGCTGAACCCATCCTGAAAGGGGAAAAGTTGTTACTCAAAGTACTCCAGAAAACTAGAAGCTCTGTCAAAATAAAGAAGCCAAGAATGGGGAAGCCAACGCTGGTGAGCACTGAAACATCCCAACATAGAAATACTTGTTGATAACTACTGCAAGTATAGTCACAAAGCAGAAGACAAACGCAATAAATATATTTTTAAATGAGACTTTATTAAAATGCTTAATCGACTGCTTAGAAAACAAATGCAATAGAAAGTAAATAGATTTATTTAATATTAATATCCCATAAGTAAAATTTAAGCAAATTGATACGTGAAACCAGAAGGATTGTGTGTGTGCATGTGTATAATATTAACCACTTAAAACTATATTAAAGATATATTATAAAATTCAACACCCATTTATGATAAAAACTCTTGCCAAAGTGGGTATAGAGGGAACATATCTCAACATAATAAAAGCTATATATGACAAACCTACAGCCAGGCCAGCATAGTACTCAATGGTGAAAAACTCAAAAGCTTCCCACTAAAATCTGGGACAAGACAAGGATGCCCACTATCACCACTCCTATTCAACATAGTCCTGGAAGTCCTAGCTACAGCAATCAGGCAAGAGAGAGAAATAAAAGGGATCCAAATTGGAAAAGAAGAGGTAAAAGTGTCACTATATGCCGATGACATGTTACTATATATAGAAAATCCTAAAAGGTCCACACAAAAACTACTAGAGCTGATTGAAGAATTCAGCAAGGTAGCAGGTTACAAAATTAACGTTCAAAAATCAGTTGCATTTCTTTACACTAATGATGAATCAACAGAAAAAGAAAGTAAAGAAACAATCCCCTTTAAAATAGCACCCAAAGTAATAAAATATCTGGGAATGAAACTAACCAAGGAGGTGAAAGAATTATACACAGAGAACAATAAACCATTGATGAAGAAAATTAAAGAAGACTTTAAAAAATGGAAAGATATCCCATGCTCTTGGATTGGAAGAATCAATATTGTTAAAATGGTCACACTGCCCAAGGCACTCTACAGATTTAATGCAATCCCTATCCAATTACCCAGGACATATTTCACAGAACTAGAACAAATCATAATAAAAATTTATATGGAACCATCAAAGACCTAGAATTGCCAAAGCATTACTGAAGAGAAAGAAAGAGGCTGGAGGAATAACTCTCCCAGACTTCAGACAATACTATAGAGCTGCAGTCATCAAGACAGCATGACTGGTACAAAAACAGACATTTAACCAATGGAACAGAATAGAGAGCCCAGAAAAGAACCCACAAACTTTTGGTCAACTAATCTTCGACAAAGGAGGCAAGAATATACAATGGAATAAAGACAGTCTCTTCAGTAAATGGTGTTGGGAAAACTGGACAGCAGCATGTAAAACAATGAAGCTAGAACACTCCCTTACACCATATACAAAAATCAACTCAAAATGGATCAAAGACTTAAACATAAGACAAGATACAATAAACCTCCTAGAGGAAAACATAGGCAAAACATTATCTGACATACATTTAAAAAATTTTCTCGTAGAAGAAATAAAAGCAAGAATAAACAAATGGGACCTAGTGAAACTTACAAGCTTCTGCACAGCAAAGGAAACCGTAAGTAAAACAAGAAGAAAACCTACGGAATGGGAGAAAATTTTTGCAAATGAAACCGACAAAGGCTTGATCTCCAGAATATATAAGCAGCTCATACGACTCAATAAGAAAAAAATAAACAGCCCAATCCAAAAATGGGCAGAAGACCTAAACAAGCAGTTCTCCAAGGAAGACATACAAATGATCAAAAGGCACATGAAAAAATGCTCAGTATCACTAATTATCAGAGAAATGCAAATCAAAACTACAATGAGGTATCACCTCACACCAGTCAGAATGGCCGTCATTCAAAAGTCCACAAATGACAAATGCTGGAGAGGCTGTGGAGAAAGGGGAACCCTCCTACACTGCTGGTGGGAATGCAGTTTGGTGCAGCCACTATGGAAAACAGTGTGGAGATTCCTCAGAAGACTAGGAATAGACTTACCATATGACCCAGGAATCCCACTCCTGGGTTGTATCCAGAAGGAAATCTACTTCAGGATGACACCTGCACCCCAATGTTCATAGCAGCACTATTTACAATAGCCAAAACATGGAAACAGCCTAAATGTCCATCAACAGGTGACTGGATAAAGAAGAGGTGGTATATTTATACAATGGAATAGTACTCAGCCATAAAAACCGACAACATAACGCCATTTGCAGCAACATGGATGCTCCTGGAGAATGTCATTCTAAGTGAAGTAAGCCAGAAAGAGAAAGAAAAATACCATATGAGATCGCTCATATGTGGAATCTAAAAAACAAACAAACAAACAAACAAAAACAAAGCGTAAATACAGAACAGAAATAGAATCATAGACAGAGAATACAGACTTATGGTTGCCAGGGGGGTGGAGGGTGGGAAGGGATAGACTGGGATTTCAAAATTGTAGAATAGATAAACAAGATTATACTGTATAGCACAGGGAAATATACACAAAACGTTATGGTAACTAACAGAGAAAAAAATGTGACAATGAGTGTGTATATGTCCATGTATGACTGAAAAATTGTGAGGAACAGTGGAAATTGACACAACATTGTAAAATGATTATAAATCAATAAAAAATGTTAAAAAAAAAGATATATTAGTCATGAGCCTTTAGGAACCAAATAACAAAATGTTAAAATTTATAAATAAATATTGATAAAAAATATTAGGAAAAAATGAGAGAAAGCATGAAAGTTTTTGACAACACTTTTAGTCACCCATGACGTATCAAATAAGCATGACATACATATATGCAAATAGAGGAAATTTGATTTATTAATTAATAAGGGAAAATTCAGAAAGGTAAGTGCAAAGAATACATTGGGAGACCATATACATATGGACAATGGAACTCTGCTCCACAACCTGTAGCAACTAGCTTAGGAAGCCAACTTACTATCTGCAGCAACTAGTCCTGAAAGCCAAACAGTAACTGCTGTAATGATCTGCCCCAAATAGCCAGCACTTGATTAATGACTGACAGCTTCCCTAGTTAATAGCTGACTCTGCTTCCCACGTAGGACCAACCAGAGAAAGCCAAACATGCAATGCTAACCAATCACAGAGGACGCTGTGCTTCTAAGTAGCCTGCCTACAGCTTCCCAAGCCAACAGCCTCCAATCAGGGCACAGCTGAAGTCTTCCCTTTTTTGCCATTATAAGGCTTTTCCACTCCTCTGCCTACATTTAAGTCTCTGCCAACACAAATAAGTGGCTGACTTCCTTGCTATAGCAAGCTCTAAATAAACAGCCATTGCTTTTTCTCATTTGGGTGCTCTTTTTTTTTTATTTCCACAACTTTAATTATTAGGTCCTATTTTCTAGTATACATTAAGTACTTTTCAAAACAAATGATTACATGTTATACCTCAAAGATAGTTTTAGTAAATTCCAAAGAACAGGAATCCTTCTAAAACTATCCTTTGACTGCAAAACAATAAAATGAAATGTGAATTATAAAATGTTAAAGAAAAATAAACTCATCTAGAAATTAAAAATAAAAATAGCTCAAAACTACTAAATGGTTATTGTGTGAAAGAGGAAATAAATTCAATACTAAAATATTTGGAAAATAAAAACAGTAAGAATTATCTCATAAGGTTTATGAATTCAGAAAAAATTCAGTCTTGCAATAATCAATTTGGATTGCAATAATCATTTTGTAATATATACATATATCATTACTTTGTGTGCGTTAAGCTTATACACAGTCTACATCAATTTTATCTCAATATAGCTGAAAAAAATAAAAAAATAATTGAATGTACAGAATTAAAATAAATGAACAGAGTATGCAACTCAAAAACCCAGGGAAAAAGTGGATGAAATCAGCATTGGAAAGTGATAGTGAACTTCATGTAAGGCATTTGAACACCTCAGCTCTTCCTGGTCTCATCTCCCTTGCTGAACCTCTCAGTTTTCCCTGCTGTCAGATAATTAACAGGAAGGTTTTGAGGGTGGCACATTCCTTAGTTTATTAATAAATTGCTCTCCAGGAAGTGCTTTGAGACAAAGCTAATTTCCACCAATATGAGAAGATTTGGTCCTATCAGAAGAAGAAAGTTATTTGAATATGTGCCAAAAAGTGTTTTCTATCTTTCCTTGGTTGAACATTCAATGGGAGTTACTCTCATTAGCTCCCCTTCTTTATTGCATTTGAATAAAAAGAGACAAGTCAGTCTTGAAGATGATAAATGACTAATAAATTTTAATTGGCACTTTAGCTCATAAAATATAAACAGGCATTAAAGTCATCCAGAAAATGGTCAAAATGAAAGTGCTAAAAATTGCAGAATGTGCCAAAATAGCAGTTTCAAGGTCTTCTGGTTCTTTCCATTCTCAAGACTAAACCTAAAGTCAAAATTCCTAATGGAAGGTCTAAAGAAGAATTAGGTAAGATTTTTTTTTTTGAAGGGGTCAGAAATATGGAGAAGAAGGAAGTGAGTTAAAATATACAGATGCAAAATTAAGACAATTCTTCCATTCAAATGTCTGATGATGTGTGCTTTGTTTTCATAAATACATGAGCGCTGCTATAGTTACTGTGGGGAAAAAAAGACAAATTAGGTGTGACTTCTTCTCTGATACACTAGCTAGGATAGAAGAAAATGCTCTTTTTTAAAATAAGCCAATTATACTTGAGTGGGTGCAGGCTGAACATTAAGAGATGAACAAGGAATCCTTGTGCTCAAAGAACTGGTCATAGTTTCTGTAACTATTGCAAGCCAATAAAGCTTTTGTTTTCAAGGTCCTTTTTTTTTTTTTTTAAATTGAACTACAGTTGATTTACAATGCTGTGTTAGTTTCAGGTATAAAGCAAAGTGATTTAGCTATATATATATTCTTTTTCAGATTCTTTTTCATTATAAGTTATTACAAGGTATTAGATATAGTTCTGTGTGCTATACAGTAGGTCCTTGTTGTTTATCTATTTTAAATATAGTAGTGTGTATATGTTTAATCCCAAACTCCTTATTTATCCCTCCTCGTCCCCTTTCCCCCTAGGTAACCATGAGTTTGTTTTCTCAGACATAGAAAACAAACTTTGGGTTTCAGGGTCCTTTTTAAACAAGACTTAATGTGGATCTGTGTTGATGTCTTCTAGAGCATTTGTCCTATGACATTTTCCATCATCTTTTTGTCCTGGGTGACCTAAAAGAACATCGACCAATTATGAAAGTCAAAAAAGTGTCTTCCTTTGATGCAGTAAGTTCACTTCTATAAACTTTCTTAAGTAAATAATAAAGAATTCTCACAAGATGTAATTGTGAGACTATTCATTGCAGGATTGCTGATAATAGCCAAAGACTGGGGAGTGGGGATATAAATAGTCAACAATAGGAGTTTAATACTTAATGAGACAGTCATCCAATGGGTCACTGCATGTTTGGACAACGTGCAAAGTGCTGGCCCGCCAAGATAAAAGGTCAGGAAAAGACAGAATGACACTCTGGAGGAAGCATCTTCAAAGCAGGGGAGTGGGTGGTCAAACAGATTCGCTGTCTAAACTTCTGCATTCTCAAAGGAAGCTAAAGAACGGAAGACCAGCTACGCCAGAGACTGCGACTTACCTCTACTCTCTCATTCTTCCTTAGAAAAAGAAACCTGATTTTATTCTGGCCAGTGGGTTAACAATAAACAAATAAAAACATTCACCAGCTCTTTCTTCATTAGAGATGGCAAATGAAATGCAAGCAAAAACTAATGGGTGGGAGTTCCAAGAATGCCAGTTTAGAGGATGAATACCTGGTATGGGCCCCTCTTGTCCTTCCTCCCCTCTTCTTTTCTGCTGACTAGAATTGGGGAGTAATGGCAGGAGTTCTAGCAGCCATCTTGAACCAAGAGCCATCCATACCATGAGCCAACCATCAGGATGAAAATCCTTTAATAGAGTGGAGATATAGCGGAGGTTGGGTCCCCAATGATAAGGAAACACAATACGAGCCCTAGACTGCCTATCTCCGGAATTCTTTACATACAGTAAAAATAAATCCTTGTAAACCTAAGCTACCATTATCTGGATTTTATAGATATGCAGCTGAATCTAATTCCAGTTGATTCACCAACAAAATGAGTAAGAAACCAAATGGAAATCAAAATGTTCCTCAAAGAGTCACTCAAGGATAAAGGTATGTAAGTAGGAGGCTGTTCTCAGGAGGTGAGTCATGATGGAAAATATTTTTTAATGAAGGGCATTAATATTGCCTTATCCAACAATAACAGTTAGAGCTTATTTTTCTCCATCAGAAGAGCATATGTGTGTCACTGATGATGTCAGCTGAATCTGATGATTTAAAAATATGTTTATATGAAAGAATCTGGTCATCCTTCAAGGCAACACCGGAGAGTCAAAGACACAAAGGAGCAAAGTACATTGTCTTGAATAAAAGAATAAATTAGTTGAGGGCTGCAGTGAACTTCAGGCCTTTTGGAAGACTCACTCTTTAGCAAGTGACTCAAAGGATTCAAAATTAATCATTTCATTCATTTTATTTCAATGAATGGAACAACTATGGTGGTAGCATTAACATCTAGCATTTATTGAACAATTACTATGCACATTACACTGTCTTAGGTACTTCATAACTATTATCTCATTCAATCCTCTCCACAACTCTGAGAGGTATCTTTACTTTTTGGATTAGGAAACTGATAATCAGAGAAAATAAATCACTTTCCAGAAGCCACAGAGCTAGGAAGTAGAATTGCTGAGAGTCAAACCCAAATCTGAATAACCTAAAATACTGGCAAAGCAAAATATCCATCCAAAGAGGTGAGTTTGTGAACATTTTTGTGTATTTTAAAGAGTAATTTTGTACAGTAGGTGATAGAAGAATAGATGTGTTAAAAGATCATATATCCACTTGGGATGTTGAATAAAATAGAAAACTGAAAATGTTGCCAAATCTGGCCCTTTCCAAAACTTGGAACCACTAACATTGTCTGCCTTTATATAAATTCCTCATGCCTCCCCAAAAGGATTTGAAGTAGGAAAGTCTGAAATGGGTGAAATTTGTGTTCGGTGACATTGGCCACTTCCTCAACCCCTCAAAAAAAAAGATTAGGGAAACTGAGATGCCTGTGAAACGAGAGCAAGAGTTTAGCAGAGTTAGGAAGCAAAACCCAGAAGTGATGAGTAAAAAGTTAAGTCCAAAAAATTTGAAAAAATCTTGAGGAGGACATGAACATAGGGTAGGGGACTCAAATCAAATTTATATAAATTATCTCAAAGGACAGGATCCTTTAGGTATTACCTGAGTAAACTTTATATATGTGCATATGTATTCTCAACTCCCTCAGTGAAGGATCTAAGATCATGCTGAAAGATCTATGAAGGAAATTTTAACATCTTACATAAGAAGTTAGGCCAACTTCAGACCCTAAGCAAAGCTTCTCTCTCCAAGAATTCTTCACGTGAAATGCTCCTGATTTGACTCCTTAAATTTTTTTCCTCGAGGGAATAAACAAATAAAATATAGACTATCTAGAACATTCATGAGAAATTAAGTCCAGATTGATACAGCAGACTATGGATTCAAATAGAAAACACAACTTTTCTCTTTGACAACAAATAGTAAAATTGCCATTATTCATTTATTGATTATTCTGGACAACACTTTAACTTCTAAGCTGATATCCTTGCCACCTCTGAATTCTTTCACTCTGAAAGAACACATGGTTCCAAAGAATGTGGGTTACAACACTGTACTTGAAAAAAAATTAATAAAAAAAGTAAACTACTACACCCTAATCCAGGGATTTCTTCCTCTTAGTATTTGCTAAATAATCCTAATTACCCTTTATGGCTACAATCCTAGGAGTGAAAAATGGGGAAAGACTGAAGGAGTTTCCTTCCATCACAAGTCCCACTTCTGTGACTCAGGCTCCTTTTACCATCTCTATATATCTCAGTAGTGCTCTTGTTTTTCACCCTGGCCACAGTAGCCCAGCTCAAGCAAATGGGCCTCCTACACTTTGTTAAGGGGGGGTGGGGATTTCAAGCTACCAACAATGAAAGGCTAAGGTTCTTTTGGAAGTTAATGTGTCATATTTTTCATATATTGTGGCTCAAGACTAAACTCCCAAGAACCTTCTGCTGCCATTACTGCAACTGAGAGCACAGCACAGGTTGAAATGTACCTAACAGCCCTTCCTTTTTTCTTTAAAAATTTTTTTTTTATTGAAGTACAGTCAGTTTACAGTGTTGTATCAATTTCTGGCATATAGCATAATACTTCAGTCATATAGAAACATATATATATTCATTTTCATATTCTTTTTTTTACCATAGGTGACTATAAGATATTGAATATAGCTCCCTGTGCTATATAGTATAAACTTGTTGTTTATCTATTTTATGTATATTAGTCAGTACCTGCAAATCTAGAACTCCCAATTTATTGCTTCCTACCCACTTCCCCCCACTGGTAACCATAAGTTTGTTTTCTATTCTGTGAGTCTGTTTCTGTTTTGTAAATAAGTTTGTTTGTCTTTTTTTTTAGATTCCATGTAAGAGTGATATCATGTGGTATTTTTCTTTCTCTTTCTGGCTTACTTCACTTAGAATGACAATCTCCAGTTTCATCCATGTTGCTGCAAATGGCATATTTCTTTTTATGGCTGAGTAGTATTCCATTGTATAAACATACCACAACTTCTTTATCCAGTCATCTGTCAATGGACATTTAGGTTGTTTCCATGTCTTAACTATTGTAAATAGTGCTGCTGTTAATATTGGGGTGCATGTTTGTTTTTGAATTAAGGTTCCCTCTAATAGCCCTTTCTAATAGTCATCAACCATTGCTCCTTGTTAGCACTTAACACTTACAATTTTTTTCTTTTTTTTGAATTTGCCCTATAGTCAGATTCAAGTTAACCTCATATGACAATTATCTTGTTCCCAGAGCTCAGGACTCCATGGCTGTCTTGGGCTAGACCCTCTGGGAATTCCATCTGCCCACTCTCTTCTCTGGCCTGTGGAATAAAACTCTCTCCTTGGTACTGTTTTCCTTTTGAACATGAGCCCTACCCATTTGGACTCTACTCTTCTATGTGGGGGTATTTCTTTCACAGATCATTTTTAAATTTGAGAATATTTCATCATGCCCTGTCTAGGTATGATGTATTCACTCTTCAATGGTACTAGCCAGTCTCCAAATCCACATTTAACCATCTTAATCCAGGGTATGATCCTTATACTATGCCCAGCAGGGGTGTAACACATCACTCACATTTCAAAAGCAGTGCTCACAGACTGAAATACGCAAAGTCCTTGAGACTTCACATTTATTATTGAATAGAGACTGGGATATATTCTTTAAGCTCATAATATGGTATGATATGGTATTATCACCTTAGTGAACTATGGAGGCTACTGTGTATAGGGAAAGTGGAAGCCTACAGAACCCTTTGGTAGCACTGATAATGGTATTTTCAAGTTTGTTGTATAGAGAGTTATTTTTATATTGGAATCTTGTAAAAATTTAAATATGCTATATTTGCTGGAAGAGAAATTCAAATTTGGGTTTTATAACCCTATAGAAATTACTCCCAAATTTGCAGTTGAGTTTTAGACTGACAGTACACCGATTCTGTTGGTAAAATAATTGAAAGCTAGGAGCCAGAGGAATTTTGCACCCAGCGTATTCCTCTCGCACCTGCAGTTACTTACCTGCGATGGCCAGGTGAGTCACGAAGAAGGTCATTCTTGACTTCCTCTTCCTCCTCCATGTAGAGAACAGCACGATGGCATTTCCAACAATGGTGAAAACAAAGAGGACCCACAGGGTTATCAACTGCTCTGTCTGTGAGAAACAAAGCAATACAAAACCAATGTACCAGTGAGGACCAGGGTGCTTTTACAGAATGCAAGTCTCAGGCTTTGGTGTTGGTCTCCTGTCCCCACCTGTGAAGCTCGACTTTCAAGAGAACAAAGACACAATGGTCCTTATTTACACCAGCAGCAGTGTAAACTGATGCAACCTTTAAAAAAGTCAATTTGGAAATGTATGTCGAGACAAAAACAGTATATGTGGAATTCTTTGACCGAGCCATTTTAAATTTATAGGAAAGAATTCAAGGTGTGAAAAAGAACACTATAATCCCAAAGATGTGCATATTCATTGTAAGAGGAAATTGGAAATTGTTTAAAGATAACAGGATACTTAAGTAAATAAAGCACTTCAATTCACTGAGCTATTATGTAGCTATTAACAATGACAGGCATGACAATTAGGTGGCAACATTAAAAGTGCTTATAATATAATGGTAAGTGGGAAAACATGATAAAATTGTATATTGGGGGTGATTACAACTCCGCAAAATTATACATGTAAGAAAAAGACTGAAGTATACTAAAATATTAAGAGTGGTTATTTTAGGGGAGTGTGATTATGGGTTATCTTACTCTTTTTCCTTTGACAGAATTTTATAATATTAAAGTTCCACTGAATAACATAGAATTAGTAAAATGAAAAAAAAAAAAAAAGCAGGAATGCTATTCATTGAAAATGCCAAGCCCTCCATAAAAAATTTTCCATGATTTCTTCAAATGGAGCTTTTCATATGTTTCAAGTCCATAGCCCAAAATAAGCAGAGGCCCAGGGCACTGGGATAGGCTGGACGCAGGGCTGGGGCAGGGCTGGGCGGTGGGTGAATATGAAGCCAAGGGGATCCAGCGGCGAGTCCAAAACTGGAAGCCAAGGGACTTCAGCCCAGAAGGTTTGGGCAGAATCCTGGTAAGATGCACACGTCTAAGACTGGAATTCAGAGTGCTTCTGCTGTTTGGAGGAGATGATAGGAAGAACCTGGAGAAACCCCTTGTGATGGTAAAATGGTATGTGTGGATCCGGCCAGGCTCTGCACTCGGTGGTTCTGTCAAACCATGGTGTATGATGGTTGCTGTGAAGGCACTTCGTAGATGGGGTTACATCTGCCATCACTCGACCTTAAATAAAGCAGTTTACCCCCTATAAATTGGGTGGATCTCATCCAGTGAGTTGAGAGTCTTAAGAGCAAAAGCTGAGGTTTTCCAAAGAAGGAATTCTTCCTCAAGAAATCCTTGGAGAACACAGAAATTGTGCCTGAGTTTCCAGCCTGCTACCCTCCTTTAAGGATCTCAGACTTGCCAGCCCCCACAATCATGTGAACAGATTTCCTAAAATAAGTCTCTCTCTCTTTCAATATAATATAATATTATCTATCGATCGATCGGTCAATCTACCATCTTTCTGTTGGTTCTGTTTTCTGTGAAGAACCCTGACTGACACCCTCCCTGAGTACCTGAGACATCATGGCAGCACTTTTTCTTATACTAAATTAATTTTAAATCATACAATAACAGACCAATACTTTCTTCTTTGAAAACAACTCAGATAAAACTCAAATCCACTCTGGCTTCCATCCTCCATCTTTTCCCCTCTCTCAGAAAGTAAACATCATTTTGATTACATTGTATATCCTTCCAGTCCTTTGAATTATACCTTAGAAGTATGTACACACACAAACACACACACACATCCATAGCAAATATATATCAAGCTGATATTAAAGTTCTCCATCTCAGATTTACAAATGGGTTCCTGAGGCCCTGATGGAAGTTAGGGCCTTAGAGCTGCAGAATGGTGGAAGTCAGGGAGGATAGGCATTGGGGTGGTGCTAGGGGGAGGGTAGGTGCACAACTGGAGGGGGAGGACCACAGGGTTGATGACCTCTGCTGCTTTGAAGGGCACAGGTGGCAGATACCTCACCTCCAGCATGCTTACATCATCTCCCTTTTGGAGGGCAGAGTCTTCTTTGCTCAGTATCAGGCCATATACTCTTTCTCTGGTCCTTTTCGGATGAGAAGGGTCACACTTTTCTGGATGACTCATTCATTTCTCTAGCACAAGATCTGGGTGGCACGGAAAAATCATCATGAATGGAAAGTAATCATTATGAAAAGGGCTATTCTGTATGGAGTGAGGGAATGAATTTTTCTAAGGGAATTCTCTCCTTTGAGACCCATGGACAACAGTGCTGTCAGGAGCAGGTACAGCAGGGGAAGGCTTTAAGTACCAGACTGATGTTCCCCATTCAGCAAGTGGTGTGTAGGTGGTAGGACATAAATAAGTGGTCTGAACTTGGAGGACCTACGTTTTAAAACTGCAGAGCAACTTGAGGACCAACCTAAGAAACTAGGATTGGAATTCTCTCTTAGCAGGAGGTCTCGTAGACACTAGGTGCTGATAGATGATGCGGGCGCTACATGAGGCATCTGTATACGTACTGGGACATGGTCCTAACCTAGTGTGCTGTCAGGGAAGAGGATGGTGTCCTGGGGGTATTCATGGTTCAAAAGAGATCAAGGAGCCCCTAGAGCAGGTGGTGTGGCAGGTAGGGGTCTGCGTAGTCCTTTCCAGCCCTGCTGAGAATGCAAATGAGAGATTTTCCAAGATTTTCTCCTGTTTCTCTTAGGAAATCTGTTTCCTAGGGAGAAGCATTTCAATGCCTTAAAGTAATTCCTTTTTTTTTTTTTGAATTACAAAACACTGTATCACATCCAGTAAATTTTCTCAGCTTGGGTGGGGGTGGAGGGTAATTTATTTCCAACTCAACCTGTACTAAGTCAATCTCTGCTGAAGTCTTTCAGCCTCAGAGGAAGAAGGAAGGGAAAAGTTAGAGTGCTTGTGATGTTTGTCAGATCAGAAATTCAGATCTCTATGGAGAGAGGGGAGAGAGCTGTGTCTGGAAGCAAACAAAGGAGGAGGTGTGGTACTCTGCAGGGAATGGGAGGGTGTCAGGAAGGCAGTGGATACAGAACTGTTTTCCTCGCTGAGATCCCTGTCTTCACCTGCACCATCCTGGGGCCTGCCCGGCTGCCCACATCCATTTAGCTGGGAGAAAACAGCTGGCCACCAGTCTCCTCCTTGAAGTCTGTGACGTTTGGTGAACTTCCCACAGAAATCTGCCTCAGCCCCAGGTTCTGGACTGAGTCCTTCTGTTCTGGGATTCCCTGGGGGTCGGCCCCCATCCCTGATTCTCCAGAGAGACTCTTAGTTTACAGAGAGAATAAGTGAGCCTGCCTGCCCTGCCCTCAGGCAGCTTATCTGCTCTCCACCTTACCATCTGCACCCTACAGAGGTCCCTCCAACCTTCCAGCAGGAGGGTGTCAATCTCCTCAATTTTCTACTTTTGACACAAAAATTTTTTTTCAACTAAAATTACACTCTGAAGACCTTTTGGATGAGAATTAGAAAGTGAACCCAGGGTAATTTTGAGCTAGAAGTCAATTTTTTTCGAGAATATACCTCTCTCCATGTCCCCTTTCAATACATGACTAACTGCCTGCGGTGAGTACAGTCAGGCCGCATTTCCAGAAAAGCAATACTGAAGTGGATCAATGATTTGCTTTTCATGAGGTGCATTGGTGACAATGCTGATTTCCAGAAATCAAGTTTCTCTAGTGGGCCTACCAGTGGGCATGGAGTAGCTGCTTTTTTCATCTTTGTCCTGCACAATCACAACCTAGCCATCGAATCTCTTCTAAGTAGGTTTGGGGTTCAGATCTGCTCTGCTGGGAGCACAGAGTGACAAACACTGCAAATCAAATTATCCTGGTTAGATGTATCAGGTCAGGTGTCAGGAGGGCTGGTGCAGTCGATGCTGGCTTGGCTGAGCCTTTTCTTAGGAGCTTCCAGTAACTGTGCTTTGGGCTGGTCCACCCAGGGCGCTCTGTAAACAGATCAGTGTCTCTTCTCCTTGGAGTTAGATGATGTCTGTGGGGTGGGTTGAGCAAATCCTGTGAAATTAGGTCTGCTTCTTCTGCTTTGGAGTTTTCTACTGGAAGACAATCTCACCTTAACTCATTGGCTTCAGGAAATTTACAGATGGAGAAAATTCTCTATTGTTGCTTTCTAAGATCCACGTTTATTTGTTAATTCATTCTATATCAATTAATTGTCTACAGTATAAAGTACTGGTGCTACAAAGGGTATTAAAACATGTAGATTGCATAAATTATACCCAGCCGAAATTAAATCCTGTTTCATCAAGTTGTACAAAGGTCATTAAGTATGAAAACAGTTACGTAGTTGTAATATCATTTTACTCATAGCATTCTTAACCCATGCACGCACATGCACCTGAACAAACACACACACATCCCAAGGTAATATGAAGATTTCAGATATTGTGAAATTTGGAAAATTGGAAAATGTGCATTGGAGAAACAACTTCAGAGGCATTTGAGCATCACAGAGGTGAGCAGTTTGGTAGAAAATTTGGTAGGCTTTCAACCCAGCTTGACTTTGAATCGGATTCTTTATTACTTGCTAGATGTGTAATACATCAGTAAATGATAACCTCTCTGAGCCTGTTTTCTCATTTATAAAATGAAGATGAAAATAAAATATGCCTCAGAATGTAATGGTTAGTTATGATGATGAAAATGGAGATTTCTAGCTCAGTGCTGGATGCATAGTTCACAGGCAATAAGAATTGGCGAATTCTCTCTTGGTTTTGTGGGCTACGTACAGATTTGAGGAGTGATTATAAATAATTTACTACCTTTTCAGAATGATGCTTGAATTCACTCTGTTCATCCTATTTTCAGTTCCAGTTTGTTGGAGTTTCACCGGAGCCTAACAGGCACTCCACCTGCGCCCCTTCCCCACAGGTACTAATGGTGTGTCACACCACCAGTCTCAGACGGATTTCAGATTATAGTTGGGGATTAAATGCCCCCTAGTGGTCATGTGAGGCAAACATTCAAACCAGATTCTCAATATTGAGCAGAATAGGTGAATTTGGAATTTTTCAGTGACTAAAGACTAGAGTGTTTTCAACTCAGTTACATAGCTATCAGCTCATGACTAATTGGTTTTCAATCTCAAGTTAATGAGGTCACGCAATGACGTTAGCTCCTTGCAGATCAGAAAATTACAACCTGGGATTGAAAGGGATGAGTTGCAGTGTTCTCTTGACCATGCAGGCGCTGCTATGGGGCTGAGAGCTGGGATATGACTCCATGGGATAGGAGTCCAGAGTCAAAACGATTTCCAGGGGGCCAGACATTACGTCTGGCTCACCACTCCGGACTGGCATTTTATCTTCCCCATAGAAAGTGCTTATTAAATATCTGTTGGATGGATATATGGTTGATGACAAGGGCAAGGATACTTATAAGTTTTCCAGAAAAGGTTACTTGAAATGCAGATCATCTTAGGAAATACAAGGCATTTAGTTGGATGACGCTAGTTGAAACTAGGTATGTCAGACTTGTCTAGAGAGGAAGAGATGATTTACTCAAATCTAAGGAATAATAATCCTCTTTTCCAGTGGAGTCCTGGAAACTGAAAACAAACAAAACAAAAACAAACAACACTCTAAGTTATCTTTAACAGTCACATGGTGAATGGGAATGAACTAACATAATTTGATCAAATCACATGAATCTAGCTCCTGACTGACTTAGTTTGTGATGTATAATAGGTACTCAATAAATGCTGTTGGTGACTGTCATGTGCCAAGCATCACAGCCTGACCAATGAAATGGCACTGTCCTCAATCTTATAGGTAAGGAAGTGGAGTTCAGAGAAGTTGCTACCTGGGATACCTGGAGCATAAGCGATGCAGCTGGAATATGAACGTGGCTTTGCTTGAAAAGTCCACACTCAGATTTCTGTAGTGGTTTTCTGCTCGAATTTTGGGCCAGAGATAGCATAGTTGCCTCATTTACTTTCAATTATCAACTGGGAAACAGATCTTCATTTTCCCTCTGACCCAAAACTTGTTGGAAGCTGGGTTTCTGGAGCTGGTTTCATGACTGTCTTCCCCAAGACTTAGAGTAAAGTCAATACTCAGTCTGTGTTTGGATGGATGGACTTGGGAGTAATGTGTGGCTTCCACACTACAGAAGTCATAAATATCACACAAAATGCAGCTGTATCATCTGCCCCAGCGATCATAGAGCTTTCTGTACCCTTTACATTTTCATGGTTCACTTTATGATTCTTGTTATTTCTGTGATGTTGAAGATGAATCTCTCAAACACAGGAAGGAACAAATATATCACGCTTCCCAAGGGAGGAAATGAAGTCTCAGAAAGGTTATGATTCAGCCTCAGTTCTCAGCGAGCAGGCAAAGCAGATTTGCTGTCCTGTCACTGAGACCCGTGTGTCACCTGCCATTCACAGCACCCAGGCTCTGAGGCCAGCTCCAAGCCTCATTAATTTGCCTACGTGGGTTGGAAATATCAAAAGCAGAGATCTGAAAATGTCTAATTCCATTGAGGGTGAATCACTCTGTAACACAGGGAGCACACAATTTAAAGTGAGACAGTTAGGAACAGACTGCAAAGCTTTGGGCTCCCGAAGTTGCTTAATTAGACTTGGGGGATGAGAGGCATTAAGAGGATCTGTAGACCCCTGGGCAGTGACCATTTCTGAACAGTTGGAAACTTCTCATTCAGGAGTCTCAGTTTTTAACTTGTGTCTCACCCTACTTGCTGCTTCAGAAGCACTGCCAGGTGGTTAACAAGCAGTAAGGCGGTCAGCCAGGAGGCATGGAGGTAGGACTGGGCTTGCTCAGGAGTGCCCACCTTGGCTTCTCCTCCCCACCTCCTCCTGATGATGCCCTTTTTGAAAACCTGCATTTTAACCACCCTCCCAGTAACCCAGCTTGGAGACACTCTTGAAAACGCAGTGAAATTATTGTCATCACAACCACCAATCTGCATTCATCTTTCCTAGCTGTTTTACATAGAGCTGTGGGAATTCTATCTTGGATTACTTCCAGGATAGCCTTCATTCCTAATACTCAATTGTGAAAAAAATATACAGCAAGATTTTTTATTAATTACTATTTCAAAAAATTAGAAATTTACATAAAGCTACACATAAGTGTGAATGTCAATTCCAGTCTTACACTTTTGTAAGGCTTTTCATATCATTTTAACAGGGGTCTAGAACAGGGATGCAGGTTGCACCCTCTGACGAGGGGATGGTGGGACAAGCTAGCAGGGGGGCCTCCTGCATGAAGAATAGGAGATCCTGTGTGGGATGGGAGGTATTGTCATAGCCTGGATCTGTTGAGGTTGCCAAGGTGAACCCAAATTGTCGAGCACTAAGAGTCAATCTGTGAACTCTCATGCAGTATATAAAAGGGGGAAGTCATTTACCCTGAGGGGAGAGCCTTAGCATAGGCCTATACGTTGGTGTAGAAATGATACTCAGGCCAGAAGTGGGAAATTCTCCTTGAAATCATCTTGCTGTGAACATGATTATACTGGTTTGCATTCTGCATAATTAAGCTCAGCAAACCCTTATTGAGAATCTAGCAGCAAAGTGCAACATACTTTGGCAACCATAGTTTCATAGAAGTTACATAGGACCACAGAAAGAAGGCTAAGACCAGGGGCTCCTTGTCTGATGGTGGAGGCATACATGTAAACAAAAATTTTCAAGGTGAACTACTGTAATGGAGATGTTGTAGAATCCCAAATAAGAGACATAAAGTAGAACTTGAGGAAGAGCTGGTCATGGCTGGTCAAAAGGCACATCCTAGAGGAATTAATACCTGGGTTGAGTCTGAAAATGAGTAGAAGTAGCCATGCAAACAAGTAGGTTGCTTAGCAACAGTAGGAGTAATGGCAGACTGGAAACTTGTAGGTTAATAAGGACAGATAGGGGCCATCCATGAACATCATGTGGTCACAGAGCAGAGATAGGCTGATAATGAGAAATTGGACCCGTGTCCTAAACACCAACTCTTTCAAAAGTGGAGAGAGTCCACTCTGGGTCTTTGTCCTGAGTTAAAGAATTTGCTACCAAAAGGAAAGATTCCTCTCCGTCTTGAATATTCTCCAACTGTCTTCATTAACTGAATTAATTTGCCCTCCCTCGCAACACCATCATCATGGGTGACAGAATACAGCTTTAGCTCCTTCAAACTGGGGCTGAACAGGAGAGCAACTCACCACCTAATGTCTTAGTTTAGCCTCCAGGACACACTGAATAACTGCATCAGCTGTTTCTACTCTGACCAGAAAAGGTTAGTTCTTGGTCTAGGGTATTTTATTGTTACTACCATGAGTCATACTTTATATTTAATTAGCAATGTTAACTTTCCACAGCCCAATTGTTCTCATTTCTGTCAGGTTTCCGTGCAGATCAGGAGCTGCATTTGCATAACTGACTGAGTTTTCTGTTACTAGTGAATCCTTGGATCTGTTACTAGTGGATCCTTGGATCTCAACAAAAATGCCAGTGTCCTGTATTCATTTAGTGTGAATCCTATCTTGTGATTGATTTTTGAATCTCAAAAGGACCTCCAGATTAATCACAAATAGGGTGTCCTGGAAGCTTTGAGTCAATTAAATTATGGGGTTCCATCTGAATTCCCCTAGTATATCAGACCACAGATGCTAGAAATCATCTGAAAACGCACTGGGCTCCAAGCCCAGGGAGACATTAATTTTTGTTGAACAAATGAATGACATGTCTTCTATGTACCAACATCTGAGATTAACATTTAAATTGCTATTTGAGCTCTAGACTCTTGAAATGTAGAAAACTAACATTTGGATAAGTTTGGCCCAAATCTCTAAAATGTCATCGAAACCAAAGTAAATTACTATGTAATAAAAATATCAAGAAATTATTTTTCCTCATGACCCACATAATTAAAAAAACAAGCCTGTGGGACTTTGTTTTTTATTTTGGAGGAACTACTGAACAGGGGAAAGTATCGGAGGCACTTTCCCTCTGAGGGCTTTTCCCAGCTCAGACCGTGATGTCTGCAATCTGTAATTTACAGTTCGCCCAGGAGGCTGAAAATAAAGTAGCTAGAATAAACCGGGGAAGCTAGCAAGCGGAAGAGCAGAAGCAGATGTGAGGCCAGGGTACGGAGCTGAACGTCATGGTGGATGAGAGCAGGCAGGGGAAAGGGGCATGAGAGGAGCTCAGTGTGGGGATTCCAGGGAGACCGTCCTAAATTGCTACTCCTGGCAGCTTCAGTTTCTGTGCATCTGAGTTGGATTGGTCTGCAGAGTTGAAAAGGCTGAAGAGTTAGTGTACACCCAGTGGCAGCTGGTCATCTGCCTTGGTTTCCGTTGTCCTCTCATTCTCTTGCCTGCATTTCTGGTCCCCTACATGCTGTCTGAGTCTTGCAAGCCTCCCTAGCCCAGGGTTGAAAGCTAGTCCCTCCATCTCTCACCCGTCACTTGGGGGCCTAGCTAAAGATACAGGCACCTGCCTGATTCCAAGCATCACTCCCACTCCACCTGAGCCTCTTGGATTTCGATGGAGTTGGCCGCATCACCTTGGGCGTGTGCTCAGGAGCCCTGGCTACCCCAGCAGGGGCCAGTCCCCTGGGCCAGGCTGGTCCTCTAAGCCTGATGGCTGCCTCTGTCTAATCCTCTTCCTACAATTCTCTGCTTGACAGGGAAATCCAAGTGCAGTTTATGGTTCAGCCTATGCCAATGATAACAGAAAAATAACACAGTTGGACAATGGATTTTTAAAGGAATAGATAATGCACAGGTTGCATGCTTAATTCAGAAATCACTATTAAGATATCTATTGGGGGTTGGAGTGGGAAAAAATTCTAAGGGGAGCAATAGGAGAAAGGGGAGAAAGAAATGAAATGGGAGAATCACTGCATTGCCCCCACTAAATCCCTTAATTCTGCTGGGGCTCTGGAAGTGCATAACCTTCATTATTCAAAGATCACACCCCTCTCCACACATTTCCTTACTAGGGAGACTCTGGCAGGTCCTCAGACCCTTCAACATGTGATCCTTGGGGGCCAGTGCATTATCTGGAACCTCCTCTTCTCCCATTCGGCCTACTTTGCAATCACAAAGGTGTCTGCTCTCAGGTGCCTTTTTGAACCTCCCTTTAGATTTCTATGCAGAAGAAATAGGTCTTTTCATTTGCTCTCATGGAAGTACAACATGCAAAATATATTTGAGACATTGCATGCTGTATTTTACATTATTATTCTGTTGTTTCTGATAATAAATATAATATGTGCTCACTGTTAAAGGTTTAGTAAAATATTTTAAAAGTACAAAGATAGAAACCCACCTTCCAGAGAGAATTTCTTACTTTCCCATTTTTGGTATATTCCTCTCCGTATTTTCTGGGTATATATCTACATGTAGATATTTATATGCCTATAAAACTTGGAATATATTATATAGGCAGCTTATTGTATTTAAAAAAAAACCTCTAGCATTGAATGAGGAACAATAATTAATATAGGTGCATAATATTTCTTAATACTCCATCCTATGATTCTGTC
The DNA here is from genome assembly GCF_009834535.1 of Camelus ferus. Classification (NCBI taxonomy): domain Eukaryota; kingdom Metazoa; phylum Chordata; class Mammalia; order Artiodactyla; family Camelidae; genus Camelus; species Camelus ferus. Next base: position 37,949,650 of record NC_045702.1, read on the forward strand.
TCAATTTTACTCTTCTACTGTCAGATACGTACTGAATAAAACAACCTAATACATATATGACTATGTGTAAAGATTTCTTGAATATTTCTTTAGTATTCTTAAGGTTTAATCCTGCAAACAGACCTTCTAAGTCATAGTGCAAATATATTATTTAGTTGTATATTACCAGATTACTCTCTAGAAAAATTGGGTTAGTTGTCTTGATTTACTGTCCCACCAAGAGTCTACAAGACTGTCACATGCTTTATGTACCATTTTTCTTTAATCATTATCAATTTGATATGTTTCATATTATATTTCATTGTTAAGTTTTTATTATTCAGACCACTAGTAAATAACCCTTTTTATACATTCTTTTAACTCTGCATTTAATCTAAATTTCTTATTTTCTTTGCCCATTTTTTTTTTGTTAGAAATACCTTTTTTCTTCTAAGAGCTCTTTATACATTAAGGATGTTTAAATCATGTTATATTGGTAATGTAATTATTACATAGTCTATATGTAATGTTATAACTTTATATACATAAAAATACTATATATATTTATTTTTATCGAATATACTATTCTCAGATTTTTGTTTCCCTTTGAATTTTTATTTTTAGACTTAGAAAGTCCTGGCTTATCCTCAAATCAGTCTGATAATTATACTTTTTCTAGCTGTTTTGTAAAAACGTAGTTCCAAAATCCAACTAAAATAGATTTTACAACTTTACATGAGGTAAGAATCATCACCCACCCACCCACCGGTCTTACTGCCAAAATATTCATTCCTTCTTACTAATTTTTGTAGTGTCTTTGTAGTGTTAAGTTTATATTTGAACTATAATTTTATCTTTAGGGCAAACTTTGTTATTATTAATCTATCAACTACTGTGCTAATTCAGAAATGTTTTGCTTAATGCAGATTTATATTTATTAATAACTGACAGAGAAATATCCCTCTTCCTTATTAGCATTTATATTCAGATCTCTTAGGTTTGCTTACTTTTTTCAAATGAGTTCTTGAATTATTTTCTCAAATTAAAACAAACACATTGAAGATTTGACTAAAATTGTTTTAAAAGTAATTTGGGGGAGAATTGACATCTTCACAAAATTTAGTCTTTCTATCCTGGAGCACCATGTGACTTTTCATTTATTCATGTATTTTATATATTTCAGTGATGCTTAGCATCGTAAATTAACACTGTCTTAAGTTTGACTAGTGCTTTCCAGTTTATAAAGTATCCTCACATCTTCATGATCCTCTCAATAAGCCAACCAGGAGTTCTGACTTAGACTTAGACTATGGTTCCTGTCCTGACTATCATTTAATGGGTGTGTGACCTTGGTAAGATCATTTTACCTCTTGGCCTCATCTGCCCAAAGAGGTGCTTCTGTTAGGTTATTCTGCAGCTTCCTTGGGGAGAGACCATGATGTGGCAGAGCCCTTCCTGAGGTGTGTTCTAGGAGCCATTGTCTCCATGGTGTATTATTAGCAGTAATGCTGTAATGTCCTGTGGTCAAATACATTTAGAAAATTCAGGTTAAGCAGAATTAAACAGATTTTTTTAAACTGTAAGCCTTCTCAGAAACTTAATAGGCTAACACATCCTCTCTGTATACAATAATATATAATATGCACTAATTTTGCAAATATTTTTGGTGATAGACCCCTTTTATCTGTATAGCAACCTACATAATTAGACTTTTGTCTAATTAGATGTTTCATAGAAAATCTTTTGGGAAATTCTGATATGGTAGAAAGAGCATGTGTTTTGGAACCAGATCTGGCTTCAAATTTTGGACTTTTAACTATGGTGTGAACTTGTCTTCTCTGAGACTCATTTTCCCTCTCTATAAATCAAGGATAATAAAGACCAATTCAGAGCTGCAGGAATTGCAGGAGACTGTTCTGCTCACTGTAAAGGAGCAAAATTTGCCCCCCAAAAATGTATCTCTTTGGTGTGAAGATTAATGTAGGCTGATTATTTTAAGAAAGAGAAGACTCAGGAAGCCTTTCTTTTTACCTCCCCCTTAGTTGGCTAAAGAATTTAGGTAAAGACCAGGTGACTGAAGCATTGTGCTGTACACGAGAAACTGACGCATTGTAAACTGACTATACTTCAATTAAAAAAAAATATATATATATATGAACTGTTTCCAGACTAGAGCTATTATGCCAGTGATATCTGCAAAGAATGTGGTCTAAGTGTGGTGGGGGAACTCGCAGGCTTAGAGATCAGAGTCCACTCTGTCCCACTGTCTCTGCAGGGCCCAGCAAACATTTATTTACCAAACGTTTTGCTTTTCCATCTCCATGTGACTTGTCTTCCACCCACTGAAGTCTAGAACCCCTATTCCCAACATCTTTCATCTTTAGATGAAAATGGTGTTTAAGGTGAGAGTTCTCGCCTTAAATTTTGGTGAGTTACTCGGTTCTCCTGGGTCTCTCCCATGTACATATACTATCAAATTTTGTTTGGTTTTCTCCTGTTAATCTGTCTCATGTCATTTTAATTTTTAGAACAGCCAGAAGAACCTGGAAGGCTAGAGGAGTATTTCTTCCTCTCCAACGTCACCCATATCCCCCAGCCTTTCCCAGAGGGAGAATTATATTTCTCTACTCCAGGGTTATCAGATCTAAACTTACACTGGCCAATGAATTGTGAGCAGAAGTGATATATGTCATTTCTGGGCAGAAGCTGTAAGAGCCAGTGCAGGGTTCACTGTTCTCTCTGTCTGTCCGTCTATCTTCTGACTCTGATATCATGGAAGCCTGTGTTGTGTTGAACAATGATCGGTATCGAGGCTGCAAAGAGGAGAGGAATTTTATTTGGGGGTCTTAAGAATTGCAATTTGGGAGACACAGATTGGTGTAAAACTAAAAGAGTGTTCTGGGGAAGAGAAAGAATCAGGGGCTTATAAAGACAAAAAGCCACAAAGTTGTTAAAGTTGCCTAGCAACAGTTGTGATTGATGTAAGTCAGAAAATATTTGCCCTAAAGAATCAGAAGTTGTTTTAGGATAGAGATACGGGTCCAATAAGTAGATAGGCGGTCACAAGTTAGAGTAAGGGTTCCATAATTATCTTGAGTTCTGGAAGATGTTCCAGTGCCCTTCGTTAGGACAGTAGGTGGTCAAAAGGACAGATTCCACCCAGGCTGAAACAGGCATTAAGTCATACTTCCTCCATGGCCTCTTGGCTCCACTTTAGACCTCTCACTTAGCAATACTGACTCCATTTTTATTTCCTTCCATGGCTGAGATGGAGTTTCCATCAGCTTGGGTCCTTAAGTGACTGCAATAAGCAGGGGCCCCTTGCTAACCTGTAATAAACATGTGGCACAAGTGGAAAATAACCATTATGTTTTCAGCTCTCTGAGAATACCTGATTATTTGTTACCACAGTATAAAGTTTAACCTGAGTTAATGAAGGAGTAAATAAAATAATCAATGGAAAAGACTACGTTCTTGGCAGAGTTAGCATTCAATAAACTATTTTAAGTTTTATTTTGGGCTAATTATTTCTGTATTCTTGAATACTTTTTGCAGTTTTATCCCAACCAAAGTGAAAAAAAATTCTCAACAGTGACTAAATGCATTGGAGAGGTAATCAAATTTATTCTTAATCAAAAGACTACCTTCTGTTTGTATGGATTGCTATGTGTTGCCAAGGGCAATAGTCCACAATACTAGATGAAAGAAAGGAAACTTGCACATGGGCGTTGGCAACATTCTCTTTCATTTTTTTTTATTAAATTAGGAGTTGTGAATAATCGTCCTTGAGGAAACACTTAGGTTCAATACCTGTATGTGAATGGAATTCTGAGCACCGTGGGGAAATCATTTGTCCAATGCAGAGCCTGGAACGCTGCAGGCCTGGGTGAGTCACAGCTCCATCCAGGCAGAGGAGCAAGGCAAGGAGATTTCAGGAGCTGGAAGAAAAGAAATGAAGGGGAACTTTCTTCCCTTTTATTGTTGCTTCTTCAAGGAAGTCTAACAATCCTCTAGACCCTGTATCACCTTCTGCACTCTCTCCTGCCTGGAGAGCTCTGGAGAGTAGGGTTGTATTTACATGGAGCCAAGTTCTTTTTAAAATGCAAATAGCCCTGTAAGGTTAAGTAGGCTGTGGGAGAGACACCCAAGGGAAGGAATTTGTTTACTCAGAATAGCTCTTATGCAAATACTTGGGAATCAGTTTATTGAGGGAAAAAGTTTTGCAATGAAAGGAGGACCAGGCAAAAGAGGGAGAAAAAAAAAATTTGAAAGCAGAGTATGCAAGGTCCTAGCTGAATGCCCTGGTGGGGATGAGGGCAGGCAGAGGAGGCTGGGAAGAGAGAAATGCGGTTTGTGAGAGGGTGGGAAAGCTTCATCTGGGTTCTTGTGAATCACGTCAAGGTTATGCTCGCTTCTTATATCTCTCAACCACCTACTTCTATCTGTAGGAGAACTGTCTCTTTCCTTCCAAAACTGGAACTAAAAAGGGGATGAGTCCCAGGAAGTTTCTTTAACCTTTGGCAATGGGGCAACAGCCTGGGTGAGTGGAGTGTGGGGGTGAAACAAGAGGGAAGGGGGTAGGGCACAACTATTAAAAGAATGACAAACCAGTTGAAGACTGGTCTCCCAGCAGAACTTGAGGCCCAGGACGGGGAAGATTTCCCTTCCAGTAGACCTTGAGCTTCTTTATACGCTCTTTGTAATATATTAGCATGGTAAATGCACACCCGCCTGACGCCACAGTAATTCGGAGGCTAACCGTAAAAGCTCAAAACGTCGGTGGTGGCCTGTATAGGGAATCCCAGCCCCTTCCCCAAAGTAGTTGGAATAATTCTCCCACTTGTTAGCATATGAAATTACAGAGCCCTTAAAAGCTAACCACCCCACACTTCATGGCCGATCTCACTTTTCTAGACGACCCCATCCTCTGAGGCTGTGGCTTCTTGCCTCTCACCTCTGGCCTCTGGCCTCTGGCCTCTGACCTCTGAAGTCGGCCCGCAGTCTGCTTATGGAGTGTGTATGTACTTTTACTTTAAACTAACCCTCCCTCCCCCTGCCTCACGCCTCGTGGCCTCTTGGGCCTTCTGAGACGCCTACACTTGGTCAAGGGAGTGTGTATCTCTCTGAATAAATCTACCTTCACTCTACTGTGGCTCCCTCTTGAATTCTTTCCTGCACGAAGTCAAGGACCCTCACTTGTCGGGCGCATCCCAGGGACTCACCGGAGACCTGGGACAGGGCCATTCTCTCGTGCCCCGTTTTCCTGCAACAGGAGGGTGGAGAGCCTGGGAGAACACCTTTGGGATGGAGAGTCTGTGAGACTGCTCTTTGAGGACAAGGGCATTAGCCCTCTCTCAGTCCTGACCCCTCGCTGGGTTGAGGGGACGCTCCCAGGAGATGGGTGAGTAGACTTCCTCTGTGATTACCTACCTCCTCGCCCCCAAAACTATGTCTCTCACATGAGATTTGGCTCCTTCCCTATCTCACCATCCCACAGGGACATCATTACTGTTTTGCTCCCACAGCACAGCTGCCCAGGTCCAGAGAAACCCTGTGATGTATGATATAAAATTGGCTTCAGGATCCAAAGCCCATTTCTCACACTTTTCTTGGTTGTTTTAAACCATCAGGAGAGGATGTGATTTCTTATGCTTTAGGGTAGAGAATAAAATCCTCATACTAAGCCATCATGAAAAAAATGAACTAATGTTTTGGGTAGTTTTTTGAATGAATTTTTTTTTTAAAAGTGCTTTTAGTATTTTTCTCATAAATTACCTTAGTGAATGGCACTGTCATTATCTGGAATGTGAAGAAAAATTACATCATTTCTGAAATCATTCTGAAAAATTTAAGGCTCTTTTCTATGGGAAGGAGAAACTTTCTTGGTTACTTAGAAACATACAATCCAGGCTGAATCAATGTATATAAAACTCTGTTCAGTCCCTTCATAATCCAGATAATAGCAGGTTGAGAAACAGGAGCAGAGCCAGCCCCTGGACTGCCCAAAAGGAGAATAAATGAAATGTCTACTTGACTCTCAGTGGTCCACTTTCAAGGGCGCGACTTCAGTACTCTAAACATGTAGTTTTGCACTTCGTATTTGTATCACCTGGGAACCTGTTCCACTCAAAAATAAAAGCTCACTTCACAGTGGCTTAAACAGATAAAGATTTTTTTTCACATAATAAGAAGTCTGAAGGTAGAGAGCTGCCACCCTTAATTCATTGAAATTGCCTTAGCTTTTCTTCTGTGGTTGCAAAATAGCTGCTGCAGCGCCAAGCATTATGTCTAAATTCAATGCAGAAAGAAGGCAGAAAGTAAAAGTCCAGCCATGTCTTTCCCCTTCTTTCAGAAAAAGAAAAAAAACTCTTTATCAGAAATCTCACAGACTTCCAATTAAGTTTCTCAATCTGTGCCACCTTTTGCTGCAAGGAAGACTAGGATAGTGAATATTCAGCTTAGGAAGTGAGAAGGGGGTTGAGACTCACTATGGAGTCAACCAGACAGCATTGCTGTCTACAAGAGCCCATGCGGGACCTGTTCCTGAACATGCTTTCCCCTTTTCCAGGCTCACATAGTTCCTCCTTTCACCAATGCTTTTGATGTTTTCCAAAATTTGGTAACATCATCAATATTTCTCACTAGTACTAGATTTTATATAGTGAAGATCCATGCCTAATGGCTGATGGTTGATGTCTATTTTCTAGAATGAAGACGATCCTTGGGAAACATTCATAGGGCTGTGTCCTGAATTCTTTGTTGCCATTTTCCCCTAGTACAGTGCTAAGCTCATGATAAGGTTCATTTACTTTTGGAGATTCCAAGGGTCTTGTCAAGGCTGGGCATGGTTATTGGCACTGGAGATCCAGTGACAAAGCAAGATACAGCTCCTGTCCTCATGGAGTATAGTTTGTAGACGTCATGAGATTGATAACAAATGCACAGACACATAATGTCATATACGTTAAGGAGACTCTTGAGGAGGTGACGTTTGAGCAAAGACCTATGTGAAGTGGGGCCTTCATCATTCTGTCCATTTTGATCCATGCTTGTTGCTTTTGGAGCTTCCTCCATCCTGAGTCCTGCACTAATCTTCTAAATCTAGATCCCACTTCAGGTTGTCCTGAGGCTTCAGTTCTGCTTCCACTTTGCTGTCACTTGGGGATTCATGACTTTTAAATGAAACAAATTTTCTTGAAAATTACACTCACGAGGTGCATCTCTATATAATAAATATTTTATTAAGGTATACTCTAAACAGAAAAAAAATTTTACCCTTTTAATGTCTAGAGTTGTGAATTTTGACAGATATAACCGTCGTTACAATCAAGATATAGTTCTATCACCCAAAGACATTCCCTTGTGCCCTTTTGCAGTCAACCTCTTGCTTATCCCCAGTTCAGGGCAACCACTGATTTATTTTCTGTCTTTAGAGTTTTCTCAACATCATGTATATGAAAGCATGGCAGTATGTAGCGTTTTGAGTTTGACTTCTTTCACTTAGCATAATGCATTTGAAATTCATCCAAGTTGTGATGTGTAAGTTTATTCCTTTTTATTGCTATGTGATATTCTATTGTATGGTTGTACAACGGTTTGTTTATCCATTCTCTAACTGCTGGACATTTGAGTTGTTTCCAGTTTCTGGCACTTTCAAATGAAACCAGTATGAGTATTGACATATAGGCTTTTATGTATGTCTTATGTCTTTCCAAAATGTCTTTACCGTTTGCTTTGGCGTCCACAATGAATGATGGTTCTAGTTGCTTCACGTCCTTGCCAGTTCTTGATATTGTCAGTATATTTTAATTTTAGCCATTCTAGATGTTGTGTGGTAGTATTTCATTGTGGTTTTATTTTGCATTTCCCTAATGACCAGGGATATTGAGCATCTTTTATGTGCTAATTCATCATTTGGTGATATGCTTGTTTGAAACTAACTGTTTCTTTTAAATTGAGATTTTTTTTCTTCTTATTGAGCTTTAAGAATTATTTATGTACTCTGGATAAAAATTATTTATCAGATACATGTTATTTGTAGATATTTTATTCTAGTATGTGATTAGCCTTTTTATTTTCTTAACAGCATCTTTTAAATTATAGAAGTTCCTAATTTTAATGAAGTCCAATTTATCACATTTTTCCTTTATGAACTGTGCCTTTGGTGTTATATGTAAGAAATCTTTACCTAATCCAAGGTCACAAATTTTATCTCCTATATTTTCTTCTAGATGTTTTAGTTTAGGTTTTACATGTAGGTATATGTTCCATTTGGGGTTGATTCTTATGGGTGTGAGGTTTGGGTAGGGTTCACTTTTTACATTTGGCTATCAGTTTGTTCTAGCAACATTTTTGCTTTTCTCCACTGAATTGCCTTTTATCTTTGTCAAAAATTAATTGACCATCTATGAGTGAGTCTATTTCTGGACTCTATTCTGTTCCACTGTGGTTTCTATCTTTTCCTCAATACCACATTGTAGCTTATAATAGTCATAACCAGCTAGTGTGAGTACCCCAACTTTATTCTTTTTTCAGAATTATTGTAGTTATTCAATTTCCTTTGCCTTTCCATATACATTTTACAATCAGCTTATCAATTTTAACTCCCATATCGTCTTCCTTCCCTGCCTTTGCCAGTCTTCTCTGATTCCCTAAACCCTGCATGATCCGACAGGAAGTCCCATTGCCCCTTCCTGTCCGCTTGCAGACACTCCTTGTCTGACTGACCACTGACACCTCTCACCGGGTCAGTCGTAACTGACTCTCCTTCCCCATTGTCCCCTCCCTGCCACTCCTCCAGCACTCTGCAGCATGGTTAATCTCTCTCAAGTCACAGTTTTCACTGTTAATATTTTTGCTAATAAAACTTCAAAGATTTCTTCTTCTCTGTAAGGAAAAAAATCCATGTTGTTTAGTCTAATGGTCCTCTTGGGTCTTTTTATCTCTCTAACTCTTTCATCTAAACCCAAAGCTTTCCTTTACTTGTCTTCAATGAAGATCAACTTGATTTTCTATGTAGAAGTCCTTCTTTTTAATTTGTTTATACCGCCCTCAGCCACTTCCCCTAACCCTTGTCTTTTCTCCCCTTATCTAAGTGACTGCACTCTCTTCCCTTATATCATAATTATTGACGGGGTGTCTCTTTCCCCCATTAGACAGAATTGTCTGGGAATAAGTTACCTGTTTTGTTCATCTCTTGAAACCCTAGTGCCTAAGGTAATACTCAGTTAAGCGCATCTGTGATTCTCCCCTTGTTAGGGCACAGGGGTACGTGCCATATGGAGAGGAAAAGAATATAATTTCAAAGATTGTATCCTGCTTTATTATACTTTTGACTTATTTTTAGGTTTGATTTAATTTGTTTTAAAATTTAAATTGAGTGAGAAATATTTATGTTTATCTATAGGTGTTAAGAATTTAAAAGACTGAAATCATCTTTGTAATGTTTGTTGAATTAAAGCATTGGTTTACCAGTCTCTATGGACAATGATACATCCTCTTTGGCTCCCTAGTACCTAGTAGAGGGTCCTACCCAGAGAAAGCAGCTGCAGTCTCACTCTTCATAGGACAGACACATTTTTTGCTTAAGGTGTGCAGAGGCAGCAGACAGGATTCACGTGTGACTGCCTGATGGAGATTCTAGTAGACAAGCCTGATCCATTCACCGCACCACAGAAGATCCTGTTGTCACAGGTGGTGCCCTCCGCCCTTCTATAATCAGGCATCAGAACACACAGAAGGAGAGAAGGGGTGTGAATGTTAACATCCTCTCCCAATACCTGCCCAGTGTCTTAGGGCTCAGGTGGGGAACCAGAGCAGGCAGCATGGAAAGGGGAGCAGACAGATCTTTGTTTAGGTCTGAAGATCTGCCTACACAGCCTCCCTGCCAATATGACCTGTTGTGCTGTCAGGAATTGCCCCAAATCATGGTACCTTTAAAATTTAAACCCGATGGCTTGTAGAATAAGGATTAAGACTCTATCCACTCTAATGTGTTCACATGAATTTACTGAGACCTTAGGAATAAACTTGCTATACAGATTGTTTCTTGATAATGATCTTTCATTCCACAAAATATTTATCAATCATTTGTCTACTATGTGTCAGGCATTTAGGGGTAGCCCTAAAATGACTGACATCTAGTGCGTTTGTGTGTGTGTGTGTGTGTGTGTGTATCTCTGTGTGTGTCTGTGTTGATGTACACATGTGTGTCTGTGTGTCTGCATTGACGTCTGTGTGTGTACAGGTGGATACACATGTCGGGAGATGAACCCTGTTGCACAGAGATTTGAAGGACAGGGATGATGCTGGACAACCAAGCAAATCTGAATTCTTCACAGAAGAGGGGGCAGTTGAGCCTAGATGTGACATCAGAAGAAAAAGCTATGAGAAAGGCATTTCTGCCAACGGTAAACAGAAGCTTATTTCTTTGGAATATGGTGAGAGATTCGATGCAGTGTGGTACAGGAGGTGAGGAGAGGAGCAGAGAGGGTGGTCCAGTCAGACTGTGAAAAGTCAGAAGGCCAGGCTGAGGAATTTGGGTGTTATTGTGCAGAAGGTGAAGCTCAAACCCAGCTTTAAAACTACGTTCCCCACACTGGGGCGTTCTGTTAAGCTACATTTCCCGTGCCCACCAGCTAATTAATTCTTGCCAATGGAATCGGAATCAGTCTTGTGTCATTTCAGGCCAAAGCAGGTAAGTTTCCCTTGGAAACTGCTTGTTCTAAGAGGCAGAGCTGTCAGTTGACCTGTTTGCAGTTGGGACTTGACGAGAAAGTAAACTTGATGTATTAAACCACTGAGATTCAGGGTTGAATTTTTATTGTTGCAGAGGCTAACCTATCCTGACTAAACTCAGCAGTAGAATCATATTCTTTTCCCTCCTTTGTTCCTTCCTCTCTCCCTTTCTTCTTTCCTTTCTTCCTTTCATTTTATTTTTTAGAAAGTTCAAACCATGAACTTCTCTCATACTTCATATTCACATCTAGTTTTTTAAAAAAAAAAAGAATTCTATTTTAAACCCTCCTAGAGCTAATGAAAGCAAGTCATGTCAATGATAAACTCATGTTGAATGAAATCATACGAAGTCATGTTGTTAACTGTAAGGTGCTGATTAGTATAAGACCCCCATCATTTAGGCAGCCATCAACATGAGAAAAAAAAAAAAAGAACACTGATTATTCTTTAATGACTTCGTCATGACCTTGGGTGGTTTTGCCAACGTGTGGCCTAGAAAATCTTTTTGCCACAGTAGAAGCTCATCCCTTCCTTCTCCGGATAGGGCATCACTTCTCATCTCTGTATATAGCCCTTCTTGTCGTGGGCCATTAAGCTTGCATAGTTAAAATTAGACATTGTATCAGGACCATAAAGTATGAAATGGAATCTTCGACATGTCTTATTTTACATTTTCATGGAATAATTAAAAGAAAAGAAACAGCTCTGTTCACCACCACTATTTGAGGTCCTAGTGCATATTAAGGCTGTGGAAGAGCTGCAACCACAGCGATTTTAGAATCAACAGAAGTTTCTTCTGTGTGGATAGTGGTGGTTCCTTGTCTCTCAGTTAGCAGCTTTGGGAAGGAGTCAAACAATTAATTCCTGGGGCTAAAACGGCTAGTTTATCAAACACTTGACTCCAGGCCATCTCTGTTCTTAATGGCCTCATAAGCATTCAATGGCTTAACTTGTCACAACAACCCTGGAAGGACATTTAATTATTAGCATCATTTGTTGGATGAGTAAAACAAGGCACAGGTAGACGTGAATGGCCCCAAGTTCATGGCTAGATAGTAATGAACTGGGACCTGACCCCAGCAGTGGACCTCACAGCCTGTGCCTCACTGTAGTGATGAGGACGATTCGAGATGCTGAGTTTACTTGGGGACGACGAGGTTACTTCTTCTGCCATCAGCTAGACTGAGAGTTCCAGACAGAAGCTAAGTTCCGTTACAGAAAAATAAAGTTACCTTTCTTGTCCACTTGAGTACATGGCTTGATACCTTCTTACCCACTGTATCAACAATAAATTATTTCAAGGATGACAGGGTGACTTTTTTGGGGAAGCATTAATGGATATGCTCTTTTCTACTTCCTTTAGAAAACCTCCCCGAGCCCAGGCAGCCAGAGATCTCTACCCCATTTGCCTTCAGGGCACAATCTTTACTCTAGCAAAGCAGACAGAGAGAAACAAGTCAGCTCCCAGCTTTCAAAATACTTCATGGAGAATATCATAAACAGTTTGAAGAGAAGTGTCTTTTTCTTCTGCAAGAGGACGTGTCTTTTGAGCATTCACAGCAGAGAGTCTGGAATAATAAATTTGGCAGAAAACGGTCTAGTCAGTTTCCCCAAGACTGAGAAAGCAGGCAGCGGCAGACAGGAGCGACAGACGTACGAGAGTGGTACAGGATGTGAAGAGGCTTAGACAATGAGGAGAGGATGTGGGATGGCCCCTCCTAAGGCTGCCACGAAAAGAGAGAGGAAGAGACTACGTCTGGGAGCATAGGATTAAAAGGGTGCTGAGCTGCACTTACTGTGCAGGAACCTGAGACCTACCCAGCTATTGTGAGGAGGAAGCTGAACAGTACAATGGCCACGTGGGGAGAGAGGGGACCAGTCCAGAGTTGGTGGGAGAGATGCCATCAAATATTTATTTACATCAGGGACCCAAAAATTCAAGCAGGGTTGAGAGAGGGAAGGAGATGCGAGCCCCCCTGTACCTGAAGGAAATGTGACAAAAGGACCTTGCAGCAGAAAACAGTGCAGCTTGACCTGGGCCAGATGGGGATGCAGACAAGGGTCCGGAACAAGCATGACCACTTCTAAAGGCCAGACAGGACTCTGCATCTCAGCCGGCAAGGCCAGCTTGTCCAGATTCCTCCCTCCCTCACTCCCACCACACACAGGTGAATGCGCTACAGAAGCTTCGTTCCTACAGCTTAGATCCCTTTCCCAAGTCAGAAAATGGGGAAACCCTTTACAGGCTGGAAAATTCTGCAATTCTGAGTTGACTCTGAGTAAACTAAGATTGTTTCCTGCCATCAGATGTATTAGGGACACAAAGGGAAATTTAGTGGAGGAAGTTTTCCTTTTTCACACACTAGAGTACATAGCTTGGGAATTGCATGACATCCTTGTGGAGCCGACCAGTGACACATGTGCCTTTCTCAAGGACGTGGAGTGAACTTGGACGTGATAGAGCTGACCCAGGGCAGGGGACTGGAAAGTGGCCTTCTGGGTGTGCGTAGCAGAAATAGGTAGTGGTAGCAGACCTTTAATGATTATTTAACTGGGCAAAACTAGTAGTGATTTCCTTATGAACAGCAACAATATTGCACTACAGAAACTCAAAATGAACATGTTGAATGAAACGAATTGGAAGAGGACCAAAAAGTGCATGATGTAAATGCAAGACCCCTCGTTATAACTTGCAGGAGATATAGTGGAAGGGCAGGGACTGAAGGCTCCTGGATTCCAGGAAGGGCATCCCTGACCTGCATTGTCCTGGAGTCCAAGGCAGGAAGGGAGACAAGCAAGTCCTGCAGGGATGTGATGGGACAAGAGGAGGAGGGTTCAGGGAAGCAGGCCAGTGGGCAGAGAGGAACACCACCCTTGATTTATGCAGTGAATGACAGTCACTGAAGGTGAAAATGCTGATACTCGGTAGAGCGAGTTCTTAGAAATGAGTTGTCGACCTAAATATAATAAGAAACAAGCACAGTACACTTAAGCGTCTTAAATTGAGTTTTTCCTAAAGTCTAGTATGAGATAATTGGGATCTGGGTTGCACTGGAATTAATTTTGTTATATTAATGGAGGAAGGGTGTGTTAAGAAAATGAACAGTAAGACGGCAGGCAGGCAGGCAGAGGGTGCGCAGACAAAGGGAGCAAACTGTGTCCAATCACCCTCAAGCACTTAGAAGCAACCATTTACATATAAACAATAGTTAGACTAATTGCATATCATTTGCAACTACTTGCTGAAGGAGATTCAATAAATATCGTTGTTAGGTAATATGTTAGCACTCTTGGCTCATGTTATTCCCCCACCTGAGAGTAATACAGCTGAATTCATTTGCATTATTTTAGAATTTAGGCAATTTACTAATTCAGACAGGTTTCTCTCTCTTTGAATTGATTTTCTCATCATTAAGAATCAGGGATTCAGGAAACACTGCGAGTGAGTTCACCGGCAAAATTCAAGGCTCTTAAGAAGAGAGTTGCATTTTTGTCTTCTACTTGGACAGGCTTATATTCAGGGCCCCCTTTCAGTTTCTGATGAGGCAGGTGTCATCCCTGAAACCTCTGTTAGATTCCTGAAGCCCATATAATTGCTCAGTGTTGAGGGCTAGGAACTGAGGAGGTGAACTGGATGGGACCTTGAACGCGTGAGAAATCGGAAACTAAAGAAAGCTGGGACCTGAGCTGAGAACCTTGAACTCAGGACCACACATGAAGTCCATGCTAGAGGAAGGGAGTGGTGAACTCACCTCTGCCCTCCCTGCTGAAATCCAAGGACATACTCAAGATGGCAGAGTAGGGTAGAGCTGTGAGGAGCAGGCACAAGGATTTGGAGAAGGAGACGGGAGAAGGAAAAGGATCTAAGCTTGTGAAGAAAGGGCTAGTAAGATCTAGACAGGGATGTCTTGCCTCCGTCCCAGAGAGAATCTGGGGTTCAGAGAAGGACTAGAGGGCTAGGTAGGAAACTAAATTAGAAGCTCAGGCATGTAGACTGAGCAAAACAGCTGAGACTAGGTAAGGTGGCAGTGGGCTGGGTATCAGCTCCTCAGCACTAAACTGGGAACAAGGTACCAGTGTATGATGCCCGACTATTTCCAAACCCCACCCTCTGGGAACTATAACTTCCCTTGGTCACATTGGCTTGGAAATGGAATAAGGATGAGTTGAATGTGCCTGTGGACAAGGACCTCGGTGAGTACAGCTGGTAGGGACTCAGCAGGGCAAGGGGCTGATGTGTGGAGTCACGGTTAACAAGACCCCTACCTCTGTCACCGAGAAAGCAAGCTTTCTGATGCCCTATCTGACAACAAGTTGACAGATGACAGACACAGAGCACCACACTTCATGTATGCAGTCAGTGTTGATTGAGTATGCCTAGCACAGTGTTGGTTTCTGGAGAAAACATGAAACAAACATCAGGCATTCCTTTCACTGGAAAGGTGACTGTTACACGTTTTCCTGACACATACTGATATAGCAGTGGAAGGCAGAGCTGGATTAAGTGAGAAAGAAAGAGGGCCACTCCACGACACTGCTGGAAGTCAGAGGAGGGGTGAGTCAAGGGGGCTTCAGGGAGGAAGCAACTCAAGAGCAGCCTTAAAGAGAGGGTAGAATTTAGATAAACACAGATGAAGGTGGAAGGGCATTCCAGATGGGAGGAGACACCACGGGTTGAGAATTAAGTGAAATACTTCACAAAAGTCATTTAGAGAGATTCCTGTCACCAGGAAAGCCCACAGCAAGTGAAGTTTATGGCTAGTGCGGTGGCTATTTGTTCTGCTTCTTCTACTGCTGTTACCATGTTAATTTTTTTTTACATTTTACTGCATTTGGAAAGGCAGTGGGGGTTAAAGGGACAAGTCTGGGAGACAGTAAAGAAGCACAGCTCTGACTTCTTGAGTAGGGTGCAGAAGGATCACAGGGAACAAGAGTTTGCATCAGAACTGTTTTTGTATCGGCAGTGCATCAAAACTACTTGTGCTCAAAGGGGACCACTGAAAAAGTTACACTAAGACACCTAAGCTAGTTCCCAAAACACCACCACTGACTGTCCTGCAACTAAAATTCACCGTTTTAGTGAATGATTACATCTCTCAAGCAATGAAACAGCATTTTAAAGCTCCTGGCCAGACATAATTCCTCTTTCTGCTTCTCTCCTTGTCCAGTGGTCCAGCTGCCCGAGGGCAAACTTATTAATAGAAATGAGATAAAAATGATACGATTCTCCTTAGTGCCTGGAGACAGTATCCCCAGAACAGAGTACAAACACTGGAAGAGAGTGAGCATGGATTTTTTTTTTTTGGTCCAAATATGCAAAACATCCCCTTAGGAGCTATATTCAGAAAGTGGCAAATGAGATTTCAGCTGAGGGTGATTATTGCCTGAATCTCAGAACAACTGCCTTATTGCTGATTATTATCCCTTTTGCAATGGCTGGTCTCTCTACGTTCTGTTTGCTGTCATGTTTTATAAATATCAAAGAGGCTGCAGAGGCAGCGGCAATGAGAGGAGCTGCATGCTTCCTGGGTGCAGAAAGCCAGCTTCTCTGAGATAGAATCTCTAGGTCTGCAGGCTGATTTCATAGAGATTATTCCTCTATCAAAAGTAAATGGCAACAAACTCCAATTTGAGTTTCTGTCCTCTGTCGTGGAGCAGGGCAGCGGGGCTGTGTGTGTGCATGCCTGCATTAGGATGTGGCGTCCAGGGACGGGTCCTGAGCATCCGCCTCGGTGACTTGATCGGCTCTGCTTTGCTCCATTGTCTCCTGGCTCTTGATGGGCACCAGTGAGGCTGGCTCCCCAGACAGCTCCCTGCTGAAAGTTTTATTCCTAGTGTGGGCAAAGGAGCAAAGCTCCAGCAGAGAGGTGGATCTTAACAGCAATTCTAACTTGTCAGGTACAAACCAAATTATTTCCAGAACACCCAGAGGATTACAAAAAGAAAAAAATTGCTAGCATTTTTCTTGAAGTATTTTTCTTTTTGGTATAAAAGACCAGTTTGAGACCTGGGAATTACTGCAACGCCTGAATGCTCCATCAGGCAGCATGTGAGAGAACCTGAAGACCCAGCATTCCGACGCAGGAAGCAGGAAAGTCTCATTTTCCAGATGCCCAGTTTGTTCCTGATCACGGTCTTATTGCAGAAGAGGGAAAAGTATTGGCTTAATAGGACCGTCCCCTCAATGTGGCCCTTGGATACTTTGAAGGTGAAACTCACCAAATGCTGATTTCCTCATTTGTTCTAGGAGACAACTTGTTGCAAACGGTGACATCACCAACTATAGTTAAAGAAGCTAATTCTCACTGATGTTCAAGGCAAAGGATCAACAAAGAAAGTGTGGTCCTTCCTTCCGTACTCAGTGCTGTGTCTCTCACTGCTTCGGGCTTTCCACACCTCCGATGTTCCCAGCAAAAACCTCACAGCAATAACCACTTACAAAAAGCAGACATTTCAGGCACTACTATAGGATTAATTAAAAGTGCTTTCACCTAAGGAAAGGGGGAAAATTAAAGTCACCCACTCATAAATGTTACTCTTGATTTACGTATTTGCAGTAGCAGCAGCAGCAGCAGCAGCAAAAAAAATAAAAAGGAGTCTTAAGAAGTTACAATAAAAGTTCTTGCACACTATGAAAAACTCATTGCTTTAGCTCATCGGGGTTTTTTTTTTCCAAACTCTTTTTACTAAAGAAGAATAAACTACACCCATTCACAATATCGGCTATGATCATTTAACTGAGTCTCTAAAATTCTACTTGTCCCATTATTTAAAATTAGTGTTCAGAGTGGAAGGCTGGAAACTTACCTTAAAGGAGTGGTAGAAGGAGCCCCATTCCTCTCCTTCCACCACTGCAGTGAAAGTTGCCGTTTCGGTGCAAAGGACCGGAGGGTCCAGCGCCTGCACGGTCCTGTTGGAATCGGGGCTGCCGGCTGTGAGGTTGGCTGGCATGGCTCAGGTGGAGTTGAGCCTGGCTGTCCCTGCAGCCAAGGGAGGAAGAGAGGCCAGCCTTTTCCTGAGAGCCGGGCAGCAGCTGCAGCCCTGCACCTCCTCTGCCTCCCTGAGCTTCTGGCTGGAGCTCGGCTGAGCAGAGGCACAGAGCCCTCCCGGAGCCCACCTCACTGAAGAGCTTTGCCTGACGACGGGGAGAAGCCACGTGCTGCTCTCTCCTCAGCTGTTACGATCCTATCCAGCAGCTGGCACAGCCTCAACACCCCACAGCCTCAACACCCCACATCCCTGCCTGGGGCCGGGGCCCCTTGCCTCCAGAGCAGGTAGGAGCCCCCCCCACCCCAGTGACCCATGTGGCTCCCTGGACCGGCCTCCCTGCTCAGTTGTGCTTTTCCTAACTTCCAGAATGGACCCACCCCCCACCCCCCAATTCTGCTCCAGCTTCAACAATACTGAAATTTGGACTAAACAGCCAGTCGATTAATTCAGGTCATGCTTGCATTTCTGAAATCAAATCATAATGATGCATTTGTTTCAGCTGAGGTTGCCTTCCGACTTACAGTCCTCACCCAGGCATTTACTTAGTAGCCTGCACATCATTTCAGTAAATGTGGGCAGATAGCACATTTGTATTTCCCACCTGTGATTCTACTCTGGGTTTTTGGGGGGCATTTCTCAGAAAAGCCTGGGGTCTGTGTTTGTTGGTAGACTGCCACCCCGCGTGATGTGACTGGCGCTGGTGCCTGGTGCGTACTCTCGTCACCTCGATGTTCTTTTATTTGACATACAAAATCACTCTGTGAGGGAGGCAGGGGATGTACCTTTACATTCTCATTTTACACTAGAAGAGACCGCTTCTTAGTGGTGGAATGACTTGCCCAAGATCCCATAGCTGGTGATGGAAATGAGATGATAACTCATCTCTTCAGAAATTCCTGCACAGTGACGCTTTTACTGTAACCTACGTGGGTTCGTGTCAAATCTCAAGTGCCAATGGAGGCATGACGTTAACATGAGTAAGGGTAGCAGGCCAGGTGTAAAACAAAAGGATGCTTGAGTTTCAACCAAGCATAGCGCCTGATTACTGAAAGCTCTCTGTGAGCCAAATATGCACAGCCACTGGTTCACAACACCTAGTATAAGAGGTAGTGATGATCATGAAAGACTGAAGCCCCCATGAAATCTCTGAGAAGGTTTTAGCATATCCATCTAGCCTGGGAAGAGTACAGTGCTCTAGAGATGAGATGTTAACTCTACGCTGAAGGTGCAGCAAGTAGGAAGGAGCTGTCCAGAAAACTGGATGCGCTGTGGGCTTGTGGGGGGAGGGTCAAAACCGAACAACAACCCAACAGCAAAATGAGCAAAGGATGTTCTGACGGGCAAATAAACAGGAAACGATGCTCAACCATTAATTAAAGAAAACCATCTTAAAGCAAGATAGAATTTTTATTTGTTGGCATGGTGAAAACTAGGGCCTCACTACCCCAAGTGTTGACAGAGATGAGAAGAAATGAGTGTACTTTTCCCACTGCTGGTGTGAGAGTTAGCTAACACCGTCACCTTGAAGAGCAATTTGGCAGTATCCACCAAAGCTGAAATTACACAGCCTATAATTTCCTGTCTCTGTCTGGGTTACGTACGTGTATTTAAGTTACAGAAATTCACTGCACTACACACATAAAATGTATGTACTTTTTTGTAGGTACATTTTACTTCAATAAACGTTTATAAAACCTGTGAGAAATTTCTGGGAAAGGGCAGAAGCTGGTTAAGTCATAGTGTGGTGAGAGTGGAGAGAGAGAAAATGGTAGACACCATGGACAGGAAATAGGTGGAGAGAGCTGTGTTGTTTTCTCTTCACTCGTGGTCCAGATGGATCATTTTTTCATCTCTGGCTACCCAAGAGAAACCTTTATTATGTGTACAAGGAAACATGCAAAAAGATGCCTTTGCAACATTGTTTAGAAACAAACCAGAAGTAACCTAAATATTTATGGTGACAAAATCAATGAGAAGCTCTAAACCAGAAACTACCTACACGTCCATCGGCAGTAGACTGGATAAACACATTTCCTTGTAGTCATGCTGTTACCAAACCAAACTTGAGTCTGCTCGCTTGTGCACAGTAAAGCCGGTCTATTAACATAGGTTTGTGGTGAAGGAATGCACGGGGTTTATTGCAGGGCACCAAGCAAGGAGTCTGGGCAGCTAGTGCTCAAAAAACCTGAACTCCTCAAAGGCTTTAGGGAAAGGTTTTTAAAAAATGGGGTAAGGGAGGGAGGTTGTGGCGTGTGTGATCAGCTCCTGGACATTCTTATAATTGGTTGGTGGTGAGTTAATGGGGAGTCAACATCATCAACCTTCTGGTTTCAAGTCTGGGGTCTTTGTGCTTGTGGTCAGCATACAGGTAACTTCTCCCAGCTGGTGGGGGTATCTGCATAAAAGCTTAAAGGATGTGGCTCAGAATATTATCAATAGCCCTTGAGGAGGAACTCAAGGTCCTTGACTTTGTTTGACGGCCATACTATTATTATTTTGTCTTGCTTGACTGTTTTCCTTTTTTTCTGCATTTTCTCACTTCTCTGATTAAATTAATTCTTTGGAACTTTGGGAAGGCCTAAGAGGCTAAAGATTTTCTACAAACAGGTGGCTAGCAGAGGACATGGGGAATTCTGTCCCAGGAAGGCCCCATAGGGTCTTGCTCGGTTATAATATAATAAAATACTATACATCAATGATAGTGAACAATCTGTAGCAAATATGACATTATAGACAAAATGCACAAGTATAATATTAAACAAAATAATGCATTTTAAAATTTGCATAACATAACTGTCATATAACATATAATATATATTTACAGTGGAATACTACACAGCAGTTGAAAGGAATGGTTACAGACAAGATGACAAACTAATATGGTATGCTGGTTAATTTTATGTTTCAACTTAACTGGGGAGTGAGGAGCCCAGATATTTGGTCATACACTATTCTCAATGTGTCAGTGAGAATGTTTCTGGATAAGATTAACTTTTGAATCGGTAGACTGAGTAAAGCAGACTGGCCTCCCTACTGTGGGTGGCCTTCCTTCAATCTATTGAAAACCTGAATAGAACAAAAAGGCTGATCCTTTCACAAATAAGAGGAAACTCCTCCAGCTTGACTGCTTTGAGCTGGGGCATCGGTCTTTCCAGACCTTTAGACTTGAACAGAAACATCAACTCTTCTTGGGTCTCAAGACTGCCAGCTTTTTGACTAAAACTACACATTAGCTCCACTAGTTCTCTAGTTAGCTGACCACAGATTTTAGGACTGCTCAGCCTCTGCAATCACAGGGGCCAGTTCCTTACAGCAGTTCATTCTCTCTCTGTCTCTCTCTCACTGTATCTCTTATTGGTTCTGTTCTCTGGAGAACCTCAAGTATTATACACGGCCTCTGGCTTCTTACCTGAATTCATCCCTAGAAATTCTACAAAAATAAGAGGGCCATTGATGGATTACAGGACTTAGAGTAAAACCATGGGATTCTTGCTGGAAAGGCTTAAATGTTACAGATGGGTAATACCATGTGTTTGCAAGGATATGCAAGATGAAAAACTATCATACACTGCTACAGCAATGTAAATTGGCACAAACACTTCGAAAATCTTCTTGGCAGCATTATCTGAAGCCGAACATAAGCATATTGTATGACCCAACAATTTCCTTGCTAGGAAAATACCTGACACAAATGAGTACTTATGTTAACCAAAAAATGTAAAGATGACTAGAGCAACTCCATGTGTAATTGCCCCTAATTGGAAGCTAGCTAAGTGCTCATCAACAGTAAAGTGGACAATGTATTTCTTTTTGTCTCATCTGACAAGATTGAACTTTACTTGAGCCTTGTGATCTTGGAAAACATAGAAGTTAATCATTTCTTTTTGTTCCAGAAACAGCTTACTGCAAGTGAGCATCATTCCCCATATGAATGAGATCAGGCTCACAAATGCCTCCTTAGAGGTCATCGATACCTCCAAGGTTAGACACAGACCTTCCGGTTCCCTTTCTTTGTCTCATAAATGGTTAGCTAAGTTCTTTAGTCCCCACTGATCAATCAGAACAAAATACTGGTTAAACAAACCAGCAGTCCCACTCCTGGCATGTATCTGGAGGGAACTCTAATTCAAAAAGATACGTGCACCCGAATGTTCATAGCAGCACTATTTACAATAGCCAAGACATGGAAGCAACTTAAATGTTCATCCAGACAGTTGATTGGATAAAGAAGTTGTGGTATATTTATACAATGGAATGCTACTCAGCCATAAAAAAGAATAAAATAATGCCATTTGCAGCAACATAGATGGACCTGGGGATTGTCATACTAAGTGAAGTAAGTCAGAAAGAGAAAGAAAAATACCATATGATATCACTCATGTGGAATCTATATTTAAAAAGACACAAATGAATTTATTTACAAAACAGAAACAGATTCACAGACATAGAAAACAAATTTATACTTATCAGAGGGGAAATGGGGTGGAAAGGAATAAAATAGGAGTTCCAGATTTGCAGATACTAACTACTATATATAAAATAGATAAACAATAAGTTTCTTCTGTATAGCACAGGGAACTATATTCAATATTTTGTAGTAACCTATAATGAAAAAGAATGTGAAAACGAATATATATGTATATGTATGACTGAAACATTATGCTGTACACCAGAAATGGACATGTTGTAAACTGACTATACTTCAATTAAAAAAAAAGGTGAAGATTCTGTCCTTCCCACAGGCTGAACTTGGGGCTCCTCAATTTAAGCCAGTTTACAACCCCTCCTTAATAGCTCTTCAATGGAATAGGTGATGGCTCTGCTATCAGACCATGCCACTCTGTTCATCCTTCTCCAAGAATGCTTCTTTCTAGACTCATAACCCTCTTTTTGTTTAATTCTGGAGACACTTGCAAATCTCCTGGTGGGGACATTCTCCCAATTGCAAAGGTCTTCCTTTCCCTATTGGCACTGGTTCCTTTCCCTCTCTA
Organism: Camelus ferus; assembly: GCF_009834535.1. Lineage (NCBI taxonomy): Eukaryota > Metazoa > Chordata > Mammalia > Artiodactyla > Camelidae > Camelus > Camelus ferus. The sequence continues at coordinate 37,972,347 of NC_045702.1, forward strand.
GCCACAATCCTTAAAAAAAAAAATCTTATTAAAGTCCTAAGTTGTTCTTTGATAGCTCCAAACTGTTCAGAAATGCATATTGTACTGAATTGAATTTGCTATTGGTCATAAAAAAATCTATGTGAACAGTTGCTGTATGAGGAAAACTTTATGCAGGTGATGTGGGGATGTTCCTGGTTCAGTTGGAGAGAACAGATATGACACTCCAGGTTCAATCACGGAAGGAGAGTAAAACAGCACAAAAGCAGGAGGTGACACAGGCAGAGTGTGGTTCATCTCTGAGAGAACAGTGAAGAGAATTAGTATTTTGATTTCAGAGGAAGCAAAAATCATAGTTTTGAGATTTAAATTTGGGTTTTGGTGTTTTTAATTACTTTGGATGAAGCACGCAGCTCTTCCATTCTATCAACGTGGAGAATGATTGACTAAGCGGGTTTAGGACAAAGGAAATTAACTTCCGCTGGAGGGATTTTGATTCTCTGATACCAGAATGTGCCACCGCCTGCAGAAACTAACTTTCTCAGGGTTAAGGTGCTAATAGACACTCTGCCCTCCATGACTTTTCTCTCATAGGAAGGAGTTGACCGTCCAAGCATGCAGTAACCATGATGCTGCAAATGTTATTAAGTAAGATATTTCACAGTTGCTGCCCTTGGACCTTTACTCTAAGTGCCTCTTTAAGACTTTATGTAAATATAAGGAGAGTTATAATTATAAAAGGGTTTTAATTATAGTGGTAAGAGTAGGAGAGGATGTACGGGAAGGAGTAGGGGAAATTACACCTAATCACTGTGCTGAGTGCTTGATCTTCGTCACAACATTTAATTCCCAGAATATTAAAGTAGGCGGAAGTTCCCCATTTTAACACTGCAGAGAGCTCTTGGTAAAGGAGACCTTTTTTTCCAAGTAGAGAAACAGAATTAGAAACAATCATTGAGTCCATACTGGTTAACTTTCCCTAGTCCCTCTGTTTTTGCCTTGCATTCTGTTGTGGTAGTGAGGGCTGTAAATCATTAGTATGAGATAATAGTATCCTCAGAGAGAAAATTGCTTTGAAGGCAGAAATAATTCTTTGGGATCCTGGAGAAAAGATAAATGCAGTATTAAATCTGGTAATTGCTTGCTCGAATAGGTACGAGAGGTTACTCATGTCACGGTGATTAAGAGATATATTCCTTAAAGAAATGGAATACAATGTTCTACTTTAAAGTGGACATTGGAAGAAATATGACATAGCAGTCCCTGCTTTTAGGATTGTATTTTTCTAATTATAACAGTAAAATTTGGCTTACTCGAGATAAATATCTGAACATGCAAAACACAAGTTATATTAGCTGCTAATATGTCCCTCAGTCCTCAAGTGAGCTCATACCATACACTCTGCTTGGCATTCTGCTTTTTAATTTCACATATTGTAGGCTTTTATATCAAATAAAATGGTCATTTTTAGTCTCTCTCTCTAATGCTAATATGTGATGTTCCCATGATTTATTCAATCATCCTTATAATAACTGAGATTTGTTATCTGATTTTTCAGAAACTGCCCTGAACAATCATCTGTGAGTACTTGTCTGATAATTTCCTCAAAATATATTCTTTAAGTATAATTGCTGCTTTTTCTTTTCTTTCTTCTGTTTTCGTTTTGCTGTTCTTTATCTGAATCCTTGAATTAAATGTTTAACATTTATTTTCATTCTTTCATGTTTAAGGCAATGAATTTTCCTCTGAATATGCTTTTAGCTATGTCATATAGATTCTGATATGTATTACTCTTATTTTCATTGTTTCCTACAGTATATGTAATATGTGTCTTGATTCCTTCTTGGAACAAAGAATTACTTGTGAGTGACTTCCAAATGTTGTTATTTTTGTTCAATCCAATGTAATTTCATATTTTTATGAAGAATCCATGGAATTCTATTTACAAGACAATTAAATACACACACACAGATACTTTCATATGCATATGTGTCAGGCACCCACATTAATTCTACTGTGTTCTTTAGAACCTCAATTTCCTTACTAGTTTTTGTCTACTGGATTTTTTGAAAACTCAGAGAAGTTTGCTAATGTTTTCTATTATGGATTTTTGAGTTGTAGGGTAAATATATATTTATTTTTTAACTTTTTACTTAGTTTAATTTTTGAACCAGGTAAGACTATTCCATAGTCAAAAATTAAAATAAATTAAAACCATAAAAATAAAAAGCATTAAAATGTCCATTTATTTTCCCCTTTATTCTATTTTTAAAGACTTTTTTTTTTAGAATTGTTTTAGGTTCTTAGCAAAATTAAGGGACGGTTTAGAGATTTCCCATATACTCTCTCCCCCTACATATGCATGACCTTTCCTGTTATCAACATCACTCACCAGAGTGGTACATTTGTTACCACTGATGAACCTACAGTGACTTATCATAATCACCCAAAGTCCATACTTCAAATTATTGTTTGGACATATGCTTAATGACATGTATGCACCATTATAATATCATACAGAGTATTTTCACAGCCTTAAAAATCTTCTGTATTCTGACTGTTCATCCTTTCTGCTAACCCTGGCAACCACTGATCTTTTTACTGTCTCTGATTTTAATTTTAGAAGAGAATAGTTTTTGAATAATTTTGTCTTTTCCAGAATGTCATATAATTGGAATCATACAGTATGTAGCCTTTTCACATTGGCTTCTTTCACTTAGTAATATGCATTTAAGATTCTTCAATGTCTTTTCATAGCTTGATATCTCATTTCTTTGTTGTGCTAAATAATATTCCATTATCTGAATATACAACAGTGTATCCATTCACCCACTGAAGGGCATCTTGATTGCTTCCAAGTTTTGGCAATTATGAGTTAAAGTACTATAAACATATGCATGCGGGTTTTTATGTGGACGTAAGCTTTTGGTAAATACTTAAGAGTGTGATCACTGGATCATATGGTACAAGTTGTACGACTTCTTTATATATTCTAGTTTCCATAAGTGTTGTTTGTTGTTTATAGCTTTATTATCTTGGACAGGGATGAAGTCTGTACAGCCTTGCCATTTCCATATACTGATGAGTAGTTGCTTCCTTCTTGAAAAGAGAAGATTTAGATTAGCATTTAGACTGAGAATTGCAGGAAGGTGGCAGGAATATGGATGATCAGATCTCTGGGACTTTTCTTTCTGAACTTGAATTAGTTGAGTCTCAAAAAGGAGATCTGTGGGCTGTTTGGACGTATACTCTGCTCTGGTTCAAACTTGACTATACTTAGTAGAGCTTTCTTGAGCTGTTATCATCCTACTTTACTTGACTTTTATCTTGGAATGCATTACACATATCAAACACTAAACACAATCAAAAGCATAACAATATGGAAGAACACTTCATAAATACCTGAGACTTTAATCACATAATGTGTTTTTGCCTGAAAGTCTAGAGATGTTCTGATCACATATCACTGTGTAACAGCACTGCAAAACTTAGTGGCACAGGTCAACTATCATTTTATTGGGCCTACAGATTCTGTGAATCAGGAATTGTGGCAGGGCATAGCAGGGATGGTTTGTCATTATGCTGTCTCGGGCCTCCATAGGAGAACTTGAAAACTTTGGGTAATTTAAATGATAGAAGATTGAAATATTTTTGAGAACTTTACACTCATATGTTTGGCACTTGAGCTGGGATGACTCTAAAAGCTGGGCTCAGTTGGAACTGTTGACCAGAGTGTCTACATGTAGTTTTTCCATGTGACGTGGGCTTCCTCACATCATGGTGACCCCAGGGTAACTGAACATCTTACATGGTGGCTCAAGGATCCAAAAGTGAGTATTCCTATAAATAAGGTACAGCTAGGTAGCTTTTTATGACTTAACCTTTAAAATTACATATCATCACCTCTATCACATAATCTGCTGCTTAAAGCAGTAACAAATCTGTTTAGATTCTGAGATGAACATAGACCTCTTCTCTTCATGGAATGCTTTGCACTTTAAAACCTCCACAAGAAGGGAATCAATTTGTCAGGGATAACCTGGATTGACTGAACTTCAGTGTAAGACTCTCTTAATTATTTGACAAATAACCTATCTTACTGTAAACAATACTAACGTTTCACGTGTGTTGTTTGATTCCAGTTAACACAGTATTATTGGCATTCCCCAGTTAATTGTTTTTTATGTTTGGTGATTTCTTTCTTAAATTCCTTTTCCCCAGTTTTACTGAGATGTAATTGACATACAGCCCTGTATGCGTTTAAGGTGTATAGCATGATGATTTGACTTACATACATCATGAGATGTTTGCCATAGTAAGTTTAGTGAACATTTATCATGTCATACAGATATAAGATAAAAGAAAAAGAAAATAACAGTTTTCTTCATGATGAGAACTCAGAATTTATCCTCTTAACAACTTTCCTATGTAACATACAGCCATGTTAATTATATTAATCATGTTGCACATTATGTCCCGAGCACTTCTTTACCTTCTAACGGGAAGTCTGTATCTTTGACCACCTTCATCCAGTTTCCCTTCCCCTAGCATTCCTCAGTTAATTTTTGTTTTTAAGTATTATCATGGATTCAAGGCTTATGTATAAATTAATCTTCCTATAATGAACCGTAATGATTATTTTTCTCATCTTCTGAATGCTCTGTTGTAAGAGCCCTTATTCAAGTTGTTCTGCTTACCTATTTCTTTACTGCTTCCAGAATGTCTAAATAGATCACCACTGTCCAACTGCAAATTGTCCCAGGCCCATCTTACTTTCCTATCCCAAGATCTAGCACCTTTACTTTACAGGGAAGATCTAATTATCTTTAGGGAGAAGGTATAAAGATTGAATGCAGACCACAGGGGCTGTGGGTTTATATTCCAGTCCCTGACTTCAAATCAGGCATAGCCGAGTCATTTCAGTTTTAGAGTAAAGGTTTTTTTCAAAGTCCACAGTTCATGTAAATGATTTCAATTTCTACTTTTATATCTTTCTCAAGTATAAGAGCTTCTCAGTCAATTATTTTTTCTTATCTGAACTGTCAGCTTTTCTTCTTCTCCCTTCACTCTTAGATGACAAATTTGTAGCAGAATGAAAACATCATGCTCCATATTGTCACACTGAACTCTGTTTTAAATTATAATGCTGTAAAGAATCTTAGAAATAACAGTATTGAGGTGCATTCATTGAAAACAAAAACACCCTTCATCTTTTCAGTCTTTTCATTTTAGGGTAATTCATTTTACGCTCAGTCTCTGAATTGTTCTCTTTCGGCTTTCTTTTTCTTCCCATTTCCCTGGCATCATCACTTTCTAAGTCTCTGCTATGGGGTTGTGAATCCCTGATTGCATACCAGCTGTTAATTCTCAGTTGCCTTCTGGGCCCCTGAGTTTGGAACTTTTTGAATCTTGTCCACAGCCTGAGGTGGGTTGGTCTTGCTATGCCAAACCCCTCTTACTAATCCACAGCAGTCTGCCTTTGCTGGTGTGTGGCAGTCTGCGTGACTGTCTTCTCTCTGAGTTCTGGACGAAAACTGTGGTACAAGCCTTTACTGCATTCAGATCCCCAAGCCGATTCTATCCAACCCCCCATTAATGGGTCAAACCTGAGGAAAAGGGCAGCCAGGAGTCAGATCCCAGCGTTAGCATCTATTTTCTTGCGCTTCTTTTCCAATTCTCTATAGGAAACAGTTTCATCATCTCTGTGTGCAGCCAGGAAACAACTGCTACTTTGAATTCTCCTCCTCCTGCCTTGCTGTATAACTGTAGGCTCTGTGTCCATCAGGAATTTTTGCAAGAATCCTGGATCTAACAATTAGAAGTTAAGGCTTCCAAGATTTGTGGGCGTTCTGCTTCTATATCTTTATAAAAATGTCACTTAATTCAGTGACGTCCTTGTTCTGAGCATAGCTATGTGGCCAGAGAGGGCAAAGCATGTAGGAAGTTACTGCTGCTGCCCATTTGATGGTGTATCAGCTTTAGGATGCCATGGACTACAAGGAGCAGAGACTCAGCTCACAGTAGATTAAACCGTGAAGACATATTGTTTATACCATAAAGGGCTGGAGCTGAGCAGTATCAGGCTAGGTCTGGTAACTCAACTCAACAGGGGACCCAGGCTCTTTTGATCCACCTCTTAGCCATTTTCATCATGTTGCCCATGACTGGCTCCCTTCATGATTACAAAACGGCTGCCATCCCTAATCATCATACATTCACATGTCAGTGTCCGAAACAAAAAGCAAGGATGATATGGAAAAAAAGGGAAAAAAAAAATTCTGGTGGTGGAGGAGGGTGTTCCTATCTGGCTCTCTTTTCTGAGAGGAAAATGTTTTCACGGTGCTCATGAAGGTACCAGCAGTTACCCCTTTTCCACTTGACTGGCAAGAGCGAGAGCACACAGCAACCCCCAGCTGTAAGGGGGTCTGGGAAATGAGTGCCTGGTTTTTAAAGACTTGACAGAGGGAGACAGCAAGGAAGAAGAGTGTTACAAATGACTGTAGAGGAGCTGAGTTGGGTGATGGCTACAAGGAAGCCCAGGGGAGATGCAACCTAACCTAATGCTCAGTCAACATGTTCTCCTTCTTGACATCAGACCTGGGTGCGCTCCCCACTCTGCCATGCCTGCTGCCTTTGCCACACGCACCAAGGGCGCCACTGAGGGATCAGGGCACTGAGTCCTGCTGCACCCTAGTATATTCTCGGAGTAATCCACAAGACAGTACCATGAGAAAGTGATCAGGTTGGCTTAAAAGGTAAAAATCTAGATTTCACTTTGGAAATTTTTGAAAAATACTATCTCTGGCTTTAGACCACTTTGGTTTTTATTGTCAAGCCACTTCTCAATAACTGTCTACCTTTGGCAAGTTAGATCTCTCAGCTTCGATATCTTTCTAAAGAAAATGAAGACAGTGATGTCCGTACCAGTCTTTGTAAGGATTAAATACAAATGTACACTTAGAACACCTGGAACATCATAGATGCTCAATCAACGTGAGGATTAACAGCGAATGACTGGAGTAGTTGGTGTGCTCCCTAAGTCAAGAGCAAAGGACCCCTTGAAGGTGTTGAAAGTGAGGAGTAACTCAGAAATTCTGCCGGTTGTGTATGAGCCTTGGAGGATGGGTAGGGACAACAGAGAGAGAAAAGACGATGTTCTGGATGTAGAGGAACTAGAGAAATGTCGAGATAAGATTTGAAAGTAATTTATGTGGAGACTTCAAGCTGTGAGTTGCGGGAGATAAAAACTAAATGCTCGCAGATTTTGGAGTGTCCCGAGGGACAGGCTGAGGAATCTGAACTTGATTCTGTAGGTAAAAGGAAGGCATTGGAGATTTTTGAGCAAGGCAGTGGTATAACCCCATTCTGACTTAACTTGAGGAAAATTTTCCTCTCCTTTATCATAACATTTAAAGACAATATTTTCATTGATAGTTGATCAACCTGTTCCCAGGAGCAACTTTTTGCCTTATGTCAGGATATTGGCAATGTTGGTTTTTCTTTTTTTTAAGTTTAGATAGTTAAGTGATACAAAGACAGAAACTGATTGTTATACAGAACTATACAGAAGTATAAAACAGAAGAGGGTGTCCTCCTCCGTAGGGATTTTTTGCATTTTTTTGCTTATATTTCTTGTATATAATTTGGATATAGTATTGCTGTTAGAATTGGCCTATACTTAGAGGCTTCTAGAACCACATTAACTGGTTCAAATCCCAGCTCCATCCCTCTTTGGTATGTGATCTTGGGAGTTATTAACCCATCTGTGACTCAGTTTCTTAATATGTAAAATGGAGAGAGTAATAGTATCTACCTTTACATATAAAGCACTTTAGAATAGACAGTGTGTGGCACGTAACAGGTGCTCAGTACATGTTATTAGTTGCAATTGCTCAACTTAATTTGTAAACATGTTTTTCTCTGTCAATCCCCATTAAGTGACAATCTCACTTGCAATGAACCTTGATGTGACCTGCCTGGAAAGGGAGAAACCCGCATTTACAGAGCATCTGCTTGGCACTAAAGTGGTATCCTCACTACAACTACTTTGTTAAAACCTTTGGCTGCACTGGAAACTGTGCCAAGTAGTTTGTATGTATTTTTTATTATCTCCATTTTGCTGATGAGGAAACGGAAGCTCAAAGAGAGTTTTAAAGTTTACTTAAATCACGTTCACCTAGCTAGTTAGGAGAGAGAATTCCAGCTGAGGTATGTGCAACATCAAAACTCAGATTATTTCCCCTAGAACATCACGGAAAACATTGTGTGCTGCGGGTTAGGAAGTCTGGGTACCATTCTGAACATCAGTCCTTAATAACTACAATTCTGTGAAATTACTTAATCTCTCTTATAGTATTTATTAAAAAAGTGGGTGTACTATTATTGCCCTGCCTGTTCCAGAGTTGATATGAGAATTAAATGAGGTAATAAATGTGATAGTAGTATAAAAGCAATTCTAGTGCAAGAAAATTAAATGACATTTGAGTGAATGAAATAGAAGAAGTCATCATCACCATCATCACCACCATCATCGATAAATATAGAGAGTAAACCGGAAAATTTCAAGAGAAGGTAGAAATCAAGCATGAGTCTTGTACTGGGCATTTTCCCATCTCGGCTGCACAGTGCTCCTTGGGAAGTTAAAAGATAGATCAGGATGTAAAAAGAATTGTGTGGAAAGTAACACAGGCAAGACTTTTGAAAGAAATAAACATCATTGACTTAGAAAGTAATTTACCCATAATTTGGATAAAATTAGTTTCTCTACACAGTTGACATCTTATTATCCACATCAGTTAAATATTCAAGTGAAAAAAATTAATTTTATTTTGTGAATCAAAAGATAGGCTGTGTTTTAAGAAATAACACACGCTGACAATTAATTTGAGCTGCTCGGAACACTTTGAAAAATTAAAAATTTATAAACACAGCACACGCTCCTGTGTCTGTTGTAGTTAACCACCATATGTTGCCTGGATAAGAATTCATTATTCTCCTCACTGTTTTTTCTGTTATTTGCTTGTAATGAGACTTTCATCATTAACCATTTGTTTCCATTCCCTAGATCCATATTGACTCAAGTTGTGCGCATTAAAATTAAAATGTCCTTTGGAAGTGAGTAAGTCAGATAACACTTACATATTTAGCATCTATTTAAAAGCATTTAGGAATTGAAAGAGCACTTATGCTCTCATAATCGTATTAGAACCGTGGGGTCCTCCTGAGTTGGAAGTTGTACTTCTGATCTCTAGGGTCCTTTCTGCTTTGAAACAGGAAGGGTTGGCAGGGAGCAGAGTACCTCCTTCACGCACATGGAAATTGTACAGATCATGCACTCACTATGCTAATACAATAACAGAGGATGCATATAGAAAGATACATATCTTTTCCAATTCATAACTCCAGTTTTTTGGGATTCTCCCAACTCAGCCAGATGGTGAATAAGGTCTCTAATCAGATCTAGAGTTTAAGAGAAAGAGAATGTATGTACGTTTTGGAGCTAGATGATCCACTTGGCTTCTAAGAAGCTCCTGCCAAGAAAATTTCAACAAAGAAACAATTTATATCATGTAAGCTTTAAAGGAAAGAAATAGTTGTAGTTGTGTTTTCTTTGTCTACGTAAGGCTTTTTGAAGTGGAAACAGTGCTTGATCAACATTTAAAATGTATTGCCAGGAAGAAGACCAGGCCACAGATACTTTAAGTGCTGTTAGAACAATGGTTGCAGTAATAGCTTTGAGAAATGTGTTACTGTGAGTATCATCAGCCTCCTGGCTTCAGGGCTGGATCATTCTGATCATTTTGATCTCTGTCCAATTGTTAGTTTTTCAAAGTCTTTTTTGATCATTCTCTAAACCCTGCTACTCTGTATCTTCCCAGACTGCCGTCTTATTCTCTACAGGACTTACTATTCCCTGAGCTTCTATCCTGTATGTATGCTTTATCTGCCTTGCTCCTGCTTTTCTCCCTTACCCCCCACCCCCACTAGAATGTAAGTTCCAGCAGAGATTTGGTCTGCTTTGTTCATTGCCGTATCTACAGTGTCTCAAAAAATGTCTGACACAGAAAGTTCCAAGCAAACACTTGTTGAATTAGTGAATGGATGAATGCATGGCTAAATAGGCTTTGTAAGACCGACTCAGGTCTGTGGGAATGCAGGATGCAAGGGTATAGTAAGATGGGCCACTGTATTGCTGGGGAAGGGAGGGGATATCATTTAGAAGGCCAGAGGGTGAATAGACTTTGTACCTTCTTTCAGGGTCAAAATTCAGAAACTCAAAATTACTATCTGGTTCAATGGGCACTAAGAACAGGAAATGAGATTTAAAAGAGTATGAGGAGCTGCAGAGTCAAATAAATATAACAACGAGGTATAAGGACCTTTCAGCGTCAGGAAACTCAAAGCTTGTTCCTCTTGAGCACTGGCGGAGTCGGGGGAAGGTGGTTCTGTCTCGCTATTTCACTAATCAGGGTAAACAACTCCCACAGGTTTTATTCCAAGCTGATTTCACTCAGCTTCGGTCCCCAGTACTCCTTTTCACTCTCAGAAATAGGCATAGAGTCCTATTATTTGCAAACACTCTGGACAGGAGCTGAGTGGGAGGACTCTTGCTAACATCTCTCAGCTTGGTAACGCTTCCCTAGACTCAACTCGGAACTGGGTCTCTGCAAACCCCTTATCTGTTTTGTCAGCTGGCTCACTGTTACCTCTGCCAGTAGAGGGAGCTAGAGGGAGGGTGGCCGCCTGGAAGAGGGAGAAGGGCCCTGCTTCTTCAGGTCCGTTTCCTGTTCATCTTAGCAACACCATAGCAATGGATGTTCACCCTGGCAGTGGCAGGGAGTTCTAGGAGCAGTAGTTTTCCAGTTTGTTGTAGGCCCAGCCTCGTGGACCCCTCCTCAGGGGTAGAAGTGCTGGTAGACCTGCTCAGAGATTTGAGTCCTGGCTCATCTTATGCCTTCTGCAAGCCTGTACCCTCTCCTCAGAGGAGATCCATCCTAGGTCCTCGGGACCCCTCCTCTTAAGCATCCCCAGTTCCTTCTCTTGTCCTCCCAACACTGGGGATAGATGCTCGTTCTTACAGTTACAACCTCTGTAATACTTCTGTCCCTTATTTGCATTTTCAGTTCTTCAAAACCAATTGAACTATACTTTGCATTAAATTCTTTTTGTAAAAATAATTGATACGATGATGGCTACCTTCTGACTGGATACTGACTGAGACAAACCTAGAAGGATAATTGGTTTTAAATGGAGAAGTAAGGGGTTCTCAGTTTACTATTTCAGGCTGGTTCAGAATTATCCTCCCAAACAAGATCTACAGTCTAATACTATTCAAATAATATGGATGGGTAGGTAAAGGAGAGGGAAAAGAAACGAAATTAAAATCTAAGGGACAGAGCATACATGTTAATAAAATAAATGTTACTAACTATGAGAACCGTCATGGAACTATCTGAATTATAGAGGTTGACATGATAATAAAAGAAACAAATGTGAAAGGAGTTCTCAAAGGAGATGATTCATAATGTACTGTTGAAAGAGAGAAAAAGGAATCAGATGTAATATACTTTATTATTTTAATTATATGTGGGAGTAGAAGAGGGCAAGCAGAAGTAATAACACTTTGAACATTTTGTCTGATGGTCAGCATCAATGGATGCAGCTTTATATTTCATGCTGGTAGATGAATTTAAGCTCTTTTTTCCTCTAACATAAAGGCTATAAAGATAGCTCATCTTTATATCCAGTATTCAAGGACAACAATCTAATTGCTCTTTTCTTAAACACAGAAACACATTTATCCTTTTATTATTTTGTCATTAGTATTATATATTTATTTTAGAATAGACTATACAGATAAGCCAAAAATAGTATCATTCAGATGATACTAACATTAATATCTGTGTGTGTGTTCTCTAGATTCTCTAGATATTTTTCTATGTGCTTAAGTATTTGTGTGTGTATTTATGTGCCTATTTGAAAATATATAAATGTTTATAACTTGCTTATTTGCTTAAAATATATCAAGAATATGTTTTCCCCATCCATAGTATCACAGAATAGTTCTTATTGCCTGTTTCCTCTCAGATTCACTTTCTGTTTTCCTACTCTGTTCTGAATTGCAGGGAATTACATATTGCAAATGGCATCCTCTCTCTAATTTCCAGGTAGATTCACTAAAGTGAGGAACTGGTGGAAGCTTGGAAAGGAAAAGCCAGTGTATTTCTCCACCTTTCTCTTTGCATTGAGTGTAATTTCTGACAGCAATAAGTCTCTTTTTTCACCTGCAGCAAGAGTGGGGCAGCCCTTTCCTCTGGCCCCAGATTCTCCCAGATTCTCTTGCTTTGGTTCCCACTGGAAGCCTCTCTCCCTCAGGAAGGTCTCAGCTTCTGGATCCACTTCCTCCCCATTGTCAGTCCAGGTGTAGTGTCTTCCCGGTGTTGCTGAACTCTGTGTTGCCTCATCCCCTTCGCCTTCTCAGTTCAGTTCTTCTGTCACCTATAAAGTCCTTGACTGAACCCTGGCTGACAATGACTCAACTGCTGAAACCTTTTCTATTTTATGCATATGCCATAATATATTTAATATTGCTTCATTACGTAACACTTGCAATGCTTCAATTTCCTGCCATTATGAACAAAGCTACAGTAAACATCTTTGCCTTTTAGTCTAACCTTGACTTCATGGCTTTATTTTAAACCAAATTTTGCCCACTTTCCCTCAATACAGGTTAAAACATTTAAAATACCTACCCAAAGTGAGTAATAATAATGAGGGGGATGATGCCAATAATAACTAACATTTTATGAGTCCTTCTACATGCCAGCTTTTCTTTTAATATAACCATGTGGTTTACTTGTTAGTACATGCCGGGTGTAGCATTTTTTTCTTCCTTCCAATTTACTTAAGAAAAAAAATTTTCTCAAATTAAATTTTAAGGGGCAAATATATGTGTATAATAACAATGTGTGAAAATAATGGTAATTTTGTCTCCTCTTTTCTAATATTTATAGCTCTCAATGTTGTCTTTTTTTTTTTTTCTTTTGCTTTCTGGTAGGGGTAAAGATCTTATTGTTTTGGTCAAAATATCCAGAACAATATTGAATAATTCAATTATACTGAACAGTCTTTTATCATTCTGAACTTTAGTGGGACTGTACTTAGTATTTAACTCAAGTATGGTTGTTTTCATCCTTTTACTGATATTTTTCAAGTGTCATTTCTGCATCTTTTTTATGGTTTTTATTTGATGATCTATTTATATGGTAAATTGCCTTAAGAGACTTCCTAATAATAAATTATACTTTGTTTATGGAATAAATCTCTGCTAGTTTTCCCATTTGTTCTAAGATCTATTCCCTGCCCTTATCCTTGGTAACGCTGAAAGTGATCATGCAAACCACATTTCTCAGGCTCCCTTGAAAACAGAACTTCAGTTAAGTTTGGCTATTGGGTCTCTACATTCATTTTGCCAAATACTCAGTAAGTGAGACTTTTTTTATCTGAAAGTTGAAGCTTCTCTACATCTCAGGTAATTTTCTTCTAATTTTTCTGATTATTGCTCTACTTCTGTCTCTTTTATATTTTCCTTCTCCAAATCCTGTTGTAGGTGAATGAAATCTCCTGGTCCTTTCAATTGTGTCTGTTTTGAGTATATTCACCATGTTAATTTCCTTTTTTCCTTGTTCGGAGAAAATTTCTTAAGCCTCTCGTTCAGTTAATGGATTCCAATGTTTTAAAAAACGCATATTTTGTCAGTCACAGCCTCCATTACATATTCACCCTAATTATGTCGGTCATCTGAAGATAATTGTTCCTTATCCCAGATTTGTAACTTCTCATAAGATACAAGTTTCTCTTGAATCTTTTTGAAAATATAAATAAAAGTTGCTAACATACTTTTCTTTGACTTTCTCTTTAGTGGAAAGCACTTATTCTGATTTCTCAGAACGATCTCTTTGTTTGGAACCACTGGATGATTTTTAGATTTGCAGCCTTTTCTCTATTCATCCTTAACTGAGAGATGTATATCTATTTAGTTTCTGTGTTAGTGGCTGAGAAGGATTCAGCCAGAAACTTTTAGATAACTGTTCAGATATGTTGTTCCAGGCAAAAGAAGGCAATGTTTGTGGTATGTCTGTTTTACTCTGTGAAGAAAGAGGTCGGATCGCCTGTGACATGCAGGAATGGGTGGAATGGGTTTGAGTGGGAGGCGTTTGCAGGCTACAGAGCACATCCCTGCTTGGCTTCTTCCCCGCCTGTGCAGGTGCAGACGGAAGTTATCTGGGGCTGCTTGCCTGCTCTAAGTGGTGTTGGGAGCACACCAAGTAGCACTTAGGCCCACTATTCCACACGCTCAGATCGCTCGTGCGTTTGACTTCTCCTTAATATTTGCTCCTGGGACCGCCTCACCTTTAGCGCCTATAACTCTGTACCAGAATCCATGTTGTGTCTGGAAGGAGCTACTGTTGGATGTCAGTGAATTTTACTATTGAGGTTTACATATTTTTCCAAATAATTTTCAAGCCCACAACATTGAATATCTCTTTTGGGCGGCTTCCTTTGTACTGTCTGAGAACACCTAGGTGTTTTGAGGTCTGCTAAGGGATCAATCAGTGTGGTTTCCACACCCAAGGGAAGAGTTTGCCTGTAAACTTTCCACTGCTATGTGGTACATACCGCAAAGTGGCCCTGCCCCATGATCAGCTCCTGAGGCCTGAATGAGGAGAGGACGCCTGAGAACCGAGATCCACCAACTGGGCCTCATCCTGGGTTCTCAGAGCTCAGTTCCTTCAGTTTCCACACCCGACCTCTTCCCAGGTCCCCCCACATGGATCCGGAACCCCAGCTAGAACAAGACCAATTCTGGTGCACTTCCTCTGCTAGATGTAAAGCTAATGTCCCCTTCTTGTTATTGGGGTTCTGTAGTCAAGCTAAAAAGTTAGACTTTCAAAACACAGGGAGTCCAAATGTGCTGACATTAAGCTGACAGCGAGATTACTCCTCAGCTTTATCGGTGAGACTCTCTCAAGTGT
The DNA here is from genome assembly GCF_009834535.1 of Camelus ferus. NCBI lineage: Eukaryota > Metazoa > Chordata > Mammalia > Artiodactyla > Camelidae > Camelus > Camelus ferus. Next base: position 37,987,361 of record NC_045702.1, read on the forward strand.
TTCCGGGGCGAGTAGGGAGGTTATACCCTCAGTTCTTGGTGGGGGGAAATTCCCTAAGGGACGCCAGAGTGTCTCTTCCTACCCTGCAGGCTGGCATCTTTAAGAATATTCAGGGGACTTTCTGGCTCCTGTCTCACCAGAGGTAGAAAAATTACCTTCCCTATATAATCTCTGAAGTGTGTCTCCCTACCTGTGTTCACTGTGAGCCTACCCATCTTCTCTAAATGCGGCATTGCCTGTGATCAGTACTGTCTGTGGTTGAGCCTCTGTGCTATTTAATTAGCACACTGCCTGGGCAAATATGGCTTGGTAGTGACTCAGATCCCAGAGCTCAGGGCTCCACGGCAGCCAGTGCATTTCCCGAAGTCACTAATGAGGTTAAAACTTTCCTCCCGCTCTTCCAACTGCTGCAATTTGAGCTGGCCTTCAGCCCCCATTTCTCTGAGACAGAGATAGTTTAATGAGTTTTGCTGGCAATACAATCCATTTACTTCTGGGACATACTGTCCTTTCTTATCTATTTATTCATCAGTTGATTGGGCTTTATCTTAGTGCCCGCTCATCTACTTTAGAGGTTCATGGATGATTCTGCCCAGAGGATGTGGCACCTCTTTGTTTCTCCCTCCTTGAGACTTGAGTTTTCTTTGGTCTATTCAATGGGGCATTGGGATTGATAAGGACATTTACTGAGCACTTACCATAAGTAAGATGTAATGTTACATATTTAGACAAGACACAATCTTCTACACGGCCAGTTCTACAGTTGAGACCGAGAGTCTCCGTGCTTGTCTTTTACAAAGATATGCAAATGAGAAAACAGAGACTCAGGGAGGGTTACCTACCTGCCCAAGCTTACCATTGATTACTAGTGGCGTCAGAGTTGGTGACGTCAAACAGACAGACATGTTCATTGCTGACAGCAACACTTTGGGAGGTGGCGTGATAAGACACATTCTGCTCCAGTTGTTTTATTCCTGTTCACTGGTACCAAAGAAATAGTCTATTAGGAGGAGAATATACACAGACCTATGCATTGCAGTACCACTCATTTCAGGAAAAAAGAAAGGAGGGAGAAACCTAAATGTTTAATAGGGTAGTGGTTGAATGAATGATGGTACATAAAGCATAATGAAACATGAAGCCATTCTGAATACGGAAAATACTTGACATACTATGTAGTGAAACTTGACTATAAAATAGCAAGTATGGCAATATTAATAAACACGAGTGCAGAATGAGGGATGGTGTGTTATCATGATCTCTTTCCAAGCTCCTTTAATTACTGTGATATTATCTTTTCTATTAAAAATCAATGATCCGGTACTTGATTTAGCCACTCAACTCATTTCCTCCTTTCTCCTTCCGACTCTTCCGGAGTGAGTGCGCTTCTCTGACTGCCTTGTTCCTTTCCCAGTCCTCTCTACTCTGACTTCTATCCTGACAGTATAATGTCTCCAGTCACCATCACCACCTTTGTGCTAAATCTTTTCTTAGATCTGGGTTACTTTGAACTTTATATAAACTTTAATGCCATCGACTTTAATACTGTATCCTAAATCCTTTATTTTCCCCTAATGCATTATGATAAAAAAAAAAATGTCAGCCATGGAGAAAATTTGAAAGCATAGTGCAATTACAACTAGGTTAAAAATTACTCATATTTTATCACATTTGCACTCCTTTCTCATATATGTATTTCTGATGTAAATAAATACATATGTTGTTTTTGCTGAACCATTTGAAAGTAAGTTACAGTTATGATCCCCCACTCCTAAATAAATCTACACATGCCTCCTCAATGTGGGATAGTCCCCAACTTAGCTACATTATCACATGCAAGAAACTAATAGTTTCCTAATGTTATCTAATAGTCAGTATATTTAGATTTATTCAGTTGTCCCCAAATCTTTTGTGACTATTTGTTTTTAGCCAGAATTCATTCAAAATTGGCAAATTGTACTTGACTATAAAGTCTCTTACTGTATTTAAAACTAAGTTTCCATTACTTTCCCGTGACATTTTCATATTCTGAAAATTCCATGTAGATATATTTAAATTATTTCCACTCATGTTCAGTTTTGTAATTTGCTCTTTTTTCCTTTCTCATTTAATTTTATGTTGGGAATACATGTAAGTCATTCACATGGTCTGAAGGTCAAAACTATAAGAAAAGTTATTATCATATGACTCCCAGAGATACCTGTTTTCGTAAGTTTCTAGTTCATTGGTTCTGTGTTTCATTTTGCAAACATAAACATATACTTAATTCTTGTTTGCTAAAAGCATTGATATATTAATTTCTCTTTCTTCTTACACAGAAAATAGCATGCTATAAACACTGCTTTGTGGAAACCATCTGTATCAGGTCACAGAGATCACATTTCTCTGTAAGAGTCGCATTATAGTCTATTGTGTGGGTGATCAACATCCTTCATTGATAGACTTCTGTTATGTAGAGAATGCCACAATTAATAACCAAATGCATATACTTTTTCATATTTTTGGAGATTTCTTTTCAGGCTAGATCTTGAGGTGGGATTCTTGAGTCAAAAGGAAAATGCATGTGTAGATGTGTTCATTGTTTCCAAATTCTCTCCCGGAGTCAGCACTGCCTTCCTGACACTCTCCATTTGGCTACCAGAACACTTAAGTTGTTTCCTTTTGACTTCTGACTTTTTTTTATTGTTCACCAGAAATAATTTCCCCTTCTAACTATATCGTTTATCCATTTGTTCAATAAACATATGCTGAGTCTAATGCAAGGTATCAATATTTGAGAGATGAACAAGTCACAGTCCCTGATTTTAAGGAGCTTACACTTTAATGCAGAGTAACTTGCAAATTGATATTGAAGCATAAAGAGTTACTTGCTGATCGAAGCATAAACAGTGTTGTTGGATTCTGTGGGGAGTCCAACCTGGATTTGCTGAAAAAATCTTCGAAGAGAAGTGATCTTTGAGAAGGTTTATGAAGGAAGTGAGAAAGGGCAAACAGATGCACAGAACTTTGTGTTAAGACATTGTGATGGAGCCTGGTGCATTGAGGGTGGGAGAGGGTCAATGAGGCTGAAGCACCGGGTGTGTGTGAAGAGGTGTGGCAAGAAATGAGGCTGAACAGGTTGCTGGAGGTCAGCTCATGCAGGATGTTGTATGTCATGTGAGATTGGGGTTTTTATCTCACAAAGCAAGAAGAAAATGGGATATAATTAAACAAATGTGTGTTCATTATATGCTAGATATCATACTGCATAATCACTGAAGATACAAAGTCAAAGATAAAAAGATACGAAGTCAAGAAACCCTTAGGTATGTAGCACAAATAAGCCATTGAGGAGAGCATGCACTGGGTACCATGGAAGCACAAAAACAGGACACCAGACTCTTAATCTGCCCTATACCTGCTCCTTCTCTTGGATTCTCAATTTTCATAAAGTAGCAAAGTGGTTTAAGCCACAAATCTGTGAGTCACTGTTGGTACCCTCTGTTTCCTAACCCCCACATCCAACACATCACCAAGTCCTGCTGATTTCACCTTCAAAACGGATCTCAGAATTTTCCTATGTTAGTCAGTTCAGGCTGCTATAACAAATTACTGTAGACGGGGTAGCTTAAACAACAAACGTTTATTATTAACAGTTCTCAAGGCTGGGAAGTCCAAGATCAAGGTGCTGGGCTACAGTGTCTGGTAGGAGCCCAGTTCCTGGTTTGCCGATGGCTGTCTGCTCATTGCATCTTCATTTGCTGGAGAGTAGAAAGAGAAAGGCAAGCTGTCTCGTATCTCTTCTTCTAGAGTCACTAATCCCATTTATGAGGGCTCCACTCACATGACCTAATTACCACCCAAACGCATTACCTCCTAACACCATGACATTAGGGGTCAGGACTTCAACAAATGAATTTGGGAGGCACACAAACATCGTATAGCATTTCCTTCCCATTGTCTTGTTCGGATTGTCTAGACTGTCTGTCTCCCTGCTTTTACTCTTTCCCAAATCTCAATCACTCATAGTAGCCAGAGTGAATGAACAGTTTCCACATAAATCTGATCCTCTCAATGCTTACGCCTTCCCAATGCCTGTTGCATAAATTTCAAACCCTTAACAAATCCTATACACATATATGATCTGGTTTCTCTCCAACACTCCAGTTCATCTTGAACTGTTTCCCTCTTACTTATCTTCATTGGGTGTCTAGCAGCTTCTGGAGCATACAAACCTCTTTCTACCTCAAGGCGTTTGTACATGCTATCTTCTCTGTCTGAAGCACATTTCCTTGCCCACCTCTTCTCATGGCTGCCTCCTCCTCATCCCTCAGGTCTCCAGGTACATGCCAGTTGCTCAAGGAGATCTTCTCTTACATATAATCTGCATTAAGTTACATTCTGACTTTCTCAAAGCAACATGAGTTTTTTCTATATGTCTACTGGGGATGAATTGCTCTGACACCTCTAGAGTGTAAAAAAAAAAATCTCATCTCTCTTATTTTTCTAAAAAACATATTACACAGCTCAGGAGCCCCAGTCGCCAAGAATAAGAGTTCATTAGATGGAGAATGGGGGAAAGACTGTTTCCTTGATCTATGTTGTCAGCTTGGCTTCTTCTGCTGAATGATGCGGATGTTGAGGTTTGTCTGCCATCAACTACTGCTCCATGAACGACTACAGTTATGCTTCTTTACCATCCAAAAGTTTGCTCACCAGGGTCTTTGCCAGGATATCAAGGCCTGGGAGTCTAGTGTGGATAGCCAGAGTTGCCACTCACCCATCTCAGCTGGAAGTCTTCCTACTGCAGGAAAAATAATGTTAAAAAGGATCTTAGTTTCTGTTACCCAGAAGCACAGGAAGCTCCTCCTCCCCTGTACCACTCTTCATGAACTCAACTCCAACTTCCATTTGGGGACTGTCTTTGAAACTCCTCTGTCTTCTAGCACCAGCTTTGCCTCTCCGAACCCCACTTTGAAAAACCTGTCCTAATACCTCTGCTGTGTTGATGTCCACTGTGTCTCAGTGTGGTAACCACTCCCAACATGTGTCTACCAGCACTTGGAATGTGGCTAGTCCAACTGAGATGTGCTATAAGTGTCAAATACACTGGGTTTTGAAACGATATGAAATGATACTTTAGTATGTTTTTATTCCACAGTAGACCTTCCAGAACAGAGGCCTGGACCTCATCCCCACTCAGCATCTCCATCTCCAGGGCATGGGTGCCCTGAACTACGACACATAAAGCCTGAATAGCTTTCCGTGGGAGGAGACGGATAAATTACTTTTATATATTTTTTTCTTAATAAGTCAGTTTCAGCCCCCAAAAGGCACAGGGTAATTCCTTTATTAAATTATTGGTACATCATCATCCTGCCACAGCAGTCTCGTCACAACCTGTAATTATATGTGATTTGGTTAATGTTTGATTCATCACTAGATATAAGCTTCATGAAGGTAGAGATTATTTCATTTTTGCTCACTCCTATATCCCTAACACCTGGACAATTTTGAGTAACTTTCACAATATTGTGTGGAATAAATGAATGGGTCATGGTGAGGAAAGGATTTCAAAAGGAAATTCCTTGAGTTAAATTCTGAAGAATGAGTCGAAATCAGTTAGACAAGGAAGAAAGAATTACATTTCTGATAGAAAACAGAATGCAGGAAGGATGAAGCCATGATTCACCATGGCTTTCCAAGAGCAGAATCGTGATGGGCAGGAGCTCTTCTGGATGTCTTGGATGCTTTTTTTTTTTTTCTTTCCAATAGGTACTGGTGATGTTGTTCCTTATAAAAGAAAATAACAACATTAAATTTATGATGCTGTCAGATTGTGGGCTGGAGGAAAGGGTAGGTACAGAGAGAGCAGGAGACAGCTTTGTCATAAATCACATATTGGGATGAAGGCAAACGGTAAACTTTATGGGAGATATGTGAGCTTTGATATTGAAACCAGACCTGGATGTGTCTGAAGTCTCAGATCTTGAAGTTACCTTCTCTGAGACAATGGTGTTCTATCCCTTTATGTAGACATCATGGAGTAGAGGATCCGCCTAGCAGAGTGCTAAATAAGGAGCCCAACAAATACATGCAGGGGCAAGAAATACAGAAAACCAGTCTGATTTGTTTATTTGTGACACTATGGGCACGTCATACCAGTCCTTGCTAATTAACCTTATTATTCTGAGCAGCAACATATGCTTCCCTGGCCACTACTGCACAAAATGTTGACCATTGGCTGGGTCCTACTAGCTGGCATGCCACCTCCCCATTTCTCTCTGCTTCATCCCTGGTACCAGAGGTCTCACAGTTCTTCTGGCTGAAGCCGTCAGCACCTTTAAGAGTAGAGTTGTTGTCTGAGTCCCTCTGGCTTTGAGCCTTGTCCCCTGACACTTCCGTGTGGCTGATGCTGTTGGGTGCTGCCCTGCCCACCACCACTCTCAGGGGCAACACTAGGTGATGACTTTAATTCTGTACTTCCTTGGAAGTCACTTCTGTCCTCAACCTGATCCAGGATACAGGTTCTGTATGAGTTTTCTATTGCAGCCATAACAAATGACTACACATTTAGTGGCTTAAAACACCACCAACGTATTACCTTATAGTTGCGTAGGTTGGCAGTTTGGACACAGAGTGGCTCAGCTGGGCCCTCAGCTTTGAGTCTACCAAGGCTGGAATCAGGGTGTTGGAAGAGCTTTGTTCCTTGTCTGGAGGCTCGGGGGATAAATCTGCATGCCAGCTCATTCAGGCTGCTGGATGAATCCACTTCCTTGTGGTTGTGGGACTGAGGTCCCTATTCCCTTGTTGGCTGTTAGCTGGGGTGAGATCTTTGCTCCCAGAAGCTACCTGAGTTTATTTTCATATTTTCCATGTGGTCTGTTCAGTAATGGCATGTTAAGGTCCTCTTATGTTTCAGATCTCTCCCACACATCTTTCTGACTCCACCTGGAGTTTCTCACTGCTTACAAGGCATCATGTGATTGGATAGGCCCTCCTGGAAAATGCAGGGTAATCTCCGTATTTTAAAGTCCATAACCTTAATGACACTTGCGAAATCTCTTTTGCCGTGTAACGTAACATGGTCACAGGTCCAGTGATAAGAGTGCCTACATGTGTGGGGGTACTTTCTGGCTACTGAAAACTCCCAAGTTTCCCCTTGTCTACTTTGGGTGAAGAGGTGGTGCCACTTCTCATGATAACAAAGGTACAATTGTGAGCCTGCTAGTTTGGGCTAAGTGATTTATATTCAGCATGTCATTTAATTCCTGCAACAATTCTGGAAGTCTCTCCTTATACCAACCAGAAAACAAGGTTCCAGTGATGGGACTAATAAGCAAATAGATTACGTTGATAATAATAAAAATGATCATAGATAATACTGTAGGTGCCATGGAATAAAAATCCTTGACATTGGCTTTAACCCTAAGAATGGCTTGTTCTAAAATGGTCTGCAAGAGTGACACTGTGATGAAAAGTCCAGCACTACCTTTGACTCACGAGAGGAAAACCATTCATAGCCAGGAAGGCAATGGTTCCCATCAGTGAGCACAGCCATAATTAAGGGCCTGAGAAATGAGGTCATAAGGAGGTGAGGTGAGGGCAAGGAAGAAGTTTCAAGTAACAGGTGAAGGCACTTCAGCACTGAGTCTGTGGACAGAAACTGTGTGTCAGAGGGTGTCCTTTGCAGGTACCTAGTGCGGGGATGGATGGATGAATGAGTGCAGAGGTTTGAAGGCTTAAAGCTGGATCTTGAAAGTTGCCCAGAACCTTGTCTTTTCAAAGCACCTTTGTGGAACCCCTTACCCGCTGCTTGAAGTAGCGGATATGCCGTTTGCTGCAGATATAAACTGAAGCATTCCCTGGGGATGACCCCAGGGATGCTATGAAAACATTAAAGGTAAATCAATTTCCCAAATGTTGAAGGCAAAACATAAACAATAATATAAACAAACAAATAAGAAAACACAAACCCCTCAAGGAAGCTTCTAGAAACAGTGAAAAGGCTCTTTCTCTAGAACGGTTATCTGCGTCAAGTGAAATTTTTTATTTGTGTTTTCCCTTGCTTCTTAGAAATAACAGAATTACTGGGTCCTTGGACTAACATGGCCAAGCTGTTGCCCCTTAGTTGGCATCCCAGGCTAGGTCTCGGAAGAAGACAGTCGTGGTTCCTAAAAGACAGCAGAAGGCTCCCATCTCTGTGGGGCACGAATCTCCCGGAGGTAAAAAGTAACAGATGGGGATTTGAATCCTAGAGTTCTGTGTTGGGAGCTTACTTTAAGCCTTTCCAATTAGTCAGAGAGGAAAATTAATTCTGGCGATGTATCTTCCTAATTAGCAGAGTGACTCTCATTAAAATTGTTAAATCACATATTTTCAAATGAATTGATAATTAAATGAAAGAAGAGGCTCATCTCCCCCCATCCCCAGGGGATGGGATGGGGAACAAGAATTTCATCTGTTGTAACACACTTTTTTCTTCCTTTGTGTCTTTTTTTTGTTGTTGTTGAAGAAACAGCCTGATTCAGAGAAACAATTGCTCTCTGTGGAGGTTTCAGCACCACAGGGGTGAGCTGAGTGATCTGGGACAAATCATCCCCAGCTTCACGTCTTTAGCTGTAAATACTGGTCCCTTTCTTTCTCCCACTCTGTTTAGGCAGTTTGCAGACACAAATGTTAGCTATATTAGTCACACGGGACTGGCAGAACTTAGTATGAGACTCCATAGAGTGTGGGGGTTGATGAAAACAGCTGACATACATGGTGTGACTACTCGCCGGGAATTGCTCCAAGCCAGAAGCTGCCAAACGTTCTCATTCCATGGCATTCATCATGATGATAATTTTTTTTTTCATGGCACATCTGGGCAGAAAGAAATACACATCATATCCATTTACTAAGTAGTTAGGTCTCAACAACTTAATATATATCTATGTCCTGACAGCTTAAGTAGCCATTTGAAAAAAAATGACATCCATGCATTAAAAGAAAATACTTTTATTTCATTTAAAAAATAACACAATTACTTATAATTGGATGGGGGTGCCTTTTGGGTGCTACACAACTTCTCAAATGTAGGGATCAGATTAGACCCTGCCACCTTCAGTCTCTGCTCCACATTGATTTTCGGGTGGTACTTGCCTCTTTTTTTCCCCACAGGGTTAATTGAAAACCCAGCTTTGTGAAGATATACCATCATCGAAAGGAATGCAGTGTGATCGCATGTTGAAACTGTGAGCTACTCTGAACTAGCATTTTCACTCAATGTCTGACAGACGTCAGGCATCACTGCATTTCCCTTGAGAATTTTAAGTATCCCAACAACCTTCTATGTGTTCATCGTGGTGCCCTGAAGGCTCCCTGGCACACCAGATAAGGATGGCAGATCTAAGAACTTTAACTGTATTATGTCATTTAATCCTCATGACATCCCTGTGACTTACTGTCTCTATAACTATCTTCCGTTTTGGTGATGAAGACATTGAGGCACAGAGAGATTAAGAAATGTGCCCAAGATCACAGCTCATGGAACCAGAGTTTGAACCCAAGTGTTGTGGCTCTAAAATCCTTGCACTGCCCAAGTGCACAGGTTAGGGATCAGGGAAAGCTGGCTCGACCTCTCAGGAGGCCTTGACCTCGGGCAAGCTAACTGCCACCTCTATTTCTCAATGTCTCTTTCTAATAAAAGGAGACAATAAGTTGTCTTAAGGATTAAATGAGACAACAGATGTGAAGACCTGAGCTTAGTGCCATCACTTAAAACTGGTAACATTTTGCAAAAGGTTTCATTTATCCATTGCTTTTTTTTTTTTCCCTAAAGAACTTTGTGAGATAGAAGTCAGTTTTAGGAAACCAAAGCCCAGAGATAGTTCAGAGGACACTGCAGCAAGCCTGTGATTGATTGCCTCAAACCTAGTGCGACAGGAAGTGTCATCTTTTTTATTACCATTTCTCACTCAGGCCTTTGTAAAAGAGAAGACTTGAGCTTTAGGGGAAGGTATTTCCTATCAACACATGGTAAGATTTTGAGGAATTGATCGAAAGACCTCAAATACTTTGATTAAACAGCTTTAGTTTTCTGTTGATATAAAGAAAAGGAGAGTGAAAAAAAATGTAGAGTTCTACTTATCTGACAAAATAGAAAAAAAAGTCACAATGTGGTCCTAAGGGACCTTTCTTTTTCATAATAAGTACAAAAACAAGAATTTTTCTCCAAATTAAAACATGATGAACTGACGGAAAAACTTTTCCCCTACCCCCTGACCCATTTCTTTCTGCCCCACAGTCTAAAGTTGTTTTGCTTAAGTCCCACAAATGTGTAAAAACCACTCCGACATGTTCCCATCTCCTCATGGGATGAGCCCAGGGTAGCCATCCCCCCCAGGCACACTTTCCCCTCAGAGCCTTGTGCCTGTTTCCAGAGATTTTCCTACACGTGAACAACAGCATTCTGCAGTCAGCAGTGGTCTGTGGTAGCCGGGCTTCTTTTCTGTACTACACAGAACAGTTTAACAGAAAGAGGAGTCTCACTCCATCCTGCCGCTGACAGTTGTACCGACTTGTGAGGTCTCACCCTGACGTTCCCGCATTTCCTCATCAGTGATGCTGGAGTAACAGCATTTCCCTTTCACTGTCATTAAGAAGATTACCTTTGATGATAAATGTGAAGATGAGCAATAATAAATGTTGAACAGACATTGCATTGATTTTGTCTAACTGTAGACCTTCTGTCTATGGTTTCTCAACTCTAGAACTTTGTATCTATTTTCCTGTGGCCGCCACCCTCTAAGTAGGATTTAGGAATTCCTGGGCTGTTTTCTTCAAGGATGTTTGTTTTTTTTTTTTTCCCCTACATTTAGCATTTATTTTCCTTATAAATATTTACCCCTTTTTCATTATACTAATAGATAAATTGGTGACTGAACGTGTAAAGAGTTTGCATGCACTACGATTTGCATAGCATATACTCATTTGGTTCCTTTTCCTTTTTAAAAATTTTTTAAATTGAAGTGAAGTCAGTTACAACATGTCCATTTCTGGTGTACAGCACAATGTCCCAGTCATGCATATACATACATATATTCCTTTTCATATTCTTTCATTTGGCTCCTTTTTGATGCAATAGAAATGAACATCAGAGACCTGTTAGAGTTACAAGGTCATTAGAGAAATGTTAGTAAGTTGATGAACAAATCCAAATTACCTTTCAAAACAGTTTCCTACAGAGCAGATTTTCTCCAGCTGTCTTTTCACTCTTTTGGGATAGATAATATTTAGAGTTTTGTTCTAGAGCATTTTCTCTATTGCCATTCCCAGTAGAAGGAACCTCAAGCCTGAATGAGCTGTGTATAATTTAATTCTTAGAAATAACTGAAGAAATCTGGGGCCTTGATAGCAGAGATTGAGAGAAAGGAGGATGGTTGGAATACTTACAAGCTAGTCTCCCTCTTACTTGGTGTGTTAGGGCTAGCAGGTTAGTTCAGTTTCAACTATTTAAATGCAAAGGACAGGAACCTGCAGGTAGATATTTAGCCAGATGTGGCAGTGGTGGCTCATGGGTGGCAGTGTGCCACATACTCCAGTATTAAAAATTTTATTGCTTTGTAAATAAATTCATTTGTGTCATTTTTTTAGATTCCATGTGTAAGTGGTATCATATGATTTTTTTTTTCCTTTCTGGCTTACTTCACTTAGCATGACAATCTCTAGGGCCATCCATGTTGCTGCAAATGGCATTATTTTATTCTTTTTTATGGCTAAATAGTATTCCATTGTGTATATATCTATATCACAACTTCTTTATCCAGTCATCTACTGATGGACATGTAGGTTGTTTCCATGTCTTGGCTATTATTAATAGTGCTGCTATGAACATTGGGGTGCATGTATCTTTTCAAACTAGAGCTCCCTTCAGATACATGCCCAGGAGTGGGATTGCTGGATCATATGGTATCTATTTTTAGTGTTTCAAGGAATCTCCATACTGTTTTCCATAATGGTTGCACCAAAGTACATTCCCACCAACAGTGTAAGAAGGTTCCAAGGGAGAGTTTCTGTTCAGGTATCTGCTGACCCTGGGTGGGCTCCTGCTATGAGCAGTCAGACCAGCAGGCAGTGTGGCACAACTTAGCCATGCTGGATTGTGCTGGATCCAGGAGCCTGGATTCTCTTGCCATGACATCCTAGACTGTGGTTTGGTACCCATGTTCTAATACTTGCCTGGACCCCACAGCTCAGGATGCCCAGGCACCCTTACAGAAGCCTGCCTGCAGCTCCTGGTCCTCCCAGCATAGACACTGCAAAAGAGAACTCACTACTCCAATTCTTTTGCCTTCTTCTCTGTCCCTTATTTCATAACATCAACTTGTGTTAAACCCCAGACTTACACCCTAAAGGGGCTATAATCTCTCTGAGGCCAGAGCTGAGGCCAGAGACTCCTTATTCTGCCTGTTTTAAACCCTTGCTCTGTGTAATGTGATGTTGATGAGTAGTAAATACATGGACAGCTGTTGACATAAATTATTAAAAATTAAAGTTAATTCCAAACAAAGACATCAAAGCACATTCTAATTCTGCCATTACAAGAACATTTAAAAAACTACTTCAGACAGTCTCAAATATACCTGTTCTTACTAAGATTTGCACTTTTGCTTTTCTCCCAACCATTGTAAACATGGGGGCAAGGCTGGCGGCTCCCTCAGGCCGTGTCCCCAGCTGCAGCTCACCCAGTGCTTGAAGAGTCTGGAAGAACCATCCCATAACTTGTCCCTGCAGTGACGATCATACATTTGCAAGTCAACTGTGGGCCTCAGGTAGACCTAAGTAGAACTTTGTGAAGAGGCTGCACATTCAGGAAATGGCTGGACTGGATTCTCCATTTAATGATTCTGGAAAACTGACAATTGTTGGCTTGGGCTTGGTTGTCCAGTATGTTGAGACGCGGTGTAATCAGAACACTGGGGCTCCATCAATGCTCTAATGCGTCCCTGCCCTGTGTTTCTGAATTCCTGATTTCTATTCTTTTCATCCCTGAGCAGGAGTATGGTTGACCTCAGAGACACTAGTTTCCTCAACATGTAAAGGGTATTTTCCAGTTCAGAAAATATTTTTAATGAAGCTTTGGCTTGTTTCTTAATTTTTTGCATTCTGCATAACAAGCAGTTAAGGTCTTTAATTAACCAGCCCTCCAGCCCTGCCCACCTTTCTCAAAGCAGATTCTTCTATTTTCTCGGAGTTGTTTCTATAAGTATTTACAAAGATGCACACATTCACTTCTGACAAGAAGCTTTCAGGCAAAGGGCATACAGTTGACAGGGAGTGAGAGCCTTTTCCTGACATATCAGAACCCAGATCAGATGGGGAAGACACGACCAGTAAGCAAAGCAGTGTTGTGCAGAATAGAATGTGGGGAGTACTGTTAGAGGGTGTTAAAAAAAAAAACAAAAGGAAAACGAGTTCTATGTCTGCGGTCACTGAAGAAGGCAGCACACAAGAAAGGGAACTTTCATGCAACAGTGAGAGGAAGACATCAGAGGAGATCTGATTCATACCTATCACCCTGTAGAATTTTGCAGAAGCTTCCTGAGCCAGTCTTTTCAATCTTCAGCCACCTCCAGGCACCACTGTTTCTAACCCAAGAATCCCCCGAAACATCCCTACCAAATGCTTGTCTGTTTGAGCCCCATATTGGGGCGTTCACTTCCTACTCCAGTAGCCTCTGTATTTTCGTCTTCCTTCACTTCACGCAGATGTGCGGCCAGCTTCTCTGCAGCAGCAGGCAGTCTTGTCCTCTCACTGTATGACAGCTCGTCAAGTATGTGAGGACACCTATCATGTCTTCCATAAATCTTTGTTTCTCCAACAGCTCCCCATGTGACAGTACTGCGATGCCATCACCGTCTCAGCTGTCCTCCTCTGAACTGGCTCCAATTTGCATAACTGTTCATAAGTAGAATCTAGAACAAAACTCTGTGATGGGCTCAGCATCCATTGGGGCTATGACCTTTCTTTTCTCAGATACCACGTGAACCTAAAACTTAACATCAGCTGTATTGGAAGCCACACAGAATTGTTGATTTCCACTGAACTTGCAAACAAACAAGCACACACCTGGCTGATAGAGACTGACTCCCGGCCAGTATGGTGGTCTGTATGGGATCCTGGTTCCACCTTCCGTTATATTACCAGTCTCTGTTTCTCATGCTCTGGGGCAGCCAGACTGATCTCCCCTACTCTTTGGCCATGGTTACTAGATCAGTGTACCATTGCTATCCATGTCCCAGTCATTAATAAAAATATTGACTGGAACAAAAAATGAGGACAGAGCAAACCATTAAAAAGTGAAGTAAGACAGAGAAAGACAAATATCATATGATATCACTTATATGTGGAACCTAAAAAATGATACAAATGAACTTATTTACCAAACAGGAAGACACACAGACATAGAAAACAAACTTATGGTTACCAAGGAGGAAAGGGGGGTGGAGGAGGGATAAATTAGGAGTTTGGGATTAACAGATATAAACTCCTGTATTTAAAATAGTAAACAACATGTCCTACTGTATAGCACAGGGAACTGTATTTAAAAAAAATTTAAAAACCTTGTCTTCTTTAAAACTCTTTTCAAAGATAAGGACATAAGACAATTTGTCAGGCTGAGTACAGAAAACTCATTTTGAACATGTCCTTTTCATGAATTGTGACCTTTATGATGGATAGTGTTCCTGTAATATTTCAAAACAATTTATTTTGATCTACACTTTCATTCAGCTACTGTTTCAAGTTTTTATTCCAAGCAAGGGAGATACGGCAATGAGGGTATTTTGCTAGCTGAATATTTATTAGTATAACCTCCAGCTCTCTTTCATTTTGAGTTTTCTTATTATACTATTTTCTACAGTAGCCTTTCATATAAAAGGAACCTAAGTTCTTGATGGATTTTTGCATTTTGTTTCTTAATGAGACAAGACAATGAATTTTAAGAGTTTCACTGAAAATATGATTCTTTCCTCTCATTTGGAGGTGTGTGAATTGAATTGTTTTACCAAACTAAAATTTTCCATAAACTTAGGTAGTGAAATATTTATTTTTCCTTGTGGATGAAGAGCTGACTTCCCAGACTATTCAAGTGCCCAAAGGAAAGGGAGCATGTGCTGCACACTCTCTGCAGGGATCTCAGATGTTCACTTGCTCAAGAACCATTTCAAAGGAATGGCAGTTTGCTAAGAACCAGCCAGCATCCCTCTCTTCAGAACATCAGGGTCTCCTGACAGCACTGCAACCGGAAGTTGAGATATGAAGAGTGAATAAATGGAAGCAGGAAGAACTCCTGCCAGTTCCGTAATGCGTGTTCCCGTGCTGCATTCTCCAGGTTGGATCTGTCCTGTCCACTCCAGGACTTCCTGGGTGTCCTCAAGGCTTATTTTCCAGGGAAGAGCTTCTCTACTGAAGGGGTTTCTTCTCCTTCTCCCTCCACTGCAGGGATTGCTGGAGGCCCCCTTTACCTTTCTCTAGAACTTTCCTAGGAAAGAGTCTGACCAATCTGTTCCTTCTTGATTAAATGGTTTCAGAAAGGAGGAGGCCAGTTACTATACATACTCAGCTTCCCATGTCACAGAATCCTGCTCCTTTTCTCTATCACTAATTTTTGACAATGTCCTCACTCCTCCAAGTAAGCTTCCCAAAGGGTATAAACCTTGGGAAAAGGGCAAAAGTGTCTGATGGAAATCCCACCTTGGAAAGCACATTCATTCACTGGTTTCCAACAGGAGGGTAACCTTGGTACTGTTTCTACCTCTGGGGATGGTGCTTACCTACCTGCGCTAGAATTTTGGCTTTGTAGCATCGCTCTTAGAACAGGAAGGCTCAGGGAGGGTCCAGACTCAGTGCCAGCAGGTGGTCCTCTCACAAGTCAAGTGCTAGGCTCTCTACAGTGTGCGCTGAACTGTCCTGCCTGGGGTTACTGGAGATCCGAGACCTATAAATGAATAGAGGCAAGGCGTCCACCATACCGTTAAGTTTGTCCCTTTGTACTCCCTGAGACGACTGCATAATTTGGCCCCAAAAGTGGCCAGACAGGTCCCTTTTCCTGATCCCTCTCTAAGTGCACACAAGGTATCAGTATTTTAGTATCATTGTCATTATTTTTTATAGGTACATGATACTCCATTGTGTAGACGTATCATAGTTTATTCAGACACTTTCTTGTTTATGGGGATTTAGATTGTTTACAAGATTTTTGCAGTTACAAACAAAGCTGTCAAGAATAACTTTGGCATATATATTTTCATTCTGTTTGAGGTGTAACTTCACCGTAAACTCCTCGAGCCTGGATCACAATATAAATGCGCGTGTAATTTTGCTACAGATTGCCAAATTCACTCCCTTGAGGGTTGTAACAGTTTACACTATCAATGTAGGAGAGTGCTTTGTTTCCTTGTAGCCTGGCCAACAGAATTTGTTGTCAAGCTTTTAATTATTAATTAATTTTTATTTTAAATTTTTTTGTTTGTTTCCCTGAAGTTTATATCAGTTTATTTTAGGGAAGATTTGATCCATAAAAATCAGAGTACTTCCTGTTTGGGAGCATCATAGCTAAATATAAATCTAGTTGTTGTCAAACTTTTTAATATTTACCAAACTGGTAGGTTCAAAATAATACATCAGTGAGCATTTCTCTTATTATCTATGAGTAAGGGTGAACATCTTTTCATATGTTTAAGAACCACTTTTAGATCTTTGTGAGTTTTCTGTACGTGTCATTTGCCCATTTTTCTGTCAGAATTTTTAAATTTTTCTTTCATTTTGAAGAGTTATTTGTATGTTAAGGATATTAAATCTTTACTTATATTTTGCAAGTGCTTTCTACAAGTTCGCAATTTGACTTTTATATATATATACATATATATGTATGTATGTGTATATATATATGCCATGTAGAAACTGTTAAAATTTATTAAAATGTTTTAAGAACTTATACATTTTTAAAAACTTTATTTTGAGTCTTAAACTGCCTATTCTGACACTAGGTAATAGGGGATTTTATGAACATAATTATGGACTGAATATTTGTCCCTCCCCCCCCCCCCCAATCCATATGTTGAAGCCGTAACCTCTAGTCTGACCTCTAAGGAAGTAACTAAGGTTAAATGAGACTAGGGGCCTAACCCCCTAGGACTGGTGTCCTTGTAAGAAGAGACACCAGAGAGCTGTCCTCTCTCTTTGCTCTCTAAGGACTCAACAAGAAGGCAGTCATTTTTAAACTGGAAGTGGTTCCACCAGAAATTGAATTCACTGGAACTTTGATCTTGCACTTTCCAGCCTCCAGATATTACATATTTTATTATATTTTAGTTTTATCATTCTATTGGCTTCTTACAGAGGTATGATGGAGTCTTCCATTAAGATTATAGATTTAAATATTTTCTCTTTTATTTCTTTCAATTTTTACTTCATATATTTAGAAATCCCCTGCATCTCTTTTTTTTTAAGTGAAGCAAACAAAGAGGACTCTGCCTACAGTATAACAAGTCCAATGACAAGGACATTATAGAAAAGATGGTTTACTGGTTCAGGTACAAGTAGATGTGTGGAACTCAATGAAAAGTCAGAATCAGAGCCATGTATCTGGGAGAATTTAATGTAAGATAGTAACACATTAATGGAGGAGAAGACAGATTATTAATGGAAGATGCTGGGAAAACCAGCTCACTGTATAAAGAACTATGCATCATGCAAAATACAGGGATGAATTCCAGTGGACTCTAAGTATTAAAGATCAAATATAAAGACAATAGAAAAAATGCAGATTATCTGTCTGACTGCAAGTCAGATGGATATTCCTAAAGAAGATCCAAAAATATATAACCCACAATATTAAATAATAAGACTGAATTATATCAAAGCTGAGATTTATATTAAGTTAAAGCCACCATGGACAAAATTAATAGACAGACAACAGACTGGAGAGCAGTATTTGCCAAATCTGACTGGCAAGAGATTAAAATGTAGACTTTTTAAGGAATTTCATTCTGTTGAAAAGGAAACCATTAGGAAAAAGTCAAGACACCAAAAAGAAAAAGTGGACAAAGAACATGTATACTCAAATCACAGTAGTGAAAAATCAAATGGCTATTAAGTATATGAAGTGATAAAGTCATTAGTTAATCAGGTACATGTGAAATAAAACAATTGTGAACTCCTCTATTACTCCTATTACATCAACAAAAGCGAGTAACAAGTATTGGTGAGAATGAGAGGAATAAACTCGTGGACCACTGGTTGAGAGTGAAAAAGACACAAGCAATATGAAAAGCAATTCAGAAGTACTTTGCAAAAATAAGTCTCTCTTGCTCTCTCTCCCCTGTGTCCCAGCTAAATTTGCACATAGATCCATAAGGAAAAGTGCATGAGGATGTTCATTGCTGCCTTGTTTGTGATATAGAGATCCTGCAGACAATTTAGGTACCATTCCTAAAAGACTGGATTATTATAATGCGGTGTGTGTTAGTTTCTGGGGAAGGAGGGAGGGGAATGAGAACTGGAGATAAAACAAAACAAGCTAATAAGAAAAACAAAAACAAGAGATGATACTTCCATGTGCGGATGATGTTAGTTAATATCATGAATTAGGAAGCATGATGAACTCAGTGCTCTGTACCTGCAGGTCCAGAACAAAACAAGCTACTCCAAAATACATGCCTTTGCATGCTACTGTTACACATTTTAAAGAAAGTTTTCTTAAATTGTATTGTTAGGCCAAAGAGTACGTGCATTTTTAATTTTATTGTATATTACCATATTCCTTTTTTTGCTGTTTCAAAAGATTTTCTTACGTACTCTCATCCGTTTATACTTTAGGTTCAATTTAGAGTGAATCAGGTTCTAGAAGTAACCCGTGGTGATTTTTATTAGAATCACATTCTCATAAAGAATTGCAATTTAAAGTTACATTAAATGAATAGCTTAATTTCTGGGTAATTGACCTATTTTCAGTCTGAGGAAATACTTCATAAGCATAAAATCTAAGAAGCAATATAAATAAAAACATTGAAGTGTTATTAATGATTTCTTCTTGGATAATGGAGCTAAGTGTGCTTTTTCTTCTGCCTATTTTTCTGGGTTTTCCAAATGTTCTTTAATATGCATGTTCTACTTCCACAGTGAGAGCATTTATTTAAAAATTGATCCATCCAGTAATAGGGCTAGGAGGCATGGCTATTTCCAAAACTTCTTTTTTCCCCCCTTTTAATGAGAAGGGAGATTTAAGAGCTGCATTTTAAATGTCAGAAGTTATTTATCAAAGTTGGCTGCGATGATTAGAGAAGTAGAAAAATTGATACTATAGTTTTAGGTAAGTAAAACTACTTTCCTTATTTATAAAGCAATGCTTCAAAACCAAGCAGGTCTCATTATGCAGAATGGTCCCTGAGAACACTGTTACCAAGTTTCTCTTAATGAAGCACGGCATAAAAATGGTCATTTATTTTCTCCCAACATATTTAATGACCAGAAATTCCCAGAGGGCAGGAGGAGTAGATTCTTGCAGGCAAAATTAGCACATCTTGGCAGAGAGATGGACCATAGAGATCTGTGAAGAATGGAAACCTTTGGAGTTTATCCTTACTTAATAACAAAAAAAGGGGGGTATCAAACATTCAGTTTGCTAGTCCTCCCTGAACAAGTGGGAGCATCCACTGAAGTCTCTGACCACGTAGAAGCAGGAGGTGAGAAACATTTTCACATCTGTGCATTTCCACTCCATCCTAGTTCTGTTGTTCAGGATAATAAGGAAGGAGGTAATGGGGAGTTGGGAAGGGGAGGCAGAGACACTGAAAATGAGAAAGCGTATGGACACATTGTAGTGAGGAGAGAGGGAACCCACTGCAGTCTTCACACTGCGACATGGGGTCTGTGAAGCTGGAGGGAGGTGAGTCAGCTGTGTGAGTAGCTTCTGGAGAGTTCTGCAGGAAGCCACTACAGATGATGTTAAAGGCTCTAGAATAACTCCTTTAGCTGAGATGAATAGAATACAAGATTAGAGAGAATAAATTTTGGACTGTAAAGAGCAAAGGTCTTATTAATCTTCAAGCTTTAATTTCTCTCTGGAATATGAATAGGGGAAAGATTTTAGTAATTAAATTCAAGGTATATCTATCTAGGTGGCATTTTATTTATTTGTTCTTATTGCAGAACCTCTGATATACTGGCTGGACATAATTTGGCATGGGAAATAAAATAGATAGCAAATTTTCACCCTTGGGAACTGAATAGCCTTGTGGTTTTCTTAATTAATTAATTGTTCTGATCAGTTTTGGAGCTTTATGGAGGCAGATTATATATTGCCCATCAGCAGTCTCATGAGAATACACAAAGTAGCTTGGGTAGGCGCCCAATGAATGTGGGAGCTGGTCTTCTCTATAAAGCTGCTCATTCATCATTCTGCTAATGCAGAGAGTGCAATTAAAATACAGCTTTGTCTTTAAGACTCACTTTAGTTTATTCCTTCAGACTTTTAGGAGGCACCCACTTGCTAAAGATTAACACCCTACATGAAGAGGATTAAATACTTACACAATTCCACAATTCCAGCAGTCAAGAGGAGATTAGGGAAATCCTTCTACCCTTTGATTGTTGGCTCCCAGCTACCCCCAGTCCATTGTTTGAGGCTGGTGATTTAGTTTTCAGTTTCTACAATGTCAAGAAATGTTTTAAAAATAGTACTTTACTTTCAATGATGCAGCGTAATAATAAGGAAGAACAGGAACTTTGTAGTCATTTACCTGGGTTTGAATTTCAACCCTATTAATTACTAGCTGTGTGATGTTGAGAAAATTACCTCTATGTTTTTGTTTTCTTATCTGTAAAAGGGGATGTTTTACTTCATAGCACTGAGCAATAAATAAGTTAATAATTACAGAACTTTTAAAAATAGTCCCTATACATAAGTGTTATGTAACTGTTTGTTAAATAAAATTTGTCCCAAAATTGAAATATTAATAATAGTGATAAACTTATAGTCCCCAGCTGTTACATTTGGCAACAAACCAATTAAAAATCCTTCATGATGAGGAAACCGAGTCTCCTAAAGATTAATTATTTCCGAGAACCAGGAGAGGAGTGTGATCTAACAGGGTCTGGATCTCTGACCTTCTGACTTGTGGTCTCATGACTTGTCCTCTGCATCATCAACTGAGCTGGAAGAGAAAAGTCAGACAGGCTGGATGACACCATCTTTGGGGTACAAAGGCAATGGGATGGACACCCCAGGACAGGAACCAGGAAGTGCATCAGTGGAAAACTTTAGATGTTCAAACCTACTTACGTGTTTTCCAGATATTCTAAACTTTCTTTCCTATATTTACCGTTCCAACTAAGAGAAAATAGAGTCTTGATGTAAGTGAAAATAACATTGATTCAGCCTTTTGGTTCTTCCCATCTGCCAAGTGATGGAGACATGTCTTGGGATTTTTGTGTGTGTGTTTAACTCCTTTTTGAAAAAGCATGACTCATAACAAGTATTTTCCAGTTGCCACTTTGCTTTTCAGAACCACCTACACATATACACACACAAACACATATCTATTTGAAACTTTATTTCAAACATAAATATATATTTATATATTAAACTTTATTTTTTTCAAATGCCTGCCATTTTGCATGGATTAATGCACTTCAGTGAAGTTATTATTTTCCACGCTGAGTTTATCCTGCCTGGCTGAAGCACTGCACTAACTTTAGCTCTATACTGTTACGTAGTTTCTTTCAAGGGAAATTGATGCTGATTCATCAGTGACTGGACATAAGGGCTCTATCAGGCAATGTTGTAAAGTCCAATTTCTAGAAATTTCTGCTTGATGAAATATTAGAAGGCTAACTTTTCCCCCCTGCATCTCTGCTAACATGGTAAAGTGCAGTGGTTTACAAACTGCTGGTGTGGACCCCTGGAGGCAGAGTGGTAATCGGCCAGTTTGCATTTGCCGGACAGGTGGTAACTGGTCCATCTTTTTGGTTGTTTGGTGCCTTTGTCTTACCAAGGGTTAAATATTCTTTTCATCACCTTTCCCAGAGGTCTTAGGGCCATGCCTTCGGACAGAATGAGGTTCTCCAGGACCCACCCCTGATTTGAAATTATTATCTTTTTGTATTGCCTTCCTCATCTGCAGAAAGATTCCAGTGGCTAAGAATGTTTTGAAGCAGTGGCATGTGAGGGAAGGGTGTAGTGGTGAGTCAGATCAGGATAGATCTTCTGTCAAAACAAGTAGCGACACCTTGGGAAAATTACTTACTTTCTGAGCTTGGTTTCTTGATTTTGAAACAGGAAGAGACTGGACTGGGGGATCTCCAAATTTTTTCTTCCACTCTAACTTTGTGTGATTCCCTGGGGTAACTGAAAAGTACTTACTGTTAGCAGCACAAGTTGTTATTAAAATAAAGATGCAGATAGCAGTGTGAAGGTTTGTGGTTGCAGCAGTTGGGAAGGGAGAGATGGAAAAGAAAGTACCGTAGATGAAGCACAGTATATTAACACCACAGGCTTATTGCACATCTGAAGCAACAAGGCTGCAAGGCCCCTTTGCCCAAGGTGGCCACATCACGCCATGGACTATCAGATTTTTGTCTCAATTTTCCACATTGACTAGGATTTCAAGCAGATAAAAGGCTCGATGCTGTAGATCCAAAATAGCATCCTGGAACTCAATAAAGTAGGAAGGTTGATAGGTGCTTGTGTTCGGTCTCTTAGGGAAATCATGACAATTGTTTACCTTGATTTTCTCCGCATTCCCATGGACGACTGCTGAGTTTCTGGAATTTCTGTCTTTGGGTCATTAGGCAGGCCTGAGAGTCTTAAGGTCTTACTTAATTGAGATCAAGGGAAATAAATAATTGGACCTAAATATATTAGGGTGGGATTAAAAACAATTGGCTGAAATGTGAGTTTCCATATTTGTTTCATTTGGGGAAAAGTTTACTTTCTCAGAATTTCCACCTTTCTATCTGCCTTTATATTTTTTCACTCACTGGGAGGAATAGTTGCTGAGTGCCAGAGGCTCTGGTGTAAACTTTTAATCTATCAAAAGCAAATTAATATTCAAGTCAAGGTGGCCCACCACTGTGGAGATAATGCATACAGAAGTAAAGGAAAATGAATCAACATTTATTGGCCCACTCCCACTATCTCTTGCCTTCTGAGATGCCTGCACTCTGTCTATGGAGTGTGCATCTCTCTGAATACATCTACCTTCACTCTAAAAAAAAAAAAATTTATTGGCCCAATAAACAACATCCCTAGTCCTTCCAGAAAAACATTTCCATGTGACCCCAGGGAACTCAACATGAAAGGGAGACACTGGCCAAATGACAGGTTCCTGAGTGTAAATCAGGAACTCCAGTTAACCGATCTGTAGCAGAGAAGAGACAGCTCTTTGAAAATTGCATGATTTAGTCCTTTCCTCTCCTTTGAGCGCTTTGTGAGAGGGGGAAAAAAATCATTTCCTATTAGTTGCACAGAACTCATTTACTTCACTTCCATGCAGTGATTTTTCACTTTTATGAGTGTAAATTACTGAGGTTCTTCTGTGGCCTGAAGGCTGGAGAGGTGGTCCTCAGAGAGCCAGAAGCAGGCCGGGGTAAACAAACGCCCAGCCGACTAATGGGCCCTGCCCTATTACTTTGTCTACAGTTTCTCAGGTGGGCAGTTACCTCAATTTTATTTCAGCAGGATGAGAGTTAAGGGACCTTGGTACAAGCGCACTGCTCCCTTCAATCATTTGATCAAAATAGGTTTCAATTTGCAGGGACTTACACAAGAAAAAGGAGGAAGATTGAACTTAAATTCCTTGAAGGCCGTGCACATTTTACCGACGCCTTGTTGTGGAAGGAGGAACGCGGTCATGGGAGTGGTTTTTCATAAAGCAGCTATGTCCCCTACTTTGTCAGCGTTTTGTCTTAACCAGTTTTCTCCTGGCTTTTGAGAAGAGATCAGGATGCTGGTGCAGAAGGAGCAGTAAGTTAGGTGTCAGAAGACCTGGGTTTGAACACCGTTCTGAGCTTCCGAACCCCGCTCTCCAGAGTGGGAGAGAGCGGTCACACTTCCCTGACTTCACACAAAGGGCATTGAAATGCAAGTGAAACGGCGTCAGGACAGCGCTGTGAAAAGTCACAATTGTGACTTGTTTTTCTCAAGGAGAAGCTCAAAGCTCTTCTCTGCTTCAGGAGTTGAGGTGAAGAGGACAGAGTTAAGGTCATTCTATAGCTCAGTGAGAGACTGTGGCAGCTCACCGCCTGATGGCTGGAGGAACTTTCTGGAGTCCCTTAGTTCCACCTCGTGGGAAGTGAACTCTAAGGAAGCCTGCGCAGCTGTTTCCATCTCTCTGCAGCTTCTTGGGTACCACTTAGACACAGGCACTGAGGCAGTGTCACAGAGAATTCTAGTGCCGTGTTTTTCCCCTGACTGCTGGACATTTTATGGTCAATATGTTTTTGGGGTATAAATGTCTGTGCTTTCTTAGAGGATCATGACGTCCTCGAATAGCAAGTGCATTGGGGGATGCTAGACTATGTGTGTAAGGCTAAAAGACTGATCCCAACCATTTTCAAGAATAAAAATAAAGTTTCTTTTCAGTACAGTGAATGCTGGCCAATCTCAAAATGACTGCCTCAAACTGACAGTATTGGAACCAGAAAACCTTTCTCCCGCAACTGCCTTAAGAAAGTCAGAAAGCTCTACACACCTCAGAGAAAGGCTTCCAAGAACCATGATAAGAAGAGCATTAACCGTGGGCCATTTAACCGGAGATAATTTCTTTCTGCAGCTGACCCTGGGGTGTCCCACCCACAGACCCTCATCTACCCCAGTGCCACTGCAAGTGAGGTCCTGCACTGTCCGGGGGTACCTGTTGCCTGCAGGAGGCTGTGCAGCACCCACCCAGCCCCGCACAGCAGGTCAGGAGTGCCGGGGGAGGGAGTCCCAGGGACACTCTCAACCAAAGAGTGATGAGAACTGGGGTCATCCACAGTAGGATCTGGGTGGTCGTGTATGGGCAACAAGGCACAATCTTTATTTACACTTTTCTGAGTGTTTGAAAATTTTCATAGTAACATGTTGGCTGGGATGGTTATTGTGAAAGACAGAACATGGGAAAAATATTCACCGTGTGTTGGTCAGTAAAAGTGAAGTGAAGGTTACAAATCAGTGTACACTATGATTATGCTTTTGTAAATACTATATATATACACACACACACACATATATATATATAGAGAGAGAGAGATGTATACACCACTTTCAATATCTTTACCTGTATGTCTTTATCTTTTGGAAGGAAAAACAGGAAAAAGATAGCAATTGTTAGCTGTGGGTA